>NC_071989.2:1210000-2410000 GCF_028885655.2 Pongo abelii
ACCTTTTTTAAGGATCTAATACTTTAGCAAAAGATATAAGTACTCCTGAGTAAAATTTCAACAAAAAACACCTCGAGAAATGGGATTCTGGAGCTTTGTAGAAGATGGATAACTGAACAATGGCCTGACCTGTTGGTCTGTGATTCAAACCCAGGTGTGCCTGAGCAGCGGCCTCTGCTCCCGGGAGTCCCCACCCTGTTCTGTCCAACCTCTCACTGAGGTCGTCCGCCCATGGCACCCGGGGCCACTCCCTTCTGGTTTGCAGGGCAAAGGCGCCCCCAGGCCGGCTGCCAAGAGCCCCTCCTTCCTCACAGCTCCTATACGGGGGCTCCAGGCACCAGCGTGCATTTACGACACAGTCTGTGGACTTGGGCCCACCATAAACACATTAGGCTTGGTCACTCATTCTCTGAAGCAGCAGCAATAAATGAGGCCATATCCAGCAGCCATAAGCCCCCACCCCGACACCAGGCACATCCGGGCTGCACTCAAACCAGAAGCCCTGTCCAAGGTGCACTCAGTAGGACCTGGCCATACCATAAGGCCCCACCAGGGACCTGCTGGAAGGCTCCAGAGCCGCTCACGCCGGGCCCTCGGTGTCGTGTGGCCCAGGCCAACTTCTGAGGAGGGGCTGTTTCTTCACCCCAAGATTGCGTCCCTCTGAGCCGCCCCTCCTGTTCTCTGCAATCCTTCCAGTTCCTTCGGCCTGAGGAAGGACGTGTGTCCAACTCCACTGCTTGCCTGGCGCCCGCCCTAGGAGATAAGTCTGGATGAGACTGGGAGACAAGAGGATGAGAGATGAGACTGGGAGATGATAAGAGGATGAGAGATGAGACTGGGAGATAAGAGGATGAAAGATCATCACCAGCCCCACCTTGAAGACTCCTGTGTCCACACCCTCTACTGCCCCACCCTACCCACCCTTCAGAGATCAGAATCCTGGTCTACTCTGAAGAGAATGGCCAGAGGGAGAATGTGACTTTCAACCTGAGTTGGGGCAGTCAGGAGGAATCCTAGATTTCATACAGGATGGTGTCATGCCCCTGACCCCACCTCCATGAATGCTGATGGCCCGGAGGATGTGCACCAGGGAAGCACATCTGGATCCATGGCTGCAGGTGGGAGGCAGGGGAGAAGGGGGCCCAGCCAGGCTTCCCCAGCTTCCGCGCCACCCAGACCAGCCCCCCCCATCATCCCTGCCACCCCAGCTGGGCCCCCGTCACCCCTGCCACCCCGGCCGGGCCCTCCATCATCCCCGCCGCCTAAGCTGGGCCCCCAGCATCCCTGCTGCCCTTCGGGCCTGGACTTACTGTTCCCTCTTCCAGGGTGGGGGCTCCCACTATCTATCCCCCACCCTCCTTCCCCTCCTGCCTCACAGCATCAGAAACCTCCCAGGCCCAGCCAGGCCATGGGCCCGCACTGACCACCACCCCGTTCCCTCATACGCTTCTGTAAATGCATACAGTGGTGTCTATACAGTGCACATTAGGATTCAAACAGGAGACATTTTTCAAAACTGAAAAACTCATATATTCAGTGTTTTACTCCCACAGTCCCCCAGTGTGACCCACAGGGACCCCCTGTCCAGGTACAGGGTCCTCGCCTGTGTACAGGGCACACCTTTGGTCACTCCAAATTCCCAGAGCTCCCAGGGTCCTTCTCAGGGTCTCCAGCTGGATGGTGGGGGTGGAGGGAAGAGGAGGGCAGGGCAAGGGGTGGACAATGGCAAGTCTGGGGAGGGACTATTCCCGTATAGGGAGTGGAAGCCGGGCACCTGGCGAGGAAAAGCTGGCCCTGTGGTGAAGCCGAGCGACAGCCTGTGGGGAAGTGAGGACAGCAGGTGTGCTGGACACTCAGACCTCAGCTGGACGCTCACTCAGGCCTTAGCCAGACACTCAGACCTTGGCTGGACACTCGCTCAGGCCTCAGCTGGACACTCAGCCTTCAGCAGGACATGCAGGCCTCGGCCAGACACTCAGGCCTCAGACTCCCAGCGGTGCGGGCCCGGGTGTGGGCCGCCCCTCCCTCCCTGGGACATACAGCCCAGGGTGACAGGGCTGCTGGTGTCCACTCTCGGCCCGGCTGTGGGCGGGTGGCCATCAGTCCAGGATGGTCTTGAAGTCTGAGGGCAGTGCCGGGTTGGCTGCAGCCTCCAGGGCAGCCAGCGTCGTCCCTGGGAGCTTCCGACTCAGCTGCGTCTGGGCTGCGGGGCCAAAATCAGACTCCGTTCCAGAAGAGGCCAGAGGCGGCCTCCTCCAGCCCTCCTGGGACGTGTGGGCGGCCGGGCAGGCAGGGCCTGCACCTCGTGGCCCTGGCTGGTGGGAACCTCAGTGAAGGGACAGACACCCCTCCACTGGGGTGAGCAGACAAGCGGCCCGGTGATGCTGGAGCGGCGGGGCAGGGAGAGAACTTGCTCAGGACCCCAGAAGCTCAGGAACCCAGGAGCTCAGGGCAGCAGCCAGGGCAGAGGCTGTGAGAGGACACAGGTCAGGGGTCAGAAGGCTCCCAAGGGTGGGGAGGCATCACCCCTGAGATGGGAAGCAGGGCTTCAGGAAGTCGTGGACCCTGCCAGGCTCCGTGGCCTGGGGACACCAGCATTTAATCACATAGGGCTGCCAGCGTGGCTCCAGGCCCCCACGGTCAGGCCCGGAGGCGTCTGCACTTTAGCAGCATCTGAGGCTGCTCACCCCACACAGGGCGTTCGAGGATGACACCTGGGCAGGTGGGGCCCGCACTGGCCTCTGCCCACACTTGCCTGTCCTGAGTGACCCCAGGAGTGGCACGTAGGTGACGCGGTGTCTAGTCAGCTTGAGCAGGAAGGCTTGGTGGCACAGCCACTGCACGGCCTCGGAGGGCAGAGGCCCGGCGGCACCCTTGGCCCCCAGCGACATCCCTGGGGGAAAACAGAGGCTGAGGAGTCACAGGCCCAGCCCAGCTCCCCTCCCGGGAGACACCGGAAAGCTGCCCACACCCGACGGTCTGCGGGGCAGCTCCATCTCCGGCTGTCCCAACCCAAGCACCGCAGGAGTCATGACTGAAATGTTTTCTTCGGCTTCTCCAAGTGAAATTTCCACAACACAGAAAGAATAGAAAAGTAGAAGCTGTTAAGCTCAGGACCGCAGGTTCGACATGGCTTGAATTTCAGACAGATCAGAAACCTCCCTGACACTGGACAAAGTGTCCAGAGCCAGAGGACGGTGACCGGGAAGCAGAGGACGGCCCGGGGCTCGGCGGTGGTGACGCACGGCCTCTGCTCCTGAGAGGGGTGGGGTCGCCTGGGCCCGGCCTCCTCCTAAGCCCTTGGCGTGGGTTTGCACAGGGGCCCTAAGCACCATGGACAGGAGACAGCCCAATCCCACCACAGGGCAAACAGGAGAGGCCAGACCCCCCAAATCCCACCATGGGGCAAACAGGAGAGACCAGGCCCCCCGGCGCTTCCCCAGGCAGAGCAAGGTGGGAAGGACGGCAGCTCCCAGGCAGCTCCTGTCCCTTCCATCAGGTGCTCTGCTCACCCCACGAGAGGGTGGGCAGATGGGCCTGCCAGTGGTTGGGTTAAACCACTTCCCGATGCAAAAAGGGGTGAGAATTTCCTAAGCCCAGATTCACTCAGTCTCCTGATGCACTAACACCAGCAGGCAGGCACTGCTGCCACTGAGGCCAGGCACCCACGCATACCTGCGTTCTTGGCTTTCAGGATGGAGTAGCAGAGGCAGGCCGTGTCAGAGATGACGCGCAGGAAAAATGTGGGGTTCTTCCAAACTTGCTGATGAAATGGGAGTTGCAGCACACATGCGTGGAACCTGAGAGGATGGCGGACAGCGTCAGAGGAAAGGCCTCCTAATTAGACAGTGCTCGTGGGCGTGGGCAAGGGCCTGCCACTGCGTGTGTGCATGCATGAACGCACACGCATGGGTTTCCTCGTGGGCACAGGTGCACACACACGGATGCACGCATGCATGTCTGTGTATGTGTGCTCGTGTGTGCAAGTACCTGCGTGTCTGTGTGCGTGCACAGGTACACTGTGCGTTTCTGTGCACCATCTGTATGAACACACACGTGGAGGCTGAAGCAGCTCCATCCTGGATGCCAACCCATCATGCTGGCTTCTGATTAGCCTGTTCCGGGAAGGCCTCTAAGGTTTCCAGTTTATCCATTGTTCCTTGTGTACCACAGCAAGTACTTACCATAAATCCTGCCCTTCGTCAAACAACCTTGATGTCATTGTACATCAACGTCCTGCACATCCCTTCTGAGCCACCCGCCCCTGTGGTGCATAAACCCTGGGTCTGGGGTGATGGTGTGAGGACCCATCATCTCATCTCACTGACACCGAGACACCGACTTGGCTTCTGTGCGTAGGTTAAGTCCCTACTAAATGTTTCTTTCCAAGAAACTGCATTTGTCAGTCTTTTTTGTTGTTGAGATGGGCTCTCAGTCTGTCACTCAGGCTGTAGTACAGTGGTGCAATCTCAGCTCACTGCAACCTCCACTTCCTGGGCTCAAGCAATCCTCCCACTTCAGCTTCCCAAGTACCAGAACTACAGGTGCACACCACCACGCTCGGCTAACACCACCACGCTCGGCTAACACCACCATGCTCGGCTAATTTTTGTTTTTATTTTTCATAGAGATGGGGTTCTACTATGTTGCTCAGGCTGGTCTTAAACTCCTGGGCTCAAGGGATCCTCTCGCCTCGGCCTCCCAAAGTGCTGGGACTACAGGTGTGAGCCACCGCGCCAGCCCTGTCAGCCTCCTTCTTTGGCCTCTCAACTTCCTGGGACTTTGGGGCAGGTGTGCATAGACCTGGCCACCGTGAAACAGCACATGTGCACATGTGCTCATATGTGTGTGTGATCAGGGCACCTGTGTACCTGGTCTCACCCACTGCCTGAGCCCCCCATGTACCTGGTCTCACCCACTGCCTGAGCCCCCATGTACCTGGCCTCACCCACTGCCTAAGCCCCCCATGTACCTGGTTCTCACTGACTGCCTGAGCCTCCCGTGTACCTGGTCTCACTGACTGCCTGAGCCCCCCATGTACCTGGTCTCACCCGCTGCCTGAGCCCCCCATGTACCTGGTCTCACTGACTGCCTGAGCCTCCCATGTACCTGGTCTCACTGACTGCCTGAGCCTCCCGTGTACCTGGTCTTACTGACTGCCTGAGCCCCCCATGTACCTGGTCTCACTGACTGCCTGAGCCCCCCATGTACCTGGCCTCACCCACTGCCTGAGTCCCCCATGTACCTGGTCTCACTGACTGCCTGAGCCCCTTCTGGAATGACCTGAGATCATACCAGTCAAGCCAGCACTCCAGTTTCAGCCTCTCAATAACTCTGCTGAGGTGGGACGTCTTTTCCCCATTTAGCAATGAGAGAAGCCAGGCCCAGCATGTTTTTTAAACAAACCAATAAGCCTAAGGTCCTGGGGTTGCCACAGGGCCACACTCCTGACCCAGGAGGGAAATACCTAGCATGGGTGAGGGGCTCTCTTCCAAAGGGAGAAACAGCCACCTGCTAGAGGTCGGGGCGTCTGCCCCCAGCCCGTGTGGAGGCGCGGCCAGCACAGGCCAGGAAGGCTGGCCCCCGTGAATCAGACCCCGCCCCCAGCGCCATGTGGACCACCACAGCCTCGCGCACTGCAGCCTGGCTGCCATGAAATCAGGGCCCAGCTCTCTGTTCTCCCACTCCTGCCTCGAGGGAAGGGGATTCCTGGGCCTTCCAAGTGACTGGCTCTGTGTTTGGAAACAGCCCGTGGCCCAATCAAGCGACTACCCAAGGGTCCCCACATGGGTGGGGAAACTCAGCAGCCCTGCCCTGAGCCCAGGCCCTCTACGGGAGCTCCTCGGAGCCAGGGACCCTGATGGGGAAATGAGGACAAGGCTGAGCTGAATATGGGAGGAACAGGTGGCAGGTCACATGGCCCTGGGAGTTTCCCAGGAGTTTTCACCTGGGAAAACTCCTCTGACCTCATCATGGCCCAAGGAGGCCCCAAGCACGCCAGCTGGACCCTGGGGTCAACCACAGTGTCAGACACCTCAGTGGCACCTGTATCCAGCACACTCCAAGGGTTTCCAGAAAGGAGTCAAGCAGCTTGCAAGAGGGGGCCCAGGCATGCGTCAGGGAGATGCAAACGAGGGAAGATTTGAGGCAGAGAGAGAAGGCAGAGAGGAGGGCGGTCTGAGCCGGACGCACCCTGGAACTGAGACAGCCTGGTCCCAAGCCTCTGGAGCTGGCGCAAAGGCGGTAACACGCAGCTGCGGCTCTGCCCTCCCTGCCAGAGCATGAAGGCGCAAGCACTCGGGTTAAAAACCATTTTCGTAGTGCGACCTTGTAATGGAAAACTCTCCTGTGAGCCCTTGCTGGGTTTCCACCATAGACGACGACCTCATTTCACATCAAGTGTGCACAGTAATTCGCGCAGCCTCGGCCCTGGGTAACACAAATGCTCACACTCATTCTCAGCCCTCATGGGGCGAGAGCTTCGGCCTCCTGGCACTCAGCTCCCACTGGCTCAGGAGGCCTGTTGAGGTGGAGGCCTGTTGAGGTGGAGGCCTGGGCCTATGGTGCCCGATTGCCCTGCGGTACAGCCCAGAGGCTTGTGCCACCACCTGCCCTGACTCCAGGCAGAAGCTGGCCCTGTGGCCTCCACACATTGGCCCTTCCCTCTGTGATAAAGTTGTCGATTCTTGGCAGGGGGCCCCCTGACCAGCCAGGACAGGGAATGTTCCAGGAGCACAGATGCCTGCCGGGCTGTGTGGGGAGCCACAGCTCTGCTGCACCTTCCCGGGGGCGGAGCCAGCGACGCTCATCTGCACCCACCTCGGCCCTCTTTGCTCTCTGAGACCCCAAATCCTCCTGGCATCTGATCTCCCACCTACTGTTCAGACACCTTCCCAGCCTCCTCTGCTAAGACTCCGCATAAACATCTCTTTACCCCATGCCCTCCTGCCCTGGGATGGCCTCCATGACATGCCACGGCCAGTGCACAGGCACAGCGGGGACACCTGGGGCCACACCGGCTTCTACCACTACCCAGAGATGGAGAACAGGCGCTTTGCACAGAGCCACGTGAACACAGAACTGTGCAGAGGCAGCAGCACCACTGAAAACGTAAGACATTCCTTGCCCCTAAAACCCAGGAGTTCCAAGGTGAAGCCCTGGGTCAGAGGCGAGCAGAGTGTGGAGGGTCCCCGGAGGCTGGGCCTGCACCTGCTTGGTGGCGGCTCACCTGTATGCCTGCAGCAGGAGGATCTTGTAGATGTTGGTGCACACCGTCTGGAGGCTGTTCACCTAGGCGCCAAGAAAGAGGGGGAAACGGCAGAAACCTCTCGGGATTTTACGTTTTTACTTTTTGCTTTATCATCCATTCAGATGGAACAAGAAAGAGGAACATTTTGACAAGAAACTATCCCTCTTCCCAGTGAAATCCGGCTTGGCCCTCACCTGGCAGCTGCGAATCACCCTGGGGGAGTCAGGACTCGGTGTTGTCTGCCTGCCCCCGAGGCTCAGCCAAGACAGGAAGGAACCAGGAGAGGGAGTGGACGCAGATGCCCACAGGAGAGGGAGTGGATGCAGATGCCCACAGGAGAGGGAGTGGATGCAAATGCCCACAGGAGAGGGGGAGTGGACATGGACGCCCACAGGAGAGAGGGAGTGGATGCAGATGCCCACAGGAGAGGGAGTGGATGCAGATGCCCACAGGAGAGGAAGTGGATGCAGATGCCTACAGGAGAGAGGGAGCGGACACGGACGCCCACAGGAGAGAGGGAGTGGATGCAGATGCCCACAGGAGAGGAAGTGGATGCAGATGCCCACAGGAGAGAGGGAGCAGACACGGACGCCCACAGGAGAGAGGGAGTGGATGCAGATGCCCACAGGAGAGGGAGTGGATGCAGATGCCCACAGGAGAGGAAGTGGATGCAGATGCCCACAGGAGAGGGAGTGGATGCAGATGCCCACAGGAGAGGAAGTGGATGCGGATGCCCACAGGAGAGAGGGAGCGGACACGGACGCCCACAGGAGAGAGGGAGTGGATGCAGATGCCCACAGGAGAGCGAGTGGACGCAGATGCCCACAGGAGAGGGGGAGTGGACACGGACGCCCACAGGAGAGAGGGAGTGGAGTGGATGCAAATGCCCACAGGAGAGGGAGTGGATGCGGATGCCCACAGGAGAGGGGGAGTGGACATGGACGCCCACAGGAGAGAGGGAGTGGATGCAGATGCCCACAGGAGAGGAAGTGGATGCGGATGCCCACAGGAGAGGGAGTGGATGCAGATGCCCACAGGAGAGAGGGAGTGGATGCAGATGCCCACAGGAGAGGGAGTGGATGCGGATGCCCACAGGAGAGGGGGAGCGGACACGGACGCCCACAGGAGAGAGGGAGTGGATGCAGATGCCCACAGGAGAGGGAGTGGATGCGGATGCCCACAGGAGAGGGAGTGGATGCAGATGCCCACAGGAGGGGGGTGTGGATGCCCACAGGAGAGGGGGAGTGGACACGGACACCCACAGGAGAGGAAGTGGACGTGGATGCCCAGATGGGACAATGCCCTTAGGGCTGCAGCTTCAGAGCCTCAGCCCACCAAGGCCTGGGACCCCATCTCACCCTGTAAGGAGGGGCACTGGTGCTGAGGACCTAGCGGGGTGAACACAAGGAGCCCTCAATACGTTATGTGCATGCACGCTACTCACACTGCACACCCACGTGCATGCACCTCACGTGAATTCCCACACGACTGCACGCGAACACACGTGTATGTCAGGTATGCATTCGCATGTGCACATTCACACGTATGCCCTTGCACACCTGTGCACACACTGCCATGCACACATGTATGTGCTCACGCATATATGTGCACATGTGCACTCTTATGTGCAGCCAGTCACCGTCAGCCTTGCAGGCACGCGTGCACACATACACACACACAACTTGCGCACACGCCTCCTGAACTCTGAACTCTGTGCTGACCATCAGCCTGCTCACCTGCAAATCCAGAAACAGGCTGTGACACTTCAGCCGCAAGACCCCAAAGAGTTTGCGACGCATGTTCCTCCCAGGCTTGAAGCCGCGGTTGAAGGTAAGACTGGCTCTGATGGAGGTCCGGGCGTAGCTGAGACACAGGGGGGACATCAGACACAGGTGCCTGCCCCACATCCAGCCCCCTCCTGCAAAGCTTGCTCCAAAGAGCCTCCTGCCTTCCTCCCGCTTCCTTGTCCTGCGTGGGGCATGTGCTGCAGCCCGAGGGGGCTGGGTGCTCACCCCATGGACTCAAAATGCTACCCATCATCTGGATCCTGCACAACCAAACTCCACCAGGACCTGGCTACTGATGTTGAATGTATCCAAACCTCGCATGGCCGTGTGTGTGCACTCATCATCTGCCCTGATGAGATCTGCACATAACTGGGCCAAAAACACATAATAAACCGTGGAGCCCTGGCTCCCGGGCGTCCCTCGAGTGGACACAGGTGTGACTCAGGTTTTTTGTGGGAGAACACTGAGTCGGGTGTGGGGAATCTCACTGTGTTTGAATCTCAGGGATGGAAGAGCCAGGTGGTGCCAGCTAAACAGGGCTCCAGTGAGTGCACGTGGCACACACGGTGTCTCCAGAGGGGCAAGACGGAGGCATCCCACCGATGTCCTCCAGGGCCTCACCACCACTCACTGCCCGTGTACATCCATGTCCAAAGATGAACACACATGACATCCATGGCAGGCTCCTGGGGTGTGTTCTTTTACATCCAGCTTTGAACACTGCTACATTGAAATAAACATTTTGTGCCATTAAACATTCTTAAAAAATTCTTTGAAAAATGTTTAATGGCAGAGTAAGTTTTGTGATGCATAATATCTGCTTAGTCCTGTATTTGGGCAGGTTCGTGACTTGCTGTGGCAAGTCCCCCTGCCTGGAACACTGGAAATGGTAAATAAGACCTGTGATAATGTCTGGTCACTTCAGAAGCGGAATTACTGGGAAGACACAAGACATTGTGAGGACTTCCATGCAAACAAGCTGCTTTCCAGAAAAGTCTTTCCAGCTTGCCTCACCCTGATGCTGGCTCTTGGCAAGCCCAGAAAAGAAGCCAGCATGAGGGATGGGGACGGGTCTCGCTATCAGTTTCACGTGCATTTCTTTGATGCTGCTGGTAGGACCTTCCCAAGTGTGCATCAGACGTCCATTTCTTCTTTCACAGCCATCCCCAACACGACCTTGGGCTCCGGCTCGCCCTGAGCCTGTGGGTCGGACTTGTGTGGGGTCCTCGGGCAGAGCAAGGGCCCCGGAGCAGGCCAGGCTGCAATCATGCATGCCCCTTGCCAGCTGGGTGACCAAGGGCAGCTGCTCCCCTGGAGCCTTTCCTCCTCTACCTCTCAGGTGGTTAGGAGAACAAAGTGAGAGGATGAATGTGCAGGACCTCACAGGGCACCTTAAATAAATCATGCGCACAAACGCTCCAGGGAATGGCCATTTTCACTGTGGCTCAGGCAAGCTGAGTTTCTCTGCAGTGAAAGCAATGCCCGTTGCCTCACTGGTTTCATCTGCCTCCCTGTGTGTCCTTTCCCAACACCAAGCCAGGAAATGTTCACCTCCCTTCCCTTTGAGTCTTTTGTTTTGTTTCTGTTGCTGGTGTTGTTTGCACGTATCTCCTCTTCTACCTAGAATCTGCTCTGGTATATGTTGTAAAGACACAACTTATTTGCTTCCAGTCAGTTTTCTCAGAAAAAAAAAATTAAACACACACTCTCTTTTCCGTCAGCTGTGCCACACGCCACATTAACCCATGTTTCTGAGAGATAGGGCTTCCGTTTTGTTCTATTGTTCTGTCCAGCAGTTCTCACCACCTTCTGCCATCTGAGCTGTGGTTTGGGAGACTAAAATTTGGACAAGAAAATTCCCATCTTACCACTTTTCCTTTTTCACTTTTCTTAATCATTTTGCCTGTTTTGTTCTCCCAGATGCCCTTCAAGCCTTTGCTGTATGCTTCAGACACAGAGGATGTGAGTTCACCCTGAGTATGGCGAACCGCTGCCTCCACTGCTGAGCTTTTAGAGCCACCTCTGCAAGCAGGCACTCTGACCAAGTGGCCTTTGGGAGCACAGAATATTCTGGCATTGAACCCACATCTGATGACCTGATGCCCACCCATCCTGCACTAGCCTCTGTGGCTTTGCAATGTGTTTAGAGAGAACCCATTTTCCTGATTTGTTTGTCTATCCTTTGTCCTTCAATAACATTCACTGATGCTGTGCCAGAGGCTGGAACCAGGGGTGCCTGTCCTAAAAAATACATTTCATGGGGAGCAAAATAAGCAGTGGATGGTTCACAGCTGACTGGTATGGCCAGCGCTGCAGAGGTGCCTGGGAGAGGCGAGGAGGTGCTGGGAGCCCAGGAAATCTGGAAATCACCCAGACAAAGTCAGCAGAGGCCAGGACCAGGTGAGGCTGTGAGAGGGAAGCAGGGACTGTGGGGAGCACAGGGGACCGGCATCCTTGTGGGGAGGGAGCTGCAACAGGGACATGCTGGGCACCATGCACAAGGGCGTCTGCACCTACCACTCCCCCATCACGAGGGCGTCCACACCTGCTGCTCCCCCATCACGAGGGTGTCCACACCTGCCACTCCCCCATGAAGCAAACCCCAGGGAGCATTCTGGAAAGAGGCAAAATCCAGATCTGGACTGTTCAATTCAGAATGACAGGACCCCAGTTTAAACCACTGGTTTAACAACCACCCACCACTTATTTCTCTTCCCATGAAGCTGTGCCTTTTAGAGGAAGGCACCCCCAGTTCCGGCCTCTAGCATGGCACCAGTGAATATTATTGAAGGACAGAATAAAAAAACACCTGTCCACTATGGTTTTGTAATGCTGATACTTTTTGGCTTTTTTTTTAAGATGAAGTCTCACTTTGTTGCCCAGGCTGGAGTGCAGTGGTGTGATCTTGGCTCACTGCAACCTCTGCCTCCTGGGTTCAAATGATTCTCCTGCCTCAGCCTCCCACATAGCTGGGACTACAGGCGTGCACCACCAGGCCAGGCTAATTTTTGTATTTTTTAAGTAGAAATGGAGTTTCACTATGTTGGCTAGGTTGGTCTCAAGTGATCTACACACCTTGGCCTCCCAAAGTGCGGGATTACAGGTGTGAGCCACCTCACCCTGCCTGGAATGTTGATACTTTTTACTCATAAAAGAAACAGCACAGATTTCTGCATCTATGTCCATCTTCAATCCATTTGTGTCTGAGCCTGAGATGGGGCCTTGAGCTCTCGGGCTCAGGGCAAACAAGACCCCAGAATTTTGTAGAGACCCCCCCACACCACGGCCCTGTCCCCTGATGGGTCACACGTGATCATGAACTCATGGCATCCTGTAGACTGTGGACGAACCTTGGAGTGTGGGCCTCACAGTGGAGAGACTCACACCCAAAAGGGCCCTGAAGTCTCTGGGTTCGGAGAGACTCACACCCAGCAGGGCCCCAGGGTCTCGGGTTCAGAGGGACTCACGCCCAGCAGGGCCCCGGCGTTTCAGGTTTGGAGAGACTCACGCCCAGCAGGGCCCGGGCATCTTGGGTTCGGATCCAGACTGCTTTCTGAAGACACCTCAGTGCACCCGGGTCTGGTGCACAATTTCCTCTTACCAAAATAGCACAGAAAACTGCTCCCCTTGTGAGCACCCTCACTCCCACAGAAAGACGCATTTCTGCTCAGCCCTGGATGGGACAAGGGGCACCCTGTGGCCTCTGACCCTTTGGGATTGGCAGTCGCCTGCCCCACACGGAAGCAGGAGTGGATGGGAGGCCCTGCAGCAGCATCTGCCGCGGCCGGGCACAGGCTCCACTTCTGGCCAGGTGCGCTCACCTGGAGTAGTCGCTCTGCACCTCCAGGGTCCGGGTGTCCAGCAGCAGGCCACACCAGGGGAATAGGCCGTGGGCTGGCAGCTGAACAAAAGCCGTGCCACCCAGGGCCTCATCTTCTACAGGGAAGTTCACCACTGTCTTCCGCAAGTTCACCACGCAGCCATACTCAGGGACACCTCGGACCAGGGTCCTAAGGCAGAGGGGCAATGTCAGCCCCAGGATGTGGGGCTGTCACCCAGGAGGTGCCTGCCCTGACACCCTTGTTAAATGCTTTGGAAAACCCCAGAGAAGTGGTGATTTGGAGCAGGGTGCTGGGCATGGCAGGAGCTCTGAGGAGCCTGGACACAGCCCTGCTCCAGACTTCAGGGTGCTTGCCCTGTCTCCCGGGCAGGACAGGTAGGTGATCGTGCAAGAACCTGGCCTGGATCTGGGACAGCCAGGACTCAGATGGGAGGTGCAGCCCCAGTGGCCTCTGTGATGGTCCATCTCATGTGTCCCCATGGCAACCCCACAATCCCGTTATAAAGACTCATCTGTGGTCCGGGGCAGACTAAAATCTGGACAAGAAATTGCCACCATCCCACCTTCTTTTAAGACATTTCTCAATGACTTTGCCTGTTTTCTCCTAGATGCCCTGAAGGCATCTGCTGTGCTTTAGACAAAGGGGAGGGTTCTGAGTTCGCGCTCAAGCGTGGGACCCAGCTGGGCTGTGAGCTGGGCAACACCAATCGTCAGCTTCACGTCAAGGAGGTTCCCTCACCGAGTCATGAGCCTCAGCTTCACGTCAAGGAGGTTCCCTCACCGAGTCATGAGCCTCAGCTTCACGTCAAGGAGGTTCCCTCACCGAGTCATGAGCCTCAGTTTCACGTCAAGGAGGTTCCCTCACCGAGTCATGAACCTCAGCTTCACGTCAAGGAGGTTCCCTCACCGAGTCATGAGCCTCAGCTTCACGTCAAGGAGGTTCCCTCACCGAGTCATGAGCCTCAGCTTCACGTCAAGGAGGTTCCCTCACCGAGTCATGAGCCTCAGTTTCACGTCAAGGAGGTTCCCTCACCGAGTCATGAGCCTCAGCTTCACGTCAAGGAGGTTCCCTCACTGAGTCATGAGCCTCAGCTTCAGGTCAAGGAGGTTCCCTCACCGAGTCATGAGCCTCAGCTTCACGTCAAGGAGGTTCCCTCACTGAGTCATGAGCCTCGCCCACCCAGCTCAGGGAGCTCCCCTGTGCCTGGCAGCCTCTGCTCCGGCCTGGGCATCCCGTTCCCTTCCTGCAGCCCCTGCTGTGGCCCCGGGCATTCCCCTGCCCTTCCTGTTGCCTGGCCCTGGGACCTCGGCCGGCTGCTCAGTTCCCCTGGTGTCTTCCCAGCTCCCTGCGGCCGCCCCTTCCTGTTACATGGCTGCCAACTCATCTCCTGAGACAGAGTTCTGCCCCCAGTGGGACCCCAACATATACTCTGAGCCACCTTCCTGGCCAGCACCCTCAGGAATTTGCCACACAGAAGCAGCGTTCCCCGTCTGCTCCGTCCCCTCAGCAGCCTCAGGACTCCTGAGCCCTCAGTTGCCTGGGACCTGGGTTCGTCCTGAGTGAATCTTAGTGGATTTAAATGTGCGCAGCCTGCTGTGCTCCGGGCTGCGGCACGAGGAACGCCGGGCGTGCCCCCAGCCCAGGGCGGCCCTGGAGGGTGGACCTGGAGGGTGGGCTTGGAGGGCGGGTCCAAATGGGTTTTCACAAACACAGCCCAGCAAAGCACCCGAAACCACCCCTGGCGGCCACATTTTCTGAGGGGTCCGTTTACAGCTTTCTTGTCCCTCGTCAAATCGCACTTTAAAACAAGCCCACCGGCTCTGTGGGGCGCCCTTGAGGGGGACCACATTGGACAATCCCCTGTGCTGAGGCCAGGTTCCCTGTGCCTGATTTTAGTTTGAGCCACAAAAATCAACTCTGAGACCCACTCCTCGCCATCTCCGTGGTTCAAGACAGCACCACTCGGCAAATCCAAATTCTCCCACCGATCCCAAACAACCCCATGCGGGAACATGACTGCAGTGAACGCTGTGGGCCAGCTCACTCGGCAGCTCCTGCTCTCCGCAGGCTCAGGTGCACCCTGGGGAGGAGGCTGCCACCTCGGCCCCGCAGGCCCTGTGCACAGCTCCTGGGGGTCTCACTGGGGCTCCAGGAGCCGCCACACTTGACTTTCCAAAGAGTAGCAGGAGCCGGGTCACCGCCTGCACTCACCATGTGTGTAACCTGGGTGCATCTCTGCAGGACCAGGGCCCGCACGGTACCCACTCTCTCCCGAAAGTGCCCCTGCGCCCCCAGGCCTGGGTGCACAGCCAAGCGCCTCTGCTCTTGCGGATCCAGCACCGGCAGAGAGAGACGACTCAGCAGAGACAACGCTGCGGTGCCAGGGGCAGGACACGGGGGGCTCAACTCTGCAAAGCCCACAGGCCGTGGAGGTCCCCACAGACACACGGCACAGGCCTCACCTGAGGAAGGCTTTCGCGTGGGTGAGGTGAGGTGTCACCAACAAGAAATCATCCACCAAACGCAGGAGCAGCCTAAAATAAGGGAAAATACACATGCAAGATTAACTTTACACTTTTTACATAGTATCTGTCTATGAGGGGCTGAATGTCAAACAATTTACACAGGCATAAATAAAGTAACATTCTCCAAAGTGGTTAAATCAAAAACTTAAATTTCTTTCCAACAGATGTGCTCTCTACAGTTAACTCTACAGCAATTCCTCATTCATTATAAGTACTCAGTGTTTAGCACCGGCTTGTGCAATTCTGCGCCAGCTGAAGGTGAACGAAGGCCATCAGGCGCGGCCCCAATTCTCAGACTCTTAGGGAAAAATAACTGAAGACGGTAAGAATGCTGGGGCTGGGAACCTCGCCCCCTCTGAGCCGCATGGTGCCCTTTACCAGCATGGCAGCTGTGGTCCTCAGCATGATGCGAGACCCAGATCCTATCCATAGGAAGCTGGGCACGGTGCACTGTGTGACCCTCAGGCCCAAGCCCAGCGCCCCGTGACCATGGGCCTGAGTTATCCTGTCCCAGAGGGCTGACCAGTGTGCCGCCAGCTTGAGGACACTTCCCTCCAAGTCCCAGAGCAAGCTTGTGTACAAGAAATTTTTGTTTCTGTTACATAAACTTATTTCAATCTAGAACTTGAACCTTAACGAAGAAGAACCTTGATCCACTGTACATGCTATAATTGGAGCTAGAGTTTCAAAAGATGCACAGGAAAAACCCGGAGACTTCGAGAGAAATGGCCGTGTGGCCTGCAGGCTTCCTGACGCATCCTTCGCTAACTGTCTGCTTGTTCAATGATACTATTTTCATAAAAAAAGTAACTGCTGTCCACATCCTCTCCAGCACCAGAACACTTTTACACTGTTGGTGGGACTGTAAACTAGTTCAACCATTGTGGAAGACAGTGTGGTAATTCCTCAAGGATCTAGAACTAGAAATACCATTTGACCTAGCCATCCCATTACTGGATATATACTCAAAGGATTATAAATCATGCTGCTATAAAGACACATGCACACATATGTTTATTGCGGCACTATTCACGATAGCAAAGACTTGGAACCAACCCAAATGTCCAACAATGATAGACTGGATTAAGAAAATGTGGCACATATACACCATGGAATACTATGCAGCCATAAAAAATGATGAGTTCATGTCCTTTGTAGGGACATGGATGAAGCTGGAAACCATCACTCTGAGCAAACTATTGCAAGGAAAGAAAACCAAACACCACATGTTCTTACTCATAGGTGGGAATTGAACAATGAGAACACTTGGACACAGGGAGGGGAACATCACACACCAGGGCCTGTCGTGGGGTGGAGGGAGGGGGGAGGGATAGCATTAGGAGATATACCTAATGTAAATGACGAGTTAATGGGTGTAGCAAAGCAACATGGCACATGTATACATATGTAACAAACCTGCACATTGTGCAGATGTACGCTAGAACTTAAAAGTATGAAAAAAAAAAAAAAAAGTAACTGCTGTCAACAAAAGCCAGCTGAGTTGAACCACATTAGGTTGGCACAATATTTAGGTGTGTGCGTCCTTGGGTGTAGACCCCATGCAAGTGGGATGGGCAATGGGCTGAAGAGGCGCCCAGTCCAGGCCACCTGTCGAGGGCCTGCTGGGAGATGCGGGGCCTCAGGCTGCACCAGCCCCGTCTCCCCAAGGACCCTAAAGGAACCTGGGTGGATGTGATGGAAGCTGGTGTGCTTCCTCGGTGTTGAATTCACATGCTCATCATGCAGGGCAGCGGCCCTCCTGCCTGCTGAGCCCTGAGGCCTCTGGACATGGCCGCTGGACAGCGCCTGCATGGAGCCTGCAGTCCTCGGGCTGTGCAACCCCTCCCGTGCGGCTTCATACCAAGGAGGGGCTGCAACCTTGTCTGGTTCCTCAAGACAGAGCAGTCATGGTATCCAGAGCACCAGGAATATTAACACTGAACACGTCAAAAGCAAATCAACCCCCACCCAAGCCCCCCTGGGGAAGAGGAGGCCTCACCCGTCCCGCCGAATCCCCGCGAACAGCTTGTTCTCCATGTCGCCGTAGCACAGGCTGCAGAGCAGTGTGGACAGGATGGAGCCCTGCGGGATCCCCTGGCACTGGACGTAGGACCTGGGGTGGGAAGACACAGGTGAGAGATGGGCAGGGCATGTGCTGGACATGTGTACACTCAAACAGAGCCACACACAGACACAGACCCTCATACACACCAACGACATATCTACCATTCAGCCAGCAAACACCTCAGAAACATACCAGACGAGACCTCTGAGCAAACAATCCCTGCTCCCCACTCTCACCGTGAACTGGGGCGGCTTAAACAGATCCAGCCACAGGTGTGACCACATCCTTGCTCTGAATCACCAAGGCTTTCTTTCATTAAGGTTTCTTAAATCTTAGAGTTTATTCACAGAACCAGACACTTGACCCAGAGGGAATGCTTAACTGGACTCCTTTTTTTTTTTTTCAAGGAATTTATCCACGGTGAAAGACTCATGGCCCTACATGTAGCAGCTATGTGCCAACAGATACAACCTTGCCTCTAGTTTCACCACGACAAACGAGACGCAGAAACTCTCCAAACAAACAAGGACGCCAAGGGTGTGTTTTCAGACAAACAGTGAGAGCAGAATAGCCCCTTAGAACCTGAAGGTGCACGCAGAAGGCATGGCTGCCACGCGACCCTCAGTCATCCCCAGAACCCATAGGACGCCACTCCTGTTGCTAAGAGACACTGCAAAAACAAGACCTGTTATTTTCGGGAAGCGCTGTAGGTGGTCACCTTAAAAAGAGGCTTTCCGGCCGGGCGTGATGGCTCACGCCTGTAATCCCAGCACTTTGGGAGGCCGAGGTGGGTGGATCACCTGAGGTCAGGAGTTCGAGACCAGCCTGGCCAACATGGCAAAACCCCCTCTCTACTAAAAATACAAAAATTAGCCGGGTGTGGTGGTGGGTGCCTGTAATCTCAGCTGCTCGGGAGGCTGTCAGGAGAAATGCTGGAACCCGGGAGGCGGAGGTTGCAGTGAGTTGAGATCGCGCCACTGCACTCAAGCCCAGGCAGACAACAGTGAGATTCCGTCCCAAAAAAAAAAAAAAAAAAAAAAGAAAGAAAAAAAAAGAGGCTTTCCTTGCTGGTGCAGATATCACCTGATGGGCAAGAGGACTGTGCTTTTTGCACAGAAGCACACGCACCAACGCTAGGAGTCCGGCCAGCCCAACGAGTCAACGCAAGCAGATACGCCCCTGTGAGCACATGGGATGGGAAACTCTCTCTGTACTTAGTTTTTGGGGCAACAGGTTTTGAAGATGCTTTTATTCAGAGGCCAAATTGGACCACGATGGGGACTAGAGCTTCGGGCCTGTCCGTGTCCTAGGGACAGGACAGACACAGTCACCTCCGGTCTGTCAGGGCATGAGGATGCAGTCATCACCTCACATTCCCCAAAGCCCTGCCACACGCGGATGGCACATGACTTGATCCATCTTAATAAAATTCACGGCCAGGAAGGGGGCCTATGGTATCTTCTCTGGGGAGGTGACTTTGTCAGCGGCTTCTGTGGGCCAGGGGGCCGCGTACACACATGTGCACACGTGTCCCTCGGTCAAAATTCACTCTGCTGCCATGTGCAATTTGTGTTTTTCCAGGATGTGTGTACTACTTAACATTTCTAATCATACTTTAATAAATATTATAATTGCTTATAACATTAATGATTACTTATAATGCAATAATTAATAGTTATATTTTTACATAAAAGTTTCCGAAGCTGTGCACAGTCCTGTATCTGCTGGAGACGATCCTAGAGAGAGGCCTCCACGTTCCACCTGACTGCGGATGACCTTGCTGATGACCTTGAGTGTGCACGAATTTCCTCCCTGCTATCACTCTCCCCGGGCACACCCAGGGTCGCGGGCAGATGCCTGCCGGGAGGTGTGTGGTTTTACTTAAAATCCAGAGGACGTGATGTGGCACCGGGCACGGTGGCTCTACCGCCGTGAGTGCAGCTCACCCAGTGGCTGTGTGACGGCAGCTCTCCCAGGCCGCCTGGCCCATGGCCAGCACAGGCCTCCCGAAAGGAGCAAATTACACGGTCAACCCCCCCTTTCCAGATGGGAAATGTAGCCACAGAGAGAAGAGCCCGTGCCCTCGCAGGGGTCACACGACAGGGACGGGAATGAGAATCAGATAAAATCCTCTTGTATTAGGAGAGAGATACAAGCGTGTGAGAGCCGGGTGTCCAGCGTCAGCAGTAACTTGGAGCTGACAAGCTGCAGGCTCAAATGCTCAGCCGTACACCTGACCCAGACACACCCCCCGCCCCTCGTCCTCCACACGGGAGCAAGTCCACACCCCGCTTGCCATTTCCAGGCCTCGCGTGGCATCTGCTCTGCCCCGGCTGCCGCAAGCTGAGCCATGTTCCCGGGGCCTCGGGAGCCTGCAGCCCAGGAGCCGGAGGGGCGGGGGCCAGAAAAGGAGACTCTGGTGGCCCCGGGGAGGAGGGCAGTGGGGAAGGGGCAGGAGAGAGGTGAGCAGAAGCCCTGCCAGCCGCCCACCCACCCACAGGGCAATGGCCCCTGGCCACCTGACTCACTTGCCCCTGATGCGCACAGCGTGGTGGCACACGAAGCGCAGGAAGACGTCGAAGAGGCCACTGCTGGCCTCATTCAGGGAGGAGCTCTGGGAAAGCAGACAGGAGACACATGGGAGTGAGCCGGTGGGCGCAGGACCACGTGGCCAAGACCCTCCGTCCCTTTTGGGGTCAGTGTTTGTGATGAAGTGCGGGGCTGGGCTGGAACGCAGGGCCATCGTGGGCTGGCCGGGCCGAGTCTCTGCAGACACACATGGGCTTAGGCACAGATGTTCTTGTGACACAGAACGTCTCCTCTGGGCCACCTGTGTGTCCAGCTGGGCTCACACCTGCACAGCCCACCGTAGCCCGGATGGCACATGTGATCCAGGAGTTGCTGCCCAGCTGCCGGGCACAGGGTCTGGGTCCCAGGAGCCCATGCCACCCCCACCCCACCCTGGGAGCCAAGGAAATTCGCCCAGAGGTCTCTGAGCCTCACTCGGTGGACACGACTGTCCCCTAGAGTGGAGCAAGTGCTAACAGGCATCTGCAAAGAGCCACAGGGCCACGTGAACAGACCTAGCACTGAAGGGCCCGCTCAGCACGGCGTGGCTCAAACACGGCCTGTCCTCCTAAGAAGGGGGAACACGTTTCCTTTGGCCTCAGACCCAGCACTGAGGGGCCAGCTCAGCAGGACATGGCTCAAACATGGCCTGTCCTTCTAAAGGAGGGGGACACCTTTCCTTTGGCCTCAAGATCAAAATTGACAGAGAAGACGTTTAGCAAATCATGAACAAAGGCACTGTGGAGCTGGAGAGAGGCCGTGCGGTCAAACGTGAGCAGGTGCCTGAATGCAGCAGCTGTCACAGCCTGGCATGGCCCAGCTCAGATTCCACCAAGGCACACAGCTCATCATGCCTCCACCACAGCTCATTCCCCCCACCGCCACCCGGGGCCAACAGTCTGTCCGGTGATGAGCCCAGTGATGCCCCAGGGGAGGACCCACTGCCAGGAGTCCGTGCCCAACCCCACGGGGCAGTGCCCAGACCTGCTCGATGACGACGGCATCCCTCAGCGGGCTGGTCTCCTGCAGGTGAGCCACGAACTGTCGCATGTACGGCTGGAGGTCTGTCAAGGTAGAGACCTGCCGGCAGAGGAGAGGGCATGAGCCACACATGTGGTCCGCCCCGGCCAGAGCTGGGCACTTGTTTCTTTCAACCAGGACGTGTGGACCTGCGGCCAAGCCCGATGGCGGGATGAAGCCCAGAGAGTGCCTGGGGAGCTTCTGTTTGGGAAACGGGGGCCGGGGGGCCAGGGACGCAAAGTAGCTACAGACACACCTGGGACTCCACCTGCAGCCACCACACATCAGACCCCCCCCACGACCGACCGCCATCCACAGTCACCACACATCAGACCCCCGTGACCGACCGCCATCCACAGTCACCACACATCAGACCCCCGTGACCGACCGCCATCCACAGTCACCACACATCAGACCCCCGTGACCGACCGCCATCCACAGTCACCACACATCAGACCCCCGTGACCGACCGCCATCCACAGTCACCACACATCAGACCCCCGTGACCGACCGCCATCCACAGTCACCACACATCAGACCCCCGCGACCGACCGCCATCCACAGTCACCACACATCAGACCCCCATGACCGACCGCCATCCACAGTCACCACACATCAGACCCCCGTGACCGACCGCTATCCACAGTCACCACACATCATACCCCACGACCGACCGCCATCCACAGTCACCACACATCAGACCCCCGTGACCGACCGCCATCCACAGTCACCACACATCAGACCCCACGACCGACCGCCATCCACACTCACCACACATCAGACCCCGCGACCGACCACCATCCACAGTCACCACACATCAGACCCCCCCATGATCAACCACCATCCACAGTCACCACACATCAGACCCCCACGACCGACCGCCATCCACAGTCACCACACATCATACCCCACGACCGACCGCCATCCACAGTCACCACACATCAGACCCCCCCATGACCAACCACCATCCACAGTCATCACACATCAGACCCCCATGACCGACCGCCATCCGCAGTCACCACACATCAGACCCCATGACCGACCGCCATCCACAGTCACCACACATCAGACCCCCGTGACCAACCGCCATCCACAGTCACCACACATCAGACCCCCCCATGACCAACCACCCTCCACAGTCATCACACATCAGACCCCGTGACCGACCGCCATCCACAGTCACCACACATCAGACCCCACAACCGACTGCCATCCACAGTCATCACACATCAGACCCCATGACCGACCGCCATCCACAGTCACCACAAATCATACCCCACGACCGACCGCCATCCACAGTCACCACACATCATACCCCACGACCGACCGCCATCCACAGTCACCACACATCAGACCCCCTCAACGACCGACCGCCATCCACAGTCACCACACATCAGACCCCCGTGACCGACCGCCATCCACAGTCACCACACATCAGACCCCCGTGACCGACCGCCATCCACAGTCACCACACATCAGACCCCCGTGACCGACCGCCATCCACAGTCACCACACATCATACCCCACGACCGACCGCCATCCACAGTCACCACACATCAGACCCCCGTGACCGACCGCTATCCACAGTCACCACACATCAGACCCCCGTGACCGACCGCTATCCACGGTCACCACACATCATACCCCACGACCGACCGCCATCCACAGTCACCACACATCAGACCCCCGTGACCGACCGCCATCCACAGTCACCACACATCAGACCCCACGACCGACCGCCATCCACACTCACCACACATCAGACCCCGCGACCGACCACCATCCACAGTCACCACACATCAGACCCCCCCATGACCAACCACCATCCACAGTCATCACACATCAGACCCCCATGACCGACCGCCATCCGCAGTCACCACACATCAGACCCCATGACCGACCGCCATCCACAGTCACCACACATCAGACCCCCGTGACCAACCGCCATCCACAGTCACCACACATCAGACCCCCCCATGACCAACCACCCTCCACAGTCATCACACATCAGACCCCATGACCGACCGCCATCCACAGTCACCACACATCAGACCCCACGACCGACTGCCATCCACAGTCATCACACATCAGACCCCATGACCGACCGCCATCCACAGTCACCACAAATCATACCCCACGACCGACCGCCATCCACAGTCACCACACATCATACCCCACGACCGACCGCCATCCACAGTCACCACACATCAGACCCCCCCACGACCGACCGCCATCCACAGTCACCACACATCAGACCCCCGTGACCGACCGCCATCCACAGTCACCACACATCAGACCCCCGTGACCGACCGCCATCCACAGTCACCACACATCAGACCCCCGTGACCGACCGCCATCCACAGTCACCACACATCAGACCCCCACGACCGACCGCCATCCACAGTCACCACACATCAGACCCCCGTGACCGACCGCTATCCACAGTCACCACACATCAGACCCCCGTGACTGACCGCTATCCACAGTCACCACACATCATACCCCACGACCGACCGCCATCCACAGTCACCACACATCAGACCCCCGTGACCGACCGCCATCCACAGTCACCACACATCAGACCCCACGACCGACCGCCATCCACACTCACCACACATCAGACCCCGCGACCGACCACCATCCACAGTCACCACACATCAGACCCCCCCATGATCAACCACCATCCACAGTCACCACACATCAGACCCCCACGACCGACCGCCATCCACAGTCACCACACATCATACCCCACGACCGACCGCCATCCACAGTCACCACACATCAGACCCCCACATGACCAACCACCATCCACAGTCATCACACATCAGACCCCCATGACCGACCGCCATCCGCAGTCACCACACATCAGACCCCATGACCGACCGCCATCCACAGTCACCACACATCAGACCCCCGTGACCAACCGCCATCCACAGTCACCACACATCAGACCCCCCCATGACCAACCACCCTCCACAGTCATCACACATCAGACCCCATGACCGACCGCCATCCACAGTCACCACACATCAGACCCCACAACCGACTGCCATCCACAGTCATCACACATCAGACCCCATGACCGACCGCCATCCACAGTCACCACAAATCATACCCCACGACCGACCGCCATCCACAGTCACCACACATCATACCCCACGACCGACCGCCATCCACAGTCACCACACATCAGACCCCACGACCGACCGCCATCCACAGTCACCACAAATCATACCCCATGACCGACCGCCATCCACAGTCACCACACATCAGACCCCCCAACGACCGACCGCCATCCACAGTCACCACACATCAGACCCCCACGACCGACCGCCATCCACAGTCACCACACATCATACCCCACGACCGACCGCCATCCACAGTCACCACACATCAGAACCCCCCACGACCGACCGCCATCCACAGTCACCACACATCAGACCCCCACGACCGACTGCCATCCACAGTCACCACACATCATACCCCACGACCGACCGCCATCCACAGTCACCACACATCATACCCCATGACCGACCGCCATCCACAGTCACCACACATCATACCCCACGACCGACCGCCATCTGCAGTCACCACACATCATACCCCACGACTGACCGCCATCCACAGTCACCACACATCATACCCCACGACCGACCGCCATCCACAGTCACCACACATCAGACCCCCCCACGACCGACCGCCATCCACAGTCACCACACAACAGACCCCCGTGACCGACCGCCATCCACAGTCACTACACATCATACCCCACGACCGACCGCCATCCGCAGTCACCACACATCAGACCCCTGTGACCGACCGCCATCCACAGTCACCACACATCAGACCCCCGTGACCGACCGCCATCCACAGTCACCACACATCAGACCCCATGACCGACCGCCATCCACAGTCACCACACATCATACCCCACGGCCGACCGCCATCCGCAGTCACCACACATCAGATCCCCGTGACCGACTGCCATCCACAGTCACCACACATCAGACCCCATGACCGACCGCCATCCACAGTCACCACACATCATACCCCACGACTGACCGCTATCCAGTCACCACACATCAGACCCCCGTGACTGACCGCCATCCACAGTCACCACACATCAGACCCCCACGACCGACCGCCATCCACAGTCACCACACAACAGACCCCCGTGACCGACCGCCATCCACAGTCACTACACATCAGACCCCATGACCGACCGCCATCCACAGTCACCACACATCAGACACCCCCGTGACCTACCGCCATCCACAGTCACTACGCATCAGACCCCACGACCGACCGCCATCCACAGTCACCACACATCAGACCCCACGACCGACAGCCATCCACAGTCACCACACATCATACCCCACGACCGACAGCCATCCACAGTCACCACACATCAGACACCCCATGACCGACCGCCATCCGCAGTCACCACACATCAGACCCCATGACCGACCGCCATCCGCAGTCACCACACATCAGACCCCATGACCGACCGCCATCCAGTCACCACACATCATACCCCCATGACCGACCGCCATCCAGTCACCACACATCAGACCCTCGTGACCGACCGCCATCCACAGTCACCACACATCATACCCCACGACCGACCGCCATCCACAGTCACCACACATCATACCCCACGACCGACCGCTATCCAGTCACCACACATCAGACCCCCATGACCGACCGCCATCCACAGTCAACACACATCAGACCCCCGTGACCGACCGCCATCCATAGTCACCACACATCATACCCCACGACCAACCGCCATCCACAGTCACCACACATCAGACCCCCGTGACCGACCGCCATCCACAGTCACCATACATCAGACCCCCGTGACCGACCACCATCCACAGTCACCACACATCATACCCCACGACCGACCGCTATCCAGTCACCACACATCAGACCCCCGTGACTGACCGCCATCCACAGTCAACACACATCAGACCCCCCTGACCGACCGCCATCCACAGTCACCACACATCAGACCCCCGTGACCGACCGCCATCCACAGTCACCACACATCAGACCCCCGTGACCGACCGCCATCCACAGTCACCATACATCAGACCCCCGTGACCGACCACCATCCACAGTCTCGTGACACAAGTGGCACTCGAGCTCCCGGGCCTCTCCAGCCCAATGCTGGAGGAATTCCAGGGATGCAGGTACAGCCACAGCACAGGCAGGAGAAGGGTCTGGAGATGCGGGAGACAGACCGGCACCCCCACCTCCTGTTCTGCAGACTCTCCCAGGACGCTTGCCATTTACCACAGGACCCGCTAAGCCCCTGCGTCCCCAAGATAGGATGTGACCAGGCATGTGACACACGCTAACACAGACACAGGAGACCTTGAGCTTGTGAGACATCAAACGAGGCGCATGGCGACTTTGTGCTTTAGCATGTTCCCCAGCCCCCAGGAGCTGGCGGCAGGGCCGTGGGCTAAAACCACATCGAGTACCATTCAATCCTGAGAAACAACCTGGAAGGCAGTAACAGGAAGGTACATGGGGCCTGCACTCTTCCCAACCCAGGAGCAGGCAACACACCCACAAATAGCCCATGGGTCTGAGGTCGGCGGAAAGCATCACAGAAATCCGTGATTATTCTGGACTCAATACAGAAAAGCCAATACATCAAAACCGATGAGATGCTGCTGAAGCAGGTCTTTAGCGCAGGGTCCCCAGCCATTGTGGTATGTGGGCTTCCACGTTTCGTGGAAGACGATTTTTCCACAGGACAGCAGTGGGGAAGGGGATGGTTTCAGGAGGAAACAGTTCCACCTCAGATCATCAGGCATTAGATTCCCATAAGGAGCACAGAATCTAGACCCCTCTCACGCACAGTTCTCAGTAGGGTGTGTGCGCCTCTGAGCACCGTGTGCCACTACTGATCTGAGAGGGGGTGGGGCTCAGGCGGGAACGCTGGCTCACCACACCCCACCTAGCCTCCCGCTGTGCGCCTGGTTCCTAACAGGCCCCAGACCGGTGCCACTCCATGGCCAGGGGCCTGGGGACCCCTGCTTTAGAGGGAAAATTGCAACTTCAGATGCTTGTTTAGAAAAGAAAGTTCAAACGTCCATAATCAAAGCTTTTCCTTCAAGGAGCCGGAAAAAGAACAATAAACAAAGCCTAAAGGAAATGGAAGGAGGCCATCGATAAACAGCAGACACCAATTACGCAGGAAACAGCCGGGAAATCAGCACACGTGAAACTCTTCTGTGAAGAGAGTCATGAAACAAACGGAAAGACCCCTAGCGAGGCCTGGAGAAGGAAAACGGAGGTTGTCAGCACCAAGGCTGGAGGCAGCTATCGCTGCAGATCTCACAGAAGCTGCAGGAAGCGAGTCTCGGCCGGGCGCGGCGGCTCACACCTGTCATCCCAGCACTTTGGGAGGCCGAGGTGGGCGGATCACCTGAGGTCAGGAGTTCGAGACCAGCCTGGCCAACATGGAGAAACCTCGTCTCTGCTAAAATTACAAAAATCAGTCAGCATGGTGGTGGGCGCCTATAATCCCAGCTACTTGGAAGGCTGAGGCAAGAGAATTGCTTGAACTCAGGAAGCAGAGGTTGCAGTGAGCTGAAATCACGCCAATCCACTCCAGCCTGGGCAACAAAGCGAGACTCCATTACAAAAAAAAAAAAAGAAAGAAAGAAAGAAAGAAAGTCTCCAACTCACAGGGGAATTCCAAGGACGGAGCCCAGCCAGGGCCACATCCAGGCCAATGAACACAGGGAGGCCTGGAAGCCGTGCCCACCGGCCACACACCACAGCAGGCACCGCATGACCCAGGAGTGGAAGCAACAGAATGGGGAGCCCGGGGGAGGCCCCCACACCCCTGACTTACTATAAACACACCCATAGTTCAAAGGAAGGTGTGCTCTCCTCAATAAAGCTGTCGGAGCAACTGCAGACCCACTCCAGGAAGAAAGCTCACCTTGAACTCTGTGTTACCCCACGCATAAAAACCAATCCCACAGATCCCCACCTACCCCACGCATAAAAACCAATCCCACAGATCCCCACCTACCCCACATATGAAAACCAACTCCACAGATCCCCACCTACTCCACACACGAAAACCAACTCCACAGATCCCCACCTACCCCACACATGAAAACCAGCTCCCACAGATCTCCACCTACCCCACACACGAAAACCAACTCCACAGATCCCCACCTACCCCACACATAAAAACCAATCCCACAGATCCCCACCTACCCCACACACGAAAACCAACTCCACAGATCTCCACCTACCCCACACATAAAAACCAACTCCACAGATCCCCACCTACCCCACACACGAAAACCAGCTCCACAGATCCCCACCTACCCCACACACGAAAACCAACTCCACAGATCCCCACCTACCCCACACATAAAAACCAATCCCACAGATCCCCACCTACCCCACGCATAAAAACCAATCCCACAGATCTCCACCTACCCCACACACGAAAACCAGCTCCACAGATCTCCACCTACCCCACACATAAAAACCAATCCCACAGATCTCCACCTACCCCACACACGAAAACCAACTCCACAGATCCCCACCTACCCCACACATAAAAACCAATCCCACAGATCCCCACCTACCCCACACACGAAAACCAGCTCCACAGATGCCCACCTACCCCACACATGAAAACCAATCCCACAGATCTCCACCTACCCCACACACGAAAACCAACTCCACAGATCCCCACCTACCCCACACACGAAAACCAGCTCCACAGATCCCCACCTACCCCACACACGAAAACCAGCTCCACAGATCTCCACCTACCCCACACATAAAAACCAATCCCACAGATCTCCACCTACCCCACACACGAAAACCAACTCCACAGATCCCCACCTACCCCACACATAAAAACCAATCCCACAGATCCCCACCTACCCCACACATGAAAACCAGCTCCACAGATCCCCACCTACCCCACACACGAAAACCAGCTCCACAGATCCCCACCTACCCCACACACGAAAACCAGCTCCACAGATCTCCACCTACCCCACACACGAAAACCAGCTCCACAGATCCCCACCTACCCCACACACGAAAACCAGCTCCACAGATCCCCACCTACCCCACAGACGAAAACCAGTTCCACAGATCCCCACCTACCCCACACACGAAAACCAGCTCCACAGATCCCCACCTACCCCACACACGAAAACCAGCTCCACAGATCCCCACCTACCCCACACACGAAAACCAGCTCCACAGATCCCCACCTACCCCACACATAAAAACCAATCCCACAGATCCCCACCTACCCCACACACGAAAACCAGCTCCACAGATCCCCACCTACCCCACACACGAAAACCAGCTCCACAGATCCCCACCTACCCCACACACGAAAACCAGCTCCACAGATCCCCACCTACCCCACACATAAAAACCAATCCCACAGATCCCCACCTACCCCACACACGAAAACCAGCTCCACAGATCCCCACCTACCCCACACACGAAAACCAGCTCCACAGATCCCCACCTACCCCACACACGAAAACCAGCTCCACAGATCCCCACCTACCCCACACACGAAAACCAACTCCACAGATCTCCACCTACCCCACACACGAAAACCAGCTCCCCAGATCCCCACCTACCCCACACACGAAAACCAGCTCCACAGATCCCCACCTACCCCACACACGAAAACCAGCTCCACAGATCCCCACCTACCCCACACACGAAAACCAGCTCCACAGATCCCCACCTACCCCACACACGAAAACCAGCTCCACAGATCCCCACCTACCCCACACACGAAAACCAGCTCCACAGATCCCCACCTACCCCACACACGAAAACCAGCTCCACAGATCCCCACCTACCCCACACACGAAAACCAGCTCCACAGATCCCCACCTACCCCACACACGAAAACCAGCTCCACAGATCCCCATCTACCCCACACACGAAAACCAGCTCCACAGATCCCCACCTACCCCACACACGAAAACCAGCTCCACAGATCCCCACCTACCCCACACACGAAAACCACCTCCACAGATCCCCACCTACCCCACACACGAAAACCAGTCCCACAGATCCCCACCTACCCCACACACGAAAACCAGCTCCACAGATCCCCACCTACCCCACACACGAAAACCAGCTCCACAGATCCCCACCTACCCCACACATGAAAACCAGCTCCACAGATCCCCACCTACCCCACACACGAAAACCAATCCCACAGATCCCCACCTACCCCACACACGAAAACCAGCTCCACAGATCCCCACCTACCCCACACACGAAAACCAGCTCCACAGATCCCCACCTACTCCACACACGAAAACCAGCTCCACAGATCCCCACCTACCCCACACACGAAAACCAACTCCACAGATCCCCATCTACCCCACACACGAAAACCAGCTCCACAGATCCCCACCTACCCCACACACGAAAACCAGCTCCACAGATCCCCACCTACCCCACACACGAAAACCAGCTCCACAGATCCCCACCTACCCCACACACGAAAACCAGCTCCACAGATCCCCACCTACCCCACACATAAAAACCAATTCCACAGATCCCCACCTACCCCACACACGAAAACCAGCTCCACAGATCCCCACCTACCCCACACACGAAAACCAGCTCCACAGATCCCCACCTACCCCACACACGAAAACCAGCTCCACAGATCCCCACCTACCCCACACATGAAAACCAGCTCCACAGATCTCCACCTACTCCACACATAAAAACCAGCTCCACAGATCCCCACCTACCCCACACACGAAAACCAGCTCCACAGATCCCCACCTACTCCACACACGAAAACCAGCTCCACAGATCCCCACCTACCCCACACATAAAAACCAATTCCACAGATCCCCACCTACCCCACACACGAAAACCAGCTCCACAGATCCCCACCTACCCCACACACGAAAACCAGCTCCACAGATCCCCACCTACCCCACACACGAAAACCAGCTCCACAGATCCCCACCTACCCCACACACGAAAACCAATCCCACAGATCTCCACCTACCCCACACACGAAAACCAGCTCCACAGATCCCCACCTACCCCACACACGAAAACCAACTCCACAGATCCCCACCTACCCCACACACGAAAACCAGCTCCACAGATCCCCACCTACCCCACACACGAAAACCAGTCCCACAGATCCCCACCTACCCCACACACGAAAACCAGCTCCACAGATCCCCACCTACCCCACACACGAAAACCAACTCCACAGATCCCCACCTACCCCACACATAAAAACCAATTCCACAGATCCCCACCTACCCCACACACGAAAACCAGCTCCACAGATCCCCACCTACCCCACACACGAAAACCACCTCCACAGATCCCCACCTACCCCACACACGAAAACCAGTCCCACAGATCCCCACCTACCCCACACACGAAAACCAACTCCACAGATCTCCACCTACACCACGGATAAAAACCAATCGCACAGATCCCCACCTACCCCACACACGAAACCAGTCCCACAGATCCCCACCTACCCCACACACGAAAACCAACTCCACAGATCTCCACCTACACCACGGATAAAAACCAATCGCACAGATCCCCACCTACCCCACACACGAAAACCAGCTCCACAGATCCCCACCTATCCCACACATAAAAACCAATTCCACAGATCTCCACCTACCCCACACACGAAAACCAGCTCCACAGATCCCCACCTATCCCACACATAAAAACCAATTCCACAGATCTCCACCTACACCACGGATAAAAACCAATCGCACAGATCCCCACCTAGGTTTGAAGGCTGACACAGTAAAGGCTGTTCTAAAAGGAGACGCAGAAGCAATGTCACCACGACCTCAAGGTAAACAGAGTTCCTGAAGAGAACACAAACAGCTTTAGCTGCAAACAGCTGATAAAGTGGACTGCGTTAGTGGACTGCATTAGAAGTACAATCTTCCAATCCTCAAAAGGCTTGACTTCAGAGCACAAAAGCAAGACACACACGGTGCAGAGATTCAGTGCATGCATCTGATGCTAGACTTGCACCAGAACACACAAGGAGCTCCTGCAAGCCGACGATGGGAGGCAGGTGCCCTGTACACAGCAGGGCAGGACGGACGGGCACCTCCCACAAGAGCCCCGGGGCGGCCAGCACGGGAACAGTGTGGGCACGTGGGCATCAAGAGAGCCCCCTGCACAATCCCACAAGGCAGCTTCAACACCATCAGGCCAGCGGCCACCGGAGGCATTGCCCTCGCAAGCAGCCAGCCGGGGTGTCACCGTCACCCCCCTGGAAACTCCCACAACATCCCTAAAGCACATCTGTGACCCAGCAACCCCACCCCTGGAATTCAGCCAGAGGCGAGGGCCTCTGACCTCTGGGACACTCCCAGAACCCAGCAGGCTCACAGCAGGCGCAGCCGTGTAGTCCGCATCCAGGAGCCTCCACAGCAGCAGGAAGGATACATCCATGTGGCGTGTTCCACAATGGATGCCATACATGGACAGAACTTGTGGCTGAGGCGTTCAGCACAGCTGAGGGTCGGACCCCATAACCCACCTCCTGCCTGTGGAGACCGGGAGAGGGAGACAGGTCGAGGTCGGAACCAGGTTCACAGTGGGGGCGGCGGCTTCCGATGCGGTGGGGATTGCGGGGGGTCTCCTGGGCTCTGGTGACTTTCTACACCCGGGCGAGGGGGGCGGTGGGGAGGGGGGTCTCCTGGGCTCTGGTGACTTTCTACACCCGGGCGAGGGGGGCGGTGGGGAGGGGGGCCTCCTGGGCTCTGGTGACTTTCTACACCCGGCGAGGGGGGCGGTGGGGAGGGGGGTCTCCTGGGCTCTGGTGACTTTCTACACCCGGGCGAGGGGGGCGGTGGGGAGGGGGGTCTCCTGGGCTCTGGTGACTTTCTACACTCAGGCGAGGGGGGCGGCCATCAGGTTTCCACGGGGGGTAAAATTCTGCTGAGTCATACATGAGATTTGCAAATAGCTGCGATAGCCTCAAGAAGTCAGAGAAAGAGGTCCTTGCGGGTTTCCACATGTGCCTCTCCCCAGACCGAAGCTCCAGGGATACTCCTTCACCTCTGCACCCCAGCCTGGCATGACTTTGGGGGCTTACCCCTCCAGCGTGCTCATGACGATTGGTGGGAACCCAAGCCCAGGGCCCCTTTCACCCCTGCCGAGCCCCAAGGTGCCCCGCCGCTCTGGGAGGGGTGTGTCCTGGGGAGTGAGGCCTGAATCAGCCTTCCTGTATCTCATGGAGCCGGCATAGGCCAGGCTGGGATCCTGGGTGTGCCAGGGGCCCAGGAAGGTACCACCAGCGTCCCCACTCTCCTCTCAAACCCAGCTTGCAGTCTCCAAGGCCCAGCCCTCTGACAGGACAGGGGCATCCGTGCTGGAAGGGAGGACCCTGAATGCGGAGCTCACCAAACCAGCACCCGAGAGCGTGAGGACAACGGTGTGGACCATGCCCGGAAGAGGAAGGAGTAAGGCCAAGGGACCACACACACCCATGCCATGGACACGCATATGTCACGGATACATGCACACACACACACCACAAATATGCACATCACAGACATGCAGCACGGACATGTATGTGTCACAGACACACACATGCACACCACAGGCACACACACCAGAGACACACCACGGACACACACATGCCACACACACACATACACCACAAATATGCACGCCACAGGCAAACACACCAGAGACACACCACGGACACACACGTGCCACACACGCATATCACAGATGTGTAAATCACGGAAGTACCTCCATCACAGAAACACATCACAGACACAACCGCATCCTAGACGCATTCATATCTCAGAGACACACATCCTGGACACAACTGTATCACACGTGAGCCTTACATGGCTCTTGAAGGCCTTGCGGACGTGCCCATGGGCGGCCTTCTGGACCACAGCATACCGACGCACGCAGTATGTGTTCTGGGGTTTGATGATGCTGGCGATGACCTCCGTGAGCCTGTCCTGGGGGATGGTGTCGTACGCGCCTGTCACATCAACCTGCGTGAGTGGAGGCGAGGAGGCTGACAGTGACCACCCAGCAACTCAGACATCACCCAGGGCCTGGCCTGGCGGCGTCCCCTGCTCTTTCTCTGACCCCCACCCCTCCAGACCCCAAGGGCAGGGCGGGCTGTGTCCCCTCTCTGAGCAGCCCCTGGCTCAGGACTGGGGTGCGAGGCACCGGGGCCTGGTGGCTGAGCCAGTGCGGTTCCTTCTCTGACGGGAACTGGAATCCAGTGGGACCCTCCCTGGGAATAGGAGCCTGGGCAGTCAGGGTGCAGAGTCGGGCCCACGTGCTGCAGGAAAGGCTGAAGGCCTCCACCCCAGGTGCCGGGTGTGTCCCCAACAGTGACAAGGTGACCTGCACTCCCTGCGGCCCACCCAGGAGTACCTCCTCCACCCAACATGAGGTGCCAGTCAGGCAGCCACTCCCAAGGTCCAGCAGGGCTGCTCACGGGGGTCCCCGGCACCCACCTTGACAAAGTACAGCTCAGGCGGCGGGTCCTGGGCCCGCACACGCAGCACAAAGGTGCGCCAGGCCCTGTGGATATCGTCCAGGCCCAGCACAGAGGCGCCCAGGAGGCTGGGGCGCCGCGCCCGCTCGTAGTTGAGCACGCTGAACAGTGCCTTCACCCTCGAGGTGAGACGCTCGGCCTGGCAGGGACAGCATGAGAGACAGTCAGGAAAGTGGACCCAGCCAAGTGCCCCGCCCCACCATAGCGACCCAGGGGAGAAGCAGCCCCACCCCAGTGTGCCAGCCACCCAGACCCGGGACCTAGAACCCCTCCCAGCTTCCCTAGGCCCTGTTTGAAACGTGCTCCTGGCTGCACGTGTGTTGCACACGGGATCCTCATGCCATACCTCTGTCCACCTCACCCCACACCCCCCTCAGATGACGGGGTCACTGCAGCCACCGCAGCCACAAGGGTGGGGTGCAGGAGCCGTGAGGCAAGGTCCCAGGATCCTCAGAGCCCAGTGGGCTCCTGGCAGCCGTGGCCTGGTCCCTGGGCCCCATACACAGAAGTACACAATGCCTGAGCCGAGGCCTGGTCCCCGGGCCCCATACACGGAAGCACACGGTGCCTGAGCCGAGGCCTGGTCCCCGGGCCCCGTACACGGAAGCACACGGTGCCTGAGCCGAGGCCTGGTCCCCGGGCCCCGTACACGGAAGCACACGGTGCCTGAGCACCACAGCAGGACACGGATCCGGGACCTCAGGTTCTGCGGCGTCCAGGCCCCGGCCCAGCTGCTTCTTGTGGTCCTCAGAGCCTGTCCCTGCCCCCTGGACCTCCCCCCACACCCCCACGCTGCTTTTCTGGAGGCACCGGCACCTCGGCCACCTCACCGTGACCACAAATGGGTTGAAGCTGTGCTGTGGCCCTGGCCGTGTCCCGTGGCCCCTCCTCCGGGCCCTTCATCTAAGCTGGTACCAAACGCAGGGCTCAAACGCACTTCTGTTTAAAAAGGAAACTAAACCAAAGCATAGCCACCCTCTTTTCTCTGCGGAATGTTCTGGCTCCCACGACGTAGTCCATGTTCACAATTGGCCGGAGCCCGTCAGGCTTGGGGATGAAGCGGAGTCTGGACGTCAGCAGGGCGGGCCTGGCTTCCCGATGCTGCCTGACCTCTGTTTCTGACAGCTCCCGCAGCTGCACCCTCTTCAAGTGCTGTCTGCAATAGAGAGCCCCTCAGGAGCCTTGCTCAGCCAGGCAACAGACTTGGGGGAAGCTCACGGGAAGCCACAAGGCCCCATCGACTCAGTGAGGGCTCAGGGCACCCACGGCAGCACACACTGAAGGCCACGCCCGGGGCCACGTCCACCCACGCCAGCCAGACGCCTCCGAGAGCCCCTCTACTTGCAGGGCACCTGGACACCTGGTCCTATAGTCAACCCTGGGGACGCCCAGTCCGGTGATCAACCCCCAGGGTGACTGTCCCACCGTCAGCACCAGGGAGCCTGGTCCCATAATTAACCCCCCAAGATTGCCTGTCTGGTGGCCGCCACCCAAGATGGGGTGCAAGGCTGCATCTGGGGCCACATGAACCCATGCCCCCTCCACACAGGATGCCTGTGCCTCTGGTACAGCCACTGGGGTAGCCCAAGGCTGGCCCCAGGCAGGACCCCCAGGCAGAAAGAGCCACATCCCTTCAGATGGAGAGGGTGGGAGAGGCTGCTCAGGGCAGCTCAGCCAAGGAGCAGAATCAGCTCCCTTGAGCCCACCAGTTTCCTGACACCTCTGCCCTTTGGCCTTTTCCCCCAAAACCACCCATGGGGGTGCAGGGGGCTGGAGTGGCCACACCTGGACCTGGGCATCTGTGGCTGACGGCCTGGCACTTCGTGGACACTAGGGCCGCGGGTGCTCCGGGGCTGGTGCCCTGACCCCAGGCCGCAGGCCCAGCCGAGTGTAGAAAAGGCACAGTACCCTGTCCAGGCAGGAGGGGCCTCCAAGGCCCCCCAGGCAGAACAACAGTCCCAGTAGTGACAAGGAGCATCTTGGGGGCCACCATGTCCGTCTGCTCCTTCTGGTCACCCCAATTAAATTCTCTCCAAAATACTGGTCAAATGACCATGTTAGGTCGCACACCATTAAATATGTGTAAAGTCTAAGTAGGGTGCATTGTGTATTAACATGCTCCCGCAGGGAAAGCCCTAACCCTCCCCCAGATGCAGGAGGAAATGGCCCCAGCACCACATCGGGGTCCCCAGCCCAGAGGCTGTTACCTCTGACGAGGTCTGCTGCCAGCTCCCTCTGCAGACATCCTGATTTGGGGCATGGGGTGTGACCAGGCCCCCCAGGGACTCGAGTGTGCAGAGGAGCTGGGGAAGCCCTGACCTTGTGACTAAAGGCCTCCACAGTCAGCCTCGGCGGGACACGGAGAAGCTAATACCATGGCCTGGGCTCAGCCAGGCTGGCGTCTCCCAGATGAGCGCTCCAGTCCCTAACTAATGCAAATCCAGCTTGAATCTGCCACAATCTTTCACACTCTCATCAGCTGAACATTGCAGACAAAATCTCACAGCCATTCAAATGCAGCCACCTGGAAGTTAGCTCATGGTGGAACTCGCCTATCCCCAAGTGCTCCCTGCACAGGTGCTCCCTGCAGTGAGTCGCCAACTGGGCGGGAGTTTATCCTGTCATGACCTAAATCCAATAGATTAAAGATTCATACAGAAGAGCACGAATTAAAAGAGAACCGGGGGCTGGGCACAGTGGCTTAGCCTGTAAACCCAGCACTTTGGGAGGCCAAGGTGGGTGGATCACCTGAGGTCAGGAGTTCCAGACCAGCCTGGCCAACATGGTGAAACCTTGTTTTTCCTAAAAGTACAAAAATTAGCCAGGCATGGTGGCAGGTGCCGGTAATCCCAGCTATTTAGGAGACTGAGGCTGGAGAATCGCTTAAACCCGGGAGGTGGGGGTGGCAGCGAGCCAAGATTACACCACCGCACTCCAGCCTGGGCAACAGAGTGAGACTCCATCTCAAAAAAAAAAAAAACAAAAAAGAGAGAGAATCAGACCCACATCCCGGGGAGAGGCAAGGAGGCTAGTGGTAGTGTTTCCATCCAATATAAATCCCTTCTGCTTTACAAACCCTAGAGACCACTTGGCACAAACTCCTGATTTTACAAGTAAGAGAACGTGAGCTCCGGGCAGTCAGAGCCTTGCACAGAATCCACTTGGACCAGGCCTGTGATGGGGCCCCTGGCTCCCAGCCCAGAGCTGCACAACCAGGGAAGCACCAGCAAGTGGAGACAGGTGCACGCTGAGGCCAGGGCTGGTGTTCCAGGACTGTGAGAAGCAGAGGATGGGTGTGCAGATACACTACCTGATTCCAATGCTTTGCAACTTGCTCCAGACACTCTTCCGGTAGAAAAAGAGCCTGTTCTTCTGAAACGTGGTCTCCGTGACATAAAAGAAAGACCTGAGCAGCTCGACGACGTACACGCTCATCAGCCAGTGCAGGAACTTGGCCAGGATCTCCTCACGCAGACGGTGCTCTGCGGCCGGAACACAGCCAACCCCTGAAATGAGAAGGACACCCCACATCCAGATCACCGAGGGCCTGGTGACCTCACCCCGGACCTGCACCATCCGGACACCGCACATCCAGCTCACCAAGGGCCTGGCGACCTCACCCCGGACCTGCACCATCCAGACACCGCACATTCAACTCACCGAGTGCCTGGCGACCTCACCCCAGACCTGCACCATCCGGTACGACAGCCATGGCCACGGGAAGCCCAGCAGGTCCAGGCTGAGATGGCCACGCATGGGACCTACACACGGGATCCCGCAGACAAAGCTCAAAAAACGTCAAATGTCCTGTGAGTGACGCTCCCACCAGTGACACCCTAAAATGATGAGGTGTGGACAGGCTGGGCTTCAGTAAAATCTATTATTACATTAATTTCACCTTTTCTTTTTCACTTTTTTAATGTGGCTACTAGAATTTTTTTTTTTTTTTTTTTTTTTTGAGACAGAGTCTCGCCCTGTTGCCAGGCTGGAGTGCAGTGGTGCAATCTCGGCTCACTGCAACTTCCAACTCCCTGGTTCAAGCGATTCTCCTGCCTCAGCCTCCCAGGTAGCTGGGATTACAGGTACCTGCCACCATGCCCAGCTAATTTTTGTGTTTTTAGTACAGATGGGGTTTCACCATGTTGGCCAGGATGGTCTCGACCTCCTGACCTCGTGATCCACCCGCCTCGGCCTCCCAAAGTGCTGGGATTACAGGCGTGAGCCACCGCGCCCAGCCTAGAAATTTTAAAATTATCCACATGGCTCATGTCATGTTCCTGTTGGGCGACAACGGCTCGGAACCTCATCCTTTGTCCTGGTTCCCAAGCAGAAGGGAGGAAGCAGACACTCCCCCACCAGGCAGCACCGTCAGAGCTGGCGCCACACCGCGGGTTTGCACGATTTCAAACTCAACACCACGGAGCCACCAGATCCCAACATGCCTGGGGTTTTCCAGGCAGAACCCAGGCCGAGCGGACGTTGCTGTCACTCACTGGCTAAGGAACGCTGGCCACGTGGTGCTCCAGACACTCACGGGCCAAGATGACCGCCCTCCTCGTGAGTCTCCACGTCTTCATCTGTGCATCATAAGCAGAGGTCCCCGGACGTCGCTAGATGCCATGGATGCCAGCACAGGTAAAGCTGGGGTTTACCAGCAATAACAACACAGAAGAACCATGCAAAGGACAAGGAAGGGGACCCCAGACGGCGGGCCTGGGACAGAAGGCAGACGGGGAACAAAGGAGGAAAAGCAGGGCGGGGGCAAAGCTAAAGAAACACTGAACACGGAAAACAATATTAATAATGCTTAGCTTGTGGGGGTGTCAAGATGCCTGAGATAGAACTAAGTCAGCAGGGAAAACAGCACACAGGCTGGGGGTGGTGACCAGAGTTAAAATACACTAAGTGTCTTATTGCTCAGGACAAGGGCAGCAATGTTTCAGACTTCATTTTAAAAGATCAGGGTACACCGGGCGTGGTGGCTCGCACCTGTAATCCCAGCACTGTGGGAGGCCAAGGCGGGCAGATCACTTGAGGTCAGGAGTTTGAGACCAGCCTGGCCAACATGGTGAAACCCCATCTCTACTAAAAATACAAAAATTAGCCAGGTGTGGTGGCAGGCGCCTGTAATCCCAGCTACTCATGAGGTTGAGGAATGAGAACTGCTTGAACCCAGGAGGCAGAGGTTGCAGTGAGCTGAGATTGCGCCATTGCACTCCAGCCTGGGTGACAGAGTGAGACTCTGTCTCAATAAACAAAAGCAAACGACAACAAAAAGATCAGGGGGTAGCACTAAGCAAAGGGAAATAAAAGCAAATGCCCAGTGACCAGGAGGCAACAACAGGATCAACACACACTCAGCAGGACATGCACACGGCAACCAAAGAGGTGGTGAGAAGCAAGGGAACGAGGACACGCAACAGGCAAGTGGAGAATCAGAGTGCACCAGACGGGTCTCTAGTGACAAAAAAACGAAAACAAATCAGGTTATCCAGTTAAACAACGACTGTCAGACTGGATTGGAAATTCACCTACATGCTGTTAATAGGACATACCTACACTATAAGAATATAAAAGTGTTGAAAATTAGGCCAGGCGCGGTGGCTCATGCCTGTAATTCAGCACTTTGGGAAGCCGAGGTAGGTGGATCCCTTGAGTCCAAGAATTTGAGACCAGCCTGGGCAACACAGGAAGACCCTGTCTCCAGAAAAAATTTAAAAATTAGCCAGGTGTAGTGGTGCGTGTCTGTAGTTCCAGCTACTCAGGAGGCTGAGGTGAGAGGATGGCTCAGGTCAGAAGGTAAAAGTTACACTGACCTGTGATCACACCACTGCACTCACCCTGGGCGACAGAGCAAGACTCTCTCAAAAAAAAAAAAAAAAAATTGTATATATATATAAAAAAATATAAATTAAAGGCAGAAAACAGACACAGCAGGAAAATACTAATCAAAAGAAGCCCAGTGTGGCAGTACTAAGAGCAATTTAAAAAAAGAATTACTAGATTACTAGAGACATAGAAGTCTACAAAAGATTTACTCATCAGGAAGATAAAAATACTACCATGTGCCTGCACCTAATAATGCCTCCCATAAATGCTACCAAACGAGAAGAAATGAACAGACCCATCCCCCAGGTGAGGGACTGTGGCCTCCTTCTTGGAATTTCATGCATCTAGAAGGAGACAGAAGCTTTGCACAGGACCTTAATAAGCTGGATATAGTGAACATGCATATGCCCACTATTGACAGGATGTCAGATTTACAATGGACGGTTCTGGAAACCATCCACACACTAGATCACAAAGCAAGGCTCCACAAACTTCAAATAATTGGTATTATACAGACCACTACACAACTGAGTTAGAAATCAATAACAAAACGATAACTTAAAATACTCTACGTATCTTGATACTCTACAAATCTTGAACATAAACAATGTTCAAATAACTCACTGCTCAAAGAAATCACAGAATAAGCTAAAGAATACTTAAAAGTGACTGATATCAAAATGATTTCACATCAAAACACAGGGTGCACGAAAAAAAAATCACAGAATAAGAATACTTAAAAGAAGTATTAACACTTTTAAGTACTTTAAGAACACTTAAAAGTGGCTGATGTTGAAATTACTTCACATCAAAACACAGGGTGCAGCTAAGGCAGCACTTAGAGTGAAAGGCATAACTAAACTAAGAGGCTAGAAAAGGAATGAAAGAATAAACCAAAAGAAAGCATACAATGGAAAGATAGAAACGTCAGAGGTAAATCAGTGAAATTCAAAACTAAGACCCAAGAGAGAAGTCTGACGAAGGCCGGTGGAGACACCGGCCCTCTGCGTGGGTCTCACAGCAGGAGACAGACGGAGACACTCCAACCTGTGGCTGGATGTCAATCCATGTGAGGGGGTGACTGGAGGCAGAGCCCAGCCTAAGCAATGAGCGGCAGGTGCCCAGAATAAGGTGACAAGCGTTGCCACCCACCCAAGGGGGCCAAGCAGAGGGGCAGCTTGGGAGAAAACAGGACAAGTGAGGGGCTGGTGTGCCTTGCTTTCCTTCAGGCCACAGAGAACCCTTTCTGGGACGTCTCCAGCAACACATGGCAGCAGACACAGGCAGCCCAGAGTCCAGCCTCAGCATGGGACAAGCTGGGAGAGGAGTATTGGCAGCATGGGTGTGGCGGGTACGTGGTGGGTAAGCCAGGCCCAACAGAGGCAAGCGGACCTGAAGCTGTGGCTGCAGTGCCTGGCAGGCGGGAGGCAAGAGCCTGCAGTCCCGTGTCCCCGTAGCAAAATGGAACGGAGAGGTGACCAAGAAGAGCCAAGCATCAGAAAAGATAGGCTTGGGGACCAGCACTGTGCCTGCACCATCTACCCAGGCAATGGGCAACCGGCACATCTGTGGCTATAGAAAGAGCAAATATCCAGGAGCAAGCTCAAGTGAGCAAAAGCCAAGGACACCTGGGGACAGTGCCTCACTCACCCTGCACGTGACAGGGACACCCGGGGACCGTGCCTCACTCACCCTGCATGTGACAGAGACACCCGGGGACCGAGCCTCACTCACCCTGCACGTGACAGGGACACCCGGGGACCGAGCCTCACTCACCCTGCACGTGACAGGGACACCCGGGGACCGAGCCTCACTCACCCTGCGCGTGACAGGGACACCCGGGGGCCGCGCCTCACTCACCCTGCGCGTGACAGGGACACCCGGGGGCCGCGCCTCACTCACCCTGCGCGTGACAGGGACACCCGGGGGCCGAGCCTCACTCACCCTGCGCGTGACAGGGACACCCGGGGGCCGCGCCTCACTCACCCTGCGCGTGACAGGGACACCCGGGGGCCGCGCCTCACTCACCCTGCGCGTGACAGGGACACCCGGGGGCCGCGCCTCACTCACCCTGCGCGTGACAGGGACACCCGGGGGCCGCGCCTCACTCACCCTGCGCGTGACAGGGACACCCGGGGGCCGCGCCTCACTCACCCTGCGCGTGACAGGGACACCCGGGGGCCGCGCCTCACTCACCCTGCGCGTGACAGGGACACCCGGGGGCCGCGCCTCACTCACCCTGCGCGTGACAGGGACACCCGGGGGCCGCGCCTCACTCACCCTGCGCGTGACAGGGACACCCGGGGGCCGCGCCTCACTCACCCTGCGCGTGACAGGGACACCCGGGGGCCGTGCCTCAATCACCCTACGCGTGACAGAGACACCCGGGGACCGCGCCTCGCTCATCCTATGCATGACAGGGACACCCGGGGACCGTGCCTCACTCACTCTGCACATGACAGGGACACCCGGGGACCGTGCCTCACTCACTCTGCACATGACAGGGACACCCGGGGGCCGTGCCTCACTCACCCTATGCATGACAGGGACACCCGGGGACCGTGCCTCACTCACTCTGCACGTGACAGGGACACCCGGGGACCGTGCCTCAATCACCCTAGGCGTGACAGGGACACCCGGGGACCGTGCCTCACTCACCCTGCACGTGACAGGGACAGCCGGGGACCGTGCCTCACTCACCCTGCACGTGACAGGGACACCCGGGGACCGTGCCTCACTCACCCTGCACGTGACAGGGACACCCGGGGACCGTGCCTCACTCACCCTACACGTGACAGGGACACCCGGGGACCGTGCCTCACTCACTCTGCACGTGACAGGGACACCTGGGGACCGTGCCTCAATCACCCTAGGCGTGACAGGGACACCCGGGGACCGTGCCTCACTCACTCTGCACGTGACAGGGACACCCGGGGACCGTGCCTCAATCACCCTAGGCGTGACAGGGACACCCGGGGGCCGTGCCTCACTCACGCTACACGTCACAGAGACACCCGGGGACTGCACCTCAATCACCCTATGCATGACAGGGACACCCAGGGACTGTGCCTCAATCACCCTACGCATGACAGGGACACCCGGGGACCGTGCCTCACTCACTCTGCACGTGACAGGGACACCCGGGGACCGTGCCTCACTCACCCTGCATGCGACAGGGACACCCGGGGACCGTGCCTCACTCACCCTGCACGTGACAGGGACACCCAGGACTGTGCCTCACTCACCCTACACGTGACAGGGACACTTGGGGGCCGTGCCTCACTCACGCTACACGTCACAGGGACACCCGGGGACTGCGCCTCAATCACCCTATGCATGACAGGGACACTCGGGGACCGTGCCTCAATCACCCTACGCATGACAGGGACACCCGGGGACCATGCCTCACTCACTCTGCACATGACAGGGACACCCGGGGGCCGTGCCTCACTCACCCTACACATGACAGAGACACCTGGGGGCCGTGCCTCAATCACCCTACACATGATGGGGACACCCGGGGACCGTGCCTCAATCACCCTAGGCGTGACAGGGACACCCGGGGACCGTGCCTCACTCACCCTACACGTTACAGGGACACCCGGGACCGTGCCTCACTCACCCTGCACGTGACAGGGACACCCGGGACCGTGCCTCACTCACCCTGCACGTGACAGGGACACTCGGGGGCCGTGCCTCACTCATGCTACACGTCACAGAGACACCCGGGGACCGTGCCTCAATCACCCTACGCATGACAGGGATACCCGGGGATCGCGCCTCAATCACCCTACGCATGACAGGGACACCTGGGGGCCGTGCCTCACTCACCCTACGCATGACAGAGACACCTGGGGACCGCGTCTCACTCATCCTACACGTCACAGGGACACCCGGGGACCGCGCCTCACTCACCCTACACATGACAGGGACACCCGGGGACCGCACCTCACTCACCCTATGCATGACAGGGACACCTGGGGACCGCGCCTCACTCACCCTACACGTCACAGGGACACCCGGGGACCGCACCTCAATCACCCTACATGTGACAGTGACACCCGGGACCGTGCCTCACTCACCCTACACATGACAGGGACACCCAGGGACTGTGCCTCACTCACCCTACACGTCACAGAGACACCCAGGGACCGCACCTCACTCACTCTACACGTGACAGAGACACTCGGGGACTGCGCCTCACTCACCCTACACGACAGGGACACCCGGGGACTGTGCCTCACTCACGCTACATGTCACAGGGACACCTGGGGACCGCGCCTCAATCACCCTACACATGACAGGGACACCCGGGGACCACACCTCACTCACCCTATGCATGACAGGGACACCTGGGGACCGTGCCTCACTCACCCTACACGTCACAGGGACACCCGGGGACCGCACCTCAATCACCCTACACGTGACAGTGACACCCGGGACCGTGCCTCACTCACCCTACACATGACAGGGACACCCAGGGACTGTGCCTCACTCACCCTACGCATGACAGGGACACCCGGGGACTGTACCTCTCTCACCCTACGCATGACAGGGACACCTGGGGACTGTACCTCTCTCACCCTACGCATGACAGGGACACCCGGGGACTGTGCCTCACTCACTCTACACATGACAGGGACACCCGGGGACTGTGCCTCACTCACCCTACGCATGACAGGGACACCCGGGGACCACGCCTCACTCACCCTACACGTCACAGGGACACCCGGGGGCCGTGCCTCACTCACCCTGCACGTGACAGGGACACCCCGGGACCACGCCTCATTCCCTGCACAAGCCAGGGGCAGATTGTGACCTCATCTGAAATCAGAGAACAGCAATAATGACAGGCAGAGTCCTGATCAGAGAACTCAAACTCTCCTCGACGAAGGAAGCTGGAGCGCAAAAAGCAAAAATGGGTTGCATGATGCTTATCTGACGGCGTGGTCCACCTGAGCGGCAGCAGGTGTGAGGCAGCTGCTGTTCGATGGGAAGGGACTTCCAGTCATGCAAGATGCAGCATTTCAAGCAACCTGCTGTAAACACCACCGAGTTAGCAATTCTGCACTGTACACAGAAAACCGTGTTAGGAGTGCCAATCTCATGTTATATGACTTTTGCCACCATAAAAAAAAAAAAAAAGAAAAAAAAAAAAGGGCCCCAGGAAGGTCACCCTCCTTGTCTGCATGGCCGGAAGTCTTACATGTCTTGGGAGTTTGTGGGGAGGGGGTGAAATCGGGACTTCTAGCTGCCACTGTAGGGCCTGGGAGCACTGGGAGCCAAAAGGGGGCTGGAGCGGAGGTGCCTCAACATCAAATCCAGAAAAACATGGTGGGGACACGGTAGGGTCCAGCAGCACCATTCCCTGAACACCCACAAACACTGTCCCTTCCTAAGCAGGTGGAACCATCTGTTGTCCTCTGCTCCCATGCGGCCCTCTTCATACCTAAAGATGGGACTAGGATCTGTGCTGGAGGACAGTCTTATCTCCCTCCCTCTACCCTGTCCTGGCACAGTCAACGCACACTTTTTTTTTTTTTAAGACAGAGTTTCACTCTTGTCCCCGGGGCTGGAGTGCAATGGCACAATCTCAGCTCACTGCAACCTCCGCCTCCCGGGTTCAAGTGATTCTCCTGCCTCAGCCTCCCAAGTAGCTGGGATTACAGGCACACGCCACCACGCCCAGCTAATTTTTGTATTTTTAGTACAGATAGGGTTTCACCATGTTGGTCAGGCTGGTCTCAAACTCCTGACCTCAGGTGATCCACCTGCCTCAGCTTCCCAAAGTGCTGGGATTACAGGCCTGACCCACCGCACCTGGCCCTCAACACAGAATTAAATCTTAAACACAAACCTGCATATTGGCTGACCACGTGCACCTGCAAAACCCTTACCTCCCACCCCCAGGAAGACGAGGTTCTCGTCCCCACCTCTTATTCCCACCCTTGAAATTGCGAAGAGGATTATAGGTAACCTGCAGGCACCCTCGCCAGAGCGTCTGTGCTTCCAGACACTTCTCCCCATTGCCGGCAACCCGGCTCCACTGCCGCGCCCAGCCTCCTCTGTTCACTGCTCTGGCCTCAGCGCCTGGAAACTGCGTGTCCATCAAAACGTGACGGTGAACCTCGTAAGTTTATGCAAACTGGACAGGAGGGAGAGCAGAGGCAGAGATCACCGTGTCCACTCGACGTCCTGAGCGAGAAGCCACGTGTGCCCACGTGACGATGGAGACCGGAGGACCAGGGCTCTGCCTGCCCCCTTTTCTGAGCCCCTACTGCATTCAGCTCTGGGGCCTGGGCCCTCGACGGCCACCACCTCCTCACCTGGGCTCCTGCGCAGCCAAGCGCAGTCCCGCACGCTCATCTTCCACGTCAGCTCCTGCAGCGAGAGCTTGGCATGCTTCCCCAGAGAGATGAACTTCTTGGTGTTCCTGAGGAAGCGGCGTTCGTTGTGCCTGGAGCCCCAGAGGCCTGGGGGCACCAGCCGGCGCAGGCAGGCCCGCACGAAGCCGTACACCTGCCAGGGGCTGCTGTGCTGGCGGAGCAGCTGCACCAGGCGACGGGGGTCTGTGTCCTCCTCCTCGGGGGCCGCCACAGAGCCCTGGGGCTTCTCCCGGGCACAGACACCGGCTGCTGGGATGACTGCAGCCCGCAGCGGGCAGTGCGTCTTGAGGAGCACCCCGTAGGGGCACTGCACATGGTTCCCAAGCAGCTCCAGAAACAGGGGCCGCATTTGCCAGTAGCGCTGGGGCAGGCGGCGCAACCTGCGGGGAGTCCCTGGCATCCAGGGCCTGGAACCCAGAAAAATGGTCTCCACCAGCCTCCGAGCGCCAGTCAGGCTGGGCCTCAGAGAGCTGAGTAGGAAGGAAGGCCGCAGCTGCTCCTTGTCGCCTGAGGAGTAGAGGAAGTGCTTGGTCTCGGCGTACATCGGGGGACAAGTCGTGTCCCAGGGACGTGGTGGCCGCGATGTGGATGGGGGGCCCGCGTGGTGCTGGCGGCCCACGGATGGGTGGGAGTGGCGCGTGCCAGAGAGCGCACCCTCCAAAGAGGTGGCTTCTTTGGCGGGTCTGGCAGGTGACACCACACAGAAACCACGGTCACTCGGTCCACGAGTCCTGTCCGGGTGGGCCCAGGACCCCTGCCCAACGGGCGTCCGCTCCGGCTCAGGGGCAGCCCCACGCCGGGGCCTCTTGGGCAACGGCAGACTTCGGCTGGCACTGCCCCCGCGCCTCCTCGCACCCGGGGCTGGCAGGCCCAGGGGGACCCCGGCCTCCCTTACGCTATGGTTCCAGGCCCGTTCGCATCCCAGACGCCTTCGGGTTCCACTAGCGTGTGGCGGGGGCCGGGCCTGAGTGGCAGCGCCGAGCTGGTACAGCGGCGGTCCGCACACCTGGTAGGCGCAGCTGGGAGCCACCAGCACAAAGAGCGCGCAGCGTGCCAGCAGGTGAACCAGCACGTCGTCGCCCACGCGGCGCAGCAGCAGCCCCCACGCCCCGCTCCCCCGCAGTGCGTCGGTCACCGTGTTGGGCAGGTAGCTGCGCACGCTGGTGGTGAAGGCCTCTGGGGGGCCGCCGCGGGCCCCGTCCAGCAGCGCGAAGCCGAAGGCCAGCACGTTCCTCGCGCCGCGCTCGCATAGCCTCTGCAGCACCCGGGCCACCAGCTCCTTCAGGCAGGACACCTGCGGGGGAAGCGCCCTGAGTCGCCTGCGCTGCTCTCTGCATGTCGCTGGTTCCCCCCGGCCGCCCTCAACCCCAGCCGGACGCGGACCCCGGGGAGGCCCACCTGGCGGAAGGAGGGGGCGGCGGGGGGCGGCCGTGCGTCCCAGGGCACGCACACCAGACACTGGGCCACCAGCGCGCGGAAAGCCGCCGGGTCCCCGCGCTGCACCAGCCGCCAGCCCTGGGGCCCCAGGCGCCGCACGAACGTGGCCAGCGGCAGCACCTCGCGGTAGTGGCTGCGCAGCAGGGAGCGCACGGCTCGGCAGCGGGGAGCGCGCGGCATCGCGGGGGTGGCCGGGGCCAGGGCCTCCCACGTGCGCAGCAGGACTCAGCGCTGCCTGCAACCCGCGCCGCGAGGAGAGGGCGGGGCCGCGGAAAGGAAGGGGAGGGGCTGGGAGGGCCCGGAGGGGGCTGGGCCGGGGACCCGGGAGGGGTCGGGACGGGGGCGGGGTCCGCGCGGAGGAGGCGGAGCTGGAAGGTGAAGGGGCAGGACGGGTGCCCGGGTCCCCAGTCCCTCCGCCACGTGGGAAGCGCGGTCCTGGGCGTCTGCGCCCGCGAATCCACTGGGAGCCCGGCCTGGCCCCGACAGCGCAGCTGCTCCGGGCGGACCCGGGGGTCTGGGCCGCGCTTCCCCGCCCGCGCGCCGCTCCCGCTCCCAGGGTGCAGAGACCCCAGCGAGGGCCCCAGCGGAGAGGGGTCGAATCGGCCTAGGCTGTGGGGTAACCCGAGGGAGGGGCCGTGATGTGGGGGCCCTGGGAACAGGTGCGTGCGGCGACCCTTTCGCCGCTGACCTGATCTGGAGACCCAGGGCTGCCCCCAGGTCCGGACGCGGGGCGTCGGGCTCCGGGCACCGCGAATGCCGGGCGTGAAGGGGAGGACGGAGACGCGTAGACGCGGCTGGGGACGAACCCGAGGACGCATTGCTCCCTGGACGGGCACGCGGGGCCTCCCGGAGCGCCTCCCTGCAACACTTCCCCGCGACTTGGGCTCCTTGACACAGGCCCGTCATTTCTCTTTGCAGGTTCTCAGGCGGCGAGGGGTCCCCACCATGAGCAAACCACCCCAAATCTGTTAATCACCCACCGGGGCGGTCCCGTCGAGAAAGGGTGGGAAATGGAGCCAGGCGCTCCTGCTGGCCGCGCACCGGGCGCCTCACACCCGCCACAACAGCCTTGACCCTGGGCCCCGGCGCTCTGTCTGGCAGATGAGGCCAACCTCTGGTCACATCGCGCCCGCACAGGGAGGAGGGCAGCCTCGGGGTCCAGGCACCTGGCTCCAAGCCTCAGACTGCACAGCTAGGAGGCCTGACTTCCCGCCCAGCAGTAGAAGCCACACGGCCACTGGGCTCCTCCAGACCTGGGGCCCCGGCACAACCGCAGGACAGCTGAGGACTTCCCAGGAATCCAGACTCCGGATTGCTCAAGTTTGGATCTAAGGGGCGAGAAACTTCTGGGTCTCCCGAGGCCTTGCAGGGATGCTGTAGCTGAGGTCGGCAAACACTGAAATGCTAACAAATGCAACCTTAAATGTAACCTTTCCTGCTTTCAGAAACTGGCAGAGGAAATTGCTTTATTTATGGAGGTAGCATTTGAACAGGCCTCGCACCCTCCCTGGGCCGTCACACTCGCTGGAGGTTAGCCTCGTCTTGTAAATACTTAGGATTACAGGTCGCTCTTCTAGAAATCCCCTTAGTGAGCCCTAAGCCTTTTTAAAGGGCTGTGTTTGTGAATTGTCTCTGCCACCAGGGCAAAGGGGCGGTTTGGAAAATTTGTTCCAACAAAAGTTAAGTTGTAGCTTACTCTGGTTCTCTGCAGAGAAGCCAACATAGAAAACACAATTTTAAAAGAGGGAAGAGAAGAAATGGAGGCAGAAGATTACGCTGGAGTAATTAACAGCATGTGCATGGTGAGGAAAGGCCTCCCAGCATTCAATGAAGATCGCTGATACCCAGAAGACACCCCAGTATTATGGGTGCAGTTAGTCTGTCTTTGAAAAGCTGATGATGTCTTAGTCATCACAGTGTAAAATATCAAGAATGTTCTAACAACAACAACAAAATTCTATCATTGGCTTAAAACACCACAACACTTGAGTGGGGTGAGCGTCCTACCTCAGACCCAGGTGTTTCTAAATAGAGTAAATTCTGAGCTGGGCATGGTGGCCCACACCTGTAATCCCAGCACTTAGGAGGCGGAGCAGGTGGATCATCTGAGGTCAGGAGTTCGAGACCAGCCTGGCCAACATGGTGAACCCCCCCCCACCCCCGTCTCTACTAAAAATACAAAAAATTAGCTGGGCATGGTGGCACGTGCCTGTAATCCCAGCCAAATAGGAGGCCGAAGCAGGAGAATCACTTGAACCTGGGAGGCAGAGGCTGTGGTAAGCCAAGATCGCGCCATTGCACTCCCTTCAGCCTGAACAAGAGTGAAACTCCCCTCTCAAAACAAAACAAACAAACAAATGAAACAGTGGATTCTGTACCAGCAGTGAAAAATAACAAAGTATCATTCCTTCCTCCACAGGAGTGAGCGGAACTCCTCTGCCCCTGGGGGGATAGGGAAGGGGCTCAATCCCAGTAGAGTAAGAGAGATGGACTTTAATTTCTACGTGTTTCAGCACACACTGAGACATTGAGATTCAGGACGGTGTCCACACTCGTGCCCTGATTCTACATCAGGTTTCTACTGGCAGATGGCAACCCCACTGGGACCTGAGGCCTGCAGCCTCCCAGCTGCTGGCAGGGTGGGGGCATCGCAGCCCCTGCAGTGGGTCCCATGGCATAACAAGTGGTCACAGAAACTGTGAATATGTCAAGAGACCGTGTATCCCCAGTCTACGAAGAATTACAGAAAATATCAAAGGAGGGTAACTCCTGAGTAAAGGGGAAATTGAACTCCATGAACTCCTTACCAGTGGGCGTGACTTGAGCCCAGGGAAGTTTTAAAATGGTTAAATAGGCCAGGTGCAGTGGCTCATGCCTGTAATCCCAGCACTTTGGGAGGCTGAGGTGGGCGGATCACCTGAGGTCAGGAGTTTGAGATCAGCCTGACCAACATGGTGAAAGCCCATCTCTACTAAAAATACAAAATTAGCCGGGTGTGGTGGTGCACGCCTGAAATCCCAGCTACTTGGGAGGCTGAGGCACAAGAATTGCTTGAACCCAGGAGACGGAGGTTGCAGTGAGCCGAGATCATGCCACTGCACTCCAGCCTGGGCAACAAGAGCATAACTCTGTCTCAAAAAGTAAGTAAATAAAATAAAATAGCTAAATAAAGTCACTCGTGCCTGCCCTGCCCTTGCCTGGAGGCACTTCATCCCTGTCCTTGGATGTTTCTGTAAACTTTTGTTTTGAAATAATCCTAGATTCACAGTGCATGGGTTTCCTGTTGCTTCTGCAAATCCCCACACACTTCGTGCTAGAAGGGCAGCGTGAGTGCTGCCTTCCTGCTGCAGGCTCCGTGGAGGGTCCCTTCCCCACTTTGTCCAGCTTCTGGAGGTGCTTGCAGGCCTGGGCTCGAGGCCCCTCCTCCCTTTGCAGCCTCAGACTGACTCTGCCTCCATCGTCCCGAGGCTGCACCCCTCTGACCCTCCTGCCTGCCTCCTCCCAGAACCCCTGGATTACTTTTCGGGCCTGCAGGTAATCCCAAAGGATCCTGGACCTCAGGGTCCTCACGGTGATCACACCTGCAAAGGCCCTGGGGCCGGGCGGGTTCTGTCCACAGGTCTGGGGGAATCAGGACGTGGGCATCTCTAGAGCATTATCCTGCCCAGGACACTCAGGCATGGCAAAGATGGCACAGCCTCCGGGTTCCCCCATCCCCACTCCCCTATGGTTAGTCTCCCATAACTGAGCCCATACTGTCAGAACCAGGAAACTGGCTTTAGTAAAAGGTGCGTGCAGTAGCCCCCCGCTGCTGCCCCCACCGTCCCTAACCCCCCAACCACTCCCCTGCCATGGGGTGAAATTCTTTCTTTTTGAGCACGTTGTGTATGTATCCCATGGTGGTGGCAGTTTTGACTCGGTGTCGTTCCCTTGAGGTGCCTGCAGGCTTTATAAACGGCGTGTTCCTCTTCACTGCTGAGGAACTGTCCACGGTGCGGGCGGACCCGTTTGCTTAACCAGTTTGTTAAAGGACATTTTAGCAGGGATTTCCCCGCTTTGTAGCTGTTAAAATAAAACAGCGGGGGTGGGTCGTGGACGGGAGTTTGTACATGATGTGCATAGTCACGTGAATTCCCAGGGCTGTGGGATAAATGTCCAGGGGTGCGATTGCTGGGTCTTTTGGGAAGAGGATGCTTAGTGCTTGTGGAAACTGCCACTCTGTGTTCCAGAGGGAGGGAGGCAGGAAAGTGCTGGGCAGAGAAGGGCGGGTCCCTGGCAAGGGCTCCATCCCTGGCCTGTGCCCACCGACCTAGGTGAGGACAGGCCCTCCTACCTTCACACCCAAATGTATTTCCTAAGAGCACCCTGGCCCGCCACACCCCCATCCTGTGCCTATAAAAACCCCGAGACCCTAGCGGGCAGAGACACACGCAGCTGGACGGCTGGACGTGGAAAGGAGCACGGGAACAGAAGAACACACTGGCAGGCCCCGGCAGATGACAGGAGAAGGGGAGCGCCCAGAAATGGAGGTCAGCGTGCAGCCGGACGCCAGGAACCGGCATCGGGGGCCACGAGCCGGGTTCAGGCTCAGAGGAGCCAGTCTGGGAGGTGCAGAATCTCCTCCCTTGAACGCATGTGAGTGTTGGGGAAGCAGACAGACACCCCATGTGAGGAGGAACCGTGCGAGCTGTGTTGCTGAGATAAGACACAGTGGGACAGGTGAGACAGCATCGCTGGAACACGGCCCACCCAGGGTGTAGGAAGCTGCTGGAGAAGCTGAGGCCTGGAGAAGCTGAGGCCTGGAGGCAGAGGGTGTGGAGACAGGGCTGGCCTCAGTGTGGCACCCCAGGGTGAGTCTCCAGGGCAGATGGTGCCCTCGGGAAGCAGCAGCCAGGCCCTAGAATCTGGGGGACTGCCTGCCAGGGCAGCCTCAGGGTCCTGTCTCCCAGGGTCTACTAGTCTAAAGGAACAGATTATTCCAGCCGCTGTTGTCACCCCAGCCTGGTGGCTGAAAGCAGCCTCATCTCTCCTGGACTCTAATACATTAGGGGTGTGGGCCAGGCTCTGTGGGCCTAGTAAAAGAATGGTGTTTTTAGTAAAAGAATTGAGTTTTGTCATGGCTTGTCACGCCTGAAGAAGTTGCTGGAATCATTCAATCCTTAGGGGTGAAGATGAATAATGATGGAAGTAACGGTCCCCATCAGTTCAGTCATATAATTTGCATGGTCATTTCATGCACACAACTTCATTACCCTTGACCCACCCAGGGAAGCGGGCAGGCAAGGGTCATGTTCGTTTCCACAGGTTCAGGGCTCCGTGACTTCCTGGGTTAGTGTGGGTGGGCCCAGGAAGCTGATGTGGGGTCCTGAGTCACACACAGCGTGGCCGCCTTCACGTTGCCCAATGAGGCAGCTCCCAGGGAGGACGGTCAGTGGTGCTGCTGCCAGCCTCCCAGGCTGGGGACTCTGTCCCTGGTGGCTTTGCCGTGCTCATAGTCCTGCTGCCCGGTCCTCTCCTCGTGTACTTTCCTCTGCACCCTAAGCCACCTTATGAAAACTAATAAAAAGTACTTAGGGCGAAAAATCCCTCTGAACATGGTTATTAAATCCTTGGACCTTGGCAAACATAGCTCAGTTCCTGTTTTACGCCTTTGGATTTCTGCACTCTTGAATGTTATTTGATGAAATTTAAGAAAATAGTAAGATAAAATTATCCATTCGGATGTTGAAAGGTTGAATTTACTCATGGAATTAAGTCTTTCAATCCCGCCGTCGCTGTCCGCCCCCAGCCACATCCTGGTTTGTTATTAAGCCAGGCTCAGACTCCTCTCTCCAGGGCGGGGGTCTGTGGAGCCCTTTGCAAGAGGGTCCTCAGCAGGGGCTTGGAGAAGCTCCGTGGGGTCACTCTGTCCCGATCAGAAACAGCGAGGGCAAGAGAGGGAGAGAGGAAAGAGGTAAATGACCGCAGAGCGGGCGTCTGGTTTTCCCTTGAGAAGGGTGCTTCCGTGACTTTCTGTTTTAAAGAAGGCACCTATCTCAAGCTTCCTTCAGAACATACCTCGATCACTGCTTCAGATGAAAAAAAGATTTAAGCCATACTTCGAGGTGCCTTGACTCCTCTCCCTCTGGCACATGCCCGGGTGAGTGCCATAGCTGCTGGCCTGGGTTTGAGCAGGAGGCTTCTGACTCCTTGCATTCCTGCCGGCCACCTTTTCCAGGTGGCATCCAGAGCAATCTTTGAAAAGCATAGATAAGGGCACTTCATGTGCTGCTCACCAACGAGGTAGCCTTCTCATCGCCCCTTCCCACCCTAGCTTTCCTGCCCTCGGGTCATCAGGCCTCTGCCTTGCACCTGGGTCTTGGCTGGGGACCCTTGAAGATCTGAAGTGGCTCAGGTCCACAGAGCCACCTGCTTCCTGCCAGGTACTCTAATTCTTCTGGAGGAAATCACCAACATTTTTGGTTTCAGGATTCATACAGATTAAGTTTAACCAAACATGAACACGCAATCAAAAATCTCCAAGCATACGAGAAAAAAAGCACCATCAATGAGAGGTGGAAGAAACAAGACGAACACAAAAACACAGTGTAATCAGATATGCCAATTCTGCAGTTCGATTTTACAGATATCTGTAATTATTGGTAATTAATAAAGATTACCTTTCACCATTATTAGCAGTTGTTTTAGGGTTTATAGAATGCCTCTTTAACTTCTCCCAGCCTGTCTTTGGTTAAAATTAAGTCACTTACAGAAAGTATGAGCGTCTAACAACAGTAACTTCCACTGCTCCCTCCTCACATTTCTGCCATTGTGGCCATAACTTTTACTTCTTCAGAAGCTAGAAACCCCACAATACATTATTCTTATTTTAGATTAAGTGGTTAATTACCTTTTATAATTGTTTTAATTTTTAATTTCTAATAGAGTATATATTTATAGGGTACATAAAAATTAAAATTTTAATTTTCTTTTTTTTGTTTTTGTTTTTGTTTTGAGATGGAGTCTTGCTCTGTCACCCAGGCTGGAGTGCAGTGGCGCGATCTCAGCTCACTGCAACCTCCAGCTCCCAGGTTTAAGCGATTCTCCTGTCTCAGCCTCCTGAGTGGTTGGGACTGCAGGCGTGTGCCACCATGCCTGGCTAATTTTTGTATCTTTAGTAGAGACAGGGTTTCATCGTGGTGGCCAGGCTGGTTTCAAACTCCTGACTTCAGGTGATCCACCCGCCTTGGCCTCCCAAAGTGCTAGGATTACAGGCAAGAGCCACCATGCCTCTCCATTAAAATTTTAATTTTTAATATAGTAGGGTTTGTATTTATAGCATACATGAGATATTTTGATACAGGCATACAATGTGTAATAATCACATCAGGGTAAATGGGGTATCTATCACCTTCAAGCATTTATCCTTTCTTTGTGTTACAAACAATCCAATTATACTCTTTTAGTTATTTTAAAACATACAATACATTATTGTTGACTCTAGTCACCCTGTCCTCCACCCCTCTAGAACCACCATTCTCCTCTATTTCTACGTCAATTGTTTTAATTTTTGCTCCCACAAATAAGGGAGAACATGAAAAGTTTGTCTTTCTGGGCCTGGCTTATTTCACTTAACATACTGACCAGTGCCACTCATGCTGTTGCAAATGACAGGATCTCATTCTTTTTTATGGCTGCATAGTACTCCATTGTGTATGTGCACCACATTTTCTTTTTCCATTCGTCTGTTGATGGACACTTAGGTTGCTTCCAAACCTTGGCTGCTATGAACAGTGCTGCAGTAAATGTGGGAGTGGAGACAGTTTGTTGATACACTGATTTCCTTTTTTGGGGTATATACCTAGCAATAGGATTGCTGTACGGTAGCTCTATTTTTAGTTTTTTGAGGAACTTTCAAACTGTTCTCCATAGTGGTACCAATTTCCATTCCCACCAACAGTGTCCAAGGGTTTTCTTTTCTCCATATCCTCACTGGCATTTGTTATTGCCTGTCTTTTGAATAAAAGCCATTTTAACTGGAGTGAGATGATATCTCATAGTAGTTTTGATTTGCATTTCTCTGATGATCAGTGATGTTGAGCACATTTTCAGATGCCTGTTTGCCATTTGTATGACTTATTTTGAGAAATGTCTACCCAGATCTTTTGCTTATTTTTAAAAATCAGCTTATTAGGTGTTTTTCCTATAGAGTAGTTTGAGCTCCTTATATATACTGGTTATTAATTCCTTGTTAGATGAACAGTTTGCAAATATTTTCTTCCATTCTGTGGGTTGTCTTTTCTCTTTGTTGATTGTTTCCTTTGCTGGGCAGAAGCTTTTTAACTTGATGTGATCCCATTTGTCTGTTTTTGCTTGGTTGCCTGTGCCTGCAGGGAATTACTCAAGAAGTCTTTGCCCACTCCAATGTCCTGGAGAGTTTCTCCAGTGTTTTCTTTTAGTAGTTGCAAAGTTTGAGGTCTTAGATTTAAGCCTTTAATCCATTTTGATTTGCTTTTGTATATGGTAAAAGATAGAGTTCTAGTATTGTTATTTTGCATATGGATATCCAGTTCCTCCAGCACCATTTATTGAAAAGATTATCTTTTCCCTAAAGTATGTTCTTGGCACCTTTGTCAAAAATGAGTTCACTGTAGATGCATGGATTTGTTTCTGGATTCTCTATTCTGTTCCTCTGGTCCATGTGTCGTCTGTTTTTATGCCAGTACCATGTGGTTTTGGTTACTGTAGCTTTGTAGTATAATTTGAAGTCAGGTAATGTGATGCTTCCAGTTTTGTTCATTTTGCTCAGGATAGCTTTGGCTATTCTGGGTCTTTTGTGATTCTATGCAAATCTTAGAATTGTTTCTTCTATTTCTGTGAAGAACATCATTAGTATTTTAATAGGGATTGCATTGAATTTGTAAATTGCTTTGGGTAGTATGGACATTTTAACAGTATTTATTCTTCCAATCCATGAACATGGAATATCTTTTCCTTTTTTTTTTGTGCCCTCTTCAATTTCTTTTATCAATGTTTTATAGTTTTCATTGTAGAGATCTTTCACTTCTTTGGTTAATTCCTAGCTGTTTAATTTTATTTGTAGCTGCTTTTTTGGTTTCTTTTTCAGATTGTTTGCTGTTGGAATATAGAAATACTACTGATTTTTGTACATTGATTTTGTATCCTGCTGTACCAAAGTTCAGCTCTAATAGTTTTTTAGTGGTGTCTTAAGTCTTTTCCAGATATAAGATCATATCATCTGCAAACAGGATAATTTGACTTCTTCCTTTCCAGTTTGCATGCCTTTTATTTCTTTCTCTTATCTGATTGCTCTAGCTAAGACTTCTAGTACTACGTTGAATCACAGTGGTGAAAGTGGGCATCCTTGTCATTTTCCAGATCTTAGAGGAAAGGCTTTCAGTTTTTCCTCATAATACGACCTGGGTCTGTCATATAGGGCTTTTATTATGTTGAAATATGTTTCTTCTTCTTCCTCTTTTCCTTCCCCTTCCCCTTCCACTTCTCCTCCACCTCCTCCTTCTCCTCCTCCTCCCTTCTCCCTCCCTTCTCTCTTCTCCTTCTTCTTATTCAATGGGGTCTTGTTCTGTTGTCCAGGCTGGAGTACAGTGACATGTTCATGGCTCACTGCAGCCTCGACCTCCCAGGCTTAAGTGATTCTCCCACCTCAGCCTCCAGACTAGCTGGGACTACAGGCATGTGCCATCAAGCCTGGCTAATTTTTTAAAAAAGTTTTTTGTAGACCGGGTCTCATTTTGTTGCCCAGGCTAGTCTCAAACTCCTGGGCTCAAGCAATCATCCCACTTTGGCCTCCCAGAGTGCTGGGATCGCAGGTGTGAGCCACTGTGCCTGGCCTGTGTGTTTCTTGTATACCTGGATTTTTGAGGGTTTTTATCATGAAGGGTGCTGAATTATATCAAATGCTTTTTCTGCATAAAGTGAAATAATCATATAGTTTTTGTCCTTCATTTTGTTGGGATGATGTATCACATTGATTGATTTGCATATGTTGAACCATCCTTCCATCCCTGGAATAAATCCCACTTGGTCACAATGAATGATCTTTCGAATGTGTTGTTTAATTTGGTTTGCTAGTGTTTTGTTGAGGATTTTTGTATCAGTATTCATCAGGGATATTGGCCTGTAGTTTTCTTTCTGTTTTTCTGTTTGTTTGTTTTTGATGTGTTTTTGTCTGGTTTTGGAATCAGGGTAATACTGGCCATGCAGAATGAGTTTGGAAGTATTCTTTCCTCTATTTTTCAGAATAGTTTGAGTAGGATTGGAATTCATTCTTCTTTAAATGATTGGTAAAATCCAGCAGGGAAGCCATTGGGTCCTGGGCTTCTCTTTGCTGGGAGACTTTTTATTATGGCTTTAATCCCATTATTGTTATTGGTCTGTTTGGGCTTTGGATTTCTTCATGGTTCAATCTTGGTGGGTTGTATGCATCTAGGAATTTACCTATTGCTTCTAGGTTTTTCAATTAATTAGTGTACAGTTGCTCATAGTGGCGTCTAGTGATCCTTTGAATTTCTGTGGTATCAGTTGTAATGTCTCTTTTTTCATCTCTGACTTTATTTAGGTCTTCTTTCCTTTTTTCTTAGTCTGGGCAAAGGTTTGTCAATTTTGTTTATCTTTTCAAAAAACCAACTTTTAATTTTGTTGGTCTTTTGTATTGTTATCTTTGTTTCAGTTTCATTTATTTCTGCTCTGATCTTTATTATTTCTTTTCTTTTACCAATTTTAGGTTTAGTTTGCTCTTGCTTTTCTAGTTCTTTAAGATACATCATTAGGTTGTATTTTTAAGTTTTTCTACTTTTTTTTTTTTTTCTTGAGACAGGATTTCACTCTTGTTATCCAGGCTGGAGTCCAATGGCATGATCTCGGCTCACTGCAACCTCCGCCTCCTGGGTTCAAGTGGTTATCCTGCCTCAGCCTCCTGAGTAGCTGGGATTACAGGCATGTGCCACCATGCCCAGCTAATTCTGTATTTTTAGTAGCGACAGGGTTTCTCTGTGTTGGTCAGGCTGGTCTCGAACTCCTGACCTCAGGTGATCTGCCTGCCTTGGCCTCCCAAAGTGCTGGGATTACAGGCATGAGCCACTGCGCCCGGCTTTTCTACTTTTTTGATGTAGCTGCTTATAGCTATAAACTCCCTTCTTAGTACTGCTTTTGCTGTATACCATGGGTTTTGGGATGTTATGTTTCCATTATCATTTGTTTAAATAAACTTTTCCATTTCCTTTTTAATTTCTTCATTGACTCACTGGTCATTCAGGAGTATATTGTTTAATTTTCGTGTGTTTGTATAGTTTTCAAAATTCCTCATTGTTGATTTCTGGGTTTATTCCATTGTGGCCAGAGAAGATGCTTTATATTATTTCAATTTTTTTGAATTTTTTTTTTTTTTTTTTTTTGAGACAGGATCTCATTCTGTCACCAACGCTGGCCTGCGGTGCTGCAATCATGGCTCACTGTAGCCTTGAACTCTTGGACTCAAGTGATCCTCCCACTTCAGCCTCCTGAGTAGCTGGGACTACAGGCACACACCACTATGCCTGGCTAATTAAAAAAAAAAAATTTGTAGAGACAGGGTCTCACTATTTTGCCCAGGCTGGTCTCAAACTCCTGCGCTCAAGTGATCCTCCCACCTCAGCCTCCCAAAGTGCTGGGATTACAAGCATAAGCCATCATACCTGGCTCAATGTTTTTGAATTTTTAATGGCTTGTTCTGTGGCCTAATATATGGTCTATCCTTGAGAATGATCCATGTGCTGAGGAAAAAATGCGTATTCTGCAACTACTGGATGAAATGTCTTGTAAATATCAATTAGGCACATTTGGTCTATATTATAGATTAAGTCCAATTTTTTGGTTGATTTTCTGTCAGGATGATCTGTCCAATAGTGGGGTGTTGAAGTCTCCAGCTATTATTGTATGGGGATCTCTCTCTCTCTTTAGTTCTGATAATATTTGATTTATATATCTGGGTGTCTCAGTGTTGGGTGCATATAAATTCACAATTGTTATATCTTTTTGCTTTATTATTATATAATTACTTTGTCTCTTTTTATACTTTTTGTCTTGAAATCTATTTTGTCTAAGTATAGCTATTCCTGTTTTTTTTTTTTGGTTTCCATTTGCATAGAATATTTTTCCTTCCTTTTATTTTCAGTCTATGTGTACCTTTATAGGTGAAGTATATTCTTGTAGGCAACAGATTATTGAGTCTTGTTTTTTTCATCCATTCAGCCACCCTATGTCTTTTGATTGGAGCGTTTAGTCCATTTACACCCAGCGTTATTATTGATAAGTCAGGAATTACTCCTGCTATTTTGTTGTTTGTTTTCTGGTTGTTTCGTGGTCTTCTCTTCCTTCTTTCTTTGCTTCCTGTGTTCCTTTTAGTGAAGGTGATTTCTTCTGGTGGTATGATTTAATTTATTGGTTTTTATTTTTGGTGTATCTGTTATATGTTTTTTGATTTGAAGTTACCATGAGACTTATATGTACCATGAGATTTGCAAAGGTGCCCAGCCAAAAGTTCTTTTTTCATATATATATATGTATTTTGTTTGTTTGTTTGTTTTTGAGATGGAGTCTCACTCTGTCACCAAGGCTGGAGTGCACTGGTGCAATCTTGGCTCACCGCAACCTCTGCCTCCCAGTTCAAGTGATTCTCCTGCCTTAGCCTCCTGAGAACCTGGGATTACAGGCATGTGTGACCACACCCAGCTAATTTGTGTGTTTTTGGTAGAGATGGGGTTTCGCTGTATTGGCCAGGCTGGTCTCGAATTCCTGACCTTAAGCGATCCACCCACCTTGGCCTCCCAAAGTGCTGGGATTACAGGTGTGAGCCACCAAGACTGGCCTAAAATATGTTTTGAAATATACTTTCAGTGGGTAAAAAACATTTTAATGTAGCATTTTTTTCCTTTTGGTTTTAAAAAATGTGTTTTATCTTGTGTTGTTTCCTACAAGAAATCTGTATTGTTTTCATTGTTTCTTGGTCTGTCATTAATCTCTTTTCCTCTGATACTCTTAAGATACTCTCTTTGTTGCTGGTTTTCAGCAATTTGACTGTGATATAACTTTTAATTTCTTCCTGTTTCTTGTGCTTTGTTTTGTTGAGCTTCTTGGATCTGTGGTTTTATGTTTTTCCTCATATTTGAAAAACTTTTAGACATTATTTCTTAAAGTATTTCCCCCCTGCCTCTGCTCCTACAGGGCCTCTGCTTACACATATGTAAGGCCGATGGAACTTCTGCTGAAGCTCACTGATGCCCTTTTCTTTTCGTTTCTTTATTTTTTTTTTCCTGTGTTTCACTTCACGTAGTTTTGTTGCTGTGTGTTCAAATCCATTAATCTTTTCTTCTGCAATGCCTCATCTTCCATTGATCTAATCTAATGTATTTTTCTTCTCAGACATTACACTTTTTATCTGTAGACATTTGACAAGGATCTTTTGCTATTTTCCATGTCTCTGCTTAACATCTTAATCTTTCCTCTAGCGACTTGAACACACGGAATAAAGGTGAATGACGGGTTTAATGTCCTTTTCTACGAATCCTGTCATGTCTGTCGCTCCCGGGTCAGCTCTGGGTGGTTTTCTCCCTATTGCAGGAATACACAGTGTGAGTTTCATCTTGTTTGGTGATGTATATTTTTATGTTCCTAAAAATATCGTTTAGTTTTTTCCTGGGAAACAGTTACATTCCTTGGAAAAACTCGATCCTTCTGAATCCTGTGCTTGGGCTCCAGTAAGTGGGACCAGGGCAGGGGTTGATCCATGAGGAAGGTTTTTTCTCCGCTACTGAGGCCAGACTCTTCTGAATACGCTGATCAATACCTTGTGAATTGAGCTTTTCTAACTCACAAGGTATTGACTGGAGTACTCCGAAGAGTCATCATGCCAAGATAATTGACATTTGGGCTGGGCGTGGTGGCTCACGCCTGTAGTCCCATCACTTTGGGAGGCTGAGGTAGGTGGATCAGGATCACTTGAGCCCAGGAGTTTGAGACCAGCCTGGGCAACATGATGCAACTCCGTCTCTACAAAAAATATAAAAATTAGCCACATGTGGTGGCATGTGCCTGTGGTCCCAGCTACTTGGGAGGCTGAGGTGAGAGGATCACCTGTGCCTGGGGAGGTCATAGCTACAGTAAGCCAAGGTCGCACCCCTGTACTCCAGCCTTGGTGACAGTGAGACCCTGTCTCTGAGGCCAGGCTCTACTGAGTACTCCAGTCAATACCTGGTGAATTAGGGCTGGGTGTGGTGGCTCATGCCTGTAATCCCAGCACTTTAGGAGGCCGAGATGGGTGGATCACTTGAGGCCAGGAGTTTGACACCAGCCTGGCCAACATGGTGAAACCCTGTCTCTACTAAAAATACAAAAATTAGCCAGGCATAATAGCATGCACCTGTACTCCCAGCTACTCAGGAGGTTGAGGCAGGAGAATTGCTTGAACCCAGGAGGAAGACGTTGCAGTGAGTCAAGATCGAGCCACTGTACTCCAGCCTTAGCAACAGAGTAAGACCTTGTCTCAAAAACAAACAAAAACAAAAAAACAAAAAAACAAAACAAACAACAACAAAAAAACCTGGTGAATTAGAAGATTTTCTACTCTGGCTGATTAGAACCGGCACTATTCCTGTGCGAACACCGTTCCTTCCAATTCTATTGGAAGGTTCTTATTTGGACCTTTTCCTGTAATCCAGTCCTTTTTCTGACACACATGCTGACCAGCCATCAGCCACATATCCCGAAGCCCAGTTTCCACACAGTTCACTCCTCCAGTGCTTTCTCGGACCTCAGCCACCTTGGCCTCCCTGGTCTCCAGCTCCATCTCCTCGCCCCAGGGAGACGACCAGGTCCAGCCTCAGGTGGACACCATTGCCCGGACAGTCTTCCCAGGTAAGCGATTGTAGGCTTGCCGCATCTGGCTCCTGCCTTTTAAGGTTCACCTTCTTTCCTTGGCCGAGCTTCAGGATCTTTAGGGCTGTGATTTCATATGTTTTGTCTAGTCTATTGTTGGTGGTGTTATCATGTCAAATGGGAGGATGAATCCCGTTCCTGTTGTTTCATTTTGTCCAGAAGTGAAAGTTCCTAGAACAAGGCTGAAGATTAATGAGCTCATTAACCAGCTCTAAAGGTACGAAATGAAATATGAAAATAGACCAATGAACGTACAAAGAAACAAGTAATGGATCTGAGCAGAAATTAGTGAAGGAGAAAAGAAAATATCAAGAATCAACAAAGCTAAACATTTAACATTTACTCTTCTAAGAAAGACTAATAATAATGAAAATGACAAAAACAGGTCATTCAAGAAAAATAAAGATACAAGTAACTATGTAAGTGATGCAGGACAGGCAAGCCCCAAAGTGGGGCTTAGCAGGTGAGGGTTCTTGGCTTCACTCAAGGATGAGCCAGTGGTAGTGTTACTGGTGGAGGGTGTCCAGGTTCTTGGTGTTTTGAACTAAGAATTGGACAAAATCCACAAAGCAATGAAAAAAAAAAGCACAGATTTATTAAAACAAAAGTACACTCCACAGAGTAGGAGTGGGCTCAAGCAAGTGGCTCAAGAGCCCAGGTACAGAATTTTGGGGGTTTAAATATCCTCTAGAGGTTTCCCATTGGTTACTTGGTGTATGCCCTATGTAAATGAAGCAGTGACCCACAGTTGGTTGGCTTGGTTGTGGGAAGCGAACAATCAGAGGGTGAAGTGAAGTTACAGCATTGTACTCCCATACAAATGAAGACTTGGCCCACGACCAGTCTGATTGGTTGCAGGAGGGGACTCATCAGAGGTACTTTCAATTTTTCATCTGCCACTCAGAAAAAAGGGGGAGGTGTTGCAAAGGGAATAGCTTCTGGTTCTTTGGTTACTTGGACATGGAAAGTTGGGGTTTTCCTTTTGATTTAGTTCTAGGAAGTCAGCGTGAATCAGCCTTAGGTTCCCTGCCTCCAGATCCTATTCTCCTGCCTCAGTAGGGTGGAAGGAAACAGCTGTATGGAAGCAGCAGGGTTACAGGCCAGGCAGTGTGACAGCCCCAGGACTGCTCCCGTGGGGCAGGGCTCCCCACAGGCGGTGTGCCGAGGGCAGGGCTCCTGAAGTCGGTGCGCCCAGGGCAGGGCTCCCCACAGGCGGGGCAATGAGGGCAGGGCTCCCCACAGGCGGCACGCCGAAGGCAGGGCTCCCCACAGGCGGCACGCCGAGGGCAGGGCTCCCCACAGGCGGCACGCCGAAGGCAGGGCTCCCCACAGGCGGCACGCCGAGGGCAGGGCTCCCCACAGGCGGCACGCCGAGGGCAGGGCTCCCGAAGTCAGTGCACCCAGGGCAGGGCTCCCCACAGGCGGTGTGACAGCCCCGGGGCTGCTCCTGCCAGGCGGGGCTCCTCATAGGTGGTGTGCTGAGAACAGCAGCTCAGGGCATGTCTGTAGTCAGGTTTGTACCCACTTTTAATTACATGTAGACTAAGGGGTGGTTTATGCAGAAATTTCTAGGGAAGGGGTAGTGACCGTCGGGTAGTGGGGTCATTGCCATGGAAGCAGGTGGTAATGCCTGGGGGTTGCCGCGGCAATGGTGAACACTGGTGGGCGTGTCTTATGGAAAGCCGCTTCCGCCCTGGCCCTGTTTCAGCTAGTCCTCAACTGGGTCCGGGGTCCAAGCCCCACCTCTGGTCTCATAAGAAGTTGTTACGGATTGTACTGTGTCCTCCCCAAAATCTACGTGTTAAAGTCCTAAGCCCCAGGACTTCAGAATGTTCCCTTATTTGGAAATAGGATCTTTGCACGTGTGATTAGTTAAGATGGGGTCATTAGGGTGGCCCTAAGCCAGTGACTGGTGTCCTTATAAGAAGGAGAAATCTGGACACAGAGACAGACGGGCATCAAGGGAAGATGATGTGAGGACACAGGGAGAAGACGGCCGTGTGCAAGCCAAGGAGAGGCTGACACAGAGCATCCCTCGCAGCCTCAGAGGGAGCCAGTCCTGCCCACACCTGATCTGGGACCGTGGCCTCCAGAACTGAGTTGGCCAATGTCTGCTATTGAAGCTGCCAGCCGCAGTGCTTTGTTGTGGCCGCCTCCACAAGCTCACACAGGGGTGGAGAAGCAGACGTTGCCACAGGTGTCACGTAAATCAAGACAGTGCTATGCCAACGTCATGCCAAGGCAGTTGATATTTGGGCCAGGCGCAGTGGTGCACACCTGTAGTCCTAGCACTTTGGGAGGCCAAGGTGGGTGGTGGATTGCTTGAGCCCAGGAGTTCGAGATTAGCCTAAGCAACATGGCAAGACCCCATTGCTACAAAAAAATACAAAAATTAGCTGGGCATGGTGGCTCAGGCCTGTAATCCCAGCAATTTGGGGAGCTGAGGTAGACAGATCAATTGAGGTCAGGAGTTCAAGACCACCCTGGCCAATATGGTGAAACCGCCTCTACTAAAAATACAAAAATTAGCCGGGTGTGCCTGTAGTCCCAGCTACTCAGGAGGCTGAGGTGGGAGGATCACCTGTGCCCAGGGAGGTTGAGACTGCAGTGAGCCGAGATTGCACCACTGCACTCCAGCCTGGACAACAGAGTTAGACCTTGTCTCGAAAAAAAAAAAAAAAAGACAGTTGTCATTTTAGGTCAAACGGACAAATCCTTTAAACAAAATATAATAAAATGTCAAGGGGAAATAGAAAATCTGCATGGTATTATTATCACAGAAGTTACAAAAATTAAAACAGTAGTGAAAAAAATATCCCACAAAGGAAACCACAGACAGGCGGTTTCATCAGTTGCATCCACAAGTGCCTTAGGGGATGATTTTAGACAACAGACAGGAGGAAATGGTCTCAGCCTCACCGTCCGTGGCCACGGCAGCTTCAGTGAGCCAGCCCTGCACAGTCGGCTCTGCAAGGTGTGATTGGAGGAAACAGGAAACAGAAAACACAAAGAGAAGCCACCCAGATGGCCGGTGAGGATACAAAAAGGTTTTCAACGCTGCTAGTCAGCAGGGAAATGCACATTTAAACCGCAAAAAGACTCCACTACACACCCACCAGAGTGGCTAAAATTAAAGACAGTAGCGTTGTGTGCTGGAGAAGGGGTGATGCCATGGGGCTCACGTGTCACGATGCACAGCCAGAGTGGCACAGCCCCCTTAGAACATGGGTGACATGTACTGGAGCTCAGCACACATGCACCACGACAACCATGTCCCCCTGGGTCTGCGCCCAAAGGCAGGCACAGCCACGTGCGTGATTTGATCCACAGCGGCCCCGGTTCATGCCACGGAATGCCACGTGGAAGAAAGTCACAATGAGCACCGCTTGCAACAACACAGATGGACGCCAGACAGAGCCCAGCCCAAGAACCTGGGTACCAGAGCTCCCAGCGTGACTGTTCATGTGTGGGACTTGGACCCGGTGACCCATGGGCTGGGTTCACCCGCCTGGTTTCCACTGAGAGGGCCCCGTGGGGCCGGGGTCCGTCTGTAGCCTGACTCAGGTGCTTGGTCCTGGAGTCTGGAAGCGTGCAGGGCTTGCTGAGCTGCACAGGGTGCATCTGCCACGACACTGTGTGGAAACTGCATAGCAACAAGTTTTTAAAAAGTGCCTGCCGGCCGGGTGCAGTAACTCATGCCTGTAATCCCAGCACATTGGGAGGCCAAGGCGGGCAGATCACCTGAGGTCAGGAGTTCAATACTAGCCTGGCAACATAGTGAAACCCCATCTCTACTAAAAATACAAAAATGAGCCGGGCGTGGTGGCAGATGTCTGTAACCCCAGCTACTCAAGGGGCTGAGGCAGGAGAATCGCTTGAACCCGGGCGGCAGAGGTTGCAGTACCAGCCTGGGTGACAGAGCGAGACTCCATCTCAAAAAAAAAAAAAAAAAAGTGTCTGCCTCTCAGTGCGCCAGCTGAGTCCAGCCAGCAGGACAGAAGCCACTGGTACATCACAACTGAAGGTTCAACAAGGGAAATGGCAGGATGAGGGGGAGGTGGGCATGTCCCCCCAGACATCCCGGTCCAGCCCCAGAACCGCGGATGTGACCCCACGCGCCGGAGTGGACTCGGTGGCCACCATCACACTTGGATCTTGGATGGGAGATGATGCTGGGTAATCATCTGGGACTGATGGAACCACGGAGGGTCGGGGTGAGAATCAGGGATATGACCATGGAGGCAAAGGTTAGGGTGAGGTGAAGAAGGCCACGAGGCCAGGAATGCAAGGAGCACAGCTCTTGAGGTGGTGAGCACGAGGAACGGAGCACCTGGAGCCTCTGGAGGGCACGGCCTGCCCACACCCCAGCGGCCACCCAGGGAGGTCTCGTCTGGACTCTGGCCTCCAGAACCATCAGAGAACAAATATGCTGCTTGAAGCATGGAAGCTGTGGGGACTGTGGCTGTGGCTGGGGGACACTCAGGCAGTGGCTTTTCCGGGACCAGCGTCTCTGCAGAGGCTGCTGCTCTGAAAGCACGGTGGGCCACAGGGCACCATGCCCCCTTGGGTCCTGTGCCTGCTTCAGGAAAGGGGTAAGCAGTGTGGTATACACCAAGACCTCCTCCTGGCTTCCCTCCTCCGCATGGATCACTCCTCGAACACAGCCCCTGCTTTGTCAGGGTTCCGTAGCCTCACCTATCGCGGGCTGCACCCCATCCTTCCTCCAGACCCCTGGACCGGGGCCTAGGCCAACAGACTGATCTCGATGCCAAAGACCCGACAGCCACCAAACTGGCTTCAATAGGGCTATGTGTGGCAGGTACTTCACAGGGGGATGTGTTCTCATTTTCCTGGACTTTCTAATAAACTCTGGTCTAAAGAAAATCTCTTCTATAAAACGAGTGGCCAGTGCCAAGGGGTAGAGACAGAAGCTCCTTCTGGACACTGGCTGCTCCAGTACAGCCCGTCCTGCCCAGGTACGGAGCCCACCAGCTGCGATCAGGACACTACAGTTCCACCGTGGGGGACCCTGGACCCTCGCCATGTCAGTCCTCTGTTTCAGCTTTGAGGGCTTTGACACATTCTAAAATCAACAGGTACTTAGAGCATTTTTAAGTCCCACCTCATGATCGATCATGAGACAGGGCCTTGATGTTATGAAGAAATATCAATGAAATCCAAGAGGAAAACAGAACTAAACTCATCGGGATAAATGATGGATAAACACTTTAAGTGCGTTTCAAGTCGCCCAGCTGGAGCCTCTGTTGGTCAGTGAAGCTTCAGGGTTCCCATGAGATGGATCTGCACGAGGTTCAGTCCTCTCTTGAAACACTGCCAGTTTGCAGGACCCACAGGGCAGAAGTCAAGACTGTCAGAGCAAGTGCTTGTCCTGAAGCTGGAAGGACTTTCAAGGCCTCATTCCCCAAACTCATTTTTTTTTTTTTAAATCTCTGCTCGTCTTAAAAAATGGAGAGGCAGGCGCCCCAGCAACCTCTCAGGAGTAACTGACACACGTGACTTGCGGTGTCTTCAAAGGAACAATCTGCAACTTGCTACTGTTTAAACAGAGCAAGACTAACAGTCGCCAGCAGCTGGTTCATGCACAATGCCCTTTGCAGGTGAAAGAAAACAGCACTGGAGGGCCGACTGCAGAAGCAGACGCAGTGCACGGTGGACATCTGCCCCTTTTGGGAGCCCTGCCACAGTGCTTCCTGAAAACTCAGGTTAAGCTGACTCTGCTGTCAGGCTGATGAGGCTCCTGCACCTACCTTTGCTCAGCACGCCAGCCCAAATGGAAGAGCAGGTGCTATGGCAAAAATGAGTTCTTGTAGCAACTATTTTTGATACTGAAACTGAAAAGCGAGAGCAGCAAAGCTGTCCACAGAGCTCCTGACAGTTAGGCCCGGCTTTGGCTGCTGATGCAAGTGCTGAATGACGCTATTTCTGCGGCAGCCTGCCGCAGGCACTGACCCACCGCGGGATGTGCCCCAGGAGGCAGAAGAAATGCTGGGAACCGCACCTGACCTTGCCAGCATCCCCCAGGCAAAGCCAGGCACTTTGAGTTCATCGGTGGAGTTGGACGATACTCCTTTCCTGTTTGTGTGCTTAGCTGCTGCCAACAGGATGTGCTGGGTGAAGCCTTACAGAACACAGCCAGTTGTGTGTTTTATAAAGCAAGGCTCCCCTCCCCCAAAGACAAATAAAACCACAGGTGTGGAAGGGACACCCTCCACCGCACCCCGCCCTAGTAATCTGACACCACAGGCAAAGGCACGACCTGTGTGGGTAAGGTCCATTGTAAACGTTTAAAACTTCCTGTTCCTGATGCCTCAACTTCCCCGCACTGACGCACCTGTGATGGGCAGGGCCCTGTGACCTCGTGACCTTCACACACACCAGTGAAGCCCCTCATGCCTTCTCCTGTCTTTCCCCCACCGCTGACTTGCCCGCGGGTCCCCACTATCTGCCCTGCCTCTGGAGCCGCCTCCCGTGTGCCCCCCAGGCCCCTTGAGGTGCTGTGCGTCCCATCTGGAACCAGCAGTTCACTCGCTCTCCCAGCCACCCTTCCAGACCCCACTTACAACACACGACTAAGTAACGCAGTAGGCTGTGTATTCGTATTTGTTTTCCTGGTATCTTCGTATTTTAATGGATAAAACTAAAAGATGATAAAACTAAAAGATGACAACTTGAAGCCCCAGTGCATTCCTCTCAAATGGAGTGAAGTTTACAACACCTTAATTATAAAAGATTTATCTGATTCGAAAGAAAGCAGAGTGTACAGAAACTTCACTGTCATCTGTGAATGGCCTGAGAGCATCTGGATTTGGTTCTCAGCCTGAATGAGCATCCTGGAATGGTGTGTCTCGTCCATTTACGTGGAGACACATGCAACAGGCCTCCTGCAGGCTTGCGACTCTGAGCAGGGCTCCTGAAGCCCCTCAGCTGCGAGGCCAGGCCCATGAGAGAGAAGCCTGTTCCAGAAACACACGAGGATGAAAGCTATGTTTTTGGCAAAGGAGACTTAGAGCAAGGAAATGACCAGGAATAAAAAAAGATTATATATTTAGAGGCCAGGTGTGGTGGCTCATGCCTGTACCCCCAGCACTTCAAAACGCCGAGGCGGGCGATCACTTGAGGTCAGGAGTTGGAGACCAGCCTGGACAACATGGCAAAACCACATCTCTACTAAAAACATTAATACAAAAAAGCTGGATGTGGTGGCACACACTTGTAGTCGCAGCCACTCAGGAGGCTGAGGCAAGAGGATCAATTGCGTGAACATGGGAGGTGGAGGCTGCTGTGAGCTGAGAACAACAAACCCCACAAAAACTAACTTCAACAAACATTAAATTTCACTACACACTGAGTCCAGCAGTTCTCCACCCATCTTTCTATTCCACTTCTCCCTCTCTGCCTCAACCTAGGGCAAGATAGGCTTGACCTGACGGGTCATGGCTCTGTACAGTAATTTAGTCTTAAGAAACTGAGATGCTGCGTATTTAAGAACACTCATGACTCAAAGGCTTGGGAAGGGCTCTTTAAATTTGCTCTTTTAATGCATAAATAAATCCATATCATGTATTACTTTCTGGAAAAGGGTTAAACTCAAATATCTGAAATGCTTTCATTATACCAGGTCAAGAAAAATGCCACAACCAGAAAAATTTATTTTAAAATAGAAACATACATTAAGCTTTAAAACAACCAACTCTCAAACAAAAGAGGAAAGAGGCTTTGATCCCAGAGTTCATGCGGAATGAATTCCATATGTGTTTGAAATTCACATAAGGAGCACTTAGAAAACCACCTGAAATGGAAATCCGACAGCCCCCCTGCCAGCACGAGGGCTCCCGCCCCTGCCAGCGTGAGGACATGGCCGAACCCCGGACACTCGTGTGCCGGGAGCCACCACAGCTCAAGGTGACCGGCAGCACCCAGCTCTGTGACCAAGACAGATGTTCACACGTGGGGGCATCGTAAGCGCTACCAGCTCCAAATCTGATGTGACAGGAACTTGGGAGATGTCTGAGAAATGTCCGAAGGGATTTTGGCAACACAGAAAATGCAATGTCTAGGAATTCCACCAAATGCTTCCAAAAATACTCATTGACAATTCAAGTTGCACTTGGCCGGCGGCAGCCTGGGCGGCCTTCAGTCCGTGTGGGGCGCCCGCGTGGCCTTCTCCTCGTAGGACTCCCCGAACTCGTTCACTCTGCGTTTATCCACAGGATAAAGCCTGCAACGACACAAATGAGCGCATCAGCAAACCCCACTGCAGGGGCTATTTTTCTAAGAGGACTTGGCATCCTCAATTTATTTTTCAGTGAGCTGCCACAGTGAGCAAATTAACTAAAAAGTTGAATCCTCAGAAGTTTTACTGCCGAGGGCTGAGGAGGGATTTCTGAGTTGTGTTTTGTTCTGCATGGCCAGGCCAGTGCGCTGCTCTCAAGGAAAGGGAAGCTTGACCGAAGGGACGACCCAGAGGCTGCACCGGCTGCCACGGCCGAAGGGAGGACCCGGAGGCCGCACTGGCTGCCTTCTGGGAACTGTGGAATCATGGAGACTCGAGTGATCAGAACAGGAACCGCCGTGTTCAGGGACCGCGTCTCATCAGCTATGAACACTTGGCAGGACACCGCCACCGCCTTTGAGCCTGAGCGCCCCAGAGGCCTTGCCAACATCACCCCTACATATGGATGAGGAAGCTGTGGCGTGAGGGGCAGCTCTACACGGCTGTGAACAGAAGTACAGGGTTTCGGCTTAAAAACGGACCTGCTGCCCACCAAGGGCCCTGTGATCCTGGCCAAACACTGTTTGCAGGTCTGGAGCCAGAAACACACAGAGCCTGAGTATAGCACAGTTTCAGGCACACCCCGGGCACCTGCGAGGACTTGGGAGCCACCTGAAGGGCTCACAGTTGAGACAGAACCCCGAAGAGTGACAACCACACCACGCGCAGCAGCGTCCGGGGCTCCATGGCTTGGACAACCTCAAGCTCTGCAGGGGGCAGGAGGCCAACTGGGGGATCTGAGAATGGTGAACTAGGGACAGGAACCAAGCCCCGTTGTGAGTGTGAGTGTTGCTTATGGTGAAATGGCCCTTCCCGCTGACACACAACCTGGAGCTCCAGTGCAGGGGTTGCATGGGACAGCAACAGGATGGGTGGGCAGCCGGCGGCCAGGCCTGTAGAGCTAGACAAGGGCGGCCATGAGCCACTGTGTGGATGTGCCAACTGCACCCGAACAAAGAGTTAAAACAGGCAGAACAATGCCAGCCTCACACTGGCTGGGACAGAGGCTCTGAAACACCTGGCGAGGCTGAGTGTGGAGACAGGGCGGGGACGGGAGCACTGCGCTCCCCAAGGGCCGGCACCCCGGACCTAGGCAGGACTCACCAGGACGGCCTGGGGGAAGAGGATCCCTCTCCTGCACTAGTAGGATGGCCCCAGGCCCTGAGGGGAGCCATGGCCTCGGAAGGGTGCAGGGAAGTGTCACAGCCATGGTGTGTGAGTGGTGGCCTCCTGGCCGGGGGGGAGGGAGATGGGAAGAGGGACCTCGAGGGCCAGAGAAAAGACACAGCCAGGAGACTCTGAGACACTTGGCAGCAGGTCTTGGGGGTGACACACTCCTTCCACCCCTGGACAAGGCCCTGGGGCCAGGACTGGAGGTGAGGGCAGTGCTTGCAGTGGTCCAGATACAACCCTCCCGAGGGGAGCCCCAGATCCCTGGCTCCTACCCTGGCACAGCACAGCTGGAGGGAGCTTTTGCTGACTGAGAGGGCAGATGTCAGCCCTGGAGGGAAGCGGGAGGCCCAGGGTGGGGACTGAGCCTCTGCGTTTAGAAAATTCCGAGGCCCAGGGTGGGGCCTGAGCTTCTGCATTTAGAAAATTCCGAGGCCCGGGGTGGGGCCTGAGCTTCTGTGTTTAGAAATGTTGACAGAGAGGACAGATGTCAGCCCTGGTGGGGAAGCGGGAGGCCCAGGGTGGGGCCTGAGCCTCTGCGTTTAGAAAATTCCACAAAGCCTTTTCCTTAGCCGTCAGCCTTCAACCTGAAGGCCAAGCTGAGAGGTCAACACAAGGTAGTCTTCAGAGGCCCTGGTGGCTGGTTTAAGGGGTGTGGCCAATGTTGAGGTGAGCGAGCTCTCCAGTGACATTCTGCTCTGCAGGGACACACAGCCCAAGAGTGGCCCAGGGCCTGTTCCCGACGCTGGAGACCTGGGCCCGGGACTGCCAGCCGGACACTTCAAGGCTAGCGCCAAGTATGGATTAGCCGTGCTACGGTCTCTGTTCTGCTCAATAGCAATGACTGTGAATAGGTAAATAGCTTAAGGAGAGAAATTTGCTTTCAGTAGCTAATCAATAATTCACACAGAAACGAGTATTTCTAAAGCACAATGAGGAGACAGAGCTGGAACAGTTTCTTGCCAGGACATATCATGGGCAACTGGAACCCAAGTTTAGGCAAGACAGGAAAAACCACCACCTGCAAATTATCTTTTCCCTCAAATGGATAAACAGGCGCAGGGTGCTGTGAAAGCCATCATTCTGTTTAGCAGCAGCGCCACGCCGCTGAGACGGACCAAGAGCCGAGCATGCACAGCCGCACTCACCACCGCTGGTACAGGTAGACCAGAAACACCACGTCGTCCCGGAAGCAGGCCAGCCGGTGAGACGTGGGCATGGTGATGATGAAGGCAAAAACGTCATCAATGAAGGTGTTGAAAGCCTGCAGGGCCAGACGGGAGGAGGGTGAACTCCAGTTGCTGGGGCTGGAATCCTACTGTTTTTGGTAACCTAACCAAGCAAACGGCTTTTGGCAGATACTTGGAACTAACTAACTGGAACTCCTCACAGCAACAACAAAAAGAGCAGAAAGCCGGCAAGTGGAGACACGGCGCTCTGTTCCCTCATGGGCTCCCCACAGCCGCTGGCACCCGACACACTGCGGGTCTCGCCCAGGCTCCCACATCAGTGAACCCAAAGAGAATGGCCCGAGACCAGAGCCAAGGGCAGAGCCACCCGAGACCACAGCCAACAGGAGAGCCAAGGGGAGAGCCAAGGCTGGAGCCGCCCGAGACCACAGCCAAGGGGAGCGCCAAGGGCAGAGCCAAGGCTGGAGCCGCCCAAGACAGAGCCAAGGGGAGAGCCGCCTGAGCATTGCCCTTTCCTCTGGGAGCTTGTAATTGATTTCAGAAAAGTGCAAATCATGTCCCATTAACTCAGCTCCGCCTGCAATGCTGAGGCACTTCTAATCCCACATGGAGCCAAGGGGGCCTCCACAGCTCTGCCGGCGGGGAATGGCCACGGCCCATGGGGGCTTCCATTCCTGCCTGGGAGGCCTGAATCCGTTGTCCCCAGGCACTGGTTACTGGGCCACAGGGGGTCTGTGTCTTGACACATGTGCTAAGAAGAAACATAAACACTAAAAAAAAAAGAAAGAAAAGAAAAAGAAAACCAAATCTGTGACAAGTGAGAGAAGCACCCCAGTCTTTCAGGATCTGAAGTTACTCTACAGCTCTTCGCTTTTTTTTAAAGGAGCCTCCTTAATATTTTTCAATGAAAGGGATAGCTGCAGATGCACTCTGGGCAGAGATGGCCCCGGTAATGCTGTTGGCTGGAAGATGCCCTTGCTTAAGCTCTGCTCAGTGAGAAGTGACTCCTCACCAGCTGTCACACTCACCTTGTAGGTGAAAGCCTTCCAGGGCAAATGTGCCACTGACTTCAACTGAAACAGGAAAGACAGGCACAGGTCAGCTGTGGGCAGCACAGGAGACGGGGGCCGGGCTGCGGGCAGCACACACCGCCTTACCTTGTAGTTCACAAAGAGCTGGGGCAACATGAAGAGGAAACCGAAGGCATAGACCCCTGCAGAAAGACAGACAGCACTCACGAGGTGCGGAGGGCCGGGCTGCCACGTCTACTCACAGACAGCACTTACGAGGTGTGCCATGTCTATGCATAGTGGGCAGAAAACAAGGTCTGCTGTCCAGACAACTTCAGAGTCTGTCATGGTGTGAAGCAGCTTTCTGGCTGGTAAGTTTATCAAGAGTCTACGACAACTTTGGAGAGCAAAGCTCTTCTATTTATTAATCAGTGTAACTGCTGCCCACGGGGTCAAGTCAGTGAGAGCACTGGAGCACCCTGGGGCTATGAGGACACGGCCTCTTGACCCACAAGGTCCTGCCCCAGGGGTCAGGTGTGGGACTCCTACCAGGGAGGACGGCAGTGCAGGACCCACCTGCTGTACACCAGACAGGCCCTTGTCCTTAATGCTCACGGGACCACTTCCCAAAGAGACCACAAAGCTGCGATCGGGGCTGGTCTGGTGGGGCTGGGGGATGGACACAGCAGCCCATGCAGCTGAAGGTGCCACCTGGGGTAGGCGGGGGTGGGCGGGCCTCCCAGGACATGTGGCCCCAAGCACAGGGTCCTGCAGGGTCCCCACACTGCATCGGCAGGAGGGGGCGTGCCGTGCACCAGAGCCTGGTGCTTCCATTTGCTCTAAGGAACCAGACGTGGATGGTGTTGTTTTAATGCTTAGGTTTCCTTGTTTCCATGAAGAAAACAGACAACAGTCATGCACCACACAACGCCGTTTTCATCAGCGATGGACACATGTACCAGGCGGCTGCACCACACAGCCTGGCGTGGAGGGGCAGCCACATCTGGTGTAAGCTCTCCGTCGCTTGTACAAGGACCTGTTTCTCAGAATCAGTCACTGTCATGAAGCCACGCAGGGCTTTATCTGCTCACAGCCTGGGGGGAGCCCTGGGCACCGCACATGCGCCTGAACAGGGTGGGGAGGGATTAGCCTTAAATCACAGGGGGGCCTGCCACAATGGGTTACAATGCAAGAACAATTAAATTGGTGTCTGCTGTAAACACTATTACTGAAGCAGGGAAGCACATGGACTCACCGTTGACGAAGCTGTTGATTAACCAGGAGTACCAGCTGAAACGGAAAAAAAAAGAGAAGACCCATTTCTCGCATAGCTTAATATCTGTATTAAATTGATGAAAAATAATTCATTAAAAATCCTCTGAAAACACCCAGGTGCTCTCACGGCAGCTCGGCAGCCAAGAGCAGCAGTGCTGAGCCTGGTTCTCAAGCTGGAGACAGCGCTGAGCACCCGCGCCAGGCCAGCAGAGGCCGGGGGCTCCAGGACTCCTCTCGGCTCAGGGCCAGCACCCCACCTGGGCAGCAGAGGCCGGGGGCTCCAGGACCCCTCTCGGCTCACGGCCAGCACCCTACCTGGGCAGCAGAGGCAGAGGGCTCCGGAACCCCTCTCAGCTCAGGGCCAGCACCCTGTCCAGGCAGCAGAGGCTGGAGGCTCCGGGACCCCTCTCGGCTCAGGGCCAGCACCCCACCTGGGCAGCAGAGGCCAGGGGCTCCAGGACCCCTCTCAGCTCAGGCCCAAGCCTCTCATGAAGCCTGGTGGCCGGAGTCAGTCCTCTCAGCTACACCTTACCAGGGGGGACACTGAGGCCCAGAGCCCACCGTGTGCGGCTGCAGGGGCAGGACCCCTCCCAGGCGCTTGCCCCAGTGCCCCGGCCCCGGGTCTGCCCTCCAGTTGCACCCTGCTCTGGCTCAGTCATCCAAATGGCTTTCTCAGGGGAAAGACGCAGCAGGCGAAGCGTGCGCGGCCTCCTACCTCTTGTATTTGATGTTCAGGAGTGAATAGACAGCGCCCCCGACACAGAGCGGGTACAGCAGGTACGACAAGTACTTCATGGCCTGCAGGGAACAAAGATGGCTTCCAGTTAGAGGCCCAAACGCCAAGCCTCTGCAAACACACTGCACGGAGCTCACCCCGACAGGGACAGACAGAACGAGCTACAGCACTCGGGGTGGCAGGGCTGCCCTGCAGGGGGCGGCGTGAGGGGCACAGGCAGGACATCGCGCACTCGCCACAGCCCCGGGAGGCACTGCACACGCCAGAGCCCGGGTGTAACTACAGGCGCTAGTTAACAATAATAGATCAATTCTGGTTGGTCAAAACCAACCAACCCACAACAGATCAATAAACATAATGGAAAGAAACCTGAAAAAAATGCCTACTAAGTGATGTAGTTACATCACCAGCTGTATCTATTCTGATTTCAGCTTTACAACTCCATGAAAGTCAGATATAAGCTGGTGAAGATTAAACCAAACTAAAATCATTCCTGTGCAGAAATGTTCTATTAACTTGCACTGAGAATTCCAGCTCCCCCGACAGCAATGGGGAAAGGTGGCGCCCTGTGCTGCTGGGGCCCTTCCTCCAGGCCACCGTGCGGCTGCGGCCGTCATGGCCCTGGTGACGGCAAGTGCGTTCCCAGCAACCACAGCAGACACCATGGCCTGCGTCAGCTGCCTGGCGAATGTGACTTACAAACGATGAAAATACCCCTACTATACGGTGACACAGGCAGGCTGTGCCTGTAAGGACTGGGAAATGAGTCTCTGCGAGCCCCCGCCCTTCCCAGTAAGAAATTTGGGTTTTATGTGTTCGCTCTTGGGATCCCTGCTCAAGGCGGGCTGACCCGTACTCCAAGGAGACTTCCGCACCGAGCAATGACCGTGACAGCCCCGTCTTCAAGAGTGTTGGATTTGCCTGGGATGCACGTGCCCTGAGTCACACGTGACTTACCTGAGTATCGTACTCCTCGGTTTTCCTCTCAGATTCGCTGTAAGTGCCAAACTGTTGTGAAATTCAACACAGTCATATTAATACACTCAGGGAGGATCTGGGCACAGCTGAGCTGTGACTAAGGGGCGTCACACATGGCTGCAGAGCTGACCCAGGCCTCGCTACAGAGGGCGCTCAGGTCCCTACCGGGCGAGGAGAGGACCCAGAGGACAGGGATCTGCATGGATCCTTCCCGCCTCACCCTGGCCCTGGGTCCCGCAAGCCTGACGGGGACAACGCAGCCTCACTGCTGTTCCTCGCTCAGGCGGCTCAGTTTTCAGTGCCACTCCTTCAGTGAGAACACTGCAGAGTGCACAGGCACAGCCAACACTGCTCCGAAGCAGCCGGCCAGGAGCCACGGGGCAAGGTGGAACACAGTGGGTGCGCTGCATCTGCTGGGCTTTCTGCCACCCCCTGCCCACAGCATGGAAAATCTCAGCCTGTGACTGCTGAGGGCCCCGCCTCAAACAAGGTCCGTCCGTGGGCACTGAGATTCAACTCCAGCTCTGCCCCAGCCCTCATCTACCTAGGGGCCTTATGAGCATCCAGGCACTGGGGCAGCCACCAGCTCAGAGCAGGGGCTCACTCACTTGAGGATTGCCAGGACTGTACGGACCCCAGTCAGCACCAGCCTTGGGAGCGCCTCTGGGCAAGGTGCCAAAACGAAGCACCCGTGCTGGCCAGCCAGCATCCTTTCTCCCAGAGGCCGGCTCAGGCCCAGAAGTGCTGCCATCTGCACTGAAGAGGGTCAGAACTAGGTATATGACTGGGGAATCCTCAGGCAAAGAGAGTGGCTGCGATCAGAAACCAGCGCTGCCTCCACCACGGAGGCTCCCCTGACAGAAGCCTGCAGTGACTCATCTGCAGATAGCCACCTTACTCCATGCGCAGGGGGCAAAACCACACTCTTCAGAGAGGCTTGGGGTTCAGCCACTACAACTAAATCCTACCTCAAATTCGGGCATCAGGCCTCTCCAAAGAATAGTCATCTTCAATGCCTTCTTAACTTTCCACAGCTGAGGGGAGAAATCGGGAAATAGTTCCTTTAATATTCCAAGGCCAGGAGCCCCCGAATGAATGACCCAAACAGTAACGGGTAGGACCCGCTGCCCACGGCCCTGCCCAGCCCACTGTCCTCTTCCTGTCCCTCCCACAGCTCAGGCCAGAGCAGTGGGGGCCGGACCTGGGCCTCTAACCCACACCCGGCAGGTATACCTGGTCAGGTGGGCTGCACGGCCACCGCCCAGCAGACAACAAAACCAGCATGCGAGTGCGGTTCTTTACACCACCCTGCCTGCACCCAAATTAGCCCCCATCTCCTTCTGCCTGGCACTCGGGCAGCCCTGGAGCCTGTTTTGGGACCGCTCTGAGAGCCGCCACCTCCTGGCTGCATCCTTGGAAGGCATCACCCACGGAGCTCAGGACTGGTGCCCGAGCCGGGCATGGCACTGTGACTCGTACCTATGGAGGGCCCCTGCCTGTGGTGCTCCAGCGTCATTTAATCCAGCTCCTCCTCAACTGGCACATTTAATCCAGCTCCTCCTCAACAGGCACATTTAATCCAGCTCCTCCTCTACAGGCACATTTCATCCAGCTCCTCCTCTACAGGCACATTTCATCCAGCTCCTCCTCTACAGGCACATTTAATCCAGCTCCTCTACAGGCACATTTAATCCAGCTCCTCCTCTACAGGCATGACGGCCGCACAGGCCCCCACCCACAGGTGGGCCACCAACTGCGGGACCCTCAGACTCCGGCTCCCACCGGGGTGGCACAGAGCTCAGGGAGGAGCTAGGCGGATGTCTGGGCCCTCTCACCCTGAAGGCCATCGCCCCCCTCAAGTTTTGCTCCCAAGCTGGCCCTGCCCCACGAGGCTCCCTTTTGGCTGGGTTTTCTGAGCTCCAGAACAACTAGGGCTGGACCACAGGGCACCGAGTGATTTCCATCACTGCCTACCTGGCCGCTGTGCTCAGATCTCCAGCCGCAGCACGAGCCTCTCAAGGCCCCACGGTTTACACCAATGCTTTGCGCATGGTGGGATTTCTCAAGCAAGTGAAAACACTCTGCTTGGTGGACAGGGCCTCAGGACTCTCTGCCTGGTGGACGGGGCCTGAGGACTCTCTGCCTGGTGGACGGGGCCTGGGGACTCTCTGCCTGGTGGACGGGGCCTGAGGACTCTCTGCCTGGTGGACGGGGCCTCAGGACTCTCTGCTTGGTGGACGGGGCCTCATGAGCTGATACCACCCGAACACCCATTTCCCTGCTCTCCACTTGTTCAAAGCCTTTACACCCGCTACCTGACATCCCACAGCTTCCAGAACACTGAGGCCATCGGGAACAAGCACGCAGGCTTCCAACGAAGGTCTCATGTCCCGGGGCTGAAAGCCTTTCCTGAGTGTGTGGAGGCCCATGGACCTCAGACAGTTCAGGTCACTGCCCGGGACTCACCTCAATGGCAGCTCCAACGCCCGCCGGGACCAGCACCAGCAGGCTCGTCTGCTCATCCAGCAGGAACAGGAAGATGACCACGGTGCTGAAGCAGCGCCAGAGCACTGGGGATAGGATGGTCGGGCTGGGAGGGGGTGCAGGGCAGACCCCACCTGTGCCCCCCAAGTCACACACATACCCCCAGTCCCCCATCCCAACCCACCACGCCCAAGAAGCTCCAGATACTCCCCAGTCCACGTCACCCCGTTTAAAAAGAACAATGAAGCATCTAGCAGCTAGGAAAGTGTTTTGAAGGCTCCTGAACTGAACAGTTGGCCCCACACCAGCTCCACAAATACATGTCTGAGCCACACTTGCAAATGAGCATGGAACGTGGGCAGAGGTCGGATGACGGGGCCAGCACAGCTTTGCTTCCGGGCGGGTCTTATGCCAGTTCTGTGATAAGCGCGTGGCTTTTCAAGTCTGGATTTGTTTCCTCCCCAGCTGTACCTTAAGAACCACTCTGGCTTATCCAACACATCTTCCTCCTCCCACAAGCCCCCAGGGCAGGCAGGGGAGCCAGATCCACGGAGCCACAGGACAAAGAGTGGCCATGGGCACCCCAACCCGGGACGCTGGGAAAGGCATTAGGGTTCGGAGACAACAACACAGAACATGGCAGGGCCCCCAGGCTTCCAGGGCCACCTGCTTGGCTGTCTTTTCCATGTGAGAAAAACAACTTGTTTGGGTCTGATACTGAAGCCCAATGCTCCTCACTCCTAACCAACAGGACCCCCCACTCCTCCTCCTCACACCCGTCAACCCCTTGCCCCTGTCCAGACTGCAGCTCCCCATCCCACTGTGACAACCTCCACCCCTGCAAGGTCAGGAGGACCCCTCACTCACTTGGGCCCCTTAACCACGGCAGGCACCCTTGGCCAGGAACACCGGTCCCAGATCTTGGCAGGCCTCCTGCCTGGGCTGCCTGGCCTCAGGGGTCCCTGACTGCCCTCCCTAACAGCTGCACACTGCCTGCCACTGCCAGGCACAGCACCACGGGCCTATCAACTGCCATCACCTGGCAGGCCCCACACGCGCAGGCCTGCGCTGGTCGGGGAAGGAACACCGGTGGGAGGACGGGGCGAGGGAACCAAGACAGGGGATGTGAGGCCCCAGCCCTGCTCAGCGCCCATGAGCAGCCGGGAAGGCTCGAGAGGTCCATGCATCTCACTCTCCACAGCCCAGGCCCAGACCCCCTGCACGCCAGAGTCCGCAGCCAGGCCCGAAGCCGCACAGCCTCTGGAGGCCCTGAGCCGCGCAGCCTCCGACGGTCCCACCACAATTGCCGCAACGGCTCCCTGGGCTTTACGGTGCCTGGTCTCAAAGGCTTCTCAAGAGCCAAGCACACACCCGGGGCTGTGTCTGCAGCCAGCAGTGAGGCAAGCAGCCCTCTACCGCACGCTCCAGTGAGCGCCCCCTGGGCAGAGCATCTAAGCAGGGCCACGCTCGGGGCACCTACCTGCCTTGGTGGACATGCCAATCATGCTCTTCTTCTTCTTCCAGAAACTGATGTCATTTTTAAAGGCCAGGAAATCAAAGAGAAGCTAGAGAGAACACACACAACAGCAACTCACATCTCCTGCTGTTTCTATCTCCTGTGAGACAGAGATAGAGGCTTCATGTGTGACCGTGAGACTGCAGGTGTGCTCAGCCTCAGGACGCATCAGGATAGATGTCTACACTCGGGACCCATGCCTCTACGCGCCCGGCCTGCCACGTCAGAACCTAGAGTGCCCAGGCGGGCTTCACAGGGGCACTTCTGAAATAATATGTATCTTTGACTTGAATTGCTGGAAAGGCCCACAGGCAATTGGAGGCTCTGAATTCCCCTGGATTGTGGGCCTGGATGGGTGCCCCTGCTCTCGGGTTGTGCCCACTCAGGGCAGCCTCATCTCTCAACTGTGCTAAAAACGCAAGGGCTGGGCATGGTGGCCCATGCCTGTGGTCCCAGCTACTGCAAGGCCAAGGCTGGAGGACCGCCTAAGCCCAGGGGTTTGAGACCAGCCTGGGCAACATAGTGAGACTTGTCTCCAAAAAAAAAACTTAAAAAAACCTAACCATGCATGAGCTCATCCTTAGAGACACTGACCTTTTAATAAAAATCGTTTAATTCTCCAGTACGGCTTTGGAAAGTTTTAGCTTGACTGGCAGCCAAACTCCCAGGCACTCAGAACCAGTGCCGGCCGCACTCCTGGGTGCTGCCTAACCACAGGCCAGCCCAACAGCTACAAGGATGGCTCTCCCTAGCAGCTCGGCTCCACGAACGACAGTAACAGCAGAGCAGCCTTGCTTTACCCATGGTTTACCGTCTGTGGTTTCAGTTACCACGGAGCAGTGCGATGAGATAGATATTCTGAGAGTGAGACCACACCAACGTAACTTTATCACACTGTCCTGTCCTGTTTCTGTTACCAGTTACTGTGGGTAATCTCTTACTAAGTGCTTAATTTATAAACTGAACTTTAACATAACCATTATATAATACATATATTTACAGGAGAAACCAGTCTTTCTAGGTTTTGGCTTCAGACATCCAGTGAAGGTCTTTGAACATATACACTGACGATAAGGGGAGACTACTGTATACACACCGGATGAGGATAAGGGGGACTACTGTATACACACCGGATGAGGATAAGGGGGGACTACTGTATACACACCAGATGAGGATAAGGGACTACTGTATACACACTGGATGAGGATAAGGGAGGACTACTGTATACACACTGGATGAGGATAAGGGGGGACTGCTGTATACACACCGGATGAGGATAACGGGGGACTACTGTGCACAAACCAGATGAGGATAAGGGGGAGACTACTGTATACACACCGGATGAGAATAAGGGGGGACTACTGTATACACACCGGATGAGGATAAGGGGGGACTACTGTATACACACCGGATGAGGATAAGGGGGACTACTGTATACACACCGGATGAGGATAAGGGGGGACTACTGTATACACACCGGATGAGGATAAGGGGGACTACTGTATACACACCGGATGAGGATAAGGGGGACTACTGTATACACACCAGATGAGGATAAGGGACTACTGTATACACACTGGATGAGGATAAGGGAGGACTACTGTATACACACTGGATGAGGATAAGGGGGGACTGCTGTATACACACCGGATAAGGAGGGACGACTGTATACACACCAGATGAGGATAACGGGGGACTACTGTGCACAAACCAGATGAGGATAAGGGGGAGACTACTGTATACACACCGGATGAGAATAAGGGGGGACTACTGTATACACATCGGATGAGGATAACGGGGGACTACTGTATACACACCGGATGAGGATAAGGGGGGACTACTGTATACACACCGGATGAGAATAAGGGGGGACTGCTGTATACACACCGGATGAGGATAAGGGGGGACTACTGTATACACACCGGATGAGGATAAGGGGGGACTACTGTATACACACCGGATGAGGATAAGGGGGGACTACTGTATACACACCGGATGAGGATAAGGGGGAGACTACTGTATACACACCGGATGAGAATAAGGGGGGACTACTGTATACACATCGGATGAGGATAACGGGGGACTACTGTATACACACCGGATGAGGATAAGGGGGGACTACTGTATACACACCGGATGAGAATAAGGGGGGACTACTGTATACACACCGGATGAGAATAAGGGGGGACTACTGTATACACACCGGATGAGGATAACGGGGGACTACTGTATACACACCGGATGAGGATAAGGGGAGACTGCTGTATACACACCGGATGAGGATAAGGGGGGACTACTGTATACACACCGGATGAGAATAAGGGGGGACTACTGTATACACACCGGATGAGGATAACGGGGGACTACTGTATACACACCGGATGAGGATAAGGGGGGACTACTGTATACACACCAGATGAGGATAAGGGAGGACTACTGTATACACACTGGATGAGGATAAGGGGGGACTGCTGTATACACACCGGATAAGGAGGGACTACTGTATACACACCAGATGAGGATAACGGGGGACTACTGTGCACAAACCAGATGAGGATAAGGGGGAGAGTACTGTATACACACCGGATGAGAATAAGGGGGGACTACTGTATACACACCGGATGAGGATAAGGGGGGACTACTGTATACACACCGGATGAGGATAAGGGGGGACTGCTGTATACACACCGGATGAGGATAAGGGGGGACTACTGTATACACACCGGATGAGGATAAGGGGGGACTACTGTATACACACCGGATGAGGATAAGGGGGGACTACTGTATACACACCGGATGAGGATAAGGGGAGACTGCTGTATACACACCGGATGAGGATAAGGGGGGACTGCTGTATACACACCGGATGAGGATAAGGGGGGACTACTGTATACACACCGGATGAGGATAAGGGGGGACTACTGTATACACACCGGATGAGGATAAGGGGGACTACTGTATACACACCGGATGAGGATAAGGGGGGACTACTGTATACACACCGGATGAGGATAAGGGGGGACTACTGTATACACACCGGATGAGGATAAGGGGGGACTACTGTATACACACCGGATGAGGATAAGGGGGGACTGCTGTATACACACCGGATGAGGATAAGGGGGGACTGCTGTATACACACCGGATGAGGATAAGGGGAGACTGCTGTATACACACCGGATGAGGATAAGGGGGGACTGCTGTATACACACCGGATGAGGATAAGGGGGGACTGCTGTATACACACCGGATGAGGATAAGGGGGGACTACTGTATACACACCGGATGAGGATAAGGGGGACTACTGTATACACACCGGATGAGGATAAGGGGGGACTACTGTATACACACCGGATGAGGATAAGGGGGGACTACTGTATACACACCGGATGAGGATAAGGGGGGACTACTGTATACACACCGGATGAGGATAAGGGGGGACTGCTGTATACACACCGGATGAGGATAAGGGGGGACTACTGTATACACACCGGATGAGGATAAGGGGGGACTACTGTATACACACCGGATGAGGATAAGGGGGGACTACTGTATACACACCGGATGAGGATAAGGGGGGACTGCTGTATACACACCGGATAAGGTGGGACTACTATATACACACCGGATGAGAATAAGGAGGGACTACTGTACACACATCGGGTAAGGGGGAACTACTGTATACACACAGGACTGACTTTTTACATTTAAAATCAGTGTGTTAGAATTTATACAAGAGAAGTACTTTCTGCCAGAGGCTGCCCAGCTCCGCCCCAGCTCTGCATGGGGTCGGGGCCTGGGCAGGGGAGAGTGAGATGTCTGCACCTACTCCTGTCACTGGTGTGGACATTGCTCAGAGTACCCTGGATCCTTTTCAAAATCGTCCCCAAAGCCAGCACAGCGCAAGTCCCCAAGGCTGTGGACGGAGCTCTATGGTCCCTCCCTTTTCAGAACTGGGAGAAACTGCCCACTTGGACAATGGTCGCCAAGTGTCAGGCGTGCTGGCTGCTGAGTGATGGGAGCAGACGCTTGAGGGCCACAGGGCTGGACGGCGCCCACAAACTCCAGGTCCAGGGCCCCTGCAGGAGGCCCGGGACCCAGGGAGTCCCCCCAGTGCCTGCGGCAAGCCCCCCGGTGGACGACTCACATGGAACGCTGCGACAAAGAAGGTCAGTGCCAGGAAGTACAAGTTGGTGTCTACAAAAATTCCTTTCACCTCATCAGCATCTTTCTCTGAAAACCCTGTCAAAGAAAAAAAACATACAATATAAAACAAGCAATGTCAATCTTACCTAACATTACAAATACAGTTTTCAATATAAAAATTTAGGCCGGGCGCAGTGGCTCATGCCTGTAAACCCAGCACTTTGGGAGTCTCAGGCAGGCAGATCACTTGAAGTCAGGAGTTCGAGACCAGCCTGGTGAACACGGTGAAACTCCATCTCTACTAAAAATACAAAAATTAGCCAGGCATGGTGGCGCGCGCCTGTAATCCTAGCTACTGGGGGGACTGAGGCACAAGAATGGCTTGAATCTGGGGGGCGGAGGCTGCAATAAGCAGAGATTGAGCCACTGCACTCCAGCCTGGGCAACAGAGCGAGACTCTGTCTCAAAAAAAAAAATAAATAAATCTCGTCAACAGTTAAGGTTCATTTGACCAAAATCATAGCATTTCACATATTATGTTCTTAATAAAGCCAATTTCCAGACAATCAACCAGGTCATCTCCAAGGAGAGAAGTGAGGCAGGCGCTGCTGAGCCTCCGATTCAATGTCTGTGCGAGGATCTGCAGCAGGAGGTGTGGAGGCCCCAGCCTGTGTCAGGATTCGCGCTTGGACGACCGAGGGGCTCCAGGGCGGCCTCACCCAGATGCCAGCCATGTGCGGCACATACCAAACTGCTGCAGGGAGTACACGGCGTCCTGCATGTGGATCCAGAAGCGCAGCCGCCCCAGCGAGACCTTGTCGTAGGACACGGTGAGGGGCAGCTCGGTGGTGGAGCGGTTTATGACCTGATGAAGAAAGCCACACTGAGGGCCCTGCCCTCATACCCTTGCGCCCAGCCTCCTGGCAGCCCTCGCCAACCGTGCCATCCCCCTTCCCAGCCCTGTGTGGCCCCAGGTCAGCCATGACTGGGCCCAGCAAGCGTCCCCCAGTCCCTCCTTCTGTCCCACCCCCGCCAGGACCCTGTGAGCTCAGCAGCACCAGCAGTGTCTAGTCTGTTTTGCCGCACGTGCCCCTTCAATTTCAAGCCGCACAAGTCCTGGTGCCCCAGAGGTGGTGCTTGCCACCCATCTGCTAGGAATCCATGGCACAGCATACAGCGCTGAGCTTAGCCTGCAGAGCCCCGGCCCGTCCTAAGAGTTGGAGACCACGGGACAAGCACAGCCCTGCAGCACATGGGCGAAGTGCCCTCAGGGCCTAAGGCACAGAGCAGGGGTGGCCATGGGGACAACAGAAAGCTTCTGGAACGCAAAGCTAGCACAGGCAGTAGGGTGGATGTGTAGGCCTCAGAAGCATGAGCTTAGTCCTGCAGCCCGCCAGGGCCTCATGCACACAGGCTGCGGGCCAGGTCCCAGGGTGCTGAGGTAGGAGGGTGAGGAACGGGTTCACAAGCGTGAGCCCACACCCTAGAGCACGTGGACAGTGACCACACTCGGTAAGCGCCACCCTCCACGTGCTGGAACATCCAACGAGGGCTGTGCTCTAATCCACCTGCCCTGTCATGGCAGGCACTGCTGGTGTCAGGGTGTGGTGGAATCAGAGCCACAACCAGCAGGTGCCAGGTTGTTCTGAGAGCAGCTGTCAGGGCGCCCCCCGCAGCCAAGTGGCATCAGTGCACGTGGACAGTGGCCTCCAGGCACCCCTCGAGCTGCCCAGCGTGTCCGAAGGGTGTCACTGCCTCCTCCATCTGGCAGTGCCGGGCCCAGCCACAGAAGGTGCCGACTTCCTGCACCTGCTGCATCCCAGCTGCCTGCTTCCTCTCTCAAGACAGCACCTCTCAAATCTGGCCCCAAGTGAGACACAGCAACAGCGACACATGAGAGAGGCTGTGATTCGGGGGAAAAGCTGCCGTCAGCACACGTGTCCCCATAACTACTGCAGCGCGGGCCACCACTGGCACAGCTGCACCGCAAAGCCTGCCCTGGGCCTCTAACGAGACAGATCTGCAGACAGACACACAGGGCAGCCTTCTGCAGCTACCTGCCCCCGTCCACCGTCTCCTGAATACCTGCAAGGAGTCAGCGGCATGAAGCTTCACAAGAGGTGACCACGAGCTGGTGCCACAGCTCACACAGCTCTGCATGGGGCATTTTAGCAGAACTTGCTGTCCTGAGGTTTGTCAGCAGCACACCAGCAAACTCCAGCAAACAGAGAAAGAGGTTGGAATTGCAGGGGCCGACAGACAAACTATTCAGGGAGAGGCTGGAGCGCCAGACCTGCTCGCCAGCCACTGCCTGCGCAGCCCCCAGCCTGCAGGTTGTATAGGAGCAATCAGTGACCCCAGAAGGGAAGGAGGCAGAATGTTAGGGACCACGAGGGGTCTGAGGGAACAGCCGTACAGACGGACTGTTCTGAGAGCCACAGTCAGCAGGAGGCAGCAGGGCCTGGGCAGAGATCAAAGCAGCCAGGTGCCCGCTCCTCCGTTTCCCAGCTGCACCCACCACCAGCAAGCTCTCTGCTCTCCCCAGGACTCAGTTTCCTCATCAACAAAAAAGGGGAAAGGGCCCGCCTCAGAGCTGCCGAAAGCCTTAAGTGGAAGTGGCCGGCTCCTAGTGGGTGGTCCGGAGTGACAGCGACAGCTCGCAGGGAGGCAGGGCAGGACAGGGCGGCGATCCTGCAGGGCCCCAGCTGAGCGTTCACCTCTGAACCCCAAATAACCTCATCCGTGAAACAACGCCACAGCTCCCAGCACCACGATTATAGAAAGGTTCACAAAGTGCTTAGCACAGTGCCTCATGTGCAGTAAGAGACATTAAATATTAACCGCTTCTATGAGTCTCAATACTGGCCAAAGGTTGGCTACATTTCATCTCCTCTCAAAGCAACCCTGGCAGAGCAGGCGCCAGAGCCCAGAGAGCAGCCACTTCTTTTCGCACAGGCCTTCCGCCTTGCCAGGGGCCACCCCGGGGGCTCCAGCTCCAAGGAAGGGCTGTCACCCACTCCTCTGGCTGCTGTGCAGGACCAGCCCTGGCGGGGAAAGCAGGAGTTTGCTCAGGACACTGTGCATTAATCTACATGGTACACCAGGAGGTCACACGCAGACGCTATTTCACACAGTACTCATGCACCTGCCCTCTAAGCGCTGCCCTCTACACGCTGCATAAATAATCTTTCAGGGGCCTTTCACCAGTGACGATCCAGAGGCTCAGCAGGACCCCGCGGCCAGCCAACAGCAAACCCAGCGCACCACCAGGGCCCCCCGTCACAGCCCTCGCACACTCGAAGGCAGTGCTTCCCAGCACGGGTAAAAGCTCCGTGTCAAATGTCAGCAATGGCCCTGTCCATTAGGGTGCTGGGGCTGCGGGGCCAGTCTTGGGGTCAGTGTCTTGCCAGCTGCACAACCGGTGGGCAGAGGCGTCACTCACCATCAGGTCCTTCACGCGGTTGCTGAGCTGGTCGATGAACAGGATGGGCAGGTAATGCACGGTCTTCCCCAGCTGAATCCTGGGATTAAAGCACAACTTTCCAAAACCAGCACCAAGGCTTTTACCTTTCAATGAATCAACACATCCAGACACTGGGTATACCCCAGAGAAGTGCCCGCAGCACCACCCTCAACTGCTTCTTAGTCACAATGACCCCAGGGCACGGCCTCCCCAAATGGAAGCAGAGAGCCTGACAAATATGCACGCTTGTGAGACCCACTCCCCACGAAGTGATGGCCACAGGTGGGAAAATGCCTCCATGGCCACTAGGAGTGGGGGAACTACAGGGACACGGCCGTACAGCGGAGCCCAGGGCCCTCTGCGCACTGACACGGCGCAATCCCAGGACGCACTGACACAGAGCAATCCCAGGATGTGGCTGCTACACTTGGAAGGGCGAGTCACCTGCAGCCACCTGGGAGGCGGAGCTGTGGCGCAGGAGTTGGGAGGGATCCCCAACACATGGGAGACATGAGATGAGCTCAGGTGGCCAAACACATGAATTCCAATTATTGTATTTAACTGATGGCAAGTGATACTAAATAATCTAAACATTAACTTTTAAGTAAATCGAAATGAGCCAAGTTAAAAAATCACAAGGGGAGCAAAGCAACCCGTTCCTGTCAGCGCCTTCCATTTTCTCTCCATGGAAGCCTTCGCCAGCCAGGAGCAAAGGGCAGGATGCTCCAGCTTGAATTCCTTTCTTCCCCCTTCCAGCCCTGTGGTAGCAGCACAACCTCAACGAGGAAGTGGGAAAGAGCTGGGAGGCCCGGGCAGCAAGTGCCTCGCCACAGAGGGGACTCCAGGGTGCAGGAGTGGCCCACTGGCGAGTTCTGGCCAGCCAGGGTCCCAGCACCCTCCCTCTGGCGCTCCAGCTCTGGGGCCCCACTTACATCTTCATGTACCGATGCACATCGGCAGGCAGGGAGGACCCGTCGAAGACAAAGTTGTCCGCCATCACATTCAGTGCCAGCCGCGGTCGCCAGTGGGACACTGGCTCATCCAGGGCGCTCGTCGGCTTCTTCTCTGCCTCGATCTGCTGTTAAGTGAGGAAAACAGAGGCCAATGCTGGGACAGAAAACCATGCCCGGGACAGCAGGGTCAGCACCCTAACCTGTGAACAGAATGGCCACACAGACAGGCAAACCGTGCCCGGGACAGCAGGGTCGGCACCCTAACCTGTGAACAGAATGGCCACACAGACAGGCAAACTGTGCCCGGGACAGCAGGGTCGGCACCCTAACCTGTGAACACATGGCCACGCAGATGGAAAAACCGCGCCCGGACAGCAGGGTCGGCACCCTAACCTGTGAACACATGGCCACGCAGATGGAAAAACCGCGCCCGGACAGCAGGGTCGGCACCCTAACCTGTGAACACATGGCCACGCAGATGGAAAAACTGCGCCCGGACAGCAGGGTCGGCACCCTAACCTGTGAACACATGGCCACGCAGATGGAAAAACCGCGCCCGGACAGCAGGGTCGGCACCCTAACCTGTGAACACATGGCCACGCAGATGGAAAAACCGCGCCCGGACAGCAGGGTCGGCACCCTAACCTGTGAACAGATGGCCACGCAGATGGAAAAACCGTGCCCGGACAGCAGGGTCGGCACCCTAACCTGTGAACAGATGGCCACGCACGGGCACAACTGGGGAGAGCCCAGCAGAGAGGGCACAGCAGCCCCACAGCTGCCAATTCCCCCAGACTCTCGCAAAACACTCCCCCATCCTTATCTTCACAGAAGCCAGGGGGTGCTGCTTTGCAACATGTGGTCACGGACTTTACCAATTCCTTTTTTGGGGTCCTCAAACTAAGTGGGCCCACTTCTCAGAAGTTGAGAGGGTGAGAGCCCCCTGACCTTGGCAGAAGACTGTACAAGTCCAGAGCTCACACAGCCCTGTGGCTGTAAGGAGAGTGAGAGGGAGTCAGCTTCTAAAACCAAGCATGTGGAGCTGCCTAAAGGAGGAGATACACTGAGGATTATGCATGGCTCTTAAATGAAGTTAAACTTAAAAGGGACACTGACTGACATGGAAATCTTAGCTCGTTTCAGATCTGATACATTCTAGGAAACACTATCGCCTTATCCCTTTCCTACCTAAAGACACAGTTTAGCAATAATTTACATTACAAATGGTCTTCCACACCTCCTCACATTTGCTACCTGCAAGGGAGGCTACCTGCGCTACATGCGACATACCCATCACCCCACCAACTTTTCAGGACACTGGCGAGGAGGGATGCGGGCCCCAGATAAGGGGGACACGGAGAGGGGCAGGTGAGGGATGTTCCTAAGGAGACAGATGCAAACTGGGGAGAGGCAGGAGCAGGTGTTGGCAGGGCTTTCAAAACCACATCAACTCCGAGACGCCTCTCTTTCTCTCTGTCCAGAACAATTTCACAGCCTCTTCCTGGAAAGCTGCCATCTTGTTTTGTAAATTTTTCTGAGGCAGAGTCTCCCGCTGTCGCCCAGGCTGGAATGCAGTGGCATCATCTCACCTCACCGGGTTCAAACGATTCTCCTGCCTCAGCCTCCCGAGTAGCTGGGATTACAGGCGCGTGCCACCACGTCCAGCTAAGTTTTGTATTTTTAGTAGAGACAGGGTTTCACCATGTTGGCTGGGTTAGTCTCGAACTCCTGACTTCAGGTGATCCATCTGCCTCAGCCCACCAAAGTGCTGGGATTACAGGCATGAGCCACTGCACCCAGCCTTGTTTTGTAAATTATCTCACCTTCCAGTCAACACAAAGGTGGGTGTCAGAATTCCCTTGCTTTATCCTTGGCCTGTGTTCATGATCACTTAATTGACTTCCAGTTTTTATTTGCGCATACACCTTTCTACAGATGTACAAACTACAACTTGTACCTCTACCTTTTCCATAATCTCCAGTTACATTCTTAGAATAAACATCTAGGAATAGTCCAGTCCTACACAGAATGCAGAATGAGCCCAGCTCTCATCCCAGAGCTCCTGGTGAGAAGCTGCAGGCCAGCTCTGCAGGACCAGCACTCCACCCCACCAGGTGCAGTAGGTGCCCCCAGAGACTGAGAGGGCCCACTCCCTGAGGGACTCTGCATAAAGAACGCCAGCGATCACTTCAACTGCCCCTAATTCTAGATAAAACTTGTCTGCAAACTCATGGATATGATTCAGCTGAAAGTCAGAAATGCACGCCAGTAACATTCCAATGGCTTTTGGCTTTACTCCCAACAAAGTCACTGGAGCCCTAGACATCGCCCGCCTGTGTGGAGAAAGACATGTCCGTTCTGACGGGGAGGCACAGCCTGTTGTCAGTAACCCATGAAGACCCTCACCTGTGTATCAGACTCCCCAGTGAGCAGGTTGATTTCTTCCGGCTTGGGGACCATGTAGGTGGTCAGAGGACTGACCAGGTGCACCTGCTTCCCATCATGCCACGGCAGGACCCCAGCATGATGGAGGAAGATGTAGGCATACAGCGTCCCATTGTTTCTCGTTTTCTTTGGCACAGAAACATTAACTGTCCTGAAACAGAACAATGATTTCCACTACATACATGTTATATTCTGTGTCTTTACAGACTATTCAAATACCTTTACAAAGCTGTTTCAATAAACTAATTTTAGCTCAGAAGTACTAAAAATGAAACCCACTTGCCCGGGGCTTTACGAGTCCTGGGTGGGGGTGTGTGTGTGTGTGTGTGTCCTGAGAACTCGGCACAGGTGTGGGCGCCTACAACTGAAAGCAAAACGGCTTGCACTTTCTGCCTCCATCTCAGGAGGCTGAGAGGTCAATGACCCACCTGAGGCCACAGGGCTGAAGCAGCCAGATGGAAAGCAGCTTCTGGGCCTGGCCAGGATACCAGCTGACCACACACACTGAATCACCCAACTCCGAAGCGACAGAAGGGAAGGGCAGTAGCCGCAAGGGCTCCAGGTGCCTCGGCCCACACTACTGGAGTCTCAGAAATTTAATGTGGGTAGTTTTTTTGGGTGCTGTAGTTTTAAAGATAAAAAAGATAATCAGCCACAAAGGACTGACTTTCAAGCCTGTCTGCCCTGACTGTGTGGCATCCAGCACGAGCTGAGGAAAGGCCCGCTGAGCTGCTACAACTGTAGGCCTCGGACCAGGCGCCTGGCTCTTCACCCGCACACCAGGGCCCGATGTCCATACTACAGCCCCATGGAAAAACCTCGCATTCCACCTGTTTATGGTTACATGAGTTCTTCTTCCTCTTTAAAAGTCTCTTGAGACGAGGTCTCGCTGTCACCAGGCTGAAAGTGCAGGGTGCAATCATAGCTCACTGCATCCTCAACCTCCTGAGCTCAAGTGACCTCCCGCCTCAGTCTCCCGAGTAGCTGGGACTACAGGTGGGCGTGCCACCACGCCTGGCTAACTTTGAAAACTGTTGTAGAGATGGGGTTTTGTTACATTGCCTAGGCTGGTCTCGAACTGCTGGGCTCAAGTGATCCTCCCGCCTTAGCCTCCCAAACTGCTGAGATTATAGGCACGAGTCACTGTGCCCAGCCTCTCCTTAAAAATCTTATGGTTGGCCAGGTGTGGCGGCTCACGCCTGTAATCCCAGCACTTTGGGAGGCCGAGGCGGGCGGATCATGAGGTCAGGAGTTTGAGACCAGCCTGGCCAACATGGTGAACCCCGTCTCTACTAAAAATAAAAAAATTAGCCAGGCGTGGTGGTGGGTGCCTGTAGTCTCAGCTACTTTGGAGGCTAAGGCAGGATAATCGCTTGAACCTGGGAGCCGGAGGTTGCAGTAAGCAGAGATTGTGCCACTGCATTCCAGCCTGGCAACAGAGCAAGACTCCATCTCAAAAAAAAAAAACAAAAAAAAAACTTACGGCCAAAGTTGTAATGAAAAACACAAAGGAATCTATGGCTCCTCACTACCCAGAAAAGAGTACCTCTCCACCAAGACATCTTAAGTGTCTCTCTTCAGGCAGGGGGTGCAGGGCTGTGTATCTCTGGTGGAATGTGCACTTCAAGACACTTGAGGGGGAGCTGTGTTAGAGTGCTCATTCTCCCCACTTCCTCCAGGCTGACACTGTGCCAGGTCAAATGGAAAACCTTACTAGCTGTCCTTGGTAACTGGTACAGGGCCCGGCATGGAAGAGGAAGTATTCATGTCTGGGAAATTAAACCCAGTGCAGATGAATCCTGAACATTTTTGAAAGGTGTGGGCAGCTACAACCGACTGGTGACCAAGCCAGCACTTCTGGCCTCTTTCATGGAGGCAGAGAGAGGGCAGTAACTGGCTTGAGGTCACAGGCCCAAAGAGGCCAGGCAGAAACCGGCTTGCCAGTGCCTCCAGCTACCCACAGGGGCTGGCCGCCCAGAGGGCGTGGAGTCCAGCATGAGTCTCAAACTTTCATTATTCTCTCCTCAGATATCTCCCAAGCAATGAAGGGAAATTGTCGACTTGTGAGAAGCAAATCATATTTAAAATTATACTTATTCAATTAAAAAAATTAGGCCATGTCAGATGTAATTTTTAAGGTACTCTACATATTTGGACATTGATCTATTTTAACGTTATACGTCACTTATTTATGGTTTTCTACAAAATTACTTCCTCCATCCTCATCCCTTTTCCCTCACAAGTAACTTAAGCGAACTACTTCCACCAGGAAAAGACAAGTTGGCCCCGGTAGTGAAACTGCAGAGCTGTCTGCTCTCCACTGGTTCACCAAGCGTGGCCCCTGCTCCTTCGGAGCCTCCCCGTGCAGGACATCCCACTGCCATCAGACCGTGCTGAGAGCCACTTCCTAAACGACATTCATCACCTGTCACCTTCCAGGCTGAATGTTTACAGGCCACGCATAGGCCTCCAGTTACGATATCCTACCACTTAAAGACATTCGGTAAGACTAGTTCTCTAAGATAAACATGTTATGTACAGAAAGCTAACTTTTAAACAATCTGAACATGAGTAATGTTTTCCCTTTCACTGGCATTTTGTCCTACGCCCATACCTTTCAAATTTGGACTCCACATCAAAGTCTTCCACATTCAAGACCAGGTCGATGTTGTTCTCAGCACCCAGGTGGGACCTCGTCGTGGTGTACACGCTCAGCTGGAAAGGAGGGGGCGTCGAGAGCCAGCTCGGCCAGGCCCTGGCAGGACGCACTCGCATCCCACGGCCAGCTGGAGGGCGGAAGACCTGGCCGCTGGGGAACCAGGAAAGGTTCCATCTCGACTCGCGCGGCCACAGCTCCGAACTGGGAAGGGACAGCGGCGTCTGGGGCCTGAAGGAGAGGCCCCCACCCCAACCCGCCCGGCCCCCGGCCCCGCGGACGCTCACCTGCAGCTTGGGCCGCCGCGCCAGGTAGGGCTGGATGCAGTTGGCGTCGCCGGAGCACGGGCGGGTGTAGACGATGCCGTACATGACCCAGCAGGTGTGCACCACGTAGACCACGAACACGCCCACCACCAGGCTGGTGAAGGAGCTGCGGCCGCTCCACATGGCGGCCCCGCGCACCGCGCCCGGCGCCCACGGCCCGCCCGCCTCTCAGCCGCGGGCCCCGCCCGCCCGGCGCCCAGCCCGCCGCTCCGGGCTCCGCCGCTCACTGGAGAGCCGCCGCGCGCCGCCGCCACCGCCGCGGGGGAACGAATGCGCCGCGCGCCGCAGACCGCCGGCCGCCCCGCATGCTCCGGCCCCGCTCCGACCTGGCGCCGCGGGATTCGCCGGCCCAGCGCGCCGCTTCCGGGCCCCGCCGCCTGCCGGAAGTGGACGCGCCGCGCGGCTCCCTGGGAAGCGGAGTCTCGGCCGCCGTCGCGCACGCGCGTCCGGGATGCGGCGCGTGTGTGACGTTACCCGCCCGCGCCGCCCTCCCGGCGTGCCTCTCAGGCACCCAGGCGCTCCGATGTTGGGGCCGCGGAGGGCGTTCGCGGGGCGCCGGGGAAGGCTAGGGCCGCGGGGTCCCCGGGGCGCCGCCCCGAACCGACGACGCCTGCCAGACCACCAAGTGGGGGCCATGTCGATGTGTGGGGAGCCTGGTGGAAGGTGGTACTGGAATTCCGGCACTGGGCCTGCAACCCTTTTAGTCCACAGTTGTCAAAATCTAAAGGGAAGAAAAACGAAGTGCTCAGAACCCTCACAGAAGCCAGGCACCTCGTCCCGTGTGTGGGGTTTTTTCCCCAGTACAAACCCATTGTGGGGACAGGCGCTTTTGAAGAAAAAATTCAAATTCCCCGGCTGAAGTGGCTTCTCACAGCCTTGAACCTGACCCCCAGCTTCCCGCTAAGGCCGAGCGTGCCCAGCACGGCGAGGTCAGCAGAGGCTCCTCGGAGGGCGGCCGGGGGAAGTCAGTGGGAGGCCCTCGGGCAGCCAGTGGATGGGCCAGCGACCTCCCTGACTCCATCAGAAGCGCTCAGTCTGTGCCTTTCAGTTACTGGAGCAGCTCCCGTCCTTTGGCCAGTTCTCTGGAAGGTCGTTTCCTTTTCTGTCTGTGTCTGCCACACGTGCACCACAATCGGAAAACCTTGTTCGACATTTCTAGAAAGAGTAGATGCTACTGAAGACCCAATAGATTGCTGAGGGTTTTCAGAGCAGGGACAATTGCATCAGGGTGCTGGGCTCCGGGAAGAACTCAGAGGACTTGGCTCCCTAGCGGATGGGACAGTGATTGGTGCCGAGACTGGGCCAGAGAAGGAGGCCTGCCTGGAGCAGGCACCCGAGGCCGCGTGCAGGGACGGTCCTGGGCCACCAACCCCTGAAAGCTGGGCCAGGATCTTCGGAGCTGTCCGAGGCTTTTTTCGCCCCTCTCACTCTCATGCACCTGGTTACCCTCCCCACAGAGTCTTCTCACGGCGCGGTTTTCGTCTACCATTGCAATGGTGTCTGACTACACCCAGTGCCTCTGTCCTTCCCCGCCTCAGTCTGTTCTCGCTTCTTGGCAAACCTGTCCTTGGAAAGCCCTCTGCTGACTCCTGTTACCCTGATCAAATGCATCCTCCTCAGCAGGCTCGTGAGCCCTTTGCAGGGTGGCCCAAGAGGCATCACGCCCTGCTCTCCAGCCACTCTTGGGGGCCCCTACAGGGCCAGGCGTCCCACACCGGCAGCAGGTGCTGGTCCTGCCACAGTCTGTGCGACATGTGAATGAAGGCTGTAGACCTGTGGTCTGCGGGAGGCAAATTCCAACTCCAGCTGTCAAACATAAGGGGACTGGCAGGCTATCCAGGGTGGACATCTCACGGCATCCAGAGGCAGGGACCTAGCCAGGCCTCAGGAAGGAGCTGCAAACCCAGGAGCTCTGGGGTGTGGCTTCATCTCCCTCCCTCCCTAGCACCCTACCCCCACCTCTCCCTGTTCTTCAGATGCCTCATTTTCCTGTCAGGCACCTGGCCAGCTCTAGGAGCTGGAATCAGGTTGGTGCCTCCTTGGTCAGTGTCCACCCCTAGTGTCATCCACAGTGGCCAACGGAAGGGGTGGCTGGTGGTGCAGGACATTCGCCATCTTGGGAAAGATGACAGAGACAGGAAGAGCCTCTCCAGCTGAGCAGATGAGAGGTTCTGCAGTGGTCTGGACACATTTGCACACTCGTGGCCGTCCCCCTGCCCTGTTGAGAGACCAGATGAGGAAAGGGAGTCCTGCATCTGTCGCCTTCTGACTCTGACCGCCTGAGGCTGGGCTGCTGGCGAACCACGCCAGCATGTGACAGCACTTGAAAGAAAGTCCCTGGAAAGAATGTGGATCATTGCAGAACTCCCTCGAGAAAGCGCCAGAGGAGGACCCCATTCAGCACCCCACAGAACTCCTCAAACTCCTGCCCACACTCCCCCAGTGTGGTGGCTGCTTCTGTCTCCCCAGGCTTAGTTGGCCTGGGTCTTGAAGGCCTCTCCTCCTGCTGTCCCCACGCAGCACCCTCTCTGCCACTGCACAGCTGGATGCAGTGAAGGCCAGGCAGCTGTGGCTGCTTGGGCAACAGGAGCTGCTTGACCCTGTTCTGCCGGCCTTGTTGGCCTCACTCCCGTGGGGAGCCAAGGTTACCCATGTCTCTGAAGCTAAGGCTTGCTTTCTAGGCCTGGGGGAGTCACATCTTGCATTCGTACTCACTGAGCTCCACGTCTATGGTTAGAGAATTTATCAACGTTTTAAAATGCTTTTATCAATTCCATCATTTGAGGGCCCTCTGGCAAGGAACCTGTTAGTACATGGAGTGCCTGGAATGTTCCAGAAAGCTAACACAAAGAGCTGGCCCTTGCTGTCCTTATACATTGAGGACTCCAACGGCCACTCAGGATGACAGGAAATGCAGGCGCCAAGAGATCTGGTTCCTTTGTGAGGCCCTCAGGCAGTGGTCAGACACGAAGGAAATAGGAATGGCACCCCCAAACCACACCTCTCCCTACGAGGCCACAGCTGCCGATGCAGTCTTGCGAGGGGGATGGAGGGAGAGAGGAGGGCATCGGAATGTGGACACACCCTGCTGTGAGGGCTGCGGGGGTCCTCAGACTGGAGCCCGCCCCCAGGCTCAGCTCAGCTCGGGGACCTCGTGCCCGGGCTTTCCTGGGGAGGAAGATGTTGGATCTCCTGCCTCTCTGTATTCGTTCACACTTTGGGTTTCTTTCTCTTCCGCGTGTTCTAACATCTGCGGGATTTTTTTTTTTTTTGAGACGGAGTCTCGCTCTGTCGCCCAGGCTGGAGTGGAGTGGTGCAATCTCAGCTCGCTGCAAGCTCCGCCTCCAGGGTTCATGCCATTCTCGTGCCTCAGCCTCCCGAGTAACTGGGACCACAGGCGCCTGCCACCACGCCCGGCTAATTTTTTGTATTTTTAGTAGAGACGGGGTTTCACCGTGTTAGCCAGGATGGTCTCAATCTCCCGACCTTGTGATCCGCCCGCCTCGGCCTCCCAAAGTGCTGGGATTACAGGCGTGAGCCACCGTGCCTGGCATATCTGCAGGATTTATGGATGAAGGGCCACAAACCCACATTTGGTCTCATTCAACAGATGTTGTGTTGGCAGGGCGGGGTGGAACTCTGTCTCTGCCCACACTACCTGCCCCTGGGGTTGTAGTTCTAGGAAAGCAAGTCTCAGACTGAGTTTTGATCCGGATTAAATTCCATCCCAGGTGCAGATATTTATAGGCAAGCAGGGACAAGAGCCCTCAGGCAAAGCTGGGTATCCTGCGATGGGTGCCTCTGGGAGTTCGCAGATAACAAGGCCTTTTCCTGGAGGCAAAGCAGAAGCGTTCTGTGGCAGACCAGCCAGCTTTCTAGCAGGTCAGGGGCAGGGACATCTAGGCCCAAGGTGTGACCCCTGTGCCCAGGTGCTGGCTTGCCTCTTGGCAAGGACACAGCTCTTACAGGACTTCCTAGCCCACCCAAGAACATTTTTCCATCATCGAAAAGTTATTGATAAGATTTCTCCATCATTGAAAAGTCATTGATAAGATTTCTCCATCATTGAAAAGTCATTGATAAGTACCACCATGTGCATGAGCAGCCCTCCAGGTGCTGGCTTGTGGGCCAGTGTTTGAGAATCTTGCCAGTTGAATGTGGGCATCTGCTGAGGGTTCCCCAAAGGCTAACCGTTCGTGCCAGAGGGAGGCCGTGGCTCATTCCTAGGACCCTGGGTGAGACTGGGGCTCATGCACACACAGGTATCGATGGCATGGGCTGTAACGAGCTGAGTGCCTGCTGCCACTTCCTAGTGGGGGGGCTCCTGGGGAAAGAGGGGAGGCTGCTACTCTCCAGGGCCGCAGGGAGCCCAGAACGCCATCTCCTGGTGTCAGCAGCAGCAAGTCCGTATGAGTCTGCAGCAACTTAGCTTTTGCCTCCTTAGAGGAAATAATTCATCCAGGGGGCATAAGGCAGCGTGAGAGACTGAGGTAAGTTTCAGAGCAAGAGTGAAAATTTATTTAAAAAGTTTTAAAGCAGGAACGAAAGGAAGTACACTTGGAGGAGGGCCAGGTGGGCCTCTTGAGAGAGCAAGTACACAGTTTTGACCTTTGACTTGGGGTTTATATGTTGGCATGCTTCTGGGGGGCTATGTCCCTTCTACCCTGATTCTTCCCTTGGGGTGGGCTGTCCGCATGTGCAGTGGCCTGCTGGCACTTGGGAGGGCCGCGTGCACAGTGTGCTTACTGGAGTTGTGCGGTGCCTTCTTGAGGCAGTCTTCCCTTACCAGTTCCTAGGGGAAGGTCACACGCTGGTTAAACTTTGCCACTTTGCCTCGTAGTGTGCATGCTTGACTTCACTCACCAAGTCCTGAGATTTTATTTTTTAATGTAAGTTCTAGGGTACACGTGCACAACGTGCAGGTTTGTTACATAGGTATACATGTGCATGCTGGTGTGCTGCACCATCAACTCGTCATTTACATTAGGTGTTTCTCCTAATGCTGTCCCTCCCAGCCCACGGCAGGCCCCGGTGTGTGACGTTCCCCGCCCTGTGTCCAAGTGTTCTCATTGTTCAATTCCCACCTGTGCCGACTCCTGAGCTCTTATAGGGAAGTGGCTCATCACCAGTTTCAGGTGTTTTCTATCTGTTGGGAGCCCGCCTTTCCCTGGCACCAGCTGCAACCAATAATTATTTTAGACAGTTTAACAACCACTTGACCATCACCTGACGATTGCCTGACATTTCTGTTGGTGTGCGGGCCCATCTCCTGCCCTGCTCATGTGGGGCTCAGTCTGCCCAACCTTTCCCCAAGGGCCTGTCTTTAATTCATTTGTGATAAGCCCCAAGCAGAATGGACTCTTGTTATGATCCCATGAACTGCTCACGGCCACCTCTGTGGATGAACACCTAGCGGCTGCTCTAAATACATGCTGTGAAAGTTGTCAGAATCAAAATGGAGTCACTAATGTTAAGAAAGCCCTGACAAAGAGTGGTGGGGAAGGCCACGAAGAGAGGACACTTATGCTTGCATGCCTGATACCAGAAAGGACTACAAAAACCATAACCCGGCACAGAGGCCATCGCACCCTTACACAAAAAATATTTCGGCAAGGACAACTGCCCAGCAATTGCCTGTCCAACCTCAGACTGGAATCACCTTTGTTATTGATGTTTGTAACCAAGGATAATTACCTCAAAACCATTGTGATCCTGCTCGCTTTTCCCTTTAAAGACCTTCGTCTTCCTTGACCTCCCTGAATAGACATATGGTTTACTATGGTGTGTGTACTCTCCTTGTAATGTTCTGTTCTCAAGCTAACATCTATTCTTCTAGAGAATCTCTCTCTTAGGCTGACAACGCTGTGAATCTGGGCTCCCAGGAACTGGGGCTGACATCAGAGGGGTGGAAAGAGAACAGCAGCTCTCCCTGAGGGGATGCTTGCCAAGGATAAGGAGATGATGGTTCTCTGAGGATTATTTTATATTCATCTAAAAGGGTATTTTTGTTGTTATCCCTAGCCTTTTTTCCCTTTTAATTTTCTGATGAATAATTTAAAGAAAACCCATTTTAAGTGTGCAATTCTATGAGTTTTGACAAATGTCTTCACCCATACAAACCCTATTACAATGGGGATATAGAACATTTCCATTACTTAAAAACAGCCAGGCACTGTAGCTCATGCCTGTAATCCCAGCACTTTGGGAGGTCGAGGCGAGAGGATTACTTGAGCCCAGGAGTTCAAAACCAGCCTGGGCAACATAGTGAGGCCCCATCTCTACAAAAATGGAAGAAATTAGCTGGGCATGGTGTTACATGCCTGTGATCCCAGCTACTTGGGAGGCTGAGGTGGGAGGATTGCTTGAGCCTGGGAGGTCGAGGCTGCAGTGAGCCACGGTCTCACCACTGTACTCCAGCCTGGGTGACAGAGTCAGACCCTGACTCCAAACAAAAACCAAAACCTCCTTCTTGCCCCTTTGCAGCCAGACTGTTTTCTGTCATTGTGGATGCATCTGTTCTAGAAATTTACATGGATGGCATCATTCAGTCTTTTGTATCTGGCTTCTTTTACTTGGCACAGTGTTTGTGAAACTCATCATTGTTCCACGTAACAGTAGTTCCTTTTAATTGCCAAGTGGCATTCCTTGGTATGAATGTACCACAGCTGGGCTAGCCACCCAGATGCTGATGGGCAGTTGATAGGCAGTAGGATGTCCCCATTTCCGGTCACTATGAATTGGTCTGCTGTAAGCACTAGAGTACAAATTTTTTTTTAGAGACAGGGTCTTGTACTGTCATCCAGGCTGGAGTACAGTGGCTCATAGCTCACTGCAGCCTCAAACTCCTGAGCTCAGGCAATCCTCCCACCTCAGCCTCCCAAGTAACTGAAACTACAGGCACACACCACTACACTTGGCTAATTTTTAAACTTTTTATAGAGATGGGGTCTTGCTATGTTGCCCAGGCTGGTCTTGAACTCCTGGGCACAAGTAATCCTCCCATCTCTCAAGTAGCTGTAGTAGGTGTGAGCCACAGCCTAGCACCATTTATTGAAGAATCTGTCCTTTCCACGGTGACTGTGCTTGGCACCTTTGTTGGAAATCAGTTGGCTATAGAAAGTGGATTAATTTCTGGGCCCTCTGTTCTGTTCCATTGGTCCGTGTGTCTGTGTGTCTGTTTTTATGCCAGTTCCATGCTGTTTTGATTACTGTAGCTTTGTAGTGTATTTTGAGTCTGGGAGTATGATGCCTCCAGCTTTGTTCTTTTTGTTCAGGATGGCTTTGGCTATTTGGGGTCTTTTGTGGTTCCATACAAATTTTAATATTATTTCTTTATGAAGAATGCCATTGGTATTTTGATAGGCATTGCCTTAAATATATAGATTGCCTTGGGTAGCACAATCGTTTTAACAATATTAATTCTTCCGATCCTTGAGCATGAGATGTCTTCTCATTTGTTCATATCCTCTTCAATTTCTTTCATCAGTGTTTTGTAGTTTTCCTTGTAGAGGTCTTTCACTTCTTTTGTTAAATTTATTCCTAGGTATTTTATATTTTTTGTTGCTATTGGAAATAGGATTGCCTTCTTGATTTCTTTTTCAGCTAGTTTTTTGTTTGTATATAGAAATGCTACTAATTTTTGTATATTGCCAGGGGCAGCCTGTGGCACTTTTTCTTAGGCCCTTATTGGAGGCACAGAGCCATTGGGCAGCCCAGGGGCGTACCTGCAGGTGGGGGTGCTATGGGGCTGATTTATCAGGCCCTGAGCTCCTGCTATCAGTTGCTTGGAGGCCGACGGGTCCTACGTGAGGAGGCCTGCAGCTGTTTGGCTGGCTCAAGGGTGAGTTTGCTGCAGGCGGGAGGAGCAGACAGCTGGAAGAGCTGTGGTGGGGATGGGTTTCCCTGCTGTGCAGGACCAGAGCCACAGTAGAGCCTGGGCCCAAGCTCCATGCAGCTGGGGTTGTGGTGTTCAGCTGCCCATGTGGGCTCAGTGGCATGAAGGTGGAGCCCCAGTGCTGGAGAGGTGCAGGTGCTACTGGCCCCAGGGCAGAGCCCCTCCTGATGCAATAGCAGCTTGGCTCATGGTGTGGGTGTGGGGTGGGAGGTGCACACTTTGTGCTCCTAATCGGGGGAATACTGCTGTGAGAATTCCCTGCAGTGCTCCCAACTGGGCTCAGGGCTTGCAAGGACCGTGGGTTCTCCTGAAGCAAGGACTGTCAGCGTTTGCTGTAGCAGTGGCAGCTGGCAGAGATCTGCTTACCTTTTCCTTGCCACAGGAAGTCCCTCTTTGCTTCTAGGTCAAACTGGTGGGTGAGGAAGAGTGTGCGGCAGAGGCCTCCTGGGCTTCCAAGCACCACAGGAGTGTCTCCAGGCCTCTGCTGCAGTCCAGCACTCCACCTTTAACACTCCAGTCAAATTGTCACTGTTAACTTGTTGCCTTGATCCTTCCTTGTGGGGAGGAGGGGATGAGCGCCAGACAGTTCTAGTCAGCCCTCTTGCCAACACCACTCTCCTTCTGGTGACTTTCAAAGAGAAAAGATGAACATTTTTACTACATCCAATGTAATCATGTTTCAGTGATAAAAGTTTTTGAATTTTGCTGTATGTGTTTTGAAGCTCTGTTAGTAGGAGCATACTCATTTGGGGTCACTGTGTCCTCTTGATGACTTGACCCTGTTGTCTTTCTTTATACCTGGTGATGTTCTTTGTTCTGACGTCTGCTTTGTGTCATGTCAACATAATTACTTCAGCTTTCTTTTGACAGCACTTCCCTGGCATGCCCTTTTCTCTCCTTTAACTTTTAACCTACCTGTGTCTTAAATATACATATCTATCTATCTATCTATCTATCTATCTATCTATCTATATTTTTTTTGAGATGGAGTTTTGCTCTTGTCACCCAGGCTGGAGTGCAATGGCACTATCTAACTCTCACTGCAACCTGTGCCTCCTAGGTTCACGTGATTCTCCTGCCTCAGCCTCCCAAATAGCTGGGATTATAGGCACCTGCCACCATGCCCAGCTAATTTTGTACTTTTAGTAAAGTCAGGTTTTCACCATGTTGGCCAGGGTGGTCTTGAACTCCTGACCTCAGGTGATCCACCTGCCTTGGCCTCCCAAAGTGCTGGGATTATAGGTGTGAGCCACCATGCCCAACCTATTTTTTTTTCTTAAGTAAAATTTTGAGACAGGGTTTTGCTCTATCACCCAGCCTGGAGTGCAGTGGCACCATCTTGGCTCACTGCAGCCTCACTCTCCCAGGCTCAAGCAATCCTCCCACCGCAGCCTTCCAAGTAGCTGGGACCACAGGGGTGCGCCACCACACCCAGGTAATATTTGTACTTTTTGTAGAGGTGGGGTTCCACCGTGTTTCCCAGGCTGGTCTTGAACTCCTGGATTCAAGCAGTCCTCCCTCCTCGGCCTCCCAAAGTGCTGAGATAACAGGTGTGAGCCACCATGCTTGGCCTTAACCATCTGTGTATTTATATTTAAAATGGGTTTCTTGTAGGCAGCTTAGAGTTAGTTGTTTATTTCAATCAACAATCTCTGCCATTTAATTGGAGTATTACATCATTTAAATTTAATGTAATTATCAATGTTTTCTTATTTGTCCTATTCATTATTTGTTCTTTTTCCTCTTTTTTCTTCCTTCTTTTAGAATTATAAATTTATCTTTTTTGGATTCAAATATGTCTTATTGGCTTTTCAGCTAGATCTTTTTGCTTTACTTGTTCAGTGTTTTTTTCTACAATTGTCAATTTGCAGCTTAAACTTAAGCCAGTCTACTTCCAGATGATATTATACCCCTTCATGTGGATTTTAATGACTTTAAACAGCAACGATCCATTTCTGTTCTATTCCTTTCTTTATTGTCATACATTTCACTTTCACGTGAAATACAGCTGATATATATACTCCTTTAGCCTCAATAACTTCCTTTAGCATTTTGTGTTATGCAGATCTACTGAAAATGGATTCTACCACTTGTCATTTGTATGGAAATATCCTTAATTTGCCCTCGTTTTTTGAAAGATATTTTCACTAATTCTCTAAGTTAATGGGCACTTTTTCTTCTGTCATGTTAAATCACATCGTTCAGTCGATTGTCTTCTGACTTGCATTGCTTCTGATGACAGATTGGCAGCTGTTCTTCTGTGTTTCTTTGTGTTTAACGTGTATTTGTCTGGCTGCTTTTGCCTTGTTTGTCCTGCTTGGGGCTTACTGAGCTTATCAATCTGTGAGATTTATCAAGTTTAAAAATGGTGCAGCCAAGGTTTCTTCAAATATTTCTCTGTCTGCCTCTTCCTTTTGGGACTCCAGTTATATGTATATGAGCTGCTTGATGCTGTTTCAATGTCAGTGAAGTTCTGTTTATTTTTATGTTGAAACTTTTCTCCCGTCTCCGTGCTTAGGTTTGAATACTTTCTAATGCTTGTATTCAAGTTCTCACTTGTATTCAAGTTCACTGGTATTTTTCTGCAGTTTTCAAACTGCTGCTAAGCTCATTTTATGAATTTTTCATTTCAAATGTATTTTTCATCTCAGAGGTTCCATTTAGTTATATACATACATAATGTGTTTTGCCAGGATATATCCTTTGGTTAAAAATATGTCTGTAGGTATTAAAAGCAGGGTTACGTTGAATGACCTTGAACATCCATTTTCTGATATTTTGTGACTTTAAGATAGCTGCTTAGAAGTGGAATTGAAGGATGCAGTTGTGAATGCATACATCTTTCCGGGCATCTCTGAGCTTCTTCCCGCAGGGGCTGTGCTGTTTGCATCCCAGCAGCAAAGCATGAGGTTGTTTCCCTGCAGCCTCCCCATCAGTGTGTGCTGGTGACCTTGTGGAGTTTTGCCAACCTGATAGGAGAGATGTTGTAACTCAATGTTTTCATTTCTAGTTCTCTGATCATGAAAACTAACAGGCTTGGCTTGGTGTAGTGGCTCATGCCTGTAATCCCAGCACTTTAGGAGGCCAAGGTGGGTGTATCACCTGAGGTCAGGAGTTCAAGACCAGCCTGGCCAACATGGTGAAACCCCGTCTCTACTAAAAATACAAAAAATTAGCCGAGCATGAAGGCAGGCACCTGTAATCCCAGCTACTCAAGAGACTGAGGCAGGAGAATTGCCTGAACCTGGAATGTGGAGGTTGCAGTGAGCCGAGATCGTGCCACTGCACTCCAGCCTGGGCAAGAGAGTGAGACTCCATCTCAAAAAAAAAAAAAAAAAAGAAAGAAAAGAAAAAACAACAGGCTTATTTGCAGCAGGAGCTGTGGTGCCCTTGGGGGATGTATGAGCTCCAGGGATGACAGCAACCATCATCCGTTCATCTCAGCACTTGGGAGACAAGCCCTGTAGGATTCATTCAGTAAAAATAAAATCCTACGAAGCGAATTTGTAGGCTTGGCGAAGTGTAGACAATGCAGTTTGGGCGTCACCTACGTACAAGCAGAACTTGCAGGAACAGCTCCTGGGCGTTGGGATGAAACGCGGCCCCTGCCGTCTGCTCCTTGGTGTCAGGCTGACCTCCTGCTTCCCGCCTTTGTTGCCAGCGTGGAGAAAGCAGAGATCAGGGAGGCAGCCACTGCTTGTCCCTGACACTGGACTCAGTCTCCAGACGAGGTGGCTGCTCTCAGTGTCCTGTCTCATGACTCCAGGAAGGCCCCTTGCTGTAGAGTGTCAGGACGTGCCCACAACCCACAGAGCAGCTGAGCAGTGCCCAGCGCGCAGGGCAGGCCACACGGTGCCACCATCAGAGCACGAGGACAGAAGGGCTGGGGGGCGTGGGAGCCTGGGTAGGCCAGGGTAACGAAGAGCCTGCCGTTGGTCTCTGCATCGGTCGGCTCACGTGGCCATGGAGCAGCACCATGTTACAGCAAAGCGGTCCTGATCCAGAACCCAAGAGAGGGTTCTTGGATCTCGCACAAGATAGAATTCAGCGGGAGTCCGCAGTCCCATGTGAAAGCGAGTTTATTAAGAGAGTAAAGTGAAAGGACGGCTGCTCCATAGACAGAGCAGGACATTCCCGAAACTAAGAGGAGAAAGGCGCCCACCCAGGGTAGAATCCTGGTATATATGCGGCGATGTGCTCTGCTACGAGGGTTGATGATAAAGAATTAATTTTCTTAATTAGTATATTTTGCAAGAATCATTATTATCTTTAAAGCAAAATTAGGAATGCCTTTGTTCTCTCGATATCGGGGTATCTGGACTCCCAAGTCTGGGTCTGTTTAGTAAACATTACTTATTTGTTCCCTTATCCGTAAACATCTAGAGGCTGGGAATGCCCGACTCTCTGGGAGTGGAGCCTAGCAAGCCCTAGCCTCATTTTCCAGCCCTCACTCAAAGTGGAGTCGCTCTGGTTCCAGTGCCTCTGATGACCGCAGGCTGGGGCTTAGACAGGATATTTATTGCTCAAAGTACAGTCCATGAGGCTGGCGATCCCAGATCGAGGTGTGGCAGGGCTACTTCCTCCAGAGCCCTCTCCTCGGCTTCCAGACACCGTCTTCTCCCTGAGTCCTCACCGGGTCGCCCCTCTCTGCGTGTCCGCCTCCTGATCTCCTGTTCTTACAAGGACACCAGTCACAACGGGCCCACCCTCTTGATCTCATTTAACAGAAATCCTTTCTGTAAAGACCCCATCTCCAAATACCATCACATTCTGAGATCCTGGGGGTCAGGACTTGAACATTTAAACTTGGAGGCAGGCACAGTCCCACCCATCACAGCCCATTGTCCTCCACAGCCCTCCAATCTCACTTCGAGTCTTCCCCAAGGGTCAGCACAGGCTTTGCCCTTGTGAGCTTCATGGGAATGAGGGCTGCAAGTGATGAGAGGGAGGCGGGAAGAGGAAGGACCTTGGACTCTGCCCACGGGGTCCCCACTTGGGCAGGGCTGTAGGGAGGGGCATCGTGCTGCCCTTGTCCTTACTGGGGGCCAGTGTCAGGAGGAGGAAGGGATGGGTGGCAGGCACTGCGGGGAGGAGAGGGCTCTCCAGCACTCAGATTTTCACCTTTTGACCGCACTGCCTGGGCACTGAGCATAGAAGGATGTCGCTGGCTGGCAGGGCTGTCACCCTCATCGATGGCCCAGTTTCCCAGGAGGAAATGGATGGGATGGCAGGTTTCAGCACAGAACACACAAGCCATGCTATTATCTTACAAAAAGCCCGGCCAGCCTCCCGCAGCTCTCCATGTGACTTAGCATCAATATTGGGGGTTTTGTAGTTACCTCAGGAAACCTACTTTTGAACAAATAATAGATTATGTTCTCTGGAACACAGGGGGAGCTAAATGCCTTTTGACAGCCAGCAGCTTATGGAAATAGCCCTTCTCCTGGCAGAAGTCGGTTCCCCACGACCGCGCCTGCTGCTTCATCCAGCTTCCCCTCGCTCTGTGCCGACAGGTGCCCGGAGTTCAGCCCCTGGCCTGACTGTTGCTGTCACTGCCCCCTTGACCACTGCAATGGTGACAGCTGTGATGTACGATTACAAAGTGGGACACAGAGCCCTCCCAGAGCAAGGCAGCTCCCCTGTGGGCCAAGCGGACCAGGCTACTGGGGGACCCTGGGCTCCTGGGACACGGGGTGCAGATGCCGATGGCCTGAGGTACTCCCAGGTGCATGCCAGTGGCAGGAAGCTCCATGTCACAGAGATATGGCCCAGGCGCTTGACAAGAGATGGCGTCAGATGATATAAAAGAAACCAATGGACCTAAGTGGGTGCCATCCTGAGCTCTGTTGGTGGATTAACTCAGTTCCATGCCCACGACTGCCCGAGGCGGAGCGATGGTCATGCCCACTGCACAGATGAGCCGAGGCCAGGAAGCATTTTGCCAGATGCCTGGGCTGGGGCCAGGGCTCAGGACCACCCGCTGAGCTGCCTGCTAGGCCCACCCTGGCAAGTGTGTGCAAGGGCCCGGTGGTGCCAACAAGGAGGGCCGTGGGGAGGAGGTGTTGTCCTGAGACTCCCAGCCCCACCTGAGGGGGAAGAGGGTGGGAGAGCAAGGCTGAGGGCCACCCCTGGGGGCTATGCATGTGTCCCCTGACATTGGACACAGGCCACGCCACACCTGTGCCATCCAGGGAGTGGGAAAGAAGCATGTGGCCATGGAGAGGCCAGCAGGTGGCAGGAAAGGCTGCAAGCCCCCAACCACGGGGTCACACGTGGGGGACCCAGCACCCCATGCAAGAATTGCGCTGTGCCCCTGCATCAGCACCACCCTCCCATGGAGACGAGGACCCATGCCTGTGTGATGCAGGAGCTGTGCACTGGGCAGCCCCACAGGCAACTCCAGCCTGCAATGCTAGGAGCAGGGCCAGGCCTTGCGGCAGGGGTGCAGGCTGGCTCCTGGCGGTCACTCAGCTCTCAGGGATAGGTGAGGACATGTGGAGGGGACAGCATGGGCATCAAGGCCGAGGCACTGGCCCCTCCCAGAATGACCTCCAGGACCACCCTGCCTGCCCCTGGGTGCCCCGCTGTGCCTGGGGAGGGCAAGGGTCACTTTGAGTTTAAGGCTCCCGGGTTGCTGTCTTCAAATTCTTACCAATTTTATCACTAAGCTTATGTTTTTCAAGCAAGGTAGGACGGGCATAGAGCCCCTGCAAGAGCAAGCCACGGGCGCCCTCTGAGCCCAACGCCGCTCAGAACCTGAACAGAGCGCATGAGCAAGGCTCACGGCGGCCACAGGGCTGGTCGCAGCCAGGATGGGGTGAGGAGCTGCAGCCCCAGCCTCGCCTTCCCTTCATGCCGAGCAGCTTCCAGTGGAAGCAAACGCCAGCGGCCCGGCTCTCATCCTTCCTCCTCAGGCGGTCCTGTGGAAGGTGCGGTGCTGATGGCATGTGGTAACAGAGAGGGTGGAATGTGGTGACTGGGAGGTGGAATAAAAGCAGCCACTGCGCTGTTTTGTGGGATCTTTCCTCCTTTCTGGGGGTCCCTGAGGACAGGTGCATGTGCGAACTGTGAAACAGAAACAGATTTCACCTTCCGCATGAGTTCCATGCTTTCCTTTTTGCATTTAAAACTGGACAATGTCATGTTGGCAAAGATCTAGAGTTTTCTGCTATCTTAGCTGGAAATGAGCTGCAAGTTTTTCTCAAGATGTAGTGCGTAATTGGTCAGAGCAAAACATGGAGAGCCCTTAGCAGAAGCCCACTTCAATGCATTTTCTTCATATCCCTGAAGTTCCTTAAAAATATGTGACGATGTATTGGGGAAGAGAACTGAGGAGTAGAAGTTCCCTTGCAGGTTTTGTATCAGTGACATGTAAATGAGCAGTTCACAGATGAGCGCAGGCTGAGCTGTGTGTGCCGTGTACACATGGACAGAGCTCTGTGTGCCATGTATATATGTGCCGGGCTACGATGTGTCTCACATTGGATGATATTCCACCTTTGGAATTTTAGTGTTTGAATACAGAAAATGGGTTTAATAACTCACTGTGGTTTTGAATCTTATATTCATTTCTTAAAAGTCTTGTTTCTTATAAAATTTAAAGTGAAAAAAATAAAACTGGACAATGTAAGATAAATGGCAGATCCATGCTAATGATTCTAATTTTCGGAATTTCTTTACTTAGAATTACATAAAATAGCAACTAAAAAATAAGTTGAGAAACTGTGGAAAAAGCAAAAGCTAGGCGGGGCACGGTGGCTCATGCCTATAATCCCAGCATTTTGAGAGGCCAAGGCGGGCAGATCACCTGAGGTCAGGAGTTCAAGACCAGCCTGGCCAACATGGTGAAACCCCGTCTCTTCTAAAAATACAATTAGCTGGGCTTAGTGGCTTATGCCTGTAGTCCCAGCTACCTGGGAGGCTGAGGCAGGAGAATTGCTTGAACCCGGGAGGGAGAAGTTACAGTGAGCTGAGATGGTGACATTGCACTCCAGCCTGGGCGACAGAGCAAGACTGTCTGATAAAAAACAAAAAGTTGTATATTTTAATACCTTGCACGGCACTTTCCCCTGCTTTTTAATGAGGCACTCCACATTTTCACTTTGCACAGTGCCCTGAGTGGGCCAGATGGAGGGACCCTTCTCGTGGTGTCTGACCCTCAAGTGGCTTCTGGTCCACACAAGGCCTGACAGTGGCTCTCGTGGTGATCACAGCCTGAGGTTCCTTTCTCAGGCCCGGGTCAGAGGATTCCCAGCAGGGACCCTCCACTTGACACCCAGCTCCTGCTTCAGAGTACGAGGGGTGTGAGGAGAGTTTTCCAAAGCTACCAGCTTTGGACAGATGGGGTGAGAGGGTGGCCAAGGGGTCCCTGCAGGGACCCCTCATGGTCCTGGGGACACCCTGGAATCTTCCGGCCGGGTGGAGCACAGCCCCAGCTACCTTTGCACTCTCCAAGGTCCCAGGAGCACCCAGGCTACTGAGTGTCCCAGACATCCACACGCAGGGATTGGGGGAGCAGAAGCTGGGGAGCGGGCAGGAGGAGGGGGTGGTTAATGGTGTCCAACGCAGGTGCTAAGCCACAGGAGAGGTGGGCTGTGGCGTGGACGACGCAGGTAACTGCCAGCATCAGTTAGATGTGCAATGGGCTCGTTGCGGGGCGGGAGGGATCTTTAAGAAAAAAAAGCCTCGGGGTGTGGCTGCTGGTGGGTTGCCCTGTCAGAGTGGAGAAAGCTGGTGAGGACACAGGGGTGGGGTGCAGAGGCCTGGGGCCAATCAGGGCAGGGCGGAGGGCAGGTCTGTGGGTTCCAGGGGGCACACTGGAGGGAACACTTGGGGGCTGGAGGCTGTCTTGGGTTGGGACTGAGGCTGGTATGGGGTCTTCTGCAGGCTGGGACTCATGGTGGGGCTGGGTTCAGGGGTGGGAAGTTGGAGGGGGATGCTGGGAATATCTGCTGTGACAGAAAACGTATATTCAGGATTGGCCTAGTGGCTCACGCCTGTAATCCCAGCAGTTTGGGAGGCCGAGACGGGTGGATCACTTGAGGCCAGGAGTTTGAGACCAGCCTGGCCAACATGGTGAAACCCCATCTCTACTAAAAAAATAATAAAATCAGCTGGGTGTGGTGGCGTGCACCTGTAATCCCAACTACTTGGAAAGTTGAAGCAGAACTGCTTGAACCTGGGCAGTGGAAGTTGTAGTGAGCCAAGATCGCACCATTGCACTCCAGCCTGTGCAACAGAGCAACACCCCGTCTCAAAAAAAAAAAAAAAAAAATACACACACACACATATATATTCTATTTTGTCCCCAGTTCCTGAGACAGTGCTTCTTGGAATGTTCTGCATGGCAGGAGGTGAGTATTCATAACAATCCCCTTTCAACCTCTCCTGAGCTTATGCTACAAGGGGACTCTTGGTACGCTCCTAGATAGCTTGAGGGTGGGGCTGGTTGCTAGGGGAACCAGCCGTGTGATTGAAGGCTGAAACTTTCAGCCCCATTCCTCAATCTCTGGGGCCAGGGGTTGGAGATGGAGGCCAATGAACAATCACCAGCGATGTCACCAACTGTGTCCACGTGAGGACACCTCCATCAGAAACCCTCGCCCATGGGATTTGGAGAGCTTCCGAGTTGGTGAACACATTCACGTGTGGGAGGGGGTGCACCCCAAGTCCACGGGGACAACATAATCTCCTGTGCCTGGGACCCCTCCAGCCCTCGCCCCAGGCACCTCCACATCTGGATGTTCACTCGTATTCTTCACAATATTCTTCTCCAAGAAAGCAGTAATGGTAAGCAAAGTGTTTCCCTGACTTCCACGAGCCATCCCAGCAAATTACTGAATTTAACGAGGGGACCGTGGGACCCTCCATCTGCAGCCACGTTGGACAGACATGTGGGTGGCTTGGGGACACGATGCTTGTGACTGGCGGAGTGGGGGCAGCCTCATGGGCAAAGCCTTCGACCTTCAGGGTCTGCGTTAGCGCCGGGCAGTGTCAGAGCTGAATTAAATTGCAGGACACTCGGGTGGTGTCTGCAGAGAACCGGAGAATTGGCTGGTGTGTAAAACCAACACGCTTGTTGTCGGCCGTGTTGTGAATCAAGGAACAGCTTTCCTTTATCCACAAAAAAGAAAGCGAGTTTCCACTTCCTATTCTTAAGTGCATGGCTCCAGCTTTTGCAATAATTCTAGTCCTTATTGTGGCAAGGAGGGTAATGTGAGCGAGGCTGAGAAAGCTCCGGAGGAGTCTACACGGCCATCCTGTTTCTAGTTGTGGCAAGAGCCAATGTCAGGTTTCCACGCAAAGTGACTAGCATTGGTTCTCCATAGGGAAATGAAAGTAAAAGCAGTAGTTTGGCCAGGTGCAGTGGCTCACACCTTAATCCCAGCACTTCAGGAGGCTGAGGAGGGTGAATCACCTGAAGTCAGGAGTTTGATACCAGCCTGGTCAACATGGGAGAACCCTGTCGCTACTAAACGTAAAAAAAATTGCCAGGCAAGGTGGCGGGTACCTGTAGTCCCAGCTACTCGGAAGGCTGAGGCAGGAGAGTCATTGGAACCGTGGAGGTGGAGGTTGCAAGTGAGCCGAGATCACGCCACTGCACTCCAGCCTGGGAGACAGAGTGAGACTCTGTCTCAAAAGAAAAAGAAAAAGCAGTTTGGGCCATTCAGTGAGTGCTCTGTGGACCACTGGACTCATCTGCTGGGGTCCAGGCAGCCTGGGCTGCTCCTGGTTCTTCCCTCTTCCCTGCACGGCCCTGCGCTGCCCTCCCCGGGGGCTGCTGTGGGAGTTCCTGGGGCTCTCGCTGGTTGTCCCGCTGGCTGGGAAGGGCTGTGGTGTGTTGGGTGCTGGCTACCCTGAAGTACACGAATTAGGGTTGTGCTGTGTTGGGTGCTGCCCTCCGCAGGAGCTGCTGTGGTGTGGTGCTGGGTGCTGGCTGCCCTCAAGTACATGAATTAAAAATTGCTTCTCTTCTTGCCAGATGCAGGGACGAGGCTGAGCAAAGCCCTAGCTTATTTACGTAGAGACAGACACAGAATTTTTGCAGGAATTTAACGCACTCCGATTTTTCCAGAGATCTGACAATAGCACACATCAAAGTGGGTGGCACTGGGCTCTGTTCAGAACATTCCAGCAACTGGTCATTGTGCATCAGTGCACTCACATGGCGGTGGGCACTCGGGCCGACCTCACCTTCTGGAAGGTGCACCTGTGTGCACAGGCATCCAAGTCCATGTCACATGCTGGCACGGCAATCACCATCCTTTCACAAAAGGTCACAAAGCCGATTGATTTTGAATGGGGCTGTGTGGGTAATATTGCCCACGACCTTCATTCCAGAGAGCAAGAGGCATCAGGAAATGTCTGTCACAACAGGCAGGGGTGGAGCTGACAAAGTTGAGAATCCCTGATGCTCAGCCCGTATTTTCTGGCTACCAGTTGAAAGAAAGGGTGAGAGGACGCTTGGCTCTGAGCAGGTGTCTGAGAAGTGCAGCTGTAACATTCAGCTCCTTCTCACCAAATTCTTTACCCCAAAGAACCCGGGAGGAAGACACATTTGCTAGGAGTTGGGTACCTGAAAAGAAGATAAGGAAAGGAGGCCAGGTTCTCCCCTCCAAACGGCGCACTGGGCGTCTCCCCTACAGTCAGAGAAAGGAACGAGACTTACACGGACCTTAAACTTCTGTTAGAGGTAAAATAGAATAATAGTAATAATAAATCCCAGTTCAGTGAATTCAGGTTAACCGCAAAGCTCATCTGTTTGGAGAGACGAGCTCTGACCTTTGTGAAATTTTGTGCACGAACAACCTGGAACACTGTTGTGAGAGAGAGGGCTGTGTCCTGGCCAGTGTCAGCCCCACCTGCAGGAAGTGCTTATCTGTTACATCGGTGAGGTTTGCTGGCTGGGCTTGGGGAATAATGGGTTCCCACTTTCTCAATTGTTTGAGTGGTTTGGAACACACGGCTCTGCCTCTTCAGTTGCTCTTCTACAGAGAGAAGGTGACCCAAGCTGCACAGTCCAAACCGAAGGACACTTAGCCCCCAACTGGATGAAACAGGGAAGAAGCTAAAGTGTCTTCATCTATTGGTGTCAGTATTTGAAATTTTGCTTTTTAGATAGGCAGACCAACGGAATAGATGAGAAAGTCTACAAATAGAACCAAATATATGTAGAGATTAGGTATATGATGAGGTGGAAAAAGACGGACTTTTGACAATAGGTTTTTGGGACAGTTGGATAGCCACATAGAAAATGATACAACTGGCCAGGCACAGTGGCTCACGCCTGTAATCCCAGCACTTTGGGAGGCCGAGGAGGGTGGATCACGAGATCAAGAATTCGATACCAGCCTGGTCAACGTGGTGAAACCCATAGTTCTAAAAATACAAAAGTGGCCAGGCGTGGTGGCTCACGCCTGTAATCCCAGCACTTTGGGAGGCTGAGGTGGGTGGATCACGAGGCCAGGAGTTCGAGACCATCCTGGCCAACACAGTGAAACCCCATTTCTACTAAAAATACAAAAATTAGCCGGGTGTGGTGGTGGGTGCCTGCAATCCCAGCTACTTGGGAGGCTGAGGCAGGAGAATTGCTTGAACCTGGGAAGCAGAGGTTGCAGTGAGCTGAGATCGTGTCATTGCACTCCAGCCTGAGTGACAGAGCAAGACTCTATCTCGAAGAAAAAGAAAAGAAAAAGATACAACTTAACCTTTAGCTTATCTTCCACACCAGAATAATCCCCAAAGACCAGAGATCTTTGTGCAAGAAGGAAGATCTGGCTGAAAACACAGCTGCAGGATGTCACAGTAGAGGAAAAGGCTTTCTAACCATATCTTGTAATTCAGAAGAACAAATACAAGATTGCCAAAATTTATCACTTAAAATAACGTATACTCAGGTCTGGCACAGTGGCTCATACCTATAATCCCAGCATTTTGGGAGGCCGAGGCAGGAGGATCACCTGAGGTCAGGAGATTGAGACCAGCCTGGCCAACATGATGAAACCGTATCTCTACTAAAAATACAAAAATTAGCCAGGCCTGGTGGCACACGCCTGTAACCCCAGCTACTAGGGAGGCTGAGGCAGGAGAATTGCATGAACCCGGGAGGTGGAGGTTGCAGTGAGCTGAGATCGCATCACTGCACTCCAGGAGCATCTCAAATATGTGTGTGTGTGTCTATGTATGTGTATGTGTATGTATATATATATGTGGATATATATATGTGTGTATACATATATATATACTCAATCAAAATCCTAGCAAGTTATTTTGTGGATATTGAGAAATGATTTTGAAGTTTACATAGAGAAAGAAAAGACCCAGCACAACCAACATAAAATTGAAGAAGAACAAAGTCACGGGACTCATGCTGCCCGGCTCCTAGGCTCCTGATGAAGCTGCACTAATCAAAGCAGGGTGGTGAATGAAAGATGGATGAGGGGGCAGGTAGGGGCAGATAAGCGGGGGCGGGTAGGGGTGGATAAGGGGGGGCAGATAGGGGGCGGGTAAGGGGGGCAGAGCAGGTAGGGGCAGATAAGGGGGCAGGGAGGGGGCTGGTAGGGGGTGGATAAAGGGGTGGGTAGGGGGAAGATAAGGGGGCGTAGGGGGCAGTTAGGGGGGTGGATGGGGGCAGATAAGGGGGGCGGGTAAGGGGGCAGATAAGGGGGCGTAAGGGGCAGATAAGGGGGGTGGGTAAGGGAGCAGATGGGGCTGGACAAGGGGGCGGGTAGGGATGGGTAAGGGGGGGGCAGATAACAGGGCAGGTAGAGGGCGGATAAAGGGGCAGGGAGGGGGCGGATGGGGGGGTAAGGGGGCGGATAAAGGGGGGCGGGTAAGGGGGCGGATAAAGGGGGGCGGGTCAGGGGGCAGATTAAGGGGCGGATAAAGGGGGGCGGGTAATGGGGCAGGTAAGGGGGCAGATTAAGGGGCGGATAAGGGGGGTGGGTAAGGGGGCAGATAAGGGGGTGGATAAGGGGGTAGCGAGAGGGCAGATAAGGGGGCGGATGGGGGGGCGGGTAGGAGGCGGATAAGTGGGGGTCGGGGGGCAGATAAGGGGGAATAGGGGGTGGGTAAGGAGCAGATAAGGGGGATGGGTAAGGGGGCAGATGGGGGTGGACAAGGGGGCGGGTAGGGGTGGATAAGGGGGTGGGGAGGGGGCAGATAAGGGGACAGGTAGGGGGCAGATAAGGGGGCGTATGGGGTGGATAAGGGGGCAGGTAAGGGGGCAGAGTGCAGAACTCAGAAACAGACCCAAGTGGATGCAGTCAGAGGAGCAAAGCCAATTCCATGGGGCAGAGAGTCTTCTCAACAAATGGTGCTGGGACAACAGGACACCGATGTGCAGAAAAGCAAATCCAGACACAGACTTCCCACCCTTCACAAAAACGAACTCCAAATGGATGACAGACCTCAATGTAAAACACAAAACTATAAAGCTCCTAGAACATAGAATAAAACCTAGATGGCCTTAGGCATGAGATGACCTTCTAGATTCAACATTCAACATGCCTGTTGGATCTAAAAGGCATGATCCATGAGAGAAATAATGGGTACGCTGGACTTCATTAACATGAGAAACTTCTGCTCTGCAAGAGACACTGTCAAGGGAAGACAAGCCACAGACTGGGAGAAAATACTTGCAAAAGACTTATCTAATAGAGGACAGTACTGAAAATATGCAAAGAACTCTTAAAACTCGACAACAAATGGACAACAGATTTTGAAAGTAAGCAAAATACTGAAACGTAAATCTCACCAAAGAAGTTCTGCACATGGCAATATGTGCATGAGGATGTTCTGCATCACGCATCATCGGAGAAATACAAATTACAGCAACACTGAGACACCACACACACCTACTAGCGTGGCCAAAACCCAGGGACTGGCAACATCAAATGCTGACAAGGATGCGGAACAGCAGGAACTCTTCTTTATCGCTGGTGGGAATGCAAAATGGGGCTGCCACTGTGGAAGACAGTTTGGCAGTTTCTCACAAAACTAGACATGATCTCACCATACGGTCCAGTAATTGTGTTCCTTGGTATATACCCAAAGGGGCTGAAAACTTCTGTCCGCACAAAACCTGTACATGGGTGTTTATAGCAGTTTTATTCGTAAGTTTCAAAACCTGGAAGCAACCGAGATGCCCTTCAGTAGGCGGATGGGTAAGCAAGCTGTGGCACATCCAGACAGTGGACTCAACACTAAAAGGAAATGAGCTGCCAAACTATGAAAAGGCAGGGAAAGAACTTAAATACTTATTACTGAGTGAAAGTGGCCAAAGTGCAAAGGCTACACCCTGTGGGCTTCCAACTCTAGGACATTTGGGAAACGGCAAAACCATGGAGATGATATAACTAGATCAGTGGTTGCCAGAGGCTGGGGTGGGGGGAAGGTTGAACAGGAGGAGCACAGAGGATTTTTAGGGCAGTGAAACTCCTCTATGTGATGCTATAATTGTAGACACGTGTCGTTAGATACTTGTCCAAACCTTAGAGGATACAGCACCGAGACTGAGCCTGAATGTAGGCTACAGGCGCTGGGTGATGACGACGGGGATCAGTGCAGGAAAATCAGCTGTAACACATGCACCGCTGGTGGGGAAGTTCATTGTGGAAGGCTGTAGTGGCGGAAGGGGGCTATAGGAAATCTCTGTACCTTTGTCTTAATTTTACTGTGAACCTAAAACTGCTCTAAAAAATAAAACATTAAAAATGAAATATACAGGCTGGGCAGAGTGGCTCATGCCTGTAATACCAGCACTTTGGGAGGCCAAGGAGGGCAGATCACCTGAGGTGGGAGTTCAAGACCAGCCTGGCCAGCATGGTGAAACCCCGTCTCTACTAAAAATATAAAAATTAGCTGGGTGTGGTGGCGCATGCCTGTAATCCCAGCTACTCCGGAGGCTGAGGCAGGAGAATTGTTTGAACCCGGCAGGCAGAGGCTGTGGTGAGCCCAGATGGTGCTATTGCACTCCAGCCCGGACAAGAGTGAAACTCCGTCTCAAAAAAACAAAAAAAAAAAACAAAAAAAAAAACAAAACCAAAACAGAAATATACATTTTTGCATGAACAAACACCCATGAAGAAAATCAAAGGTGTAGCACATGGGGAAATGAAAGCCATAGCACATGAGGAAATGCTTACAACTTATCGCACAAAGGATCAAGCTCTGCAAACTATAACAAGCTCCTAAAAATCCAGGCAAAAACCCAATTATCTGCTGGAAAAATGGGCAGAAAAAGAAAGGCAATGGGCTCTCCCCTGTGAAGAGACACTCAGCCTCACTTACAGTAAAAGTGCACACCTCCCGGTCCTGTGCACACCATTTCCCACCCATCAGATTGTCCGAGATGCAGACTTCCAACAGCGCCTCTGCACCCCCAAAGAGATGGGCAGCTCATGGGGTGCCACTGCCTGGGAGGGGAGGTGGCTGTTGCGGGGGGGCCTCCCACTTACCCAGCTACAGCAACAAATGTGACATCCGTCCCTGAGATGGCCAGACACGCAGCAAGTGCTCCATGCTGTTCACTGTGGCATCACATGCAGTGGCAAAGGTTTGGCAACACCCAAATATCAAAGAGCAGAAGGTTTAATGAATAACTGAGACACACCCACAAAATGCATCTGTAAAGAAGAATAAAAAAGCTATCTCTGTGCTGATAAGCAGTTATCTTCTAGAGGTGGCATTAAGTGCAAGGGAGGCAGGAGAGTGGTGGGGCTTGTTTCTTGGTCACAGCCTTGCTGACCAAAGCCAGACCCGGTCCAGATGAGGTGAAGTGGAGAAGCTGGCAGAGACCAGAAGATGGTAAGAGGGCAAACCCTGGCTGCACTAGCATAAGACATACCTACCAGTGCCATGACAGTTTACAAATGCCATGGCAACGACCCAGAAATTACCACTGCTTTTTATGGCAATGACCTGGAAGTTATCAGCCCTTTCCTAGAAAGTTCTATATAACCTGCCCCTCAAGTTGCATGTAATTGAAAGTGGGTAGAAGTGGGTATAAATACAGTTGCCAACAACCCATATGCTGTGGACTCTGGGCATGCTAAGAGTCAGCCCCACTCTGCAAGGAACAGTGCTGGTCAATAAAAGTTTGCTGCCTAACACCGCGGGATTGCCCTTGAATTCTTTCCTGGGCAAAGCCAAGAACCCTCCTGGGCTACTAAGCCCCAGTTTTGGCCTGCATCCCCTGACAGCCATGAAGATGAAACAGTGGAGGTAGCAGTGGTGGGTGGAGGGGTGGTGAGACAGCAGAGAGGTGGTGGTCCGAAGTGAGTGGGACAACTGCGATCTCTCAAAAGATGGTAAGTGGTGAGGTGGCAATTGACAAGAAGGCTGGACGGTGGAGAGGTAGCAAGACAGCAACCAGCAATCTGGTGATTGACTAAACGGTGATTGGTGAGATGGAAAGCAGCAGCGATCAGAGAGAGATGGCGACTGGCTCTGCAGCCATCAAAGAAAATCAGAGTCACAGAGCTGCTAGTGCAGCAGAGCTGTAACCTTAGCCAAAGGCTCTTTTCAGAGCCATCATCTTTCCCAGCGGGCAGCAGAGCCGACTGGTTGGGGGACTGACCATAGTGCCACCACCACAGGTGGGACCCCTGCCCTGGCCAGCAGGTCACCGGTCCATGTGCCAGTCTCCTCGCAGCAGCCAAGCCTGCCCAAGCTGGGGAAACCCTGGGAGGAGATCTTTACCTAGGAATTAAGGTGGAGAATGGGCAGCGCCATTTTGGCCCCTGTGGTTGGGTGAGTGTCCTCCCCTTTGCCCACCCCTGCCAATATTAACCAGGAAGTTAGGCCTTTGGCCAGATGGTCAGTTTGAAGTCCCTGTAGCACGCCTGACCAGCCACATCCTTGTCATTCCTTCTCTCGATCCTTTCTCCTCTAATGCCATTTCACTGCCTGTTGGCCATTTTCTTTTAATTTCTGCTTTTGAAATGTACATTTCATCTGCAATTTTTGCTTTGGCTCCCTGCTAACTCTATTTGGGCAGTTATTTAAGGGGCACTTGGTTGTGGGAGGTCCCCTGTTGTGTTGACCCTAGGACAGCAGGGTCATGTTGTTCCGTGGCCCCAGCTTGGCCTTTGGGGTTCACTGTTGGCCACCAGCTAGATGCTCTGGGGTTTTTGACATTGGTGTGGGGACTCTTGTTGGCTGATACTCGACTGCGCTGGGTTTTTGGCATTTGGGGTTGTAGGCCACCCCCAGACACTCCAGAGTTTTTGGCACTGGCATTCCCTCTAGGATTGTGGGTTAGAGGCCACCCTAGGGGAATCTTGGCCTTGCCTTTTCTTGTTTTGTACTGAAAATTATTTTCTGAAACAGCATTTTCTTATTGTCACTTTATCTACACTTTTCCTTCTATGCTTTGCTTGGTAAAAATACTTGCTTTGTCATATTTTGTTTGCCAGCAGTTTTTTAATGCCTTGCTACCCTGATTTATTCCTTCTCTACAGGACATGGGAATCTGAAAGGGGACGACAGCAAAGGTCCAGCTGCTTCTGCTCTTGCTAGACTTAGAAAAATGCCTGTGCCCAGTAGAAATCCTTGCTAGACATAAGGACGATGATGAGCATCCCAGAACACTTGCAGCTGGAGTGTCTTTTATGCTGGCCAGCGTTCGATGTTCTTCAGGGTACTAGCTCTAGCCCAAGAACAACTGGCATAAAGCTGTGGTTGGACCTGCAGATTCCTGAGCACTGGTCACGGCAAAGGCCTGGCGGTGTAGACATCAAGGTTGCTTGGTTTCAGTGTTCTGGAATTGCATCTGTTTTCAGGCCTGGTGACGGTACAGCTCATGAACGTAAAACATCTTCTGATGAAATTAGTGTATGAATTGATATTTCTATAGGGAAGACTACTCAATTGTCAGCTTTATCATAGCTCATAGTAATCAATAGCTCTCCTGGCTTTAGATCTGTTGAGTATGGAAGAGTCAAAATTTAAGTCTTCATAATCTGCATATTCATAGCATCAGTATCATCAGTGTCCTATAGTTTTGATGGTACACGAAGGGTTAATTTCATCTTTGATGTATAGAATATGTAATAGATGAAATTCGACTTAAATTCATTTTCTATTGAAGGACCATTTGGGTCCAATACAAAAATTAGAAAATCAAGAGAATTGGTCTAAACATGGTTCTATACATTATAATGCTATTTCACAATTGGACTTATTCCATAAAAAAGAAAAATGGGATGAGGTCCCTTATGTACATGCTTTTATGGCCCTTTACTGGCTCATGTTACTTCCAGGCACCAGGAAGGCACATCTAAGGGAACCCCTCGTAGCTGCTCCCCCTAGAAGGCCTGTGCCCTCCTTGGACCCTCCTCAGTTCCCCAATTCTGAGGGGGGTTCAGCCAGCACAGGATTCCACCCAGGGTCATCAGGCCCCCGTCCCCCTTATCCAACTAGCCCCAGCCTATACCCCTGACTGCTAAGAAAGCAAGCCCAACGGGCACCCCCAGCAGCAGGGCCCCACATCAGCCCTTCAAGTCAAACTTGTGTCTGTGGCGAGAGGCAGCTGATGGAAATGGGGGCACTTGGAGTGCAGGTGCCATTTTCTATGTCTGACTTGGCTTCATGCAAGGAGGCATGTGGCCGGTTTTCAGATAACCTGGGGTTTTATGGAAGAATCAAGTCTACCATGCTCTTTCACTTGTCATGACTTGCAAGCATTGTTGCTCACTTGCTGTGATGGGAGGGAGAAGCAGAGGGAGAAGTGAGATTAAGCCAGTCAGTTATGACAAGGTTAGAGAAATAACTCACAGAAGGATGAAAAATCGCACTCTGTTTCAAGGTAGTTTGGTTGAGGCACTCAGGAAACGTATTGACGCAGACCCCGACTCCCCAGAAGGACAAGCTCTCCTGGGTATACATTTTATCCCTGAATCTGCCTCCGACAGGAGGAAGTTACAGAAAGCAGAAATGGGACCTGAACTCCTATGAGCCAACTCCTAAACATGCCCTTTAAAGTTTGCAACAATTGGAACAGGGCAAAAGAGGTAGAATTAAAAGCAAGACAAATAGCCAAAATGTGCAACTGCTAACAGTTGCTGTCAGTGCCTTGCCCCTCAGTCTTACCCATCCTGAGTGTTGTGAGATTGACATCTGACATGCCCAGACAAGATTTCTTGACTTGCCGGCCCCTGGGTCAGAATCAGTGTGCCTACCGTAAGCAAAAGGGCCATTGGCAATGAGAATGTCCTAACCCTCCCTGGTGAGAAAGAAAAAAGCTGCCTTTCAACACTAGAGCTAACGTTCTTATGCTAGTCCCAACAAGGTTTTTTTTTTTTTTTTAAGTTGGGGTCTCACTGTCACCCAGGCTGGAGTGCAGTGGCACGATCTCGGCTCACTGCAAACCCTGTCTCCTAGGTTCAAGTGATTCTCCTGCCTCAGCCTCCCGAGTAGCTGGGACTACAGGTGTGCACCACCACGCCTGGCTAATTTTTTGTATTTTTAGTAGAGATGGGGTTTCACCATGTCAGGATGGTCTCAATCTCCTGACCCCAACGAGGCGTTTTGCTCAAGTCAGTGTACTGGGGGCCTCCAACCCTTAGCTTGGTGGATGGCTTCCTACAGGCAGACAAGCGGCCACTTAAACATTCTTTGGTGTCTCTGCTGCTGGGTGAGCTCTCTGGTGGCTCAGGGACTGCAAGGACTCACGCTGAGCCACGTAATCCACCCCCCTCCTTTCTACACAATCTTTCTCCACTTCCCCGTCTTTCGTACTTATCAGGGCAAATAAAATTTGGTCAGGCAAACAGGTCCCAATTTTATAAATAATTTGGGTCTAGCTGTCTTATACAGGTCACTTCATTTGCGTGATGTGTTGTGTCTAGCACGCTATCAAATTGGCTTATAAATAAGAGTTCTCATAAATTAAATAAGTCTAAACATGTTAGTTTGAAGGGAATGTTGCGTCTTCTAAAATTTAACTTAAAAATTTTTATCTAGGTAAACCACTGATGTTCATAGGTTTTGGAATGGTTAAAATGACTAGTGAGCTTTTTTGTATGGCTGAAAAATCTTGAAACTGTAGAATGCTTCTCATCTACAGGATGCTAATGTCTGTTGGGCAGTTCAGGATTTCTTGCTTCCTACTGCTTCCTACCTGTATGTAAAATGTGCTAGGGAAGATATATTCTTTATTGGGAAAAGAATAACTTTCGTCCAGAAAGTATTAAATGAGAGGCTCAAAATATGAGAGAACCAGTATGAGTAGAAAAAAGAGAAGTGGGGAGAGTTATATATATATATACACACACATATATATATATATTTTTTTTTTCAGGAGGGATATGAAGAGTGACTTACAGGCACCCGCCACCATGCCTGGCTGATTTTTGTATTTTTAGTGGAGACGGGGTTTCACCATGTTGGCCAGGCTGGTCTCAAACTCCCAACCTCAGGTGATCCACCCGCCTCGGCCTCCCAAAGTGCTGGGATTACAGGCGTGAGCCACTGCACCCAGCCAAGAAAGAGTGACTTTGTATGAGAAGGGATCTCTGGTCCTAGAATAAAGAGACTGGTTGCGAGGGAGGTGTAGGACAGGTCAGAGTCCATGCATGTCATGGGTGGTCTGTGTGGGTTGTAATGGGATTTGTGAAGGGGAATTTCTGAGAGGAGTTTTGTGTGCAATTAAGCCTGCTGTGATTAAATTTTTTTTTTTTTTTTTTTTTTTTTTTTTTTTTTTTTTGAGACAGAGTCTCACTCTGTCACCCAGGCTGGAGTGCAGTGGTGTGATCTCGGCTCACTGCAACCTCCACCTCTCGGGTTCAAGTGATTCTCCTGCCTCAGCCTCCCGAGTAGCTGGGACTACAGGTGCCTACCACCATGCCTGGCTAATTTTTGTATTTTTAGTAGAGACAGGGTTTTACCATATTGGCCAGGCTGGTCTCAAACTCCTGACCTTGTGATCTGCCCGCCTTGGCCTCCTAAAGTGCTAGGATCACAGGCATGAGCCACCGCATTCCGCTGATTAAAGAAAAATGGTTTGTGGTAGACTTTCTAGGGAATGGTCTATGTATTGGAACCGGGTTTTCTTAAGGTACTGATTTATTAAGTTATGAGAATTTTTGCTTTTAATGCTATAACCAGCTTCCTTTAGAACTTCTTTGGGCTGAGTGCAGTGGCTCACACCTGTAATCCCAGCACTTTGGGAGGCCAAGGCAGGTGGATCACTTGAGCTTAGGAGTTCGTGACCAGCCTGGGCAACATGACAAAAACCCATCTCTACAAAACAAAAAAAAAACCAAAAAAAAACACTTTTAAAAAGAAATGTAGTCTGGGTGTGGTGCACACCTGTAGTCCCAGCTACTTGGGAGGCTGAGGTGGGAAGATCATTTGAGGCCAGGAACTCCAGCCTGGGCGAGAGCGCAAAACCCTGTCCCACAAAACAAACAAAAACTGCCTGGGTTGGTGTCCCAGAGGTTCAGCTGTTGTGTGTCTCTGCTGTCAGCTTTCTCCCTTTGAAAAGGTCTGGGATGGTGGCTCTTTCCTTTAGCTTCTTCGTCAGCTCCTGTAATTTTTTCTCTGCCAGTTCTAACTGATGTTGTGGCCTGATGCTAAAGGTTTCCTCTGAGGTCTGTGGGAGCAGTGTTTGCCCCAGTACAGCTTGATGCTATGCCCCTGGATTTTCTTGACTTATAACCTTCTTTTTGGGTTTTAGTTTTTGACTCTTATTGCTCTAAAGGGTTTTGAGGACTACTGCATGCCTGCCCCCCCTCTATTCTTGTCTGGCCTAGAATGTTTTATTGGCTAGAAGTCTTTTGACTCTAAGTTCTTTGGCCAAAGGAAATCCCCTCCCTGCTCCCCCCACCAAAAAAAAAAACCCTAAAAAATCTAATTCAGGCCATGACAGGAAACAGGGATTGGACACGCCTCACTATGCCTCTCTGCCTGGAATTTAGGCCAGGCACAAAGGCCCTTCAAAAATTATAAGGCAGCCAGGAGCAGTGGCTCACGCCTGTAATCTCAGCACTCTGGGAGGGTGAGGTGGGCATATCACCTGAAGTCAGGAATTGGAGACCAGCCTGGGCAACATGGTGAAACCCCATCTCTACGAAAAATAGAAAAATTTGCCAGGCATGATGGCAGGCTAATGACGGCAAATAGCTCCCTGTTCAGCCAGAAGACTCAGTCTTATTAAAACCTTAAAGAGGAGGATCCCCCAAGGATCAATTACAACCAAAATAAAAGGGCCTATGTCAGGTGTTAAGTGTTCCCACTGCTGTTAAACTGCAGGAAGTCACTCACTGGGTACACCTGCCCAGGGTTAAACCTGCGTCTTCTGCGTCCCTGAAGGCATGAGGGGAGGACACCATGCCCTTCACCTGTGAGCCCCTGGAAGGCGTAAAGCTGTTGTTTTGCAAATACACACATAAATCACATGGCGAGGAGCACGTGCAGTCATCAGCCATACCGATTCTTCTCATCTGGTTTTGACCTTTCTCAGGGCCTTTAATAACTATCTCATCATTCCTCACTTTTGGCTCTCTTATCGGATTTTGGGTTTCTTCCCACCCAACCTTCATTTCCCCCATGATCAGGCCAACGGTAAAGCAGCCTCACCCTTTTTCTGCCTCATTTTCCTTTGATGCAGGAAAGATGAGCCCTAAAAATTGGAGTTTAGCCAGGAGGGTTCTTGGCTTCACCCAGGAACGAGTCAGAGGGCAAGCCGGAGGTGTTAGCTGCTCCCTGTGGAACGGGGCTGACTCACAGGCAGTGCGCCCAGAGTCCACAGCATATGGGATGTTGGCAACCGTGTGGGCTGTTGGAAAGGCAAAGGACCTTTCCCAGGACCTTTAATAACTACCTTATCATTACTAACTTTTGGCTCCTAGCAAAGCTCGAGTCCTACAGATTGCAACAATTCCACACAAAGACAACACCAGTACAGGCTTCAACCCATCCTATCCTCTGACCTGTGGGGCCCTTAGATCAGGTACCAGAGATTTTCCCTTCTCCAACGTTACGCAGGGCCTATGCCCATGAACACAGCAGGAAGCAATTCTAGAAGACAGACCCTGCCCTTCTGCACCCCCTTTAAGATTAAGGTGAAGGATCTCATCTCCGAAGTGGGGGATGAAGTAGGAAGGTGGCAGGATTTTCTGGTCACAGACCCACTGACCAAAACAGGATCTGGTCTGGATGGGATGAAGTGGAGACAGGAATCAGGAGACAGCGAGGAGGGTGAACCCTGGCTGCCATCACTGCTCATTGGCATAAGACCCTCCCACCAGTGCCATGATGGTTTGCAAATGCCATGGCAATGACTTGGAAGTTACCACCTTTTTCCATGGCAATGACCCAGAAGTTGTCACTCCTTTCCTAGACAATTCTAAATAACCTGCTCCTCAATTTGCATTGATCCCCACTTAATCTGCATGTAAAAGTGGGTATAAATACAGTTGCCAACAGCCCATACACTGTGGGCTCTGGGCGCACTGCCTGTGAGTCAACCCCGCTCCACAGGGAGCGGCTAACACCGCCGGCTTGCTCTCCAACTCTTTCCTGGGTGAAGTCAAGAACTCTCCCGGCAAAACCCCAATTTTAGGGCTCATCTTTCCTGCATTAAAGGACGAAGGGGCAGAAAAAGGGTGAGGCTGCCTTACCGTTGGTCTGATCATGGGGGAAATGAAGGCTGGGTGGGAAGAAACCTAAAATCTAATAAAGCAGTTATCTGTACAGCAGCTAGACCTCCCCAAAGGAATCCCGCTTTGTGGTTTTGGCTTCCGAGCGTGTAAGTCTTCCACGTCTGCAGAATGCCGTCCTCGCCATCGAAAGAAAGAAGGTGAACTCTAAAGTGGAGACGTGAGCTGGATGGTGATGTTGGTCTCCTGTAGCTGCCATAACAAGGTGCTACACACCGCATGGCTCGGAACAACAGGCACCTGCTCTCTGTCTCAGAGGCGAGGGTCTGACAGTGAGGTGTGGGCAGAGTGGGCTCCTCCCACCCCCTTCTCCCACAGTGGCTGCATCCCTCCAGTCCGCTCCCTCTCAGCACAGGGCTCTTCCTCTGCGCTGGTCTGTCTGTACTCTTCTTGTAAGATACGAGCCATAGGATTTAGGGCCCGCCCTAATCCAGAATGACTTCGCTTTAACTCATTGCATCTGCAAAGAGCCTGTTTCCAAACAAGTTCACATTCTGCAGTTCTGGGTGAACATGTGTTTGGAGGACTCCGTTTGCCATGGGACAACTACATATCACAGTGCTGGTGATGTGCCCACACAATTATTTCAAGTGATTTTTTTTTTTTTTTTTTGGAGACAGTCTTGCTCTGTTGCCCAGGCTGGAGTGCAGTGACGTGGTCTCAGCTCACTGCAACCTCCACCTCCCAGGTTCCAGCAATTCTCCTCTTTCAGCCTCCTGAGTAGCTGGGATATCACGCCCGGATAATTTCTGCATTTTTAGTAGAGACAGGGGTGTCACCATGTTGGTCAGGCTGGTCTTGAACTCCTGACCTCAGGTGATCCGCCCACCTTGGCCTCCCGAAGTGCTGGGATTACAGGCATGAGTCACCACGCCCAGCTTTCAGGTGACTTGTAAGCACAGCACTCACACTGTTTATACTTAGAAGGATATTCTCTGAGGACAAAAGATCTTTTGTTTTCATTTTTAATTTCTAAATAGTCATTTTGAAATAATTTCAGTTATGAAAAAAGTTTCAAAAAAAAGTGCAAAGAATTCCAGCATATCCTGTAAGCAGTTTCCCTGGAAGTTACCTCATATAGAACCATGGTGCAATGTTCAAAATTAGGAAATTAACACCAACGCAATACTATTTTTAAAAAATTATTTTAAATGCAATACTATTAACTCATCTACAGGCCCCATCCCAGTGTCTTTCTGGCCCACAACCCAGTCCAGGCCCACACATTGCATTTGGTTGTCATTCTCCCTGGCTGCCTCCCAGTGGGGACAGCTTGGAGTGTGGGGCCATTGCCCAGCACACAGTTGCTTCTCATGACTGCGTTTAGGACACGTCCTCTGGGCAGGACCCACAGAAGCTATGCCAGGCTGACTTCAGGGCATCTCATCAGGAGACCTATGATGTGGGCCTGTTACTGGTGTGTTAAGCTCCGTTGCTGGGAGCAGGGGTTATCTGCCAGGCCTCTCTGCCACAAAGTTACATTTTCCCTTTAATTATCTTGTCGGGAGATAGTTTGAGGCCAAGAAATATCCCATTTCTCATCCTAATTTTGCCTACTAATCGTAACATCTCTGGATGGTTCCTGTGTTGTTTGCAAAATGGCCATTCTCTGTTGCCATCATTCCTTCTGCATTTATTAACTGCAATTCGGAGGAAACGAGCATTTCACCCTCTTTCCCCCTATTTATCTATGCATTTATGTATGGACTTGGGGGCATTTAGCCTCATGAGTTATGAGCTATTTCTATAATTTTCTGTTTTGAGACACGGTCTCGTTCTGTCACCCAGACTGGAGTGCAGTGGCATGATCTCAGCTCACTGCAACCTCTGCCTCCCGGGTTCAAATGATCCTCCCACCTCAGCCTGCTGAGTAGCTGGGACCACAGGCATGCACCATCATGCCTAGCTAATTTTTCATTTCCTGAAGAGGCAAGGTTTCACCATGTGTCCAGGCTGGTCTAGAACTCCGGGACTCAAGCAATCTGCCTGCCTCGGCTTCCCAAAGTGCTGGGATCACAGGCATGCGCCACTGCACCTGGCCTATTAGTATACTTATGTATTGTTTTGCTCCGATTGTCCCAGGTTTGGCTCTGGAGCCGTGTAGATCAGTCCTGCGTCCTTTCGGCCCCCCGCTGCCCTTTGGGCGCTCTATCTTACTTTGGGGGACCACTCCACGTTCACCCGGGACCCTCCCTGCCTCAGTACTATATCTGGGGGCCCCAGTGCCTGGCCCTGGAGAAGGATGTTAGTGCCCGAGATCCGGCTCTGGGGGTGCCCATGGCTGTGGGGTGTCCCTGCTCCGAGGTCCCCCAGTGGACACAGCTAAAGCCTCGGTGAGAACACACGGGCCCATGCCAGGCTCACACCCGTCTACCCACCTGTCTACCGACACCTCCGTGCTGAAACTACAAGCTCCTACTGCCGCCTCGCCTCCCCTCCCAGCCTCTCATACTCCTTACTGGTAGCTCCCCTTCTCCAGCAGCGAGGCTCGTCACCCACAGCGTGGCCGCCGGAAGGTGACCTGAGCTGCCAGACACGGCCTCCTGCTCAAAGGGTTTAAGGCTCTGTTGTTGCCATCCTTAAGTTCTTAATGAGTTTTGAGCAAGGGCCCTGCAAATCTCATTTTGCACCAGGTCCCGCAAATTATGTACCCGGCTCTAATTACCCACAATGTACTTGCTTGCTCAATTCTGGAGCACACACAAAGTAATCTCATAATTGCTAACTCAGGTTGCTGTGCAAAACAGCTTCACAAACTAGGGCACAGTGTCTGCACGCCATTCTTTTTGTCTTACAACCCATGAAACTGTCTTCCAAGGCATGTGGTAGGTGTTCTCCCCCCCCCCTTCGATGAAGTTCACCTGTTACTGTTTATATTCCATTTCGGCTTGAAGCCCCCATCCTGGTTGATTTTAATCACTTACTTACTTTGGAGAGTGTGTGGTATATTTCTGCGGTCCTAGAAGGAACACAAAAGCTGCAGCCTCCATAATAGGCAAGCCCACCAGCGCCTGTACCTTTGAGGACCACGAGGGAAGGGCCTGTCTCCCTGCTCCCTCCACTGACTCCCCCCACCTCTCTGGCCCCCACTTCTCCTGCAAAGTGGAGACTCCCTGGGGAGACAGAGGACCAAGGTGGCAGGATTGCAGGCAGTGAGGGATTTCTGCCGCCCCATGGCTGGGTGCCGCTTGCTGGCCCTGCACACACTGGGTAAGTGTGCACTGGGTACTGACGTTAAGGGCCAGGCGTCCGTCCCTCCGTCTCACCTGGGCCAGCCCAGCACAGGGAGAGGGGCTGAGGCTCTAAGAAGGGTACAGGGCAGAGAGCAGGAAACAGCAGGGCTCAGGCTAGGGGTGGGAGCCCAGCTGCTCAGGAGTTGAAGTGCAGGCCCCCTGTGGGGACCTGGCGGACAGAAACGGGAGGAGACTAAGGAGTGTGTTGTACTTTATCTGTACCTGGCTACATAAGATCAGACTACCATCCGGCATTAACTAAACCTCACAGTGGAAGCAGTGGGGTTGTACCGAGAAAAAAAACCACACAGAACGCTGTAGGAGCAATGCCTGCACCGGCTTCCCCAGCACCACACGGAGCGGCTGCCTACAGCTTTGTTAGGGGCTGAATACAACCACGAAGCAGGCACCAGCCCTCCAGAGCAGGCTCCATGGAGGAACGCTGTTCCCCGACCTGCCCACATACCTCTCCTGGAGCGGGGCTGAAACATCGTCTCTGGACGTGTAGAGCCATCACCATGGGCAACACGTTCGTGGTCTTTATTTTCAGCTCATCCTTTAGAAACTCACATTTTGGGGTGGTTTTGTGTCCAGAACTTGGTGGGTTCTATAGTCTCGCTGACTTCAAGAATGAAACCGTGGACCCTCGCGGTGAATGTTACGGTTCTTAAAAATAGTGTGGAGTTTGCTCCTTCTGGTGCGGTTCGTGGTCTCACTGATTTCAGGAGTGAAGCTGCAAACTTCCGCGGTAAGCATCACAGCTCCTAAAGGCAGCACATCCAGAGTTCTTTGTCTCTCCCAATAGATTTATAGTCTCGCTAGCTTCAAGAGTGAATCTGTAGACCTCTAAACCGTGTTACAACTCACAAACGCAGCACAGACCCAAACATCCAGCAGCAGCAAGATTTACTACAGAAAACAAAAGAACAAATCTCCCCTCCACGCCAAAAAAGACCCTAACGACTTCCCACCGCTGGCTCGGGCAGCCTGCTTTTATTCCCTTATCTGACCCCACCCACATCCTGCTGATTGGTCCATTTTACAGAGAGCTGATTGGTCCATTTTACAGCGAGCTGATTGGGCCTTTTTACAAAGAGCTGATTGGTCCATTTGGACAGGGCACTCATTGGTGCATTTACAAACCTTTAGCTAGATACAGAGTGCTGATTGGTGCGTTTACAATCCTTTAGCTAGACGGAAAAGTTCTCCAAGTCCCCACCGGACCCAGAAGCCCAGCCAGCCTCACCTCTCAGTGGCATTCCCCTTACGACTTTGCAGCATCTACTCCGGGCACTCTGGCAGCCCAGAGGGAGCTCATCCCCAGATCAAGCCCAGCAGGCGTCGGCAGGCCAGCCAAGCCTGCACCCACCCGGAACCCGCGCCGGCCCGCGAGCGCTGCGCGCAGCCCCGGCTCCCGCCCGCGCCTCTCCGCCAGCAGAGGGAGCTGGCTCTGGCTCCGGCCTCGGCCAGCCCCGGAGGCGGGCCCCACAGCGCAGCGGCAGGCTGAGGGGCTCCTCAAGCACGGCCAGAGCCGACACGGGGGCCGAGGAAGCGCCGAGAGCGAGCGAGGGCTGCTGGCACGTTGTCATCTCAGTTTCACAATATCCCAGGATGCATTAGTAGTTTCTGTAGCCTGAGTGTTAGTGGCCCCCAAAATTCATAGGTTGGAATCTAATACCCAATGTGATGGTGTTAACAGGTGGGACCTTTGGGAGGTGAGTAGATCATGACGGCTGTGCTCTCACGAATGGCATGAGTCCCCGGTAGAAGAGGCTCCAGGGAGCTCCCTCGCTCTGTCCACCGCGAGCCTTGTCAAGAGGCGCCATCTTGGAAGCAGAGGGCAGCCTCATGAGACGCCACATCCGCCAGCACCCTGGTCTTGGACTTGCAGCCTCCAGGACTGTGAGCAATAAATGTCTGTTGTTGACAAGTGGCCCAGGCATAGGCGTGTTGTCACAGCAGCTCGAATGGACTCCAGTAGCAGAGCAGCTGGGGCTGCACGTGGTGCATGAACACATCCCCCGCCCTCCTCCTCCTGGGGCGTATGACGGCTGCGCAGCTCTCTGTATCCAGCTTCCGGGCTGTTCCATGCCCCTGTTCCCCTGATTGCTGTGTTCTCCAGTTGAAAGAGCACACTGATTTTGCCTTCAGCCCACTCTCATTTTCCCCCAGATTTCACTAAGTGTTTTTGCAAAGTGATGGCTGTGCTTCCCCTGTGCGCTTCTCTCTGGCTGGTTTCTACTCCGGATCCACTAGTGGGGCCAGAAAGAACAGTAGGAAGGAAACTGAGGTTCCTGTCCCCCATCAGGCGTGTGCACACCTACACCCACACACCCCTGCTCTGTGTGCACCCCACACCGACACACACTTGCACACCCACCTGTGCACACGTACACACATCCATACACACATGCTCACCCCTACATGCACACCCATACACAGGTGCACATACCCACACACGTGCACGTGCCCATACACATGCACACCCACACCCATGCACACACCTGCCTTGCACACCCTACACCCATACATGCTGGCACACACCCATGCACATCCACACACAAGCACATACCCCCACACACGTGCACACCCCACACCCATGCATACCTGCAGATGCTTGCACACTCACCTGTGCACACACCTCATACATGCATGCACACCCACACACCTGTGTGCACACCATACACATGCATGCCCACACCCACATGTGCACACACTGTACATACCTGCACACACCCACGTATGCACATGATCAACACCCACCCACTCGGGCACTGTTACATGCACACACGCACACAGACATGGCCACTTTCATGGACACACACCCACACACGCCCAGATATACACGCATGCCCACCTAAACCACTCGACCGAATAGCAGTGTTTTTCAACCACAGCACAGACCAGGGATACATAGGACATCACGTGGCCACCCTGGCCTCTGCCCATCGGCTAGAGCACCTCTCCCTCCCATAGTGACTATCAAAAGTGCCTCCAGGTATTGTTACACGTCTTCCGTGGGGCGGGGGTTCCCCCAGCTGAGAACCCAGGGGACAGTATGGTGGTTGCCAGCTGGCACCCGGGGAGGTCACGTCTGCCTGCTGCGTGACCTGGTGAGTCAGGGTGTCTCCTCGCCTCTTGACAGCCGGGGAGACAGTGGGGCCTGTGCTAGGGTCATGCCAAGGCTTAGATGTGAAACCCCACGTGGGGCGCACACACGGGAAGTGCTCAACCTGTGCTCAAGGACGTGGGGAGGCAGGCCCTCCTCACCCCTCCAGGCACTGACAGGGGCCACTGTCCAGGAGGAGAAGGTGGTGGTGCTGCCCCACCCAGACGCAGCTGCGGGCAGCAGGCCCCAGGGCTGCCGGGCACAGGCATCCTCTTAGGGAAGATGGGACCCCGAGCTCACGTGCTGCGCTCCAGAGCTCAGGGGCCAGCTCTTCTGCCTGCTGTCTGGGGATTTAGGGAAGCCCCAAAGGAGAAGGCCATGACCCCCTAGTTTCTCCCTGTGCAGCTGCTGCCTCCACCCCTGAGAGGCCTCATCACCAACCACTGAGCTGCCCTGGGGGAGACCCTTCTTGGTTGTTTCCTGAGGTCCCATTTCTTGTTTCTTTTTTAAGAGGTCTGGGGTGGTCCCAGCTCCCTGCCTTGGCCTCCCGAGGGACTGCAGGGACTGCAGGTGCATCACTGTGCCCAGCTCCTGGGGCTCCTTCTAAACACACAGACACAGCGGTGATGGGGGCATCACATGGTGACAAGGGCAAGGTACAGAAACGGAACGGTGAAAAGCGTGGCCTGGCCTTGAGGACGCGCTGCTGTGGGCTCTGACGGCTGAATTAAGGACACAGCCGCCTGCTCCTCCTGTCCTGCTCTCCCCACCACCCCGGCACCCCGACACACCACGTTTCTTTACTGTCAGTCTCCACCACCCTCCCCACCTCCAACACAGGCTTCTGCGGGAGGGATTTGGGGCTCCCGCACAATTGCTGGGGGCCCTCCTTGGATTTCCACTGCACCGGGCATGAGCGCCACCACCAGGAGCTCAGCTTTTCAGGAGAGTGCCTGGTCCTGAGGCTTTCTAGGCATTTCAGTAGCCAAACCTTCTTGATCGTGTGGTTCCAGAAAAAGCCAGTGTGCCACCCACTTCCCCGTGCTGCAGCCACCGTGGTCCCGGGAAGAGGGCTTCGTTCCGCAGAGCTAATGAGGGAAGCGGTCTCCGAGAGTAGCAGAGAGGCCTTGGAGGGTAGTGGTCTCTGAGAGTAGCAGGGAGGCCTCGGAGGGAGGTGGTCTCCGAGAGTAGCAGGGAGGCCTCAGAGGGAGGCGGCAGAGCAGGCTCTGCTCTCAGGAAGTGCCCGGTGGGTGGCGATGGGCCGAGAGGCGCTCTGGGGGTCGAGTTATGGCTCTGAGCTGCCCATGCAAGGCAGGGAGGCTGCGTTTTCATGTGTTCACCTCTCAGTCCCTGGGTAAGGGCCTCCCAGGATGTACCTCCAGCACCCCGGTCGTGCAGAGGCCTGGGAAAGCCTGTTGAGGCTGGAGGGGTGGAGACACACTGGTGTGTCGGGGGAGCTGTGTTGTGGGCATGGCTCCCCGTTTAGGGAAGGCACTGTGGTGATCACGCCCTACCAGTAAGTATTTCAGAGCCCAAAACGCAAAAACAAATGGAAGAAGTTCCATATCATAGTGAGTCTTGGCTGGGCGCAGTGGCTCTCCTGTAATCCCAGCACTTTGGGAGGCTGAGGCGGGCAGATCACTTGAGGTCAGGAGTTTGAGACCAGCCTGGCCAACATGGTGAAACCCTGTCTCTACTAAAAATACAAACCTACTCGGGAGGCTGAGGCAGGAGAATCGCTTGATCCCGGGAGGTTGCAGTGAGCCAAGATGGTGACATTGCACTGTAGCCTGGGCGACGGGGTGAGACTCTGTCTCAAAACAAACAAATAAACAAACACACACACACAAACAGTGAATGTTTTTATTACAAATAATAAATGTTTGCTTTTACATACCACACCTCATTTCCCCAGGGGTTTCTGAGGCGCCCCCCCCCCCACCCCGCCTCTTTCATTCTCTCCACAGTGTTTGAGGCATGTTTTGTGCCAGGCCCCTCCCAGGGCTGCTAACAAGAAAACATAAAATAAAAATGGCAGAGAAGCGAGTGCCTCCCGCGTATGGCAATGACAGCTACGAGCCAAACGGCTGAACACAGCCCACATCTCCCTCCGGGTTTCCGGGGTCCCCTGCTCAGGCCCCACCAGTGCAGCCCGGACGTCAGACCGCTACCGTCTCACTCAAGTCTCCTGTGGGCCAGGGTCCACCTGGGCTCTGCTCCTCGGGATATTGGCAGGATCCCGGGCCCTGAGGCTGTGGACTCGGGACTTCACTTCCTTGCTGGTCAGAGGCTGCGTGAGCTTCCAGAGGCCACCTGCTGTTCCTGTCACCTGAGGCTCTCCAGCCTGGCCATGTGCTTCCTCAAAGCCACAGGGGAGGACCAGGTTCCAGAGAAATGGGCATTGCAATCCTGTGTAACACAATCACATTCCTTCACTCCCCTTTGCTGTGTTCTGTGGGTTAGAAGATGGTTATCGCCGGGACACCAAACAAGGGTGTCACCAACAGGAGGTGGGGGCCCTTGGGAGTATGGCTACCACACAGGAGGAAATGACAGCTCCACCCCATCACTGAACCTGAGCTGAGCAGTGGCCTTGAGTGTCCTGGCAGCCACGCAGGAAAGGGACTCTGCTCAGAACACACATGCAGGAGCAGGACACACTCCTGCTCTCAAGCCCAGCGCCAAGCCCATCACAGGGGCAGGTGTCCTGGGCCTCCGGTCTCAAGGGCATCATTTCTGTGCAGGCAACAGTCACTGGGCTGTCCTTTCATGCCCTTTGGACACACAGACAACACAAGTGGTTCCCAGAAGCCCTCTGTGTCCTGTCAGGTGGTGACAGGTGGGGGTGGCTGTCCTGTGTCCTCTCAAGTGGTGACAGGTGGGGGTGGCTGTCCCCTCTGTCCTCCCAGGTGGTGACAGGTGGGGGTGACTGTCCTGTATCCTGTCAGGTGGTGACAGGTGGGGGTGGCTGTCCCCTCTGTCCTCCCAGGTGGTGACAGGTGGGGGTGGCTGTCCTGTATCCTGTCAGGTGGTGACAGGTGGGGGTGGCTGTCCCCTCTGTCCTCCCAGGTGGTGACAGGTGGGGGTGGCTGTCCTGTATCCTGTCAGGTGGTGACAGGTGTAGGTGGCTGTCCTCTGTGTCATGACCCCACCTGTGTGATGGCAGGGCCAGGCTCATCTCCAGAAACCTCAGGTCAGTGATCCCCACGGAAGCCTTTTTACATCATGTCAGAATCTGGAAAGTCTGTTTTATTTCATTATCTGAAATAGTTTTAAGAGTGGTAACGGTAGCATTAGACTGATAGTGACATGGATCTGGGACATCTGTGGCACCAGCGCATAAACATCTGAGCCATTTCCATCATTTAACTTCTCCAATCCTTTCAACAACCTTCTGTGCTGGGCGCGATGACTGCTGTCTGCACAGATGAGTAAACCGAGGCACAGGTGCCTGGACCCTTGCCAAAAAGTGAGGGAGCCAGAGATTCTAACCCAGGGCCCCAGCCCTGAGTCTCAGCCTTGCCCTCTCCCATCTGCCTGCTCCCTCCACAACCCCGATGCCCGACCCTGGGCGGAGAAAGTACAGGGAGGGTCTGCAGCTGCCCAGCAGTGTCCCGGCGACAGGACCCGGAGCAAACCAGGCCTCGGCATGGGCACGGGATGAACTCAGGGCACCGGTGGGGTGTTGGCCATTTCTGGGTAACGGACCTACAGGTGATGTCTTTTCCTCTTCTTTCTAAGCTTTAAAAATTACCATTGTGATATAATAGAACTTTTTAGAATTTTAGATACAGTTTCTCTGTGTGAACAAGGCTTAGAGGATATGAGAATGTTTCTGTAGCTTACAGGTCATAATACTATCTTTGAATACACATATTGAAAAGCCACTTAAATATTAACCTTTGATTCTGAACCAGGATGAGCTTAACGATGGGGACCTGCAGGGCGTGGCCGGGTGGAGCCCATGGCTGGCAGCCATGGCTGAGGGCATACTTCAAAAGGGGCATTTCTGTCCCACTAATACTGTGTAAATATATATGCCATCCAATTTTTAATCAAATAAAATGTTCTGTCTGATGGGTCCCTTCATCTATATGACAAACAGTTTTAAGTAAAGAGGATCTCAGCTTGCAGAATAAGTAAAATTGTTTAAATTCTAGATAAATGTGTTCAGTGCTTGATGGGCTAATGCTGGCTGGATTTGTGAAGGTCAGTCATATACATGGAAATTCTTCTGCATTCACCTTAGAAGAGCGATATTTTTAGGCAAATAGAGCTTGCGATATTTTCTTTCCATGCCACCTGCCCGCTTGGTGTCTGGCCCTGTGTCCTCAGAGGACCATGGTGGGCTGGTGTCCTTGGAGAGGAGGCCTCTCCAGGACCACCAAGAGGTGGCTGTGGCCCAGGCTGGGCTCTTCTAGTGGCATGAGGGACACGCTTTATTCATGTAAGTGTTGTGAGGTGGGAAGGGAGGCCAGCCAGGGGAAGCGTAGAAGAGTGGCCTGTTGCTTGGGTCGGCGGCTCCATGGACTTTCGCTGCTGGACATAGTGTGAACATCGGAGACGCACATTCAGCTATCACGTTCCACTTTCCCATTCCCCGGACCTCGAACTCAGGCCTGTGTAACTAAAGGTTCTGTGCTGCCAGGCTGGGCGTTTCCCCAGGGAAGGCACGAGAGCGTGAACGCAGGGCCGGCCGCGGGGCCTGGTGACTGGGCGGCTCAGCACCACCCACAGGGCGTTCCTTGGGGCGTGGCCTGGGCCGGGGCTGTAGGCTCCCTTGGACAGGGCCGTGTCTGGCTCACATGAAGCTGCCCTCATGGAACGGGGTGCAGTGGGGTGTTCGTGGTCCTGCTGCCGTTGGCTGGGCGCAGCCATCCCTGCCGGCTCCCCCGCGCCTGTGCCCTGGGCCCTACTGCACCTGCATGGGCCGCGCTCTGGGGCCGGCGCGGGGAGTGAGGCCGCCGGTCTCCTCTGCTGCGGTCGGTGTGGGGGCCGGTGGGGCGCAGAGCTGCTCACCCGGCTGACTCCCCCTTGTGCCTGCTGGCCTCTGAGCCGGCTCTCTGGGGCCTCTGTGAGCGCCTTGTGCCCCCCACCCCCGCCGTGAGAACCGTGTCTCTCTGCTCAGCCAGGAGGGCGCCCCTGCTGCTGCTGTTGCCACCGAGGGACTGACTGACGCAGCGACGCAGCCACCGACACCCAAACACTGGAGCGTTTTACCCAAATGTAAAAGTCTAAACTTCCGGCTTCTCAAACAAAAGAAAACTAAGGAAAACGTCAGACGCCCTGTTGACGCCGGGCGCGCGTTGCCTCGGCTGAGCCGCTCTTCCAAGCCGGCAGCGCCTGGTCTGGCCTGCGCGCTCCGCCAGCTGCCCACAGGTCCCGTCCTCGTGGCTTTCTGCCCTGTCCTCCCTGGCCGGCTGCACTGGCTTCTGTGGCGCTCGCTCCTTGCTGCGGAAGTGCAGGTGCAGCTCCTTAAAGGCTGAGTGCGTCCCACACAGCGGGGCTGGAGCTCGGCACCTTCAGTCCACCCCAAACACCGCCCTCCCGCTGTGCACGGCCACTGCTGCCCCTCCTGCACCCCGACACGTGGGGAGCTGGTCTGAGCCTGCCCCACCTGCTCTCCCGTGATCTCCTCTCTACCACCCCCATCTCGGGCACCCCTTCCTCAGACCTCCCTGCCTGGGGCTGCTCTCCCCAGCTCAGCAGAGCAGGGCTGGCCAGGACTAAGGACGGGGGGCGACCACTGGTCCCCAGAAATCCTGAATCCAGGAAACCCCTCAGTCTGGGGCGGACCACCCTGACTAGGGGAGGGCCGTCCAAAGTCTTTGATCCTGACCTAAGTTCTCTCTGCTTTGCTGAGTCTCTGTCTCTCTCCCCCTCTCCCTGTCTGAATGTCTGCCTGCCTGTCTCAAACACACACCTGAGACACAGGTCTCACAGAACAGCCCTTGGCCCTCTCTGCCAGGAGGGTGGTTCTCGGAGGTTCCCGTCCTCTGTGGGGATGGTGGGGATGCTGACAGCTGTGGGTCATGGCTGGTGCTGCGGTTCTCACTCTTGGCTGCAGAGAGCAGCTGGGGGCTGCAGGTCAGGCCACACCCAGCTCCCCATGACCCTGGATCACTTAAGTGACAGGCTGGGGTGAGGGGAGGAGGCCAGGGTGTGACCGTCGGTTTCATTTCTGCTTTCCCCCAGCTCCCCCAGTCAGGCACCGGCACAGTGGCAGTTGGTTTGTGGGACACCCATCTGTCAGTAGGGCATGAGTATCCTTGGCTCTGTCCTGCTGAATCATGGGTCCTGGCTGTGGCGCCAGGGCCAGCTGTGTTTGTGACCTGGTTCATCCTCAGGAGGAGGAGAGCAGGCAAGGCGCCAGGGAACGTAGGATTTGCTGATGAATTGTGTTTCAAAAAAGGTGGCTTTTTTTCTGTTGTCAGACATCAGGAACCAGTTAGAGGCTGTGACCTTTGGGCCAGTCAAATGAATCTACAGAGATTAAAGGAGGATTGTGGAGTGAAAACCAAAAAAAGCCAAACATAGAGGAATCCGTTTACCCTTTCAGCCACGTATTTCGCTGTTGCCGAACCTTTATTAAAATGCATCTCTCAAAGGAAAAATTGTATAGTGTTTTCAGGCTTAAAAAACCCAGGCCATGTGTCTAAAGGTCACTTGATGAACAGCACAAATCCGATGGTAAAGGGCAGGGTGCGGAGGGGTGAGCCTCCCGTCCGGCACCAAAGCGGGCTCTGCGGGCTCATCCCTCCCAGGGAATCCAGCACCAAAGCAGGCTCTGCGGGCTTATCCCTCCCAGGGAGTCCAGCACCAGAGCGGGCTCTGCGGGCTCATCCCTCCCAGGGAGTCCAGCACCAGAGTGGGCTCTGCGGGCTCATCCCTCCCAGGGAGTCCAGCACCAGAGCGGGCTCTGTGGGCTCATCCCTCCCAGGGAGTCCAGCACCAGAGCAGGCTCTGCAGGCTTATCCCTCCCAGGGAACTTGGGTTCTGCACAAACAGTGTCAGAAGAAAAGACTTCTTCAGACATTTTGAAATTAACATTTCATTTGTATTAAAGAGCCCAACCCTCCTTGGACAGCAGGTACTAAATACAGCATCCACACAGCCAGCCCTGTAGGGGAATTTGAGATTGGACCAGAATGGCAGACTTGACAGGTCATCCAGGACCTTCCACCCATCCATCTGCACATCTGTCTATCCCTCCACCTACACATCCACTCATCCATTCCTCTATCCATCCATCATCCATCCATCCATCCATCCATCCATCCATCCATCCATCCATCCACCCATGCATCCATCTATCCATCCACCCATGCATCCATGCATCCATCCATCCACACATCCATCTATCCATCCCCCCAAGCATCAATCCGTGCATCCATCTATCCATCCATTCATCCATTCATCCATCTATCTATCCATCCCTCCAACCATCCATAACCTACCCACACATCCATTCACCCATCTACCCATCCATCCATCCATCCATTCATCCATCCACAAATCCACTGGTCCATCCATCCATCCATAACCTACTCACCCCCCACATCAACCCATCCACCCACACACCACCTATTCATTCATCCATCCATCACATACCCACCCACCCATCTGTCTATCCATCCATCCATCATCAATCCATCCACTCACCCATCCATTCACCTACCCATTCATCTATCCACCCATCCATGCATCTATTCATCCAGCCATCATCTGCCTGCCCATCTATCCAACTATCCATTTATCTACCCACCCAACCATAATCAACCATCCATCCACCCAGCCATCTACACACCCCCTTTCCCTCTCACCCTCCCTCCCTATCTCCCTTTCTTCTTTCTTTTGTCCATCAATACATCCATTCATTTACCCATCCATCTATCCAACTATCCACTCATCCATTTATTCATCCAACCATCCACCACTCATCCATTAACCCACCTGTGCATTCATCAATCTATTTATCCCTTTCTCTCTCTCACACCCTTTTCTCTCTCTCCTTTCATCCATCCCTCCTTTCTCCTGTCCATCCATCCAGCCTTCCATCTATCCATTCATCCCTTATCTATCCACCCATCTATCCACCCACCCACTCCTTCACCCACCCATTCATTCATCCATCTGTAAACATATATTAAATGCCACTGCCTTCCATGTACCAGGCCTGTTCAAAACACTGGCAGAAGTGAGTGAGACTAACTCAGTTCCTGCTGGGAAAAGAGACAATGGGCCATCTGCCTTCAATATGACACCTGCTGGGGAAGACCTGGGGAGAATGGGGGTTTCAAGGAACACTGGCCAAGGGCCAGAACCCAAAAGCTCGAGTGGGAACAGACTTACAGTGGTGATGTCTATGGGAAGCTGACATGGCATAGGAGCTAGTGGGTTAAGGTTGGAAAGTTCATGGTGAGAACAGAAAGAAGGTAGTTCCAGATGAGGGAACAAGAGGAAGTACAGGATGGGAAGGAGAGTGAAGCCTGGGAAGGTGTCCCAAGGGCTGGGAGAGTCTCAGGTACCCAAAGGCCCAGGCAGGATGGACCTACTTTCTCTAATGCCCTGGGGACGCCCACCACAAACTGGGCACTTGAAACAACAGAAGTTTATCGTCTCACAGCTCTGGAGGCCAGAAGTTTGAAATCATGGTGTTGCCAGGGTTGGTTCCTGCTGGAGGCTCTGGGGCAGCATCTGTTCCATGTGTGTGTCTCCAGCCCCTGGTGATGGCTTTGCTTTGCTGAGTCTCTCTGCTCTCAGTGAGTCTTGGTTTGCAGGTGCATCTCTTGATGTCTGCCTCCGTAGTCACACAGAGGTCCTGTCCTGGTCTCTGTTTCACTGTGTCTCTCCTCCCCTTCCCAGGACACCAGTTGTGTTGGATTTAGGGTCTCAGTGTCTCTCCTCTCCTCTTATAGGGTCCCTGTCATATTGGATTTAGGGCCCACCCTACTCAGGTATGACCTTGTCTTATCTAATTGCATCTGCAATGGCCTTAATTTCACATAAGGAGTCAGGACTTCAGCCTTCTCAGGGGATACAATTCAACCTTTCCCACTGCCCCACCAGCCAGTGCCACAGCTCACGGGCCCTTCCTGCCATGAGCGCCCACTCAGTGCTGGCCCTTCCTGCCATGAGCCCCCACACAGTGCTGGCCTTTCTGCTGCTCCCAGTCTCAGCTTTTATGGCCACTGCACATGCCTCTCCATGTGTCTCTGTCAGGCATGGAGAGAGAACTGTGGGGCTTGTGATTGTCTCCCTTTGGTTGGAATCCTGCAGACTCTTGAGTGGAGATTGTTGTGCTCCTGACTCACTGGGACTCGCAGGAGAAAACCTGAAGGAGACAGCGGGAAACAGGCAAAGGGAAGGGAGAGGCCGGAGCAGACGTGGTTTCAGGTGGGGTCCAGTGGTCCTGACGGGGACTCTGGACATACATTAGACTGCAGGTCGGGATGGGGGCTTTGATCTCAAGGTGGTCAGGGTCTGTCCCTGGGCCACCCTGGCACAGGCTTCAATCCCAGGGGCCCCTGGACGAGGGCCCAGCTGCCCAAGGCAGGCCCTGGGGGCTCCAGGTGTGAGCTGCTAGGGTGGCACCTGTAGCAGGCGGGGTGTAGCCGCCCCTGAGGGTAAGGGGCATCCTATGTGACAACGGGGAGGGTGGGGGGCACTAGTAAGGCTGCAGGCAGGTTCAGCCCTTGTAGGCAGCCCAGCACTTTTCCTGCCACAGGGTTCACTCACCCACCTGAAACATGCAAGCGTCCCTCCTGTCCACATGCAGCCAGGTGCATGTGGCATGTGCTACGATGCAGCAGTAGCAGTGTCCCCAGGTGCTACAATGCAGCAGTAGCAGTGTCCCCATGTGCTGCGATGCAGCAGTAGCAGTGTCCCCAGGTGCTACAATGCAGCAGTAGCAGTGTCCCCATGTGCTGCGATGCAGCAGTAGCAGTGTCCCCATGTGCTGCAATGCAGCAGTAGCAGTGTCCCCATGTGCTGCCAGGCACAAAGCCGTCGGTGTGGGGTGTGCCCTCAGGCAGTTTGGGGCACGGCTGCAGGTGGGGCTGGTAGGAGTGACGCTTGTCTTATCACAGGTCACTGCCTGGAAGGGGTGGCTGCCATCCTATCACAGGTCATGCTGAGGGCATTGGCATTTGCTCCAAGCACCAGGATAATCCTGGGGTTTCCTTGGGCTGTGGCCTGATCTGTTGGTATCTAGAAGAATCCTTTAGGCCACAGAGCGATGAAAGACGCTTGGACTGAGGGCCAGGAGCCACTAAGATCTGGGATGGGGCTTGGAAGAGGCTCTTGGGTTGGGCAGTGGCAGTGCTCAGGCAGTGTGGTTGGAGTCTGGACACGTGGGGAGCCCACAAGAATGCTGACAGGCAGGTGAGGGACTGGGGGAGAGCAGTGCAGGACAGCATGGAGGTCCAGCCTGAGCAAGTGGGCACGACATAAAGCAGGTGCCATGACCTGCCACAGGGGACCCTGCAGGAGTGTGGACCTGGGTGAGGGTCACCACTGGACCCAATACTGTGTGGCAGCCCAGGGAAGGGGAAACAGATAACACCCGGCACACCTGCATGGGAGCCCAGGGAGGGGGCAGGTCACACCCAGCACACCTGTGTGGGAGCCCAGGGAGGGGGGACAGGTCACACCCAGCACACCTGCGTGGGAGCCCAGGGAGGGGGGACAAGTCACACCCAGCACACCTGCGTGGAGCCTGGGGAAGGGGAGAAGTCACACCCAGCACACCTGCGTGGAGCCTGGGGAAGGGGAGAGGTCACACCCAGCACACCTGCGTGGGAGCCCGGGGAGGGGGGACAGGTCACACCCAGCACACCTGCGTGGGAGCCCAGGGAAGGGGGACAGGTCACACCCAGCACACCTGCATGGGAGCGTAGTGGATGTGTTACCTCTAACATCTAGGCTTTAGGGGAGGCCGGAAGGAGAGATGGGCCAAGAGGCATCAGGTGAGGAAGCTTTGCTGTGAGTGGGCTTGGGTGGGGCGGAAGCTGACCTCGGGGTGTGAGCAGGTGAGCTGGGCCTGTGTAAATGGACGGGGCTCAGCGGAAACGAGGCAAGAGGGCTGAGGCAGTTTTTCCATTGTGGATGTCTTTTATTGTGCTTAGGGACCCACATGATGCTGACTAGAGAGAGGTCAACAGACATGGACAACACCTGGGTTGCTACACGGAGCCCCTCCCCAGAAGGCGATGGGGAAGCCGCTCTCTGTGCTGACTGCAGTGGCCAGAAGGCGACGGGGAAGCCGTCCTCTGTGTCCCTCCCCAGAAGGCGATGGGGAAGCCGTCCTCTGTGTCCCTCCCCAGAAGGCGATGGGGAAGCCGTCCTCTGTGTCCCTCCCCAGAAGGCGATGGGGAAGCCGTCCTCTGTGTCCCTCCCCAGAAGGCGATGGGGAAGCCGTCCTCTGTGCTAACTGCAGCTGCCTGGCAGTTCACAGGCTGACGGCTCCCACCGAGCATTACACTCCAGTCCCTGGAGCCCACGTCCACTTGCAGGGGACAGCCGTGACTGGCCCTGCACGGCCCCTGCCCTCGGGCAGCACGTAGGCAGGCCCACCAACTCGAGGCATGAATTCAAACTATGGCATCCACTTTCCTGTCAGTGGCAGAGGGCAGTGTGCCATGGAAAGCAGCTTTTGGCCAACATCCTTCACTCAGTATTGCTAATTATTCTTGTAAACAAAAACTGCAATATCAGCAAACAGGCTCGCAGATACTGCATTCTTGAATTTGTTTTGATTCACAGGTAAATATGATTTTAAAAAGCCATTCGCAAACATAAAAACTGTTGTTATTGATGTGACACGCACCTGAGAGAAATAAAATTCCCGTGGGGTCCCTTCCTGGAGGTTATGGCTCAAGGCCAGGCAGAATGTGGTCTGCAGGCTGCCTGCATGGGGGCCCTGCATGCGTCCTGGGGTAGTACATGCTCCTGCGGGGGCCCTGCATATGTCCGGGGATAGGACACACTCCTGTCAGGACTTTCCCTACACCGCAAGGACCCATAGGCTGCCTGAGTGGCAGTAGCCTGAGCTGGTTTCAAGGAGTTTTATTTCTCTCTGCTACAAGAACATAAACAGAATTTCCTGGTGAGACGTACCAGGACCCCTGTCCTCCAATGCCTCTGAACAGTGTGTGTGCAATGTGTCAACTGAACGCTCAATTTACAGCCTCTGCTGGGAGCCACGCATCGGGAAAGGACTTTGCATGAATTTGTGGTTTCCTCCATTTCACCTTCTGCACAGCCAAACCAAGCGGGACACTTGGCTTTTTAATATGGGCAAAGTAAATGGTCTAGGAAGCTACTGTGAGCACGGGGATTCTCAGCAGGTGCGTCTACAAGGATCGTGATCCCCGCCTGAGAACACAGTGCCCCTGGGGCAGCCTCGGAGCCAGCGGCAGGGAAGGAGGGAGCCAGCCTCACACAGGCAGCATGAAGTTAGACGAGAATGGGGTGGACCTCACTGCACAGATCTACGTCATTATTACAGCAACACAAGACACGGCGAGGTGCGCTCCCGGCACGGAAAGGTGTAAACAGTCAGAAGAGAGGAGTCTTCTGCTTTGTTGTTTGTGTTTTCAGTAGAGGTTGAAGAGTAGAAGTTGCCCTCCTTTCTCTTGAAACTTAGATTTCCTTGGTTTGTTCGTGTCTCTCCCATTGCGGGATGACTTCCTGGGGTCTTCGTCTCTGCTCCCTCTACACCTTGAGCCAGTGGCGGAGCTGGAAAGAAAACAGGTTTATTCAGAAACCCTGGGGCGAGGCCCCATTTAAGAGCAGCTGAAGGTGGCTAAGAGCAGCTGAAGGCAGTGAGCAGACAGTTTGCAGCCTCCTGGCCATGGGGCCTGCGAGAAGGGGAGGCTCATTGGGGGCCTGGACCAGCACATACTTGACAGGTGCCAGGGATCCGATGCCTCACTCAAATTTCTATAAATCAATTATTACTTGATTTTTTAAAAAGCCGTGAGACAGGTGTGGTGGGTGTGACCTGTCCCCTCCCTGGGCTCCCACGCAGGTGTGCTGGGTGTGGTTGCCGTGGTGGCCATGGTGGCCTCTGGGGCATATTGATTAGCTGCTGAGTCTGAGAGATGCCGGGCACCCTCAGTCCGGGGCTGGTTCCAGATTGTACCCCAGTGACTTGGGTGTGACGTGGTGATGTCACCTCTCCCCCATGTCCGCCCACCTTCCTGGGGGCCTCAGATGCTCCATCTGAGTGACACCCTACCTCTGCAGCTCCGTCTTGCTCTCTGCGACCCGCAGGGGTGCAAGAGCAGCGTGTACTGACTGCTCAGGGACTGATGAGATAGACAAGAGCAGCTATTTAGACCACCAGCAAATGTCATTGCCTGCTATTATGCAGCTGTTAGTTCAGCCTGTTTGTGAGCGTAAAAGCCCCTTGATAGAACTAAATGGCAAGAAGTGTGCTTCATAAACATTTCCAAACAGGGGCACATGGGGCTTGCTTCTGACAAAACCACGCTGGCCATGGAAAGCCACTGAAGCTACCACTGGCCACACCACAGGCTCCTCCCGCCACTCCACCGAGAGCCTGCAGGGACCTCCTCAGCAGGGTGGGATCACACTGCAGGCCACGGGTCTACCGGGGGCCTGGAGCAGCCACAGCTGATGCCAGCACAGGCAGCATCCAGGTACAGCTAGGGGCTCAGTGAAGGAAGCTGGGGGCAGGGAGCCCGGCCAGGACCCACAGCCAGGGGTGGCCCAATGGCCGGAGCCCTAGAGCAGAGACTCTGGGTGGCAGCCCCACTTCAGGCCAGCGATGAAGGAGCCATGCTTGGGACTTCAGCTGTGAGCCCTGTACCCCCGGGGTGAAGCAGTTCTCTGTCCTGCCCGCTGACAGAAGCAGAAGGTCCCCTCTGGAGGGAGGTGTGCTTGGGGGCTCCCAGATTCCCACAGATTAAGATCAAGCCATAAATGTAAAATAAAGACTAGAAACAGAAGACAGCCGCCCATTCTAAGTGGGCCCCCAGAAACCAGACTGCAATTTGACCCCAAAGGACCAGAGCTGTTGCAACAGATTCCAGGACGGCCACACAGGGGACTCTCAGAAAAGTGACACACGCACATCACAGTGATGAGAATTTCACAAGAAACAGCAGAGCACACACAGCTTCCAGAGATGAAGTAGAAAAGAGAATGGCTGGGATGCAGACCAGGGGCAGGACAGTGGGAGGTGGAGCGTCCATAGCTGAGCTGTGGTTTGTTCACGTGACGGATGGTCAGGGACCAGTCACGGTAGGTGAAGCGTAGCTATGGACACAGACATTTCTGACCTAGACGGAATAATAGGGACCGAATTTACCCTACTGTCTGAAACAACCCCCAAATAAACAAAACACACGTGCTGATGACCTTCCAGACTGTGGACACCAGACTGTAAGGGTCAGTGGTCCCTGAGGGAAGCCAACAAGGAGGCCCCCCTGCCACACTGCTCGCTGCCTTGAGGGAGTTTCTAGATTGCAGCACAGGGAGGGTGCAGCCTGGTGGACTCCTTGAGCTGAGAGGCTGGAAAGGAGAGCGAGGGAAACGGAGGTGGCTGCAGTTTGCAGGCCAGAGCACCAGAGAGGAGGTGGCCACACAGAGAGAAGACCCGGGACAATGGCCCAGGACCCCCGCTAAGGGTTCATCTGAGCACATCCCGCTGTGTACGAGGAGGCTGGGGAGAGATCCGCCGACAGGACCAGAGGGAACCACCTCTGATGCCCACACAGGGCTGGGCATGGTGCCTGTTCCCCCAGCCAGGAAAATGTCACGATTCTCGGGGATTTGCATGGAGTGTGCACAAGGTCTTGCTTCAGTAGGGGTTGGTTAGGGCTACACCAAATGCTGAAGACAAATAATACACTTTTTAGGAAGCTAGAAATATCTAGAGATGCAACAAATGAAATTGTAACAAGGGCAAGGGAAAGATCAAGCTAGACGCAGATACAGAATGGGTGAGGGGCAGGCAGTTTCCAGTGTCTAGTTTTCCTGCTGTGGGCTCACAAGGGTCTGTTTGTTACGGTGACAAGTTAATAATTTTAAAATGGCCACATGTGGATTAATGATAAGATGCGTTACTCAACTGTGCACCTAAGATTCAAACGAAAACAAAATCTAAGTGAGGTAAGAGACCTGGAGGACCTGGGGCAAAGTGGACACACCAGAGCCTCATAACGGAAAACACAGAAAGGCAGAAGGCAATCTTTCAATGTGTGGCTGCAAAATTCACAGAATGACAAGATTTGTGAATCCACAGATCTGGCCACACAACATATCCAGAGAGGAAAAATAAAAAGAAACCAAATTAGCGGTGGCGGGTGCCTGTAGTCCCAGCTACTTGGGAGGCAGAGGCAGGAGAATGGCGGGAACCTGGGAGGCGGAGCTTGCAGTGAGCTGAGATCACGCCACTGCACTCCAGCCTGGACGACAAAGCGAGACTCCGTCTCAAAAAAAAAAAAGAAACCCAGGTCCCGACACTCCACAGTGAACCCGCGACACAGAAAGCAGAAGAAACTTGGCTGAGTGCAGGAGTCAGGACAGAGCCCACCACAGAGCAGGCTCACAGGGCCACACATCTCAGCACAGCCAGGGAACACTGCTGCCTCCAAAACACAGAGATAGTCCCTGTCAGCCTAGAGCCCTGAGCCCACAACAGTGCTTTTGTGAATGAGAGCAACATAAAGACGTTCCAGACACCAATAGTGAAGGAGGTTGGCAAGAGACCTCCTCAAAGGAATGTCTGAAGGATGCCTTTTGAGAAGCAAGAAAATGGTCCTAGAAGAAAAGAAGTCTATAACAAAAGTATGGGAACCAACAAACACCAAGCATGCACATGAGTCCAAGGAACACGATGAGTCCATACAAAATAATAACAGTGTCTAACCTGTGGGTTAAAAAGAGAGAAATAGATTTGAACAATCATGGCATGTTCATCAGTAGGAGGAAGATTTAAGTCCTTGTAATGGGATGGGGTTAAAATATGGTTTATCTGTAGAGTTTAAGTGAAATATGTATGGTACAACCTCAAGAGTAGCTATTAAAGGAATAGAATAAGGCCAGGCACAGTGGCTCAGGGCTGTAATCCCAGCACTCTGGGAGGCAGAGGTGGGCAGATCACTTGAGGTCAGGAGTTCGAGACCAGCCTGGCCAACATGGTCAAACCCTGTCCCTACTAAAAACACAAAAATTATCCAGGTATGGTGGTGGGCACCTGTAATCCCAGCCACTTGAGAGGCTGAGGCAGGACAATTGCTTGAACCTGGGAGGTGGGGGTTGCAGTGAGCAGAGATCGCACCACTGCACTCCAGCCTGGGTGACAGAACGAGACTCCGTCTCAAAAAAAATAAATAAATAAAAATAAAGTATGTAAGTTCTAAGCAAGTAGAGAGAAATAAACGGAATAATAAGAATGAGTGAACCAAGAAAAATCAATCTATAAAAAGGCAATAAAGGAGAAAAACACTAAAAATGGGACAAATGGAATAGAAAGTAGAATCAAGTTCAAATATATCAATAATCACAACAAATGTAAATGGATTTACCTGTCCAATTGTCAGCATAAAAAATTCTGGGTGTATGCTGGGTTTGCAAAAGACACTTAAATCTTAAGATCACTGCAAAGTTGAAAGTTAACAGATTGCAAAAATATATTTCAGGCAAACTCAAAAGACACCTGGTGCAACTATATTTGTCCCAGACAAGTCAGACTTTAAGACCAAAAGCATCATTAGGGAGTGAAGATGGGCTCATGTCACCAGGAAGAGATGATCATCCTAGACATGTATCAGACTACAGAGAGCAAAACCTGATAGAACTGAGGGGAACAGCAAACAAATATACTATTGAGGAAGAATATGCCACAGGCATCTCTCAATTACTCATGGTGAAGCACCCCTAAAGTTGATAAAGTGTAGACAATGTGGGTAACACGATATATAAGCCTACTCAAATGGACAGAAGCAGAACCATGTATTGACAATTAGAGAATAGCACATTCGTCTAAAAGATGTGCAACATTTATCAAAGTTGATCAGGTACAAGGCCCTAAAGAGGTCTCAACACATTTTAAATAATAGGTATCATATGTGTCTGAGAACAATGAAATTAATTTGGAAATTAAAAACAAAAAGATGAGTAAAACATCCCCATATATTTGGCAATTTAAAAACAGACTTTTAAGCAAGTTATGAGTTGACAAAGTCACAATGGAAATTAAAATATAATTAGAACTAAAAGATAAAAATACTATGTAAAAAAATGTGGAATGCAGCACATGGAGTATTTTGAGGGAAATTCATAGCCTTGAGTGCTTACATTAGAAAAGAACGAAGAATGCAATTAATAACCTAAAGTCCAAATTAAAAAGTTAGCAAAACTACAACAGAGTAGATCCAAGAAAAGCAGAGGAAGAAATGATAAATACAGGAGTTGAGATTAATGCGACAGGAAACACAGCAAGAATCTCACACGAAGTCAAAGTTGGATATTTGAGAAGACTAGCAAGATCCTATACAAAGTGTAAGACCCCCAGGTATAGGACTCTCAGAGGAGAGAGGCTCTGGCGGAGCGGGACCGGAGGCCCAGTGGGGAGGGGCTGGTGTCCCCTGGATGGATGGGATGGGATGCCTGGATGCTCCTCCTGTGTTTGGAGCAGGCAAGTCACTGGGAGGACAGAGGAAAGGGTGCCAATGGAGGGAGGCAGAGCCCACACCAGAACCTGACTTGCAGGGAGGAGGAACAAGCTGTGCAGATGTGTGCTCAGAGGCAGCTTCTCCCCACTGCCTCCCAGCCTGTTCCCTGCTCAGCGTCTTGTTCTGCCTGACGTCACCGCCCACCTCCCAGGCACACAGAGACCCCTCCCTCTGCCTGCATCCTTGCTCCTGCCCCATGTGCAGGTCCATCCTGGGCTCCTCAGGCGTGAGCTCATGAGACCCCTGCTGGGAGGACTGTTTACGAGAACGAGCCACAGAGAGGTGGCCAGAGGGAAGAGGCAGGTCCGAGGTGGCGCCGCGGTGCCCTCCATACTACGGCCTTCTCTCCCTTTTGCTGTGCATTGGACTCTGCTGTCGGCATTAGGCTGATGTTAGTGTCTGGAATCAGGTCGGGGCTGAGGCCACTCTGGGGTGGAGGAGGACAGTGCCACAGGCCCAGGGCACAGTCCAGGCTCCTCTCCTGCCGGCCAGCTCTGTGATCTTGGGCACATTCTGGGGCCTCTCTGGGTCTCAGGGACCCTTGTGTAGAGAGAGTGGCGGGCTGCCTCTTAGGGTTGTGGGAGTAAAAACACATCAAGTGTTTACTGTGTGCCCCCGGGAATGCACCTGCTCCACGGCATGTCATGAACATGTGCGCACACACCGTGGATGGTTCCCAGGGTGCAGGAAACACCTGGTGTGACCATCCTCTCACTGGAAGTCAGCCCCAGGCTCCCAGGCCTCTCCCAGCCCCTCCAGGGCTCCCTGTGGCTCCCCATGGCCAGGCCCAGGCCTCCCTTCCTGGCACTGTCCCTCGTGCCTCCGTGAGGCGGTGGGGGGGTGTCCCTTGCTGGTCCTTAAGCTGGCTCAGCCGGCCTCACAGGGCACTGCTCCTGTGGTTTGGGACATGCCCAGGTCTTTGCAGGGACCATGCTTTCCTCAGGCGTCTGTGCAGCCACATCTCCCGGGGCCCCTGCATCATGCGCCCCCCGTCCCGGGCGCATGTCTCCACTGTCACCTGCCACCGCTGGCTGCCCGTCCTCATAGAGCGCATGCTGGCTGAGTAAATGAACACCATCTACACCAGCCTTGTCTACACCAGCCTTGGAGCCCTCTGGGGGCTAAGAACACTGAGCTTGGGATCATTCTGAATTCCCCCGAGAGAGGCCCAGCAGGGATGGTGACCTCACCGTGAACTGGCGCACCTCCCCTCTGTCCACCAGCTCGCGGTCCTTCTCGGGCGCAATGGCGTAGGCCAGTTTCTGAAAGAGAAGGAGAGTGCGGGGGTCAGTGCAGACCAGCACCCACCGCCAGCACCCACCACTGACTCACACTGCCAGGACCCTCACCTACCAGCACCCTCACCACCAGCCCTCCTCACCTGCCAACGCCCACCCCCCGGCGTCCATATCACCAGCGCCCATCACTGAGTCACACTGCCAGTGCCCACACCGACCAGACAGCCAGTCAAGCCCGAAGCCGACATCCTGACAGTCCCCTTAAAGTCTAGCACAGAGCAGAACATCAGCATTTGAGCCCTCACTTGAAATAAAACGTGGTCCTGGAGATGGCTCTTGTCTCTAAGTTACCACGTGTGCTGGGCTCTGAGTAAGAAAGTGCCTACACCCAAATGGGCTGCCTCGGGGCCACCTGCAGCTGACATGTTCCAGGAGCACTCGCTTTTTGTCACCTGCAGCTCCTGGGAGAGTGAACGCTGAATCTGCCTTCCTTCCACTGCCTGCTGCAGCAGCTCCTGGGGCCTGGACGGCACCAAGTCCTCCCAGAGCAGGCGGCATCTTCAGGAGCTCACCCTCGGGGGCCTGGATGCCTATGTCTGGATCTCTGAGGCCAGGTGACCTCTCGCAGGGACCCCTGTGTGTGGCCCCACCCCACGTCATCACCACAATTCCACTTGGACCTGACTTAGCTGCTGAGGTTTTACTTGGCTTATGTTCAGTGTCTGGCCGTGCGAGGGGTAAGGGTACTGGCTATTCAGGCCCGCCGGGTTGTAGGCATCCTCCAGCTCTTCGCTGACCTGGACCCCACCTCCCAAGTCCATCCAGCCTCCCAGAGGAGCTCTCTCCCTGCAGGGACTGCCCGGCTGCCTGCTCTTCCCCTGCGCTGGGTCCTGGCAGGTCAGCCCATGGGGGTCTGAGAGGGACTGTCCACAGCAGGGTGCTATCAGCTTTCCTGGGGCCATGGCAGCCCCAGAGCTCCTCCCACTCCACAGAAGCCCCCAGCCACACACTGTGCTTTGCCTGCACTGGGCCCTGGCCTGGCCAGGCTGCTGGAGAGACTAGCTCAGTGCTAGCCTGGGAGCACCTGCCACATGTCTGAGCCCAGGGGACACCGTGTGGCCCTAAGCTGGAATCCTTGAACACAGCTGGTGCTGCTCTGGGGTTTTGCTGCCCAGGGCCAAGCGAGTTCTTTCTGAGAAAGGCTGGGATTTGATGAAGCAGCTTCCGGGAGTTCCCAGTGATGGGATCTCAGGTTAGGGCAACCCTCTTCCAAGGAGGGAGTGTCCTTGTCTCTTCTGGGAACCACAGAGCCAGGGTGTTAAACGGGGCCCTGTGACTGGTCCACCTGCCTTTCTTCTACACAAAGGCAGCAAAACCAAGCAGAGGAAAGGAGATGCGTGTCAGTGACTCCGCAAGGCTTCCTCCACTGCCTGGGGCTCCAGCCGCCCCTGTTCAGCCAAAGCTGGGCTCGGCCCTGGGGGGACCTAGATCACCCCTGATTCTAGCGCCCTCAGATGGCTGCTGTGTCCACCCCACCACATCCAACAGTGTGTAGGCACGCATGCACTCAGCACACACAAACACTTGGACACGCATGTGAGCACAGACCCAGGCCCACACACACGTGCACACGGAGACAGCACATACAGACACAGAGACACAGTGGACGTACACACAGGCACATGCACACACAGACACACGCACACATAGTCACACACAGACATGTGGACATACATAAAGACACACATGAATACACATATGGACGCACACCCATGGGCCCAGGCGTGCAGGTGGACACACACACTGCTGTGGTGGCCACCTCCAGTCTTCTCCTCTTGGTCACAGATGACCCAGGCAGGTGAGGACTGGGGCCATGGACACCCACGCAGCCTTTCTGGTGGCCTCACACTCAGGTGAAGGTGCCCCGTCCGAATACCCACCTCTCGAAAGGACCCAGACAGGCTGCAGAACTTGTAGGCCGCATAGATGGGCACCATGGCCATGGAGGATGTGGCGATGACCCAGCCCAGCGCGTTGGCCCAGTCGGGGAAGATGTAGGCTCCGTAGTGGGGGGGTCTGAAGGTCACGATGCTGACCACAACCACGAACTGAAACCAGCAGATACAGAGGTCAGGCAGCTCTCAGCCGGCAGAGCCAGGACAAAGCAGGGATGGGGCAGGCACTTCATGGCAGAGGGTCTCTCAGCCCCCACAGCTGTGCCTGTGCAGACCCCGGCCAGGCCTGCAGACATGGCAGCTGGGCATCCCGGGCAAGCCATGTCCTCCTGAAGCATGATCTAGCCTGCCCTGTCCTATCCTGTTCTCTCCCCTCCCTTCCCTTCCCCTCCCCTCCCATCCTGTTCCATCCCCTCCCCTCCCCTCCCCTCCCATCCTGTTCCATCTCCTCCCCTCCCCTCCCCTTCCATCCCATCCTGTTCCGTCCCCTCCCCTCCCTTCCCCTCCCCTCCCATCCTGTTCCGTCCCCTCCCCTCCCCTCTCCTCCCATCCCATCCTGTTCCATCCCCTCTCCTCCCCTCCCCTCCCATCCCTGTTCTGTCCCCTCCCCTCCCCTCTCCTCCCCTCCCCTCCCATCCCATCGTGTTCTATCCCATCCCATCCTGTTCCATCCCCTCTCCTCCCTTCCCCTCCCATCCCATCCTGTTCCGTCCCCTCCCCTCCCCTCCCCTCCCATCCTGTTCCGTCCCCTCTCCTCCCCTCCCCTCCCATCCTGTTCCATCCCCTCTCCTCCCCTCCCCTCCCATCCTGTTCCATCCCCTCTCCTCTCCTCCCCTCCCCTCCCATCCTGTTCCATCTCCTCCCCTCCCCTCCCCTTCCATCCCATCCTGTTCCGTCCCCTCTCCTCCCTTCCCCTCCCATCCCATCCTGTTCCATCCCTTCTCCTCCCCTCCCCTCCCATCCTGTTCCATCCCCTCTCCTCCCCTCCACTCTCATCCCATCCTGTTCCGTCCCCTCCCCTCCCATCCTGTTCCATCCCCTCCCCTCCCTTCCCCTCCCATCCCATCCTGTTCCATCCCTTCTCCTCCCCTCCCCTCCCATCCCATCCCATCGTGTTCTATACCATCCCATCCTGTTCTACAACATCACATCCCGCTCTATCCCATCCCATCCCATCTCATCCCATCCCATCCCTTCCTGTTCTATCCCACCTTGTTCTATTCCTTGCTTGAAATCACAACAAAAACAAAACTGACCACACCCAGTACACTGAATCTATGATCATCCATGGCCTGAAGACACAACGGTGACCCATGTGGGACCACCCTAGGGCCATCTGAGCTCCATATCTCTACTCATTCTAGAAGCAAATCTGATAAAGTCACAGACCTGTCTCAGAACCACCACAAAGGTAACAGAGGGTGGGGTGGATGCCACTTGGAGGGGAAGCTTCCTACTCTCCGGAGGCTTCTCCTGAGGCAGCTCACATTTGTTCATCCACTCCACAAACATGCACCACCATCTAAAAAGATCCTCCACATGCCTACATATGCACCTCACATCTGAATGTGTTCTGTGCGCACACATGTGTACTGCACGCCTACATATGTGTTCTGTGTACCTGGGTCCTTCCCAAGGAGACAAGGTAAGCTCTGATAGATATGGTTTATGATGTAGCTTAAAATGCAATTTTTTCCAAATTGTCCACTTTTCCTCAATTTCAGAAAAGTTAAAACATCCAAGCCTTCCACCTGAAAAGCATGTTGGATGCGAGTCTCATGCCAGTCTCAGCATCTTCTTCACGTGCTACTTCGGGCCACCTGTAGGTTTGGAGCCGGCTAGCAGGGGACTGGGATGGGGGCTGGGGTTGTGTCTGTCACGTGACCAGAGCCAGGGTGAGCAGAACTTTGGCAAGCAAAGCCAGTGGCCTGCAGCATCTGGGATCAGGGGTGGCTCCCTTGGCTGCACAGAGAGCCCTGAGCATGCTTTAAAGAGCCATGCGTGCGTCCCTGGACATGTCGGTCTTGCATATCTGACATGTAGGTATTGCTGTAATGTGCTTTCTGGTATTGTTCAACTTCTGGCTAGATATCACTTTTCTTAGAAAGAACTATGCCTCCCCAGGCCACAGTCTGCCCATGTAAGTTGCCTTTGCTCTGGCATAATTTCCCTTTAGCAGTGCTGCAGCATCATCTGCCACAGAGTCATCTGAACAAGTCTGGGGCGTGTACACCCCTTACGACCAGAGGTTAGCACACGCCAGAGGGCAGGGGACTACGCCACAGCCTGAAGAAACAGATGATAACACAGACATTATTTTTCTGCTAAAATCAAAACTTCATAGGAATTGTGCTGTAATATTAAATACAAAATGACATAGAGCAATGAAATTGTCATGTTTCTCTCAAGTTGGCAAAATGAAGTCCTGTTTCGTATAGTTTGTAGTTTTATCTAAAAGTCTACAAAGTGTGTTTCTGTATGAAGTTCGAAGATTTAATCTAAGATCAGTAGAACATTTTATCTCCTAAGATCAAGGTCAGCCCTCTGGGTGTTAAGAGGAGACACCCCCTCAAGGGGAGCCGACGTCCTCATGCAAAACAGTTCAGTTTCAGCTACAGGCAGGGTAGAGCGGGAGGTGGGCAGGAGGCTGACTTTCCGGGAGGGCTTCCTCACTTTCCCCTCTGAACAGCCGTGTAGTCTGTGTGCTATTAAAAGGCCACCCCGTGAATCCAGGAACCTTCAACGGGAGCCTCCACAGGCACAGTTAACTGGACTTGGAACACTTACGTGCAGTCACACCACGCGGCCTGGAGCTCAGACACGGTGGAATTTCTACAAGATGCCGGCCTCTCTCACACTATGTCGAGCTCCTCCGGGATAGGGCCTGTCTCTCATCTCTTTCCTGTACCCTGGAACCCCTCTGTTTGCAACTGTGGGGCTGTCCCACCTGCTGTGTGCAGGTGACGAGGGGTCTCCACGCACGCGGGCCCTGCTGACCCCGGGACCAGCCCTTGGTCAATGAGACGGTGCAGCCTGAGTCCCCTGCCCTGTTCCAGGCCTCACCTCGTGCCTGCTGGACTTGGGAGGTGCTTCTCTACATGAGCAGCTCACGGGACACTCTGCTTAGACTTGGACAGCTCTTAGGTTGCCTGCCCAGACCAGGCAGCACAGCTTTGCTTTGTGAACCTCCGGGCCTCTGTGGTTCAGCGGGGGAAGCACTGCAGGCAATCCCTAATGAATGCACGCGGTCACCTTCCAACAAAACTCTATTTACAAACACGGGTGTCCGACGGCCTTGCCGGGTGGGCCCTGACTCAGTGGCGGATGACAGAAGCAAGTGCCTACTGGACGCAGTGATGCTGCTGAGCCAGAGGGAGGCCTGCGTGAGCAACGGGACAGGGCCGAGGCCCCTGCTGCTCTCATCCAGCACTCGGTGTCCTTGGTCCCCGCTGCCCCAGAAGCTCTAACTTCGACCTTGATCCTCACAGGCAGAGGTGAGTGGACAGCCCGACTCACCTCCAGCTTCCCCTCCCAACACAGAGGCGCGGCCCAAGTGCAGGACTCACAACTGACTGTTGTGAGGGGTCCAAGACCACATGAGGTTTTTTCGGTGGGTCTAGAGGGGAGGGTGGAAGGCACCTTCAGGAGACTAGAGATGAGTTCAGGGATCAGCCTGTCCTTCTGGGCTGAGTCCTGAGGCCCCTGACTCCAGCCACGGTGACCTCAGTCTCAAAGCAGCCTTTAGGAGCCCACCCCAGGCCCTGCCCCCAGCCTCCTGTGTACTCAATTTGCTCAAGCGACAACCCACATGTGGGCGCTGGACCTCAGGGCAGGTGCCAGAGTGGGGGCAGTGGGCAGACGGGGGAGGGGCAGGTGGCCCGAGGTCTCTTACCAGGAGGAAGCAGGGGCTGACCAGCTTCCAGCACAGCCGCCAGTACAGGCTGGGCCGCTGCCCGGTCATCTGCTGGATGTCGTCGCTGAACTGCCCGACACCTGAGGGGAGAAGAGGCGGCATTAGCGCCCATCAGGGCAGCGCATTCCCCTGATGCTGGACACGTGTGGGGGTCCTCGCTGACTCCCAAGGGCCCCACCTACCGGCCCCAGGCTCCGGCTGCACCCAGCCTCCTGCAGAGGGGGCCAGGCCACACCCCAGCCCACTGGGTGCCTCGCTGATGGGTGGGAGCCCACGTGCCTGCTCCACCCTGGAGATGCACCAGGAAGAGCCGTGCCCCGGCAGGTGCTCCCTGCGCCTAGGCAACAGCCCCTCGGGTGCTCCTCCTGTCCCATGGTTCTCCCTGTCTCCCTCTGCCACTGGTACTTCTTGTTCACTTAAAAAGATTGTGGTAAAATACACATAACATAAAACTTACCATTTTAGCCATTTTCACCTGTAGAGTTCATAATGTATTAATACATTCACATACTGTGTAACCGTCACCACCGTCCATCTTCAGAACTCCATCTTCCAAAACGAAATTCTGCCCCCATGAAACGCCAACTCTTCCCGACCCCCAACTCCTGCCAGGCCCCGGCACCATCTGCTTTTTGTCTCAATGAATGTGACTCCTGTGGGAACCTCCCGTCAGTGGAGTCACGCGGCACAGGGCCTCTGCAACTGGTTTACTCCCTGTAGAGTGTCCCTGAGGCCACCTAAGCTGCAGCCCACGTCAGCATTCCCTTTTGTTTTAAGGCCGAATCATATTCCATCATTAGTATACTGTCACCGTGTCTTCAGAAAAGCTATTTCTAGAAACATAATAAACATTTTTTTCTCCCCAAAAGCAAGTACCAGCAGTCCACTTTAGAAATGCATATTTTTCTTTCACTGGTATTATCTAACTTCTTCTAGCAACTGACCCTAAGACCTTAAGAGTGATTTCTCCCCCCACATCTGGCCTGGTCTGTGACTCGAGTAACCGCGGCTGATCTGCTGAGATTTGGGGCAAGTCTTGCAGTTGTCCCATGTCCCATCATAAATAAGCCCCCACACAGAATCCCCTCTTCACACCCACCCGGCATCCGAGCTCTGGACATGAGAGATGGACGTGGGAGGCAGCGGGGATGCAGAGAGGTGAGGCCAGAAGAAGCCAATGGAGGAGTCCCCAAGGCCCCTCAGCCCCCAGACCCTGCCTCCCACCAGCAGGTCCCAGGGCCCCTGCCGGAGCAGGAGTCGTCAGCTCCAAGACCTACAGGACTGCAGCGCGCTGGAAGCCCGGCGTATTTCGGCGCATCTTATTAGAGCACAGGTTTTGTTTCCTTTAGATGAGAGGGGCGTGGATTTCTCTTTGGAAAAATAACACAGATCTCGGTCTTCTGAGGCGCAGGTCGCCAGGGCCAGCTTCTCGCCATCTCCCGTGGTTCCAGAGGCCATGGCGATTCAAGGCACTTTCTCCCTTCCCTGTGAAGGTCTGTGTTTTGTTCAGGGAAGATGACAGTGAAAGTGATAGACAAAGTATTGATTCCAGACACCCGTGAAAGTACAACGAGGTTGATATTTCCCTTTTCTGTAGAGCAACACTGAAAACGATGTTCTCAGAATAGGAGCTATTTGTCCTATTTGTCTCAAAGTCAGGGCGTTGAGACAGAGAAAATGACCCCCTTGTTTGCAGGCGAGCTGGGCGTCCTCCGAAACCGGGGCTCACGCAGCACCACAGACGTTCAGCTTTCAGCCGGATCCACACATTTTTTTTTCTTTTTTGAGACGGAGTCTCACTCTGTTGCTCAGGCTGGAGTGCAGTGGCGCAATCTCGGGTCACTGCAACCTCCACCTTCCGGATTCAAGCTGAATCATATTCCGTCGTAAGTATACCGTCAGTGTCTTCAGAAAAGCTACAGCCTCCTGAGTAGATGGGATTATAGCCTCGTGCCACCACACCTGGCTAATTTTTTTTTTTTTTTTTTTTTTTTTTTTAGTAGAGATGGGGTTTTACCATGTTGGCCAGGATGGTCTTGATCTCTTGACCTCATGATCTGCCCGCCTTGGCCTCCTAAAGTGCTGGGATTACAGGTGTGAGTCACCGCGCCCGGCCGCACATTTATGGCGAGATGCCCTGGTTCGGCCTTGCCACCTCCCTGGAAGTGACCTGGCCAGGTAAGTGGAGCTGGCACTCCAGCCCATTTTACAGAAGAGAGAACTGAGGGGAGTCGAGGTGACTTGGCCAGGTCAGCACACAGGGAAAGGGCAGCCCTGGCTCCAGGCTGGGTTCTCTGTTGCTGTTTAAACCACTGGTGGACATCCCAGGACACAGCTGGGGCAGCACAATGGGCCAGGAGCTGCACCCCGTTCGAGTGCCGCCCGCTGATCATCAGGCCCCGACTGCTCTGGAGCTCTGGTCAGCAGGGAAGGCGATGACGGCACCTTTGAAATGCACCATGTCACATCCCTGCTGAAACCCCAGCATAGATCTGATTGTGTTCCCCTGTGTGGGATGGGCTCGCCGGTGCCTTTAGCGTGGAGGAGGCAGAAGACGCCCAGCTGCTGTGAACACCTCTGACCACAGTGTGCGTCTTCTGGCTGCCATCCAAGCTAAGCACCTCACTGATCCCATCAAAGGGACCAGTGCCAAGCCCCTCCCCTCTGCGGAGCTGTGATGACCACAACCCAGGCTTCCCGCAGCTGAAAGGTGTTTCCTCGCGGCGGCTTTGCCAGAAGGGGAGCGGTACAGCCACCAAACAAGGGGGCACCGGCTTGGCTGCCTCCCCCAGACTCACCGTAGAACCAGGCCACTCCGATGGCTTCGACGAGCACTCCAAAGAGGATGGAGGTGCCGGCTGCAAAATGGTCCAGGAGTGTGAAGACGTAGATGCCACCCTGGAAGAGAGGGGAGCCTGTGGACTGCAGAAGGGCTTTCCCCAAAGGTAAACCAGCCTGGGGACTCAACTGTGCACACAAATTGTTTCATTCACTGCAAACTCTGGTTTGAGTCCCTAAAATTCAACCCACATGCAGCTTCTTAGGGCCACGTCTATTACAAAAAACAAAAATAAAAATGACCTCTCCTTTCCCTTCCTAGGGCTTCATGTGCAATTAGAAATGGAAGCAACCGAATGTGGAACTTGGCAGTGCCTCCCCTGGAGAGGGAGTGGCCTGGGCTCCCCCTCCCACATAGATAGGCTCTGCCACCACACCCACAGCGTCCCCCAGTCCCCAAACCCTAGAAGGAGGCAGCTTCAGCCTGTGGTGCTTCTGGGGGAGCTGTCCAGGTGCTGAAGTGACTCTGGGACCAAGCTCTGGATGTGCAGTTACCCTGCGCACTGCTATGAGTCATTTTCTGGGGTGGGTGGGTACGCAGCTTCCTGGAAGTGCTGCGGTTCTGTCTGGCCTGACAGTCCCAGCCGGGGTGCCTCGTGCCACATGCTAAGGAGACATGACCAGGAGAAGGCGAAGCCGGCGATGGTACGTACGTTGGTGACGCAGAACAGGGAGAGAAGGAAGGTCGCCAGGACGATGAAGAGTGTGAAGAGCTCACGGTGTCTGTGCAGCAGCTGGAACTCATCAATGAGCCCGGTGATCACTGACTCCATACCGCCCATCTGCACACAGAGCACAGGGTCGGGCTGCAGGCTGGCGGCGCTCCTGACCGCAGCCTGGGCCAAGATCTACTTGTCACCCAGTGAAGGCACACCCGGGGATGGACACGGAACAGGGGCCGCGCGGCCGTCCAGGGTGCAGGATGCCTGGTGGTGAGGACAGCTGTTAGCGAAGGCTACTATGGCGGCACGACCGCAGGAGAGAGGACCCAGAGGGACCACTGTATCCACGGTAGGGGGTTTGCAGCCTCTTCGACGTCTCTGGGCGGGTAAGATGTGGCATGGCTAAAACAATGCCACCCCGTCCACTGCTGCTGCACGGGCTCAGCTCGGCCAGATTTTCCTGAGCAAGATGCACCCCCCACACAAAGCTTTCGGCTGCACCTGGCCTTGTCATTGGCTACGCCTTCCCGACGGAGCCTCCCGCCTCCCGCCTCCCGGCATCCTCCTGTGGGACACCGTCCAGGCACCTGACTCCTGCTTAGTGGCCTTCTTCACCTTGCTCGTTCCAGACCCCCCTTCGTGCTCTCACGTCAGGAACACGAGGCCTGTGGCCAACCCAGGAGCTGTGGCCAAGCTGGAGAGGCTATGAGTGGGGGCCGGGTGGGTGACCAGCGTTTATAAGGCAAGGGATTCTGGGTTCTTCGGTCCCAAGCAGCTGACAGGGAAGAAGGAGCCTGAGAAAGTCCAGCAGGCCCAGGGCCGATCGAGGGCTGGACCCGCCACCCCCAGCAGCTGGAGGTGCAGGGGCCACACACAAAGCATTCAGGGCCAGGCCTGGGATTGGTGGGTGCCAGAAACTTCTGTTGCCCTCCTCATTCCTCGTGGGGTAGCCGAGGGTTCCACGGAAAGCCACGAGATATGAAGGACCTGCTGTGTGCCCTCCAAGGCCTCACCACTCTGGTGTCCTGAGCCAAGTCTTTGGTGGCTGGGGCCGTGCTTCATGTGCATGCATGGGTGTGCGTGTGTGTGTGTGTGTGTGTGTGCATGCATGAGTGCATGCATGTGTGTGCATGTGTGTGTTTGTGTATGTGTGCAAGTGTGTGCATGTGTGTATGTGTGTGTACATGCATGTGTGTTCGTGTATGTATGTATGTGTGTGTGCGTTCGTGTATGTGTGTGTGTGTGCATGCGTTCATGCGTGTGTGTGTGCACATGTCCAGGATCTGTAGGTGGCTCAGGGCAGGGCACATGGGTACCCCAGCGTAGGGGGATAAAGGGAAAGATAAACTCCAGTCACCACTCACCCTAGCCCCAAGAAAGGTCTCCCAAATAATCGTGGGGCTCGCCCAAGTCAAGCACAGGAGGTCTGGGGGCCATCTGTGAGCCCAGGGATCTTGCCTGGCCCTGGGAGGGCAGGGCCCCCTCGGGTGGAAGGAACCCAAGTGCCGAGGACAGGGCCGGACGGTGCGGGTTACTCACGGCACTGTCGATACCCAGGGTGAGCAGCATGATGAAGAAGACCACGGCCCAGGCCGAGGACAGCGGGAGCGTGGCGATGGCCTCCGGGTAGATGATGAAGATCAGCCCCGGCCCTGAAACAGAACCCGCCCTGTTTGCCACAGAGCCCACGCTGTGCTCTCCCACCCATCCTGCCCCACCCAACCCGGAGAAGCATGGCCTGCCACAGGCCTGTAGAGACTAGGGCTGGTGCGGCCCTGCTGAAAAGCCCCCCTCCTGTACATTCAGCAGACCTGGCCTGGGACTCAGGAAAGCGGAAACCCAGAACTGATCGGAGGGCTTTGGTTCATGCCTACCACCCAGCAATGGGGCTCCTCCAAATTACCTGTGTCCTTGTGGGCCATGGGGTGCTGGGGGAAGGAAGGGGCAGAAACAAGGAGAGGGCAGGAGGGGTTTCCAGGCTGGTCCTGCCCTTCATCGCAGGGACACCTGCTAATGTCCTTCTAGTTAGTTTTTCCTGCACATATCATGTAATTTACACACACAGACACATGCGCGCACATGCATGAACACTCATTTGTGCATTCAAACTCATACACACAAGAACATATCCACATGCACACACACAAACAGACTCATGCACGTACACGCACAAACACACACACAAACACACACAAATCACACACGTCCACACGATTTAGTAGCCTCATTTCTAAAATTAGCAAAACATTAGAGATACGTTCCTGACCTCTGCCTTCCAGGCACACGAGGAAGCTGAGGTCCTCCCACCCTCCCGTGAGGTTAGACGTGGCTGCCCTTGGCCAATGCGCTGTGAACCCACAATGAGCGGGTCCCTGCGAGTGAAGCTTGGTAGAGGAGTGTGTGGCTCCTTCACCACCTCCCCTGCCGCGGGGTCCTGGAGGCCACATTGAGACAGGCTCCTGTCAGCTGGGGCCCTGAGGGCTCAGAGGAGCAGCACATCCTGACGGATACAGGGGCCCAGATGGTGGCTTCGAAGATAAGAGACAAACCTGCTACCTTGCTATCCCTGCAAGCGAGGGGCATGCCAGGCTGATGGCTGCGTGGCAAAGGTGGAGGAGGTGTCCCCCACAGCTCTCTCGGGAAATGACACGTGCTTCCTGCTACCAGCAGGCAGACTCAGATGGAGGCAGAGGGGATGAGAGTGTGGCAGGCACGCGACCAAAAGTCAATGCGATTTGGTCTCCAATGACCCCAAAGTAAAAACCAGTCCCAGAGGCAATTGACCTTTGACCATTTCAGAAGCCTCACATCCTCCACTGGCTGGCACCGTCCCCCGAGCCCGATCTGCCTGCAACAGAGTCCCCTGTCCTCAGCAGGCACGTGCCTGGCCCTAGCCTGCAGGAATAGGCCTGTGCCTGGCCTTTTAAATAATCAAAGGCCAGAGCCAGGGGCCGTTCCTAAAGGTCTTTCAGGAGCCTCACTGTCAGCCAAGCAGCAGGGTCAGACCTGGGCTCTCGCAGCTCCCAGATACCCTGGTGGATGGGGACAGCCTCTACGTGGGGTGGGGGAGGCAGGCTCCCCTGAGATGTTCCGGGGCTTAGATGGTACCAGCCAGGAGGCTGGGAAGGTATTCATCAGCTCGGGGAATGTAATGTCAACACCCTTGCCTTCGTTTCTGTGCCTGAGTTAACATTTCACCCTATTTTCTTGAGAATTAAGGCTGTAAATGACATTTACTTTGCTTGTCATGAAACGCACAGAAGAACATTCGACTTTATTTTCAGGGGTTAATAGAGGTTTTTGCAAACTATGCTAGTTATCATAATAAAGGGCAAAAAGAATGAAGAAAATGCATAAATGTGGCACCGAGTAAATTTCACTGCTCTGCATTTATTTGCATGATGTTCCCTTTCTCCCGCTTTGACTGAATTTTTTTTTTCCCTAGAGGAAAGAACATGGGCTTAGGAGGCCCACCTCTGAGCTGTGGCTCCAGCCCTGACCCTGGCTTTCTGTTGCAAGCATGGAGGGCCCTTTCAGGTCTCCGAGCCTGTTCCTACCTGCGGTGCGAGGGTCCTAGTGCCCCACTCTGTGAGACTCAGATGGGGTCAAGGCTGCCCCCGCTTGGTGCTTGTCGCTCCCCGCCCTCACTGAGCCCCAACATCCAGGCAGAGATCAGTCAGCAACAACATCCACACGGGACAGGGGCTTTTCTGAGCACAATCATTCCTCACAAGTGTAGTACCCCACCCCCGGAGAAGACAGTCCAGAGGAAGCAAGGATGGGGACGCAGGATGGGAGCCCACCCAACCCAGGCCCGTGTCTGGAGGGAAAGGGCCTCCTCCACATCCATGTGGCAGAGCAGGCCTGGAGGCAGGCGGGGGCTCTGCTGGCTGACAGAGATGGAGAAGCCTCGGGACTCCCTGGAGCTCTCGGTTGGCCCAAGTTGGGGCTGCCAACACCACAGCTTTCCACTGCAAGCACCAGAGCCAGGCAAGTGGCCCCAAGTGCCTGGGCCCACTCTCAGCCCCTGCATCGGTGCCCGTCCTGCCAGCTCCATCCTGCCTGGCACACTTCTTGCTACAGCCGAGGCCTCCCTCCACCACTCACCTGTGCCTGCCCAAGCCCTGGACCCCTCCCCACCCTCTCGGAGACAACTCCAGGCGTGCAGGGACACTCAGCGTCATGCGTCGGCCTGGGGAGCAGGCAGGCACACCCTGTGCTGGAGGCCTCAGGGATCTCCCGGCTGCTCTGTGGCCAAGCTGACGTTCGCGGCATCCCAGCCTGCCTCCTGGTGTTGCTGGAACAGCTCATTCCTCCCCTTCCCTGAGCTGCATGTTCCCACACCACGTGGCAAGCAAACATCTAGAGGGCCCTCAGTGACAGCATGTACGCCAGACCCTGGTGGGGCAGCCTCATGTGGCATCTGCAGGGAGCAGCCAAGGGACCGAGGCACCAACTGTGCTGCTCAGCTGCATTTGGGCTTGAGGTTCCCCAGCCCAGGGTGGGGGGCCGGGGAGAGGCAGGGCAGGGAAGGCGCTGGGTGGGGGGCAGGTCTGTACTGGGATGTGTACCGCCATCCTTCAAGAGTGAGGCAGCAACTCTCACTGATGTCGCTCAGGGCCCGTGTGTCTCCTTCCTCTTTCATAAGGAAAAAGGCTTTGCTGAGAGCTCGGCGCTGGTGCTACAAGGAGCAGGCCCAGGTGCAGCAGGAGGGGCTCACCGTCCTTGGCCACGTCCCCGATGGGCACACTGTGCTTCTGTGCCATGTACCCCAGGAAGGAGAAGACGACAAAGCCGGAGGAGAAGCTCGTCAGGGAGTTGATGGAGGTGGTGACAATCGCGTCCCTGTAAGAACAAGACACGCCGTCTCAGGAACCAGCTGAGCTGCAGCAGTTACAATTTTCCAGTCATTATTCTTAATTTACTGTGTCTGGGGAAGGGGGCGGGAGGTCTTTGGAGGGGCCACTTTTCCCAGTGAGCACGGCCAGCTCCTTAGCAGCCTGGCAGAGCTGTCCGTGGGCCACCTTGGTCCCCTGGCTGAGCTGCTCAAGGCTCAGCCATCAAGGCTCAGGGTGGGCAGAACAGACGGCCACCCCTGTGCCCCGCGAGTCTTGCTGTGGACACCTCACCTAGGGCAGATCTTGCAGAACCTTTAGGAGCACACACCTCCCGGGGACCTCGCTAAGATGCAGATCCTGACTGGGCGGGTCTCATGGGGTCTCAGGGGCTGCGTTTCCCGTGAACTCCCAAGGGCGCTGGTGCTGCGGGCCTGGGGGCCCCACTCTGAGGGCTGAGAAACCAGAGGGCTGGAGGCAAGCGAAGGAGGAAGAGGGAGGGTCCTGGGGTCGGTCAGGGCACCAGCATCCTCCTCCTGGGTTCCAGTGTGGCCTGTCACTGGGGTGGAAGCACCACACACTTCATCTGCAGAGCACCTGGACCCAGGTGGACGCAGGTGGGCAGCGGGCAGGGGCTGTCTCGGGACCTGCCTTCCAGCACCCACTTTCAGTGGAGCCTGCCTGTGGTCTGTCTGGCCATTCTGCTGCACACACTGTCCTTGTATTTTTACCGTGTTTCTATCCTCATGATGTGAAAGAAAGTAAGCACAAGTCCATAAAGGTCAAAGAAAGCAGGTCCCGGATAAAATTCTGTTTCTGTTTTTAGGAGGATTTGGGTTCCGGCATGGGGCTTCAGGTGCCTGCCGGTAACACGGGGTGCACATGGGATGGGGGGACACACTCAGGGGGTTGTGAAGCCGGACGCTGAGCAAGGGAGGACAGAGACCCCCCCGGGGCTGGTGTGAGGGAGGAGGGTGTGTCCTTGTGGAGGGAGGGGCTGGCCTTGCCACTCGGGGTCCTCAGTGGGGAATCTGGCCGCAGGTCAAACCTAGGCAGGTCCCTCCCAGGAGGCGACACACCCACTGGCTTCAGTGCCTTCTTTAAAGTTGAAATCAAAATCGTGCTGGGAGCTGCCTCGCTGTCGCTTCTGTCTGAAAGGCCACGCAGCTCACAGGTTTGCGGGTTCAGTGGATCCGCCCTGTTCTCATCCAGGGACACACTATTTCTGGAAGTCAGTGACCTCTCCCCAGTATTGATGAGGCCCCTGCCTGGCCCTGCTAGGGGCTCACCTGTAGCAGTTGTTGGTGAACTTGTTGTAGCTGGAGAAGGCGATCAGCACCCCGAACCCCACGCCCAGGGAGAAGCACACCTGGGTGGCCGCGTCGATCCAAACCTGCAGAGCCAGAGGGCGGTGAGAGGCTGTCCCAGGAGAACGCAGGGCACAGGCAAAGGACCTGAGCACCCTTCCTGTCCCAGCCCCACGCCGAGGCCTCTAAACTCAACACCATCCTCAGGAAGCAAATGGCAGCAGACGACTGGTGGAAGACGCAGCCTCAGGAAGTGAACCCTCCCAGGCCAGCGGCCTGGAAGAGCCTGAGAAGCAGGGGGCTGTCTGTGTTCATTGATCTGGGATTCCCCATGGAGTATCAGGGCAGCGATTCCACAGAACCAGAGGTGCCCTGCTCCATAGCCCTCAGAACAGCACGGACTCATCCACACACAACATGACCGCAGCATCCTAATAACCCTCAGACCAGCACGGCCTCATCTACACACAACATGACCACAACATCCTAATAACCCTTAGAACAGCACGGACTCATCCACACACAGCATGACCACAACGTCCTAATAACGCTTAGAACAGCATGGACTCATCCACACACAACATGACCACAGCATCCTAATAACCCTTAGAACAGCACGGACTCATCTACACACAACATGACCACAGCGTCCTAATAACCCTTAGAACAGCACGGACTCATCTACACACAACATGACCACAGCGTCCTAATAACCCTCGGAACAGCACGGACTCATCTACACACAACATGACCACAGCGTCCTAATAACCCTTAGAACAGCACAGACTCATCCACACACAGCATGACCACAGCATCCTAATAACCCTCGGAACAGCACGGACTCATCCACACCCGACATGACTGCAGCGTCCTAATAACCCTCGGAACAGCACGGACTCATCCACACACAACATGACTGCAGCATCCTAATAACCCTCGGAACAGCACGGACTCATCCACACCCGACATGACTGCAGCGTCCTAATAACCCTCGGAACAGCACGGACTCATCCACACACAACATGACCACAACGTCCTAATAACCCTTAGAACAGCACGGACTCATCTACACACAACATGACCGCAGCATCCTAATAACCCTCAGACCAGCACGGACTCATCCACACACAACATGACCGCAGCGTCCTAATAACCCTTAGAACAGCACGGACTCATCCACACACAGCATGACCACAGCATCCTAATAACCCTCGGAACAGCACGGACTCATCCACACCCGACATGACTGCAGCGTCCTAATAACCCTCGGAACAGCACGGACTCATCCACATGCTGCATAATGGCGGCACCCTGATAACCCTCAGAAAGTCATGAACTTACCCACACACAACATGATGACGGCGCCCTGATAACCCTCAGAGCAACTTGGACTCATCCACACACAACATGATGGCAGCACCCTGATAACCCTCAGAAAGTCATGAACTCATCTACACACGACATGACCGTGGCGCCCTGATAACCCTCAGAACAGCATGGACTTATGCACACTCACACCAGCCCTAGCGGGGTCTCCATCCTCCCTTGATCAGGGTCCGGCTTCACAACCCCCTGAGTGTGTCCCCCCATCCCATGTGCACCCTGCTACATGATGGCGGCTTCCTAATAACCCTCAGAACATCATGGATCATCCACAAGCTGCATGATGGCGGCGCCCTGGTAACCCTCAGAACAACATAAACTCATCCTGAGGCTACATGATGGTGGCACCCTGATAACCCTCAGAACAGCATGGATCATCCACACGCTACATGATGATGGTGTCCTGATTGGACGCACACCAGCAGTGCTTGCTTTGTATCTTTCCCAAAACATGAGCAGTACAGGTGCACAGTGGCACCTGGGCATGGCCAGGAGCCCACCTGCAGCTTAGACGCTGGTGCTGTGCCTGCCCAACTTGGTGGATGGCACCCACAACTCTGGACGTGAAAGGAAAGGTGGGTGGGTCCACGATTGGACCATTGTGGTATTTTAAAAAGTCAGCACAACCTGCTAAGGTGAGGGCACTGTGGAGACCGTTTAGTGACTCAGATGCCCACCTTGCCCCTCCCTGGGCCTTGGATGGGGGAGAAGGAGCAGCCAACCTCCCTTGGAGACATTTGAGGGACTGGTCAGTTAGGGCTGTTCCTGCAAGTCCCTGGAGCCCATGGTACAGGCCTGTGGGCCAGGATGCTGAGGCAGAGACACCAGATGCTCCTGCTGGGGAGGCCAGGTGGGTCTCAGGGCATCCCAGGTCCCAGGTCAAGCTTGCCTGAGCTTGACTGAGCAAGGGAACTGGGTGCTGCAGAGGGGGCGAGGCCCTCTGTCCTTTGGGCAGCATGTCAGAGCCTCAAGGCAACCCCAGTTCCTGGGACAGTGTGTTTGGAGGCAGATGGCCGGCCCCGCAGTCAGGGCTGTGCAGGTGGCCAGTGTTTCAGCATGAGGGGAAGAGCCAAGCCAAGAGTGGCTGGGTGGGCAGTGGGTGGAGAGGCTCATACCCTGATGTGGCTCCCATGCTGGTCATCAACCACCTGCCTGGCTAGATAGCTGCAGGCTGGATCAAGTGTCACAGGGGAGTGCCTGCTTCCTCCTCACCCTGAGCTGTGTGTGCAGCTCAGGTCTCTGCCCAGTGCCACCCCAGAGCCAGTGCCCATGGCTGCCTCCCTGGGCCTCACCTCATGCACTTTCACTCCAGGACTTGCAATTGTCCTTTCCTTCCATTTCTTTCCTGATTTCTTTTCACTATACATTAATCCATCATCTATTATCTATCAATCAATCATCTATCTATCATCTATCACTGTCATCTATCAATCCATCACCAATCTATCATCTATCTGTCATCTGTATAATCTATCAACTGTCTATCATCTATGAATATATGAAGTACATGTGTGTGTATGTATCTATCTCCATCCATCCCATTGTATATCCATCCTATCTACCTACCTATCATCCATCCATCCACTCATCCATCATCCATCCATCCACCCATCCATCATCGATCCATCCATCCATGCTATCCAGCTACCTATCATTCATCCATCCACCCATCTGTCCATCATCCACCAATCCACCCATCATCCATCCATCCATCCACCCATCCATCCATCCACCCACCCACCCATCCATCATCCATCCATCCATCCATGCTGTCCAGTTACCTACCTATCATTCATCCATCCACCCAAACATCCATCATCCAGCAATCCACCCATCATCCATCCATTATCCATCCGTCCATCCTATCTAGCTACCTACCTATCATTCATCCACCTATTCACCCATCCATCATCCAGTCATCATCCATCCATCCATCAATCCATCCATCCATGCATCCATCCATGCTATCCAGCTACCTACCTATCATTCATCCATCCACCCATCCATCCATCATCCAGCAATCCACCCATCATCCATCCACCCATCCATCCCATCCATCATCCATCCATTATCCATCCGTCCATCCTATCTAGCTACCTATCTATCATTCATCCACCCATTCACCCATTCATCATTCATCCATCCATCCATCATCCATCCATCCATACTATCCAGCTACCTACCTATCATCCATTCCTCCATCCACCCATCCATTATCCATACATCCAGCCAGCCAGCCAGCCTTCCATCCACCCATCCTATCTATCCATTCTATCTACCTACCTATCATCCATCCATCCTATCCACCTACCTACCTAGCATTCATCCATCCATCCATCCATCCATCCATCCATCCAATCTATTCACTCTCTCCACCTAATTTTTGACATCTCGTCTTTGTAATTTGTTCTCCAATGAGCATCTTTTCACATGCACTGGTGTTTGTTTTGCCTCCTCCTGGGGCTGCCTATTCTTCCTGGCTGGAGCACTAGGCTCTACGCTGTCCTTGTGGTATTTTTCTTTGATTCTATAACATGCCATGGTCCTGCAAACACACCCCTTGGCTTCATTTTGGCCTTTCTGGGGTCCTGACGCCCTGCTGACTTCATGGTTTGTCCGGCTCCAGCTCTGCACTTGTGGGCCCCCCGCCACAGCTGATTTTGCTGCCCTGGTTGTCCTCCTCTCTCTTCCTTGGTGCCCGTGGGCCACACACCTGCTGCACTCATGGCTCCTGTCTCCACAGGGCTTCCCCTTCAGTGCTGCAGACACACTTCCATCCCCACCCCCACCCAGCTGCTTTGCAGGCTCATAGGTGCCATGTCCAGGTGCCTTCTCTCACTGCACCTGTCAGCTGCTGCCTCCCTGGGGCTTCCTGGGAGGCTTGCAGCCATGCCCGCCCATCCCTTCTCCCCTTCCTTCCCACTTCTGCCTTGGGTTTACACTTGCCTCATGACCCCCAGACCTGGCTCCACCGGCCCACCCACATAGGACAGCACCTCTCAACGGCCTCCTACCTCACACCCCAGCTGAGATGGCCCTTCCCCTCTTGCCGCATCGTCCTCTCACAGCAACATGGACGCCTCTGGGTGGCTTTGGGGCCTGCCACCTCCCCCACTTAGTCCACCTGATTTCCAACGATGCCCCAAGGGAGCTGCCATTTTTGTCATGCCAGCCTTCCACCAACAGCTGCTTCTGTTTCTGGGCCTGTTTGCCCGGAATGGTGCAGCCCTTTCTTCCCCCTTTCTGGACAAGGGACCCATCCCCCATGGCCCAGCTAAGTCTCCTCTCTCCGGGAGGCTTTCTCCAAATATTTTAACCCTGAATTATTTCTTCTTTTGCTGACCAAATCTGCAGCCTGAGTCTAGATGGAGTTTTTGATGTAATTTGATTTAGATGACTCATACTGTATCACAGGTACTTGGGATTTGGCTTCCTGAGGAAAGAACCCTGGTGTCTGCAACTCTGACACATCTCAGCCCTGGCAGGCAATGAATATGGAAACCTGGGAATGCCAGAGCCCCTGTGGACTGTGAAGCAGTGAGCGGATTGTACTCACAGACGCCTCGCAGAGCCGGTAGAAGTCAACGCTCAGGTATGCTCTGATGCCGTCTATGGCTCCAGGGAGGGTGACCCCACGCAGGAGCAGGGCAGTGAGGACCACGTATGGCATGGTGGCTGTGATCCATACCACCTGCGGGAGAGGACAGTATCACCAAGCTGCACAGGCGGGGCCCTTGCTGGGAGCAGACACTGGCACAGGGGCACCGGGTTGCCCTGACGGCTTGTCCTCTGATTGGGAGGCCCAATTCCCAAACATTTCCTGGGACGCCAGCTCAGCAAATGCTCATTGGAGTGAGAAGGTCAGACACTTTCTGTCCTGCACACCCTCCCCAGGGATGGAATGGGAAGAACAACTTGGCGGGGAAAGCACATTCCTTTTCTGCATTCGGTCTGCCAGAGTAGCTGGGAGTGGCTGATGGAGGTTTTCTGATGCGTGGGACGTGAGTGGATTCACACTGGTGAACGGCACTGTGGCACGCTGAAGGGCAGCTCTGGGCTGTGTCCCTGCGGGAGGCTCCCATGGCTGGTGCCATACTACCCGCACTATTCCAAGGGAGGGGTCGTATCTTGGTCAAAACTGGCTTTGGCCCATATAACAACCAAAGTATTTTTTTTTTTTTTTTTTGAGATGGAGTTTCACTCTTTTTGCCCAGGCTGGAATGCAGTGGCATGATCTCGGCTCACTGCAGCCTCTGCCTCCTGGGTTCAAGCAATTCTCCTGCCTCAGCCTCCCACGTAGCTGGGATTACAGGCATGTGCCACCACGCCTGGCTAATTTTGTATTTTTAGTAGAGACAGGGTTTCATCATGTTGGCCAGGCTGTTCTTGAACCCCTGACCTCAGGTGATCTGCCCGCCTCAGCCTCCCAAAGTATTTTTATCAACAAAAAAATCATGTTGTGTGTGCCTTCCTGCCAGAAACGCTGCCGTGGGTGCTTCCTTCCTGAGGCCCTTCCCCGAACACAGCTACATATGGACCCAAAACCCAACTGTGCCATGTGTCCACCCAGCCCAGCCATGGCCACGTGTCCAACTCCCCCCACCCAGCCATGGCCACGTGTCTACCCAAGCCAACCCGGCACAGCCACAGGTGTACCCTCAATCATGGCCACAAGTACACTCCCAACCTGATCATGGCCATATGAGTCCCCCAAACTCAACCATGGCCATGTGTCCACCCCAACCTGGCCATGGCCACATTTGTAGCACAAAACCCAACTGAGGCCACGTGTGCATCCCCTGTCCAGCCATGGACACATGTCCACTTGGTGGCCCCATGTCTACAGGCCCAATTGATGACCCCCAAGCCTCACCTTCCCTGAGGTCTTCACGCCCTTCCAGAGGCTGAAGTAGAGCAGCACAATGACCAGCACCAGGCAGGCTGTGAGCTGCCACCGTGGAGGCCCCAGGTCGTCGATGCCATGGCTCTGGTGGAGGTGCAGCACGCCACGTCTGCAGAGGGGAGTCAGCGGGGGACTCTGTGGGTGGCTGTCAACCCACCTGGAACTGGACGGCTGAGCTTGCCCAGGGACCTGCCCTCCCCATCTCAGCAGGGCAGAAAGCATCCAGTCTGATGGACAAGAGATGCCTTCCAGGGAGGTCTGGCCCATAGGCCTTGGCAGAGGTGTCAGGGCTGCCCTTGAAACCCGTGGAGCACATGGGAGGCCCAGGAAGCCCTGCCTCACCGTCTGCCCTTGGCACCCCTGCTCACTGGAGCTGGGGAGGGAAAGGGCACCTTGGGTCTTTGAAGAAAAGGAGCCACAGAAACCAAAAGGAAGTTGCTGAGCAATGCTGGGTACCCACCACTGCCCACAGTGCTGCCCATGGTGCTGGGTACCCACTGCTGCCCAGTGCTGCCCATGGTGCTGGGTACCCACCACTGCCCACAGGTGCTGCCCACAGTGCTGGGTACCCACTGCTGCCCACAAGACAGCCCCAGGGTCCCTCTCCAGGGATGAGGCCAAGCAAACTCTAGCAATAATGCCAGGCACACAGGCGCCAGCCAGCACTGTTTTCTAAGGGGACGGCTCACGACACCTGCTCACAGCCCCTGCTGCTATGAGGATTCCACAAGGAACAGATTCAGTGGATGACTCTGCTCCAGCAGGAATCACTCGCAGTTCCACTGTTTTTTGAAGGATCCCTCAGAAAGGGCAGAACAGAGGGTGAGGGATGGAGCTGACCGTCAGCCGTGCTCCTTGCCCCAGGCACAGATCCTGGGCCCCCTTTCTGTGGGAACTCATTCCATCCTGGTGACACTCTTTGCAGGAGAACGTGCACCAGGCTACATGCAGTCAGCTGCATCACCATTGCAGACTGTGACTTGGGGCCAAGGCAACTGTAACAGCCGTGCCGCTGCCACTGTAGAGTCAGGAGCTGTGACAGCCAGGAGCCGCATTATGAAAGGAGCTCCCACTGCCCAGGTTTGCTTCTGTTGTGGGTCCACTGAGGTCCCCAGGAGATAACACCTGACACCCACGGTGGAGCCCGGCCGACTGCAGCCCTGGGGAGCTTTCCACCAGCTGCGAGGCATTCCAGGGCCATGTCCCAGGAATTCGGCTCTTCAAACTCCAGAATCATACCAGACACCCTGGCTGCTGCCAATAGGGAAGGCCCCACAAGCCCTGAAAGGGCTGGACAGTGCCTCCGTCCTATCCTGGAGGGTGTCCAGGCACAGGCCCCAGGTTGGCACAGGCCCCAGGTTGGCTGGGTGGGCAGATGGCTGCACCACTGAAACCATCACCACCATTCTCTGCTCTTCTCCGGGGGCAAGCCGCTCAGTCAGGAGGCTGTCCGTCACCCGCACTGCTCAGGGAAAGTCGTCTGAGCTGGTGGAGGTCATGCCTGCCCTTCCTGGGGCAGTGGGGACTCCCAGGGCCTTCCTCTCACTCCTCCTGCCACACACCAGGCTCTGCTCCTGCTGGCCAATCCCTGTCGCTCTGCTCCCCCAGCAAAGTCTCATCACTGAGAGCTTCTGAGGCCTCACAGCAACTTTGTGCAGCCCGGACCACTCCTCACTCACTTCCCGTGGTGTTGCTGACCCCAGCATGCCACCCACCCACGCCTTGGCAGCCTCGGTGCCTCACACACACATGTGCATGAATTACACACCCAGACCAGACAGCACACCCTCTCCCCTTTCCCAGGTGCCTGGAGAAAAGGCAAACTCAGTCAATGCCCATACGTGGCACAGGCCCTCCCGGACCTGATGGGGAGGCCCAGGGAAAGTGCGCTGCCTAACTCGGGGCCTTCTCACAAGGTTGTGTCCACAGCACACACAGCTGGCTCAGCATCAAACACGAAAGCAACTTCGGACGCAGCACCTTGACACACTGGGTCGAGCCCCTTCTCGAGATTAGAAAGTCACTGTGCGTTGAGGTTATTTGAAAACCCACAGACAATTTAGAGAACCGGACACTCCTGAGTGCTGTCAACCTGAGAAGAGGGGTCCCCACAGCTGACCACAGCATGGGAAGCAGCCATGCCAGGAACAGGGGAAAGCCGTGCATCTCACAGCATGTCCATGCTTCTGAGGGCAGGGCAGGCGAGACAATCAAAGGACGTCTGGGAAGGGGCATAAGTGCAGGCCCACGTGCAGGCGTTTCATAAGCCATAATAGTTGGGAGGACCAGAAAAGCATTGGCCCAGGATGTTCGCCAGGCGTGGAAAAGGCACGGCACCTCCCAATTTCTGCTGGGCTCTTTTTCCTGGTGAATTCGTGGCCATGATTCAATTGGGTGACAGTGGAGCCACTGGTGGTGATCCAGGCATGCTCAGGCCTCCCACGCATCATTGTGATGACCTCACAGCAGCCCTCTCACCCCGTTTTACCAAGAGGGAGCCAAAGCAGTGAGGTGGTGAAACAAGCTTCCAAAGGATAAAATTGTGCCAAAGCACGTTAACTTCCTATTAGAACAAATCTAACTCTCTAAACAAAGACAACAAGAGCTAAGTACCCATTAGTATAAAACTCACCAAGTCTAGCATCTAATAAAAAATTACTAGACATGACAAGAAGCAAGAAATGTGATCTACAACCAGAAGAAAATCAGTGAACAGCTACTTCACATGATATAGAAAAATTAACCCAAAATGGATAAAAGAGCCAAATATAAGGGCTAAAACCATAAGACTCTTGGAAGAAAACATAGGGTAAATTTTCATGATCTTGGACTTGGCACTGGTTTCTTAGATATGACACAAAAGATGAATTAGACTTCATCAAAATTTAAAACTTTTGTGCACTGAAGGATGCTATCAACAGAGTAAAAAGGAAAACTACAGAATGAGAGAAAATATTTGCAAATCATCTATTAATCTGATAAGAAAATAATACCTAAAATATGTAAAGAACTCCTAAAACTCAACAACAAAAAATCTGACAGCCCAATTCAAAAATGGGCAAAGGACTTGAATAGACATTGCTCCAAAGATGGTATACAAATGGCCAATAAACACATGAAGAGATGCCCAACAGTCACTAATCATTAAGGAAATACAAATCAAAAATACAATGACAGACCACTTCACACCCATTAGGATGGCTATTATCAAAATAAACAAGCAGAAAGTAAGTGTTGTCAAGGATGTGGGGAGATCGGAACCCTTGTTCCGATTTGCATCCACTGTGGGAAACAGTGTGGTGGTTCCTCAAAAAATTAAACACAGAATTATCACATAGCTTCAGCAATTCAACTTCTGGGTATCTACTCGAAAGCAGGTACTCAATACTGAAGTTCATAGCAGCATGTTTTTACAGTAGCCAAAAGGTGGAAGCAACCCAAATGTCCATCAAAAGATAAATAGATCTGGCCAGGTGTGGTGGCTCACATTTGTAATCGCAGTGCTCTGGGAGGCTGAGGCAGGAGGATTACTTGAGCCCAGGAGTTTAAGACAGGCCTGGGCAACATGGCAAGACCCCACTTTACAAAAAATTTTAAAAAATTAGCTGGATGTGGTGTCACATACCTGTAGTCCCAGCTACTTGGGAGTCTGAGGCAGGAGGATTGCTTGAGCCCAGAAGGTCAAGGCTGCAGTGAGCCGTGATCATACCACTGCACACTCCAGCCTGGACAACAGAGTGAGATCCTGTCTCTAAAAGGGAAAAAGATAAATGGATAAACAAAACATGATATATCCATACAATGGAATTGGAATATTATTTGGCCTTAAAAAGGAATGAAATTCTGGTTCTGAAATTCTTCAATAAACCTTGAAGACATATGCTAAGGAAAATAAGCCAGTCACAAAAAAAGTGATTCTACTCAGAGGAGGGACCTAGAGTAGACAAATTCACAGAGACAGAAAGTAGAGGGAGGATGGGGACTTAGTATTTAATAGGGACAAAATTTCAGCTTTGGAGGAGGAGAAAGTTCCAATGGATGACGGTGATGGTTACACAACATGTGATTGTACCTAATGCCACTGAACTGCACTGAAAAATGGCTAAGGTGGTAAAAGCAATGCTATGTATAGCTTACCACAATAGCCCCCCAAGAAGGCAAAATACTTTTGTGTAAAGCCCAAGCTGAATCACTGCCAGCAAGTCTACGCTATGAGAAATGTTAAAGGAAATTCTTTAGATGGAAGGAAGATGGTCTTAAATGGAAACCCCAATCTACATACAGGATCGGACAGCACTAGAGATGGTGACTATGCAGGTAAATATAAAACATTTCTTTGTTAGATTTATTTAAAATGTAAATGCTTAAAGCAGAAATAACAGCAAGGTATCATGGAGTGATACATACTGTAGAAATAAAATCTATGACAACAATTGCACGAAGGATGTGAGGGAAACAGAAGTCTACTGTTGTAGGCCCTTCTGTTCTGTGAAACGGTATCATGTCACTTGAAGGTAGACTGTGATAAGTTAAAGATCAATGTTGTAAACCCTATAAAATCCATGAAAAAATGAAAACAGAAAGCTATAGTTTATTAGCGAATAGTGTTGACAAAATGAAAGCCTAAAAAATTAATTCAAAACAGGGAATAAATAGAGGAAACAAGAAACAAAGAAAAGATGGGGCAAAAAATTAGCACAATGAAAGACTTAAAGCCAGCCATGCTGACAATTATTGAATGGAAACTCTAATTAAAAAACAGAGATTGCCATATTGGATAAAAAGCACAACAAACTCGATGGTGTCTACAATAAATCCATTTTATATATAATGACACATATAGTTTAAAAATAAAAGGCTGGAAAAGATAATACCACACAAACAGTAATCGTACGAAAGTTGGGGTGGCCATATTACTATCAGACAAAGTAGACTTCAGAATGAGAAATCTAACCCAGAAGGATAGTTCAAATGGTAAGCAGCCAATTCAAAGACTAATAATAATAAACATGTATGCACTTCATAGCAGAGTTTCAAAATACGTGAATGAAGCAAATACTGATAGAAGGGAAAAGAAACAGACAAATCTACAATGATAGTTGAGATTTCAGTACCCCTTTCTCAGTAACTGATAGAGCAAGTAGACAGAAAACCAGTAAGGATGTAGAAAACCTGAAAAACACCATGACCTAACATGACCTCTCTGACATTTATGCAACTCTCCAACCAAAGACAGCAGAATACATATTCTTTCTAGGTGCACGTGGAACATTCACCAGTGTAAACCATCTAGTAGGTCATAAACAAGTCTCAATATATTTTAAAATATTAAAGATGTATAAGCATATCATCTTGCCAAAACAGAATTAAATTAGAAATCAATAACAAAAATATCTAGCAAACCTCCAAATATTTCAAATTAAACAACAAACTTCTAAAAATGCCCTGTTAGTCAAATAGAAATCAAAAGAAAGATTAGGGAATACTTTGAACTGAATGAAATGAAGACACAGCATATCAAACTTTGTGGGATGCAGCTAATGCAGTCCATTTGAGGCAAGTTAATAGCTTTAATTTATAACTTTATAATTTATATTGGGCAGTGTCGATAAGTATTTATGGAAGTGGGGAAACTGTAAACTGGTCAGAGTTATGTGGTCCTGTGTTGGGGTTTTGAAATGAAAACACAGCATATCAAATTTGTGGGATGCAGCTAATCAATAATCTCCAGGTTCCTACAAGGAAGGGTTCCTTTCATTCCTCTGCAGGAACCATGCCACCTCCCTCTGGTGGGTGGGCTGCTGCCCAAGAAGGAAGTGGCAATGCAGGAAGGCTGGCTGGGAACCCTGGGGGCCAGGGGTGCCAGCAAGTCCCACAGGATATGTTTCATTTGCCAACCCTGAGGAACACAGGGTGCAGGAGCCAGCACTGCACACGGCATTCATGGCACATGGAGGAAGCACCATCAGTGGGGCAGCTCAGCAGTCTTTTCTGACTTAGGGCCCAGAAGACACGGCCAGCGTCTCACCCAGGCCTCATGGTTACTTCCTGAGGACCTGTAGTAAAAACGCACGATAAAGCCCTTTCAGATCTACTCTTGCTAACATCTTAGTTGTCAAATTTATGACATGTTTCATAACATGCGGCATGTTTCGTGCATTGTGTAGGAACCTCAATCCCTCTTGTGGTTACTGACAAAGTCAGGCATGCCCATTATCTAGGACAAAGAGCTGCACTGTCATACATCACAGCCACTCTGGCCTTTACGGCCTTTCACGGTGAGACATCCACTCCCTGATTACATGCGCTGGCAGGAACCTGACATCCTTTGTCCAATGGTCTGCTTTATAAAGCAGGTTTGAAATCCAGAAAACCCCTGGCAGATCTGAGCACATTACGACTGTCCCCCCTGCTCCCCAAGAGTCACCGGGGCCTGTTTCAGGGGAACCTCAGTCCCACTGGTGGGAAAATCAACTTCAGAAGGTGTGGGAGGAGCGCCAAGCGCCTCAGTGCCCTGAGTCATTAATCATTTGTGAATTGATCTTAAACCTTCTCCAGCTCCCCACGTCTGCTCTTGAGCTGTCGCCAGCTAAAGTGTACCATGTGCCAGTGCGGACAGGGCTTCTGAGTGAAGGGCTGGGCACCTTTCTGTTTCCTTCCTTCCTTCCAGACTGAGAACTTCCAAATAGACTTCACTAGTCTGATCGCTTAAAATAATAACACGTGTTCTTTCCTTCTAGCATTCTTAACAATGAATCACTGGACTAATCATTACACTAAGTTTTCCTCTCCAATTTTGTTATCTTAACATCACTTAGATGAGTCAACATTTCCCACACTGCCCAAACAAAAGGCAGTCCCCACATGGCTGCACTTGGCAGCTTTAACAGGGCATTGGGTACCGGGAACTCTCAGGCTCTTGCCCAGGTGGCGCCTCTGCAGCCTCTGCCCCTGTGTGCCCCCCCACTTTCTCCTGCTGTCCCATCTCTTTGATCGCATGCTAACCCTGAGAGCTGGGCACACAGCAAGAGCACATGCAGCCCAGGCCTGGAGTGTTCATGGGGTGTTTAATGAGGGAAATGTAGGTGTGAACAGCCCATCCACACGCAATGGGAGTTTTCTCCCTCGAGAATGTTAAAATCTACTTGGACAAATGGTGTGACTGTGCATTATTTGGACGATTTTATCATTTCCTCCTTGCCTGTTACCCACGGGAGTCCTGCCCAGACTCTCCCACGACGTTGCCTGCAGCTGCATTTCCTATGGCGATGCTCGCCCAAGTGTCTTCAGGCAAACCAACCAGGACTCATCCCGGGTGCATCTTCTCTCCCGCCTGCCCCACCTTCTGAAACCAGCCCTCCTCCCACAAGTGCCTTCCTGGCACCCCAGCCTGGACTCTCTCTCCTCCTGCTGGGTACTTGGTGGGCCCCTCTCTCCCATCGTGGCACCGTCCTCCTCAGAGTTCGTCACTCCTGTCCAATTCCCAAGCCACAAGAAAGGCCCACACAACGCTCACCCCACGCGACCCGTGATCTTCCTCATGCTCTAAGAAAAACTCCGGGTAGCCCCCCAAAACCTGCCTCCACCCCGGCTCCTCACCTCCGAGGCCAGTCCCGGCAATATGCTTCCATGTCCGAGGAGGAATTCTAGAACCAAGCACTTGGGTTCTGAATATCTGAGAGCAGAGCAGTTTGAGAGACTGAACACCCGCCCACCATGAGAACTGGCCCCTTTCCGGCAGCATCAGCCCTGCTTTCTCCAAGCCACACCCTCCGGCCTGCCCGAAGGCTCCATCTCAGCCATCTCTGACAAGACCCCCAGGAGAGGGCGAAGGTCCCTTCCTTGCAGGAAAAGACCTCAGTGATGTCTGTCCATACGGTTTTCAGATGTAGAAAGCATCTCTCTGGGAGGCTGTGCACCCCAAAGGTTCCTTTGCAGACCAAGACCAAAGTTCTCGGGGATGATCCTCCCCCAGCAGAGGCGAGGTGGGGGCTTCTCTGCTCACCTCCCGCCTGGCTGTTCTATGACCATGACTTGTACAAACATAACATGAGATGCTTCATTTGCTTTCAAGCTCCCTGTTTTCTGACTCAAAACAAATTTTGCAAAGGCACCTACTGGCTGTTAAAACTGGAATTATTCTTATTAGTCAAAGTTCCTTTTCCTACCTTGAAGTGGACTCATTTTTGCATATAAACGTGAATAAGACGCGTCTAACTAGGCAAGCGAGCCCCCAGACAGGAGTGTCCTGGCTGTCGAGGAACAGCAGATGTGAGGAGAATCGCGCAAACGTCCTCTTGTCCTCTCCGAAATGGCGGCTGAGTTTAAGCGTCCGCCTGTCAGAACGGCGACCCGGCACGAGGCCCCAGGCCCGGCTGGCGAGGGCAGGAGGATGTGGATGGCACCTGCCAGGTCCGGATTCTGGGAGGGGTCCAGGGGAAACAGGGAACCCCTGGGGGTCAGTCACGGCCCTTCCAGGCTGGGCCAGGCCATTGGTGATGAGGGAGGGCCAGCAGGAGCTGGCACGGGGCCCAAAAGGACTTCATCTGAGACATCGGGGTCCAGGAAAGCAGGTGCTGCAGGTGGATGGTGAGGGGCGGGCCTGGCCTGGGTGGACAGTGAGGGACGGGCCTGGATGGGGTGGACTGTGCGGGTTGGGGCTGGCCGGGGTGGACTGTATGGGTTGGGCCTGGCTGGGATGGACAGTGAGGATCAGGCCTGGCCGGGGTGGACAGCGAGGGACGGGCCTGACCAGGGTAGACAGTGTGGGTTGGGGCTGGCCGGGGTGGACGGTGTGGGGTGGGCCTGGCCGAGGTGGACAGTGAGGGAGGGGCCTGGCTGGGGTGGACTTTGTGGTTTGTGCCTGGCTGGGGTGAACAGTGAGGATCCGGCCTGGCCGGGGTGGATGGTGTGGGGTGGGCCTGGCCGAGATGGACAGTGAGGGAGGGGCCTGGCTGGGGTGGACTTTGTGGTTTGTGCCTGGCTGGGGTGGACAGTGAGGGTTGGGCCTGGCTGCGGTGGACAGTGAGGAACAGGCCTGGCTGGGGAGGACTGTGCAGGTCAGGCCTGGCCAGGGCAAAGGGAGGAGATAGAGCCCCAGGAGACTGCTGGACATGGGATACGCCAGCATGGGAGGTGGAAAGAGGCCCAGAGACAGAAATAAAGCCGTGCACGTAAACAACGAAACAAAGTCTTGGGAAAAGTGGATGGCTGGGTCACCCTGGAGACGGGGCTGCCTACTGAAGCCAGAGAATTCTTGTGCAGTGACACCCAGAAACGTATCTTTTCTGGAGAGGGCAAGGGCCTGAGTGAGGCAGTTCGGCCCCAGGCTACGCACAGAGGAAGAGCAGGGAGGAAGGGAGCCCAGACATGGGGCTGACTCACTCCAGAGGCGCCACTGCAGCTCCCAGAGACTGGAGTTTGCCCACCTTCCGCACAGGGGCTGCTGTGTTCCCCACCAGCCCCCTCCCACCCTGAGCCACTGCTGGGAGCAGCCCGGGGAGCTGCTCAGTGCCCCATCCTTGCTGAGGGCTCACCCTACAGGAGCTTTGCTGAGCTCCTGGAGACCACCACAGTGATTCAGAAATGTGCCCCTCCAGAGCATCAAAGGGATGGAGTGCAGGAACAGATTCCCCCTCCCCGCACCCTGGGAGTCAGTAAGGGCTGGTGTCCAACCAAGGGGCTACCATGGGGGACCTGGCTGCGCCATCTCTCCCGTTCCCGAGGACCCGACTCCCACTTACTCAAAGTACTCGGCAGCAGGTGTGGTCCCAAAAGTGTCGTTGAGGCCTGGGCTGTCGCCACTGGAGTCACCAGGGTGGGCATCCGAGCAGTTGGGGCTGTTCCAGGAGTTGTTGCAGTGGATCCAGGGGAGCTCCGTGGTGAAGGAGGAGAAGAGATAGTGCAGCGCCCAGGCGATGATGACGTTGTAGAAGAAGCCGACATACAGCGAGATGAGGATGACCGTGAAGCCCACACCTAGCGGGAAGGGGGAGGCCGTGGAGCCCACGCAGGTGGAGCACAGAGCCACCATCAGCAACGCGTCCCTTCCGCCTCCCCTCACAGGAGACATTACCCTGAGCCCACAGCTCCTGGACAGCCCTGATGCCAGGCAGCATCTTCAAACATGCAGGGGAAGGCCCGTGAAAGGCCTGAGATCAGATTTCATACTGTGACCACAGAGAAGAAGCTGCCCACTCCCCAAAACCATGCACTTCTACACAAGGACTTTCAGGGGTCTCTGAGGGACATCCAGAGCCAGCAAGGTCACCCAGAGCTATGGTGAGTATCCAGGGCCACCCTTATGCACCCAGAGACCCCCAGGGACACCAAGGTCACCCCCAGCCACACATGGTCATCCATCCCCACCACAGCCACTCAGGATCCATAAGGGTGATCTTCATCTAGGATCATTGAGGCCATCTAGGGGGTACTCTGGGTGACCCAGGGCAACCCAACCCATGGTTAACCAGGGCTATCAGGCCCATGTGAAACCATCAGAATCATCCACGGCCACCCAGAAGCACACAGGGCTACCTAGGGAACCCATGCAATAGGGCCATCAAAGGTCATCTAGGGTTACCCAGGAACACCCAGTGTCTCCCAGAGCCACGAAGACTGCCAGTAGTCACTAAGGGACACCTGGGGTCCTTGACAGCCATCCACAGCCACCCACAGCCACCAGGCTCATTCAGGACTATGGAGGGCACCCAGGACCACACATGATCACCCAGGCTAATCCAGGGCCACTTTGAGTTGCAAAGGGCCATCCATGGCCATCCACAGCCATCTCCATTCATCTACAAGTATCCACAGTCAGCTATAGCCATCCACAACAATTTATGGCCATCCACGGCCATCCACAACCGTCCACATCCATCCACAACCATCCACATCCATCCACAGCCATCCACAGTCATCCATGGCCATCCACATCCACCCCTGGCCGTCCACAACAATCTACTGGCATTCACAACCATCCACAGCCATCTACAGACATCCACAACTATCCACAGTCATCCATAGCCATCCACAACTATTCGTGGCCATCCATGGCCATCCACAACCATTCATGGCCATCCACATCCATCCACGGCCATCCACAACCATCCATCCATCCACAACCATCCACAACCATCCACAGCCAACTAAACCATCCACATCCATCCACAGCCATCCATAGTCATCCATGGCCATCCACAACCACCCACATCCACCCGGCCATCCACAACAATCCATTGCCATCACAACCATCCACAGCCATCTACAGACATCCACAGCCATCCACAGCCATCTGCATTTGCCCATAACTATCTGCGGCCACCCATGGCCATCCACAGCCACCCATGGCCATCCAGAGCCATCCATAGCCATCTATGGCCATCTGTGGCCATCTATAGCTGCTCATGCCTCTCCCACAAGACTACTCAGAAGAGTCATCTGAGCTCATTTACAGCCATGTGGATCCATCCAAGGTCACACTACCCATGCATGACCATCCAGGGTTTCCTAGAATCACCCAGGGCCACATAAGACCACCAGGGTCCACCCAGGGCAGGTAAGATCATCCAGGGCTTCCTTGGGCCACCCAGAGCCTTGCATGACTATGAAGGACTACTCAGAGTGATGTTTGACCTTCCAAGGCCTTCCAGGGCCATGCAAGACCATCAAAGACCAGCCAGGGCCATCCATGGCCATCCAGTGCCATCCAGGGTCTTTTAGAGTGTCCTTTCCAGGATCACAGACCTGGAATTTGGGATCCATCATTTATGGGGTCTCCTGGTAAACTGGAACAGAACTCAGTGGTCAGCAGTCTTTGGAATGGTGTCAGCCTGATTGGTGGGCAGATGGGCCTGGTGGTCAGATGGCTTCCTCCTTGTTCACTGCTGGATGGGCACTATCATGTTCTTGCTACTGGGGTTCACTTTACTAAGCTCCGGGAAGAATTTTTTTCATTTCCACATTTCTTCTCAGTTTGCTGACATGATTAGTTTGGGTACAACTTTGATTTACTTTATTAAAACCCAGTAGGCGCCATGCCCTGTCTTGCCTGTTCATGGCCAGGGGTAGGAGCATACCTTCAAGGTGATTTTTGCAGGGAGTGGCCTGGGTTGCTTTTTATAGTCTCAATCCTTAGGAGAAGCTGTTCTCATGCTCAGGGCACCTCAGTAAAGTTCTCTTCCTACCTTGAAAGCAAAAAGAAGGCTCAAAACTTTGTTTTAAACAGACCTAAGATCAGGAGTGCGGGTAATCCCTCTTGGAAAGTGTGCTCAGTAGTGGTGATGATGAAAGCCAAGCTGCTGCCTTTGGAAGGTCTTCTCTCACGTGGATCTGGTCCATATTAAATAATTCTGTATTGCAGTCTGTCACAGATTGCCTTTGGAAAGCCTTCTCCCACGTGGATCTGGTCCATATTAAATAATTCTGTATTGCAGTCTGTCACAGATTGCCTTTGGAAGGCCTTCTCCCATGTGGATCTGGTCCATATTAAATAATTCTGTATCACAGTCTGTCACGGATTGCCTTTGAAAGGCCTTCTCCCATGTGGATCTGGTCCATATTAAATAATTCTGTATCACAGTCTGTCACGGATTGCCGTTGAAAGGCCTTCTCCCATATGGATCTGGTCCATATTAAATAATTCTGTATCACAGTCTGTCATGGATTGCCGTTGAAAGGCCTTCTCCCATGTGCATCTGGTCCATATTAAATGATTCTATATCACAGTCTGTCCGGAGTCCCTTAGGAGAGAGGCTGGGTTGTGATCCACAGTGAACTCACCCAGGCAGCCAGGCTGGGAGCCACACTGTCGAGGAGCCAGCCACATTGTTTCCAGAGAGCACCGTGGAGGGTTTTCCATGGTGGTAACTGACAATGGATGCCCAATTTGAAAATTTTTCAAGGTTAAAACTTTCTGTATCAAGTCCTTAGCTTGAAACCCCGGGAAGTCTTTGATCAAACACCACCAGAGTGGATCCCAACCCAGAGTCCGAAGGAAGGGCTGACTGTGCCCTGGGTCCTTCCAGAGCCACTGCTTTTGTTTCCTGCCCTGCATCACAGATCGGCAGGGCCACCATGGGATCATGACATCACCATGGCCACTATGCATGACATCACCATTGGCCACACTGGCTGACACGGCTCCCAGAGCAAATGGGCCTGCTCTGATCCATGGGACAGTGCAGCCCCTACACCAGAGTCCCCCTTACCAAGAGACCCCTCCTGGTTGTGGATGCTTCCCTGGGCACCTGGGTGAGGAAACGGCTCCCTTGAACAGTGTGAGCACTGGCCAGGCATTTGGTTGCTCCAAGCCCTGCCCTTCGGGAAGGCAGAGCCCCTGACCTGGGCCACCGATGTGTGGCCCCTCACCAACCAGCCAACTTCACCACGAGCTCCTCAAGCTCACCAAAGGCCCAGACACACAAAACCCACTACCCTGTTTGCTACAGAACCTTCTAGTGATCTCTGCTCATGACATCACTGTGGGCTCCAGATGAAGCTTCACCTGACACATTTCTTAAACACCGTTTAGTGACACGGGAGGCCCTCTCCCCAAGGAGATGGCAGGCAAAGTCCCTGCTCGCGTTTCCAGGGAAAACATTCATGAGAACGTGGCGCTCCCCTTCCCTCCTGTCTGACTCCCAGGAAGCTCGGCAGTAAGTGTGAATTTCAAGCATAGCTCTTAAGGTCCATTTCCTTAAATTTATTTTTGCTTAGTACCTTTTTTTTATATTAACCTTGTGTGTAGTTTGTTTTGTGTTTGAGAAATCACACTAAAATATGATTGACTATAAAATATTTTATATTCAATACAATCGAATGGTAGGGTTTCCAGGACGTCTGTAAAATGGGGTTGCCCTTGGCAATGAAACCAAAACCTGACAAACAGAAGCCGGCTGAGGGTCATGCCTGCCAATGGTGCTTTGCCCACCCGAGCACGGCCGCCCTGCCCCATCCCTGAACACCTGTACACCCCAGGGCACCCACGAGAGCTGGCTTCAGGAGAGGGTGTTGTCAACGCATGCATGGATCCTGCTGGAGGAAGCCTCTGGTGGAGCAGCCCCTCCACACCTCACAGGAGGCATCAAGCAGGTCTTTGGAAGAAAGACGGGAGAGAGCCGGGCGCGGTGGCTCACGCCTGTAATCCCAGCACTTTGGGAGGCCAAGGCAGGCGGATCACGAGGTCAGGCGATTGAGACCATCCTGGCTAACATGATGAAACCCCGTCTCTACTAAAAATACAAAAAATTAGCCTGGCGTGGTGGCACACACCTGTAGCCCCAGCTACTCTGGAGGCTGAGGCAGGAGAATCGCTTGAACCCGGGACACGCAGGTTACAGTGAGCCAAGATCGGGCCTCTGCACTCCAGCCTGGTGACAGAGCGAGATTCCGTCTCACAAAAAAAAAAAAAAAAAAAAAAGAAAGAGGGGGTAGGACGCCTCTCTGTGTCAGTCTGGGTGTCTTTAGTATGTGCTTGCTGTGTGTGTTTATGTACCAGAGAGACAGAGAGGAGAAGAGACAGAACAGGAGAGACACAGAGAGGAAAGGAGGAAAAGAGACAGAAAGAGACACAGGGAGAGGGAAAGAGAGAGAGTGAGGGGAGGGGAGGAGAAGGAGAGTTTTAAAGACCCAACTCTCAGGACCCTGGGGTGTACTGCGGGGCTGAAGGCCCCAGAGGCCCCTCTGGCTGTGGTGCCCATCTCAAGCTGCCCTGGCGAGACTATGGGAAATGCAGGCGAATCATGGCCTCTGAGCAGCTGGGCCTCACCATGAACTCCACCCCCTGGCTTTTGAGGGTGGATCTTGGCTCCCAGTTAGGAGCAGGGAGCAGGTCTGCAGGAGGGGAGGGGCCAGGGACAACCAGGCTCCCTGGAAAGCTGGCTTCGTTTCCCCATGGAATTGCCACCTGCTCAGGGCTGGATGGTCTTTTAGCTCCATAATGATTGTTTTGGGCACTTTAGCTGATGTCTTAATTTACCACGTGGCACTTCTATTCAATGAGACATGAAAACGCATGCATTTTTATTAACTAAATTTTTAAAAAGGACAAAGGCACATGTATCAGGGTGCCGGGGGTGCATGGTGTACATCTAATTTCATGAGCAGTGTCAGTCTCCTCTAAACTGGCATCCTGCGGTTGACAGGTAGGCAGAACAAACGGGACACTGGCACCGGAACCTGCAGCGTTACTGAGATTCAACAACTCAATGTGTCTCATCTCTAAAAAGTCCAGCTTTCTTGCACTGATTCATCTATCCCTTTGTGGGTCGAACAGTTCACTTTCTGTGATTTGCAATTTTCCTTCCTCACCAGGACTAGGTGAGTGTGAACAAGCTCTTCCCAAGATCCGCCTGCAGGGCCACGAGCCTTCCTTCCTGCAGCCACGCTTTGCAGCCCTCCTCTGGGACTAGTCTTCAGAACGAAGCTGGCGGCATGGGATGCGGTATTGTGGGCACAGGGGCTGTGACACGGAGGAGATGACTGCCCAGCTTCCCCCAGCTGTGCATTGTGGGGAACACGATGAGATGCCCGCATCCGCCGGCTGCATTTCTTCAGAATGAGGTGCCACTGCTCACGCTGACGGAAGTCAGAGGTTCTCTACTAGCCCAAGTCAAGTTGGTGCTCTGAAATTCTTAGAAATTGCTTCTTGACATTTTATGGACTGCATCATGAAGACCCACACCGGCAGCTTTGTTGGTGAACATCCTTTCCATGTGACAGACAGAAGGAAATGAGCTCTTATCTGCGGACCCACAGGCCCCTTTTCCTCCTGCCCTCCTCACCTGAATCTTGCATGTGAAGAGGTGATTTAACTTGCTCCAACACCAGGCTCACTGGCGGGAGTGGGGCATGGGGCTGTGCCATGTAAGACACTTGTGACAGACTCCAGGGTGGCTCTTGAAAATCCAGCAAAGCAGTTTGACGTCGCTGCAGCCTGTGCCAGAGCACAATGTCATCTTTCCCCAGTTTCCCCTACCCCAGTGGGCCAGCTTCATCTCTGACTCAGCAGATATTCTCCAACACGGACCACGGTGCAAGCTCAGCGTCACTTACGACTGTGGGCTCAAAGGCAGCATCTCCTCCCTGAAACACATCCGTGGCACTGGCCAGGGCCAGGGAGGACACAGGTAATGTGTGTGTGTCTTGAACTGTTAGCCTGGGTTCACTGCAATGCCCGATTTGACACGCGCACCTGTCTGTCTGTAACGACACGCTTGGGTCTTCCATTAGCTGCTACATTCCTCCATCGGGGACCTGATATCGGGGACCTGACGACGGGGATGGAGGCATGTTCTGAGCAATTCTTGTACGGTTCGACTTCTACCTGCAGATCTCGCCAAGGGGTCGTCTGGCACTGGTGCATGCCCAAAGCATCTGTCTCTCACTCTGAAGATGTGTGTGGGGTGGGGGTGGGGAGGGAGGCCTCTTTTCATAGCTCCATTTCAGTGCAGTTCAGTGAATATGGAGCCTAGGAAGAAACTACTGAAGTCGTAAGATTCACTAAGTAGCCCATTAAGAATGAACAAGTCTCGTGCCTGGGAAGAGCCATCACACCTGACCAGTGGGAAAAGCCATCACACCTGTCCAGTCTCAGCATTTCCACAGCTGCGAGAGTGACTTCTCCTCCTGGAGCCTGACCTCAGCAGCTGTGAAATGCCATCTGTTCCCTCTCCTAAGGGAGGTCAGCAGCTCACCTCTGAAGGCCCACCCCTGACCCTTTGGTAATGTGTCCTGGGGCTGTGCTGGGCTCAGCTGTCTTCTAAACACACAGCTTTTCCAGAACTTCTATAAGTATCCAGAGGCTGACCTTCTAGTAGTCATTTTCTTAATGCCAATTTTCTGAGTGGTGCCTCTGAGTAAACGCCTGAACCCTCCCTGAACCACCAGCCCCTGAGAGGTGGCTTTGGCCCACTGGGGAAGCGTGACCTGTGTGCATGGATTGGGGAGTCAGAAACATCTGGGATCAAATCCCACTCTGCTCTGATGGGGACACCAGGGGGAACGACCCCAGCCCTCTGGTCCTCAGCATCTGCATCTCCAACACAGAGACATAGTGCGTGCCCTCCCCAGGGTCTCAGGAGGATGGAGTCAGAAATGCCGGGAGAGGGCCTGGTGCTGGGCAGGCCACCTGCACTCAACACGAGGTGTGTCCATTTCATGGTGCCAGAGCAGGACACCAGCAGCCAGAAAGGTTCAGTGACAACTAGATGGATCAATAGCTAATAGATAGGTGGATAGGTTGATAGGTGGATGGATGGATGGATCCATACATAGATGGATGGATGGATGGATGGAACAATGGATAACAGATGGATGAATGGATAGATCATAGATAGAAGATGGATGGATGGATAGATCCTTAGATAGATGAATGGATGAATGAACGGATGGATGGATAGATAGATGGATCGATAGGTAGATGGATGGATCAAGAGATAATGGATGGATGGATGGATGATAGATCCATAGATAGATGAATGGATGGATGAATGGATGGGTGGATGAACGGATTGATAGATAGGTGGATGGATTAATAGAAAATGGATGAATGGGTAGATGATAGACAGGTGAATAGATGATTGATAGATAATAGATAGATAGAATTGTGGGATGTGTCCCTCCCCCAAGTTCATCTGTTGAAGTTCTAACCCGCCAAACCTCAGAATGTGACTTTATTTAGAGACAAGGTCTTTACAGAGGTGATCAAGTTAAAGTGAGGTCATTAGGGTGTCCCTGATCCAACAGGACTTGTGGCCTCATAAAAAGGGGGAATTTGGTTACAGAGATATGCATAGAAGCAAGCAGTATAAAGAGGCACAGGGAGAAGACAGTCTCTGAGCCAAGGAGAGAGGCTAGAACAGATGCTTCCTCACAGCCTCAGAAGAAATCAACCCTACTGACACCTTAATCTTGGACTTCCAGCCTCCAGAGCTGTGAGACAATAAACGTGTGCCTTTTAAGCCTCCCAGTTTGTGTCATTTGTTACAGCACCCACAGGAAACAGATACAGATAGATGATGAGGATGGATGGATGGATTAGGTAGATAGGTAGATAGATGGGTGAATGATTGATATAAAGATCAATAATAAAGATAGATAGTGGATAGATAGATAACAGATGATTGATGGATGGACGGATGGATGATAGGTAGATGGCAGATCCATAGATAGACATGTGTTTTATCTTTATCTTAACTACATTTTAACATCTTGACAAAGTAACACCACAAATGAATTGCAGGACCCTCACCTAGAGCAAGGGAATGAACTATCCAGTCCTTGTCATCACAGATCTTTAAGGTAAGACCCAAGTTCAAGTGGCGTGTGCCATGCCTGTGTCTTAGCAAAGCAGGGCTGGATGCCCATGATGCAGCTGGCTTGCTTTGAAAGCTCCAGCATCACCACCGTGATCCACACTGCGCCAGAGTGAAGGGAGGCACCCGCACATTACCTTTCAGTACGGGGCAGATCTTCCAGACACCAGCGGCCCCTTCCCTGTTGAACTGGCCGAGGGCCAGCTCCATGTAGAAAAGTGGCATCCCAGCAATGACCATGAAGAGCAGGTAAGGGACCAGGAAGGCACCTGTGAGGCAGAACAGCACCTCGAGTTTGGGGCCTTGGAAGGGTCCATCTCTCCTCATGGGAGCTCGGGCTGCTACCCCAGTCAACCACCCATGTCCTGGCCTGACCCTTTCACCCTACTCTCCAACGGGAAGTCCCAGGCTGGGGTAGATGAGTCCCGAAGCCCGCCCTCCACTGCTGTCAGTGCCTGACACGTCCCTCCTGGATCCCCTTGTCATTGCACACCCCGAGTCATGAAGTCAAATCCAAGAGCAGCGCAGGGAGGCCCTGCCCATGCTCGGCAGTGCTCTAGGTACTGTCCTTCCCTGTGGTGGTTTGGGGTGCCCTTCCCTGGCCTGCATCCCCCCACTTTGCCCTGATCCTCTTTGCCTCTTGAGTTGTGAATCTGTGACCCCCCCAACTCTGCCCCTGAGCTGAGTGGGCCCTGCATCCTGTCCCCAGCTTCCGGGGCCCTCAGAGGCTGCCCCCATTGACAGTGGCTGAGGGTCTTTGCTGCCCCAGGTGCTGGGCGCCCCACCAGGGTAGAGCCTAGTTCCTTTGAAACCTGCACCTCCCCCACCCCCAGCACAAAGCCCAGGGCCCCTGGTCTCAACCTCCAAAATCCCCTCTGCTTCCCTGGTCTGACTGGAGTGAGGGAGAGCTTTGCCACTCTCTCTCCTGGGGAAGGGGATGGGGAGGCATGGGGCCCCTCAGCTCTGTCTTTGGGCACCTTCCTGTACCTGCTGAGGCCTCTGTCTTCCCCTCTTCAAGATGGGCATAAAAATGCCAGCCTCCTCCAGCATCCTGTGAGGCTTCCCCCCAAATTCTTCCCCAGGCCTCCCTTCCCAGACCTAGCATAGAGGCTAATGAGGGAGGCCAGGCAGGCAGGCTGGGAGGCCCAAAGAAGCTCCTGGGAAGGGATCACCAATGTTCTTGGACGTCCCGAGTAGCCCTGCCTCGATCTTCGCTTTCTGGCTCTGTGGCTGGGTTCTGGAGGGTGCAGGGGACACAGGCACTTTCCAGGGGCCTCCTCTGCCACTCCAGGCTCCAGGGCCTCCACATGCTTTGCAAAGGCTGCCAAAGTCAGCCAGAGGCTGTTCTTTGGACCTTTGAGAATTTTCTTTCCAAAGTGAAAATAGCCTCTGGAAACAGGAGGCAGAGCCAAGCTGCTCCATCTGCCACCCCCCACCCCCCAGCTTCTTCGCTGGCCTCCCTTTCCTGAATTCTGAAATGCAGGCGTGGGACAAGGCAGCTCCCAGCCCTGGTCTATGGTTTTGTGATGTCCTCTGGGAAGATCTGCACTGGCCGCGAGCTCTCACAGGGAGCTCCGTCTTCATGCATGGGTACAGCTTTATCTCGTTCTGGTGCGTGCCTTGGCCCCGGATGCCCCCACGACCCCCGCCCAGCCAGCGTGCTCAGAAAGGCTGAGATGGGACTTACCCCCGCCGTTTTTGTAGCACAGGTAGGGGAACCGCCAGACGTTGGCCAGGTCCACAGCAAAGCCAATGACGGACAGGAGAAAGTCGATCTTCTTGCCCCAGGTCTCCCGATCCTGGGCTTCCACGGGGCTCTGCCGCGGGTTGGTGAGGGTGGAGCTGGTGAGCTGCACTCCGTTCTGCTCCTTGACAAGGATGAGCTCCACCTCCTTCGGGCCCATGGCGTTGGGTTCCTTAGCCGGGGCCACCACGGAAGACATGAGTCCCACGGAGCATTTGCTCTTACTCATGGGCACACTGGAAATTGAGGAGTTCTGTGCTTCTTCCCTCTTGGTCTTCAGCCAATATGAAAAATAAACACACAACAGGAATGCGACAATCCAGCAGCCAGGGCTAGGGACGCGCCTGTGTGGAGGGCAGAGCCCCGAGACATTCACGGGCATTCCTCTGGGAAGGGATGGGTGCATTCCCAGCACCTGAGATGACACAGCTGGGGCACAGGAGCTGGGAAGTGCCAGCCCTCACCACAGGGCTGGGGCACTGGCCCATGGAGGCCTCAAGACAGACACTCTGGTTTGCCCCTCCTTCCCCTGCACCCCTCCTCACTCCTATCAAAGTGCAATGCTGTGTGAGCTCTAGCGTGGCTTTCTAATAACAATGCATGGATATCACTTCCACCTTCCCCCACACTTCCAGAGAGCAATTTTACAATCTTCAAAGAACATTCAATAATGTCTTTATGACTGTTCATCTGTATTCTTTTTTCTTTTTTTTAACATGAGGTCTCGCTCTGTCACCCAGGATGGAATACAGTTGTGATTACAACTCACTGCAACCTCAACCTCCTAGGTTCAAGTGATCCTTGCACCTCAGCCTCCAGAGTAGCTGAGACTACAGGTGTGCATCACAGCACTGGCTAAGTTATTTTTGTGTTTTTTTGTTTGTTTTTGTTTTTTTGTAGAGACAGGGTCTGACTATTGTTGCCAAGGCTGGTTTTGAACTCCTAGTCTCAAGCGATCCTCCTGCCTCAGCCTCCCAAAGTGCTGAGATGACAGGCATGAGCCACCAAGCCTGGGCTTGTATTGTTTATACTCCGTAATAAAGAGCAAAATTTATATAAGCAAAATCAGCCACTGTAAAGGAGAGTTTAGACATAACCACCACAACCACTTCCTCAAAGAGTGTCTGTACAAGCCACATCCACCTAGGGCAGGTGGCACCACCCCACCTGAGAGAGCTGGGTGGAGGATGGACAGGGCTTCATCGCGGGAACTAGCTCCTGGGCCAGCAGGGCAACCCGGGAAATCCTGTCCAAATGGCTACATAAACCCCCCTGCAATGCTGAGCAGGAGAGCCGGAGCGTCTACACCGCCCCAGCCAGGGTGACTTCTGGCATTTGGATCCAGCAGCAGCATGTTTCAGTCGAGCGCACGCACACACAGACACACAGACACACACAGACTCACAAACACACACACACTCACACACACACACAGGCGCACACACATACACAATGACTGAAACAGGTCGCAGGCGGAGGCTCCAACAGGCAACTTTCCCTGCATCCAAGTTTGCACAAAACCTCACCCATGAGCTATCACGAGCTATGCCACGCACCCGGTGACAACCTCAACCGGCACGACCCCTCCGATGGGTAAAACACCCGCCGAAGGGGTTCCGCGGCGCGAGCAGGAGGCCGCGTTGGGAGAGGGCGTCGGGTGCGGAGCTCGCGAGTCTCCGGCAAGCCGCCGCCGCCCTGGGGCCACCTGACCCCGCTCCTGAACGCGGGGCCTCAGAGGCGAGTTTTGGGTCTACACAGCAAAATGTGGCCCGTTAGAAAGCGTCCTTCCTCACCGCGCCCAGAGCAAGAAGCGGCGCTGCCTGGCGAGTCCTCGCCCGGCCTCCCCGCCCTGCCCAGAGCACCAGCGCGCAGCCCGCGCCCGCCACCACCCCCAAATCAGACAAAGCCCCCGCGAGATGGGGCGGCGGTGTAGAAAACTCACTCCGATCGGATCTGGGGTGCGCCACACCCCTAGTAGGGTTAAGTTCCACGAGAAGAAACCAGGACCCCCGAGTCACAGCCATAGACACCCACGCGTCCCCTAACCCGGTGACTGCACTAGGTGCCCACCCGGTCCTGAGCCTGGAGCGGGGCCAGGGGGCAGCCCTGCACCCTCCTCGTGCCTCGGACGGCCTCAGGGTCCCATGCGGCGCTATCGGGGGGCGCTCGGCACCCGCGACTATTGGCAACTTTGGAGACGGCGCGGTCTGTGGGACGCGGGGACCCCAGACTGTGCCCGGCCCCCGTCCCCCGCCCCTGCGCCCCACTTCGGGGTCTGCGGAAGGAGCGGCGCGCCCCGATGCCGGGAGCGACCCTGGCCTCACCTGGCCGCCCGGGCCTGGGCTTTGCACGCGAGTCCTGGCGCCGAGCGCGTTCCGCGAAGCCTCCCCTCCCGCTCCGCCGCGCTGGGCGGTCTCAGCCTCGGCCTCGGGCTCTTATCCAGTCGCCAGGGTCCGCCCCGCCCCGCCCTCCCGCCGTCGGGGTCGCCCTAGCGTCCTGGCTCCTCCTCTTCACCTCCCCGGGCCGCGCCCCCGCCCCCGCCCCCCGGACGCAGATGGCTAGGAGCAAGCGGCGGCACGGCTCCACGGTCCTGCGCGTCCTGGAGCCTCGGACACGGGGTGCGGGGGCCTGTGGGTCCGAGACGTCGCGGATCTAGACGGGCGACTTCCACGCGAGAACTGTCTGGGCCGCCCTGCGCCCTCGCCCGCACCCCTGGGGGCTGCCCCGGGCACCAGCTATCTTCGGACGCCCAGGGCTGGCAGCTCCCAGCTGGACCGGGAGGGAGCCGAGCGGCTGCGCGCGGGGAACTGCTGGGACCCCGTTGGGCCGACCCTTCCCTCCCTCCCCATCCGGGGCCCCTGCGGTGGCCCCGCGCTCTGGGGACCACGTCCCTCCCAACCCGCCGCTCCATGCTCTGACCAGCGGGCTCGGGACCCCGCCGAGGACTGTCCACGCTTCCCGGCGTGCGGGCTGCGGAGACGCGGGTCCTTCCGTGGCCTTGGGGTCTCCGCGACCTCGAGGCGACCGAGGTCCCCTAGGCCTTGCCGGCATCTAGTGCGCCTGCATCGGAACCGAGGGGCCCGCCTCGCACTCGCCTAAGAAAACCATTTCCCGGACGGGCCTGGAAAGCCCTGGCGGTTGGTATCCGGCTCCAGGGCCGAACGGACTCCGAGGCTTCCCTCCGAGATGCCCGGGCGGGATTTCTTCCATTCAGCGCGCTGAGGAACGGAGCCCCCGGGCCGCCAAGGCCCAGGATGTCCAGGTCTTTAGAAGGCACCGAGGTGAGTGGCGGCGCCCAGCTCTGTGCGTCGCCCCTAGGGTCACCCAAACCCCAGCGTTCCTCCCCATGTACCCTCTATGCTCCCGTGAGCACCCTGCCCTGGGCGTCCAGGCGAGCCCTGGGGCTCTCCAGCCATTCCAGCCTGCAGCCCGCGCTCAGCAGTGAGGGAGGCAGGGACCCTTGGTGCCTTACCCTGCAGTACTCGCCCGCAGCGCGGTGCCCCACCCCCTGCGCCCGCCCCGCACTCCCCGCACACAGCCCCCCACCAGCCCGCCCCGGGGCTGGTACCCAGGCAGAAGGCACTCAGGGCTGTGACTTCATGCTGAGTTGGAATCAAGTGGGAGCCTAGTGACCCCCTGGGGCTGCTATGACAAAAAACTCCACAGCCTGGGGGCTCACACAGAAGCCTTTAGTTCTAACAGTTTCGGTGTCCCGAGGCCAAGACCAAGGCCTGGCCGACTCTATGTCCGGTGAGGGCCGCTTCTGGGTTGCAGACAGTTCTCTCCCTGTATCTCCCCATGGTGGGGGCTGGGGAGAGCTCTCCGGGGTCTGTTTTATGAGGGCACTGGCCCCGTTCCTCAGGGTGCAGCCTCCTGGCCTGACCACCTGAAGGCCTCCTGACACCACCTCCCGTCAGGGGTGGGACTTCATGGCCAGGGAGGTGAGGGGACTTCAGGAGAGGGGGATGTGCCACCTCGAAGCTGTAGTGTGTCGGTGGCTGCCACAGAAGGGATCTCTCTACCCCTATAAGCTCCATGGCACAGGTTTCAATAAAAAGGAGTGAGCCAGGGCTTGGCCCCGGAGCAGCAGGGTCGAGGAAACAGTCTCCCAAGGAAAAGACTTTGCAGGTGACTAAGGGAGGCTGTTAAATAAAACACACAGAGAGAATGGATGTTCAGGTATATTAAAAATACACAGGCCAGGAGTGAGGGCTCATGCTTGTAATCCCAGCACTCTGGGAGGCCGAGGAAGGAGGATCTCTTGAGGCCAGGAGTTTGAGACCAGCCTGGGCCACATGGCAAAACCCTGACTTTGAAAAAAAAAACTAGTCAGGCATGGTGGCCCACACCTGTAGTCCCAGCTACTGGGGAGGCAGAGGCGGGAGAATAGCTTGAACCTGGGAGGGGGAGGTTGAGTGAGCCAAGATTGCACCATGGGCCAGAGGATGAGACCCTGTCTCGAAACAAAACAATACACAGGCAAACAACATGTCAGAAGGGATTGCAAGCACTGCAGTAGTGCAGAATTGTGACCCAAAGCTAACAGGGTACAGGGCAGGAAGGAGCAGGGACCAGAGGTCACACAGATCCAGGTGGCCACATCCTTACTGACCAGTAGCACACAGAGAATGCACCTGCCACACTCAGGAGGGGCCACTGAGTGATCACACGCATGTAACCTGCACTCTGTCAAGACAAAGAGCATTCCTCCACCCCTGCCTCAACCCCGACTTCCAACCACATGAATTAGGATAAAGGAGCTTTGGGTGTTCTAAGAACAAACTAACTGTGGGAGTTGGGCTCATGGATGACACAGAGAAAGCGCAGCGGCCAGACCCATTGGTCTCCATCCTCCCACAACAGGAACGCTCCGTGAACTGTGCAGGTAGAAGCAGTGTGGTTATGAGCTGATCAGACCTGATCAAACGGCTGACCTTTGCATGCTTGGAACTTTGCCCTAAATGCCAAGCCGACTTGATTATCGTGGTTGCTGCTGTGGCTGCTGTGGCTGCTGTGGGCTCAGGGCGTTGGGTGCAGGCAGGTGGAGCCCCCCTGTCTCTGCACTTCCTGCCCATGCTCGGTGCCTCTCCCCACTGGCTGGGACTGCAGCTGCAGAGCCCACAGGGAGCCCCTGGCTGCTGACTGCTGTCTCCAAAGCAACCTTGCCCCACGGGTCCCCCCGTCCTTGGGTGCTGCCTCCTGGGAGTCTCTCAGTGCTGGATGTTGCGCTGTGTCTCGCCTGATTTGGAAGACAGCGTGGGTGCTCCCCCCATGAGTGCTGTATCTGAGAGGGGACAAGGACAGTGGCAGTGAGATGACAGTCATTTACCTGCCCACGTATTTACTATATTGAGGGTGTCCTGGGTGCTTTCAGAGGAAGTCCCAGGGAGCCCAGCTCAGACTTTAAAGACCCTGACCTCTCACTGGTGCTGGGAAGGCCCTGGGGGCAGGGGGCTTGGGGAGGGCAAGGGTGAGGGGCCAGTAGGCAGGAATGGCTTTTGTCCAGGGGTGTGAGAGGTCAGATCCCAGACCTTGTATGTCCAGGTTCTGAGAATGATGGAAGGCGCTGGCCCCAGGCAGGAGGCCCTGCTCACTGCTGCACCCCTGTGCCCTCCCCGGGGGCCACCTCAGGAGGAAGATAGTTTCCTCTCGCATGGCAGGGACAGCAGTACACTTCCAATGTCTTCTCTCAGAGCTGTATCATTTTCCGGCTCACTGCTGGTTTTAGTCACAGACATCTTGATGGTCTTGCCACTGCACAGCATGTCACAGTGGTCTGCCACACTGATGACATTGGGCTGAATCAACCTGGGGAGCAAAAAATGAAAAATGCCAAGATGCCTTGGTAAGACACGTGTTTGCTAAAAATTGAAAGAGAAAATAACACATTTTCAAAACCTGCCACTTGTGAAGTTTCTGTGGGTCCATTGGTCTGATTGGTCAAAATATATATCCAAAATGAAAGAAAACACTCTGTCTCTGGCAAGCAAGACTACCCCTAAGAAAGAAGTATCGTACCTGGTGAGGCTCTTCGGATTTGCGAGGCGAGGTGCAAGACACTCGGGGATGCTTCTCTGGCCCGTTTTGTGTTATTCATAAAGCGTTTGGTTTCGAGTAGGGCCCAGAGTAAGAAAGATTCTGCTTCTGGTCTGGATGGGCAAACTGCTGTCCCGGGAGGCCAGACAATCTGGTGTTGTTCTCAGACTTTAGCCGGAATCAGAGTCACCTAGAGAAACCTTTAGATGCACAGGATGCACAGATCACCTCGCTCCATCCTCAGAGACGCAGGTTCAGTAGGTCTGAGGTGGGACCTGAGGACCTGCATTTCTAGAAAGTTCTCAGGTGATACGCTGCTGGTGCAGGAACCACACTTTGAGAAACACTGATCTGGCAGAACCATTGGGAATTGGAGGGTCTGTGGCAGACGGAGATGTTGTAGGCAGTGCAGAAAATGACAGTTGAATAAGAGCTGAACGCTCTCCTGAAAATACGTCTTCTCCTTTTGAATAAGAGCGCCCCTGAGCCATAGCAGAAACTCAGGGAGCTCTGTTATCATAGAAGCTGAGCGGCCCAACAGAAGCTATTTATTATTGGACCCACAGAGGTTGTGTAGACAGCATCCTGCCATCATCAGGTGGAATGTTTACGACACAAGGCTTGAGCAGGTCTGGAAGGCGCGGGAAGTTCCATGAACAAGCACCCACTCTTGCTGCATTGAGACCGCTTTCTTAACCCAGACCTCTGGCTACATGAGAGTTTCTTATGACATCGAACGAAGAAAATGCATGTGTTGGGGCCTGGATTACATGTGTCTATACACAACACACTGCCCCCACCAGAAAGTGAAAGGCTGGGTCACCATGGCCTTCTGTGAAAGACCAGTGAAAGAAAGCTTCCCAGTGGGCACATATTCAAACCATGCATCAGGTTCATCATCTAGCCAAGGACGGATGGCCGGAGGATGGCCCTAAATGTAGTCATAGGCAGTGGCGAATGGTCTGGCTACAGAGCAGGAGGCTTCAAAGAAAATTGAAATATTGATGACAAGATTTTTCTTGGTAGATTTCATGTTTGTAGAAAATCTTGAGGAATTTCCAAAAAAACTACTAGAATTTATAAATGAACTTAGCAAGGCCATGGGATCTGACGAAAATCAATTGCATTTCTATGTACTGGCAGCAAACAATTCTAAAATAAAACCTAAAATAATTTCATTTACAATAGCATCCAAAACAAAATGCTTGGGGATAAACCGTGTCCAAGACTTGTGCACCGAAAACCTAGAATCCATTGCTGTGAGAAACTTTTGAAAGTCTAGACAAGCAGAGGAGTGTCCATGTTTATGACTCAAAGGCTCAATATTAATGAGATGTCAGTTAATCATAAATTGACATACAGATTCAATGCAATCTCAATCAAAATTCTAACTTGCTTTTTTGAAGAAATTAACCAGCTGGTTCTAAAATGTGTTTGGAGATATGGGTGACCTAGAGTAGCCAAAAGAATCTTGAAAAAGAACAACATTGGAGGACCTAGGAGATGCCTTTCATGATTCCACCATCCTAACAAAACTACTTGGACTTTTTCTGTAATTATCATGGCATTTGTGTCTTTTTAAAAACAGCCTTACTGAGGTGTAATGGATATGCAATATTCCAAGTGTACGATTTGGTGAGTGACTGATGGGGTCATGGCAACGTGATCACACACAAGATGATGGTGGTGCTCATCACTCGCTTACTTCCCTCCATCTGTGTCTCTTTACCTCGCCCCATCCCCAGGCAACCACTGATTTGCTCTTTTTTTTTTCTTTTTTTGCGATGGAGTCTCACTTTGTCACCCAGGCTGGAGTGCAGTGGCACGATCTCAGCTCACTGCAGCCTCTGCCTCCTCAGTTCAAGCGATTCTCCTGCCTCAGCCTCCCAAGTAGCTGAGATTACAGATGCCCGCCACCACACCCAGCTAATTTTTGTATTTTTAGTAGAGACAGGGTTTCACTATGTTGGCCAGGCTGGTCTTGAACTCCCAACCTCAAGTGATAAGCTTGCCTTGGCCTCCCAAAATGCTGGAATGATTTGTTTTCTATGATTACAGAACAATGTGTTTTTAATAGAATTTTATACAAATAGAATTATACAGTAAGTACTGTTTTCTGGGTCTGTTCTCTTGCATTCAGCATATTTGAGAAGAATCCACATCATTGCATCGGCAGTTAATTCCCTTTTATTTATTTGTAGTATCTATTGTGTGGATATGGGATATGATGCACTTGGTTTTTCCATCTGCCTATTGATGGACATCTGGCTGTTACAAGTAAAGCTACTATGAACATTTGTGTGCAAGTCTTTGTCTGAACATAGGCTCTCATTACTTTGGGGTAGGTAAGATGTACTTAGTTGTGGAATGGCTGGGTTGTTTGGTAGATATATGTTTAACTATTTTTTTAAAACTGTTAAATGCTTTTGCAAAGTAGTTGTATCATTTTATATTTCCATGAACAGTGTATGAGAATTTTAGTTACTTCATAGTCTAATGAATACTTAGTATGCTCAGTCTTTTAAATTTTAGACATCTTAATATGTTTACAGTAATATCTCCTGTACTCCTCTAATGAGCACGATCTTTGAGCAATTTCTCATGTGTTAGCTGCATCAGTGCCACTTCATGTCAAGTGTCTGTTCAAATCTTTTGCACCTTTGGGTTGCTTAATTGAGCTTTGAGAGTTCTTTTCTATTTTGGATACCAGTCCCTTATCAGATAGGTACTTTGCAAATATTTTTTCCAGTCTTGCACTGTCTTTTCATTCTCTTAATAGATTCTTTCAAAGAGAAAGTTATTAATTTTGATGAAGTCTAATTTATCCATTTTTCTTTCACAAATCCTGCTTTTAGTGTGTATTTAAGAAATCTTTACCAAATTCATGATCACCAAGATTTTCTCGTAAGTTTTCATCTAAACTTTTTAAGATTATAGATTGCGTATTTACACATAGAATGCATTTTAAACTAGCTTGGTGTAAGACACCAATTGAAGTTCACCACTTCACCTCCGAAGAGCCAGTTGTTCAGTGTTCTGCTGAGTTGCTTTTGCACCTTTGTTGAAAAGTCAGTTGTATGTATGTGTGTGGGTTTATTTCTGGGCTCCCTGTTTTATGATCTGTTAATCCATTTTGATGCTAATACCACACTTGCTGTGGACTGAATTGTTTACCCCCAAATTCATAGGTTAAAGCCATAACTCCCACAAGGTGACTTTATCTGGAGATAGGGCCTTTAGGAGGTGATTAGGTTAAATTAAATTGTAAGGGTGGGGTTGTAACCCAGGAGGACTGTGACCTTATAAGAAGAGGAAGCTCTCTCTCTTTTACTTTCTGCCATGTGAAGATAGAGTAAGAAGGCGGCCGTCTGCAAGTCAGGAAGAGAGGCCTCACCAGGAACTGAATCAGCTGGTGCCTTGATGTTGGATTTCCAGTCTCCAGAACTGTGAGAAACAAATGTCTGCTGTTAAGCCCCCAAATCTGGGGTATTTTGTTGTGGCAGCCTGAGGAGATTAAAATAGCACTACCTTCATTATGGTCCTTTTGTAATACATTTTTAAATCAGGTAATGTAAGTCAGACAACTTTGTTCGTTTTCAAAGTTGTTTTGCGTATTCTCGGTCCTGTGCTTTTTCATATGAATTTTGGAATCAACTTTCCAATGTCTTCCAAAGTTCTGTGTGGGATTTCTTCGGGTGGAGGCTGCCATCAATTTTTCATCATTATTCCTTTCTGAGGCAGGCTTCGTGTTCTGAGCAGTCTTCATGTCTAGATTTTCTTCTAAGTTCTGATTTAGCCAAATTCCAAAAGGTTTGATATGTTGTTTTGTTTTGATTCAGTTCAAAATATGTTCTAATTTCCCTTTTGATTTCCTCTTTGACCCATTGTTATTTAGATATGTGATTAGTTTCCAAATATTAGAAGATTGTCTGGATATGCTTCTTTATTTTTTGCCAAATGTATTTTTCATTTCAGTATCAAATTTATTTGCCTCTTTGTTGGAGAACATGCTTTACATGACCTGAATCCCTAAAGGGAATTTTATGGTCTGGACTGTGATCGATCTTGGTAAGCTTTTCACATGCATTTGAAAAGAATGTGCACTCTGCTATTATTGGGTGAATTATTGTACAAATATCAAATAGGTCAAGTTAGTTCATACTATTTTTGAAGTCTTCTGTATTCTTAAAAGTTTCTGTGTATCTGTTCTATCAACTATTGGGAAACAGGTATTGAAATCGCCGAGTATAATTTTGTGAACTGCTCTATGTTTCCTTGCAGTTCTATCAGTTTTTGCTGAATTCATTATGAAGCTATGTTATTCGGTACATAAACATTTGTCCTTTTGGTGAACTGACGCAATCATAAAATGACATTGTTTAGACATGATCTTTTATGAGGATTCCCATGGCTTGCATATTAGGTGGCTTGAAGTCCCACAGTTCTCTGATACTTGGTTCATTTTTTTGTCTTTTTTCTTTATTTCATTTTGAACAGTTTGCACTGCCATCTATGTCTTCAAGTTCATGTATCCTTTCTTCTGAGATGCTGAATCCACCCCTCCTCTCAACCAGTGCATTTTGCATCTGAGACGTTGTGGTTTTCATCTCTAGAATTTGGATTTGTGTCTTTTAAAAAATATCTGTCATGTCTCTATTAAACATGTTCAGTCTCGCCTTTGGCTAGCTCTTGGAATGAGGTAACAGTTATGATGGTCAATGCCTCTCTAATTCTATCATTTGAGTCATCTCTGGGTCTGTTTCTATTGACTGTAGGTCACATTTTCCCACCTTTTTGCATTGTGCTAATTTCCAGTGGATGCTTGGCATTGTGAATTTAACCCTGTTGGTCTGTGGATAACACTGTACTAGTGTGAATATTCTGGAACTTTGTCTTTGGCCACTGGTAAGGTCCCTGTTGTAGTTTGGTCATTCTTTCAGGCTTCACTTTTAAGCTTTGTCCAGGAGGACCAGAGCAGTGCTTTGCTCAGGGCTGATGCTTCTTGCCTGCTGGGGCAAAGCCCATCTTAGTTTCCTGCCTGATGACCATGTTTCTCAATGGAGGGTAAATCCAGTCTCTACTCTTCCATTTTGACTGGAAGCAAAAATTGTGGACCCATTCACTTTTCTTTTCTTTTCTTTGAGATGGAGTCTCACTCTGTTGCCCAGGCTGGAGTGCAGTGGTGTGATCTCGGCTCACTGCAACCTCCGCCTCCTGGGTTCAGGCAATTCTCTTGCCTCAGCCTCCAGAGTACCTGGGATTACAGGCGTGCACCACCACACCCAGCTAATTTTCGTATTTTCAGTAGAGACAGGGTTTCACTGTGATGGCCACACTGGTCTTGAACTCCTAACCTCAGGTGATCTGCATGCCTCAGCCTCCCAAAGTGTTGGGATTACAGGCATGAGCAACTGCGTCCGGCCTCCATTCACTTTTCTTACATTTAAGGGAGTTAATCTGCACCTAGCCAGCCCTTGACAGTGTCACATGACAGACAGTAGCCTCCTCATCAGTATTGCTGTTTCTGTTGTCCTTCCTCAGCAAATGTTTTCCAGTTACTCTCGTAGCTTCTCGGCCAAGTAGCTCAGTTCTGCCCTGGGGAATATGGGCAGAATTCATGACATTTAGCTTCATTTAGATGAAAGAACATACTCTGTGTGATTTAAACATCTTGAAATTTATCTGTGGCCAAGCATGTGGTCTATTTTGTCAACTGCTTCATGTGCCCTTGAAATGGCACATCATTTGGTGAATAGAGTTGTTTTTCTATGTAACTACATTTTTCCCTGATGGTTGTATCAGTTACTAAGAGATCTATGTTAAAATCTCCAACTATGTTTGCAGATTTATTTCTCCTTTAAATCCTGTCATTGATGCTTAATATATTTAAGCTATGTGATTAGATACATGCACTTTTAAGCATTGTGTCTTCTAATTGAATTGAACTTTTATCGTCGTGAAATGTCTGTCTTTAATTCTGCTAATTCTCCTAGTCTTTAAAGTACACTTAGTATGATAATCTTGCCAAATAAACTTTCTTTTCTTAAGGTTCTGTTTGCATGTTATAAATATATTTCCTATTCTTTTACTTTCTTACCTTTTTGTTTTGTTTTGTTTTTTTATGAGACAGAGTCTTGCTCTGTCACCCAGGCTGGAGTGCAGTGGCGCAGTCTCAGCTCACTGCAACCTCTGCCTCCAGGGTTCACGTGATTCTCCTGCCTTAGCCTCCCAAGTAGCTGGGGCTACAGGCATGTACCACCACGCCCGGCTAATTTTTTTGCATTTTTGCTGGAGATGGGGTTTCACCATGTTGGACAGGCTGGTCTTGACCTCCTGACCTCAAATGATCTACCTGCCTCGGCCTCCCAAAGTGCTGGGATTACAGGCATGAGCCACTGTGCCCAGCCTATTCTTCTACTTTCAATCTATATTTAAACAGCATATAGTTAGGTATTTTATTTTTTATTTAGTCCAACAAATGTCATTTAGGAGTTTTTAGTCTGTGTTTAATGTAACTACTAATATGATTGGATTTAAATTTACTGTTTTGCTATTTGTTATATATTTCTATGCTCTGTCCTTGGTTCTTTCCCTCCCACCTTCCTTCTTAGTTTGGGTAAAATTTACATTTATATTAGTTATACTTCTTTGGTTCTGTTTTCTATGGGGGGGGTATTACTATGTGTATTTTTTTTTTTTTTGAGATGAAGTTTTGCTCAGTCACCTCAGGCTGGAATGCAATGGCACAATATCAGCTCACTGCAACGTCCACCTCCTGGGTTCAAGAGATTCTCCCACGTCAGCCTCTCAAGTAGCTGGGATTACAGGCACCCACCATCATGCCCAGCTAATTTTCATACTTTTAGTAGAGATGGGGTTTTACCATGTTGGCCACGAGGTCTCCTGACCTCAGGTGATCCACCCACTTCAGGCTCCCAAAGTGCTGGGATTACAGGCGTGAGCCACCATGCCTGGCCACTATGTGTATTTTTAACTTACCACAATCTACCTTCAAATGCCAAATTTCTACATGGTATTCTCTTATTTCTGCCTGTAGAACTCTGAACATTGTTGGTTATGAACTACTGGCAGTGAATTATCTCAGCTTTTGCTGATTTCAAAATGTTTCTATTATGTCTTGATTTTTAAAAGATGTTTATTTTAGCATAGAATTCCAGGGTGGCTGCATTTGTCTTTAGTCTCTTTGAAGATGTCATCAGTTGTCTGGATTGCACAGTTTCTGCAGAGAAGTCAGCTGTCACTCTTATCTCTATTCCTCTATGTCTGGGTTGCATAGTTTCTGCAGAGAAGTCAGCTGTCATTCTTATCACTGTTCCTTGATGTCTGGATTGCATAGTTTCTGCAGAGAAGTCGGCTGTCATTCTTATCTCTGTTCCTTGACGTCTGGGTTGCATAGTTTCTGCAGAGAAGTCGGCTGTCATTCTTATCTCTGTTCCTTGATAGTATGTTGTTTTTCTCCAGCTGCTTTTAAGATTTTCTCCTTTTCAGTGGCTTTCAGCAGTTTGTGATGTGTGTCTTGCTGTGTTTTTGTTGTATTTTTTCTGCTGGGTGCTTATTGAGCTTCTTGAGTATCTTAGTTTATAGATTTGGAAAAAAATTCTGGCCATTATTTCATCAAATAATTTTTCTGTCCTATCCCCCTCCTTTTCTAGGGCTCCAATCACATGTGATGGGCCTTGTGGCATTATTCCATGGCCACTTGTGCTTCATTTCTTTCCCTCTGTTTCTCCCTGTACATCACTGGGATCACACATAGCTGTATTTTCAGGTTCACTAATATTTTCTCTTATTGGGTCTAATCTACTATAGTCTCTGCCAGGGTATGACACAGGCAGTGGATGTCAGCCTGCCTCTTTCCCAGCCAACCCAGTGTTTACCTAGTAGAACCATTCACAAACTGGCACTGGAAATAGGGATGGAGATGAGTGTGGATCAACAACAAAGAGCTGACCCATCAACAATAGCCTAGGCTGATGCAGTTATCACTGGACTCCCAACATGTCAGAAGTAGGGTCCCATACTTAGCCCCAGGTACCATTCCTGGGAAAGGGACTAGCCAGCCCCCTGGAGGCAGGTTGATCACACTGGACTCTTCCATCATTGAGGGGAATATCTCCTGGTTTCAGTTTCCCTTATTCCAGATATGGATATGTCTTTGCTGTCAGTGTTTCTGCCAGCACCATCTGTGGGCTTGATGAATGGCTTATTCACTATTGCCCACCTCCTATGGCATTGTTAAGGAATTTGCTTTACAGCAAAGGCAGCATGGGAACAGGTACACGCTTGGAATCCCTACGTTTCCCATCACCCAGAGGTGGCGAGTCTGATTAAGCATGAGGATGACTTCTTGAAGCTTCAGGTGTGCTGCCCATGGGGAGGCAGTGCCCTAGAACATTGGACTGCCATCCTGATGGGTGACATAGTGCCTTGAACTGTGGACCAAGACATGGCACCATTTCATAGCCAGAATAATGTCTGTTATGTCAATGGGTGGAATTAGGACTGGCCCTGCTCACCACCACATCCAACACTTACCGCAGGATGGCTGGTGCTGCTGTTCAGAAGATCCTTCACCTCCTTTGAGGGGCTCCGTTGCAGGACTGTACATCTCTGGCTGTTGAATTCAGCTGTGGCCACATGGCTTACTGTAGCCAATGAACCAGGAGTGGCCTGCTGTATTTTGCATCTGTGCAGAAGATTTAGCATCTAGGCAGGCTTGCTTGTCACCTCTCTCTTCCCAAAGCCATCTGACTGGCCGAGTCCCAGGAGGGGCTGCTGTGCTGGGCTGGATGCAGATGGTGACATGGAGTAGAGCTGCAGCTGACCTGCCTGGGAGAGATGGACGAGGACCACATCTATTTAGCTTACCCCTACATCTTATTGGTTTACATTTGTTACTGCAGCATCAGTGATCCCAGGTGGGCTGATAAATCCATTCACATATTTTTGCTTTTCTCATCTGTGACGTTGGGCTCTTTTGCTTTCAAGGTCCTAGCTCCCAAGACTGGAATGCTCTCACCTGGGACCTCAGTGATCCATCTGCTGCACTGAAAGTTCAGACGGTCATCAGCTATTTGGGGCTGCTCATGCCCCTTAGCTAATAGTTCAAGAAAAGCATGCTGTCTCGGTGGGGATGGCTAACCCCAATGAAAGGGCTATCTTGGAGCTCAGTGGATTCTCTAGGTACTTCTCAGTGCTTTCACGACTAATATTGTGACTAATAAAGGCAAGACAACAACTGCATCAGACACACTGGAATGAAAATGAGTCCTCTCACTGAGTAAAGAACCCTGACCATCCAAAGTACTGCTTAGGGTCAAGAAAACGTGGAATGGGTAGTGGAAGAAGGAAAGTATAGCTGCTGATCACAGCCTCACAGCTAGCCACAGCATGAGGACAGGACCGGGCATGCAGGCTGTCCTCTTTGCTTGGTGTGTGTGTGTGAGCACGTGTGTGTGCATACAAATGTGTGTGCATTAGTGTGTGTGCATGCATGTGAATGTGTCTATGAAGATGTGTGCCTGTGAATGTGCTCATGAGCATGTGTGAGCCTCAGCATGAGTGCATGTGAGCATGTGTGTATGATTGAGCATGCGTGGATGTGAACATGTGTTGTGCATGTGTGTGTGCACGTGAGCCTGGGAGCACGCATGCCATTTGTTAATTGATTACTCTTTTTTCCACTTCTCAGCATCCCCACTATTTTACACAGGGAATATTAGTGGTGGTAGATGGTGAACTTTGAAACTTAGTTTTTCATGTCAGAGAATGTCCAGATGGGTTTGTGGCTGTACCAGAGAAACTAAGGTACCATTAGTGGCGAGGAAGACTCATGGGTCTTTACTGTTTCTGGGGAAGGTAAAAGCACCTGTGTTGGGTGGTGTGAGTACAGCACTGTGTCGGAAGACGTCCGAGTGTGTGGCTTACTTGTGGACATACAGCAGCTATGGGTGGGCAGTGCTGGTCCTTCACTACCCCGTTTGCCCTCAGCCCCACTTCACACATTCCCGAGCTCTGCTTAGTGGCCCAGGGGGCCTCTCCTCCCAGCCAGATTCTGGTTAGGATCAGCACACGGCAGCAGCAGCGGCTGGCCGGGAAGACAAGCCCATTCTGTCTGCCGTGGTTCTGATGGAGTCTCCGGCACAGCAGGTGCAGCTGTGTCAACTCTTGCGTGAACACCGGGGGTGGGTTTGCTTTTCCTGAGGGTCCCACCTTCATTTCTCCTGGCTCCAACGCCGAGTGGAGAACTGAACATACAGAAGCAGAGGCATGTTCGATGACAAACACGTGTGCTGCAAACCACACGAGTTACCCTGCTGTGCACCTCCCCATGTGCACCCGCCAGGCATGGCCACCCTGCCCACAGCCTGCACCTGGAGCCAGACACTCCTCCTCCTTGGTCTCACACCAGCCGCGTCTTAGCAGCAGCTGCCCCATCCAGTGCTGATGTGAGATGTGCAGATCTAGTTTTTGTTTTAACCCCTGCTTTACTTTAAAACTTGGACATATTCAATTTCAACGGCAGTATTCTTTATTAAAAATGGCAAATGCATACAAGCATGAAGAAGTAAAAATTGCTGTTGCTTGAAATAATATCATTTTGGTGCATTCTCTCTCACTGAGTGAGGTCAGACTGCACAGCTCACTGGTAGCCCATGTCTGAGACTTACCTCCCTGAACAACATAACGATTCATTTTTCACCCTCAGTATCCCCCATAATTGTACACAGGGAAATGAGTGGTGGTGGATGGTGAACTTTGAAACTTGGTTTTACAAAGTATTAAAAAGGAGCAAGGCCTGCAGATTGGCCATTTGCAGGCTTTTCTCCTTAAGTTTTCTTCCATCCTTGATGCTGGTGGAGACACAATCTTGACTCTTCACATGCAGTTTTGGGGAGTGTAACGGGTGAGCTCGGTCTCTTACCTCTAGTTCCAAACCTTTTACTGACTCAGTAGGACTAAATGCCGGATCCATTTTTCTCTTTGCTTGACAAAACATGCTTAAGGTGCATGTGCTTAAAATTGAGAAATTACATAAGTCAAGCCACCAGGCAGGCAGACAGCCATCCATGTTTCAACTCTGTAAAATGTCTGCTACCGTCCGCAAAATACCAGAACACTCCAGAGCGTCCCTTTGCCACCAAGACGGCTTTTTCTACAGAATTTCAATTCTTGTGTTTTCCAAACATGCTAGAACCACACTAAGAAAATCTCATTTGGATTGGCTCTCCTCTCACAATGCCTGTTGTTGTCTTTCTAATAAAGAACCACACAAAACAACATCACTCCCAAGTATAGAAGACTTTATGTTTTATTTATTCCATTGAAAATCCCAAGTTCCTTCATGGCAACCCTCCCTCTGCCCTCACACCCCAGCAGGTCCCTGCAGGCCAGGGCCCATGCCCCACCTGCCCACGGGTCTGGCTCCCAGGCCACCAGGGGCCCGTTGCGTCCCGTCTCATACACAAGGGATTTAACTCAATGCTATGTACATTCACAGTTCTGAATACCCGCCAACTCTAAGTCACCACAAAGAGAAAAGAGAATCAGGAGGAACAAACATCCATTCAAAGTCTGTTTGTCAGAGATTTTTTTTCTGAAAATGCACAGTGGCATTTCATTCAAAAAACCCTTCATCTGCAGACCTGCAGAAGGGAGACGGCCTGGGTCCCTTCCCTCGGAATATCTTAGTTTATTTACCTCCTTCATTGGCCATTTGCAGGCTCTTCTCCTTGAAAAATGAATCTTTATGCATTCTGCAATTATAAAATCAATGACTGTTAGCTACCAAAGGCTGCACTAGGATTTCTTCTGTGTCCAACATGCCAAGGGCCCTGAAATTGACTTCGGTTGACTCCAGCCCTGTCTGTCCTGCTGGCAGTGTCCATGCTAGAAACAAGTCGAGGTGATTGATTGAAACGGAGCTGAAGGTTGTTTGTTTTTAAATGTCTGTCAGTAGAGAAATGTGTATCACGAATCTCTGAGGAAGTTAGTAAACATTTTTTCCTGTACTTACTGGCCTTGGTGGTCACTTTCTGTAGAGATGCCCCAAATATAAAAATCAATTCATTTCAGAAATCAAAAAAAATTTCCAAACAAACCCGGAGCCTTTGCTTTAGGAAGTAAACCCAAGTCTGTGATGATTATTGTGCTTGAAGGATGGGTTTCTAATTATGTCATAAAAAATGATGAAATAAGGTGATGTCATAGGGACTTCAGGTGACACCAAAATACCCCCATCCAGGGCCTGGAAGCCCCTCTGCCTTTGACTCTAAGATGGGGCAGGACCCCCCGCTCTCAGTGGAATGTACCCGCGACCCTGGCACTGGGAGGCAGTGCTGCAGAGAGAAGGGGTGTCCGCACGGCTGTCACCAGACATCCTCGTCACCCTCCACACTGCACGGCCCAGCATCTCCTTCCACAAGCAAAAGACTGCGGCTCCTCTCTCTGCAGGAAGGTCAGCCACACTCAGGTGGCTGCGTCACGCCAGTCACCATGGAAACCAGGGCTGAGAGGAAGATGCAGCCGCTTCCAGCAGGGACCTGGCCTGAGAGCAAGGGAGGAGCGGCACAGCGGCGGCTGCCTTGAGCTTCCAGCTTGGGCCCTGCTCATTTGAACAATATCCAACCTCAGATTGGAGTTTAGGCTACAGTGAAGTGGATTACGTTATGCCAAAACAGAAACATCAAACTGCCAACGTTTATAAAAAAAAGAGGGGACTGGAAAAGGATTAAGAAAAGCAGAAAAAGTGTTTTGGGGCTAGGTCCTTGAGTTCACACCTCCCCAGGGGACCCAACGGAAGGAGAGGGATTACCTGCTGGAGAGAGACCTGATGGAAATTTAAGTCAAAGCCCAAACAGCCTCAGATTCTATATTAAAAAAAAAGGCCTATAAATAAATATCCTTTGACTCTAAAAGGAAAAATGAAGTAGAAAAACAATTTTCATTTTTTAAAAAATGCTGCATGTTTCCTGAAGTACCTAAATGGAGTTTATAAAATACTCATGAGCTCCAGCACACAGGTAGAAACACTGAAAAATCAGGCGACAGCTCTGCCAGGCTGTGGATCCACAGAGGCAGACAGAGGTTTCGTGCCAGTGACACGAAAGCGCACGCTCCATGTGGCAGGCGTGTGCTGAGTGTGCACGGAGGCCCGCCGGATGCACGCTGCCGCTGGAAGAGGCTGTGACAGAGACTCGAAACCAGGACCCCGTGGGAGAACACGGGGCGGCACCGGTGCTCCCCGCCCAGCAGGGAACCTGACCCCACGGGGTCCAGGCCAGGCGGGGGATCCACGTGCGCGCCCTCTGATTCTCGCACAGTAAGCGTCGGTTCTGCAACAGACTTCACAAAGGAACAAGATACAAACAGCCCCCGAGGCCCCTGGAACTCGGGCTGAAGACAGTGCCTGTACAGCAGGAGTGAGGAGCGGAGCCCAGAGGTCACTCGCAAAGAGGCTCATGGTGGTGATGGCCACGCGGGAGGGGCCGCGTCTCTCCGCAACCCTCGGTCCTAATCCAGCTTCTTGCGAACAGGCTTCCGCCCAGCGTCTGAGTTTTCCGGGCTGAAATCGGCACAGAAGCCGTTTGGGATCGGCGCAGGTGGGGTCTCTGCACAGCTTTCGAAATGTGTCTGATCTGGGTACAGGTATTCCTCTGCGAAGTCAGGGTACATTTCTGCAAACCTGTGGAAGTCAGCTGGAAAGACAAAGGCACCTGTGGTTATGGAATGGGGATGAGCAAATGTCTAGGATTTGGAGGCTCTTTTCCCAGGGCCCTGGTGGGTGTCCACCTCACGCCCTTCGGGGACGGTTGGTTAGACTCGTCTGTGAAACGGATGCTCTCGGGGTGGAGAGAGGAACTTGCGCTTACTTTCTTTGCAGTGCACGAAGTCACCCTGACAACCGGGGCAGCCTGGGTGTCCTCCTAGCTACTCCTGCTTTTGGGAAACCCTACAGAAAGCTTCTGGTTTTGAATTCGATAGATATATCCTGGGGACTTAGCACTTCTGTAACCACAGGAGCTGGCTCAGGGACAAGACCAAGTGTCTGGGCAGTGATCTGGAGCTCTGAGGGGGTGCCCTCGTCCACACCGGGGGACCTGGCAGGCAGCGGGCCGTCCTCACAGAGCCTCGGACTGCACTTCCTGGCCGCTGTGCCTGGCTCTCATATGAGCGCCCTCCTCTCCTACTGATGGCACCGTGGAGGCTTCTGGCGGGGCTGGAAAGATGGTGCAGGGGGCTGGTCATGCCAGGCAGCTCCAGAAACACTCAGAACCTGGGCCACCCGGCGAGAAATCCAGGGATGGTTGTTACTGGAAATTGTCTGCAGCTGGTCGGTGCCCACTACAAACATCAAAGAGCCCGAACACACCCAGGAGCATTGCGCACTTTCAAAATGGAAACAAGCCTGCGCATGCGCACACGCAAACACACGCACACACGGTACCAAACACATGTGCACACACGCACAAAACAAGCACAAGGTAACCACACATGCGCGCGCACACACACACAAAAGCGCACGCACACACACGGTAAACACACATGCACGCACACACGGTAACCAAACACACAATGTGCACACACACACACAAAACAAGCACACACACGGTAACCACACATGCACGCGCACACACAAGTGTGCGCACACGGTAAACACACATGCGTGTACACACACACAAAAAACAAGCGCGCACACACACAAAACAAGCGCACGCACACACATGTAACTAAACACATGCACACACACAAAACAAGCAGATACACACACGGTAACTACACACATGCACGCACACACATACAAAACAAGCGCAGGCACACACACACGGTAACTAAACACGTGCGTGCACACACACACAAAACAAGCACACGCACACACACACACAGCAATACACACATGTGCACGCACCCAAACAAAACAAGCGCATGCACACACATGCACGGTAACTAAACACACATGCATGCACACACACACAAAACAAGCACATGCACACACGGTAACTAAACACACATGCACATACACAAACACAAGCACATACACAAACACAAGCACACACAGTAACTAAACACATGCATGCACACACACTAAAAAAGCACAGGCACACACACAGTAACTAAACACACGTGCACACACAAAACAAGCTCTCACACACGGTAACTAAACACACATGCGTGCTCACACACAAACAAGCGCACGCACACAGTAACTAAACACACATGCGCACACACACACACAAGCGCACGCACACACACGCACGGTAACTAAACACATGCGCGCACACACACACAAAAGCACAAGAGCAGACACAGTAACTAAACACACATGGGCTTTCAAAATGGAAACAAGCGTGCACATGCGCGCACACACACAACACGCATGCTTTCAATACTGAAGCAAGCATGCACATGTGTACACAAACGTGCACACACGGTAACTAAACACATGCACACTTTCAATACTAAAGCACGCACATGAATGCACACACACGTATGCACACGCACGGTAACTAAACACACGTGCACTTTCAGTACTGAAACAAGCGCACACATGCGCACGCGCACACACACGGTAACTAAACACACATACGTGCTTTCACTACTGAAACAAGTGCGCACATCCGCACTCCCGCCTCTGGCTCCCACGCAGACGCTGTGCACGCAGCTCTCTCGCATGTCTTCTCATTTGCTCTAAGCCCACACTTCCAGGTGGGGATTGCGGCATCCACCGGGATGAGCCAGGCTGGGGCCTGCAGCCCTGGGAGCCTCGGGTGGATGCAGCGTGGCTCATTCACACTGCAGGGGAAGAAGGCTCCCCAGGCTCGAGTTTGCGGATTTTGCACAGCAATTTAAAAATATCAACCGCCATTACCGACAGCTTGTGCTCTGGAAACAGCCGTGTTACCAGTCACCTCATCAGATGTCCACAGACAGGTGAGTTTTCTCCGGAGGAAGTCGCCCTGGGCGGCACGGGGGTCTGCAGCGCTCGCCTCCTCGTCTCTCCCGACAGACCCCTCCCAGGAGAGGGGGGATGTGAGCCACACCCCCGCTGGCAGTGACAAAGCCCACAGCCAGTGGCCTCGAGGGCTGGGTGCGGGTATCCCCCACCTCCAGGCACCTGGATCCCAGCCTGAGGCCATGGAAGGCTCAGAGCTTCGGAACTGGGCTTGGAGTTTGGTTGCATAAATCGCCAAAACAAATCAGATTGGAAAGCTTCCTACGAACCCTGCCAGGTCTCCAGAACCTCCCTTCTCAGGGGTTTCTTTGTTACACAGGGCAGCCTGGTGAATGGAGGCATGGCGGGTACTCCACTCCCGTCCTGGGCTCCCACGGAGACTCGCCCCACACTCTGCCCAGCCCCCGCCCAAGGGTCGCGAGCACGACCCCACTCCTGCCGGCTCACCGAATGTGATCCTCCCCTTCTCCTCTTGGTCAATGGCTCGGAACAGGTCGGTCACGCTGAGCTCCGCCACCCCCAGGGCCGTCTTGAGGATGCAGGACAGGTCCCCTTCGCCGACGCTGCCGTCCTCCTGTGCTCCATACATCTGCAAGGCAAACTGGGTGTCACCTTGCGGCCTCCTGCCCTGCCCACCAGGCTCCGCTGTCCAGGGACACCCCAGCGGCCCTGCCCCGCTTCCTCAGAGCTGCTGGGCACCTGCAGGGCCGGCGGCTGGACACGGGGGACTCCAGCTTCCATGTGGAGCCATGCGGCAGGGCCCTGTGCCTCGGATCTGGCCCCTCCAGGTGCCTCGGATCTGGCCCCTCCAAGTGCCTCGTGGACACACAGCAGATGCTTCTCGGACAAGGACTCAGACACTGCCCATCCCACCCGTGATAGCTCAGCAAACCAACCAGAACCTGTGGCTGCCACTGGGAGGCCGCAGAAGGGACCTGCCTGGGCCACGGGCGAGAGCGGCGCAAGCTTGGGCTGCAGAGTCCCCCCACAGCCCTCTGTCTGCCTGAGTGCAGGCTACAGCAGACGTGTTCACAAGCATCAGTAATAACATTAAAGAGCCCTGATGGTTAGAAATCGACAGGGCAGATCAGGAGCAGAAATGAGAAGGACCCAGGAGGGCCCCAGTGGGGAGCGGGAACCAGGACGCCTCCTCTCTTCCTCCTGCTCCAGCTGTGGGGGCGGCGGCGCCGGCCCTCTCTGTGCAGGGACCAGGGCCGACGCACCTGCCGCCCGCTCCCCACAACGCCACGGCGCTCCCCTCCCTGGCTTCCCACGGACTCTGTGACCTGCGGATCCCCCAGACCCCTTGAGCACGGCCTGCCCGTCCCTTTGTCCCTCCGCCTCCTCGGAAACACTTCGGCTCCCGGTGGGGTGCAGGCTCCTGCCCCAGCCCTTGAGGCTCCAGCCTGGCGCACGGGCTCTGTGGCAGCACTTTCCTCCCGTGTCCTTCCGCTCCAACCCCTGGGCTCCCTCAGATGCGCCAGCTCTTCTACCTGGTTCTTCCCCGAGTCCTCTACCTGGGGCTGCACCATCCCCCGCCGCCCTCTCTCTGCCTGGGGCCCGTGGTTCCTGGGGCTCCCAGGAGTCCCCTTCTCCGGCTCCAGGGCGCTGTGATCTGCTGAGCATTCGCTCCACCCTCCCAGAAGTGGGCTGCCTGTGAGGGGCGTTACCCTCTTCAGGGAGGGGCTGCGCCTTCACCTCGCCCGGCTCCTCCTTGTGGCACTCAGGGATCGCCCGGCTCCTCCTTGTGGCACTCAGGGAAGAAACGCTGACGCCTCGTCTTCCGGCCTGGCACGCTGTCCCAGGGTTCACACCCTCTTCCCGGGGCTCTGTCGCTACCCCAGGGACCGGGTCTGCCGCAGGCTCTGGGGACCCCATCCTCACCCTCGACTCTCCCTCCCCTGGGCCTCATCCCACAGCGCTGGTGCACGCGGCCACCCTGTCTTCTGTGGTCTACGTTTCTCTCCTGCTTTTAGATTTGCTGAATCAAACATCTGCAGACGAAATCCACGTTGGTGCTGCTGGAGCCTCAGAACAGGCCGGGTGAAACCCCCAGGGCCACGGCCTCCAGCTCCTCGGCCGACCTGGATCCCACTCAGCCCCCAGAGAGCGGTGCCTCCTGCCCCCTAGTGGTTGCAAGGCTGCTCCAGAGGGGACGACCTGACATCTGTGTCCGTTTGGACATGAGAACTGCAGATGCAGACTTTCATCCTCGGAGCCTGTGTAGATGCTGCACGGGAAACGCAGAGAGGTAGGACGGAGGCTACCATGGACAACAGACTTCAGTTCTCACTGTCCACTCTCTGAGCCGCTGGAAGTTTTAGCAGGACCACATCTTAAGGTTTTACACAGTAATAATAATGAAAAAACAAAAACAAGGGGCCCCAAGGCGTATGAAGCACGTCTGTGCGTTGCGCATCTGGAAAGTCTTGAGCACCGGCGTGTGCCTCTGGGGTCTTCGGTGCTAGGAGTTCTGTGTCCACGGTCAGCATGCTGGCGCAGTCGCCACGCTCTCTCACACGAGACTGCTCCGTGGAAGCCCTTCCGGCTACATGCAGCCCCCCTCAAAATGTGCCAGGCTCCCAGGGCAGCAGAAAAGCACAGTGGCCATGACTTCAGGAAATGATGACACCATGGAAGGTATAGGCTACAGAAAGGGACATGAGGAGGCGGCCCACAAGAAGGTGGGAGGAAGGCAGGGCATGTACCGTCAGGGCGGAGCTGCTGAGGGTGGAGGTGAGGCAGGACCCTAGCGTCACCACAGGGATGCAGCCACATCAGCGGGCCTGGAAGCCTGTGAGAAGTGATCACCCATCCTGCCCCTAGGTGGTCACTGTAGGGCAGCCTGGGCCTCACCCATCGCCTGGTACACCTGAGAAAGACCTCCCAGTGGCACGTACCCCGCCCCGAGCAGGGACTCGGTGCACACTGTCCTCCCCAGCGGGCATCCTCAACCCTACCACAGCCAGTTACCCTGCCCACCTGCAGGTGGGGCCTCTGCAGGAGGACGGTCGGGCTCCACAGCCCATTGTTTATGTTGAGAAACAAGGCAAGTGCCACCCCCACCGCTGCTGTCATTCGTTCCAGATTATACTTGGTGGCTTTAGAGCAGCGGCTGGTGGGGCCAGCAGAACGGGGGGCGGTGGCTCATACCTGTAATCCCAGCACTTTGGGATGCTGAGGTGGGCGGATCACTCGAGGCCAGGAGTTTGAGACCAGCCCGGCCAACATGGTGAAACCCTGTCTCTTCTAAAATTACAAAAATTAGCCGGGTGCCGTGGCATGAGCCTGTAATCCCAGTTACTTGGGAGGCTGAGGCACAAGAATCACTTGAACCTGGGAGGCAGAGGTTGGTTGCAGTGAGCCAAGATCGCATCACTGCACTCCAGCCTGGACAACAGAGCGAGACTCCGTCTCAAAAAAAAAAAAAAAAAAAAAACAGGGCACAGTGAAAGCAGGGCCAGTGGGGGCTGTGAGGCCACAGGGCCTGGCTCAGATCAGGGGCCCTAGGAGGCAGGCTGCCCAGGCCTGGAGGGGCGGGGGAGGTCAGGCTTTCTTACACAGGGCTGCCAAATGTTGACGTCATCCAGTTCATCCTGCCTGGGGAGACCCCCACAAGCCACCTTTCCATGCCTGGGGAGACCCCCACAAGCCACCATTCCCCAGTGTTGCTATGGAGAGGGTGTGCTGGCGTCAGAAGCGAGAGAAGGGAGTTCTTGGAGCAGTGACAGACAAGCAGCTTCCTGACTCACACATCAGGCCCTCGAGAGTCTGGCTAATGTGAGTCACACCCTGTGAGAAGCCTTGGTAAAATTGCGCCTCTGTACAGGCAAAGCCGGCCCAGCTCTATCCCAGATGAAATCCACATTGGTGCTGCTGGAGCCTCAGAATAGGCCAGGCCAAACCCTCAGGGTTACTTGGCCTCCCACCCTCCAGGCCTGACCCAGACCCCACTCAGCCCCCAGGGAGCAGCGACTCCCTGAGGTGAGGCAAGTCCTGAGGGCTTCCCAGGAGTCTGCAGCTGGGCTGGGACCCCAGACTCCCCCAGTGGTGAATGACTGGGCTCTGACATGTTGTAGCCCCTGGAGTTAGCTGAGGCGGGCAGCTCCTAAGCCATGCCTTCTTCACCAGTCCACAGTCTGAGGAGGAGAGAGGACAAGGCGTGTGGCCCCATCTTAGGTGCCCTGTAATGTGTGATGGTGTGTGACACCACCAGCCCCACCCAGGTGCCCCAGGACCCAGGAAGAACCTCAGCCATGCTTTCTGATGAGTGTGGATCGCTAATTCCAGGAAGAAATAAATCTGGGAGTTTTCTGGGCGTTTTACAAACAACAGCTAGCATAAAAAGCTTATGTAAAAATAGCAGTTGGGCAAATGATCAATTAACGGATATTATAAGGAACTAGAAAAATGAACAATGGTGCTGACGTGACTGCACCGCCCTATCCCCCAGTCAAACCCATGTGAACTCTGCACTCACCTTGAAAGCCAGCTGGATGGTGTCCAGGGTCCGGGCCGGCCGGCAGACGACAGACAGGGCAACCACGCACTCTCGCAGGTCCACCTCGCCGCTGCCGCTCTGTGGGGAGAGACGCTCTCAGCCACAGCTCAGCCGCTGCCTTCGGCACTGGAGAAACGCCAGGGTTTCCCACGGGTGCTGGTGTTAATTAAGGGCCAGTCCCGCTCTCACTCGGGAACGTCTGCCCACATGAAAAGGGAATCTTGGAAGGACATTCCACGAAGTGGGTTCTCCAAGGTCACTGTGCTGTGTACACTTCTTGGGGCCATTACAGTGACTTCCCAAAGTTCACAAGGCTGCCACAGGAAGCACCTCAGCAAAGCACACACGATGCAATGCCTGCCACCTGCCGAGACGTGCATTTGAGAAAACCGCCCAAGCACCAAGGCTGCTTCTGGGCTCTAGGAATTTAGTCTGTTTACAGCAACCCATTCATCCTGCAGAAAGAAGGTGAACCCGGAGCTGTGATGTGGAGCTAAACACGCAGCCCGGGCCAGCTGTGGAAGCCAGTCAGCCCCGCGCTGACCATTCTCAGTAACTCCTCACACCCAGAGTCTCCAGGGACATGCTGATGTGAGTGAGCAGGGTGGTGAGAGGCACAGGTGGGTGCTGACAGGGTCTGCACTTCTGATGATGATGGGGACGGTCTGCACGTGGCTGCAGGGTGTGCCCAGGCCACAGGAAAGAACCTCCCAGGTCAGGGCGGGAGGAGGTGAGGAGCACCCTGGACAGGGGGAGGACTCTCTGGTCAGAGAGCAGGAGATGAAGGGCAACCAGGAGTGCAGGGAGGACTCCCTGGTCAGAGAGCAGGAGGAGGTTCCAGGAGGAGGGCAGCAGGAACATCCAGGGGTAGAGGGAGGACTCCCAGGTTGGAGAAAACAAGAGAAGGTGGGGAGCACAAAGGATAGGAGGAGGACACTGGCCAGAGAGCAAGTGAGAAGCACTCAGGACAGGGGGAGGACTCCAGAGAGCAGGAGATGAGGAGCACCCAGAGGCAAACGAAGGACTCCCTGGTTGGAGAGAGCAAGAGAAGATGAGGAGCACCCAGGATAGGGGAAGGATTTTGGCCAAAGAGCAGGCGGTGAGGAGCACCCAGGACAGGGGGAGGACTCTCGCCAGACAGCAGGAGATGAGGAGCACTCAGGAGCAGAGAGAGGACTCTAGTCAGAGAGCAGGAGGACGTGAGGAGCACCTGGGGCAGAGGGAGGATGCTCTGGTTAGAGAGCAGGAGGAGATGAAGTGAGGAGCACTCGGGGCAAAAGGAGGACTCCCTGATCAGAGAACAGGAGGTAATGAGCACCCAGGATGGGGGAGGACTCTGGCCAGAGAGCAGGTGAGGAGCACTCAAGGGCAGAGGGAGGACTCTGGTCAGAGCAGGAGGAGGCGAGGTGAGGAGTACCCAGGGGCAGAGGGAGGACTCCCTGGTCAGAGGGCCGGGGGTGAGGAGCACCCAGGAGCAGAGGGAGGACTTTGACCAGTAGTTGCCCCTCTATGCTTGTGTCAACCACAGGCCGCAGGTGCTAGGGGTGAGACGCATACAGGTCCCTGAGGGTCTTCTGAGGGAACTGATAGCTTTCTTTGTGCTACGCCACACCCCTTGCAAGGCATGGGGTACCGGGACTGGGGCTTGGGTATCTGGCAGGTGGAAATGACTACAAATCCCTGGCTCTGGGAAGGCCTCAGGCTGGGAGTCTGAGGTCCTGGGTGTAAATGGAGAATATTCCTATCTCATAAGATCATGTGCATTTGAAATTGCAGAAAATAAAAACTTAACCGCACAGTGTAGTAAGTTACCTTGGAATGCTGCCTGTGAAACCAGTATTCACCATTTCGTGTTTCAATTCCAACACTGTGGTAAAGCACCTGAGTGCAAACGCAGCCCCAGCTGTGGCACAGACACCAGGCGGGACTTGCATCCGAGACGCTGTTTGCAGCTGCCCCGTAGCAGAAGGCCCGTGGCTCGGGGCCCCTTATGGACACCAGGCGGGACTCACATCTGAGACGCTGTTTGCAGCTGCCCCGTAGCAGAGGGCCCGTGGCTGGGGGCCCCTCTGGTGCGTGTGGGAGAATGCCCTGAGCCACGCACTGTGATCCTTGGTTCACACTCTGCATACTCGCGGGGCGGCCTCCTTCCCCTGTCCTGGGTGCTCCTCATCTTCTCTTGCTCTCTCCAACCAGGGAGTCCTTCCTTTGCCTCTGGGTGCTCCTCACCTCCTGCTCTCTGGCCAGAGTCCTCCCGCTGTCCTGAGTGCTCCTCACCTGCTCTCTGGCCAGAGAGGCCTCCTGCCTGCCCGGGTTCTACCCAGGGCCGCACTGCAGCTGCTCCGTGTCAGTGCAAAGCATATATGGCACTGTCACATGGGACATCTCACGCTGTCATGGGACAGTCATGGCTGAAGGAGCCCTCTACACACACCCTGCCGTGTCACCAGCTCCTCCAGGACCACAGCGTAAGTGTCCACGCTGTGACACTGACACCCAGAAAAGACCAGGATTGGCCGACCTGTGGCTCGCCGCGGCAGCCTGTCCCGCCCCTGCATACCGCCTCGCACCTTCCTAAAACCCGGAGGCTGCCCGCATGTTCAGGGCCACCTGGCGTGACCGTGGATGCCTCATCAATTACGACGAGGACCTGGGGATGACATGCGGAGGGCAGAGGGGAGTGGGCGGCTGCACCAGGAGGAAGCTCTCCCACACCCACAGGCTGGCGGGGAGCCTCTAAGCTGATCATAGAGGACGGGCGTGTTATTAGAAACTCTGACGCTGCAAAGAGCAGCTCTGGTGAGCAGGGGCCCTGCAGGGGGTCCCTTGGAGACCCCAGGCTGGGTGTCACCGTTTGATATTGTTAGACTCCGTAATCAGACTAAAAAACCCCAAACCACAGGCACATTTATCAGTAAAGGGTAATTTAAACGTCAAATGTGTACATGTATTTAAAAGCATGGGAGAAAATACCTCAAAATGATAGGGAGGGTAGTGACGGGTGGTTTTCCTTCTCTGCTTTCAAATTCGTGTGAAAATATATTTATACTAGAATGAGAACAATTTATGCTTCAAAAAGCAGGAGGTTTTGCCGACACCCCGCTCCACAGGCGACAGCCCCTACCTCATCGAACAGTGAAAACATGTCTTCCAGCAAGTCAGAAACGGGGATTTCCAGGGAGGCGGCAAACTCCGCAATCCCTATCTTCTCTCCTCCATTCATCCTGGCTCTTTCTGAGTATCTGTCCAGATCTTTTTCAAGCTTTTCTGGTTTTAACCTAGACAAAAAAAGAGGGAAAGCTTTCTTTTTCAATAAAACGGCGGCATGCTAACACTAGATTTACTTCTAAGATTCATCAAAATATTAAAATTGATAGAAGTAGCAGCAAGTTAGTTTTCAAGAAAAGGCATTCTCCTAATTGGAAGGTGCGAGATGTGTTCTGTCCAAGTGTCAAGCCAGGTGCCTGTGCCCCTGAGACCCGTTCCCTTCCCCAGGGCGGGTCTGGCAGGACATAGGGTGGCCCTCCTGGGGCGCCATCCACACAGACAGCTGATGCCAGCATTAAGGGATTGAAAGACACTATGTGGGCTGAAGCTGATGTTGGAAAAAAGCCGGAATAAATATCATTAATAATTATCTCCTCAGTTCCCCACCCTGCAACCCCAGGCAGCCCCCGCCGGGCCTTGGCATCACGGGTTCTAGCTAATGCTCAAGGAAGAAGAACCAGGTACTCACCCGAGGCCCCGCACGAGCCTGGCAAATTCTAAAAGGCAAGTGTCAGCAGGGAGACGGAGCTGTCCTTCTGCCAGGGCCAGCTGGCAGTCCTCGAACGTGTAGTCAGTCACGGAGACACCCAAGGCCCTACAAGGAGGGCAGCCCCCCCGTCAGCCCAGCCTCGTGGCAGCCAGTTCCCACCGCCCCACCGGAATAACCGCCGATGGCTCAGGGGAAAGGAGGGCTGAGGAGAGGCAGTGAGACAGGGGAAGGGCCAGTTGGTGGGGCAGTTACTCATTCATCGATCAGCTTCACCTCTCATCCGGGTGCTCTGAAACAGTGACGGCAGCCACACCAAAGGTCACTGACACAGAGAACCGTGAAAAAGTTTGAAACAGCGTGAGAATCACCAACATGTGACGTGGAGACACGAAGTGAGCTCATGGTATGAGAATTACCAAAATGTGACCCAGAGACGCCAAAGTGAGCTCACGATGCTGGAAAATGGTGCTAATAGGCTTGCTCAACACAGGGTTGCCACAAACGTGAAGCAACTGTTTGTGAAGCACAGTAACATGAAGCAGAGTGAGGTGGGCTGTGCCCTCACTCCCAGAGCTGCCCCGAACGTGCCGTGTGTGCTCAGGTGATGAGAAATCGGTGCCTCTCCAGTCCTATTTGAGAGCCGCTGAAGTTCCCCTTGGCAAACTTAGGCATCATCATTTGGAACAGGAGAGTCTCAGGCTATCCACAGGAAAGGACAAGGCCCAACTGAGGGGCTGCCCGTGAAGCTCACAGCAGTCCTGGCCCCGCCACGTGTGACTCCAGGTGAGTCAGGGACCAGGAGCCCTGGCTGGGAGAACCACCCACCTCCGCCAGCCATATCTGGGGCCATCCCCGGCCTCTCCTGATGGCCCGTCCTGGGTGGCACCTCTCTCCAGGCCAGCACTGCACATGTGTCATTCAACTCAGAACCCCTAATGACACAGAGGCTAGCCCCATCCCAGATGAAAACCAAAGTCGGGGAAGGATGTGTGCGCTCTGCCACCCTGGGGTGCCACCGCCCTCACAGCAGGCAGGGGAAGAGAACATGCTTCCAACACTGCCTCCTAGGACCCGCTACGGGACTGGGAAACCAGCCAGGAGGAGGCGCCGCCAGGGTCCCTTTGCTCATGATCAACTCCACTCCCCGAGTGGGGCTGCACAGGCCCCGCCCAGGCCCAGGAGTCCGAGGCTGCTTCTCCCTCCCATGTTCCTTGGTGGGGGGTTTTGCTGACAGTGGCAGACCCTCCAATGGCCCTGATGTGATGAAACACAGCTCCCGGTAATTTGGAGTGGGGTTTTAAGAGAATTCTGAATTACTATAATGGAAATGGCAGCACTCTTGTACCCAAAAAAGGTACAAGTTCCTCGGAGTCCGTTTGAAATGGAGGGTTCTAAAATAATCAGTGAGGCCCACAAGCAATCTCTCCTTGAGCTCTGTAAAATCTGTTCTTTTCCTCCCAAGTCCCCAAAAGTTGCCAGTATTGGCAGCAGTCCGGAGCACAGGTGCTGGGCTTGGAGGTGGGAATGCATTCCCCCGGCTCGGCGCCTACTCAGCTTTTTGTATTGTTCAGAGCTGCCTGTGGTGGGGGTTGAGTGGAGCTTTGCGGGACAGAGACTGCCGGGCCCATTTCTACCCTCGGACACATGCTCTGGGAGGAAGAGGACGGGAACGTGAGGGAACGGGCCGCCCAGCTGAATCTTCAGGGTGTCAGCAGAGTGTGAACAAAGTGTCTTGGAGGTCAGAGCCAGGTACACTCTGACGGGCCTGGCCGTGGCTGTGTTCCCCTCTGGGCTCTCTGGAGAGGCGAGTTCCCAGCCATGCCCCGACCTGCTGCAGCAGGAGCCTGGGGGTGGGGCCAGCGGACCGAGGCTGATGTGGCTGCCCGGCCGTGGCTGTGTTCCCCCTGGGCTCTCTGGAGAGGCGAGTTCCCAGCCATGCCCCGACCTGCTGCAGCAGGAGCCTGGGGGTGGGGCCGGCGAACCGAGGCTGATGTGGCTTCCGGGTGGCTCCTGCAGCTCAGGTCTGGCAGCCGCCCGGTGGAGGGGAGGCTCTAGCTCCACTGGACAGAGCTTTGGAGGAGGAAGCACTAGGGAGGCATCCAGGTGGGGGTAAATCCAGGTGGGAGGACCTGGTTGCAAGGAGAAGTGTGGGGGGAATGGCACCCTGAGGGATGGAAGGTGCTGAGGGAGGGAGATGGGGAGGGCGTGTGAGCTGACGACACTGAGGGAGGGAGAGTGGGAGGGCGTGTGAGCCGACAGCACTGCTGGCCATGCAAGCGGGGGACCTGGGACGATGGGAAGCGAGGACATTCCCTGTCTTCCTAACTGCATGATGAGAATTGTGTAAATAGCACAAGTCACCTTACAAGATTAAATGTGCAACCACCACTCCACCCTGCCGGATAGAGTAAGGGCACTGGTAAGTATCACACAGGCAGATGAGCAAAGGCAGGTGTGGAGGCCGCCGCACAGATGTGAAGTTGGCCCAGGCCAGCGCCCCGTTGGATCATTTAGGGCACAGGGAACATAGGGCCTGGGGTGACCAACGGCTACAGGCAGGTCTGGAAGAACCAGTCATGCATCTTCCAAATGTCAAAGAGGGTGAAATGCCATCAGAGGGAAACAAAGGACGCACAGCACAAGGCCAAGCACACTTCACCAACATGCATGGAGCTGGTTCCTGCACACTTCACCAACATGCATGGAGCTGGTTCCTGCACTTTTGCACGAATGCCTTTTCCTAACGCTGTTGCCTATTTTAAATATACAGAGAGCAGCACTCTGGGAGACGCCCCTGACTCGGCCATGGGGAAAGGAGCTGCTCACTTACTCGGCCATGACTCGCCGCACGTTGCTGGCATACAGCGCGGGGTTCCTCTTCTCCTCCTCGGAAGGGCTGTACACAGGAAGGAACTGAGCACACAGAGAAGCTGCATTAGTATCACAAGACGCTGACCTCAGCAACACCACCATAACGACAACTGGGAGGCTGACAAAATTAAGATCTGTCAAAGCAACGCCCGTTAGAACTGTCTTCAAAGTTGTCATGTGCACACGTGCACACACACACCCCATGACGCATGAACTGCACACATGTGCACCTGAACACTCACCCTCATCAGTGCTCCCTACATCAGAACATCCGGCTCCCTGATCTCACAGAGGGGCTTATGCCCATTTCTCATGGAATCAGTTTTGTAATGGGGATAATGCAGCACGTTATTCCTACATTTGGAAGAGATTATTGGCAGCGTTTTGCCACCTCTTGCATTTTGAAATTAAAATTGTCCAGTGAACTTGTCCGTGCCTGAGTGACACTTATACAGCATTTTAAATGAATATGACCCACATTGCACGCCATGCAGCAAAGGGCAGAAGACCACCCTGGATGTCCTTTTCTCTAATACGGAATATTTCAGAATACATGAACATCCTGAAACCCCAATTCTCACTGTTATTTCTAAAACTTCCGTAAACTGCCATGGCGCCTCGCATCAACATTTGCATCTTGTATGAACAACGTCAGTAAGGACAGAGCAGTTTTGCAAAGCCATCCACTTTCTTTTCAACTCTTAAAATTAGAAACCAGGCCTGTAACACAGCCATTCAACACCAGGGAGCCCTCAGGAGCTCAAGCTCAGTCCCTGTGTTCTGTGCTCAAGGCCTGGCCTGCACCCTCCCGGCCACTGCCCATCCAGCCACATAATCCTGCTGGGTGGGGGGACTGCCGCCCTCAGGCCCGGGCCAAGGCCCTTCAGCCCAATCCTCTGTATGAGAGCGGCTTATCCTCTATGGAAGTGAACAGCCGGGCTGAAAGCCGGGCTTATTGGTATATTTCGTAGCGCTCTGCAATATTTATTGGAAGGCAGCAAATTGTTTTATTAAATATTTAAGTTGCATGTGACTCATCTTTTATTTCCAGATGCAAGAAGTGCATATTAATTCCCCTTTTAAACAAAAAAAGAACTACTCCTCATCGACTTAGATAAAATTGTGCAGGCTACACAGAGGTGACTATTTTAGCTCAAGGTCTTGACTCTGGAGACCTGGGTCAGGCTGAGAAGGGGGATCTTTGACTATGTATTAAACAGAGCATGGTGCTATGACAAACTCAGCAGTATTAAATATGTAAAGTAAAACTAAGAGCCAAACAAATAATTATTTGCATGTGGGCCAGCTTCATATGCCCTTAAGCTACAATACCCATAATAACGAATGGTAGGTTTAAAAAATCCTTTCCAGCTGGCTGTGGTAGTTCAAGCCTGTGATCCCCGCACTTTAAGAGGCCGAGGCAGGAGGACTGCTTGAGCCCAGGAGTTTGAGACCAGCCTAGGCAACAAAGTGAGACCCGTCTCTACAAAAATTAGCTAGGCATGGTGGTGTGTGCCTGTGGTCCAATTACGTGGGAGGCTGAGTTAGGGAGATCACTTGGGCCCAGGAGGTCGAGGCTGCAGTGAGCCCATCGCTACACTCCAGCCTGGGCAACAGAGCAAGACAAGACGCTGTCTCAGAAAAACAAAAAACAAAAACCCAAATCTTACCCAAGTGGTTCAGACTCTTACAAGAAACATAAAGTCATTGATGTAAAGTAACCAGAGGCCCCTCTAGGGCGCCCTGAGAAATGGCAAGCTGAGAAAGCAAGACAGATGACATGTCACATTGTACAAGGCTTATCTGGGCATCCTGGTGTAACCCTGTGTCTGCATCAACCACTGTGAAGAGCACTGTGTAACTAACTATATCCATACGAACCTCGATTTCCACTTGGTTGTGAAACTGACACAGCGTGAGCCACAGGATTTCCAGCCTTAAAAACAGATTGCACAATGTTGAGCAGATTTATAACACTGGTTAACAAGTAAATTACTCCCAATTCTGGAGCAAAACCTCCAGATGCGCCCTCCAGAGGGCGCTACCGGGCAGCCAACGTTCCCGTGGAGGGGGTGCTGTACCCACCCAGCCCGAACCCCAGTGTGACGTACAGCCGTGGGTGGAAATGCTGCTTTTCTGATTCAACACCTGCTTATGTCTTTGGTTCGTCTAGCAAGACACCATTTCCTGCTTGTTCTCCAGCTCAGGAGACCTCGTACAGCCCACACCTGTCCCTCCACACCTGTCCCTCCTCGCTGTCCCCAGGCAGCACAGGCCCTAATTCATGCCACCCCTCCAGCCTGGATCCAGAGTTCCCAACTTCAGAACCAGGATCGCCATGACTTTGCCGCAGGAGTTGACATGGGAGACATTCGGAGCTGCTCCCAGGGCCACACTCACGTCCCCTGACAGACAGCCCACTGCCCCATTCCCGTTTTTGCCGTCACGCCAGCCCCAGCCCTAGGCCCCAGGGACCCCAGAACCCCTATACCCCCCAGAGCCCCTTCCCAGCTCTGCTCCCAGCTGGGAGCCTCCACACGCCAGCCTGGGAAGCGCTGACCTCAGCACCTTCACCTGAACGCACCAGCGGACCCACGTCCTCCCAAACGCCTGGGATGGAGCTGCTCTCTCTCGGACTTTCCCACTCCCTCTGCCCTCCCGATGTCGGCTCAGACATCAGCACCCAGGAGGCCCTGACAAGCCTGTGGCCCCGGGCTTCTCCCCTGGGGCTCGTTCCCGTTTCCGTGGGCTTGTTCATCGTTGCATAACTGACCCTCGGTGTCTGTGCCGGGGGGACAGGGACACTGACTCACAGCAAGGGCTGGCCTCCCACCCAGCACTACTCAGTCTCTGTGCCTATGCAGACGGGGTCCCCCCAGACACCCCTAAATCTCCACTTTCCTTACCAGGGGACATCAGGTGGACGATGGTAATTACTGAGCTGGCAAACTCGAGAGCGGAATGCAAGACTCACAGTTCCCTTCCTGCTGGTACTGAAGACGTGCAACTTAAGACCCCAGAATCCAGGAGTGTCAGGCCTGGGCCACGTCTGTACGTTTAGTTTTCACAATGGGCTGAACCTAACGGCTGTCCCACACCTGCTTTCACAACTGCAAAAGTAACTAGCGTGCACAGCAGACCCCAAGCGGCCCCTACGTGTTCATGGAACAACAGGACAAAGAGGACGACACGGCGTTCAACTTACGCTCCAGGTCCTTGCCACGTCCATGTGATGGTGTCCTGGAGAGGAAGAGGCAGGGTCAGCCAGCATGGGGCCTGCACCCAGCACCTGCGTGTGCCGGCCTCTCCCTGCACCTCCCACCCCACAGAGGCGCTGCAGCCAGGGGGAGAGGAGGAGGGTGCTAGAGCTCCAGCTTCCCAGAGCCCCTGAGGATCCAGGACTCGGACCAGCCGCCCGACCTGAGGTCCCCAGAGCCTCTAAGGACCCAGAGAACCACCTCCTTACAGGTCCCCAGAGTTCCCCCAAGATCCCCAGAGTCCCTGAGGACTCAGAGCCCCCTCTTATAGGTTCCCAGAGCCCCTAGGACCTGGGAAAAGGGTCCTCCCTCCCTCCATACTCTCCTCTTTCCTCACAGGTCTGGGGACACCAATTCCAGTGTGCACCCGGGACCCCGGCCCTCTCCCGCCCAGCACTCTCTCCAAGTGCTCTGAGTGTTCCCCCCACCACTATGCATGTGCAGGGCCCCCTGACCCTGGGCGCTCTGCAAGTCCCATCTTCAGCCTCAGCACCGCCGGGCAGGGACCACACAGCAGGGGCCGTGACGGCAGAGGCCCGGACACCGTCACCCTGGGGTAGACCTTCTGCTCCCCGACGGCTAAGCTAGTGCTTCTTGGTGCATCCAGTAATAGTGTGTTGCTTTAAACACACTGATGAAACAATCTTAAAAGTGGAAAATCTAGATGACTGCACAGATCAGGGTCTGTGGAAACAATCTTAAAAGTGGAAAATCAGATGACCGCACAGATCGGAGTCTGTTGTCCTCGGGTTGACTTTTTTGCCCACAGGAGTTGCACTGGGGCATGGTTTCTGCAGCGGAGGCAGGAAGGGGCCCTTGGCCAGGAGCCTGGCTGACAAATGCCCACCTCAGTAAGAAGGACGAGGCCTGTCAGTCGTGTAACTACTGGCCCTGACTCCATGTTATTACCTGACCATCAGCTCTCCGGGCAAAGTGAAGCCCGCAGGCATGGGACGGGACAGGCCCTGAGGCAGATGGCCCAGAACCCTGGCACCCAGAGGTCACCTGTATTTCTGCCCCACTGTGTCCTGACCCACGAGGTTTTTCTTTCAGTGCTTTCCTTCGCCATCACAAAAAGGAACTGCTATAGACGGGAAGCTCCCTGTGATGGGCAGGCCCTCCTCGGCGCTCTCCCAGGTGGGCGCTCCACCAGGAACCTGCAGTGAGCCCAGCACCAGTGGGCTGTGGGGACCTTGAGTCCACCTGGGCTGTCTTTGTGCTCCAGGAGCCCATGAAGGGGCAAGGATGTGCGGGAGTCATTGCTGGGGAAGGGGGAACACAGCTGGCACCAAATGAATGCCCTGAGCCCAGCGGCAGGCCTGTGAGGCAAGGTCGCCTAAGTGGGGAGGGCCGATGGAACCGGAAGTATTCTGAGCATCCAAGAGCACCTGGAGGAAGGTGCAGCAGCCACCTTACAGGTGTGGAAACTGAGGCAGGACGTGGGCAGGGGCGGGGCCAGGGGGTGGGGCTGCGGCCAGGGGCAGGGATGGAGCAGGGCCTGGGTCACGGGTGGGGTGGGGCGGGACAGAGCCAGGGCAGGCTGGGGTGGGGTGGGGCGGGACAGAGCCAGGGCTGGGGTGGGGTGGGGTGGGGCAGAGCCAGGGCAGGCTGGGGTGGAGTGGGCTGGGGTGGGGTGGGGTGGGGTGGGTTGGGCTAGGGTGGGGTGGGTGGGGTGGGGTGGGTTGGGCTAGGGTGGGGTGGGTGGGGTGGGCTGGGGTGGGGCAGAGCCAGGGCAGACTGGGGTGGGGTAGGCTGGGGTGGGGTAGGGCAGGGGGGTGGGGTGGGGTAGGGCAAGGGGGTGGGGTGGGGTGTGGTGGGCCAGGACAGGCTGGGGTGGGGTGGGGTGTGGTGTGGTGGGCCGGAGCAGAGCCAGGGCAGGCTAAGCCTCCTCCAGAGGCAGCAAGGCCCCATGGGGAACTGCTCTGAGGCCTCGTCCAGACTTTCTCCAGAAAGGTGGGGTCTACCACCTTCACCCCAGGAGCTCTGGACCCCAAACGCCTTCTTAATTCTCTTAAACCAAACAAAACCTGGGCACTAAATGACAAAACCACAGAAATGACAAAGTCACCTCCTTTCTTTCCAGCTGCCTCTGCCTTCCAGAACTTAAATGTTCTTAATTTTTAAAATTCCTGGAGCATGAACTGGATACTGAAAGCTGCCAGGGGCTCTGGCCAGTGATGTGGGGTGGAGGGGTTCCCTCTGCAAAATGTCAGGTTTGGCACACAGAGGAAAGGGCAGCTGTGTCAGGAGCTATGGAAGCAGGGCTCTGGAACACTGGGGGCCACTGTGGAATCATGGGGTTGATCAGGGACATGTGCGTAGAACAGGCCGCACCCAGGAACGCGCCGAGCCCAGGGCCAGGGCCTGTCCTGCCCTCTCCAGCGCTGAGGCCGGATGGACTCAGCATGGCCGAGTGTGGGCTGTGGCGCAGATAAAGGGTGTGGAGAGACAGAGACACAGGCGCACAGAGGCAGCTCGCAGTTCCCGTTCCCAGAGAATTCCCCTGGAAGCTGACCCCAGGAAAACACAACTCACCAGTTTATTTGGATATCGTAAAACCACAGGCTGGACGGGCGCTCCAGGGATGAATGCACCTGCCGAGAAAGGAACAACGGTGTTGCCCATGGCAGCCCACGCAGGACGGCGTCTGCTGCGTTTCTCATGCTGCCCTTGGAATAAAAGTGAGCTTTTCTATCTAGGCCTTCCTGGTCAGCAAGGGCACTCCATGCCTGGACTATCTCAACATCTGTCCTGACCGTAAACACCCAGCACCACAGCACGGATGGGCGGGGACATCAGCCAGGGGCACTCCCCGGCCAAGGAACACTTTCTGTTATAACATTGCGCACGAGCTGGAAGGCATCTGTGGAGGGACACCTTCTGCTATAACATCGCGCACCAGCTGGAAGGCGTCGGTGGAAAGTGGGGGTGCTCATCACCGGCCATGCTCATCCACCTGATGGGGTTAGGGTATGCCCTCACCAAGCACACACATCTGCCTCGGGGCCCCACCCGCCGCCCTCATCTGCCCCTGGGGCTCAGCTCCAAAGACAGGCGGATTTGGTGACAGCTGCAGCAGGACCTGCCCAGGATCTGCCTCTCTCTCTGAGCGGCTGCCACCTGATGGGCTCCCAAGGAATCAGGAGGAGCCCCAGTGAGGCCCAGCTAGAGCCACAGGCCGCGGAGGCTCAGGAACTTCCCCGTTCCCACTGGAATTGTGGCGGTACCCAGCAGCCGCTCCGCTTTCTCACTGGCCGGAGTTGTGCCCTTGCGGGCTGGAGCAAGGCACCATGGACCTGTGGATTCTGTTTCTATTTTAAATTCTATTTAAATTTCTATCGTACGAGTTTTTTTTTAACTGGAAAACTCAGGCATCAGAAGCGCTCAAGTTTTAGAACAGGACAGGCGGTCTGAGAAGGGCTCCCCTGCCTGGCGACCTGAGGCTACGCGGGTGAATCCCCAGGCAGCACGTTCCTCCCAGGCTGCCACCGAGTGCTGCTATGTGGTCAGAAATCTGGGGTTGGTCCTGGCTGCAGAATTCTGCACAATTCTGGGAGAATGGAGCCCATGCTTGCCCCTGGGGCTGCCAGGAGCGTCTGTCCCTAGGGCCAATTCTCCTTTCACAGTGGCCTGAGGCCAGAGGCCCGTGTCAGGGCTGAAACCTCAAGCTGACCGCCCAACCCGCTCAGCTTTCGTCTCATGCAGGACATCCGCCTGCAGCCTTGGTGTCCAGCCGGTACCCAAAGTCCCTGGGACCGTGTGCCGCAGCTTCCCCCGTGTCCAGGGCTGGGTTGCCCCCTTCCTGCTGTGGGCTCAGCAGCACTTGGGAGTGAGCTCACACAGTTCACCCAGCACTTCTGTGTGCCCAGGTGGACAGGTGGCTGTGTCAGGGGAGACGGAGGACGGGAGGGCTGGCACAGACCCAGGCTCAAGCCCCAGCTCCAACGCCCGGCAGCCGAGTCCCAGCCCCTGAGACATGCAGTGTGGAGAAAATAGACCTCACTGCCTGGGACCGAGCCCAGGAGCACGCGTGGAGTGCCGAGACCTGCTGCGGGTGATAATGGCTTTGCTGCTGCAGCTCGGCTGACCGTCTTGACCATGTGTCAAGGGAACATCACTGAAACTCAGTAAGAATCAAAGGAAACCTCAACACCCTGGGGACCTCTCAGGAAAGTCCCCAAGAGCACAGAAACCCCCCATGAGCCTGAAAGGTCAGTGACTTCATGGAAACCCCGGTGGGAAAGTCTGTAGGGGTCTCTGGCCTCCCTAGTCTCCCAGGGGCCCCTGAGGGTCAGCAGCACCCAGACCCCGCCAGCACCGTGCACCCAGGGCAGGCTGCACAAGGGCCAGGCTGGGAGAAACAAGATGAAGGAGTTGGAGCCCAGGGCTTCTGAACGCAGGAACAAGGCTGAGTGGAGGAGGCACGGGCTTCTAAACTGCACAGAAACCTCCATATTCACACATACCTTGTGCTGGGCATCGGTCTAACTTCACTAGTTGCAACAATGAGGCTGGAAGATGGCTCAACAGAGACCCCTGAGGCCCCCAGAAGGCCACCACCCCTTATTCACCCTGACCATCCCCCACAGCCCACCCCACAGGAAGAAACAGTCCACCATGGCCCAGGGAGAGCCGTGTCCACATCTGGCCACAGCCCGTGCAGGGAGGCCGCTGCAGCCCAGGGAGAGCCACATCCATGTCTGCTCACAGCCCGTGCAGGGAGGCCGCTGCGGCCCAGGGAGAGCCACATCCATGTCTGCTCACAGCCCATGCGGGGAGGCCGCTGCGGCCCAGGGAGAGCCACATCCATGTCTGCTCACAGCCCGCGCGGGGAGGCCGCTGCGGCCCAGGGAGAGCCACATCCATGTCTGCTCACAGCCCGCGCGGGGAGGCCGCTGCGGCCCAGGGAGAGCCACATCCATGTCTGCTCACAGCCCGCGCGGGGAGGCCGCTGCGGCCCAGGGAGAGCCACATCCATGTCTGCTCACAGCCCGTGCGGGGAGGCCGCTGCGGCCCAGGGAGAGCCACATCCATGTCTGCTCACAGCCCGTGCAGGGAGGCCAGGAAGAGCCACATCCATGTCTGCTCACAGCCCATGCAGCAAGGCCGCTGCGGCCCAGGGAGAGCTGCGTCCACTTCCAACAGCCACATTCAGCAGGCCCAGCCTCTGCATCCTCGGGCAGTTGTGCCATCGCTGGGCCCACACAGCATCCTAGGGCCTTCTCACTATCTTCGTTCTGCTCTGAGAGCTTGGAGCTGGCAGGCAGGTGGGGTGTAGGCATGTGGAGGGCATGGGCCCAGGACCTTCCAGGAGGGGTCTCCAGGCACCCAGTCAGCCGATCCTGCTCTAGTGCCCTCTGACAAGGAGGGTGAGTGTGGGCACTGGAGAGGAAGGCCCCACATGGGCCTGTTTCAGGAGCAACTCAATCCCTGCAGAGCCCTGAGGGTCCCAGCCCTGCTGGAACCCACCACATCCAGCAGACCCCACAGGGCTCTGCTGAGCTCTGTCACCCCCACCTCAGAGGCGGCACCCCTGGCCTGGGTCAGAACAGGGGGACTCAGGTGGACAGTGCAGCACAGACAAGAGACGCTCAGGAGAAAGAAGGTGCCTGGGCCCAGGAGGACCCTGGCGGAGGCTCCAGAAGCCTGAGGCTGGAGGCTGGGCCCGATTCGGGAAGGTCTCCGGGGATGAAGGTGGGGAGTCGGCAGTGGTGCCCAAACAGGGGTGACCCCAGCAACATGACCCCAACATCAGGCGATGTGATGGAAGGTGGAGGGAGGGTCTGAGTGGGCGGGCTGCCATGGAGCTGGGGCAGCTGGAGCCCAAGACACCAGGCAGGTTGTGGGTGCCTCTGTTGTCAGGCTCAAGGCAGGAGACCCCCGCAGCTCTGGAGGGCTCCACCACGAGGCGTCAGGATCACGCACCACACACCAATTTCACCTCCAAACAGGAGGCTCCAAACCTCACTAAAAAGTACCCAGCTAAGACGAACGAGGGCCTGGAAGATTCCGAACATGTGACTCGAGGCAGCGTGAACCCCGGGCCTGAGGGTGACACGTGGAACTCACGGCTGGACCCACTGGAAATGGAGATGGGGACAGGATCAAGCCACCGTGTCGTCTCCCCAGACGCCGTGGAACCCACCTGGGGCACAGCGAGCACCCTTCCTGGACTGCACACAGTGAGCTCCTGCTGGGCACTGCCGTGACTCCCCTCAGTTTCGTGATATGCGTTGAGAGGTGCTCACACGCCCTCCTCACGTCTACATGAGGGCCGCCAGCTCCAAAGGGCAAGGCGATGGCCCTCCCCAGGAGCCTCCCCGCAGGCACGAGGCTCCACTCCCGAGGAACACCCGCCCCTGAAGACAGGGCCCAGCACTGACCCCAGCCCCACATCTTGCCAAGGAACAAGACCTGACATACTTGCCAGCTGTCTTCTGCCTGGGGCCTTGGAAACACGGCCCACTTTCGGCCTTCACCAAGGGTGCCCACAGGCCATGCGCAGGCATGGGCCCAGTGTGGCGGGAGCACGTGGATTCTTGGTCACCGGGTGCCACCTCCACCCTCTGCATCTCTGGTTCTGATCAGAATGACTCAAAACCACATGTGGTGAAGACAATGGAATGGGAAGACCCAGTACCTTCCATTGAGCTGTACCTTGAAGCCTCTGCTAGCAAAACCTGCCATCTGCCTGCTGCACCAAGGAGGGTGGAGGGTGAAAGCACGCGCATCTGAGCCGGAAGAGGATGGCTACAGGCTCGGAAACCACGGCGGCACATGTAGGTGAGCGACTGCACACTTCCTCGACCCAGGTCCCATAAATATCCAGAGACTCAGGTTGTGCGGCCCCGGAGGCAGGGCAGCCGGTGCCAGTCCGAGCGACGTACTGGCTTTTCCACGTGGCTCTGACCCAACCTGGGAGAACAGGTCTGCATGCCCCAGTATGGACACAGCTGATGAAAGCCACTACTTTCTAAAGTAGCCCAAGGGAGACGACAGGATCCAGGTGGACCCTCTGACATGCCCAAGGATGTGCAGAATTCCAAACAGACTCAGTGCAGAAAGAACACTAGACCCGGGTGACTGCTGCAGGAGAGGCCCAATGCCTGCTCACTGCCACACTTCCCACGTCAGGGGTGCAGACACAACACTAGACCCGGGTGACCGCTGCGGGACAGACCTAATGCCTGCTCACTGCCACACTTCCCACGTCAGGGGTGCAGACACAACACTAGACCCGGGTGACCGCTGCGGGAGAGGCCCAATGCCTGCTCACTGCAACACTTCCCACGTCAGGGGTGCAGACACAACACTAGACCCGGGTGACCGTTGCGGGAGAGGCCCAATGCCTGCTCACTGCCACACTTCCCATGTCAGGGGTGCAGACACAACACTAGACCCGGGTGACCACTGCGGGAGAGGCCCAATGCCTGCTCACTGCAACACTTCCCATGTCAGGGGTGCAGACACAACACTAGACTCGAGCAACCAAAGCGGGAGAGACCCAAGTTCTCATGCATTTCAGTCCCCCCTCCCCAGGGAGAAAGAATACTGTCTAACTGGGGACCTGGGGACCTGAGGACCTGGGCATCTGAGGATGGCTCCCAAGGATTTGCACCTGGGATTCCCAGGCGGGTGTAGGGGGTGAGGTGCAGGCGAAGAAGGGTGCCCTGAGCCATTCAAAGGCAAGGAGGCCCCTTCTGGACCCAGGACCCCCCTAGCCTGTATCTCAAAACAGAGGCAAACATCTATCTCCACCTCACTGGAAACGCCCTGAAACCATAACTTCTCCATCTTCCTGCAAACATGATAATCCTTGACTCACATTCTCAAATTTATTTTGTGACTTTTCTTAGGAATACCTCTAAGAACCCCAGCATACAGGATAAAAACAGAAACTGTTCTTATGTGCACAGCACATTATTAAAAAACATCTCTTTAATATTTTCCTTTTCTCTTGGAGAAAAGTAAACAATTAAGAAAACTACATACCAGGTTTGAAGGTAATTAGGCAGGTCCTGTTCGTACAAGTTCCTTCTGGAAAAATCATTATCTGGGAGTGGGAGAAAGAAAAGGATCAGCATTAAACTGTACATAATTATAGTTCAGAGCTTACAGAAGCCAATCTTCACAATATATTTTCTTTGCTGCTGACATAATTTAGACACCGTGATCATATTCAGAATCTAAATTATTAAAATGCATTATGGAAGCACACGCTGATTTCCGCTCTGCTGGTTTTATTAAAGTGCAGCAGCAGTGTCAATACACAAACAGCATCTGTCTTCTTCAACTACAGCTCCTGAAAAGCAGGGTAATCGCGGTGCCCACCTCTCAGACACTGTGAGAACCAGGTGCAACTAAATATAACCCACGGTTGGCACAACATAAGCATCTCCTGGGGGCGGCACTCATTCTCATCAGGAAGAAGGCGGGGAGGAGAGCAAAGACCCACAAATGGCAGTGCCTGGCTGATGGAGCCGAAGGAGGGCTGGGACCCCAGCAACGGGCTGGATGAGCAAGAAAGCCGAGCCCCAGTCAGGCAGCACCCTCCACACTGGGGTTTCAATTCCTCCGACTCACACTGGCCTGCAGTAGCAGGAACTGCACTCAAACTCCCAGACCCGCAGGCTGCTTTCAGTTATGGGCCCTGCGAGGAAGACAGACCTCAGGCGGGCCGGCGTGGGCTCACCCTGGCAAGCCCAGGGCCAGGCAGGCCAAATGGGTGGGGGAGGAGACTGCCTGTGCTTGCGGGGACCGAGCTGGAGCACCCTGGAAGTCACAGCCCTCTAAGGGGCTACCCCCAGCCAGACCCTGCAAAGCTTCCTGAGCAATCAGATCCCAGACAGTTCTGTGAAATTTCCAGCTTCTAATGCTGGCTCAGCTGGAAAGAAGAAAAAGAGCGTTCAAGCTAATGTCGGCCGAGCTGCCCCTACAGCTTCTGAATGATGCCTGGGAACCAGCATACAGACCAGGAAGTTTACTCCAGGACTTTTAGAACCGCCCAACACACAGCAGGCTGACACATCAACTCCAAAATCAGACTGCACCAGGAGGGCGGGTGAGCAATGCTCTGAGTCAGAACTTAGTTCAGAAAAGATGATTCAGGAAGCTGAGATGCGTTTGAGAATTGTTTTTCTTTACTTTAACTTTAAATTTCGGGCACCGAAACCAAATGCGCCTGACAGCACCCTCCTGAGTTCATGCACTCACTAGGAGAAGAGAATCAGAATCCAGCCCTGGAGGAAGGGCCCCCGGTTTCTTTCTCCCCACTCTCGAAGTTCGCATCTTTCGGAATAAAACCGCTGCAACACAATCAGGGCTGCGTGCGTTACCTGCGGCCACTTTCCGTTTGACTGCGCCCGTCTCTTGATTTCTTCTACTGTTTTCCTGCGAGAATCCTGGTCGGACCGGGACACGAACACAGGCCGTATATACCGGATCAGAGCTGGAAGAGAGGAGGGGAGAGGATCACGTGGAATGCACGGCTCCCGCCAGGCAGGGCTGAGGAACGAGGGGGCTGCTGCATGGCACCCAGTGGGGCGGGAGACTCCAGATGCCCCAGGGGCTGTGCCATGGGTGGGCTGTGAGTCCCTGCCTGAGGGAAGGGGAACAGCACCCAGGCTTCCCACGTCTGACAGCAGGAAGCCCTGTAGCCTCAGTGCCACAATTAACAAACACCAAGTCCACGGCACCCACTGAGGACACAGAGCACAGAACGGAGGTCAATGAAAGACAACCGCCAGGAAGCAGAAAGTCTTTAGTCCCGGTCTTCACAGAAGACACGGTTGAAGGTGCCAGGTCCCTGGATTGGACGCTGCCCACCCCCTGTGGGTTGAACTGCATCCCCTAAAAGACAAGCTGAAGTCCTCACTTCTGGTACTGGGAATGGGACCTCATTTCAAAACAGGTGGTAGCAGATGCTCACGGTCCCAGATGAGAGTCCCTATGGGAGGAGGAGACAAAGCAGATGCTCAAGCTAAAGTCCCAGATGAGGGTCCCTATGGGAAGAGGAGATGAAGAGGGGGAGACAAGGCCAATGATGAAAGAGGCCATGCGAGGATGTGACCACAGCCCCCGCCAGGAACCTGGAGGGCTGAGGGAGCTTTCAGAAGAGCCCAGTGCGGCCAGCACTTTGTTCTGGCGCTTCTGCTTCTAGACGGTGGGAGAATACATTCCTGTTGTTCTAAGCCACCAGCTTTGTGGTGCTTTGTAGCACACCCCCAGTTCTAACCATGGCACCCCACAGCCTCCTGGAAGTTGCAGGGTCGGGGTACAAGGGACAGCCCGCCACGAAGGCTGGTGCTTAACCAGGGCAACGCGGCCACGGCATCTGTCTTTCTGCAAGAGGATTTGAACGTGGAAACATACTTCTTAGAAGAGAAAACTCTGAAGACTTTAAAATGAAACTATCCCTGAGTGGAGCTTCCTTTTTGAGGATGGTGAGCAGGATCCACGCTTGGCGCCCCCCAGGCCAACTGAGGATGTCTCTGACCCCACCACGGGCTCCTAGGCTGCTGCAGGTCAGCCCCACCTCCCCACCCCAGTTCAGTTTCCAGTTTCTTTTCTTAGCATTTTTATTACTTGTAAGGAGTAGCATTTCATGACTTTTATTCTTTCTTGGAGGTTCTTTCCTCCAAGAACAATGAGAAAATTGAAGCCAAAAAAAGAAAATTCCTTCTATCTTGTGGTTGCCTGTTGGGTCTCTGTGGTCTTTCCTATGCCTTGAATCATTGTGCTTTTTCACGATTCCAGTACTATCCCATCCTTGCTCATCGGTTATTCCCAACTCTGCTAAAAAGGACGAAATCAGAAGGAAGGGAAGAATGGCGGAGTCGTCTCGCAGGATGGCGCACGCGTGAAAGAAACGGCCCTGACTGCGTGGTCTTTTGGTGCCCACTGTTTTGGCCAAAGCGTCCCAAGGTCATCCCGGGGCACACGGGGTCTGGAGATGCCACCCTGCCACCTTCGCGATCTTGTCAGCTGGTTTGTTTCATGAACAGAGTAGAGATTTCAGAAGTTGTCTATAACGGCAAAGAACAGAACAGTGACGTCGGGGCGTTTCACACTCAGATGGGTCCGAGGGTAAATGTGGGGGGTGCAGGGTGAGGACTCTGTATCCGAGTGAAGTCTTGGGCCATGTGTCTTCATGTGAGTTGCCCGGTGTGCGTTTCACACTGAGAACTGGGCGGTGAGGACAGCAAGGAGAGGCAGCTCCTCCCCGGGAGCCCTGAAGAGGGAAGGACGTCACCACGCCGTGTGCACAGCCACACTGAGACTGGTGCATTTTGCCAGCAAGAAGGTGACAGCGTTCTGCCGTCTTTTGGGCATTTGAGCCTCAAACTTTCCTTGACAAGGTTTGTAAATGGATGGTGCGGATATGAAGGTCACTGAAAGGAAACTAAGAATGTGAAAAGGAAAAAATCCACCTGGTTGATCACTCTAATTGGTATTGATACATCTAAAAATGAAAATATTTTGAACATTTTCAACATTCATTTCTTCAACAAAGTTGCGAGCTGTCAAAGGGTCCATGAGAGGAACCAGAAGTCACCACAAGCTGGGACCGGGGAGATGTCTCTGAGCTGGAAACCTGGGAGACGTCTCTGAGCTGGGACCAGGGCAGATGCCTCTGAGCTGGAAACCAGGGAGATGTCTCTGAGCTGGGACCAGGGCAGATGTCTCTGAGCTGGAAACCAGGGAGATGTCTCTGAGCTGGAAACCAGGGAGATGTCTCTGAGCTGGGACCACGGGAGATGTCTCTGAGCTGGAAACCTGGGAGATGTCCCTAAGCTGGGATGGGGGAAGATTATCTCTGAGCTGGGACAAGGAGAGATGTCTCTGAGCTGGGGCCAGGGGAGACGTCTCTGAGCTGGAACCCGGGGAGACATCTCTGAGCTGGAGCCTGGGGAGACGTCTCTGAGCTGGGGCCTGGGGAGATGGTTCTGAGCTCCCGAATCAGAGGGTGCTCCAGGTGCGCAGTAGAGGAGTCGTCAGCCACGCCCCAGTATGACTGCCCTTTCAGGCCAGGACAGCAGGGAGCAAAATGTGGTTCCCGCTAAGTCTGAATTCTAACGAAAATTTCTGATAAGCTTGTTTGTCACTATCCTCTCCCTCGCAGGTCCGTGGATTATCTCTGAAATGACAAGAAACACACAGGGCTCCACGAGGGCCCTGCACACAGCAGCACGGCTGTGACCATTCTTCCTGCTGCGCTGAGATGAAGGTCAGTGCTGGGTCCCTGGGTTGGTCCAGAAGAGGTGGAATCCCGGGCCTCTAGAAAGATGAGACTACAACGTCCAGCGTCACCGCACCAAACACTCCTTTGTGCTGGCGATCTCCACAGGGGGGCACCAAGGGGCACAGGGAGAGCCCGGCCAAAGCTCAGGTTCACTCTGGGTGGGCCAGTCCCCCTATCCAAGGACCCCTGCAGCTGCGAGGGTGCCTGGGCACACGGCTCCACAATCCCCCTCCCTGAGCAGATGACGAACGACCACGGGCCTTTGCCACGGTGGGGGCACAAACGTGGTTTCCTGGGTATGCCGGAACCACAGGATGCAAAGGGTGCTCAGTGGAGCTGCGGCTGCCCCATGAGCCTGTGGAGCTTGCAGAGCGGGGAAACCTGCATGTGAGAGCCAAGGCCATCACTCGGACGGTGCCTGCAGTCCAGTCGCGCCTCCAGTGCCGGCCTGTCCAGCCTCCTCCAGGCTTCCCCAGCCAGCTGAGTGCAGCGAGCCCTCCAGTCCCACCAAGGACCATCCCCAATTTCCAAGCCTGATCCAGGCAGACTCAGGCCACCCACAACTGCTCAGCTGCAGGCACGGTCTGGACACCCTCCAGCTGCTGCAGGCCCAATCCCCCACGGGCCGTGCCGGGGTTCCTCACCCCACTTCCAGCCTTCCTGTCCCAGCTGTGGCCGCCACCCTCAGGGGTCAGCACCACAGACTGAATGTGTCCCCCCAGATATTCTCTAGAAAACTGTCACATGAATGCTAACGTTAGGTGCTGCATGGAAACAGCCAGCAGGAGCGCCCAGGTGAGGGCCCTGGCCACAGGCGACGCCCCTCCTCCCAGCAGCTCCTTCCCTCAGCACTGCCCACTGCCAACCCAGGACCCGCTGTGCCCCAGAACGTGCTGTGCTGTGCTGAGGGCGCCTGTGAAGGAAGCACGAGGACAGAACAGGCCCAGCTGCCCTGAAGAGCACCGAGGACAGAGCTCTGGTGGGTCAGGGCTGTGCACACGTGGGTGAGGGGCCACGCAGGGCTCCAGGGCTCCCTACAGTCCTCCCAGAGCAGTGGGTCCATGGGACGCGGCCCCCAAAGATGGGTCCACATGCTGACCCTGGAACCTCTGAATGGGGCCTTATTTGGAAAAAGGTTTTTACAGAGGTAACTCGTTAAGGATCTCAAGACGAGAGCATCCTGGATCACCCAATGACTGGACCTTATAAGAGACACACGGAGGAGACACTTGGAGGGAGCCAGGCCAGTCGACCACTGAGGCAGAGTCAGAGTGACGCAGCCACAGCCCAGGATCGCCTGCAGACCCCAGAGGAGGAAGAGGCAGGAAGGGGACCCACAGGGCCTTCGGCCCAGAGACGCCTTGATTTTGAACATCTGGTCCCCAGATGACGAGAGGGTGAATCTCTGCTGCAGTGAGTCCCTGGCTTTGGGGAGGGGTGACGGCAGCACCAGGTGATCAGGCCCCTGGGTTCACGGCACAGCCCCAGGGCATGGGCAGCCCTGCTGACCTGCTCCCAAAGACTTCCAGAACTGCCATCTGATAAAGGTGAGCCACCCTTGCCAAGCAGACCTGGAGCAAGCACTGTAGCCTGTTATGATAGTGAGGGCACTCAGGTACCAATAAAAATAACAATTACAATAAAATAAATAACAATTACCAATAAAAATAAAATAACAATGAAAATTACACAGGAAACCACAACACAGAAAATGGGGCACAAGGCCAATGTGCCCGGCAGGGGGGGCTCGATCACTCCCAGCAGCTGGAGGGGGGTCCCTCACTCCTGGCAGGGGGGGCTCAATCACTCCCAGCAGCGTGCGGGGCGGGGGTCCCTCACTCCCGGCAGGGGGGTCTCACTCATTTCCAGTAAGTAGGGGTCCCTCATTCCTAGCAGGGAGGGATCTCTCATTCCCAGAAGGGGGGAGTCCCTCAAAACCAGCAGGGAGTCCCTCACTCCCAGCAGCAGAGGGGGTCTCACTCATTCCCAACAGAGGGGGGACCCTCACTCCCAGCAGGAGGGGAATCTCTTATTCTCAGCGGCAGGGGGATCTCTCACTCCCAGCAGGGCAGGGTCCCTCACTCCCAGCAGGGGTGTCTCACTCACTTCCCCAGATCGGGATGTCTCTGCTCTCTGCCTTCATCACGATGGAGGACATCGTCATGGTCACAGGGATGGCGTCGAAGTAGGACGAGTGAGGCGCGAGCGTGAGGATGGCCGCCTCGGTGGGCAGCGCCTGCCGCCCCTTCACGGCCACCCGGTGGAAGCCGCCGGCGAACCACATGGTACGCATGATGGCCTTCAGCAGGAAGTCCACAACCCTGCAAAAGAGGGCGCTGCGTCACGCGGGCACACGGGCACGGGTCCGGTCTCGGAGGCTGTGTGAGGCACAGGGTCGGTCCCACGGGAGGGCCCTCCAGGGCGCAGTCCAGGCCACGGGCTTCCTGTGGTCGCCGCCGCTGGGACATCTGCTTGAGGGAAGAAAAGACGCCGCGCCTTCCTGGCCTCCGCCTGTGTCCTCACTGGCTGCGCTCTCACCCGGGAAGGGGGCCGCGGGGCCCTCGCTGGCTGCGCTCTCACCCGGGAAGGGGGCCGCGGGGGCCCTCGCTGGCTGCGCTCTCACCCGGGAAGGGGGCCGCGGGGCCCTCGCTGGCTGCGCTCTCACCTAGGAAGGAGGCCGCGGGGCCCTCGCTGGCTGCGCTCTCACCTAGGAAGGAGGCCGCGGGGCCCTCGCTGGCTGCGCTCTCACCTAGGAAGGAGGCCGCGGGGCCCTCGCTGGCTGCGCTCTCACCTAGGAAGGAGGCCGCGGGGCCCTCGCTGGCTGCGCTCTCACCCGGGAAGGAGGCCGCGCGGCCCAACTGGCTGCGCTCTCACCCGGGAAGGGGGCCGCGGGGCCCTCGCTGGCTGCGCTCTCACCCAGGAAGGGGGCCGCGGGGCCCTCGCTGGCTGCGCTCTCACCCGGGAAGGGGGCCGCGGGGGCCCTCGCTGGCTGCGCTCTCACCCGGGAAGGGGGCCGCGGGGGCCCTCGCTGGCTGCGCTCTCACCCGGGAAGGGGGCCGCGGGGCCCAACTGGCTGCGCTCTCACCCGGGAAGGGGGCCGCGGGGGCCCTCGCTGGCTGCGCTCTCACCCGGGAAGGGGGCCGCGGGGGCCCTCGCTGGCTGCGCTCTCACCCGGGAAGGGGGCCGCGGGGGCCCTCGCTGGCTGCGCTCTCACCCGGGAAGGGGGCCGCGGGGGCCCTCGCTGGCTGCGCTCTCACCCGGGAAGGGGGCCGCGGGGGCCCTCGCTGGCTGCGCTCTCACCCGGGAAGGGGGCCGCGGGGGCCCTCGCTGGCTGCGCTCTCACCCGGGAAGGGGGCCGCGGGGGCCCTCGCTGGCTGCGCTCTCACCCGGGAAGGGGGCCGCGGGGCCCTCGCTGGCTGCGCTCTCACCCGGGAAGGAGGCCGCGGGGCCCTCGCTGGCTGCGCTCTCACCCGGGAAGGAGGCCGCGCGGCCCTCGCTGGCTGCGCTCTCACCTAGGAAGGAGGCCGCGGGGCCCAACTGGCTGCGCTCTCACCCGGGAAGGGGGCCGCGGGGGCCCTCGCTGGCTGCGCTCTCACCCGGGAAGGGGGCCGCGGGGCCCTCGCTGGCTGCGCTCTCACCCGGGAAGGGGGCCGCGGGGCCCAACTGGCTGCGCTCTCACCCGGGAAGGGGGCCGCGGGGCCCTCGCTGGCTGCGCTCTCACCCGGGAAGGGGGCCGCGGGGCCCTCGCTGGCTGCGCTCTCACCCGGGAAGGGGGCCGCGGGGGCCCTCGCTGGCTGCGCTCTCACCCGGGAAGGGGGCCGCGGGGCCCTCGCTGGCTGCGCTCTCACCCGGGAAGGGGGCCGCGGGGGCCCTCGCTGGCTGCGCTCTCACCCGGGAAGGGGGCCGCGGGGGCCCTCGCTGGCTGCGCTCTCACCCGGGAAGGGGGCCGCGGGGGCCCTCGCTGGCTGCGCTCTCACCCGGGAAGGGGGCCGCGGGGGCCCTCGCTGGCTGCGCTCTCACCCGGGAAGGGGGCCGCGGGGCCCTCGCTGGCTGCGCTCTCACCCGGGAAGGGGGCCGCGGGGCCCTCGCTGGCTGCGCTCTCACCTAGGAAGGGGGCCGCGGGGCCCTCGCTGGCTGCGCTCTCACCTAGGAAGGGGGCCGCGGGGCCCTCGCTGGCTGCGCTCTCACCTAGGAAGGGGGCCGCGGGGCCCTCGCTGGCTGCGCTCTCACCTAGGAAGGAGGCCGCGGGGCCCTCGCTGGCTGCGCTCTCACCCGGGAAGGGGGCCGCGGGGCCCTCGCTGGCTGCGCTCTCACCTAGGAAGGGGGCCGCGGGGCCCTCGCTGGCTGCGCTCTCACCTGGGAAGGGGGCCGCGGGGCCCTCGCTGGCTGCGCTCTCACCTGGGAAGGGGGCCGCGGGGCCCTCGCTGGCTGCGCTCTCACCTGGGAAGGGGGCCGCGGGGCCCTCGCTGGCTGCGCTCTCACCTAGGAAGGAGGCCGCGGGGCCCTGTGTGGTGGTCACGGCCACGTGACAGGCAGCGCTAAGACAACATGAGAATCCGGAACACAGACAGCACAAGTCCCAGGCCAGAAGACCTCCGGATCTTCATGTTAGCAACTTATCAGCATGCTATCATTTTGAAATGGGAAAAACATTAAAACACCTAAAACGTGTATCGAAATATGGAGGGGGCTCAGAGCTGAGGGCGGAAGCTGAGACCTGCGTGTGAACTTCCCCATCTCATCTCCACAGGAAGCCCGGGGTTCCCACAACCAGGCGTTGTGTTATTACAGTGAGCTGTTTCTGGAAGAAATTAGATGGCCGATAAATTTGGAAAATAAAGTAAAAATCAGCCTAGGTTAACTGAATTTGTGTACTCTTTATCTCTTTTTAAAATAGGTACAAATTTAGCCTTTTAAATGTGTGTATCCTCTTTCATATGAGGCTACAGATCAGGCTGTTATTCCACACGTCAGGGAATTGACACGCGGCAGACGGCACGGTGTGTAAGAAGCCACAGGCCACGCACACAGAGAACATGATTCAGCCTCATGAAAAGCCACGTCTCACTCAGCCACTGGGTTAAGTGGGCGATCACACTGGGTAAAACTACTGCACAGAGAAACAAGAGCCTGAAGCCTTACTGGATTCACATTCCCCTGGGACAGATGATCCTCTCAGAAGACTTCCAGGCCAGGGGTCCCCATGGATCTGAGCCAAGGCGGTCGCTAGGAGAGCACAGAGCCTCCTCTCGTGGGGCCACCTTGGAATGGCCTTTGTGTATGCGGATGATAAACAATGGTGTAGTTACACATGGAGACGCTGGGGACCAACCCAGGGTGCTGCTTTTCTAGAGGAGGGGGGATTACACAGGCGTGCACTTCTTCACCACCTGTTCAGCTGCACATTTAAAAATGTACTTTTCTGGCTATGCATGGTGGCTCACGCCTGTAATCACAGCACTTCGGGAGGCCAAGGCAGGTGGATCACTTGAGGTCAGGAGCTCAAGACCAGCCTGGCCAACATGGTGAAACCCTGTCTCTACTAAAAATACAAAAATTAGCTGGGCGTGGTGGCATGCGTCTGTAATCCCAGCCACTCAGGAGGCTGAGGCAGGAGAACTGCTTGAACCCAAGAGGCGGAGGTTGCAGTGAGCCGAGATTGTGCCACTGCACTCCAGCCTGGGCAACAGAGTGAGACTCCATCTGAAGAAAACTAATCTAAACTAAAAAATAAAGATGTAGTCTTCCGTACGCATGTTATTTTCCACACACACAAAAAAAAACACGTACAAAAATAAAAGCCAACAGACAGCAATTGATGCCTAAGATGGAAGAAACAAGGCAGTCGGGGAGGGAGAAGTGAGCCTGTGGAGGAGGCTGCGGCGGGCACAGGAGCCGGTCCCGGGCAGGCTCAGCTGCAGAGGAGGCTGCGGCAGGCATAGGAGCCGGTCCCGGGCAGGTTCAGGGGTAGGAGAGAGGACAGCAGGGAAAAAGGGATTAAAACCCAGGCGACCCTTGGAGGAACACACCTCCCAGCCCCCAAATCGAATTGCAGGGACAGACGGTGCTCAGGGGAAATGTACTGGGTGTCGGGGCAGGGAAAAAGCAGCCTCAGCTCTTCTCTAAAGATCTTGGAGGAATTTTATACCCAAACTATCCACATGTGAAAACCCGGACTGCTGGTGTGGATGACAGCCTCAGAGAAAAGCTCCACTCGCTGTGGGGTTGGGGACCCAGTAGCCACTCACCCCAAGGCAAAGGGAGCCAGCACAAGCCCAAGGTGCTCAGGTGCCTCAGCAGCCCGTTCCCAGGGGAATGTGAATAGGGAGACGGATCTATCTGCATACACAGGAGCGGGGATCTCCATCAGCACCCCCGGGAAATCCACTCCGTCCTACCGTCCTCACATGGACGACACCCAAGAATCCTGAGACGTGTGAGCAGAGCAGCTGCATGGCAGAGAAGCAGAGGACTGACCCCAAGGAGACAGAAAGGGTGGGTATCAGAAGAGGGGTGCAAAACATCCACCACACTCGCCAAGAAAGTCAGGAAGAACAGGGTGCTGAGGAGCATCAAAGAACAAGAAAACATTCTCAGAAACCAAGACTCGCACTGTGGAGACAAACAACTCACAGGACAGCCTGGGAAATGAGGAGGAGGAAATCTCCCAGAACATGCAGGGGGAAAAGGAGGAAGGCCGCTGAGGCCTGCATCTCCTCAACCCAGCTGGCATGCGGAGGTGGGCGGGGGAGGCCCACATGTCTAAGCGTGAGGGGCAGGCGCAGGCCCCAACTCTGCAGGTTCCAAATGTTCTGCTGTGAGCGGAGGAAAGAGGCAGAGCGGAGGCAAGAGGCAGAGTGGAGCCGGCCCTGGAGAGGACCTATACACATGTACACAGCCTGAGTGCTGGCTACGGTGCCAGGCTGGTGGGGCAGGGCAAGGGAAGGGGCCCTGGGGCCACGTCTGGTGGGGCTTCAAGGAGCCAAGTCTGGTGATCCATGTGGGCTGGCTTAGCTGGGTCAGGGACGGCCCCTGGGCGGCTGGTGGGAGGGCTGTGTTGGGCTGGCAGGTGTGGAGGGGTAGCCCCAGGCTGAGACGCAGGTGGCAGGAGCTGCTGGCTTCTGGGAGACCAGATAAAGTGGCTTGATGCTCAAGTTCAAGCTCCAACTGCCAGGCCAACATACGGGGAGTACCTAGAGTCATCATGGGGATGGCATCCCCAAACCTGGGAACGGGTGTTCCCACACAGAGCATTCAGGAAAGGGCACCATCCATCTGAACCGTCCAGTCAGCCAAGGGGCAGCTCCTGGAGGACCTGGCCCAGCTCAGGACTTGGCCCGTGGTCAAGGATTCAGCGCCAGATGGTCGGGTTTTGCAAAACGATGCTACGGTTTTTACAACACTGTGTGTGTTGAAAGTAACTTAAAATAGTGCCTTTTGCGAAACTGTGTCATTCTTTCACTGAAAGCCTAAGATTTTTATTTTAGGAAGGTTTGAATGACACTAACTTACATTCAGCAAAAATGCTTTAATTCAACATCAATCTATTCAAAACTGCAGAGCGGTGCATAACGTGAGCCAACTTAACTCCCAAACTGACTACGTAATTATTATTCAGTGGTACACTCTGAATCTGCTATTTCAAATCCAGTTTTCTCCTGATCCCTTGCGTCCCTAACTACGGTGCTTTTGTGACTAGGTTTCCCCTTGGGGAGTTCAGAATTCAGGGTTTGTTCTCTCTTCTGTTTCCTTTCAAGCACCAAGCCAAGCCCAGGACTCTGCACCAAGGGAGCTTTCATCAGTGCTGCTGAAGGAGACACCAGGGGCTCCAGGGGTGGGATTCAATGCCAGGCAGCACGGGCAGCTTGAGTGCCCACAAGCATCTGTGCATACTCTCACACATGCACACACATTCACCTGCACACACACATGCACACATTCACACGCATACACAGACATCGCTCTCATACTCATACACACATGCACACACACACCCATACATATGTACACACATATACTCTCATACACATATGTACATACATATGTGGACACCTATACACATGTATACTTGCACATATACACACATACACACATGTACACAGAGACACAACACTCATACACTTGTACATACTGTCATACATGTACATGTATGTGCACACGATACAGACATCCATCCATCCATACACACATATATACATGCACTCTCATGTATACACATGCAACACACACAGGTACACAGCACACACATATACACATGTACACACTCTCATACCCACACATACTTGCGCCGGCGGCTCACATACACACATACACAAATGCAACCACACACCTATGCACATGTACCTACTCTCGTGCATACACACACACACGCGTGCACACTCACACACACCCTCTCTGCACACATACACAGAATGATACACAGTGAGTCTCCACAGACCCAGATGCCCAAAGATCTCATGAAGCAGAGGTGACAGAAACCCCAACGTGTCACTGTCATGGGACATTTTACACGTGCATGAGATGTACATATGAAAGCATCTGTGAAGTACAGCTGCTAGAATAAGAGTCCGTCGTGGTCCATTTATCGCCTGTTGAAGCCAAGTCAATTATTCACAGACAAGAAAAGCCACCAGGGTTAGCAGAGTGAAATGGAAAATTGCCCCAAGCCATCTGTTTTGAAAAGTGAGAGCCTGTGCTCGCAGGGAACTCCTGCCTCCCGAGATAGAACAGAGGAGGTGGGGAGCTCGGCCCAACAAGGACACGGGGAGTAAAGAGAAAGGGTGCCAGGAAAGCTCCATGAAGCCATTGCTACCCACAGCACCACATTCAGCCAGGTCACCTGCAGCCTGCTTCACACTACAGAACCCCCACTTTCTAGCTGTGGCTTCTCAACTCAGCAAAACTGAGAGCCTGACTTTGATTTGGCCTTGATTTACTTTGCTTGGTTATATATTTGATACCCAATTCCTATTTTATGGTTAAAACATTTCAAAAACAAACCTCAAGATAAAGCATAAGAGAATTTTAAAAATCTAGAAAGGCAAAATGAAGAACCAAAGCCAATGATGATCCTGTTGCCCCTAAAGAACCCAGGCTGCCCCGGGTCACCACCACCCAGCGAGCTGCTCAACGTCCACCCGCTCAGCAGGGCCCAGACTGAGGGACCCCCAACGCCCAGGCTGCCCTCAACTACGACTGCACCATGTCTGCACGCAACGGTGCGGCAAACCCGGGACCCTAAGTGGCCGTCTTTCCCCTGCACCTAACTGCGTGTCTGAGTGTGGCCCTGGGTATCGAAGAGAACCGAAGCTCAGGCAGATGTCAGCTCCCATCAGCCTCTCGGCTGTACATACAACCCACAGATCAGACATCTTCCAGAGAAAGGAAGGGTGCGGGCATGCCCACTACACCTGTCGGGGGCCAGGCAGTGAATGAATTAGGCTCTACGGCCACACGGCCTCTGTCCCCAACCACTTGGCCTGACTCCCCCCAATGCAGCCCTGAACATCACGCAGGCCAGCGGGCATGCCCGTGCTCCAGTAAAACTTTATTTATAGTCAGGCAGCAGCCTCCAATTAACTACTAATATTCCTGTTTCTGAATAAAATATTCAGGGAGCCCCTTCAGGATGATGAGAGATGTTAACAACACATGGAAGGGTTGTCAGAGCTGTGGTTATAGGACATGACTGATAACTTTTAAGACACTGAAAATATTTATCAAAGTATTTATGATATCTCAACATTTTCATTTGCTAATGGCAGATACTTTCAGTGAAAGCACAGCTTTAGGAATTTAAATGAAACAAGAAAATATTGTGATTTAGTTTAATTTTTTGTGGTCTGTTTTAGATCTTTAGTTGAGATGTATTCCTCATTGGGTAGGTGTGCTTTATTTATATTCCATGTTTAAAAGCCAGGAAGAGTTTAGGTCCACAAATCGAGTGAAAGACAGCCCTTGAGGGGTGGTGCCAGCAGGCAGCAGGCCAGGCCAACATTGGCTGACATGCAGTCTCAGAGGGCGGGGGAGGACCCGAGCCTCCTGTCTGAAGGCAGGGCTGGGCCTGGCTCCGGCCAGTTGCTGGCTCTGGGGAGCAGGCCCACTGGCCAGAGCTTCTGCTTTTCCAAGACTGGCCAGAAATGGGGATTTTGATGTCAAGTCACTAGGCCTTTATGATGCGGCAACCTGTTCCCACTTAGCCCACTTTTAATAAGACCAGGTTGGCAGGAGATGCCACAGCGGCCACCTGCCCCCCAGGCAGCCGTTCCCCTCATTGCTGCTGCTCTTACACCTGGAAGACGGCCCCTCCCGGGCCCACGGCACCCGCACTGGGTCCAGCTGCCTCTGCATGGGGGCCACTGAGGCGGGGACCTCCCTAGGCAGGAGGGCTGTGTCACTGTGGTGCCCTGTCACTGCAGCCCAAGAGGCCGTCCACTCACAGCCTGAGGGTCTGGGAGAGGCCACCATGGGCAGGGCCAGAGCTGAGGGTCTGAGGCGGGAGGGGTAAGGGGGCTGGCAGTCACAAAGCCACGAGAGGGTGTCCAGAAGCCTGACTTTTGTCAGCAACAGGGAGCCCTGGCAGGTTCTGGAGCAGAGAAGGCCATGGTGTAGCGGGGGTCTCTGTGCTCAAGGATGTGAAACGATGGCCACACATCCTGCAGAGCCCTGGAAAATGAAGCCTCAGAGCAGGACTGTGGCGGAGGCGTGGAAGACGGAGGCAGTGGGGAGGTGGCCGAGTCCCCGCTGGCAGGGGGCAGCCCTGGTGGACACTGGGCTCAGAAGGGAAGGACAGATGGGCTAGGGTGGAGAGACACAACCCCACTGTGAGAATGCATTCCCACTGTTTGGCCGCGTGACCCCCCGCCCAGGAGGAGAGCACAGCACATGCGCAACTTACTTCCTCCACAGGGCCAGGGGCTGCTCGGGTTCCTTCTCCACAGAGCCCAGGGATGCGACAAGTGCGAGGGGCCAGGCCAGCAGCATCATGGCAGCCGCAACCAGGAGCCGGACCGGGAAGAGCGTCAGTGTCATGAGGGCCACCTGCAGACAGAGGGGGGCGTTATCCAGAGAATCCATGTAGGATACCAGGCAGCTCCCCACCCAGCAGAGGCCAGCCCAGGGGGAGAGCACGCCCCGCAGAGTGGAGAGCTGGGGAGGGGCTACAGTCGGCACACAGCTGACCAAGGCTGACCAGCACTGACCGAGGCTGACCAAGGCTGACCAACACTGACCAGCACTGACCAGCACTGACCAGCACTGACCAAGGCTGACCAGCCCTGACCAAGGCTGACCAACATTGACTGGCACTGACCAAGGCTGACCAGCACTGACCAAGGCTGACCAACATTGACTGGCACTGACCAAGGCTGACCAGCCCTGACCAAGGCTGACCAACATTGACTGGCACTGACCAAGGCTGACCGGTGCTGATGCTGACCAGCCCTCACCATGGCTGTGGACACTGACCAGTGCTGACTGACATGCTCCACGCCCACTGCCCGCTTCCTGCCTCCTTACTGGAGCTGCCAAGCGAGTGGCTTGGGAAAGACACAGTGGAGCTTCCTCCTGCAAATTCAAGGGCCACTCTGAGGCAAAGTACACAACCCCAGGCAGCTCCACCCACCAGAACGCACCCCCAGGCAGCTCCACCCACCAGGACGCACCCCCAGGCAGCTCCGCCCCCCAGGACGCACCCCCAGGCAGCTCCGCCCCCCCCAGGCCGCACCCCCAGGCAGCTCCGCCCCCCAAGACGCACCCCCAGCCCCGCAGGCCTCACTCAGCAGTTTCCCCTGAAATCATTTATGCGGACATGAGAGTGCATACGCCACCCTAGGCAGTGTTGGTGACGTGAGCAGGTAGCTGGCCTGGAGTTTGCAAGGTTGGACCTCAGACCACAGAGAACACGGGAGAATGAAGGTGTGACTTTCCAGTCAATGGAAGACCCGGCGCAGGAGAGTGGACTGGCGGGAGGGTAGGGGCGCAGGTCAATATGGGGGCTCAGGAAGGCCCCCCAAGCCAGGGCAGGCCCCCATGCCAGGGAAGGCCGAGGCTGCGGGATCCCAGGCAGCCCAGGGTCCGATGATGGAGTTCCCTCCGGGAGGCGGAAAAGACTCCGTGCAGGGGAGCCGGCGGCTTTGGGTGAGGGGAAACACCAGTCCTGAGGTGCAGGTTTTGTGCAGAGACAGAAAAGACCCAGGAGACACAGACCGCAGTTGGCTCCCCAAGCGGCAGCCATCCCTAATTTCTGATGCCTGTCATGAGAGCGCTCCCACTCTGTTTCCTTGGTTTCTCCCTAGATTCTTTTGGGTTCTCAACGGAGACCAGTATAGCCCAAGAGAAACATGCCTGCCACATGTGTCATTTTAAACTTTCGAGTGGCCACATTTACAGGGAATGACAATTTAATATACACCTCATTTTGCCCGGTATATCTGAAATACCATTTCAACACGTACTCAACATAGAAGTTGCTACTGGCTAGTTTGCATTTTCTCACGCTGTCTTGGATGTGCAGTGTGCATTTCACTCTCACGGCCCCCCGTGTCTCCACCCTGTCAGTGTCCAGTGGTCAGGTCAGCCTGTCGGGTACGCAGATCTAAATGATGTTTGGTTTGCGAGAGATGACGACCTCTAATGCGCCTCCCCTTCCCCGCTTCCGGGGGTTGCTCCTCACTCTAGCTGGGTCCCTGCTTCCGCATCACGCTCACTGCACCAAGCAACCACAAATCTGTTATCCCGCCATTGGTGACGATTGTCACTGTTCCACATCGTGTTACTGGTGTCCAGCAAACGTTCTTTACTGCTGAGAAACCTTCCCAGGCCTCATCCTCCATGAGTTTTGTTTTGCTTTAAATCATGAACGGGTGCTGAGCTTTATCAGGGGTGCCTCCTGCATCTGTGGGGACAGCCATGTGCTGCTTCCCACTTTAATCCGCTAACGTGATACCTCACAGCCACGGTCTCTCTAATATTGAAAGCCAGCTTCAGTGCTGTGCAGCTACCTGTTAGGATTGTTTTTTAAAAGGAATTGCTAGGTCTGTTGGCTAACAGATGCTTGGGACTGTCACCAGCTGTTAAGTAAGACGCGCCTGTCACTTCCTCCCCGCGGCTTCCTCGTGCAGTCGCCCTATGAAACCAGCCACTGCTTCACCGTTTCCAACCCTACTGTTTAGAGTCCCTCTTTTTTCTTGGGTTGACTTCACTGTTTTTGTCAATGAGGAAGTCTCTTCCTGGAAGCTTTTGGCATATTTTTCCGTCCCGCTACCAAGGTCCCCTCCCAGCTGCCTTTAAGATAACTGAGTCAAGTTGCCCACCACACTCTCCTTGGGTTTACACCAAGGCTGCTCTCTGGTTTCCTTTCTAATGTTGCCTGTGTCTGCCAAAACTTCTAAACCTACGTCGCCAGATATTTTTCTATTTTATCAATCTTCTTACAGAACCATTTCAGATTTGTTCATTCTCTCTGTTGTGACCTAATCATATTAATTTTGGCTCTTATTAGTTCCTCTTTCTTCTGCTTTGAATTTAGTCAAATATTCTTTTCAACTTTTTGAGGGAAAAGCCCACGTTGTTATTTTCAGAAATACCTGATTTCCTGATATTCACATTTAGAACACAGCTTCCCCTAAGGACCACCTCAATTTAATCCCACAAGTCTAAGGGGCAGCCTTTTCCTTTATTTGTAAAATTTAGTTTTAAATGTTTCGTCCGTTCCCATCTACTGTTACTGTTTCATATTTTGTTGAGTGCAGCGGAGGAGACCGCAGCCTCGGCCTTCAGCCCGCCTGGTCCCGGGGCTCCAGGGCCACTGGCTGGGAAGAGGCCACTCCAGGGCGCATAAGCCTGGCTCTGCTGTTAAAGCCGACAGCTGGGCCGGGCATGGTGGCTCACATCTGTAATCCCAGCACTTTGGGAGGCCAAGGCGGGAGGATCACCTGAGGTCGGGAGTTCAAGACCAGCCTGACCAACATGGAGAAACCCCACCTCTACTAAAAATACACAAGTAGCTGGGCGTGGTGGCACATGCCTGTAATCCCAGCTACTCTGGAGGCTGAGGCAGGAGAATCACTTGGACCCAGGAGGTGGAGGTTGTGGTGAGCTGAGATCGCGCCATTGCACTCCAGCCTGGGCAACAAGAGCGAAACTGTCCCAAAAAAAAAAAAAAAAAAGCCGACAGTAAGTTACTGGGTAAGTTTCTTCTTCCCATAAATTGTTCTTAGAACCTGTTGCCTCCCCGGGCAGACACCATGAAGCAGTGATAAGCAGCACTAAGACAGTCTCAGGAAGTTCCCCACTCTGACCCTGCGGCCACGGCAGCCTCTGCCCACAGTCTGCTTCACTCCACTTCTGGCGCGGCAGCCAATTCTGCTACAACACTGCTTCCACCAGAGAGAGTGGAATAAAATCACAGTAACCCATGGCGTTCCTGAAACAGCACCAACTGCCAGGCCATTCCATATGGGACCGCCCACTGGGAAAGGCTCCGGGGCTGGGGGAGCAGCACCCCATCCCCAAACAACACAGGGCATGAACGAGCCCTGGGTGGGGAGGCCCTGCCTGCATCCCGGGTAGTCAAGCTGCTGGTTCCTTAGCACATAGGGTTCGCTGGGCCAGCCAGTGGGGGGATGCACTGTGCGACCACGTGACCCTCAGCCCACGCACCCCCGCACCTGCTCCTGTGCACATAGGGAAGACTGGGCGACCACCTGAGCCTCGACTTACACATCCCTGCAGCTGCTCCTTCATGCACGGGTTAGACTGCATGACCACCTGACCCTCGCCCCACACATCCATGCATCCATGCACCTGCTGCTTCGTGCACGGGGAGGACTGTGTGAACAAGTGACCTTCTGCACCAGCTCCTTCCTGTATGGGAAAGAATGCCTGACCACGTGACCCTCCCCACCCGTCAGTGCACCTGCTCCTGTTGGCGTCCCAGAAGACTTCGTGACCATGTGACCCTCAGCCCATGCATCCTTGTGCCTGCTCGTGGTGCATCAGGGAATGCGGCCCGTGCTTCTGAGCTTAGCATCAGCAAAGAGAGGGGCCTGTGGGCCACAGTTGCAATCGCTGACCCTCAGCAAACAGGGCTGATGAGTGGAGGGTGGAGAGGGAACATGTCCAGGGAGGAGCTCCCCAGGCCCCCAGCAGATGGGGAGGGTGTGGCTCTGCTCTGCAGTGCTGTGAAAACTGCTTGGAGAGGGGGCCTCTGGGAGCCCCAGGTAGGAGGAGGAGCAGTGCTCCTGGTGAAGAGCCCGGGCATCTCCACCGCTCTGCCTTCACCTCGCCCAGCTCTGGGCCTGTGCGCTCTTTCTCTGCCAGACTCGGCCTGCCCACAGGAGCCGGGAGCCCTCACCAAGGAGAACAGGACTTGGGTGACTGCTGTGGCTCCTTCCAGAAGCTTCTATGACCCTGCAACTTCTGCCCACCTGTCTCCTCCACAGGCCCCACCCCTGCGTCCAGCCTCAGGTCCACCCATTGGGATCCCTCCATTCCTCATGCCCCCATGCCCCGGTGCAGATGGGTCTGGATGGACTCTAGACCCCCAGGAGATGCCAGTATGGCAGAGCTGCAGAGAGAGAAGCTGGCTGGGGCAGCTGCAGCAGCCCAGCCCCTCAGCACTGGCGGGGGTGGCCAAGGGAGGCGCTGGGTAGGCAAAGAAATTCTTAGAAAATCCTGGCTAGACCAGAAACTCCCAGAACAAAGGCCCTCTAAGGAAAGGGGCCTGGTCGTGCGGTCTCCCAGGCAGCGTCGCTAGAGACTCAGGTCGCTAAAGTGGAGGCACTGGGCACAGCCATTCCTCCCCGAGGCAGCTTTGCAGTGTACACTGAGAGCAAGCGTGTGTTTACAGACCTGCAGCCACAGGGACACCTGGCAGAGAGGGCAGGTGTCTCTTCTCCTCATTCAAGCAAGGCCCAGCACCCTGGCTCAGAGGCTTCCACAGAAGCCCCCTTGGCACCTTCACCAGAGGCAGCAGGGGCAGCAAGCGGAACCAAGACATCACTGCAAGTCGTGGACAGGGATAAGCGGGCTGTCGCGTGGACAAGGCGGGCAGCCGTGGGGAGCCGGAGCAGCCTCCAGGCAGTGTGGCCAGACGCTGAATGTGGGGAGGGGGAGAGACTCAGAGAGGAGAGCATGGACCACGCTCCTGGTCACCATAGGTCAGGCCTCTACACGGCAGCCAACTGGGGAGGACACTGTGGATGCCTGCTGACGCTGAGACCTGCAACCTGGCCCTCCCAAGACAAGCTGCTGATGGCTGTGGACCGGCTGTCACCACAGGACCCTGATCACTCTGAGAAATGCCAGTTGGAGGAAGCAATATGGTCACCCTGTGTGTGAGCCATAAGTGAGGGTTTATAGCATAATCCTAATGGGGAACTTTGTCTGAAGTCTGAGGCTGAGTTACTTAAACTATTTGAAAGTTGGCTATGATAAACCAAGGCATCCAGGCAGTGACCTGCCCACACGCGTGGAGAGCTTTGGTGCAGACTGTGGCCGCTAAATACCACTTCCCAGCAGGAGGCCCAGGGCTCCTCAGCCGGGCTTGCTCCAGGTCACGGGTAGGAAATGCAGAGATGAAGACGGGACAGCATGGCGCAGCCCACATCAGGGAAGCTGGCAGAGACCGGGCGCGGGGGCTCACACCTGCAGTCTCAGGAGCATGGCGCAGCCCAAATCAAGGAAGCCGGCAGAGGCTCACGTCCTGAGGGCTGGCTCGAGGCCTACCCAGCTCACACACACTCACGTGACAGGGGTCCAGCAGCAGCCAATGCCAAGCCTGGTGCAGGAGCAGCACAGCAGACCAGTGGGAACTGACCCTCTCTGGGTCTAGATGCAAGCACCAGCTTCCAGAAAACCCCAATGACAACAAGGAGATGCAATCAATCAGAAAATGCAGAGAACTCCACAAAACACAGCCCATATCCATTGCAGCAAACAAGGAAGAGCTGGAGGACCCTCCTGATCCACATGCATCAGAGGCCCGAGGGGGCTTGTTCACCCCTCCACCTTGCGGGGATACAGAAGGTGCCATCTGTTGACCCGGAGGGGGTCCTTGGCAGACACCGAATCTGCCGGCATCTTGGACTTCAGCCTCCAGAATGGTGAGAAATCCGTGTCTGCTGTTTAGGAGCCACCTCGTCTGTGGTCCTTTGTGACAGCAGCCGCGCCAAGCAGGGTGGGCGCAGTGGGAGTGCACGTGACCCCGGCCTGGCCACACACCGTCATTCTCCGGGCTGGGGGACAGGTCCCAGGCCCACTGTATTATCACTGCTTTGGTGTTCTGGGTTGAATTTTGCCCCCTTCCCCAATTCCTGTTGATGTCCTGACCCCCAGGACTCCAGAGGGTGACTGTATTTGGAGATGGGGCCGTTACAGAGGTGATGAAGGTGGAATGAGATCATCTGGGGGCCCTGAGCCAACCTGCCTGGCGTCCTTATATGAAGAGGAGATGAGGACACAGACACCTAGGGAAGGACGGCCCTGTGAGGACGCAGAAGGCGCCATCTGTAAGCCCAGGAGAGGCCTCAGGAGGAACCAGCCCTGCTGTGCCTCGGTCTCAGACTCCAGCCTCCAGGATGGTGAGAGAACAATGTCTGTGGTTTAAGCCCCATCTGAGGCACTTTATTATGGAAGCCTGAGCTGAGAAAAACATTTGACATATATTTGAAATTTCCCATAATAAAAAGGATAAAAGTGATGAGTCTTGGTTTAAATGTAAACAAGGCCATCCAAATGTTGGCCTGGAACTCTCTGGAAGTCTCTGAGTGAAGGCGCCGGTGGTCACAATGCCCAGGCCCAGGCTCTCTGATGTCGGGCAGCTGGCAAACCCCTCCCTCGTCTCTGCCAGGGCCACCAGGGCCGTAAGCAGCCCCAGGCCCCAGCATCACCCGGCGTTTCACAATCAGTGCTGAACCCAAAGACACGAGGTTGCCAGAGAACATGTGGTCCCTCTCGTGTGCACTCATGCCATCGCAGTGCCCGGCAGGGGTGCTGCGGTGAGGTCCACCAGGTGCAGTGATGCTGCGGCCCCTCTGAGCCCACTTGTTGGAGATGTCACACTGCAGTGCTCCAGTCAGTGAAGGGGCTCCAATGCACCTGCAACAAGGCAGGGGTGGAGGGGAGGCTGCCCAAAGGACGGGGCCTGGAGACTCGAAGGACACGAGGCTGTATCACCCCGCACCGGCGGCCGGGGCAGATGCTCAGTGCCAGCCACCCCAAGCTCTACGGTTAGCACAGTGGAGGCAGCTCACAGGAATGCTCCCTCCTGAAGGTGCATCCCAACATTGCTGCTTTAATTATGGGGAAAAAATTATCCCAGCTCCACAGGATATGTGACAGTGCGCTTGTAAATCCACGAAAGAACGTTCACTCCTCCCACGGTGAGAGGGCGAGCGGCAGCACACACAGGCGCCTGCTGTCCAAGGTCTAATTTTCTTTTGCTTTTTCCTTTTAGAGAAGAACAACTTTTGAAAGCACAGCAGTTCTCTCAGGCATCCCATCAGACGGAGCTGGCACTTCCAACAGCAAACACCACCAGCCCGCCCTTAGCATCTGAGAGCTGGAGGGAGCTTCGGGAATCACCCACTACCGTCCAGCACCCACAGACACAAACTGAGCAAGGCAGCGGCAGGAAACGCCATCCTTTTCTGTCTCCCCAATCACCAAAACACCTTTATTCATATAACATGCCTTCTGGTCCAAACCAAACACTGCATTCAAATATGGAATCAGTGATCACGCCCACAATGAATTCTCATAGTTACAATACTGAAAGCAGACACGAAATGTGAAAAACTGGCACCATGAACCATTGCCGTGGGCTCTCTCCACACACAACCGCTCTTACCTTTGGAGCCCAAGGCACGGCCCGCACCCTAGGTGCTACAGATCCCAGGTGAGACCTGCAGGAGGAGGGAAGGGCTGCCAGGAGCGCAGGCCACATCGCGGGGACAGTTTCATCGGGAGCAACATTTTGTTTACTGGGTATTCCCATTTCTGTTTGCATAATTTGCTCATTTATATAAATGTATATACATCTTTTGCCAAATGTATGGTGGGTTTCTTTGTCTTTTTCTCACCCCTGTGAACACCCATTGTCTCCCTGACCTTAGATTTCAGTGAGGTCACACTCTGGAGCTTTTCACCCCCACCCCGTGTGACTGCAGGAGGATCTGCGCCTCCCCACAGGAACCCCTCTCCCCCAGAGCCCGTGCTTACTGCTATCTATAAAGCTGTTTCTTCTTTGCTCTCCCACTCAAATCTAAAATTAAATATAGCTTTTCTAAAACTGAACTGTTTTTCTTTTCAAACCCTCAACCAGCCGCACCGCCTCCTGCCACTGTCATCTCTACTCCACCGTCCTCACCAGAACCCTTGGCACTGTCACCTACCCGAGGCTCTCACCTGCAAGATGACAGTGTGTCCAGTAATTCCCTTTGAATTTGCAAATCGGCCCCTCAGTCCCACAGCACAGTGATTCTCCTAGACCACTCTATTTACCGTTTTCAACCCACTCCAGTCTGCAGGCATCTTACAAGGATGCTGCACGGTGTTGAATGGGATCAAAGCCAGTCTGGTCTTGGCCATGTCTAAACCATGACACCCTGTGACTCGGGAACCCCCATCAACACCCAACCAGCTCCCCTGTGAGCCAGCTTCCGGGATACAGGGAAGGCCCTGGGACCTTCGGCACCAGCGTAGTCACTGGGACTGGATGGCATCATGCAGGTAGCACCCTGGGGTGACACCAATGCCGCCTGGGCCACGGTGCTGCATCTGTGGGACACTGGAACATGACCTGGAGGGCAGGCACTGGAGAAGCATGTGGTGTCTCTGGAGCAGGGGCCGCTGCTGGAGGGCAGGCAGGCCTGGAAGAATGCAGTGTCTCTGGAGCAGGGGCCGCTCTCCGCAGCGTGGGTGAAGCCTGTCTCCCGTGGCTTCTGCAGGTCCTGGTTAGTCCTGCTTTCTGGAAACAGCCATGGGGGAGCACACCTTCCTCCTGCGGGGTGTCCCCACCAGCGTCTGAGGGGCACTGGCTCTGAGAAAACCCTGGGCCCCTAAGATGGCACTGAGGCCCCATATCCCAGCAAGCAGAGGCCAGAGTGACTGCGATTACTCGCTCATGCTCACACAGGCCTTTCTGTGGATCTCCACACACAGCACCACCGACAGCGACTGCACAGCTCCTCACTTACACCTGGGCTCACGGTTGGCTCTGCAGGGTTGACCTCCCCGTGAGAGCTGTTTGTGTGTCCCAGTTACCTAGGTTCTGTAGCAGACGTGGCATCAAAGACCATGTGGCCCCAACCCCTCAGGGGACACCACCTGCACGCCTCACTCACCCTACGTGGGGACGTCACCTGCTCACCTCGCTCACCCTACGTGGGGACGTCACCTGCTCACCTCGCTCACCCTACGTGGGGATGCACCTGCTCACCTCGCTCACCCTACGTGGGGATGCACCTGCTCACCTCGCTCACCCTACGTGGGGATGCACCTGCTCACCTCGCTCACCCTACGTGGGGACGTCACCTGCTCACCTCGCTCACCCTACGTGGGGACGTCACCTGCTCACCTCGCTCACCCTACATGAGGATGCACCTGCTCACCTCCCTCACTCTGCCATCAGGACACTGCTTCAATTCCTCTCTTGAACACAGAGCTGCTTCCAGCAGACAGGCTCAGAGAACAGCCAGGGAATCCCTGAGTGGGATCAGGCCACTCCAGTCTCGGCTGGCCAGGAACCGAGCCCCTCCAGGAGGGAGGTCCATCCAGCAGCCTTGTGCATCTGCACAGCAAAGCTGGGCATCGTCCTCTGCTCCCAGATGGTGGCACCCTCCTGCTTGCCACTCAGCAAACAACCCCAAGGAGGCAGCCTCATGGCTGGGGCTGGCTGTGTTGAGCTACAACCCCAGCTGTCCCTAAGCCCTGTGGCTTGGGAGGAGCATCACTTCCTGGTCTCAGCTGGTGTCTGGAGGGTGGGCTGGGTCCTGCTGAGGCCAGGCAAGGAGGCTCCACCTGGGCAGCCCCACATCACCACCAGGACACAGCAGGTGGCAGAGGGCATACCACACTTAGAGCCCTGCTCATTCGCCAGTAGAGTGAGCCCCACGGCCACCCGGACAGGGCTCGGCAGGCACAGTAGTCTGAGCTGTGTGGGGTGCGGCCCCGTGAGCGGCAGTGGGGCTCCGTGCCAGGTGGTGCCACACAGGCAGGCCCTCCATGCCCCATGTGCAATCAGGAAGATATGGAGCCGCTGGGCCGGCCACACCCGCCTTCGGAGTCACTGTCAGCTCAGCATCATCATCCCACAGAGGCTCACAGGGTCACACGGCCCCGGCCCAAGAGCAGCCCCACACTAGAGCCTCCCTCTCACTCTATCCCTGAAGCACCCAGTGTCTGTGCTTCTCGTAGAATCAAGGGCCATAGACCCCCAACATCTGGGGCAAGCACCCTGCAGTCACCGGAGAAGACACAGCTTGCTGAAGTGCCCGTGGGGGGGGGGCCACATCTCAGACTTTTAACCTTGTGTACTACAAATGCAGATTCCTGGACACCTTGTAACCTTTGGAATGAGGCTGTGCCCTGTGGGCTGGCTCCCTCGGGCCCCCTGAGCTATGCATAGCCCACGCCTTCACCTGGAGTCTTCCTCCCATCGGGGGCTCTGCTATCTGGACTAAGAGCTCCCTGACGCCCTGGCTTACACCCGTGATGCCATCACAGGGCACGGTGCTCACACACTGGTGCTGTTGGAAAGTAACTAGTAAAAAGGTGTGTGAAAGAAAACACATTTACTCATTCTGCAGACACTTCCTGAGCGCCTGCGATGTGCACTCTGGACAAATGGTGTCCAGGTGCAGGGAGAACGAGACCGACGGAGACCGCAGCACCGCCTGGCTCAGACAGCACAGGTGCAGCCCGTGTAAAGATGGCACACGCAGGCGTCCAGGTGTGGGCCTGTGGGAAAAGGGCGTGGGGTGGAGGTGCAAGCTCAGCTGAGAAATCAGGAGTAGAGTGCAGAGCCCCACGGAGGGAGGGCCCAGGCAGGGTGGCTATGTGAGCATCACAGCCGATGCCCCAGTTCCTGCTTCAAGATGACCAATGGCAGGCAGGTGCCAGAGCCGCTCCTCTGGTCCCCAGGCTGGCCTCCGGGTCCTGCCCACATGCTCTCCCGGACAGTCCTCATGCCTCCTCACCCGCAAAGCTCTGCACAAATCCCCCTTCCCTGAAGTTTTTGGGACACCCTGCCAGAGTTCTGTCCCTCTGATCCCTACATATGAGGTCCCCTATGTCCAACCTGCAGCCCCACACTCTAGAGGAGAGATTCCACGACAATCCAGGCTGCAGGCTGGGAGGCCCTTCCATCGCTGCCTGGTGACCCCGAGGGCTCACCTCCTGCAGGGCCTGGCTCACGGCAGGTGCTTGCAAGAATACAGGAGGGAAGGGAGCAGAAACTCAGAAGTGTAAGCTTCTGGGCTGCACACGTTCCACTGTGGGAATAGGCTAAGCCTCAAAAGCAGAGACTGGCTGCAGATTCCTATTTGGAGGCTGCAGGGACTCGGTTACACCTGACCTATTTCCACAAGGCTCTCACCCTTGGGGCAGGACACCCTGTGATTACATTTCCTTGGAAGGCAGCTTTCAAGGCACCAAGCTCCCACGTGCAGAAACGGGCCCTGGAGGCGGGAGTCCCAGGAGCCGTGGAGAAGCTCCAATGAGAACGGGGCCAGATGGGCAGCCCGAGAGCAGGACCCCCACCACCAGCGGCTGGGGAGAGGCTGCAGATGCCAGGGCCGTCCTGGGAGGCACCAGCTTTGTCCTCGAGGCCGAGGGGAGGAGAAGCACAGGAGATGCTGGGCACAAGGGGCCCGGCACAGGCCAGGCACAGGGAGGCCCCAGCCTCATCTGCCCAGTGAGCGATATCCAAAAACAACAAACAGGGTCCACATGCCAGTGCTGCAGCCACAGCAGCACAAGTGGCCATCGCAGGTGCACGGGCCTCACGGCTTCACAGAGCAGAGCCATGCCAAGCACTCGCAGTGAAAGGCAGCCTGTTTCTTCAGTACGTTCCTTCAACAGGTCATTCCTGAGCCCCAGGCTGTGTCCCAGGACACTGGGGGTCTGCTCCGCACTGGGGGACCCAAAGTCCAGATGGGGCCCACAGGTGGTCAAGTAAACCAAACGCCCCACACCCTGACCCCCAGGTGCACGCTTTGCACATTTTAATTCCGAGGTTAGGAATGCACCCTACACCGCCAGGTACACCACCAGGCCGAGGTCTGCAGCAGCATTTCGCTCTGTTGGTGTCCGAGGACCTCAGGGGCTGTGGACCATGCAGACAGTGACACATTGTCGGGGGCTCAGGAGAAGCAGGTTCCTGGGATCGTTCCAACAAAAAGGTCCCCCTGCGTGCTCTGCCAGGACCCCGCCTTCCACCTCCAGCCAAAACAGGACCTTCATACATACCTCGGAACTGCACCTCCCCTCAGGGGACCCTTCCCCAAGGCAGCATGCTTCCCATTCAGCCCAGGCCCTGAGACAGACCCTCCCGAGCTGTGGCCCAGGGAAACGCCAATCTGCCAGGACCTCCTGCATGGTCTGAGTAAACAGAATCCTGAAATTCAAGATCCGTGGCATTTCTAGCTGCTTGCATTTGTTTAACAAACATCTGCAGAAAGCCAGTGGGGCCCTGGTGGAGAGCACCTCCCAAGCCCCCTGTAGTGGGAGCCCCACCCCCAGCACATCCTGTATCAGGGGATCCTGCTACAAGAGTCCCCAGCCTGCCCGGCCCTTCCTACTCCGAACTGGCCGCAGATACGGAGAGCCTACCAGCACATCCTGGCCCAAACCCTGCGGGAGGTTTGGGCCACAAACTGGCCCAAAAGCTGCGGGAGCCCCCAGCCTGCCCTGTACACCCTGCTCCACACTACCCACAGATACAGGGACCCCCCACCTCCCCCGCCAGCCAGAACATCCTGGCCCAAGCCCCTGGCCTGCCCTGTATACCCTGCCCTGCACTATCTACAGATACTGGGACCCTCCCCCACCTCCCACTGCCGCCCACACAGAACATCCTGGCCTAAGTCCCACCCCCTTAGCTGCAGGAGTCCCTGGCCTGCCCTGTACACCCTGCTCCACACTATGGGCAAATAGCGGGGGCCCCTCTGGAACATCCTGGCTCACCCCTACTCCCGCGAGCTGCAGGAGTGCCTCTGTCCCCACAATTCTGGGTCTGTGCCACCATCTCCAGGGAGCCCACCAAGCACATCCTGGCCCTGTCCCCGGCTGTGGGAGACCCTCCACCCAGGATATCCTGCTCCCTCCAGCTGCAGGGAGCCCCTGGCCCACCAGTAACATCTGTGAGGCAAGGATGACCCCTGGTCAGCCAGTGGGTAGAACAGGAGTGGGCAGGGGCTGTGGGCCCTGGCAAGTATGTCCACTCCTCTGAGTGCAGGGAGGGACAGAGGTGACCAGCCTGACGTGCAGCTGTGGACAGAGGGGGAGGGCTGCTGGGGGCTGGAGGCCACTGCCTGGTGGCAGTTGTGGGGGAGGCAGAAATGACCTGATCGCTCTTAGGTGAGGGAGAGGAGAGCCCACTCTTTACAGAGACTTCCTCACAGGCACAGGCGCCACGTGGTCCCGGGGCCAATGACTGGGCAAAGACAGCCCGGCACAGGGACAGGACAGGTCTAGTCTGGGATGTGCTGAGCTTGATGGATGCATGGGACGCATGAGGATGTCACAATGATGATTCACATGGCACACAGGTGACCATGACTCTTCCCTGATGGGGACAATGACTCACTGCTGCAGAAAGATGGATCTAACCCCTCCAGGGTAGCTTAGGAGAGCAAACAGACTCCACTCTAAGGAGCCCAGGCATTCCATGCAGATTCACGCCTGCCCAGCCCTGGCGGCATCCCCACTGTCTGTGCTTGGACACCAGCCCTCCCCGGCTCCAGGGCCCTTGCCCTCCAGTACCTTGGCCCAGCTTTGGTTCTACCCCAAGGGTTTTAAAACATTTAGAACTGGGAGACAAGACTGTTTTCTTTCCTTTTTTTTTTAAGCTTGTATGTGGCAAATATCTTTTAAGAGGAAATAACTCACTCCTCTGGCTCTAAGAGGGAAGTGTGAAATTCAAGAGTAAAATCAAGGTTTGGAAAAGGCTGCTGTCTCCAGGTACCAGCCCCAACCCCAGCAGTGCCTCCCCACACAGGTGACGAGGGGACAGGGGACGAGGTTGGAGGGCCACCAGTCACAGCACAGGAAAGACCACACTGAGGGAAGCTGGGAGCTGACTGTGCTGTAAGTTCAAGAACAGCACCTCACCTTTAACACACCTAAGCTCATGCTGCTGGAACATGGCGGAGAAGCCAGGGATGCATTGGTTTTAATACAGCAAAAAGTATCCCCCAGGGTTGCAAAAGGACGTGGGTTTCAGAGGGACAAACACTGATCACATTAGAAAATAATGTTATTTCCAAATGCAAGCCTAGCATCATGCTTTTTTTCCTGGGCTCATTTTCAAAATGATTCACAGCTAGATTAAAGGTTTACACTGGAAATGCTGGAAACAGTAACCGGGAATGGTAAGCATGCCCCAGCACCCACAGGAGGCCCACAAGACTGGGAGGGGAGGGTTGCGGCTCCTGGCCATTCTGGGAACCATGGCACTTTTGTCATGAGCTGCGTGGGGATGAGGGCCCTGGAAACAGGAAGAGGAAGGTCAGGAGGGCTCCTCCTGCAGTCTCTGTATCAGAGGCAGGGACATGGCTTAGCAAGACGGATGACCCTGTGGAAGCCTAGCTTGGACACTCCCAACCAGTCATGTCCAAGCAGTACAGCACAGGGCGCCTTCTCAGACAGGAGCGGTGAGAGGGAGCAGGACAGGGAGCCACGTTCTCCACTGCCTGGGCCCTCCCAGCACTGGAGGGCGCTCTGCCCCTGCGGGCACAGGAGGCACCGGGCATGGGCCAGACACCCAGGAAGTGTGGTAGTCGAGTCCCACGCCCGGCTCCTGCAGCAGGGCTCCTGAGTGGCCACTTTTTCAGACACAAAATCCTAACATGTTTATATGAGAAATAGATAATTCAACTACAAAAAAAAAAAAAAACAAAAAACCAATGTTAAGAAGAAACGATTTAAATGAAATGGAAGCAAGTAGTGACCATAGCTTGACATTTTCTAAAGACTACAGTTCATCTAGGAACAGAGGTGACGTGTGAAATTCAAGAGTAAAATCAAGGTTTGGAAAAGTCCGCTGTTCCCAGACAGGAGCCCCCACCCCTGGCAGTGCCTCCCCACGTGGGGGACGAGAAGACAAGGGGACGAGGTTGGAGGGCTCAGGAGAGCTGCATCCGGAATGCACTCTGAACGCAGCTGTGGGCCGCCTGCCTCCTCTTACTAAAGAAAGTGGACATCAGAGAGGAAGCATTTGCGAAGACTGATGACGGCTCACATGGGCTAACACAGGAGTGAACCCGCAGGGCTGACGGATGCCTCAGGGTTCTCACCCCACTCTGAGCACGGCCCTGTGGCCTCTCTCGAGCTCACCCACTCCTGACCCTGGGTCCCACAGGGTGGGGGATGCACTGTGGCCCCATGCATAGGATGAAGGGCCTGGGCCGGGTGACTGGCTGGATGCCTTCCAGAGAAAAGGCAATGCGTGGTTTAAAGCAGAAAAAAAACACAGCTGAAAAAAAAGAGAAAAATAAAAGAGCTGATGTCTTACCCCAGGTTGCTTGTCCCAGGCACAGTAAAAACTTTTTCTTTTTCTTTTTTGAGATGGAGTCCCGCTCAGTCGCCCAGGCTGGAGGGCAGTGGTGCGATCTCCGCTCACTGCAAGCTCCGCCTCCCGGGTTCACGCCATTCTCCTGCCTCAGCCTCCCGGGTGGCTGGGACTACAGGCGCCTGCCACGATGCCCGTCTAATTTTTTGTATTTTTAGTAGAGACGGGGTTTCACCATGTTAGCCAGGATGGTCTTGATCTCCCGACCTCATGATCCGCCCGCCTCGGCCTCCCAAAGTGCTGGAATTACAGGTGTGAGCCATCGCGCCCGGCCCACAATAAAAACTTAAAATGCACCTGCTGCGGCCAGCACTGACCATGGCTGGGAACAGCAAGCAGAGGCAGGAGCAGAACCCACATGGCCCCGTGTTCCAGAGGGAGGAAGGAGCAGCCCCGAGCGCCGATGACGATAGGGGGCCAGACCCAGGCAAGAGGCCAGCATCATTCTGAAATGTGTAAAAACATGTGCTCCTTTAGAGTTCCGGAGCCACAACCACAGGCAGTGAAGGAGGCGCCCTGGGTGTCATCTCCTGTCTGGGAATGGGAAGGTGTTGTCTCACTTGGGCTGATGTGAGAAAGGAACCTGCCTGCAGGAAGCGTGCAGAGCAGGGTGCATGCGTGGGGGAAGAAAGCAGCTCCCATGGCTCACGCCAGCCCGGTGTCCTGAAACAGACCCAGAAGCTGCAGAGTTTTAAAAGTTGGCACAGATGCGTGCTGACAATATAAGATAAAGGGCTCTTTCTCACGATGAAACAGGAGTGCCAAAGACAGTGTCCGTTTAAGATGAGCTTTGGGTCACAATCACGGGCTTCTGCATGAAACTGATGATGCTTTGCTGTCAGCTGTAAAACAAAACTATGTGCGTGCACTTCTGTGTGTATGTGGGTATGCTTATGTGGATGTTTGTGTACACTTGCACGTATATGCATGTGTATGCACTTACGTATATGTGTGTATGCCTGTGTGTACACACATATTCTCATACACACACTCATATTAGAAACCCAAGTTTTAGGACAGAATGCTATAAAAAATGAAAAGTAAAGTCTTTTCCAATTTTGAATCCCCCTTCCCATTTTGCAAAGTTAACCACAACTAAGTTTCATGAGTGCGTCATTCAGAAAATTAGACAGGATTACAGGAACGCTCTCGATGACTGAGAAAAAGCCAGTTCCCTAAGGTCAGGGCTCCTTGTGAGGTGAGGGCAGGCATGCATGCTAAGCCAGCCCATGCTGCCCTCCCTGCCTGGGAGATGGCACAGCACCTGGGCCTCTGTGTCCTCACCTGTGCTTCCTGGAGCAAAAGATGACAGTGACCAGAGGCAAGGACATGGGCAAATGACCCTTGGGCCTCTACTGGGCCAAAACACTTGGCACCATCACACCCAGGTCATCAGAAGGCAGCTGGGGGCCATGGGCCTGGCACCGTCTCCAAGGCCTCTGGGGCCAAAACACTTGGCACCATCACACCCAGGTCATCAGAAGGCAGCTGGGGGCCATGGGCCTGGCACCGTCTCCAAGGCCTCTGAGGCATCCAGGGAGGGAGCAGGCCCTGTACAGCCCTGGTCTTCTCCAGCCTCCCCAAGGGACAGGCACTCTCCTGCACATCCTCCACAGGGTGTGGCTGCCCTGTGCTCCTGCCGGGTACACTGCCCAGGGCTCCTTGGCCCACCCCACCCCTCCACATCCACTGCCTAGCACTGGGGCTGAGCGAAGAGCCAGTCCTACTGAATCCAGGCAGGCAGCACCCAGGGACCCAGTGGGCAGCAGGAGCAGCTCAGAGAAGCTTGAAGAACCCCCATCCCCGTGCATGTGTGCCTAGAGGGCACCAAGGGTCAAGAACACACTGCAAACATAGCCATCCACGTGAGGAGCCTGGCAAGGTGTGTAGGCACACGAATTCCTGCTCTGCAGTGGCCACACTGGACTCAGAAGGGAGGCTGAGAGGGCGGAGTCCTGCTCCTGAGTTTTTTTTAAAAATCACAACTCAGGTATTTGTATAAAAATGTGGAAAAAAGATGGCCTACTTTTGGGTAAATTCTATGCAGGGCCACCAGGCAGGGAGGGGCGGAATCTGTCCCTGGACTCAATCCTCATCATAATCCTCTCTGTGGATTAGCCAGCATGGGCAGGCGGGCACCCGGCAGCCTCCTCCACTCTGAGACAGCAACGCCCGTCCAAGGACTCAGCTCCAAGGTGCACAGGAAGGCGTTATGCTTTCCAGGATGTAAGTTCTTGCCAACTCTGGTTCTGAGCAGCAGAGACTTTAGAAATGGGGAAAATGGGCCAGGCGCGGTGGCTCACGCCTGTAATCCCAGCACTTTGGGATGCCGAGGTGGGAGGATCACAAGGTCAGGAGATCAAGACCATCCTGGCTAACACGGTGAAACCCCATCTCTACTAAAAATACAAAAAAAATTAGCCAGGCATGATGGCGGGCGCCTGTAGTCCCAGCTACTCGGGAGGCTGAGGCAGGAGAATGGCGTGAACCTGGGAGGTGGAGCTTGTAGTGAGCCGATATCGCGCCTCTGCACTCCAGCCTGGGTGACAAAGAGAGACTCTGTCTCAAAAAAAAATAAAAGAAAAAAGAAAAAAAAGAGAAATGGGGAAAATGCATCAGAACCATGGTGGGAAATACTCATACCCACAGATTCCAAGGAAAGTACCGAGAAAACTCTGGGTGACAGAAAACCACTTCATGACTCCAAAACGATACATGAATGTGTGACTATGAAGAACTTCAGCTGAACTCACTAAGATCCTATACCATACTATTTACCGCTCTCTACTAAATCTATATCCTTGCTTTAGCCAAGGGATTAAAACATTGCACGTATTACAGACCCTGATGGCTTTGATACCTCTTTTCAGATCTTAATGTGTGTTTCAAAGAGATACTTAAGCTCCTCACTAAATCTGTAGTTAAATGACAGATGGGCTGGCTAGAGGAGGAGGTGTCCCCGCATGGCACTAATCCGAAGACACACAGCAGCCCCTCCCAGGCGGCAAATGCTCACAGGTAAATGCAGGTACTCACTGGTTTATCTCAACTGGGAACTTAGCTGGGTTTCTGAGGGTTCTTGAGTGTGTCAGCCACTACTGGACCCATTTCTTTCTTTGGGGAAGAAGACTTTCTTGGCTTGAAAGATAGGCTATTTCACTCTGTGGAAACTTTACAAGAATATATTACATAAAAGTAAAAGCTTTGCAAAGCAATGCTTGGTGAAAAGCAAAATATTTCTGCAGAGAACTTTGAGAACATTTACAAACTATACCCTTGAGCCACACACTGCAGACATCCAGCAGAAACTACTGGATGTACAAACACACCCAATTCCTCAGATGGAGCCTCTGAAGTGGCAAAGCAAGCCCCCTCTCTGAGAGGCCCCAGCACCTAAAGCCAGGATCTCTGCCTGGCTTCGGCCCAAGGGAGAACAGCTGCCCGAAGCCTTCAATCTCGGGACCAGGAGCCTCTCGATGACCCCCTGCCCAAGAGCCACTGGGAGCAGCTTGCACCCTGAGGTCTTGGGGAGGAAAGCAGGCCCAAGGGCTGGGCACTCTGGCTGTGCCCTGACATCTGTACCTACCCATGAGAGTCTCTGCCCTGCTTCTCGCCAGGGCAGTGGGTGCACACTTTTGGACAGAACACACCTCAACCGGGGGCTGCAACTATGACAGGCATGATGAAGTGGCCTCCAGGGACCTCCAGGGAGGAGGGGCTTGATGTTTCCCCCAGGGAACCAGGAGGGCGTAGCAAAGGCAGGAAGAGAGAGCATGCCTGAGGCAGCCAGAGCTGGGGCAGGAGCAGGGCTGGGAAAGCCCTGGAAACCACAGCAGGGGTTCAAATTTCATCCGGGGGCGTCCCCGCTGAGGGCTTCCGAGCAGCAGAGTGCAGGAGGAAGAAAGCCTGCTGGGAGTGACTCACCAGGGAGAGAGCCTGGTGGCTGGGTGGGGGTGAGGATTGAAGAGGAGAAATGGTTGAGGCGCACAGAATGAGCGACTGTGTCCCAAGCCCTCCTTCGAGGGGCACAGCACACGGCAGCTGACAGCATGTGGCAGACAGAGGGCCAAGCAGAGCGGCGGCAGAGTCCAGCTCCCGACACACAGGGAGACGGGGGCCAGGGCCTGGGAGCCAGGCTGGGGACGACCTCACCCTGTGTGTCACCAGGAAGGGCGGCACCATCGGGCTCTCCTGCTCCTCGTCCCCTTCCATACCCTGAGGACTAGCCGCATCAAAGGGCTTTGAGCAAAAGCAGGCGTCGTGGGAAAATGACAACCTCAAACTGGCCTCAAGAACTTTTCACTTCAGGGTTCTTTCAGATAAAGTACTTTATGCATTAACAAATCTCCATCTTCCCGGAAATCTATTCTCACAATTGGAAGTGTGCTCCCTACAAACCGGACAGCCCCATAGGCCCCGAAGCAGTGCTTGCTTCTAGGAATTATTCTAGAGTCAAAAGTAAGGTCCTCTTGAGAGTGGATCTCAGGTAACTGCAAACCCAGCTGGCAGCCAGGTAGCCGGAAAAGCCAGGCTGAGCCAGCACATCCCCGGTGCAGCTTCCCGCAGCGAGCGGCCCCCTCCCCACGACGCCCCCGGGTCTCCGCTCACCACTGTCCCATCGCAGGATCTCAGCAAACCGTTCCCTCCCACGTGGCAGCCCAGGTTGCATAAAGTTCATTCTGGTCACAGACCAGCCCCGAGAAAGCATCCCTTACAACAGAAGCGAAGCATGCACCCCAGAAGGCAACGTGCGGACGCAGAGCAGGGGGGACCCGTGCGCCTACAGGGGACCCTACAGGGGACCCGCACCGCCTGCGCGCCCTGTCCCGGGCACCACCAGGCCCCGCACACGAGGCTCACCCAGCGCCGCGATGCCCTCCCGCCCGCGGGCCGCGTCCAGGCAAAGCCGCTCCGGAGTCCCCGGGCTGCGCGCAGGGCCTGCCAAGGCGGGCGGGGCCCGGACCAGGGACGACCGCAGGGACCGGTGATGCGGGTCCAGGCTCCCGCGGGGGCCGAGGTCGGAGCTCTGGGAGGTAGAGAAAGGGTTGTGGGCCCGGTTCAGGGTGCAGGGGTCTGGGGGGAGGAGCAGGACGCGGGGCGGGGATGGGAAGCGGGGACCGCGAGGAAGGCGCTGAGGGACCAGGATGCGCGTGCGGGCGGCGGGAAGCCGGCGCAGGGACCGAGGCATCGGGTGCGGGCGGCGGGGACGCGGGCTGAGGGGCGGCCGGCGGGAGGGAAGGCGCCGCGGCTAGCAGGGCCGCGCCGCGCCCCAGGCCCCCTCCCCGGCCCCTCCCCGGCCGCGCCTCCCTGGCCCCAGCATCCCTGGCGTCCGCGCCGGCTCCCGGGGCCGCGCGCCCGGGGCACCCACCTGGGCCTTCTGCAGGGCGCTGAGGCGCAGCTCGTGCACGAAGGGGTTCCGCCCCGGGGGCGCCAGCAGCCGAGCGTCGCTGGCCCCTGCGCTAGAGGCGGGGGCGGCCCGGGGTCCGCATCCCCGCAGCCTCATGGCCGCGCCGTCCCGCGGCGAGCGCAGCCGAGCTGCCTGGGGCGCCGAGCGGGGCCGGGGCTAGCTGGGCGCGGGTCTCGGGGCGCGGGCCGAGGATGCGCGGCGGCTGGAGCGGGCCGGGCGCGCAGGCGCGGGAGGTGACGTGGGCGGAGCGGGGGCGCCGGCCGGGGCGTGGCCGGGGCGGGGCGTCCCCGGAAGCCTCGCCTCCCGCCGGCCGGCAGGGGCGGCACCAGCCGGAGTTCCGCGCCCTGGAGGTTTCTCTGGGGTCTGTGGGGGGCCGGGGCCGTTGGGGACCGGGGGCGCCTCCTGCAGCCGCTGGAGCACAGGGATCCCCGGCAGGGTCTGCGCCGGGAGAAAGGGAGGTTCCCGGGGCCCGCGAGGCTGCCACGTCGTTCCCTTCCGCCGCTCGGCCCGCCTGCTCGCGGGGACGGAGGAAGGGGCGGGCACGCGTCCAGCTTACGCTCAAGGCGGGCCAGGCCCTGGGTGCCGAGCCCCGGGCTGTTCCGGCCGAGGCCGCACGCCATTCTTCTTATTCGTCGGGCTCCTAGCTCGCACCGGCGACCCTGGAAGCTGCCCCGGGCTGAGGGAGCTTCTTCCAGCCGCGCCTCAGCCCAGGCGACTCCCGCCTGGGGTCCACTCGACCTTAGGACACCCCAGACCTCGGGATCCCCTCAGATCTCAGGACCCCTCAGATCTCAGGACCCCTCAAGCCTCAGGACCCCACAGATCTCAGGACCCCCTCCGATCTCAGGACCTCTCAGGCCTCAGGCCCCGCAGGGATGGCCCAGGCAGGAGGCGCACATAGGGGCGGGCACTGACTGTCCGTGCTGGTTCTGCAGGGGCTGCGATGAGATCCCAGCGCTTTCTCACCCGTAGCTCCTTTGGCTCGGGCATTGCCTCTGTGGTGCTCAGGAGCCGTGTGAGGAGCCCCAGGATGGGGCCCATAGTTAGCCGGGGCGAGAGTGGGATGGGCTCCTGCCTCTTGGTGAACACGCATGGATTTCAGAACTCAGGCAGGCCTTCGGTCACAGTGCTCACGGCTTCCTCACCCCGGCTGGCCCTGTTGGTTCCTGCACGGCCAATGGACCTCACCCAGACAGAGCCGGTTTGGGCCACCTGGCCAACCCCCCAGGGTCCTGGCTCCTGGGGATGTCACTGCTGTGTTGGCCCCAGCTGGACCCCATCCTCAGCAGACGCCAGGGAGTGCCCCGAACCCTCCAATGACCCTGCCTGCGCCCTTGTGGACCTCATAGTGCAGCGGGCTGGCAGAGACCCCTCTGTGTCTGAGACCTGGGTGAGAGCCAGGGGTCTGTGCCATCCATATATCATGCACAGAGAAGGCCCCGGCAGGCCAGACCCGCTGCATGGCCTTGTTCCTGCCCCATAAGAGTCCCAGCCCATGCCTAGCAGCAGCACCTGTCCCAAGTGCCACACCCACAGGGACGGGGTGAGCCCTGTGTGCTGGTGGGCATTGGTGGCTCTGTGGCCCGGCCACCAGCGTTGCACCCACCTCCTGGGCTTTTAGTGGCCACTTGCTCTGATCCCCAAAACCAGAGCCCAGCACCCGAGGCCACCCAAGGCTCCTCACAGAACTGATCATCAAGAAAGCCCAGGACACAAAGCCTGCCAGCCACAGGGCAGCAACTGCACCCCAGCCATCCAGGCGGCCCCACCTGCTGCCTGAGTGCTTTGGAGAGGAGGAGCCCTAGGGTGTCCCAGTCCTGGGATGAAAGCAGCCTCAGGACTGGGCTTGGAGAGCCATGAAAGTGGGGTCCTCCCAGAAGCACAGGCCAGGAAGCGGTGTGTGGTGGAGGGGAAACCTGCTGGAGATAGTGCGGAGCCAGATTCAATGGGGAGAGCTGCCAGAGAGTCATGGCTGTGTCCCCAGAGGATGCAAAAGTCCTAACCCCCAGCACCTGTGGCCGCGACCTTATTTGGAAACAGGGTCTTTGCAGATGATCAGGTTAAGAGGAAGTCATTAGGGTGGGCCCTAGTCTGAAATGGCTTGTGTCCCTATAGAGAGGGAGATTCGGGCTCAGAGACAGACACAGAGAGAGCTCCACGGGAAGGCCAGGGTTCTGCTGCTACAGGCAAGCACTTCCCAGGAGCTGGAGAGGACTGGGGCAGGTCCTCTCTAGTGCCCTCAGAGGGAGCCTAGCCCTAGGGTGCCATGATCGCAAGCTTCTGGCCTCCAGACTGGGAGAGAATAAATTCCTTCTGCTTTAACCTGCAGAGTGCAAAATGAGTCGGAACCCAGGGAAGGAGGTGGGGAGGCTGGGGAAGAACCTCATACTGCCCGGCAATCTAAGCAGGGTCAACAGGTTGTCCTTGAGCCGAGGTCGGTGGAAAGAGGAGTCCCTCTCCCAGCAGAGGTCTTTGGTGTAGCCACTGTGGGCAGCGTGGCCTTGGTGTAGAAACTCAGTGGATCCTTGGGTCACTGAGGCACCATTTGGTGGAGGCCCAGAGGCCCAGCTCTGGGGTCAGTACACAAGGGGGCACAGCTGGGAGGGTAGGTGTGACAGGGCCAAGGGCTGTGCAGAGCCGGGGGCAGGACTGGGGCACACTCTTCCTCACCAAGCAGAACCCAAGGAGGCCCCAGAGAGCAGCCAAGGAGCAGAGGCCCCCAGAGGGGCTGAGTCCACGGAATGGCCCCATCCAGGAGGACTGGCTAGGAGAGAACTGGGAAGGCCAGCCAGTGGTAGTAGCAAGGGTGGAGACCACCACCCTGCAGGGTGCTGTGGAGTGGACAGGAGTTACAGAGGTTCTTTCCCAGCTACCTGAGAAAGGAGGAAGCGTGACGGGCAGGAGGAGGAAAATGGAGGCTTGGCGGGAGGCTGGGATCCAGCGCAGCAGCTCAAGGAAGGGGCCCAGGACATGTTCCTGGGTGGAAGGCAACAGGCCAGCCTCACAGGAGACGTTGAAAACCCCTATGAGAGGGGGTGTCATGGGCCCATCTCAGTCTGGAAGGATCCAGCGCTCAGGGGAAGGAAAGGCCTGGGGCCCGGAGCGGGGACTCCTTCTCTGCTGCAGCTGGAAAGGGTTGGATGGTCCACAGGGCACGTGCCCAGCGGGTGGGGAGCTGGGGCACTCTTGTGTGTGGGAGTCAGTTTTCTCCTGGGGACTTCGAGGGGTGCAAGGGAGGGGCTGGTTATGGGGAAATCAGTGCAAGCGTGGAGGAGCAGCAAGGAAATTCCTCCACCCACACTGGTCCTTCACACTTAGGCTTTGGTTCTGCTATGTAGTGGAATGTTCTTAAAACCTGGAGGGTCTGGAAGCTTGATTAAGAGAAGTTGGTCTTGGGTGGGGAGGTATAAGCAGTTTTCTCTCTCTAGCAGGGGAAAAATGAGTTTCTCATTAAGACTTAGTTTTGGGAAAATCACCCTAAGGGCACTTTAACTACAAAGTTAAACCCTGAGAACCCCACTGTGGTTCTCAGGGACCTCCTGGAAGCCCCCCACAGCTCCCTGGGGCTGTTAACCACACCCCTGAGGCTTCTTGCTCTGGTTTTGTCTCTGTTTTAAGAGTGTAGGCTCACAGAGAAGTGTTTCCTGTACTCCAAGCACATTGAGAACATGAAGTACCTGCTTGTTCTGGTGAGGCTGAGTATTTTTGTTTTGTTTGTTTAATTTTTGAATTTTAGAGTTATCTATAGGATAGAAAAAGATATTCTCCTTCATTTTCTACTAACATCTTTTTTCAGTTCTGCCTTTTGTGGTTGCATTTTAATCCATTTGAAGATTTTTTTCTCTGCATGGAGACCTGATATTCTCAACACCACGTATCAATCACAGACTCCCACTTGTGGGTCCACTTCCAGCATGAACAGAAGGGTTCCTGAAGCTCCTTCTGGCTGCCCCATCTCACCCATTGGTCTGTGTACTCATTTACTCCCGTCTCACCCGCCAGTCCACGTACTTCTTTACTCCTGTCTCATACCTTTCAACCGTCTGCCTTAGTAACTGTAGAGGGGATTCCTTTCTGTTGGCGCTTCTTCCCAAGAATTGTAGTAGGAATTCAGGGAATTTTATTTTTCCATCCAAATTTTGGAAGCAATTGTCCCCATTGCTAAAAATTCCCACTGGAAGCTTCCTTTTGAATCACATTAATTGTACAGGGTACTTCAGTAAGAATGTTACTTCATTCTTACTGTTCATTCTCCCTGTTCCGTAAGAATGTTACTTCAGTAAGAGCTGGCTGGCCCTGGGAGGGGCCCTCTAAGGGCCAGCAAGGCTCCAAGGCTTCAAAGCTCTAGAAAATACAAAAAACCATTTTTTTAAATGGATGATGTGGCATGGACACTTTATAATTTTGAGAACGATTTTTCACCAACATGGTTATTCTACCATTTATTTAGATGTTCTTTCATGCCCTTTGATAGCATTTAAAATTTTTCTACATAAAGATTCTGTATTTTTGTTAATTCCTTGATGCTTCATACTTCTGCAGTGGTGTAATAATCGTTTCAAAAATTACCCTTGGGCCAGGCGTGGTGGCTCATGCCTGTAATCTCAGCGCTTTGGGAGGCCGAGGTGGGCGGATCATCTGAGGTCAGGAGTTCGAGACAGCCTGGCCAACATGGCAAAACCCCATCTCTACTAAAAATATGACAATTAGCCGGGTGTGGTGGCACACACCTGTAGTCCCAGCTACTCGGGAGGCTGAGGCAGGAGGATTGCTTGAACCTGGGAGACAGAGGTTGCAGTGAGCCAAGATCACGCCACTGTACTCCAGCCTGGGCAAGAACAGAGTGAGACTCTGTTTCAGAAAAAAATTACTCTTGACAGTATGGATTATATGGAGAACCACTACGGATTGTGTAGAGGTTGTATGAAGACAGACCCCAGGGTACAAGAGGACCTGTGGATGTTCCAGCTGAGGAGTGCACAGCCCCAGAGTGAGGGACTCCATCATGTACAGTGGATGGACTTCCTATTCAACCCAGAATCAAGACAAACAGAAAATTGTGGTGGTTCTCAGTCACTACGGACTGAGATGATTTGTTAAGCAGTGACAGCATCTTTCAAAGAGCTGATATTTGAAACTTTGATGAGGTCCGATTTATCAGCGTTTTCTTTTAGGGACATGGTTTGGTGTCCTCTTTTATAAATATTTACCTGGATCAGGGTCATTGAGATTTTCTTATTTCAGAAGTTTTACAGTTTTGGCTTTGCCATGTAGGCCTGTATTCCATTTCAAGTTGACATTTGTACACGGCATAAAGTAAAGTGGAGGCAGAGGCTTTTTTAGTTTCAAATGTTTTCGTCTGAATATTCAACTGTTTCAGCACCATTTGTTGAAGAGAATATTTTTTCTCCATTGACAACTTGGTAAAAAAATTAAGTGGCCATGTATGTACAGGTGAGCCTATTCCTGGACTCCGTATTTTGTTCCATTGATCTGTACATCTGCAACTGCCAACATCACACTATCCTGATTACTAAAGCTTTATATTAAGTCTTGAAATTAGACTGCATTGCACTGGAGTGCAGTGGCCCGATCTCGGCTCACTGCAGCCTCCGCCTCCTGAGTTCAAGCGATTCTCCTGTCTCAGCCTTCCGAGTAGCTGGGACTACAGGCATGTGCCACCACACCCAGCTAATTTTATATTTTTAGTAGAGATGGGGTTTCACCATGTTGGCCAGGCTGGTCTTGAACTCCTGACCTCAGGTTATCCGCCTGCCTTGGCCTCCCAAAGTGCTGGGATTACAGGTGTGAGCCACCATGCCCCGCCAAAATTTTAGAATCATTTTGTCAACAAACTGAAGTATCCAGGAACAAACAAACAAAAGGTTGGTGGGATTTTTAATGAGATTGTGTTGAATCTGTAGATCAATTTGGGAAAATTGCCATCTTAGCAATATTGAATTATCCATCCATGAGCATGGTATAGAGATCATTTATTTAGGTTTTCTTTAATTTCCCTCAGCAATGTTTTATAATTTTCACTGCATAGGTCTTACGTAGGTTTTTCTAATTCTGTTCCTATTTCATGTTTTGATGCTGTTGTAAATGATACTGCTTCTTAATTTCAATTTCCAGAAGTGTGTTGCTCGTATATAGAACTACAACTGATTTTATATATTTACTTTGTAGGCATTAACCTTGCTAAATTCATTTATTAGTAATAGTGACTTTTTTTTGTAGATTCTTTAGGATTTTCCCCATTTCACAATCATAATACCTGTAAATAAGGAGCTTTATTTCTTCCTTCACCAGCAACATGTATGCCTTTCGTTGTTTGCATTTCCTCTTGTTCCACTGACTGTGACATCCTCTACAGAATGTTGGACACAGTGCTGAGACTGGGCATCTTGTCTTGTTAACAGTCTTGGGGATTGTTAGTACCCAGTGCCCAGTCTTGACGTGAGCTCTGGGTTTTCACAGATGCCCTGAAAAAGGATGAGAGTGTTCCCTTCTATTCCTAGTTTACTGATTAATTTTTATCATTTTGGCCAAAAATCTTGCTTGTGTCTATTGAGATTATCTTAAAATTTTCTTCTTAATCCTGTGAATGTGGTGAATTAAATTGGTTCGTATTCCAATTTTAAACCAACCTTGTTTTTCTGGATAGGCCTCACTTAACCATACTACACGGTTGATTTATTACTGAATTTAAATTGATAAATTTATGTTAGATGTTTGTGTCTATGTTCATGAGAAATATTGGCCGTAGTTTCCCTTTCTTATAATGTCTTTGCCTGATTTCTAATGAGGATAATACTGTCTTTAAAACATGAGTTAGGAAGTATTCCAAATTCTCTATTTCTAAATAAAGAGTGAGTAGGGTTGGTATTTTATCTTCCTTAAATGTTTGTTAGAGTTTATCAATGAAGCTATCTGGAATGAGAGTTTTCTTTTTCAGAAAGATTTAAAGATTATGAATTTGAATGCTTCATTAGATAGGTGTTATTCATCTTTTCTATTTCTTCCTTCTAAAAACCTAATTTTTTTTTAGTAATTTAGATATTTCCAGGAATTTGTCCATTTTGTCTAAGTTATTGATCTATTGGCATAAAATTGTTTATCATAATCCCTTTTATCCTTGTAATAGCTATAGGATCTAGACTGATAGCCCTTGTTCACGTTTATAATATTGGTAATTTGTGTCTTCTTCCTTTTTCTTGATCACTTTGGCTAGAGGTGTATTTTGTTATTGATCTTTAGAAATAGCTGCCTTTTGAATTCATTGATTTTTTTTCCTATTATTTTTCTGTTTTCTATTTTTGTTGATTTCTGTCTTTATCTTTATCATTTTCTTTTCTCTCCTTCTTTTAGGTTTAATTTGCTCTTCTGTTCCTACTTTCTTAAGTTGGAAGTATAGCCCATTGATTTTAGACCTGCCTCATGTAATACCACAAATTTCCTTCTAAGTTCTGCCATATCTGCATTCCACAAACGTTGGCATGCTGATTTTTCATTTTCGTTCAGTTTTCAATGTACTTTCTCTTTTCCCATGTGGTTTCTTCTTTGATTCCTGTGACTTTCTTGTTATGTGTTAATTTCCAAATATTTGGAGAATTTCCAGTTAATTTTTATTATAATTTATTTGTGGTCACAATATATACTCTGTATGATTTCAATCCTTTTATAGTCTGTGTTTTTGACTATTCAGGTGCATATTATAAGAAAAGGTTCTCTTGTTTTTGTGTGGAGTGTTCTATGAATGCCAGTCGACTCCATTGGTTGATAGTTTTGTTCAAGCTTCCTGTATCTTTGTGCTTTTCTGTTACTGTTATATGAATGACTGAAAGACCAACTATAATTATGGATTTGTTTATTTCACCTTTCAATACTGTTAGTCTGTGCTTCATATATTTTGAAGCTATGTTATTAGGTACATATATATTTGAAATTATTCCGTCTTCTTGGTGAACCAACCTTTCCATCATTATGTTATGTCTCTCTTTTACTCTGGTAACATTTCTTTTTTTTTTGAGACAGAGTCACTCTATCACCCAGGCTGGAGTGCAGTGGCACAATCTTGGCTCACTGCAACCTCCACCTCCTGGCTTCAAGTGATTCTCCTGCCTCAGCCTCCCGAGTAGCTGGGATTACAGGTGCACACCACCATGCCCAGCTAATTTTTGTATTTTTAGTAGAGATGGAGTTTCACCATGTTGGTCAGGCTGGTCTTGAACTCCTGACCTTGTGATCCACCTGCCTCAGCCTCCCAAAGTGCTGGGATTACAGGTGTGAGCCACTGCGCCCAGCCTCTGGTAACATTTCTTGTTCTGAAGTCCACTTTGTCTGATATTCACATAGTCACTCCAGATTTCTTATGTTTAGTGTTTGCATGGCATATTTTTCCATCCTTTTGATCTTTCTGTGGCTTTATATTTAAAGAAGGTTTCTTGTATACAGCATAGAGTTGGATCTTGCTTTATTATCTAATCTTAAAATCTTTGTCTTTTAATAGGCATGTTTAGATCATCCATATTTGATGTGTTAATATGGTTAGATTTAAATATACAACCTTGCTATTTGTTTTCTATTGTCTTATCTGGTCTTTTGGTTTACTCTTTAACTGCATTCTTCTAGATTAATTTAGTATTTTATCTCCACCATTGGCTCATCAGCTGTACCTCTTTGTTTTAACTTTTTAGTATCTGCTATTAATATGTGTATTATTGGAAGACATTTTAAATAATACACCACTTCACATACAATTGAAGACCTTTACAGTATCACACTTCCGCTTCCCTTCTCATCCTTTAGGCTAGTGCTGTCATACATTTCACTCTTATATATGCCGTAGGCCCCACAATATATGATTTTTTTTGTCTTGAACAAAGTCTTTTCAAGAGATTTTAAAAAAATTAAGAGGTTTTTGTATTTATCTGTATGTTTGCCATTTCAAGCACTTTCATTGCTCTCTTGAGATTTGAGTTTCCTTCTTGTATCACTTTTCTGCCTTCTGAAGAAATTTTACTAATATTTTTTGCAGTGCAGAGCTGTCTGCGACTAATCTTTTGGATTTGATTTGTATAAAAAACTTTTTTATTTTACCTTTGTTTTGTAAGATTTTTCCCCTGATAAATATAGAATTCTAACTCAACAAGTGTTTATTTTGTTTATATATTTATTTGCTTTCGAAATTTTGTCTTTATTACTGTTTTCCTGCAAATCAATTATGATGTACCTGTGTGTGAGAAATCACTGAGCTTCTTTGATTTATGGGTTTCTACTTTTAATAAAATTTAGAAAACTCATAGTCATTATTTCCTTTTTATCATGACTTTATTGAATTATAATTGATATATAATAAACCACATAAATTTAAAGTGGACATTCTGCTGTTTTTATCTATACACACATATATATGTACACACACACACACACACACACACACACACACACATCCTATGAAATTGCCACTGTATTTAAGATAGGAAACATAGTTATTATTCCCAAAAGCTTTTTCACTCCCTTTTGTAATCCCTACATCCCACCCCTACATATTTCATCCTCAGGCAACTCCTGTTCTACTTTCTGTCGCTGTAAGTTAGATTGCATTTTCTGAAATTTTATACAAATAAAATCATACAGTTTCTTCTTTGGTTCCAATTATTTCACTCAGCATAACTATTTGAGGTTCACCTTTTTTTTGTTTTTATCAATCGTTTACTTGTTTTTATTGCTGAATTGTATTCCATTGTATGGATATTTGTTTATCCATTCTCCTGTTGATAAATATTTGGGTTGTTTCTAGTTTGGAACTATTACAAATAAAGATGCTGTGAGCATTTGAGTACAAGTCTTGGTATGGATGTATGGCTTTCATTTCTGTTGGATAAATACTTATCAGTGGGAAGCTGGGTGATACATTTTGAAAGAAACGTTCAAACTCTTGTCCACAGGGGTTGGACCATTTTACACCCCCTAACCCAGACTGTGTATGAGAGTTTCCATTCTTACATATTTTTGCCTACACTTAGTACGGTAAGACTTTTAGGTTTTAGGTATTCTAATACATATGCAGTGGCGTCTCGTTATGATTTTAATTTGCTTTCCCTTTGAACAATGACCTAGAACATCTGTGCATGTGCTCATTTATCATCCATAAATCTTCCTGGATGATGTGTTCAAATATTTTTCTCATTACAGTATTTTTCTTTGTTTTATTATTAATGGGTCTAGAGAGTTTTTATATATTGTGAATACAATTTCTTTATAAGATAAGTGATTTGCAAATATTTTGTACCATTCTATGGCTGCTTTTTCATTCTTTTAACAATATTTCTCAAAGAGAAGTTTTTAATTTTTATGTTCAATTTACCTTTTTAAAAAACAATCATGCTTTTGATGTTATATCTAAAAATATCTCTGCTTAATTCAAGGTTATGAATAGTTTCTCTTATTTTCTCCAAGAAGTTTTATAGTTTATATTTTATAATTAGGTCTATAATCCATTGCGAGCTAATTTTTACATGGTATGAGGTATAGATACAAGTTTTTTATTTTTACTTTTTACCTATAGATGTAGAGTTGTTCCATATCATTTGTTGTAAGACTACCCCTTTTCCACTGAATTGCCTTTGCAGCTTGGTGAAAAATTGATTGACCACATCTGTGTGCTTCTGTTTCTGGGCTGTCTGTTCATTGCATTGACCTATTTATTCATTTGGATGCAAGTCTTGACTACTGTAGTTTTATAATGTCTTAAGATCCAGTGACATTAGTCCTTAAACTTAGTTTTTCTTATTGAAAGTTGTTCCAGCTTTTTGAGGTCCTTTTGATTTCCATATGAATCTTAGAATCAGTTTGTCAATTACTACAGAAAAAATTCTGCAATTTTGAGATTATGTTGGCACCGTGCACAAATTTTGGGAGAAATAACATCTTGACAATATTGAGTCTTTTGACCCCCTGTCATGGTACATCTCTCAGTTCATCTAGGCCTTCTTTAATTTCTCTCAACAATGTTTTGTAGTTTCCAATGTGTAAATCTTACCCATCTTTTGTCAGATTTATCATTAAATATTTAACATTTAGTGCTACTGAAAATGGTACTTAAAAGTTTTTTTGAAGTTGTGGAGAACGTATATTCTGCATCTGTCAGGTGTAGTGTTTTATAAATGTCAATTAGCTCAAGCTTGTGGATAATGATGCCATGTCTTCTATTTTTTTTTTTGTTTTTGAGACGGAGTCTCGCTCTGTCGCCCAGGCTGGAGTGCAGTGATGCAATCTCGGCTCACTGCAAGCTCCGCCTCCCAGGTTCACGCCATTCTCCTGCCTCAGCCTCCCGAGTAGCTGGGACCACAGGCGCCCACGACCATGCCCGGCTAATTTTTTGTAGTTTTAGTGGAGACAGGGTTTCACCATGTTAGCCAGGATGGTCTCAATCTCCTGACCTTGTGATCCACCCGCCTCAGCCTCCCAAAGTGCTGGGATTACAGGTGTGAGCCACCGCGCCCGGCATGTCTTCTATTTTTAACCGATATTTTTGTCTGATTGTCTTTACTGATGTGTTGTTCATATTGTGATATGGTTTAATTCTCCTTCTAATTCTTTTTTCTTTTTGCCTTTGCTTTTGGTGATTTGAAGCTCTGTTATTAGGTACACACATATGTAATTATGTCTTTCTGATGAGTTGAGCCTTTTAACATTATGAAATGTCTGTATTTCTGGTAATACACTTTGTTTTGAAGTCTATTTTTTCCTGATATTAATAAACGCACTCTAGTCTTAGTTTTGCGTGGTACATTTACTATCAACCTATTTGTGTCTTTATATTTAATATGGATCTTTTGTAGACAATATATAGTTTTTTTCTTGATTTTTCATTCTTTTTCTATCAGCCCTTTTACCCCCATTCTTCATAGCACACTTTTAATGTGTCTTATATCTACATTGATTACCTACCCTATAAAAGAATATAATAATTTTTGCTTTTAACAGCCCTATGTATTTTAAAGAAATTAATAGTAAATTAATAATCACTTCATTTACTATTTCTGAAGCTCTTTATTCCTTTCTGAAGTTCCCTGTTTCCATAAGGTATAAATGTTCATCCTGAAGAATTTCCTTTAACATTCCTTACAGTACCTGTCTGCTGCACATAAATAGTTTTTTAAATCTTAGTTTTTAAATCTTTGTTTTGCTTTCACTATTGAAGGATATTTTAATGATTTTAGAAATCTAGGCTGACAGTTTATTTTCATTCTGCCCTTTAAAAATCTTGCTGCCCTGTCTTCTGGCATCTAAAAATGCTGGTGAGAAATCAGCAGTGATTTAAATCTTCGTCTTGTGTGTGTCACGTGTCATTTTTACCCGGCAGCCCTCTCTTTTTATCTTGATCTTTGGTCTTCGGCAGCTTGACGTTAATCTTCCTAATTGTGGTTTTCTTAGAGTGTATCCTGCTTGTAGGTTTTCTGAGATCCTTGAATCTGAAAATGTGTATCTTTCACTACATTTGGGGAATTATCTGCTACTGTATCTTCAGATTTTTTTTCTGCTACTTTTTTTCTCATTTCTTCTTCTGGAGCTCCTGTTACAGATATATAAGCCTTTTGATATTGTCCCATAGGTTCCTGAGGTTGTGTTCATTTTTTTAAAAATTTCCCTCTTTTCTTCTTTACATTGGACAATTTCGAATGATCTGTCTTCCATTTTAATTCATTTGTCATTGCCATTCTGCTGTTAAGCCAACCCAGTACATTTGTATTTTCAGATATTGTATTTTTCAATGTTAGTTTTTCACTGGGTTCTTTTTAGTAGTTTCTTTTTCTCTGCTAATATTTCTCATCTTTTTATTTATTTGTGAGTATGTTTTCTTTGCTCTGAGCATAGCTGGAATGGCCACCTTACAGCCCACATCTGCTCTCTCCGCACTGGCTCCTCAGGGCTTAGCTTGCTTGGTCGTCCTGTTCTTTGAGATTGGGTCACGTCTCCCTGTTCTTCACGTGGGACGTAGGAGGCTCTGGGGTGCACGTTCTCTCAGTGAATGCTGGTGGTTTCCCTTTAGTGCTGTTTGGTTGGGTCTGACTCACATGTGAAGTCTGTCTCCTGGGTGGCAGCCTCTGTTTTGGTTCAGTTCAGTCCTTGGCTGAGCTGCCCTGGGTCACTCCACACCTGGTGATCCTGGTGTTAACCAGTGACGTGACATGGATAGAGCTTATGTACAGAGCTTGGGGTTCCTCTTTACGTCTTTTCTCTTTTTAGGGTTCCCCCTTACCCTTCAGTGGATTTTCTGTCATAGTATTAGCCACTCTGTGTGGTTCTAACCTCTGGCTCAAAGCTACAAAATGGGACAGTTCCCTGTGTATATCTCTTCTTACAAGGTTTACCTCCCATCCCTAATTTGCCAACTTTTGTTCATTCTCCAAGATAGGTCATCAAAACATAAAAAAAAAAAAAAAAATTCTCAAGAATCTCGTCTAGTAGCAGCTTACACGGACATAGCCAAAGTGCAAAACTCCAAACTTCTATTTTTAAAAATGCCTGTTCTCTCTCCAGATATCTTAATGCACTTCACAAATTTTTAAAAACAGAATCAATTGTAACTTTCACTTTCACTTTTAATTCTCATCTAAGATAAATTACCATTTAAATCTAGTTGAAAATCCACACTGATAAACTATTTAATAGGAAATAATATGGGTACTTGCCTGCAATTTAGGCTTTTTCTGATTTCCAGAAAGGCTACAAATGAAAACGTTTGCTCAGACGTTTACTTCGTACCTGAAATAAGAAGGGTGTGGCCCATCTGGCCGCTGTGGCCCTGTTCGTGGCAGGGCTGGTGTCAGTTGTGGCAGGGCTGGTGTCAGTTGTGGCAGGGCTGGTGTCAGTATTCTGGCATCCACGCTGACCTGGGTACTTTCACATGAATTGTCTTCTTGTTTATTAACTCCATAAGGAGGTGTTAATCCCAGTTTTCAGAGGAGGACGTTGAATCTCTGCAGGTTGCACAACACAGCCCAAGGTGTCAGAGGAGGCCAGGAACAGCACTGAGGTTGGAAACCAGGTTTATGCCTCGAAATCCTGCGCCCGTCCCACCACAGGGACTACCTCTCAAACTTCCAGGTTCTAAATCCGTTGGTTTCATTCACCGTATGACAGTTGTAGACAGAAATTTAAAAAACGGAAAAGGTTGCCACAAAACCCTCCTAATTTAATAAAATCTGCGACTCGAGTCTTCTCTTCCGAGTTGGGGTCGGAAGATGGCTCTTTCCCCAGGGATGGAGCTCCTTTCAAGGGACACAGCTGCGGTTCCGGGGTCTGCCCCTGAGTGAGCCTCAGGGTTGGGGGATTCTGTAGTTTGTAGTTTTTGCTCGTGTTTGCATGGAACTCATGACAGAGTTTTACCTTGGCCAGTGTACTCGCTGCTTAGGGCTGTTGTAACAAATTACCACAAAGTGGGTGTCTCAAAACAACAGAAATGTGTCGTCTCACAGTTCTGGAGGTCAGAAGTCTGAGATCAAGGTGTGGGCAGGGCTGGTTTCTTGAGGGCTCTAAGGGACGGTCTGACCCAGGCCTCTCCCAGCTCCTGCCGCCGCCCTGCCGCCCGAGTTCACGTGGCTGCTCTCCTGTGTCTGTGTCTGTGTCTACAGTTGCCCTCTTCTTTTTCGGATAAGGACCCCAATCATGGGATTTAAGGCCCACCTTAAATGCAGGATGATCTCATCTCGAGATGCCCCTCCTAATTACATCTACAAAGACCCTGTTTCCAAATAAGGTCACATTCACAGGTATCAGAAGCTAGGACTTGGGCACATCTTTTTGGGGCCACTCCCCAACTCTGCAGCCATCCAATCTCGTACAATTTGGGCAAAATCCATGACAGATGTTAGCGATGAAGTGTGGTCCCTGCTGGCTGCCCATGCCCCCTTTGCTACCCACTTCTCTTTGCTGTGGAGGTCAGTGCTAAGACTCCCTCCTCATGGCGCTGGGGAGTTCTGATGGTGGTCCAGGGCCCTCGCCACCATCACCTGGGCGCTCATGTTGCCCACACAGCAGGCCTCGCCGCCAAAGCCTTTATCCCTCAGACTTCAGGCGGAGAGGCGGCTGCGGTCTCTCCCTCTCCCTTTGTACTCTGGCCACTCCTCCTTGTCTTGGCTGATGGCTCCCCCTCATCCAGCTGTAAGTGTGGCTCCCTCCACGCCCCTCCCCTCTCTTCTCTGCACACCCTCGCCCTGTGTGCTCTGGACCACGCCTGTGCCTCACACACTGCTTGCCCATGGGTGACGCCTGCATCCGCGTCTGACCTCCTTCTGAGCTCAGATGCACGTGTCTGGCAGTGATTTCATGCTTCCTCTTGGAGGTCTGTCTCAGTCTGCTCAGGCTGCTGAAGTAGAAGCCACTATAGGCTTGTGGCTTAAACAACAGACGCTTTTGCTCACAGTTCTAGAGCCTGGAAGTCCAAGCTCAAGGCATGGCAGATTTGCTGTCTAGTGAGGCTGTATTTCCTGGTTTATACAGGGCGCCTTCTCCCTGTGTCCTCGTGAGGTGAAAGGGGCCCAGGAGCTCTCTGGGTCTCCGTTATAAGGACACTCATCCTATTCATGAAGGATTCGGCACCGAATCACCTACCAAAGTCCCAACCTTCTAATAGCATCACCTTGGGGGCAAGAATTTCAGCATAGGAATTGGCGGTGGGGGGGGGGCGGTAAGGAGGGTACAGTTCAGTCCATAGTGGGGTCTAACAGGCATTTCAAATCTACAGCATCCGTGGCTGCACTCCCAACATCCTTCCCAAGCCTACATCCCCTGCTCCTGGGACCACCCCAGGGAGGGGCAGCCCATGCTCTGGCTGCTCAAGCCAAGATCCGGGTACCCTCCGACTGCCCTGCCTCTGCCTCTCACCCTCACACCCATTTGCATTTCCTGATGGCCTAACCTTGTTTGAAAATGCAGGTTTTATTGTAATTCAGGTATGGCGAGGCCAATGTGTCAGGAGATGCTGCCCACTGACAAGAGAGTTTCTTCCCCTCGGTGCCCAAGATGGGGGACTGGAGGGACAGCATGCCACACAGGGCCACAGAGGGCCACATGGGGCCACACGGGGCCACACAGGGCCACACAGGTTCACACAGGGTCACACAGGGTCACACAGAGTCACACAGGCCACACAGGGTCACACAGGCCACATGGGGCCACACAGGATCACACAGGGTCACACAGGGTCACACAGGGTCACACAGGGTCACACGGGGCCACACGGGGTCACACGGGGCCACACGGGGTCACACGGGGCCACACGGGGACACACAGGATCACACAGGGTCACACAGGGTCACACAGGCCACACGGGGCCACACAGGATCACACACGGTCACACAGGGACACACAGGGTCACACAGGGCCACATGGGGCCATACAGAGTCACACAGGCCACACAAGGTCACACAGGGTCACACAAAGCTACACGGGGCCACACAGGGTCACACAGGCCACACAGGGTCACACAGGGTCACACAAAGCTACACGGGGCCACACAGGGTCACACAGGCCACATGGGGCCATACAGAGTCACACAGGTCACACAGGCCACACAGGGCCACACGGGGCCACACGGGGTCACACAGGGTCACACAGGGCCACACGGGGCCATACAGAGTCACACAGGCCACACAGGGTCACACAGGGTCACACAAAGCTACATGGGGCCACACAGGGCCACACGGGGCCACACAGGGTCACATGGGGTCACACAGGGTCACACGGGGACACACAGGGTCACACAGGGCCACACGGGGCCATACAGAGTCACACAGTCCACACAGGGTCACACAGGCCACACAGGGCCACACGGGGCCACACGGGGTCACACAGGGTCACACAGGGCCACACGGGGTCACACAGAGCTACATGGGGCCACACGAGGCCACACAACATCACATGGGGTCACACAGGTCACACGGGGATACACAGGTCACACAAGACCACATGGGGCCACACAGGGTCACACAGAGCTACACGGGGCCACATGAGGCCACACAATATCACATGGGGCCACACGGGGTCACACAGAGCCACACGGGGCCACATGGGGTCACACGGGGCCACACGGGGCTACACGGGGCCACACAGAGCTACACGGGGCCACACGGGGTCACACAGGCTACACAGAGCCACACGGGGCCACACGGGGCCACACGGGGTCACACAGAGCCACATGGGGCCACACGGGGCCACACGGGGTCACACAGAGCCACACGGGGCCACACGGGGTCACACAGAGCCACACGGGGCCACATGGGGTCACACGGGGCCACACGGGGTCACACAGAGCCACACGGGGCCACACAGGGTCACACAGAGCCACACGGGGTGACACAGAGCTACACGGGGCCACACGGGGTCACACGGGGCCACACGGGGTCACACGGGGCCACACGGGGTCACACGGGGTCACACAGGCCACACAGAGCCACACGGGGCCACACAGAGCCACACGGGGCCACACGGGGCCACACGGGGTCACACGGGGCCACACGGGGCCACACGGGGCTTCACAGGGCCATGTGGGTAGAGCCCGTCAGGAGGCATTGCAGCTGGGCAGGGCAAGCAGGCTTAGGGCTGGCTCACTGGCTTAGTCTGTGGTTCCACGGGCTCAGGGCACATGTAGAAACTGCCCCCTGCTGTCCAATACCCGGCCCTGGGGTGGGCAGGGCAGATGGAGAGCGGGAGGCAAGAGCACCCTGGCCTGTTTGGTTTCCACATGGAAAGTGATGTGGTTTGTCTGTGTCCCCACCCAAATCTCACCTTGAATGGTAATAATCTCCACATGTCAAGGGTGGGGCCAGGTGGAGATACTGAGTCACGGGGACGGCCTCCCCCATACTGTTCTCGTGGTAGTGAATAAATCTCACGAGATCTGACGGTTTTATGAATGGGAGTTCGCCTGTACAAACTCTCTTGCCTGCCGCCATGTAAGATGTGATTTTGCTCTTCATTCACCTTCCGCCATGATTGTGAGGCCTCCTCAGCCATGTGGACCGGTGAGTCCATTAAACCTCTTTCCTGTGTAAATTACCCAGGCTTGGGCCTGTCTTTATCAGCATGTGAGAACAGACTCGGGCCTGTCTTTATCAGCACGTGAGAACAGACTAATATGGAAGGTGTGCTCACAGGTAAGCGGCTTCCTGACTCTAGGTGCTAGCCAGGCCTGGAAGAGGTGATGGCTCTAGGGTCAGCAAAACCCCAGAGTCAAAGCTCGGAACATAAAGACGACTGGGACCCATTCCCTCCTCGCCACACCAGCACCTCCTGCCTGGGGAGTCTCTGGCTTCCTGGCTGGCCCTGGCTGTGCCCTGGTTTTTCATCTCTGTGGCCAGGGGATCCTTCCGGACATAAGTGGGTGGATGGGGCTTCCTTCACTGGGGCCACCAGTGGCACCCACCTCTCCAGCAGGGAGATGCCTCTGGGCCTGGCTGACACTGTGGCCCCTCATTCCTGTCCCCTCTGCCTCATCCCTGCCCTTCCTGAGCGTCCTCCCTGCCCCCCAGGCTGCTGTGCTCTGGCCAGTGGGCTCTTGCCCCTGCTGTTCCTGCAGCCACTTCTTTGGGTCTTGACCCAAAAGTCTGGCAGACAAGCCCTGGGCCCTGCTGTGTGCACAGCTCTTGTGAGCCCAGGCATCCTGCCTGCATCTTAGAGGAGGTTTCATTGCTTGGTACAGAGTAGTTTCCAAGGCACCTCGGTGAGTGAGTTAGACCTTTTTATAGACAGGGAAACTGAGGCACAAGAGACTGACCCGGGTCATAGCCAGGACCAGTGAAGGAAGGTGGTGACCTCCTTCCCAGTCTTTAGGGTCTTTCTTCTGGGCACTCATCCAGCGTCCCAGGTGGAGTGTGCCCTGTGACCGTCCATTTCTGCAGGTGTCTTTCTAGAAGGAGGCTCTGGTTCATAACACTTGGTTCCCAGAATAAACAATTTTTCTCAACTACAGGACATTTGACATCACATAAGGATTTAGATACTTGACATTGTTTTTATATCCTATTAGGAAATTCTGACTTCATTTACTATATTTTGATAAGCATTCAAAGCCCGCGGTAGTAATTGTGGCAGCAGAGCCAGCACGCTGAAACCGCTTCCATGGAGATGCATCTCACAGGGTCCCAAGTGATGTAAAAAAAACTTGTGTGTAATGAACACAGCATCTCCCTCAGCGGCTGTGTCTGTCCCATTTTCTCTGACTTTAAATATGTGATACTCTGTGGGAAACATGAGCTGAAATGATGATCTCGTCAGTGGGTCTTTGTGAAAACTAAAAAGATTTTTGAAATCTAGAGGCACGCAGCTTTTTTTAGTATTTGAATGCATCTTTCTTCACACTTTGGGTTTGCAGAACAAATGTTTGCATGTAATTTTGCTTCCTAAAATGTCAAAAATAGCACAAATATGAAAACAAGTATTCTCAAAGAGTGATCTTTTGTGGAAAGACTGCTTACAGTAACTCGTTCCAGTTGGCTTTGAAAAATGCTGGGTGGAATTATCTTCACACACTTGGGAACAGGGAGTGTAAGGGAAAGCCCTGCCTCACCGTCTCAGGAGCATTGTGATGAGGGCCTCTTCCTTTCCTGGCCCCCCACAAGCCCCAGCATCTGTTGATCGAATCAGGAAGGTGTATCTCCTATTTTAAAATCATTTATATTGTCTAAAACATAAGCATGGCTAATTGTATGATCGCTTGTGTCATTTGTAAGGAATTCAGCATAAAAAAAAAATTTCTCAGCTGGGCGCGGTGGCTCACTCCTGTAATCCCAGAACTTTGGGAGGACGAGGTGGGCAGATCATGAGGTCAGGAGTTTGAGACTAGCCTGACCAACATGGTGAAACCCCCGTCTCTACTAAAAATGCAAAAATCAGCCAGGCGTGGTGGCACACACCTGTAATCCCAGCTACTCAGGAGGATGAGGCAGGAGAATCGCTTGAACCCAGGAAGTGGAGGTTGCAGTGAGCCGAGAGCTCACCATTGCACTCCAGCCTGGGCGGCAGAGCAAGACTGTCTCAAATATATATACCTATATATATATATATATATATATATATATATATATATATATATGTATATATATAAATTTTTTTTTTCTCAGAGTTGCAAAGACAGAGACCTCCTTTGGTTGGGAGGAGGGCAAGTTTCGAAAGGAGGAACTTTGCTGTGGGGAGGAGTCAGTGGCCAGGCCCCACAGAGTCTGACGGCCTCTCCTGGCATCCAGCCTCACCTCCTTCCTAATGATACAACCTGCATGTTTTAGCTGGATGTGTGGCTACCCAGGGTGAAGACTGCATTCCCAGCCTAGGTGTGGTTGTGTGACTAATTCCTGGCAGCACACTGGATGTGATCCCAAGATTGCGGAGCTTCTGGGAAGTGCCCTTGAGTAACTTCCTATTGGCTGGAAGGTGGCTGTGTTGGCTAGAGCTCCAGCATCCATTTTGGCCTATAAAACAACTTCAGGAAGGGAAATCAGGCCAGCAGCAACTGGGGAGAAGGAGTCTGGGTCCTGGACCCTTGGAAGGGCCCTCTCAGTTCTGGACTGGCTGCCTCTGGCCTTAATGAATGGGAGGGGGGAATGAATGGGAGGGAGGAATGAAGTTCTATCTCATTTAGGTGATTATTGTTTTGGATATTTCTGCTACTTGCAAGTACAGCTGATTCTAATGGACTTGCAGGCTCCTGGAGACGCTTGGACTGGAAAAGCAAAAACAAGGCTCATGACATATCTTTGCATATTGAAGTAGATTTAGAAAACCCGTTCAAATACCTCTGAGTACTTTTATTTGCTGCTCCCTCTAACCTCGATTTTGTTTCTCATCCTACTTTCTATCGGACATTTTGACCTGGCCCTTTGCCCTACCTTCCCTTTGCCCTCCCTTCCTGCACGCTGCTGAGCTGTAGCTCTCTCGGGGGTGCCCAAAGACTCCTGCCCTCCCAGCCCCATCTCCCCTGCCCTTGCCTCAACCCTTCCTCCCCACTGAGCCCCCATGCCTAGCTGTCTGCTGACCGTGGGTGCTGCCTCACACTCCAAAGCCCGTCTCCTCCTCAGGTCACCCCTTGGCATCTGACACCCCCAGAACCTTATTCACCTTCTCTGCAGGTCCAGAGCCCAGCAGAGCTCTATGCCACGGCAGGAGAGCGGGAGGCATTTCCTAAGAATGCTGCCTTTGGCTCTGAATTCCCAGGACATTTTGGTTGCATAATATTCATTGTCTGAGAAAAGAAAGAAAAGAGACTCATTTGGAGAATTAAAAAAATTATTCTAGAAAGACTTCATTTAATAAATCCTCATTCTCATTAGTATCTAAGTGGCCCTTTTACTGTCCTAAATAGATGCCAGGGCGGGAACCAGGGTGCAGAGGGCTCTGGCCCTGGCAGCAGACTGGGACTCACATTGCCGCAGGTGGGCCCAGAGGCTTCAGGGAGAAGCCTGTCCCCTTCCATCTCCCCCCTTCTGTGTGAGAAGGCATTGGCTCCTCAGAAGGGCCTCTCACTCAGTTGGATGGTGATGCATTCCCCACTCATGCCTGGAAGTAAGCAGGCACAGCCACTGTGGATGAGTTGCCAGTGGAACCACGAGTGTTCCTGCGTGTGGCCTGCACCTGCACACACGGGCACCTATACACACACTTGTCCCTGTGTGCACATACCTGCACCTGCACACACACCTCCAAACACACCTGCACACACATGTGCACCTCTACACACACTTGGCCCTCTGAACACACACCTGCATCTGCACACACACCTGCATCTGCGCACACACCTGCACATGCACCTACACGCACCTGCACCTATACACAAATTTGCCCCAGTGAGCACACAACTGCACTTGCACACACATCTGCACACACACTTCTGCACACACCTGCACACACACCTGCACCTATACATACATCCCTGTGCACACACATCTAGAGCTATATACATACTTGCCCCTGTGCACTCACACCAGCACACACACCTGTACCTGTGCACACACCTGCACACATACCTACACACACCTGCATCTATACACACACTTTCCCCTGTGTACGCACACCTGCACCTGCACTCACACCTGCACGCACACCTGTTACTCTACACACAGCTGTCTATGTCACCCCACATGTGCACTCTCACCTAAGCTGGAGCAGCCCAGAGGGTTTGCTCATTTGCTCATTAAGTGGTTCTTGCTTGAGCAAACCGGGAAGTCATCTTGAGCGGAAGCACCTGGTCTCTGGTAACAGACTCTGAGAATCACCTGATCTGACCCTTCAACAGTGAGATAATTGTCAAAACAGAACCCTTGTGCATATTTTCAATATGAGTTGATGAGGCCAAGAGCTCTTATTGGATCGGAGGTTTATTTCATAAGCCACTTGATTTTAAAGACTCAACAGAGAGGACATATTTCTTAGTACACTGAGTAAGACATTAACATTTGTCTTTGAGGGAGGACATTTGAGCCAGGATTTTGCAAACATAATTGGTTTGCAGTCCTTGACTCCTTGGAGTGTTTGTGTCAGTTGGGATTGAAACGGCATATATTTAACTTTATCAGTATGTTTTTAGAAGGATCTTCATTTAGAAAACGCATTGATAACCCAGAATGAACATATTTTTGCAGTGATATTCTTTAAGCTGAAAATGAAATATTTGCTTCTACACCATTTAGTTGTGCCAGTCGCCTTTGATTTAGCAGATAATTTTGCTCTGGCTAAGTTGCTCTTTTAGGCAGACGTTTATATGGGCGATGTTTTCCAGCAATGTGTTTAGCAATTCTCCTTTTCTCCATGTTCACATTTAAAGGATTGTCTTAGACACCCATTTGCAGCCAACATGATCCCTAAGCTGGGACAAATGCAACAAGTCAGGCCCTTCTGTTCAGGAAGTTACTCGTCGTGACCCGGGAAGGCAGTGACACAGGGAGTGACAGGGCTCTGGGCTCTGCCTGTGATCTTGGGAAGTGACTCGGCTTTTCTGCTTCACCTTCCATCCTCTGCAAAGCAGGGGCGAAGTGGAACTTACCTGTAGGACCGTGGAGTCTGGAGGGAGCGCAGCTGTCCGGAGACCGGGCCTGGCCCACAGCGCCTGCTTACTCCATGCTGATGTCTCAGCACGTGTGTCATGTTCCGTTCTGGAGTCAATCATCTTTCATGAACATGTGGGAAATTTTGGGGTGAGCAGGGGCTCATCACCAGATCTAGGTAGGGTTTGAGCTGATGTGACTGGTCAGCTGGAAAACATTGATTATTTTATGGGGGTGAAGAACCAGCCACACTTTTTACGGTGTTGGATCTCAGATTGCAAATTGTGTTTTGTGAAAAGCTGGGAATTTCAGCTTCAGCTACTGATTAAATTACCACAAAAAGGCATTGTCAATTTAGGGTATTTCAGTAGAACTCCAGGTTTGAATATTTCTGATTTCTAGAGGAAGAGACAGCATATTGTGTCTTGGACAAGTTAACACCTTCTTTTTGAGCAAATTATTTCTTCTATATTCACAGATGATTCAGAATTAGATGGACCCAACAATGATGTGTCCTCAGTTCTTCATTTTGACAGTTTGGGTTTGTTACTGCTCAGAGCACACAGTATTTCTCTGGACATACATCCCTCGTACATCTGCATAGTGACAGGACTTTAATGTATCAATGTGCACACATCGGGCACTACAACCGGAGGCTGTCCACTCTGCTCTGTGGCTACCCCTGCCCTTCAGGGTCTCCCGGGAGACAGTGGCACCGTAGGGTGTGGGGCAGGCACCAGGACTCAGCAGCCAGAGAGGCCTGTGTTCAAACCCCCGTACTGTTTTTACCACTGGGATAACTTTGGAAAGGGATTTCCACTTTTAAGCCTCGGTGTCTCCTCTATAGAAAGGGGCTAATAAGAAGACCTGTCTTCAGGGCTATTGGAATAGCATCGTGGTAGAACGCTGTTACTCAACAGTCGCTGTCATCATTAGCTCCCTAAGTGTGGATCTCCTCTAACCTAAACATAAAATTCTGGTCTTTCTCCCTTACTGTGCCAGCAAAGGGAATGTACTCTTCACCACCCATCAGGTTTGAAGCCCAGGCTTCTTCTCGTCTGGGAGTCTGCTTGGTGCTTGTGGCTGAGCTCCTCCAGTACCTTTGTCAACATAGCCTCCTGACAGTGGTGCTCTCCAGAAACCAAGTGCGCTGGTGTTCTGCTGTCTTTTTCTTATTAACCATGCAATCAGAGAATGTTTCAGTGGTTGGTATCATGTCTTTAAAAGTGATGCTTACTTTTTCTTTTTTTTTTTTTTTGAGATGGACTTTCGCTCTTGTTGCCCAGGCTGGGGTGCCATGGGGCGATCTTGGCTCACCACAACCTCCACCTCCCGGGTTCAAGCGATTCTCCTGCCTCAGCCTCCCTAGTAGCTGGGATTACAGGCGCCTGCCACAACACTCGCCTAATTTTGTATTTTTAATAGAGATGGGGTTTCTCCATGTTGGTCAGGCTGGTCTCGAACTCCTGACCTCAGGTGACCCGCCCACCTCAGCCTCCCAAAGTGCTGGGATGACAGGCGTGAGCCACCGCACCCGGCCAGTGATGCTTACTTTTACTGGAACACGTTAGATGGCGTCTGAGTGTCACAGGGATGCTGTGTGGCAGCCAGCCTGGTGCTTGAGTCACAGCTCAGCTCTGCTTCTCAATTCTCATTCCGTCCTTGTTCCCTGGAGTCCTGCGGGCATGGCTGCTGCTGGATGTTGTCTCTTCTTTGGTAGCTGTCAAAAGAGATTCATGAAAAATGTGAGTAGGTAAACGGCCCAACTACCTTATTGACCTGTAACCCTAGGAAATAAGCTGGGGTGGTTGGGGGCACAGGATCCTCTAACGGAGACCCCAGGGACCCAGGTGTGTGTGTATAAAACCAGCCAACAACAAATCAATCTGTAATAGGCAAGAAGACCTAAGGAATTGTTCTCTTTTCCTTTTTTAAGAAGAATGCTGGGAAAGCGATGCACGTGGCAAAACGGTGTGATGGGAGGGGCTGATAAACGGTGTGATCAGAGGGGTTGATAAATGGTGTGATCAGAGGGGTTGATGGTGTGATTGGAGGGGTTGATAAACAGTGTGATCAGAGGGGCTGATAAACAGTGTGATCAGAGGGGCTGATAAACGGTGTGATCGGAGGGGCTGATAAATGGTGTGATCAGAGGGGTTGATAAATGGTGTGATCAGAGGGGTTGATGGTGTGATTGGAGGGGTTGATAAACAGTGTGATCAGAGGGGCTGATAAACGGTGTGATCGGAGGGGCTGATAAACGGTGTGATTGGAGGGGTTGATAAATGGTGTGATCGGAGGGGTTGATGGTGTGAACGGAGGGGTTGATAAACAGTGTGATCAGAGGGGCTGATAAACGGTGTGATCGGAGGGGCTGATAAATGGTGTGATCGGAGGGGTTGATAAACAATGTGATCAGAGGGGCTGATAAATGGTGTGATCGGAGGGGCTGATAAACGGTGTGATCAGAGGGGCTGATAAATGGTGTGATCGCAGGGGTTGATAAAAAGTGTGATGGGAGGGGCTGATAAACGGTGTGATCAGAGGGGCTGATAAACGGTGTGATCGGAGGGGCTGATAAACGGTGTGATTGGAGGGGCTGATAAACGGTGTGATCAGAGGGGTTGATAAATGGTGTGATTGGAGGGGTTGATGGTGTGAATGGAGGGGTTGATAAATGGTGTGATTGGAGGGGCTGATAAAGGTGTGATGGGAGGGGCTGATAAACGGTGTGATGGGAGGGGTTGATAAATGGTGTGATCAGAGAGGCTGATAAACGGTGTGATGGGAGGGGCTGATAAATGCTGCACAATGTTGCCTGTTATTCTACATTGTCGCTGTTTCTCAGAAAGTGCCCTCAGGCGATGACACTCAGAGCCCTCCTCACTGCAGGCCACAGGTGTCTCCCTGGAGAACTGCAGAGGGGGTCTACGGCACGGACCCTGCCTGTGTCACAGGCATACAGAAGAATCCGTGCAGTCTTCCCAATGGGCGGGATCCTGATGAGGGGTTGGTTCTTCTGAAGCAGGAGCAGCTGAGCGTGCAGGGAGACTGCTGACCGTCCTGCTCCAGAGTCTTCCGCAGCCACGGTTGCCTTGAGCAGGCAGAAAGAAGAAATATCCGAAAATGGGACTCCTTGCACAGGAACCCACATTTGCAAATGGGACAGGTCCACCCCAGAAGGGTGCTGAGCAAGCTTACATGTCTGGGACTGGCCTGTCCTGCTGTCTGAGGGGTCCTTTCTCAGGGCCAGGCTCAGTGGGGAGAGGACGCTGGGTGGGCTGCCTGCAAGGGTGGGCCAGTAACGGTTGGGCTGCCTGCACAGGTGGGCCGGTGCAGCACCCAAGCGGATAGCCTGCTCGTTGGAACAAAGAGTCATCTAATTTGTTTCAAGTTCACGTGTAAAGAGACACGGCGACTTTAACGCTGAGAGGGCCAGCGTTCTTCAGACGACGCATCCAGAAATCATTTCTTTCCTTAGAACTGAATTCTGCCTTACGATAGGAACTCGGTAAAATCTGTGAGCAGAAGACTTGCAAACTTTTACTCTTAACATCTTTGCAATGGCCATTTCTCCTTTGGGTCCACCTCTCAAGCTGCACTGCACATAACATGTTTCCAGCCCCAACGCAGGCCGCCGTGAGATCCACCAGGTCTCGGCAAGTCAGTGACAGCTCCAGGCAGTCTTCCTCCTGGGTGATGCAGCTTTGAAACACCTGCCATCGGCTGCCATCTCTTTCCTCATTCTGCGTAAATATTCCATTTCATGTCGATTTAGCATTTGTGATTGTGTACCGTTTTTCTTAAAGAAAACCCCTGAAGTTATCTAAGGCCCAGGCCCTGTGAAACGTGGACCAGAGTGGGAGCGGATCACGGGGAGCCGCCACCTTCTCCTAGAGTCCCTGCGGCTTTCAAGGATGACAGCCCTGGGCATGTTCTGCAGAGGCAGAAGGAGACAGTTTTTGAGGGGGGCAGGGCAGGGCGCTGATGGAGCCTGCCGGCCTCAGCCATGGACCTGTGGGGTCGCCTTCCCGAGGCCAGCACCTCTGCTCTCCAGCCACATGGCCATAGGCCGGCTGCTGACTTCGTGGGTCCTTAGTGTTCTCATTTGGAAAATGGGGCATAAGAGCTGCTTCGTGGGGTCATGGGAATGTCAGAAGCCCCTGCCCAGCGTGTGGCACTGAGCATGTGGGTGGCTTTCTCCCTCTGCTCCTGGGCCTGAGTGCTGTCAGGAGTGTGACCAGCACCCTGTCCCTTTTGTCCCACATCCTCCACCCCTACCTACGGAGATGGTCATCCTGTCCCCTTGGGCTTAAGATGGCCTTGGGCTTGCATTTAACCTGAGTGTGACTCTTCCCAGGTGAGAATGCGGCTCTACAGAAAATGACGGCTCCTGGAAAGGATCTTTGACCTCTGACCTCTGCTCTGCTCCTGCCCCAGGGCCTTTGCCCCGCTGCCTCTCCCACAGGAGGTTCTCAAGGCTCATGGACTCCCACTGTCCTTGCTAAGACCAACTCTGGCGCCACCCCACCCTGTAGGCTCCCTGCCTTTTCCCTGGGGTCAAGCTGTTTCTGTCCCCACTAGAAATGGGCCCTATGCAGGCAGGGATGAGGGCTCATCCCTCCGCAAATATCAATGGAGGCCATGAGCTCAGTTTTAATAACACGAGTTCTTTCTTTAGAAGTCTGCACAACGGCCCCGTCTTGTGCCTCTTCCTTACCACCTGGAATGGGAGTCTCATCGCTACACCCAGGAGAACAAACATCATGAGAACTGGGGCTGAGGAACACAGCTGGGGGTGGACATGCAGCACAGTCACTGCCCTGGGGAACAAAGTTTCCCTCTGCAAAGCCATCCAGGCTGTCCTTGCCCAGCCCCAGGCCCTCTCATTCACTTATTTGCTGCGCCTACTGTGCCTGTCTGTCTGCCTCCCCTGCTAGACAGCAATCCCCCTGAGGGCAGGGCCTGGCCATTAGCAGATGCACAGCCAGTGCCACTGAATATCGGGTTAGAAAGTGAATGAGTCTGTCCGGGTTATAAGGAGATTTGGAAATAGAAATGGTGATGGTTGCACAACATCATGAATGCCACTGACGGGTAACTCAAAGATGGCTAAAATGGCAAATTTTATGTTATACATATTTGATATTCCATAGTTCATAAAAACCCAAAAGAAGGAGTGACTAAATGTGAAAAGTGTAACCTTAAAGTTAAAAACTAGGAGATTTTCTTAATGCCTGAGATAGAAAAGGATTTCTTAATAACTAAAAGCATAGAGAAAAACATTGGCAAATTTAAACAAGGCAACATTGTTAAAATCACCATAAACCAACGGAAAATAAAAGCTGTGAACTGGCCAAATAGTAGATACAGTGAATAAAATTGGAAAAGGATTGGCATCCACAGACTAAAGAAGTTCCTCATAGCTGTAGGAAAGCAAAACACCAAAAAACAGGCACAGCTAATGAACAGGAGACTCTGAGAGGAGACCCACCTGGCCACGGAGACAGGGCACCCGCCGTGCTGGAGATGGCTGGGGTACCGAAGCTGCAATGGGCGCCCAGCCTGGAGCTGGCTGGGGTACCAGAGCTGCAGCGGGTGCCCTGCTGGGGATGGATGCACCTCTCTCCCCTCGACTGAGGAAGGGAGCAGGTCTGACCAGGCCTAGAGCCCGTGACTGCCGGGCAGTCCCACTGAATACAGAGACTGGAGGCTCTACTCAGGAAGGCAATTTGCAAATCGTCAGTGAAGGAAGCTGCGAGGCTGAGATTCAGGAACAACACTTGCAGGAATATGCCCTGGAGGAACTGACACTTGAGAAGAATTTTTATTTTGGAATTGTGAGAAACTGAAAATGTCCATCTGCAAGGAAAGTGATAAATGAAGTGGAAGGAGTGATAAGAGTTTTGTACAGTAGTATACGGAACACTCAGTCGAGCCGGATGCGTAACCACAACCGCCCGCACCTGCTCCTGTTAGCAGCATCACCGCGCAGCCCAAGCCCGACAGTGGGATGGGGATCACTTTAGAGGCCCTGCAGTAACTGTGTTGTGCAACCAGAGAGGACAGACACGGGTTCTGGGGGACTTTGAAGGCAGCGCTTTTCAGCAGGGGCTCTGGATCTTCGTAAGAGATGGAGTAGAGATGGCAGAGAAAATACCACTTGGAAAGAAGGAGCAATAGCAGATAAACCCTGTGTGGCTGAGCCTGGGGATACGGTGCACAGAAAGGGAACCGGGTGACCTGGGGGGCCCTCAGGGTCTCACACGCCAGGTTGGGTGGGACTCGGGAGCAGGACTGAGAGGGGTGAGATGCTGAGATACTTCACAAGTGTTCAATTATGACTTTGAGTTTTACCCATTTAGTTTTGTTATTTGACATTTAAATGATGGTTTTATATTTTTATTGTAATTTTGCTTTTTTTCAATTCTATTTTAAATTTCAAAGTAAAGTCATTTGCCTAATAATAAGTCATTTTACTGCTAACAGCATTGATAGGCATCTGGTTTTAGCTTCAGTTTGCAGCCAACCCTTTCGCTTTCAGAGTGAGGCTTCAGTTCATTGGCGCGGTTGCGTCTGGCGGCATCAGCACCTCTGTGACAGGCGGCCTTTCTCTGGGCTTAGAGTGTCAGCGAAGGGATTATTTCAGGCCGACACTTGGCATGGAGAGTTGTCAGGCAAATGCATTTTTGAAGAGTTGGATTTGATCTCAATTATTCCATTTGGCTTTGTGAAAGGAGAGGGAGGGAAAACAGTTTACCCGGCTTCTGGCTCTGTCATATTTTCGTTTTAAATCTAAAGGCAACGACGCTGGCAGGCAACCAGCTCTCGGTGTGGACTGACACTTCAGCTACTCTGGGAAAAGCAACCTCATTCAAACAAGCCAGAGCCTTAGTAGCAGCCACCCCACTTTCCCGCTGGGCTGGGCCGCGATGCTGACCCAGCGACACACAGATCCCTTGTGTTCCCGCTGGACGCTGGCCTGGCGGCGGTGGCCTATAGGGCAGCTCCTCGATGTGTGAAGCCAGCACAGCCCTGGAAATCCCGTGCAACAAAAAGCCTCTGTTCCACCCAGAAGAGCCCTGAGCAGAGAGGGCCCTGCCGAGGCCTGCCGCGATGGACTCACAGATGGGAGCCTGGAGAGAGCGGGCTTTCATTAGGTCAGCCCAAGGGTGGGGGGAGCAGACAGCACCGCTGGGCTTGGCTGGGGAAAGAGGCGCCCTGAACCTGGAGGAACTTCAAGAGTTTACAGGATGCTCAGGAGCCTCCTTCACTCCGCCTTTTCTTCACGTCCTAAAGTGCATGGAGCTGGTCTTCAGTTTCCAGGCAGTGAGCATTGGCCCATGTGGGCTCTCCTCTGCCAAAGAGGGTCCTGAGAGGACCCCCACAACTTACAGCCGCCACCGCTTAGAGCCCCCACCGCTTAGAGCCCCCACGACTTAGAGCTCCCACCACTTAGAGCCCCCATGACTTGTAGACCCCATGGCTTGGAGACCCCATGGCTTAGAGCCCCCACAGCTTAGAGCCCAACCACTTAGAGTCCCCACCACTTACAGACCCCACAGCTTAGAGCCCCCACCACTAGAGCCCCCACTACTTAGAGCCCCTACGACTTAGAGACCCCACGACTTGGAGACCCCATGGCTCAGAGCCCCCACAGCTTAGAGCTCCCACTACTAGAGCCCCCACCACTTAGAGCCCGACCACTTAGAGCCCCCATGACTTAGAGCCCCCCATTCCTTTGGATTTTGGGGAGTTGCCCCGTCACCTCCCAGTCTTTGTGGCTCTGTAATCTGAGATGTCCGAATGATCCTTTGATAGAAAAGCCCAGCCCTGCGGTTTCCTCTGCAGCCCATTGATGGGGGAAGTGGGGTCCCGCAAGGCTCTGGTGGGCCTGGAAGCTGGGCCTGCTGAGCCATGGGGCTATTCTGATCACCTCCTTCCTCTCTGCCCTATTGATGAGGGGGACCCGCTGCCCTCAATAGCACCAGATGCCTGAGTGCCCAGCACCCAACCCCGGACAGCTGAGAGCGACAGCAGGCCATGGTCACAGGTGCTGATGTGCTGGTGGAAGGCGGCCCACTCCACTCGGGGACAGGGTGGGCTCTCAGGGGCTGCATGGCCTTGCAGTGACCGCCCACAGGGTGAGGGGACCCTGGCTCTGTGGGGCTCGGGGCAGGCTGTTGAGAGAATCCTGTGGGCTGGCAGGGATCTGAAGCCCAGAGGGCTGAGGACCGGATGGGTGCTGCTGGTCCCGCTAGTGGAGGAACTGGCAGGGTGGGGAATCTTTCCCCCTGGGGGGGCACATCCTATGAGGACAGCAGCTCCCAGGAGGCCTCCAGAGGCTGGGAGGCCTTTCAACACGAGGATCTTACTGGCCAAAGCTGCTGCTCAAACGAACGCTCCGAAAGTCTCAGCAGGTGAGAGCGCAAGTCTCAGTGCCGGAAACTGCTGTGCTGGGGGTGAGGGGGGGTAGACCCAAGGGCAGCCAAGGGCTTTGTAGGGGCACCTGGGGCCCAGGGGCACAGGAAGAGCCATGCCCCACATCCAGTGCCCCCAGGTGTAATCCCGCTCCTCATGGCCCAAAAGGTTTTATGCGTGGGTGGGTTTTAACTGGGTGTCTGGAAGCAGGTAAAGTTGTGTCTGAGCTTGGTAATGAGAGGCAGGGTGAAAGGGAGGGACATCTTGGAGGAGACATGCCTGATGCAAAGTCTTTACCAAACAGAAACTCCACAGGCCTGACCATACCTGACCAGGGCACAGGGCAGCCGAGGCCAAGGGACAGGTCCTGGTTTGGGGTCACTGTGTGTTCTTGATCAAGGCATTGGGTGTTCAGCACCTCATCTTCCTTCTCTGCAAGGTGAGGGGCTTGGTCCCTCAAAACCCCAGTGCATTTACGAATTTTAACTATTCTACAAGGCTACGGCCAACATGTGTGCCTCCGAGTCAGCCTGAAGGCAACACGCGGGGAGCCTGGCGGAAACCAGCCGTGTGGCCGAGGGCGGACGCATGCCGGGAAGAGCCCCTGTGCTGCGCTCACTAAGTTGTGATGGTGGCTTGTTAGCAGCTTGTTTTACTTCAAGATACTTCACTACATAAAGATTTTCAATTATAAGATAGATTGAGTTGAAAACTGACTTTTCTAAAAACAAGGATTATTCCACATTGCAGAAATGATCCTCAGCTTCAAAGTTTTGTTTTTTAATGAGTGCACCCTTTAGGCATTTGGCACGTCTGGGCTCCAAATGCTTGTGTTCGTCCTGCGGACTTTGCAAAACGCACAGTGCCTCATGTCTCCTTCTGAACCTGGTCTGGTGTGAGCAGTGAGGAGGGAGTGTCTCAGGCTCCCATGGGGCTGAGGATGGGCTTGGCGATGTCCCTCAGCCCACAGAGACAGAGACGCACCCGGAACCTCCAAGCCATGGGTCTTGTCTGCAGCTGGGCCAGGTGGGGTGCACCTGCCAAGGGAGCCTCCAGGGTGGGTGCTGGCTGGCCGTGTGCCCTCTTCACACACAAGGGCAGGCCAACTTGAGTGGAACCGTGTCTGCACGCAGTGCTGTCTCTGCCCCCAGCAGCTGAATGCCACCTGCTGAGCTAATATTTGCTGAGCCATCGAGTCATGGATTCCTTCCTGACAACGTTGCTTAAGTGTTTATCTGAGCAAGAGCTTGGGTCAAGGTTGCCCTCGTCTCCCTGCCTCCCTCTGCAAACACCATTCAACTGCCAGCAGTGCCCTTGATGTCCCGTGTCCAGCTCCTCTGAGGGTGGTTTCCTGGCTCATAGTTGCCCAAAGTACGGCATTCCTTGTGGTGAACCACAGGGCTGGCCCAGGCTTCTTAGAGGTCGGAGGAGGAGAAGATGCCACATCCAGCAGAAAGAGCTGCACAGTGGCGGCCCCGCATCAGAACGGCAGCTGTGGGGTGGCTGTGGAGCAGGGCACCGGCAGTGCGTTGTTTATGATGAGCTCTGCAACCAGTGGCTGTGTCTGGTTTTTTTTCTTTAATGGAATGAAGCAAACACAGGAGTCCCATGTCCCTGCAAGGACACAGTAGGGGTCTGGGTGATTTAGGGCCCTGGTGAATTCACACCCTCCAGGACACGAAGCCCTGTTTTCTGCACCATTTTACTGATGAGAAGCTTGAGGCTGAGAGAGGCCACTGGAGCAATCCGAGGGGAAGCTGGATCAGTGCTGAGCCCTGCGGGCCTCACCTCCCAGGCCACAGCCTCCCTTACCATCTCTCCAACCCCAGCCGAGGCCCTGGGTCCACCCCATGTCCGGGTCATGCTCCAGGAAGGGGTCAGTGCTGATCTAGAGCCTGGCGACAGAGCCCCTGGCCCGAGGCCTCCAGGAAGGAGTGTATCTCCAGCTTGCTGCCCATTGGCTGAGGACAGCGGGCCAGGGCATGAATCCCACGTGCACACAAGTGCTGTTCTGCTCTGTGCTCCATGAACACAGGTGCCCCGAGCGCCTCCGGAGCGCCCGTGCAGAGTGCGGTTCTGCTCTGTGCTCCATGAACACAGGTGCCCCGAGCGCCTCCGGAGCGCCCATGCAGAGTGCGGTTCTGCTCTGAGCTCCATGAACACAGGTGCCCCGAGCGCCTCCCGAGGGCCACGTGCAGAGCGGGCGGTGCCAGATGGGGCCCACCGCTGTCCACAGGGCTTGTGGAGGTGCTGCCGTGCCTCCCGGATGCCCTGTCTGGGCCTGCACCCTTGCGCCGAGCTGAGGAGGCTGTGTGCCTATTTGGGAGGTGCCTGGGAGGTCACAAGCACAGCCTGTGGGTGGCCCAGAGCCAGTGACTGACAGTGGCGGGTGCCATGGCCACCCTGGCCTCCCCAGGGCCAACAGTGGGGTGCGGGTCACTGCCCAGAGCCCCCGGGCACCGGCTGACAGGGACCCCCTCCTGATGCCTGGTCCTGCCCTATCCTGCTCGCCTCGCCCCTCACCCTCAGGTTTCTCCTGCAGGAATCCCCATGGGGGTGCTGGCTGCTGAGGGACGGAGCTTCCCTCCTGGGGGGCTACAGGGTGAGGAGGGCTTCGCATGGCGGAGGCGGCAGAGGGAAGGGCGCTGTGAAGGCCCTGGCAGCGTGAGAACAGGTTCACGGGGTGGGGGGGCATTGGAATAAATGGAAGAAGAACCGATATGATACAATATAGTGCTTTAAATTATGCACCTGCAGCACTTTTATGACATGGAATTGTCTTAAGAAAATACTACGTGACAATGAAGGACGCAGAACTGTGCGACTCAACCCTGAGTAGACACGAACACAGAGGAAAGTCCCGGAAGGCCTGTGGCCATGGTTTTCAGTTTCTTCCTTTCCCTCAATGCCTCTTCCAGTTTTGTAGGGTTAGCACACATTGCTTTCATAAATAAATGCAAAATAATAATGTGTGAAATAGAAGGTTCAACTTCTTGAAATGTTGAACTCTAGGTAACTGTTTGACGCTAAACTTGTTTCTGGAAATGATTTTCCTGTTTCTCATGAACCGCTTAGGTGGGTAGAGGCCACTTACAGTTGGCAAACGGCAGAGGGCCCAGGTGTGGAGCTGTGGCCCAGGCTGGTAACGGGGAAGTTCCTCTGATTCGGGGTGAGGTTGTTCCCAGTGCCTTTCCAGGCACGCCCACCTCCGTGAGTTGTTGAAACCTTTGCGCCTCCTCCTCAGGTGGAGCCCACACTGCACTCCCCTGTCAGCTCAGGTCCTGTGTTTTTTACCTGGGGTGAGCAGGGCCCAGCCCACCACGTGGGTGAGAATTTGGTGAATTCCCTGTGTGCAGGTTTCTGCGTGCCCCACGTGTGTGCACCAGGGCCAGGTGCTGTTTCACTCACAGCCAGGAGGTCCATGGCCCTGGATGGTAAAAGCGTGTTTCTCCCCAGGGCCTGACTGCCTTGAGATGCTGCCTTCCTCTAGGGGCCTCTTGGAGTGTCTGGCTGGGTCCCTGCGTCCAGCTGTGGATGAGAGAGCTGGGGACTCAGTGGACAAGTGGGGGCGTGGCGGGGTGGGAGAGAGCGCTGGGGAGCGTGGCATCCTTGCCCCCTATGCTACCAGGCAGGAGCAGTCACGTGGTCGTGTCTGAGTGCAAGGGCACAGAAGCCAGTGGCCCTGTGCTGTGGGAGGGAGTTGGCTTGGCCAGCACACTGACTTGTTGCTGCACTGGTGCCCGAAGCATGGCTCCTGATCGGCGTAATAAATGCCGGCTGCCACGGGGAAATGTCTCTCAAAGTGTGTGCATTGCTACATCCAAGAACAAGCCACTTTCTAAGACAAAAGGAGCATATCCCAGGCATTTTAGCAGTAACTGGCCTCACATCTATTCCTATCACATCTGCAGTGACTTCCTTCACTGAAGGCTGGAATCCCTCAAAGTCATCCATGAGGATTGGAATGAGCCTCTTCCAAATGCCTGTTCATGTTGACACTTTGACCTCCTCCCATGAATCATGAATGTTCTTAGTGACATCTAGAATAGTGAATCCTTTCCAGAAGGTTTACAATTTACTTTTCCCAAATCCATCAGAGGAATCACTAACTATGGCAGATACAGCCTTAAAAAACGTATTTCTTAAATAATAAGGCTTGAAAGTTGAAATGAGTCCTTAGGCTGTGGAATGGGTGTTGTGTTAGCAGGCATGGAAAGAACATTCACCTCCTTGTTCATTTCTATCAGAGCTCTTGGGTGACCAGGTGCATTGTCAGTGAGCAGTAATATTTTGAAAGGAATCTTTTTTTCTGAGCAGTAGTTCTCAACAGTGGGCTTAACATAGTCAGTAAACCACGCTGTAAACAGACATGCTGACATCCAGGTTTTCTTGTTGCATCTATAGAGCGAGGCAGAGTAGACTGAGCGTGATTTTTAGGGGCCCTGGGATGTTCAGAATGGTCCATAAGCATCGGCTTCCAATGAAAGTCACCACCACACCAGCTCCTAACAAGAGCGTCAGCCTGTCTTTGAAGCTTTGAAGCCAGGCACTGACTTCGCCTCTCTAGCTAGGAAAGTCCTAGATGGTGTTCTTCCAACAGAAGGCTGTCCTATCTACATTGAAAATCTGCTGTTAAGTGCAACCACCTTCATCAATGATCTTAGCCAGATCTTCTGGACACGGAAGGTAACTTGCTGCAGCTTCTCCATCAGCACCTGCTGCGTCACCTTGCGTTTTTATGTTATGGAGATGGCTTCTTTCCTTAAACCTCATGAACCCACCTCTGCCAGCTTCCACTCTTCCTCTGCAGCTTCCTCACCTCTCTCAGCCTTCACAGAACTGAAAAAAGTTAGGGCCCTGCTCTGGACTAGGGTTTGGCTTAAGGAAATGGTGTTGCTGTTTTGATTGTCTATCCAGAAAACAAAAACTTTCTCTGTATTAGCAACAAGGCTGGTTCACTTCCCATCATTCATGCACTCTCTAGAACAGCACTTGTGATCTCCCTTAAGAACTTTTTCTTTGTCTTCACTACTTGTCTCACTGGTGCAGGCCTTGCTTAGCTTTCAGCCTATCACAGCTTTCAACCTGCCTTCCTTGCTAAGCTTAATCAATTCTGGGTTTTGATTTAAAGTGAGACGTGGTGGGTCTTCCTTTCACTTGAGCACTCTGCGGCCATGGAACGGTTACTAACTGGGCTAATTTCAATATTGTTGTGTGTCAGGGAACAGGAACACTTGGGAAGAGGGAGAGAGGTGGGGGAACGGCTGACTGGAGGGGCAGCCAGAACACACCAAACATTTATTAAGTTTGTGTCTTATATGGGTGCAGTTCATAGCACCCAAAACAATTACGTTGGTAGCATTGAAGATCCCTGATCACGGATTGCCACTGCATATATAATAATATGAAGAAGTTTGAACTGTGGCAAGAATCACCAAAATGTGACCCAGAGCCACAAAGGCAGCACACGCTGCTGCGAAAACCGCGCCCGTGGAATTGCTCCACGCCGGTTGCCACAAACCTTCGATTTGTAAAAAAAGTAACATCCATGGAGCAAAATCAAGCAAAACACCATAAGACAAAGTACACCTGTACAGCTCTCTATAGATCTACATTTTTAAATACATAGATCTATATAATTTATATAATACTTACATAATATCTCTATATAGTATATATTAGGTATGCAATATTGATTATACAGAGCTACATGTAGATCTATAAATTATATACATAGCCAATATTTTAAAACATATAAGAATGACTCTTTATAATGGCAGAAGACATAAATGTCTCCTCCTTTTCTATCTATGCATCTGGAACCTGATAGAGAAACCAACCCTAACAAGCTTTCACCGTACAATGGGCCTGGCTTCACTGAATCCTATCTGTGAATCTGGAACCTGACAGAGAAACCAACCCTAACAAGCTTTCGTCGTACGATGGGCCTGGCTTCACTGAATCCTATCTATGAATCTGGAACCTGACAGAGAAACCAACCCTAACAAGCTTTTGTCATACGATGGGCCTGGCTTCACTGAATCTGCATCTTACGTAACACTTACTGCCAGTAGGACCTGCCTAGTGACATTTAGCTGCCCTTCAAGTGGGCTGGCACCAGATGGAAATTGGACATAAGCTTTCGTGAGAGATAGTGTGCAGTTCCTGAGCTTTGTGTTACCAGATACTGTCTCTTCTCAGATGAGGGTCAAATTGAAATTTCATTACAGAAACCACCAGTCGCCACTGTTGAAGTTCAGAAGGGGTCCACCTGGTAAGGAAGGAGAGCACTACTACTCCTGCTGCCCACCTTGCCTAGTTCACAAGACAGGAGGAAAGAGAGAAAGCAAAGAGTTGGAAAGAAACAAATGTAAGATAAATAGCTAGGCGACCTTGGCACCACCACCCAGCCCTAGGAATTAAAAAATAATAATAATAACATCAACCCCTGACCTAAACTACTTGTGTTATCTGTAAATTCCAGACATTGTATGAAAAAGCATTCCAAAACTTTCTGTTAGCTGATGCATGTAGCCCCCAGTCACGTTCCCCACACTTGCTTGATTTATCACAACACTTTCACGTGGACCCCTTAGAGTGTAAGCCTTTAAAAAGGCCAAGAATTTCTTTTTCAGGGAGCTCGGCTCTTAAGATGCAAGTCTGCTGACGCTCCCGGCTGAATAAACCTCTTCCTTCTTTTGTTTTTTTTTTTTGAGACAGAGTCTTGCTCTGTCACCCAGGCTGGAGTGCAGTGGCATGATCTCGGCTTACTGCAAGCTCCATCTCCCGGGTTCACATCATTCTCCTGCCTCAGCCTCCCAAGCAGCTGGGACTACAGGTGCCCACCACCACACCCAGCTATTTTGTATTTTTAGTAGAAATGGGGTTTCACCATGTTAGCCAGGACGGTCTTGATGCCCTGACCTCGTGATCCACCCATCTCGGCCTCCCAAAGTGCTGGGATTACAGGCATGAGCCACTGCATCCGGCCAAACCTCTTCCTTCTTTAAGCTGGTGTCTGAGGAGTTTTGTCTGTGGCTCATCCTGCTACACTGGGATGGCCTTTTCTGGATCCATGAAATGAGAATTCAGTGAGTCAACTCTCAGGGTAACAGGATTTTAAGACATCTTCATTTATGTAAAAGAAATCCCGTTCACAAACATTCCATTCTCAGTAACTGTGTTAATTGTAAATGAGTCTTGTACAGTCACTAGAGCAGGCATCACAAAAACATTGGTGCCTCGTTTTCTCATTGATAAATATGCATGAAAGTCGTCTGTTTCAACGATGCAGACAAAGATACAATGTTCCCTAATCCAGGTTACATCTTTTAGCCTGATTGATGGATTATCACTAATTAGATTTTATTCTTAGTTTTGTTATATGCAAATTTATCTCAGTGAAAAATAAACTCAACTAAATACTGTTCTTTACTTGCTCTCTTGGATAATAAGAATGTGGAGGGAAGGGTGAGGTTGCAGTGATGTGAGGATAAGGGGAAGGTGGTGACAGACCTGGACCTGGCAGAGGAGGAAGAGGAGGAGGAGGTGAGAGAGGCCCCTCATCTTCCCTGGTGTCATGCACGTGACCTCAACTCTCAGCTCCTGTGGTCTGGGTGGATCCTGGGTGCACAGAAAGCCTGGGACAGAGGTCCCGGGGACAGAAGGTCCTTGTTTCAGAGGATCCAGGGTGAGTCTGCAGCGAGTTTGCAGCAGCTCACCCAGCACGATGGGGAATGGCAGGGCTGGCTCCCTTTCTTGGGTTGCAGCTTTTCCAGGTCATGACATTGGCTCACTGAGCGCAGTTCACACAGAGGAATGGCCAAAGCTCCAGGAACAGGGCTGGGCACTGGGTCATTCCGTGTTTGGGAAGATATCTTTCTTTTCATAAGGAATGTGGCATACATGCACACACACACACACAAACTGATTAACACACATATACACATAAACTAATAAACACATATACACACGTGTACACACTCACATATTTACCAACATATAAACATGCAAACACACACACCCACACACACACCGACACACACGTATATAGAAATTCATAACAGACACACACCAACACATGACCATACATCTACAAACTTATAAATGCACACACACACACACGACATACGTACAAATTCATAACACAGACACACACCAACACATGACCATACATCTACAAACTTATAAATGCACACACACACAAACACACATCAACACTCATACATACAAATTCATAACACAGACACACACCAACACATGACCATACATCTACAAACTTATAAACGCACACACACACATGACATACATACAAATTCATAACACAGACACACACCAATGCAGTACCATACATCTACAAACTTATAAACGCACACACACACACACCCCAGCAATACATATGTGTTAATCCATTTGTGCTACTATAATGAAATGCTTCTTGCTGGGTAACTGATGAAGAACAGGTTTTTTTCTTGCACAGTTCTGGGGGCTGTGAAGTCCCACATCGAGTCACCAGCCTTCATCCACCCTCCACCCTCGTGACCTAAGTTCCTCCCAAAGGCCTCACCCCCAACACTGTTGTACTGGATATTAAGGTTCCAACACATGGATTTTGGGGGACCCGTTCAGACCATAGCAACATTCATACACACAAACTCTTACCCTTGAAAATTAAAACCCTCACACTGAACTTAGGTCCTGAAACCTCCTCTCTGTTCCAGACTCCACTCAGCTCAGCCTCAGCCCTGGACTTCTCGCTCCCGGGGAGTTCAGTTCCCCGCAGCAGCTCCAGCTGGGCCTCCTCGCCCGGAATGGGCTGGGTCGCTTCGGGACCTCAACATGCTCGGCCATCACCACACTTTGAGGGGTCTCAGGAGGTAGCAGGATGCATCGTGCCATTGGTCATGCAGGTTGCACGTTCCTCAGCCCCTAGAGCAGTGGTCCTAAACCACAGTCTGTGCCGGCCGCAGGCCTGGTGAGCACGGAACAGAGGCAGCTCTCGGGACGAGAAGGAAGCTTCCTGGAAATGCCTCCCTGGCTGAGCCTGGTCATGTGGCTGCGAGCCCACACCAGGCAGCTTCCAGGGCCCAGGAAGTGATGCTGCATCGGGGACCCCCCTGTCAGGAGGCTGATGCGGCCCCACATGCTAGCTGGCCACATGTGGAAGGGTCTCCGGGGGCTGCTGCCTCATGTCTCTGCCGCTGCTTCTCTGGAGGACAGCCCCTAGACAGGCTCCTGAGATGTGGCCGCTGCTGCTGCTCCCCTCACTCACTGGAAGCGCATGGTCTGCAGCTCACCCCAGAATCCTTGGGTGGGCTTCACCCACAGCCTGTAGAAAAGCCACATGGATTCAAGGCCATGCCTCTGCACCGTGTCCTCTGTCCCTGAAGGCAGAGGGGACTTGGAGCTGGCCCCAGCATGGCCATCAGGGCTGTGCCCAGGAGCCACCTTCTCACACCCAGTTGAGGGCCTGGTAAAGCAGCACCCCCAGCAACAGCTATACAAAGAGCCCCTCTGGCCAGCCCTGCCCCCCACCTTTCCTTGTGGAGGGTCTTCAAGTCCAAGGTCCTCAGGGGTTTGCTAAGGCCCGTCCGGGGCCCTGCTCTGCAGAAGCAGTCTCCTCCTGTGGACAAGGCTACAGGCACTCACAAATGCCAAAAAGCAGCAGAGCCTGCAGACCACAGAAGCCACGAGCCAGGGCAGCTGCAGGCACTCACCTGGTGACAGGCACCCTGGCCCACCGGCATCCGAGATTCTCCTCCGAACCTCCCCCTGTCCTCCGCACCTCCCCCTGTCCTCTGCACCTCCCCCTGTCCTCCTCACCTTCCCCCACAACCCCATCCTCTGGGCTGTGACTTCCCACCCTCTGGGTCCTGGCCCAGTGTCTGGCCTCCCAGCGAGGGGTGAGGTTGAGAGAGGCTGACAGGCATCTCAGACATGAGTCAGCCCATTCAGTTCCTTTTCCAGGGGCCACACTGAGTCGGCCCATTCGGTTCCTTTCCCAGGGGCCACACTCGAAGTCACAAGAGCCTTGATATGTTGCAGTGACCACCTGCTGCCGGGGCTGACTGGCTTGCGACCCCGGCACCTGGAGGCCTGTCTCAGATCCAACCCATCCTGCCCACCACATTTGCTGGACAAACCCTTGTCCCCAAGGAGACAGTGGCCACTGGTCTCTGAGTTCCTCAGGGAGTTGGGCCTGCCCCTTAGGATCTGGAGGCCCCTGCAGCGTGGGGAGGAGGGGCCATCCCTGGTGTCACAGGGGAGCTCAGCAGGCAGGGGAGAACCTCGCAGAGGCTTGGAGCTGGGATGGGACAGGCGACGTGCGGCTCTTCAAAGGCGACTGTGGCTGTTTGTTCATTTCAGAATATCCCTTAAGCCAACTCTCCCCAGCAGGTGAATTATAAAATCAACACAGTGCTTGAAATATCTAAACCTTTGAAGAAATCCCTAAAAGGATGACATAAAAGTGTTAAGTTTATTTTAATTAATTTCGCTAAATATGTGGATGGATAGAGACCATGCTTTAAGACAACCTCCAGCAAATTAAGGTGAACAGTTCTGCAGAAGAATGAGTATCATGCCTAGTGTATACCTCCGAGGTCCTGGGAGTCCTGGGCACAGGCGGGACCCAGAGGACAAGGGTGAGTCCATCCACAGGCGGGTCTGTGCGCTGGTGAACTTAGAGAGTGCAGGATGTTCCCGGTGTCGTCTGGATTCCCAGGCTTTGCTTTGCATCTTGCCTCCCTCTGGCCCCTTGCTCCCGGCCTGGCTCTGGCTGCCCCTCCATGCAGCGCCGCCCGCCGTCCAAGGCTGTGAGTGGGGCTGCCTGGAAGAGGAGCCCAAGTCCTCCTCACCCCTTCCAGCCGCCAGCTGGGGGTCCCACCCAACATCGCCCTGTGGCATCTGCCCGAACGCCCCATGGGCGTTCTGCCTCCCTCCACCTGGTGAAAGTTCTGTGGGAGGCGCCCTCCATTCCTGCCAGGCCTTTATCACACCATGCTCTGTGCAATGTTTTTGTTAAATAAGATAACGTGAGCCCTCTCCAAGTTACTTATCCTGCAGGGTGCAGGGTGGCGACTCATGCCCAGGCGAGTGACCTTCACCAGCCTGTCCTGGATTAGCCGGTGACTGTGCAGGATTGTGCAGCTTAGAGCCAGAGCTGCTGTGCAGGGTGCTGCCCCCGAGCCATCCCAGCGCATCCAGGAATGGGCAGGGTCACGGCTGGATTAAGGGGAAGGTGAAGTGGGGTCAGCGCCTTGCCCCCTGGACACACAGTGGGGGCTGCTCCTGGGCACGGCCTTGGGGCGTGAGGTGCAGCTGACTACACACACTGGCCAGGGGAGGACCCCTCTTCACCTCCACACCGCACGCCCCCCCCTGGTTTTTCTGCTTTTGCTTCCTGACCTGTTGTCTGCCAGCACACACCCATCAGCTGGAGGGCAGAGGAGCCCTCTCCCCAGTAAGGACTCACCCAGGCCGAGGAGCCCAGGTGGACAGCAAGGTTGCCATGAGCCGGGGCCGTCCTGAGTCCAGTCCGGTCCCCCCTCGGGGCATGTCAGCCTGGTGGGCAGAGCTCCATGCCCTTGAGGCTCACCAGGTTTGGAGGCTGGACAGGTGAAGACACCCCGGTGCCATGTGGCTGAGTGGACATGGCAGGCAGAGCGAGGATGGAGGGAGGGGCACGTGCTAGTGCCAGGAGGAGGCTGCCCATGGCCAAGTGGCCGACACTGGTCTTCCCAGCCAGCATGGAGAGTGCCAGAGGCATCAGGTGGCCCCTGGGGAACACAACTGGCCAGACAACAGGCTGGAGCCAGGGAAGGCCTGGGCGCCTGCCAGGCCACCCTGGAGATTCCTGTCACTGTGGCCTGCACTGCTGCATACTGGGCCCCCAGGGCGCCACGACCATGGCCATGGCCAGCCCCGGAGGATGTCCCCTGTCCTGGAGGCAGTAACCATGTGCCGGGACCCACCTCAGGGTAGGCTGTGTGGGGCAGGGGGTCAGGGCTTTAGATGCAGGACGAGGGGCTCACCTGGCCTCCAGACACACAATTTGGGGAATTCCTCTCGCTCACTGGCTTGTGTGGCTGGGCAGTCTTGTCTGTGTCTTGCCGTGTGGGACGGGACCAAGAACCCTGGGCACCAACTCACCGTCAGCCGGACTCCTCCCTGTAGCTGGCGGTGCGAACCTGACTGGAAGGCACCAGCTGTTGTGATGCCCAGAGCCCGGTTCAGGAGGCCTCTCCACCTTTCTCTCGGGCTCCCTGTGCAGTGCAGCCTGACTCTGAAGGGGGCTGCAGGCACGGCTTTCCCAGCACCCATAGCCCAGCTCATTTTCCCCGCCTGGGTGATGCAGGGTGTGTGTGGCTCTGTCTTTTTCGGAAGCCTTGGTGCTGGCCGATTCAGCTCATCATAAAAGGCTTGAAACATTGGTTTGGGAGAGCGCCTGTGGACCTCCCCTCAGACTAAAATAGCAACTTGGGGATTTAGCCCTGTCCCATCGATCCCCAGGCCTACATGTTCTCCTTTCTTCCAATGGGGGTCTAGGGGATTAGAGATTATTAGTTCTAGTGGGTTACACAGTGACCAGCAGCACAGGAGAGATTGGCTTCCCCTTTTTGAAGGTGAACTGGGTCTTTTTTGTCCTTTTTTTAAGTAGCCTAAATAACACATGGCCAAGAGGCACAATTTTCACAGACTCTTGACTTATGACAAACACATTTATTTTTTACTGTGTAGCTCTTTTCCTAGTTAAGAGAACTCCATTTTAATTCTAGCTTGTTACCATTAATGGCTGCACAAGCATCAAATTTTAAAGTTACTTGTTTGGGAATTTCTTTTTCTTCTCTTCTAGTTATTATTTTACTTGTATCGCCAAGGAAAGGACCAGTTTTTTATTTTAAAAACGGTGGTTGCAGGGGGCTTGGATGGGTTATAACCCCCATCAGATTGGTCATTTCCTGGGCTACATACATTGTACTGAGTGACATTATACAAACAAGTTCCTTTTAACGTTCCTGTACATTTATAATAACTATAGAACGAAGGGGCCCAGCCCCTCCACACCTGTTGGTATTTCTTGTCAGGCGGGATGTGAGACTGAGAAAAGAAATAAGACACAGAGACAAAGTATAGAGAAAGAAAAGTGGGCCCAGGGGACCGGCGCTCAGCATACTGAGGACCCACACCAGCACCGGTCTCTGAGTTCCCTCAGTATTTATTGATCACTATTTTCACTATCTCAGCAAGAGGAATGCAGCAGAACAGGGTGACAGCGGGGAGGTCAGCAAGAAAACATGTGAGCAAAGGAATCTGTGTCACAAATAAGTTCAAGGGAAGGTACTATGCCTGGATGTACATGTAGGCCAGATTTATGCTTCTCTCCACCCAAACATCTCAGTGGAGTAAAGAGTAACAGAGCAGCATTGCGGCCAACATGTCTCGCCTCTCACCACAGGGTGGTTTTTCTCCTATCTCAGAATTGAACAAATGTACAATCGGGTTTTATACTGAGACATTCCGTTCCCAGGGGAAGGCAGGAGACAGAGGCCTTCCTCTTTTACTAATCCTCCTCAGCACAGACCCTTCACGGGTGTCGGGCTGGTGGATGGTCAGGTCTTTCCCATCCCACGAGGCCATATCTCAGTGGGGAGAAACCTTGGACAGTACCCGGCTTTCCTGGGCAGAGGTCCCTGCGGCTTTCTGCAGTGCATTGTGCCCCGGGTTTATCGAGAATGGAGAATGGCGATGACTTTTACCAGGCATACTGCCTATAAACATACTGTTAACAAGGCACGTCCTGCACACCCCTAGATCCCCTAAACCTTGATTCCATACAACACATGTTTCTGTGAGCTCAAGGTTGGGGCAAAGTTACAGATTAACAGCATCTCAGGGCAAAACAATCACTCGGTATAGATCAAAATGGAGTTTCTTACATCTTCTTTTTCTGCATAGGCACAGTACCAGCCTGATCTCTCTCTTTTCCCTACATTTACAAATGCCGCAGTGAAGAACTTGGTTGCAAACACATTCAGGCTGTGAAAAGAACTCTGTGAGTAAAGTCCTTTCATTTCTTTGCCAGAGTTTTTTTGAGGCAGGTTCTAGAATTGCTGAGTCAAAGGGCAAATGCCAGGTAGTTTTGTTAGATGCTGCCAAATCCTCTTCCATGAGGCTGCAACGTTCTGCATTCCACAGTGACGTATGAGAGTCCCTGTATCCCACAGCTTCACAAACAAAGCACGACGGCAAACCTGCACATTTACCAATCACACAGGTGAGGAATTTTATCCTAGTTTCACCTTTGTTTTTGGTTCACATTTTTATTACCAGCTTTTTTATGGTGTAATGCGCAGAAGGTAATGAACACACTCTACCCACAAGCTTCTTCTTGTGCCTTTGGAATCTGCTCCTGCCAGTCTGCAGGGAACCACGGATCTGCTTTCTGTCACGTAGGAGGCGTTCTCGACACCCTCTGTACACAGTACGCACTTTTTAAATTTGGCTTCTCTTACGCAGTGTAGTGACTTTCAGATCTATTCAAGCTGCTGCATGTGCCAATAGTCCACTCCTTCCTAGTGCTGAGGCCCCCATCACATGAGCACAACTGTTTCCTGTGTGTGATGTGTTGTTCTCTGGCTGTGCACTGCCAAAAAAGACATCATTAAAAAGAAAATCTAAATATAATGTAAAACCTGCCTTGCCTTAGGAAAAGTTTTTCTGGCAGTGGCTCACACCTATAATCCCAATACTCTGGAAGGGTGAGGCAGGAGGACTGCTTGAGCCCTGGAGTTTGAGACCAGCCTGGGCAAGATGGTGAAACCCCGTCTCTGTAAAAAATATAAAAATTAGCCAGGCATGGTGGCTCACGTCTGTAGTCTCAGCTCCTTGGGAGGCTGAGGTGGGAGGATTGCTGGAGCCTGGGAGGTGGAGGTTGCAGTGAGCTGAGATCACAGCACTGCACTCCAGCCTGGGCAGCACGGCAAGACTCTGTCTCTACCAAGAAAAAAACAAAAAATTAATAGAAGGAAAAACAAAAGGTTTTTCTTACCAAAAATACACTTTAAGGAACAAATTTATCATATTAAGTTGGAGCAAAAGTAATCGTGGCTTTTATCATTGAAAGTAATGGCAAAAGCCGCAATTACTTTTGCACCAACCTAATATTTTCTAATGACAAACTTGGAAATAATTGTCATTGTTCTCTAAAAAGAACAGTCTAAAAATAAAGAAGCAGCCCATTTACTTCTATGCTAGTTCTTTTAGTATTTGGTTATTTAAATTGGTGGTCCCTAACCTTGTTGGCACCAGGGACTGGTTTCATGGAAGACACTTTTTCCACGGACAAGTGTGGGGATGGTGGGGATGGTTTGGAGATGAAACGGTTCCACCTCAGATCATCAGCATTAGATTTTCATAAGCGGCGCATAACCGAGATCCTTCGCATGTGCAGTTCACAACAGGGTTCCACTCCTATGAGAATCTAATGCCACCACTGATCTGACAGGAGGCGGAGCTCACACAGTAATGCTCTGACGGGGCGGAGCTCACACAGTAATGCTCTGGCAGGGGGTGGAGCTCACACTGTAATGCTCTGACAGGAGGCGGAGCTCACACAGTAATACTCTGGCAGGAGGCGGAGCTCACACAGTAATGCTCTGGCAGGAGGCGGAGCTCACACAGTAATGCTCTGGCAGGAGGCGGAGCTCACACAGTAATGCTCTGGCAGGGGGTGGAGCTCACGGTAATGCTCTGACAGGGGGCGGAGCTCACACAGTAATGCTCTGGCAGGGGGCGGAGCTCACAGAGTAATGCTCTGATGGGGGCGGAGCTCACAGTAATGCTCTGACAGGAGGCGGAGCTCACACAGTAATGCTCTGGCAGGAGGCGGAGCTCACACAGTAATGCTCTGGCAGGAGGCGGAGCTCACACAGTAATGCTCTGGCAGGGGGCGGAGCTCACACAGTAATGCTCTGACATGGGGCGGGGCTCACACAGTAATGCTCTGACAGGGGGCGGAGCTCACACAGTAATGCTCTGACAGGGGGCGGAGCTCACACAGTAATGCTCTGACGGGGCGGAGCTCACACAGTAATGCTCTGACAGGGGGCGGAGCTCACACAGTAATGCTCTGACAGGGGGCGGAGCTCACACAGTAATGCTCTGACAGGAGGCGGAGCTCACACAGTAATGCTCTGGCAGGAGGCGGAGCTCACACAGTAATGCTCTGACAGGAGGCGGAGCTCACACTGTAATGCTCTGGCAGGGGGCGGGGCTCACACAGTAATGCTGTGACAGGAGGCGGGGCTCACACAGTAATGCTGTGACAGGAGGCGGGGCTCACACAGTAATGCTCTGGCAGGGGGCGGGGCTCACACAGTAATGCTCCGGCAGGGGGCGGAGCTCACACAGTAATGCTCCGACAGGGGGCGGAGCTCACGGTAATGCTCCGACAGGGGGCGGAGCTCACACAGTAATGCTCCGACAGGGGGCGGAGCTCACACAGTAATGCTCCGGCAGGGGGCGGAGCTCACACAGTAATGCTCCGGCAGGGGGCGGAGCTCACACAGTAATGCTCCGACAGGGGGCGGAGCTCATGGTAATGCTCCGACAGGGGGCGGAGCTCACACAGTAATGCTCCAGCAGGGGGCGGAGCTCACACAGTAATGCTCCGACAGGGGGCGGAGCTCACACAGTAATGCTCCGACAGGGGGCGGAGCTCACACAGTAATGCTCCGGCAGGGGGCGGAGCTCACACAGTAATGCTCCGGCAGGGGGCGGAGCTCACACAGTAATGCTCCGGCAGGGGGCGGAGCTCACACAGTAATGCTCCGGCAGGGGGCGGAGCTCACACAGTAATGCTCCGGCAGGGGGCGGAGCTCACACAGTAATGCTCCGGCAGGGGGCGGAGCTCACACAGTAATGCTCCGGCAGGGGGCGGAGCTCACACAGTAATGCTCCGGCAGGGGGCGGAGCTCACACAGTAATGCTCCGGCAGGGGGCGGAGCTCACACAGTAATGCTCCGGCAGGGGGCGGAGCTCACACAGTAATGCTCCGGCAGGGGGCGGAGCTCACACAGTAATGCTCCGGCAGGGGGCGGAGCTCACACAGTAATGCTCCGGCAGGGGGCGGAGCTCACACAGTAATGCTCCGGCAGGGGGCGGAGCTCACACTGTAATGCTCCGGCAGGGGGCGGAGCTCACACTGTAATGCTCCGGCAGGGGGCGGAGCTCACGGTAATGCTCCGGCAGGGGGCGGAGCTCACACAGTAATGCTCCGGCAGGGGGCGGGGCTCACACAGTAATGCTCCGGCAGGGGGCGGGGCTCACACAGTAATGCTCCGGCAGGAGGCGGGGCTCACACAGTAATGCTCCGGTAGGAGGCGGGGCTCACACAGTAATGCTCCGGCAGGAGGCGGAGCTCACACAGTAATGCTCCGGCAGGAGGCGGAGCTCACACAGTAATGCTCCGGCAGGGGGCGGAGCTCACACAGTAATGCTCCGGCAGGGGGCGGAGCTCACACAGTAATGCTCCGGCAGGAGGCGGAGCTCACACAGTAATTCTCCAGCAGGAGGCGGAGCTCAGAGTAATGCTCCAACAGGAGGCGGAGCTCACACAGTAATGCTCCGACAGGAGGCGGAGCTCACACAGTAATGCTCCGGCAGGAGGCGGAGCTCACACAGTAATGCTCCGACAGGAGGCGGAGCTCACACAGTAATGCTCTGACAGGAGGCGGAGCTCACACAGTAATGCTCTGACAGGAGGCGGAGCTCACGGTAATGCTCTGACAGGGGGCGGAGCTCACACAGTAATGATCTGGCAGGGGGCGGAGCTCACACAGTAATGCTCTGACAGGGGGCGGAGCTCACAGTAATGCTCTGACAGGGGGCGGAGCTCACAGAGTAATGCTCTGGCAGGGGGCGGAGCTCACAGAGTAATGCTCTGGCAGGGGGCGGAGCTCACACAGTAATGCTCTGACAGGAGGCGGAGCTCACAGAGTAATGCTCTGACAGGAAGCGGAGCTCACACAGTAATGCTCTGACAGGAGGCGGAGCTCACACAGTAATGCTCTGGCAGGAGGCGGAGCTCACACAGTAATGCTCTGACAGGAGGCGGAGCTCACGGTAATGCTCTGACGGGGCGGAGCTCACACAGTAATGCTCTGGCAGGAGGCGGAGCTCACACAGTAATGCTCTGACAGGGGGCGGAGCTCACACAGTAATGCTCTGACAGGGGGCGGAGCTCACACAGTAATGCTCTGGCAGGGGGCGGAGCTCTCAGTAATGCTCTGACAGGAGGCGGAGCTCACACAGTAATGCTCTGACAGGGGGCGGAGCTCACACAGTAATGCTCTGACAGGAGGCGGAGCTCACAGAGTAATGCTCTGGTAGGGGGCGGAGTTCACATGGTAATGCTCTAGCAGGGGGCGGAGCTCACACAGTAATGTTCTGACGGGGTGGAGCTTACACGGAAAGGCTCACTGGCCTGCTGCTCACCTCCTACTGTGCAGCCTGGTTCCTAACAGGCCATGGACTGGTAACAATCTGTGGCCTGGAGATTGGGGACCCCTGATTTGAATAATCGAGGACACACTCACCTAGTAAACCATCTGCCAAGAAAAAGGAGGAACTGTTAGTTTTCTCCATTCGTTCTCAGGCACCAACATTAATTTGAACTTAGAAATAAACTACAACAAAGCCAGGCATGGTGGTTCACACCTATAATTCCAGCACTTCGGGAGGCCAAGGAGGGAGGATCACTTGAGCCCAGGAGTTTGAGACCAGCCTAGGCAACACAGTGAGACCCTGTCCCTACAATTACAAAATAAATGAGCTGGGCGTGGTGGTGCACACCTGTAGCCCCAACTACTCAGAAGGCTGAGTCAGGAAGATCACCTGAGCTGCCCAGGAGTTTGAGGCTGCAGTGAGCTGAGATTGTACCACTGCACCGATCCTGTCTCAAAAAAAAAAAAAAGAAAAAAAAAAAAAAAGAAAAAAAAAAAAAGAAACTACAAGAACATATCTGGATTTTGATGTAACGGAATACAAAGATTATTACATTTGATTTTTAGGTCAACAAATATGACTAAACTCACAACAGTAAAATATTTTAAATGGATTTGGAAATAAAAGAAAGTTTGTTCATTTATATTTTATTTAAGAGCTGCGCCCAATTTTATCATCTCACAAGAATGAAGCAAGGGACAAAGGTAAGTGCCACACTCCCTGGCCACTGGGTTCCTGGCAAGCTCCCAGCCTGGGTGCCAATCTCCCTTCAATGTACTCCTCCTTCCCCGGAGTGCAGAAGCGTATGAAGACAGTTATGACACGGACACATGCATGAGCTATTATACATAATTACAAAAGCTGATTCTGTCATCACCGCATCTTGTCTCATCAGTAGGAGCGAATGGCTGGGGGGACGGTGGCACAGTCAGCCTCGTTCAAAGTTTTGTCGATTACGGGTCTATATTCCAGGGTGACCTTGAAAAGAAGAGTCAGTGGTAAGTTAAGCACAAAAATGTACAAAAAACCATCTCTTGTGTTCCTTTTAAAAAATTTTAACTATAAAAGTAGATTTACAGCATGTGAACTTAAAGGTATTTGCTGCAGTATTTTCCAAAAACAAATTCAAAAATGATCTACATGCGCAACAGGGGACTGTAAATGACGGCAGATCCGCAGAGTGGAACAGAGCAATGAAAATGACACTGTACCAGATTCTCAGTACTTTACAAAAATGCTCCCGTCATGAAAAGTGGGAGAACCCTTGTCTATACCAAGATACTTTATGTTTAAACTATCTACTTCCAGTTTTTCTACTTCAAAGTAAATATTTATATAGGTTGAACATCCCTAATCCAAAAATCTGAAATTCTCTAAAATCTGAAACTTTCTGAGCACCAACATGACATTCAAAAGAAATGTGCTATGGAGTCAGATCTTCCGATTAGGGATGCTCAGACAGTAAGTATAATGCAAATATTCCAAAGTCTGAACAAGCCTGAACTCCAAAACACTTCTGGTCCCAAGGATTTCAGAGAAGGAATACTTAAGCTGTGTATTAAATATGCACACACAGGAAAAGGTAGGCACATATACGAAGAAATTTAAACCATAATGGGTCGTCTCTGGTTAGACAGCTCTTATTTCAATCTCTTTGTACTTTCTAAAATGAGTATGTATTTCTTGAAAAATCACTAAAACTGGCTGGGGGTGTTGGTTCATGCCTGTTGGGGAGGCCAAGACAGGTGGATCACTTGAGCTCAGGAGTTCAAGACTAGCCTGGGCAATGTGGAGAAACCCCGTCTCTACAAAACATATAAAAATTAGCCAGGCATGGTGGCATGTGCCCGGGAGGCTGCGGTGGGAGGATCACCTGAGCCCAGGGGAGGTTGAGGCTGCAGTGAGACGAGATCGAGCCACCACATTTCAGCCTGGGCAACAGAGATGAGACTCTATCTCAGAAAAACAAAAACAAAACAACCCGAACCCGGAAACATTAAAAACAGACTTGTGCTAAGCAAGTGAAGTGTGATTTCTATACACTATCAGGCAATGGCCTTCATGATAAATCCTAAAAATGACCTACTGCCTGAATCACAGACACACTAGATGATAGTGAGAGTCCAAAGGTAACTTCCACAGACACAGCTAAGTGATTATATGACTCTTACAAACTATGAAAAGTTTAAGGGCAAAAGCTTTCTATCTTCATTATTTCTGAATCTTAATGCCCAGCGGAAATGCCACACGGGTGAATTGTGCTTGTGTGGAACAACCTGCAACCCTCCTACCACACCCTTGCCTGGCTGTTCCCAGGATACTGCTCACCATGTGTGGAACACAGCTGCGACCCCCTACCACATCCTCGGCTGGCTGTTCCCAGGATGCTGTGCTTGTGTGGAACAACCTGCAACCCCCCTACCACATCCTCGGCTGGCTGTTCCCAGGACGCTGCTCACCATGTGTGGAACACGGCTGCGACCCCCCTACCACACCCTCGGCTGGCTGTTCCCAGGACGCCACTCACCCTGTGTGGAACAACCTGCAACCCCCTACCACATCCTCGGCTGGCTGTTCCCAGGACGCTGCTCACCATGTGTGGAACACGGCTGCGACCCCCCTACCACACCCTCAGCTGGCTGTTCCCAGGATGCAGCTCACCCCAACCCCGCCTCCATTTCTGCCCTTCTCTGCTTGCTGAGTGCCCAGGGGATGCTAAGGGCTGCACCACATCCCCTCAGCTCCCCTGCAGACGCTTCCAGTTGGCCCAGCCCATGGGAGGAGAGGGGAGGGGTCTCTTCTGGGCTCCCTTGGCGTGGGACTGGTTTCTGGTAGTGGCTGTGTGTCCCCACCCCACAGATGTTTACTTTCTTGCTAGGTCCACAATCATCTCCTCCCCTGCCACCAGGCCTTGGACACTTGCTCCTGCCCAGTGACTTCCATCTGGCCCACACCACGGAGCAACCCTTCCTTAAGGCTCCTCTGAACTACCTGCAGGCACTGGATTTTTTCAGTGGTGCCTCAAATCTGTCAGGAGCTGATTTAAATCTGGCCTGCTCCTCCCGGTTCACCATCAGCAAGGCCAACCCGCAGACCTGGGCGGGGCCGTGTGGGTGCTGGGCTGTGGTGAGAACAAGCTCCACATTGACCTTCCCAGTGCTGACGTCCACATAGGACAGGGTGTGCTTCCTCCAGTGCTCCTCAAAGGGCTTCTTCTGTTGCCCCTGGATGGGCTTGGAGTAATCGTACTCATCAATCTGCACCTGAGGCCAGAAACACCATCACATTTCTTATTACTCAAACAGAGCAATACAGAAAAAACACAGCAAACATTAAAATGACCTAAGAGACAGATGCCCTAGAACTCATTCCATTTCCACTTCAGCCCAGGAGGTTGGCACCATCAACGTGTTCAGAACCCACGGAAGCCACATGGCTGGCCAGGGGGTGTGCAGCCAGCAGTGAGTCCAGAGTAATCCATGTCCGCATGTTCCCGTAGACATCCTTTATGTACCTAAGAGTTTATCATATACTTTGTCTTTTTGCTCCATGTGCTGGGAGACTACCTCAATCTTTTCTTTCAGCTTGTTTTTATTAAAAAAAATTTTTTTTTGAGACAGGGTCTCGGTATGTCACCTGGGCTGTAGTGCAGTGGTGTGATCACAGCTCGCCGGAGCCTTGACTTCCCAGGCTCAATCAATCCTCCTGCCTCAGCCTCCTGCGTGTACCACCACGCCTGGCTCATTTTTTACCATGTTGCCCAGGCTGGTCTAGAACTCTGGGGCTCAAGTGATCTGCCTGCCTCAGCCTCCCAAATGCTGGGATTACAGGTGTGAGCCACTGCGCCTGGCTTCTATTCTAATTAAAACTCGCTGTCACCAACTAAATTTATGCACTGGCCAGGCACAGTGGCTCATGCCTGTAACCCTAGCACTTTGGGAGGCCGAGGTGGGTGGTTCACTTGAAGTCAGGAGTTCAAGACCAGCCTGGCCAACATGGTGAAACCCGTCTCTACTGAAAATACAAAATTAGGCATGGTGGCATGTGTCTGTAATCCCAGCTGCTTGGGAGGCTGAGGCAGGAGAATCACTTGAACCCAGGAGGCAGAGGTTGCAGTGAGCTGAGATCGCGCCACTGCACTCCAGCCTGGGGGACAGTGAGACTCCATCTCAAAAAAATAAAAATAAAAATAATAAATTTACTATTATTCTGTATTCTGGCAAACACGGATTCATATACTTTGCAGGAAACTCTTAATATGTACAAGGAGACAAGAGCAAGTTCTGAGCAGTGATCACAGCCATCAGCATATTCTAGTGGAGGGTAAATCAGTAAAATTTCATGGTGAATAAAAATGATTTTCCCATTCACCGTGTTCAGATGACTGGAAAGGCTGCCACCAGCCGCCTACACACGGTCCTGAACCAGCCTGTGTGCCTGCCTTGTAGAGCCTTTGTCCTTTTGCTGATGTGGTTTATCCTGAACTTGCATTTGCACCCCTAGCTTCCCTTTCTGTGTTTTTTTGCTATCATATGTAAAAAACTCTTACCAGGCAGAATCCAACACGTGTGCTCTGCACAAAAAATCAGTTCATCTGAAGAACAAGTGACCACAGGGCAGGCTCTGTAATCAAACCACAGGGCAGGCTCTATAATACCTTTTCCAAACCACAGGGCAGGTCTGAAACGGTGGCTTACTCGTTATTTAATAAACTGGCATTTCCTCCACAGGGCAGGTTTGAAACGGTGGCTTACTCGTTATTTAATAAACTGGCATTTATTTCCTGGTCATGCCACTCTGGCTGCACTTCTAACCTTGGCCTTCTAACAACAAAGCACATTGGCTTGGAGATGCCACTGCTGGCATCAGTGGACGCTGACCCAAAGCAAGGAAAAGGTCACAGTGATCCAGAAGATGGCGAGAACCCAGGGATCGAAGTTACCAAGGGGAAAAGGGCATTTTTTGGATTTACTTTTGGGGAAACGAAATAAAATGCAGAGAAAATGCAGGTGTGGGGTTGAGTCCCACCAGGTGGCAGGAAAAGGCAGGTGCAGGTAGGCATGGTGAGAAGGCCCACCTTGTAGTCCTCCCTGGTGTGTGCGCCCCGTGACTCCTTCCGTGCCTCTGCTCCGTAGATGGTCTGCAGCACACACAGCATCAGGTTCTGCAGCTCCAGAGTCTCCACCAGGTCCGTGTTCCAGACCATTCCTGGGGACACAAAAAGTTCCATCAGGGGCAGGCGGGACCCAGTCACATGGGCCCTCCGAGCTGTCAGCCTGGGCCTGCTAGTCCATGGAATCACTGGTTGTGGCTTTAGAGCTGTGGGCCAGGACCCATCTAGACAGCAAGCACGGAACTAAGTCAGCACTGACGGTACAGACACCAGCCCACCCTGCAGAAGGCAGGGCCCAACAGTGTGCACAGAGCCCACTGTCTGCTCACCCCGGTCGAACGTCTTTAGGTGCTTTAGGTCTCCATAGAGCTTGCTGATTTTCCCACAACCTTTCTGCAACACGCTTCCCACACGGAACACGGCAGCATGATTTTGCATTGACTGTGGCACAAAATATTATTTGTAAACTTTTAATCCATAGAAGCAGCCGTACCAAGAACTGCTTAACTTTTAGACCTGTTGTTTTGCATTTCATTTAAAAGTTAAGTAAATTAAACAGAAAAATTAGGAAATTCAGACTGTGAGTTTATTACTCCAAACTTAAAAATGAAGTTTTGACTAAAGCTTCTGAATAAATAAATGTTTCTATTACATACACATCTTAGACTCACACACATCCTTTCCAGCAGGATACAGCCTGGGTCCAGGACTCTGAGCAGACTGCCTGTGAGGCACCATGTTCCATACGGCTCCGCGGCCAACCAGGCAGCGCTGCCTCCCCACACCCCTGGCGGGACTCCTGACACGGGGTCTGGTGGTGAACGTGACACAAGCCAGCAGCCCTGTGGTGATACACACTAGGAGGAGCTGAGCAGAGCCCTGGTGATGGTGGTGTTGAAGCGGAAGGTCTTCAAGGAGAGGGAGGGGCATGGGTGGCTGCGGCCCTTGGCCCATCTAGCTACTGTCTTCTGCCTATCTTGTAGAAGCTCCTTGTACACTGAGTTCCTTCATGGTTTTACCGTGATGAGAAACATACTATGCAGTGGACTTGAAGTTTACTGTAGGTATGCTGGGAACTGGGCGTCAGCTTTTGCTTCCTGTGGGACAGACAGGCACCATCTCCGTGATCCCTCCTCCTCCTTGCTTCTCCCTCTAACTGTGCCTTGCTCCACTGACCCTAATTGTCTCTTCCTCTACCAATGCACCTTCATGGTTTAATTTGGACATTTCATCTGATTTTCCTTAGACTCATACATAATCATAACACTGTAATGCACATCAACCTAATGGTTTTTCAGGAAGAACAAATGAAAAAAATTGCATCTCAGAATCTAGTATTACATTCTTTCATGTACTTTAGCAACCACGTGTTTTCATATCCTTTTTTTCGTATTTCTGGTTACATTATTTCAAGGCATTTTTAATTTTTTGTTTAAAATATGAATGAGATATTTACTGATGTCTGAGCAGATTATTGCTGGCACATTGTAAAGCTACTGATTTTTAGATACAAATCTCTTATCCAGACACCTTACTACATTCTTGTTTTGTTTCTGTTAGTTTTTCAGTTTATTCCCTGGGAATTTTTTGGAAATTATATCTGTAAATAATGGCAATTGTATCTATTCCTTTTCAATATTTACTGCTGAGACCAGCTCGGTTGTGGAGACCCTAACCCAGCAGTGCTAGAGGAATTAAAGACACACACACAGAAATATAGCAATTGGAGTGGGAAATCAGGGGTCTCACAGCCTTCAGAGTTGACAGCCTTGAACAGAGATTTACCCACGTATTTATTGACAGCAAGCCAATCATAAGATTTACTAAAAGTATTCCTTATGGGAAACAAAGGGATGGGCTCTGGCCAGTTATCTGCAGAAGGAGCATGTCCTTAAGGCACAGATTGCTCACGCTGTTGTTTGTGGTTTAAGAACGCCTTAAGCGGTTTTCCGCCCTGGGTGGGCCAGGTGTTCCTTACCCTCATTCCCGTAAACCGACAACCTTCCAGCGCGGGCGTCACGGCCATCACGAGCATGTCACAGTGCTGCAGAGATTTTGTTTATGGCCAGTTTTGAGCCAGTTTATGGCCACATTTGGGGGCCTGTTCCCAACAATTTACCTCATTTCTTTTTTTGCTTCTTACTATTAATGGCTGGAGTCAGCAGAAAAATCCCTTCCCCAACGAAACCCATTTCCACGAGCACAGGAAGCTCTGTTTGTTCAGTGCCGACTCCAGCATCTCACGGAGCCCGGGATACAGCAGGCACCACGACGCACCTTGTTTGGTGGGAACGCTTCTAGTATTCTCACTTCAAGCTATCTCATGGATTTGCCATTTCTGTATCTGAAGGCGCGTTCCCATTCTCTAATGCACTGGTTCCTTCTTTCCCAGCTGCCCTCCAACCCTACAAAAGCACTGCAGGGCATCACTCAGCCTTCCGTGCCTTAGTCACGCTGTTCTTCTCACCGATCCACAAAGCACTGCAGGGCATCACTCAGCCTTCCGTGCCTTAGTCATGCTGTTCTTCTCACCGATCCACAAAGCACTGCAGGGCATCACTCAGCCTTCCGTGCCTTAGTCACGCTGTTCTTCTCACCGATCCACAAAGCACTGCAGGGCATCACTCAGCCTTCCGTGCCTTAGTCACGCTGTTCTTCTCACCGATCCACAAAGCACTGCAGGGCATCACTCAGCCTTCCGTGCCTTAGTCACGCTGTTCTTCTCACCGATCCACAAAGCACTGCAGGGCATCACTCACCCTTCCGTGCCTTAGTCACGCTCTTCTTCTCACCGTTCCACAAAGCCTCCCTCAAGCCCAGCCTCACCTGAAGACTGAAGGGCACAGGCCTCTGAAAATGTCAGCAGGGAACCTGTTCTCCCGTGTCTAACACCAAATGCCTTTCAGAATAGGACTAAAGCAATGGACTTCTTTTTGGAAAATACGCAGAAATTCTTGCAAATAGTAGAGGAGAGATCTCATTCTTGGACAAGAATCCTTGTTATTAGACGAATTCAGTTTCTTAGACTGACTATGTATCAGGTTCTCCACAGCCCCTGTGGCTAATGGCTGCCATACTGGACGGCAAACACTCAACATTTCCATCATCACAGACGGTCCTACTGGACCGACTCCCAGCAGCACAGGCCGCACAGATCAGTTTCCACCCGCCGCCCACTCTCCCTCTCTTCCGAGTATATTTAGGGCCAGCAACAGGCCCAGCTTAAAGACATTTCCAAGCTGCTGGAAGCCAGGCATGATGACATGATCAGTATCTGGGCCTGAGATGTAAGCACCAGTGTTGTGTTGAACTCCAGGAAACCTCTAAGAGAAAGCTGCCCTGCTGGGGACTGAGCTTCTCCGGCGGTCCTGCAGCTCCCTCTCCTCCACGCTGTGACTCATCCATGACAGCCAGCGACGGTCAGGGCACGGAGGTCACGCCCAAGCACACACGAGTGAACCACGGAAGGCTGTCCTGGATGCTAAGCAGTCACGAATTCTGCCCTAGCCTGCTGACCTTCTACGTGGAAAACAAGTGCACTTCTGTGTAGTTCAGGCCTCCTGGTCTCTTTCACATTCTTGATATGGTGAGGAGTACGTCCTACCGCTGTTTAGCTCCAGATACTGGTGCAGCCTCGTGTATTTATCGCAGCACTAGTCACAACAGCAAAGTCATGGAATCAACCTAAGAGCCCATCAACGGACGACCAGATGAAGAAAATGTGGTACATATATACCATGAAACACTACTCAGCCATAAAAAAAGAACACAACCATGTCTTCTGCAGCTACACAGATGGAACAGGAGGTCACTATCCTAAGTGAAGTGACTCAGAAGGTCAAGTGTCACACGTTCTCACTTGGAAGTGGGAGCTGAACGGTGAGTACACATGGACACACGGAGCGCACTAACAGAGACTGGGGGCTCCAAAAAGCGGGAGGGGTGGCGATGAGCAATTACCTGCTGGGTACAACATACACGACTTGGGTGATGGGTACATGAAAAGCCCAGACTCCACCACCTCACAGTACATCCACACAAAACTGCACCTGCATCCCCCTAGATCTATTTTTAAAAAAACAAAGCCAGTGCAGGACCAGGTATGCGGCCAGCCTGCTCACTCCAGAGCGAGTCCAGGCTCTCACCTTCTGCATGCTGAGTCGCAGTTCTGATGTTCTTATGCTTCCATCAGCAAATCTCAATTTGTCAAGATTCATGACAGATTCTTCCCCAGCGTTTGGTTTAATTGGAGGGACTTTATCTCCTAAAACAAAAAAAAGCTAGAATTTAACTTTTGAAAACCGTTTTAAAAAACCAATGGATTAAGGACGACACACAAACATGTAGCACAGCCGCTCAAGGAGCCTGGAAACTGTGTAAGTCTCCTGAGCTAACACACTGCCAGCCCACCCTACATCTGAGGCCATCTGTTGAGTTGGGGCAAATTTTAAAGAACGGACATAAAAGGCAAAACTGTTGGCACACAGTAGATATCCATTAAGTGATCTTAGCGTGAATAAACTAGAAATCATCTCTAAAATTAAAAAATTAAATGCAGGCCGGGTGCGGGGGCTCACGCCTGTAATCCCAGCACTTTAGGAGGCCGAGGTAGGTGGAGCACTTGAGGTCAGTTCAAGAGCAGCCTGGCCAACGTGGCAAAACCTCATTTCTACTAAAAACACAAAAATTATCTGGCATGAGAACTGCTTGAACCCGAAAGGTGGAGGTTGCAGTGAGCCGAGATCGCGCCACTGCACTCCAGCCTGGGCAACACACTGAGACCCTGTCTTACAAAAAAAAAAAAATTAAATGTATACAAATTTATATACATTAAGTGTATATAAATGTCACTCCACTAAGAGGAAAAAAAGACACCTTCCAGATGGTGGTCCAAGGGGCCGGCCACCCCACTGTCCTTCACATTAGGGGGAGGAAGGTGGCTGCTGTGTGCTTGAAAGTCACCTGCTGATTTGGACTGTTGTGTGCTCTCACCTATACTTCAAGATTTGCAATTTTGTTTTTTTTGAGATGGAATTTTGCTCTACAGCCCAGGCTGGATTGCAGTGGCACCATCTCGGCTCACTGCAACCTCCACCTCCTGGTTCAAGCAATCCTCCTGCCTCAGACTCCGGAGTAGCTGGGACTACAGAAGTATGCCACCATACTTTGCTAATTTTTGTATTTTCAGTAGAGATGGCGTTTCACCATGTTGGCCAGGCTGGTCTCGAACTCCTGACCTCAGGTGAGCCACCTGCCTTGGCCTCCCAAAGTGCTGGGATCACATGTGTGAGCCACTGCACACGGCCAAGATTTGCAACTCTTGTGTTTCCAAGATGTCTTGAAAAAAGTTTTAAAGTTTTTTTTTTTTATAACATTATATATATATTTTCTTCAATAGATAACACATGCAGGAGAGAGGAGGTATGAAATGCAGGAGTCAAACAGGCCCTGCCCCGCCTACCGCCTCTCCATGGGACCAGGCTGTGGGTCTCTTGAGGGTCTGCTCAAATGCTTCTAGGCTTGCTGGTGTTTCTTTCCCTTTTGTTTATAATGCTTTAAAAATTGATCATTCAGTAAAATTGACTTTTTTCTTTCGGTGGACAGTTCTACAATTTATTTTTTCTTTTTTTTTTTTTTGAGACAGTGTCTCCTCCCTCTGTTGCCCAGGCTGGAGGGCAGTGGTGTGATCTCGGCTCACTGCAACCTCCGCCTTCCAGGCTCCAGCAATCCTCCCACCTTAGCCTCCCAAGTAGCTGGGACTACACAGGTGTGAGCCACCATGCCCAGCTAATTTTTGTATTTTTGGCAGAGACGGGGTTTCACCACGTTGCCCAAGCTGGTCTCGAACTCCTGAGCTCAAGCAATCTGCCTGCCTCGGCCTCCCAAATGGTGGGATTACAGGCATGAGCCACTGCACCCAGTCCAGTTCTACCAATTTTAACACATGTATAGATGCATGTAACTACTTTGAGAGGCTGAGAAAGGAGGATCACTTGAGGTCAGGAGTTCAAGACCATACTGGACAACATACGGAGACCCTGTCCCTAGAAAACATTTTTAAAAATTAGCCAGATGTCGTGGCGTGCACCTGATCATACCACTGCACTCCAGCCTGGGCGACAGAGGCAGACTATGTCTAAAAATATATATATATATGTTTTTTTTTGGGGCGGGGGCGGTGGGGGAGAAGTTGTCATGCTACAAGCATTTTTTTCTTTCCTTTTCATTTTTAAAAATTAAAGCATAAAGATACAGTAAAATAAACTCATCATTTTTAATGTAGCATTTTTCAAATTTTGACAAAGAGCTGTGTCTGTAAGTCTCAGCACAATCAGGAAACAGCCTTTGGCAACCACCAATCCCTTTTCTTCCCTAGATGTGCCTTTTCCAGAATGTTGTATCAACAGAACCACAGGTGTACAGCCTTTTGAGTCTGACTCCACAGCATTCGGCGTGAGATGCTGCATGTGTGAGCGGTTTCTCAGATGTAAAGTATAGGGTATTCTTACAAAATGTTCTTTTCTGCATTTTCAAAGAAAGAGAAGCTCAAAATTTCTACATTGCTCTGAGAGAAGTGGTATCAGTCCTCACTGCTACAAAGTGCAGGGCTATGCAGTGAGACAAGCACTACCTGTGGCGTCAGGAACAATGGACCTGAACTCTGCCTTCACCGATGATCAGCAACGGCTTGGGATAAGACGCCAGCTCTGAGTGTGCTGGCCTCCCCAGCTGTGGTCAGATTCACAGAGACACAGTGTCTGAAGTAAGCTACCCTTTTAATACTATCCGTACCTTTCTAACTACAGATGTAAAAGGGCGCATGTTTGTAAGTTACGGCAGTGCTAGTTTTTATTTCACTTGAGTTCATACAAAAAGCAAAAAGCACCTGTTCTATAAAAACAGCAGAAATGATGCTAAACAGTTAACACCAGAGAAAAGTAACGGGAAGAACGTGGGCCTGCGGTCCCACCATCCTTGCCACACAAACACCCACCAGTGCCTCATCCACCTCACACTGTTCTGAGCACACGAGGCTGGATAAGCACTGTGAAGATCTCTGGAGGTGGGAGTGATGCTAACTGTCCTGTTCTTAGTGCACATAAGACTCACACTCCCACACATGGTATTTCTTTTCCTGTACATTATTTGATGCTATCATGAAAAGAAAACCAGCAAGTGAAATCCAATCTGTCTGTAGAGGGTGGGAATCCTGTTCACTCTAAGTCAGCCCTTCTCCTCTAAAAGAGGTTAGTTGTACTTTGTTTTTGGAATGGCCTAAATTATTTTTCTAAGTACCAAGAAGTTACATATTCATTCATGCCAACTATTTTAAATATTTCATTGCAAATAAATGATTTTTATCGGCAAGTAATACGTAATGATTCCCCTAAAAATGACAACTTCCTAATAGTGCTTTTTCTAAGCAGAAAATAATGACTGCAAAATAATTTAAAAAAAAAATGTAACCCCAAAAATGTCACCTTAACTGTTAAAATCCCCAACCAGCCTCTATCTAGTCCCAACATTACCACCATATAATCTCTGGATTTCTCAGTTTAATCACTTCTAGAGGAAAAAACCTAGACTACCTCTATATGATCACTAAGCAAATTTCCAGTAACAAATCAAGGCTTTGTAACCTGGCTGGGTGCAGTGGCTCACGCCTGTAATCCCAATACTTTGGGAAGCTGAGGCAGAAGGACTGTTTGAGTCTAGGAGTTCAAGACCAGCCTGGGCAATATTGTGAGACCCTGTCTCTACAAAATAAATTTTTTAAAAATTAGCCAGGTGTGGTGGTGCACATCTGTAGTCCCAGCTACTTGGGACTCTGAAGGTTGAGGTGTTGAGGACTGCTTGAGCTCGGGAGGTTGAGGCTACTATGACTGTGACACTGCACTCCAGCCTGGGCTGACCCTGTCTCAAAAAAAAGAAAAAAGACTGTAACCTCCTGCGCCTTCCCAAATAGTCTGGCTCCTGAAGAAAACACTTACCAGGTCTGCATGACTCTTCAATGCTCAGGGCGCATGCCTGACCAGACAACCAGGTCCAACAGCGAGTTTGCCCCGAGGTGGTTGGCACCATGTACTGAGGCACAGGCGGCCTCCCCACAGGCGTACAGGCCGGGCACAATCTGATCCTGGCCATTCGCGTGCCTCAGGACCTGTGGAAAGGAAGATTTCAGGTGAAATGTCAAGGTGCCCATTCCTCCACAAGCCCACCTCCCTCAACAGGGTGTCTGTGCTGCAGGTCAGAGAAAGAGAGGGAAGTAGGCCAGGCGTGGTGGCTCACACCTGTAATCCCAGCACTTTGGGAGGCTGAGGCGGGTGGATCACCTGAGTTCAGGGGTTCAAGACCTGTCTGGCTAACATGGTGAAACCCCGTCTCAACTAAAAATATAAAAATTAGCCAGGCATGATGGCGAGTGCCTGTAGTCCCAGCTAATCGGGAGGCTGAGGCAAAAGAATCGCTTGAACCTGGGAGGCGGAGGTTGCAGTGAGCCGAGATTGCGCCACTGCACTCCAGCCTAAGTGACAGAGTGAGTCTCCATCTCCAAGAAACAAAGAGAGGGAAGTAAAGACCATATCTAAGAAGGAAGTAAGGACCATAGCTACTCTTCTTCAGAGGGAAACTTCTGAATGTATCCCCCACTTTCCTCTCTGCCCCTGAGCACCTGCTGTTAGAAGCAGGTCAGAGGACCTCCAATGTCAGCATCTGCGACTGTCCCCCATGTCCCATGTTCCCGAGGCCCTCACCACCTGTGCTCCAGCTCAGACCCAGGAGCATGGCAGGTGGAGGAACATCAGCAGGGGAGACTGATGTTCCAGACTCTTCTACCCCCTGTTCACCTCTTCGTCTATGCAGGGAACGTAACAGCTTCCACCCACCTCACCCAACAAGGAGCCTAAGTGACTGATAAGCTCTGTGTGAACCACAAACCACTCAATGGAATGAATTATAAAGATCCCTCGATGTATAAGATCATTAGAAATAGGAATTATAGATCCCTTGATGTATAAGATCATTAGAAATAACACAAGATCATATAGGAAAGTAATTATAAAATGGAAAAAGCTGCAAATGATGTATCTCTGACAATTTACTAAGGAGGAATAAATTATCAAGCCCCCTCCATCCTCCAGTAATAGAAATTTAAAGTGCGATCTAGAAAACAACATAGTACTTTCTTGAAGGAAACATCTGTCTTTTCCTGTAAGATCTAAAGAGACAACTGCGAGGTGGGCCCCGTCATCCCAGCCTTCTTTCCAGCTGTGGGAGAGGAGTCAGCACCATCACCTGCCCCTTGTAGCTGGTGGGAATGCTGTCCATGTTATAATGCACGGTGGTGAGGACAGGGATTGGCTCCTTCGTGACATCCACGCCAGCGAAGATCATGGCTGTCTCTGAAATGCCAGGCACGTGGCCAGCTGCTCTGGAGGTAGGTGGTGCAGCTGCAGGTAGACGTGATCTTTCTAAGGGCCACAGTCTCTGGTAAGACAGGACACCATCACATAAGGCAGAGAACGGCAATGGCAGGAGAACTGAGAATACGTCATCTTGTAAGCGTGTGAGTTTCAACGTGTTTTTTGATACTGAGGAAAATTTCCCCTCATGTATGGTCACCCTCTCATCAAATCTTTTCTAAACATCTACTGTGTGCCAGGGACAATCCTAGGTGCTGGGACACAGCTAAGAACCAGAACAAAAACTCTGCCCTCACTGAACTCACACTCGTCTCAGGGATCACAGCCTGCTGCGGCTGTCCTTGGTAAGAGCATCAGAAAGGCCTCTATGCCAAATACAGTCGTCCCTGAGTATCCATGGCAGGTTGGGTCCAGGACACCCACGGATACCAAAATCCGTGGATGCTCAAGTCCCTAATATAAAATGGGAGAGTATTTGCATGTAACCTATGCACATCCTCCTCTATACTTTAAATCATCCTCATTTACAGTTTTACATTTAAGTTTTACAGCAACTCCAGGATTACTCATAGTATCTAATACAATGTAAATGCTACGTAAATAGCTGTTACACTGTTGTTTAGGGAACAATGACAAGGAAAAAAAGTCTGCATATTCGTAAGGATGCAATTTTATTTTCAATACATAGTTGGTTGAAACCACATATGTGGAACCGATGGATACGGAGGGCCACCATATTCCTAAAAACCATCTGACTTCTCTCTTTTTTTTTTTTTAAATATAAAAATGTAAAACCTCTAAAGGCCATACCAGCAGGTATTTAGCAAGTGTCATTACATTAAAGAATAGGGTCAGGCAATGAAAGAGCTGCAAACTGTCTTACTGAAAGCCAAATAACCCACAGACTTTGAAAGCTGCCGAAAAACATCTGTGGGTATCAGACACAACACCCAAGGTTCACATACCGACTTCAGGTTGGGTGTGTGTCTCTCTCTCCCATGCTCCGTCACATACTCACAGACACTAAGAGAAACTCTGTTCCACATATTTGAGAAAGAAACTGGCTAAAATTTTCAAAATGTAGGTCTTTAGGAAAATATCACAGACTAACAGACACCTGCCCACAGCTAAGAGAGGTGGCTGTACACGTGTGCCTGCACATGAAGGTGAGGGCGAGTGGTGCTGAAACTCACAGAAGCAACCCCGGCCCGTGTTCCCGCTCAGACAATGCTGGTGGTAAATCACACGCACCTTCCTTCGCGGCTCTCCAGTCATCGACCGAGACACCACATCTCTAGACGCCAGGTCCTTCGTGACGGGGGCGTATCGCTCCATAAGCCTTTCGCCTTGACGGTTAATGAGAATGCCTCCCTCTCCACAACATCCTTCCTTAATGAGACAACCAGCACCATATGTGCCTGCAAAAAACCACACATTTATAACCTAACAATTGCTAGGTCTCTATTTTAAATGCATTATTTTTTTTTCAAGATATTTTTTGGGGGAGAGACGAAAAAGATATGCAGAAGGCATTATATGCAAAACTGAATAGAAAGAACAGTTAAGATACAGTACAAAAAAAGTAAAGCAGGGATTGTTCAGTGTCCCTCTTCGCAGTGAGGTCGTCAGCTCCTCGGGCAGGCAGGTCTTCTCATTAACTGGGGTGCTCCATGCCCAGCACATGGTAGGGTCTCCATCGGGGTTTACTGAGTCAGCATTCTGAGAGCTGGGAGAATGCCATGGAACCGAGCAGCAGCACAGGCAGACTTCAGCTTTGTAGGAGAACATGGAGCTTCCGTGATAATGGGATGCAAAGTTAGGACGCAGCCGTGACAGAACCCCATGTGACGTTGGGCACTGGGCTCAGCCCACATGACCACTGAGGGAGCTTGTCGTGGGGAAGATGAACTCATCTTGGGGACGTCTGACGGTTGAGGTTACGAATGTGCAGTTTGGAGACATTAACACAGAAATGATAGTTGAAGTCTTGAGTCTGGGGGGGTACTTCAAAATAAGTCAGAGACAGACTCACACACATCTGCCTCTCGTTTGAGGTGACTCATCCTGGACTTTCCTGGGTTGCTTTTCTGACCTGTGGACGATGGAGACCCCTGAAGTGGTGCCAAAGAACCAGACCTGTGTCTTCTGTTTCTCTGTCAGTGTCAGCTTTCTGCTCCCTGGAAGGGATGAAAATAAGAAATGAATTTGTTGTAGGTTTTTTTTTTTAAATTTGTTTGGAGACAGGGTCTTGCTCTGTTGCCCAGGCTGGAGTGCAGTGGAGCAATCTTGACTCACTGCAGCCTTTGTCTCCCAGGCTCAAACGATCTTTCCACCTCAGCCTGCCAAACAGCTGGGACTACGGGCATGTGTTACCATGCCCAGATAATTTTTGAAGGTTTTTTCGTTTTTGGTAGAGACGGGATGTCACCATTTTGCCCAAGCTGGTCTCAAACTCCAGGGCTTAGGCGATCCTCCTGCCTCGGCCCCTCAGGGTCCTGGGATTATAGCCATGAGCCACTGCACCCGGCCTGTTGTATTTTTTATTACTGTTTTAAATAAAAATTGTAGCTTTTGAAATACATTTAGTTTAGGGTTTTTGATCTCCTTTGTTAAAATTCGAGAGCTTGGCACGCCCTGTTTCTCATCGCACTGAGGAGTCACAGAGCCGCTGTTTGGAGCACAGACCGCCAGACTGCCCAGGTTTGGGTTTGAGCTCTGTCCTTCAGCTGTATGACTGGATGTTACCAAGCATTAATTTGCTTGTCACTGAGAAGGGGGGTTGTACTACCCAGAATTGTTTTAAGACTTAAATGAGTTTAATATGTGGAAAGCAGCTAGAACTGCCCATAGCAAGGGCAGTGTTAAATATTAACTAAAATAATCATTATTACTGTTCTTGCCACTGTTTGGGTAACTTAGATATGAATTCTCCAAACCGTCTTCTCAGTGCTGTATGCACACAACCCCCTACTCACGCACACCCCACACACATCACTGGGGGCCATGCCAGTGGTGCTGCTACCCTGCGCAGGTAGGATAGAAGCCTGGGATCAGAGAAAGGACTTCCATTTGTATTTTATTTTATTTTATTTATTTTGAGATAGGGTGTAACTCTGTTGCCCAGGCTGGAGTACGGTGGCACAATCTCGGCTCACGGCAACCTCTGGCTCCCAAGTTCAAGTGATTCTTCTGCCTCAGACTCCCGAGTAGCTGGGATTACCGTGTGCACCACCATGCCCAATTAATTTTTGTATTTTTAGTAGAGACTGGGTTTCGCCATGTTGGCCAGGCTGGTCTTGAACTCCTGACCTCAAGTGATCCTCCCACTTCGGCCTCCCAAAGTGCTGGGATTACAGGCATGAGCCACTGTGCACCCGGCCCTATTTGTATTTTAGCTTTGTGCTGTTCAAAAGGTTTCCCCAATAAGTATATACTACTTTTATAATGAAAATTTTAAAATTTTTATTGATTTTGTTTTTTTCCCCCAGATTTACTGAGGTATGATTGATGAATTAAACAAAAAACAAAACTTATATATTTAAGGTGTAGAACGTTATGATTTATTTTGTGAACTGATGACACAATCAAGTTAATACACATCTATCACCTCATATAATTATCCTTTTTTTGGAGATACAGACGCCTAAGGCCTACTCTCTTCACAAATTTCAAGTTATATTAATGATAGCCACTGTACTGTATAATATTAATTCTAGCCACCGTGCTGTATAATGTTAACTTTAGCCACCGTGCTGTATAATGTTAACTTTAGCCACCATGTTGTATATTAGACCTTCAGAACTTCATCTTGTAACGGGAAGTTACACCTTCAATCAGCATCGCCACAGTCTGCATTCCCCCAGCCCCTGGCAACCACTGTCCTACTGTTTCTGTGAGTTGTGACTTTTAGATCCACGTATGAGTGACATGCAGTATCTGTCTTTCTGTGCCCAGCTCATTTCACTTAACATAATGACTTTGGGTTCATCCACATTGTCACACATGACAGGATTTCCTTTGTTTTCATAGCTGAATAATATTCAGTTGTGTATACACACATTGTCACTAAACACCAACACATATTTAGGTTGTTTCCATATCTCGGGTATTGTGAATAATGCTGCAATGAACGTGGGGTCCAGGTGTCTCTTTGAGCTTCTGATTTCATGCCCTTTGGATGGATATACACCCAGAAATGGGGTTGCTGGAGCACATGGTAGCCCTGTGAATTTTGAGGAACCTCCAGAGTTTTCCATAATCGTTGTACTAATTTACGTTCCCACCAACAGCACACAGGGTTCTCTTTTCTCCACATCCTCACCAACACTTACTATCTTTTGTCCTCTTGGTAACAGCCATTCTAACTGGAGCGAGATGAGATGATATTCACTGGGGTTTTAATTTGCATTTCTCTGGTGCTTAGTGACGTTGAGCATTTTTTCATACATCAATTGGCCATTTGTATGTCTTCTCTGGAAAAATATCTATTCAAGTCCTTTGCCCATTTTTAGTAGGGTTTTTAGTAGGGTTTAGTAGGTTGTTTTTAGTAGGGTTTTTTTTGTTTGTTTGTTTGTTTTTTTCTATTTTAGATACTAAGATATTAGATATATGGTTTGGAAAATATTTTTTCCCAACCTGTAGTTTTGCTGATTTTTTTTCTTGGCTGTACTGACATTTTTTAACTTTTAAAGTGGTTAAAGTAACTGACAGTGTATAAAATTAAAGTTATTTATTTTCATTATGTGGAGAAGACAGACTTATCTATCCCAGGAATCAGTATAAACACAGAACCCACTAAAACAAGAGAGATTTTGCCAGAAAAACCCCATGTGACTCTTCCGGCTGCAGTTTCCTCATCTAAACTCGGGAGAGGTAAGCTGTGAACCTGATGGCAGCCACTACCGACTACTGAGGGCCATGCTTTCTCACCCCCGAGGCAGGTGCTGCTGTCCTCACCCTTTACAGGTGAGGAACCACGGCTGGGAAAGGCCATCACCCTCACACGGTTATATCAAGGCCTGTGTCTGAACCGTTATTCTACAATGCCTCTATTTTCATTAAAATAAAGAAACTCTAAATGAAATTTATTCATTTTTATAAATGAAATAAAGTAGAAATGAGATTCCTACCCTGTGGCAACAACAGTGTTCTTTGCTCTTATGCGATGGATGGACCCGTCCTCTATGCACAGTGCGATGACACCACGGCACTCCCCATTCTCCATCAGAAGATCCAAGGCAAAATACTCCACAAAATAGCTGGTATCATATCGCAGAGACTAAAAGAAAGAAAAAAAAAGGGCAAGAAGTGTTAAGCCAACCTTTAAGGTTTTAAGGTGGTATCTGCTCATGTGAACAGGTGAAAGAACTTGATCCAAATGGACCAGGTGAATCCAAGGAGATCAGCAACAGTGTCAGTGACACTGTCAGAGCCCAAGAGGTATTCCACGCAGAGCAGTACAGACAAGGCAGGTGTGCTAGAGAACGCAGCAGCAACAGCTCCTACGTTGGTGACACATTTCCTACTTCTACACAACCCGAAGAGGCACGCCACACTGTCCGGTGGCTGCATGCAGCTCCACTCAGAGTCTGGTGCCAGAGTGAGGTTCACAGACCAGGGGGTCACAGCCCAGATGGGAGCTGCTGGCAACACATAACCACTTAATTAATTAAAATAAAACAAAACATTCAGCTCTTCAGCTACACCAGCCACATTAGCAACAGCCCCATGTGGCTGGCAGCTACCAAAGCAGACGGTTGCAGACGAGCAGATTCCGGCACCGCAGAAAAGTAGGCACTGGATAGCGCTGCCCACCTGGACCTGCTGTTCCCTCAGCCAGCGCAAGTTGCTCTCGTAAGCCTGGGCCAGCTCCCCACATGACAGCTCCTGCTCCGGACGGAGCCGCTGTCTCCTCCCACCACACACTTGTCGATGCACTCAGCCACAGAGAAGTCACTGGTGTTCTAACAACCTGCAAATTAACGATCCGTCCCCATTCATCAAACAACAAAGTTCAGAATATTGATTACTCTGAATCAATACTGTTCAAAATATTATTTGGCCATGCCAAAGCTGACCCCGATTACCCAGTAACTATTGTCACCTCAAGTCTTTGTCTAGTGATAAGTTAATATTAAAACAATCCATGGCCGGGTATGGTGGCTCACGCCTATAATCCCAGCACTTCGGGAGGCTGAGGCGGGTGGACTGCCTGAGCTCAGGAGTTCGGGACCAGCCTGGGCAACGTGGGAAACCCTGTCTCTACTAATATCAAAAAATCAGCAAGGCGTGGTGGTGTGCCCCTGTAGTCCCAGCTACTCTGGAGGCTGAGGCAGGAGAATCGCTTGAACCCGGGAGGCAGAGGTTGCAGTGAGCAGAGATCGCGCCACTGCACTCCAGCCTGGGTGACAAGAGTGAGACTCCATCTCAAAAACAAAGCAAAACAAAATAAAACAAAACAAACAAAACCAATCCATTCAGGAACTCAGAGATGGTAAAAGAGCCTTAAAATACTTGTTCTTTTTCTTTTTTTGAGACAGGTCTCCTGTTGCCCAGGCTGGAGTGCAGTGGTATGAACATGGCTCACTGTGTCAAGTGATCCTCCTACCTCAGCCTCCTGAGTAACTGGGATTACAAGCATGTACCACCATGCTCAGTTACTTTTTAAACTTTTTGCAGAGACAGGGTCTTGCTATATTCTCCAGACTGGTCTCAAACTTCTGGTCTCAAGTGATCCTCCTGCCTCGGCCTCCTAAAGTGCTGGGATTACAGATGTGGGCCACTGTGCCTGGCCTGCTTGCTCTGTTCTTATAGGCTGAGTGTCACATATCCCAAGTTAAAACCTGGTATATAAGATTATCAATTCAACTTTCCAAAATAAATGCAAGAAGTCACACATTGCCTTAGGGGCAGCTCCTCAAGGCACATGTCTGGTTCTGTCACATCAACAGTCGCTGCATGTGTCCCACACCGCTGTTCTCTGTTGCTTTTTACGCAATCTCTGGCTGACTCACTGGGCACGCTAACCCATTCCCCGCTGTCACCATAAGCCCCAGCACTACATGTCCTGTCTCAGGTGGACCGGGGGTGGTCTTACCCTCCCATATAAGGTGTGCAATATTGAGTGGCTGGTCCGATCAGCCACACAGCAGCACCGATGGGCCTGCCTGCCCTTTCCAAACCTGAGGCTCTGTCCACCAAATGCACGCTGATAAATCTTCCCATCTTCAGTTCTGTTAAACGGCATGCCATAATTTTCTAGCTGTGAAAGATAAAAACAAACAAAAACCTTATTACCTTAAAGGAGTCAAGATATTCACAGCTAATCTACACTAAACAACTTTAATACGAATCTGCAAACCCAAAGTAATCTATTTTATGAAAATGTCAACACTTCATCAAAGAGAAGTTTTTCTTGTTACATGTAATACATAGTTCATGATGGACAAAGACTTCTCTTGTGAGCTTTGCCAATCACCATTCTTTCGGCTGCCACATCCGCCTCAATTGCTTACATTTTTTTCCAAGACTCTTTTGTACTAGAAACAGACCACGAGAGCACCCAGAGCCTCCCGCCCATCACCTCGACCACGGCAGCAGGGGCCTGCTCCGTCATGTAGTGGATGGCATCCTGGTCCCCCAGCCAGTCGGAGCCCTTCACGGTGTCGTAGAAATGCCACCTCCAGTTGTCCTCCTCCATGTTCCCCAGAGCAGCATTGATTCCAACCTGGAAACACCAACCACTTCCTACAAGCCACAAACAGGAGCCCCAACTTTGTCTTCCAGGCCCAAATCCACCCACTGGGGGATTCAGAGACAGCCAACTACTCACGCGGTGACTCCCAGTGAGGACTGACCTCAGCAGAGGAGCAGCGAGACCTGACAGATTCCAGATCACAACCCCTCCCTGACTCGCCCAGTGATTCCATCCCTTAGCCTCAGTGTCCTCATCTGTGTGGTGGAGACAGAGGGAACTCCAGGAAGGGCTGACTGGAGCAGTGAGTGAAAGGCTACCTGTAATATGCTTATAACCTAACCTATCTGGCACAGAAAAGGTACTCCACAAATCTTTCCAGATAATTTTACTAACAAATCTTCCCAAAGGCATTTACAGGCATGTGTTAAAGATTAGAAGTGCTTCCTGCCAAGTAATAAACTCCATACTCAAGAGTCGCACTCCCCTGTACCCCTGCTTCCTTTGGCTGTGTGTGCCCACCGCCGTCTTACCCCTCAGAGAGTCCCAGAAGACAGCAGCACAGGGACAAATGAAACCCTTGCCCTCTTCTTCCCCAACCTAAATTCTGATTCCTCCTCTTTAGGTGATCTCCTTTTCTTAAGGTGTTGGGGCGGCGGGGGTGGGTGGGGAGGGCAGTAGGTGAGATGGTCAGAGGTGTTGGGGTGGCGGGGGTGGGTGGGGGTGGGGAGGGCAGTAGGCGAGATGGTCAGAGAAAACCCAAGTGTGACTGGAGTCTGAATTAGGAGTGACAACAAGGCTCCCATCGTTCAAAGTCTTCAGGGAAGAGGCTCCAGGGAGAGACCCCTGAGAGGGTGAGCTGAGTGAGCAAGGCACAGCAAGAGGCCATATGGCTGGAGCACGGGGAGGAGGCAGGAGGCTGCCCAGGTAGAAAGTGTGAGGCTGTGCAGGACCTGCACGGAGTGGGAGGACGGTGGGGCACCTTTCTCTTACCTGCGCTGCAACAGTGTGTGACCTGGTAGGAAACAGCTTGGTAACACATGCTGTATTAAACCCTGCCTCGGAAAGGCCAAATGCAGCTCGCAAGCCTGCCCCTCCAGCGCCTACCACCACTGCATCAAATTCATGATCCACTACTGGATACTGAGCAGAAATCTGGAAAAGAAAAATTCACCTGTCAATCACATGTCCCACCATGCCAAACATGAAGACTCTTGTGACAGTGAAAGAGCTTGACAAAGATAAAACGAGCAACTGCTGGGCACACAGGGCCTCCATCCTGTCCTGGGGCTGAGCCCTGAACAGTGCGGGGAGAGGTGGGCACATTCGCACCTGGAGAAGGGACTGACAATCAGATTCTATGAATGGTAGAGGGTCTATCCCATGGGATCAGACTGAGGACCACAACTCTACTTCAGGGCCTTGCCTATGCTTATGCCTGAGAAGGTGCCAAGGAGTATTCAGTCGCTATTGTGAGCTTATGAGAAAAGAACTTCGCAGCAAGTTTCAGTTTTCCAAGAGAGAGAGAACAGGCACACTCAATACCAAGGAACCCACACCGAAGGGGCCCCATGGTCGTATTTTCAGTAGGATTTTTTTTTTTTTTTAAGTATTTATTGATGATTCTTGGGTGTTTCTCGGAGAGGGGGATATGGCAGGGTCATAGGATAATAGTGGAGAGAAGGTCAGCAGATAAACACATGAACAAAGGTCTCTGGCTTTCCTAGGCAGAGGTCCCTGTGGCCTTCTGCAGTGTTTGTGTCCCTGGGTACTTGAGATTAGGGAGTGGTGATGACTCTTAACCAGCATGCTGCCTTCAAGCATCTGTTTAACAAAGCACATCTTGCACCGCCCTTAATCCATTTAACCCTGCGTTGACACAGCACATGTTTCAGAGAGCACGGGGCTGGGGGCAAGGCCATAGATCAACAGCATCCCAAGGCAGAAGAATTTCTCCTAGCACAGAACAAAATGGAGTCTCCTATGCCTACTTCTTTCTACACAGACACAGTAACAATCTGATCTCTCTTTCTTTTCCCCATATTTCCCCCTTTTCTTTTCAACAAAACCGCCATCCTCATCATGGCCTGTTCTCGATGGTCGCTGTCTCTTTGGAGCTGTTGGGTACACCTCCCAGACGGGGCAGCCGGGCAGAGGCGCTCCTCACTTCCCAGACGATGGGCGGCCGGGCAGAGGTGCTCCTCACCTCCCAGACAGGACGGCCGGGCAGAGGCGCTCCTCACTTCCCAGAAGGGGCAGCCAGGCAGAGGCGCTCCTCACCTCCCAGATGGGGCCACCGGGCAGAGGCGCTCCTCACTTCCCAGACGGGGCGGCCGGGCAGAGGCGCTCCTCACTTCTCAGACGGGGCGGCCAGGTAGAGGCGCTCCTCGCTTCCCAGACGGGGCTACCAGGTAGAGGCGCTCCTCGCTTCCCAGACGGGGTGGCCAGGTAGAGGCGCTCCTCGCTTCCCAGATGGGGTGGCCAGGTAGAGGCGCTCCTCACTTCCCAGATGGGGCAGCCGGGCACAGGTGCTCCTCACTTCCTCCCAGACAGGGTGGCGGCTGGGAAGAGGCGCTCCTCACTTCCCAGACGGGGTGGCTGGGCCTAGGCGCTCCTCACATCCCAGATGGGGTGGCCGGGCAGAGGCGCTCCTCACATCCCAGACGATGGGCGGCCAGGCAGAGACGCTCCTCACTTCCTATACGGGATGGCGGCCGGGCAGAGGCACTCCTCATTTCCCAGATGGGGCGGCCAGGCAGAGGTGCTCCTCACTTCCTCCCAGATGGGGTGGCGGCCAGGCAGAGGTGCTCCTCACCTCCCAGACGGGGCGGCCGGGCAGAGGCGCTCCTCATTTCCCAGACAGGGCGGCCAGGCAGAGGCGCTCCTCACTTCCCAGATGGGGCGGCTGGGCAGAGGCGCTCCTCACATCCCAGACGATGGGCGGCCAGGCAGAGACGCTCCTCACTTCCTAGATGGGGTGGCGGCCGGGCAGAGGCTGTAATCTTAGCACTCTGGGAGGCCAAGGCAGGCGGCTGGGAGGTGGAGGTTGTAGGGAGCCGAGATCACGCGACTGCACTCTAGCCTGGGCAACATTGAGCATTGAGCGAGAGAGACTCCATCTGCAATCCCAGCACCTCGGGAGGCCGAGGCAGGCAGATTACTCGAGGCCAGGAGCTGGAGACCAGCCCGGTCAACACGGCGAAACCCCGTCTCCACCAAAAATACAAAAACCAGTCAGGTGTGGCGGTGCGCACCTGCAATCCCAGGCACTCAGCAGGCCAAGGCAGGAGAACCACAGGAGCCCGAGGCAGGGAGGTTGCAGCGAGCTGAGATCACAGCAGTACAGTCCAGCTTCGGCAACAGAGGGAGACCAAAGAAAGAAGTAGAGGGAGACGGAAGAAAGAAGGAGAGGGAGACTGAAGAAAGAAGGGAGACGAGGGAGAGGGAGAGGGCCTAACCCTTAATCTTCAGTAGGATTTTATCATCTATCACAGCAGATACTGTTCATTTTAATTTATTGCTTTACTTGACCTAAATTTAAATCTAGTTTATAGATACATAAGAGATACAAGTAAAAATGTTAACATCTATGTTTATATTTGTACTTGCAATTAAGTAGTATTACACTGAAAATAATTTCAGCATGCATTGGATACCTATGAGAAATTTTTCTCTTATGTCTATGACTCATATGAAAACAAACTGGTATAGATCCTTACCCCCAAGCCAAAAAAATCATTTATAATGGAACAAAAAGCATGAACTTACAGAATCTGAAACTTTAGCAGATGCCCTCTTGTTCCTTCAACAGTGAAGTGAAAACCTCAGGTTCCTGATTGCAACACTGTTGGCCACTGGAGACACAGAAGACACAGATCCAAAGGGTTAGTGTCCTGAAGGAACAAATGTGGGGGACAGTAATTCAAATTTCCCCTTTTTGCAAACTCTTCACCTTCTTATGTATCCAGGTGCTCCTGTGCATCCAGAAAGCTCAGCTGGGACCCTCTACTTAACCCTGAAGGGCAGCCCAAGGGGCAAGGAAGGACTTAGCCCCCAGGTCCTCCTTTCCACCCTGACTTGGCACTCTAGAAAACCAGGATGATGCTTGTTTCCAAAAAGGATACTCACTGACTCAGATACAAAATGAAAAAGGCACACTTCCTCTGTGAAGTCTTAATTCATGCTACTTAGTGGAGAAGGTGAAAGACATCTAGATCGTATTACTGTATGTGATATTTTGCAAATAATGAAGCATTTTAACTGGCTCCATCAGAGCCCTTTCCACATTACAGTTGCAATCGTCCATGAGGGCTTGCGGTCAGTTCAAAAGGCACTGGACACTGAATCAGGAGATCTGTACCCTGGAACAGTAAAAGCTGACAGCCCAGAGGGACGAGGTGTCATCCCTTCATCACACAGGAGGATGTCGGATGCACACTCTCTCCTGCCTGGCTGCTGCTGGCTTTTTCCTGGCCAACGTCTACAACTTGACATATCTCGCTGCTTAAATTTTCCATCTTAGAACCTTTACCCAAGAAAACTGGTTTTAGTGTTTAGTTTTTAGTGGCTCTGTGTGAGAGAGATGACACTGTCCATATGCTAAAGTTGGCCAGCCATTTAGGGGATATGTTTTCCATTCTGCTGGCGGCATTTTAGAAGACCACTGAATAGTCTCAGAAATATCATAAAAAATAGTTTTAGGGGCTGGGCGCGGTGGCTCATGCCTGTAATCCCAGCATTTTGGGAGGCCAAGGTGGGCGGATCACCTGAAGTCAGGAGTTTGAGACCAGTCTGGCCAACATGGCGAAACCCCCTCTCTACTAACAATTAGCTGGGCGTGGTGGTGGGCACCTGTAATTCCAGCTACTTGGGAGGCTGAGGCAGGAGAATCGCTTGAACCCAGGAGGCAGAGGTTGCAGTGAGCCTAGACTGTGCCACTGTACTCCGGCCTGGGTGACAGAGCGAGACAGTGTCTCCAAAAAACAAAAGAAAAGAAAAAAAAGCTTTAGGAAATTATACACTCAACAATCAGAAGAGGGGATGTGAGGGATGTCTTCAAGTATTTAGAAATACTTGCAATTCAGAAATTACTTATTATGTGGGATAAAAAATTATTCTTCATTTCTCCAATTTCTAGTCTCTGTTTTTATTGACATAAGCTAATTTAGTTTTTTCTTTTTTCAGAAAATGAGAAAGAACGAATATTCTTCTACCTTAGTATAATTTTTGACATGATAAAATCATATTTTAAGAAAGAAGTCTCTGAAATAATTTTAATACAAACGTTCTTGAAAATTTTGTAAAGTGCCCTATTAACATAGGGTAATAGCACCAATAAAAACAGTATATTATACCAAACATAAGTAGAAACAGTGAGCTCACTAAATGTTTATTTGTTCTTTCTAGGATGTTGATGTGGAATACACACTGCCCCCCCCCCGCCCCCCCACACACACACAGAGCTAGCTTAAAAGGGCAGCTACTATAACACAATCTTGAACAAATTATCATGCCATTCCCTGGTGGAAAAGGACACTAACCCTCTGCATCTAAATCTAATCTGGGGCAGATTTTTGAATTTGGAAAGCCCAACTTTAAGCCAATGTCAGTCTTTAGATAAAACTCAAAACTAGTTTTGACACAAAACTAGTCTTTTGTGTCAATTATTAATTTTTTTAGGAGAAACTATCAAACATTTCCTCTAAGAAAAAAAATGGAGAACATATAACTAAAAGGAATACTTGGACCTTGCTTAACAATACAGAATTTCAGATGACTGAATCAGGAGGTGGAGGGGGAAAAGTAAGAAGTGCAGAGACTTTAATATCCGAAATCTAGCAACATAAGGGGTCCTCATCGAATAAAATGCACCTATAAATCATGAGCAAGAAACTAATCTGCATGTACAACCTACACAATCACAAAAGCAGCCAACGAAGAACCTAAAAACGCAAGACTTTCTGTAGGAAAAGCTACCTTCATCAAGATAAAAAGACTTTTACAAAACCCAAGACTAAATTTTGGTTCCATTTTGCTATCTTGCCATCTTTCTGAGGTGCCTGGGGTCTTAGTCTGCAGAAGGAACACCGGGCACCATCTGGGTTGAGAACAAAGGCACTAGCTCTAACTAGCTTTTCTCCAACCACAAGCTACCATTTCCCCTAAAAAGTCCCACTGACCATGGGCTTTACTTCCTGCTTGTGGACGCCCTCTTAGCAGCTCCTAAGAGCCCAAGATGCGGCGGGGGTCTCTGCTCAGTCAGCACCAACCACAGCAACACACTAGAACGTTTACACGCTTTCTGATGTTGACAGGATGGCTGTATGACTAATCCTCACATTTAATTCAGAGATTTTTAATAACTATTTCAAAAAGGAGAAAATTGCACAATTACAGGCATAATTCAAATCAATATTGCTGAATGCGTTGGTTCCTATTGAGATTTTTACTCTGCAACTTAAAATTACTTTGTAATTAAGGAGGTGGGTGGGTAAGTTCATTTAAAAGAACCAAACAACTAAACCTATCCAATTTAGCTTGATTAAATAAAATCCTAGAAGGCCGATTCTGAAGATGCAATCGTAGAGGGCACATTCAGACAAACTCAGAGAGCAAGGGCTCAGGGAAGCATAACCCTGACGACCATCCTGGACTAAGGGGAGCCCGGCCCTCCAGGCACTCAGCGCACAGGCAAGCACAGGTCCTGGAGTCCTCGCCCGGTCAGTGCGCTGAGCTCTCCGCCTGAGTTTTAAAAACCGGCACAGCTGCTTTTAAACACTAGCACATTTTTGGTGGCACAAGGGCCACCACACAGGACCCAAAGTAGAGGTCCTTAACTTACAAGGTCCCGAAGTGGACATACACAGATTTGCGCTTTCTGGAAAGGGGAACTGCAAGCCCAAGCTCGGGCGCGCCACGCTTCCCACCGGACGCCCACCCGGCCGAGCCCGGCCACTCCTCGCACCCACCCGGAGGGTTTCACCCGCCCCGCGGGCCCCACCCACGGGCTGCGGGCTGCCCCTCAGGACAACCCGCACAGAGGGCGGTAGAGGCCAAGCCCAACCCGGGCTCCACCCCGGTGACCTTGGGCAGACACGACTCCTCCCCGAGTCCACCCGCCAGGCACTGAGGCGAGGGGCTACCTCAGCCCGCGAGGTCGCCGGACCCCAGGCCCGGACAAAAGCGGCGGAGGGGACGCCCAGCAAGCCCGCGGGGTCGTGACCTTCACCGGGACGCGGAATACCTGCTAAAGACCGAACTCCCCAGGCCCCCGAGTACACCCCGCGGCTCCCCCTCGCACCGGCCCAGGGCTCTCCCAGCCCCTTCCCCATCCCCGGGCAGGCGGCGCGGGGACCTGGCGCCCGCTCCACTCGGACCCGCTGGGGACCGTCCCGCTCCTACCGCCGCCTCGCCCCCCGCCTGCCCTGCCCCGGTCCGCGGCAGGGACTCACCGCCTTGGCCAGAGCCAGGCGCCGAGCGCTTAGCAGCCGCGATAGGCCCCGGACCCCCGACATGTCTGTAGTCGCCGCCGCGCAGTCCCGCCAGTCGCTGCGCAGACTGCGCCTGCGCACCACACCGGGGTAGAACGCGGGGGAAACCCGGCCCGCGCACCACGCCAGGGTCAAAGCGGGGACGGTAGTGGGGGACATCGCGCCTGCGCACCACGCCACGCCCGGGCTGGGGTCTAAGGGGCGGGGGCGCCACGCCTGCGCAAAGCGGACCCGCGGACGGTGGCGCTGGGTGGACACGGCGGTCCTGCGCTCCCCGACCGAGATAGGGTGGGCCCTATTTCGGGGAGGTGTTGGGCGCCAACATTTTCTAAAGCCCCGTGGGTGGTTCTCCGGGATCTCCCAGACCCAGAGGGCCTGAACGTCCAGAACTCAAGGAATGGGGTGCAAGGGGCGGCGCTCGCCCGCGGAGGTGGGCGGGAGCGGCCCGGGGCCTCCGGCCTCTGGTGATCCGGAGTGACCCTCGGTTTCCGGCCTCCGAGGGACGGGAGCGATCCTCAGCCATGTGCCTAGCCTCTGGCTTCTGGCTGATTTTTAAATTTTTTGTAGAGGCGGGATCTTGCTCTGTTGCCCAGGCTGGTCTCGAACTTGTGGCCTCAAGCGATCCTCCCTCCTGGGCCTCCTGAAGTGCGGGGATTACAGACAGAGCCACTGCGCACTGCCGTGGTCAGCTTTGAAAGCTGGGTAGATCCCTTTGGCTTATATGCCTTTCTGCTAGCTTACCCTGATTTTGCTTCTGGTTCAGATAGTATTTTAATATTTCTACTGTGTCTTTTTGTAAGATATCTGAAATCTTTTTGTGGAATGAAGTGGTATGAAAAACCAATAATCATTAGTAATTATGTTTCCTGTCTTTTCACTTTAAATTATTAAAATCTTCATCTTGTGCATAATGTTTAACAATTTTGAGTTACTTTAGTAAATTTGCAAGGTTTCAGTCCCATTTTATTGATATTTGGGTTGTTTCCCATTTTTGCTCTTAATAACACCATACAGAACATATTTGTGACCATAACTTTATCTTTAGGATTTTTTTTTAGATGTATGCCCCAGACGTGGCCTTTATTGGCTTGCAAGGAATGAACATACCTCCTAGACTTTTTTTTTTTTTTTTTTTTTAAGTTACGCTGTTTTAGTCCTGGGTTAGTTATCTAATTTTGTTTGGTTTGAGATGGAGTTTCGCTCTTGTTGCCCAGGCTGGAGTGGAATGGCGCGATCTCGGCTCACTGCAACCTCTGCCTCCAGGGTTCAAGAGATTCTCCCGCGGAGCTTACAGTGAGCGGAGATGGCGCCACTGCACTCCAGCCTGGGCAACAGAGCAAGACTATATTGCTTTAATTTACTCTGCCGGCTCTCTGGAGAAATGCAACCTCATCAGCAGAAATTATTTCCTCCCTGACACTTTTTAAATCTGTTATTTCCTATAGCCAGGTACTGAGCCCTTCAATTGAAGTCTAAACCCTCCACCCTCTCCCTCCGGGATTGCCAAGCCTGTGGTTTCAGTTCCATGCCCCCAGGTAGATTATGTCAACTCAAAGTCAATGCGCTTATGAAATACTTTTTGTGTTTTTTTCTTAAGAGTTTTTTTTTTTTAATATGTTTTTGTTTGATGGAGGTGACACCCTCTGTCTTTTGAGTTGTGGGAGCCTTCCTCCTTCAGTCTGCATGTACTGAAGCCAGTGTTTGCTGTACAGCCCCTCAGCCGCAGCAGCCCACAGTGAGGTGCAGGTGCTCACGCCATCGCCCCAGAGAGCTCCTCCATTCGCCCCTCCACCTGTAGCCCCTCGAAACCACTGCCCTGCTCCCCAACATGGTACACTGTCTTCTCCAAGATGTCATGTGTTGGCATCCTTCGGCCTGTGCCCACCGAAACTAGCTTCCTTCACTGGGCATGTGGCCTGGGAGACCTGGGGCATTTGGGTGCATCTTTCCACTGCTGGTTGGTGCCCCCTATGTGGAAGCATTCGCGTTGGTTCACGCCTTCTCCTGCTCGTGCCAATGGACATTTTGTTTTCTTCCAGTTATTGGCAAAGAGGAATGAGGCCTAAACACTTGTGTGCAGGTTTGTGTGTGCACGTTTTTCTCTTGGGGGACATTTCAGGAGCGGGGTTGCTGGATGACGTGGTAAGGATGTGCTTAACTTCATAAGAAACTCCCGGACCACTTTCCAGCATGGCGGGACCCCTCCCATTCCCACTGCAGCTTATGAGGGTCCCTCCCAATTCCTCTGCATCATCACTAGAACCTGGGTTGGCCCATGGTTTTTGTCTGTTTTTAGCCATTTTAATAGATTTGCAGAGGTACTGTTGACTGGCATTTCTCCAGCATCTCTATGATGTTGAGCCTCTTTCTCGGGCAATATGCCCTCCTTATACCTTCTTTGATGAGGCCTCCATTCAAATATTTGCCCTCTCTTTAATACTGGGGTTTTTACTTTCTTATGGTTAAGTTTTGATGGTTCTTCATATATTCTGTGTGCCAGTACGTTGTGAGATGTGTGATTCACAAATATTTTTTTCTAGACCATAGTTTGTGTTTCATTCTCTTTAGATTTTTATATTGCTTTATAGAATTATAATTTTAAATTTATGACTAAATTTAATTTGTTAATCTTTTATGAATCATGCTTTTGGTGTCATGTCTAAGAAATTTTCGCCTAACCCCAGGCCATACAAATTTTCCCGTGTTTTTACCTAAGGGTTTGATAGCGTTATGTTCTCCATTTAGGCCTGTGATAAATGTTGAGTAACATTTTGTGTCAGCCATGGCCATACCTTTCTCCATCTCTCACAGTATCATGGGCATTTGCAGCTCCTAGTGCCCTGTGCTGTTCCCGTCTTCTTGGTCCACTCTTCCTGTGAGTTTCAGGGCACGTCTTAGTGCTGGCGCTGTCCTGGTCCATCAGGGGGTCCCATGAGCTTGTCCGTGTGGGAAGGTCGGGACTGTGATGTTGACGGGATGCCCTGTGAATCAGGAGGAGGTGCTGACGGGGGTTTCCATGTAGGACAGACAGGTGTTTGGTTTTCCAGATGGGGCAGACTTGAGAGGGGACAAACTTGAGAAATGCCACCAACGAGAAGCCCAGGCAGAGCAGGTCTCGGGGCCGCCCAGCCGTGTGAGAGCCAAACGTGGATGTGTCAGTGGCCATGCCAGGAGGTAAACCCTCAACCAACGGCCTCTGGATGTCCAAGGCCAAGTCTTGTTCAAGAGGTGCATTCAGCTGAGCCAACCATGGCAGAAATGCATAAGGGAGATCCCATGGTTCCTCTGTTTAAATCCCCTGCTAATCCCACCCGACTCAGAGGAGCCAAGTCCTCACAGCGGCCTGCAACCCCAGCCTGACTCAGCCTCCTCTTGGCTCTGATTCTCTGTACCCTTCTATCCCTCTGTCTCTTCTCCCATCAGAGAGGAGATCCGGCACGTTTATCCTGGTGGATTCAAACCCATCTTTGCCACACATATAGTCACCGGAATGAATAGGTATAATCTAGAAAGAGTCCTTCTAAAAAAGAAAAAGGCAGGCCGGGCATGGTGGCTCATGCCTATAATCCCAGCACTTTGGGAGGCTGAGGTGGGAGAATCACCTGAGATCAGGAGTTTCAGACCAGCCTGGACAACATGGTGAAACCCCATCTCTAGTAAAAATATAAAAATTAGCTGGGCTTGGTGGCACGTGCCTGTAATCCCAGCCACTTGGGAGGCTGAGGCAGGAGAATCATTTCAACCCAGAAGGTGGAGGTTACAGTGAGCTGAGATTGTGCCACTGCACTCCAGCCTGGGTGACAGAGTGAGACTCTGTCTCAAAAACAATAATAGGAATAATAAAGGAAAAGTGCAAAAATTCAAACAACAGAAACTGGGCAAAAGAGCTGAACCGGCCCTCCACAGAAGAGGAAATGTGGAGGAATGCTAATGAAAACATGAAGAGGGGCTCAGCCTAACGGGGAGATATCACGTGACATCCACCAGATGGGCAAAAATCCCACAACCCAATCCATGCAAGTGTTGGGGAGAATGGAGAGAAGCAGGAACACCAGGCCCTGCTAAGAACAGTTGTGAAGTATATTTCTGTTATGCTTGTATATGAAAGAGTGTGTGTTGTGAGTTGTGAGGAAAATTACATTTCTTACCTGGGATGAAATTTTAAAACTTGAAAGCTACTGACCAGAAGAAACTTGCACTTGTGTACAAAAGAAATGCTCAAGAACGTTCCCAACAAAACACAGTCCTAAGCGCCCCAACCTGGCCAAACACTCATCCACAGGAAGATGAAGACATTTCCCATGTTCCCATCAGACAACGGGAGATCAGGCAGCAATGAAAATGAACCATGTCAGTGTGGGTGGGTCTCAGGGAGAGAATGGAGGACAAAAATAGACATAGAGCAGATGCTCAGAGCCATGCAGTGTAGGAGCAGCCACGCAGGAGAATTTCCTCACATCAAAGTTCAAAACTACAGCCGAGGCAACAGAGCAAGACCCTGCCTCAAAAAGAAAACAAAGTTCCAAAACCAAATGGCATATTTTTTAGGGATGTACACACAAGGTGAAAGAAACGCACTATGAAGGAAAGTGTGGGAATAATAAAGACTAAAGCAGGAAGTGATTCCCTCCGTAGGAGAAGGGAAGGGACTGGGACTCAGGCAGGGCCTCCAGGGAGCATCCGAAGTTATGTCTCTTGAGATTCTACTCCCTAAACCTGGTGGAGGTCCTCTGTGTCCAATGTGTCAATATTCTTTATACCTTACCCATACTGTACAAATGCTTTATTTCTATTCAATATTTAGAAGACAGTTATAAACAAGATGCATTAAATAGCAAGGTGGCAGAGGAACATCAGGAAGGAACATCCATGAGCTTCCATCCACGGAACCTCACCATGGATACGCTTGTGATCAAGGGCCTGGTCTCCCCTCAAGACACGGTCACAGATCAGAGGCCACACCATTATAGCAGTGGAGCAGGACCAGCTGGGACAGGGTCCTTCTGTGACACCTGCTGCATCACCAGGCTGTGTGAACGGACTCAATTGCCAGAACTCACAGAATAGCAGTATCAGCACCAAAACCTCACAGGAAAAATGGTAAGTTCTAAGTTTCTCCATTAATAGCAACTCTCAGATTAATCTCTGTCATCCATCGCTTCTCCAAGAAATAACTTTTCAGGGGGACGTGCCAGGCGCCATGTTGGAGGGTTGGTGGTAGCGGCTTGGGGAGGTGCTCGCTCTGTCGGTCTCCCTCTCTCACACGTTTCCCTGGCTCCCTTCGTTCCCCCCCACCCCACTTGGCCTGCGAGCTGGAGTGTGTGTGAGGGAGTGGGAGGACGTCAGGGGGTGGGGGGAGGAGTTCCGGTCCCCAAGAGACCCGCGGAGGAAGGTGGAGGCTGTGAGGGACTCTGGGAAGCCATGGACGTCGAGAGGCTCCAGGAGGCACTGGAAGATTTTGAGAAGAGGGGGAAAAAGAAAGTTTGTCCTGTCCTGGATCGGTTTCTTTGTCATGTAGCCAAGACTGGAGAAACAGATTCAGTAGTCCCAATTTAAAGGCTATTTTATTTTCAAACTGGAGAAAGTGATGGATGATTTCAGAACTTCAGCTCCTGCGTCAAGGGGTCCTCCCAATCCTAAAGTCGAATATATTCCCTTTGATGAAACAAAGGAAAGAATACTGAAAATTGTCACTGGATTTAACGGTATCCCTTTTACTATTCAGTGACTATGTGAATTGTTAACAGATCCAAGGAGAAACTATACAGGAACAGACAAATTTCTCAGAGGAGTAGAAAAGAACGTGATGGTTGTTAGACGTGTTTATCCTTCTTCAGAGGAAAACAATTCCAATAGTTTAAATTGAATGAATGGTGTTATGTTTCCTGGAAATGCACCAAGCTATACTGAGAGGTCTAATATAAATGGGCCTGGGACACCTAGGCCACTTAATTGACCAAAGGTTTGTCGGCCCCCATGACAACAAATGGGTCACCTGAGAGCACAGATAGCAAAGAGGCAAATTTGCAGCAAAATGAAGAGAAAAATCACAGTGACTCTTTGACATCTGAATCAGAGGCTTCCTCAGTGAGCCCTTTGAAAAATAAACATCCAGATGAAGATGCTGTGGAAGCTGAGGGGCATGAGGTAAAAAGACTCAGGTTTGACAAAAAAGGTGAAGTCAGAGAAACAGCCGGTCAAATGACTTGCAGCGAAGTTTCTTCAGTTATGGTAGAAGAAACAGAAGCATCATCTTCATCTCAGGATAAAGACAAAGCTGTTGTACCCGGCAGCACTGTACAGAAGAGGATGAAGAGGAAGAAGAAGGTATTGGGAGATCATCCGCAAAAGGGAGGAGTAAGGAGATCCTCAAATTCTTGCTTTCATTGTTTTCATGAAAGAATTGTACATCATGGAACTCCTCGTAATGCCGACGCTGGGCTTCTCTCCCACCTGTATGTAGCTGCCGCTGAATTTCAGGGGATGTGATTTGAACTATAGAACATCCGAATCATGAAACTTAACTGCGGAGGAATTTTGAAAATAAAATTTAAGTACAACAACATTTGCTTATTTTTAGAGTCTTTTATGACATCTAGAGAAATGATCCCAGAAAGAAAAAACCAAGAAAAAGAATCTGATGATGCCTCAACTGTGAATGAAGAGACTTGTGAGGAAAATAATCAAATGGAGGAATCTGATGTGTCTCAAGCTGAGAAAGATTTACTACATTCTGAAGGTAATGAAAACGAAGGCGCTGAAAGTAATGAAAACGAAGGCCCTGAAAGTAATGAAAACGAAGGCCCTGAAAGTAATGAAAACGAAGGCCCTGTAAGCAGTGGTTCTTCTGACTGCTGTGAAACAGAAGAATTAGCAGGATCCAATTCCAGTGAAACTGGAGAGATTCTTTCAGAACCATCCATGGAAAATGATGATGAAGCCACAGAAGTCACTGATGAATCAATGGAACAATATTATTTAGAAACATTTAGGTGCAGTATTTTACATACAGTTCTGGTTTTAACACCGTATAAAACTTTTATGTAAAAAAGTGGACCTTTAGTTTTACAAGAAAAGCATGTTGTAAAATAAAGTACTTTATGGATAATTCCTGAAAGAGTTGTACATGTAAGAACTGTGAATATCAGCTCCTCTGGGTCCTGCTTACCTTACCGTGGATTTTTCTTTCTTTCTTTCTTTCTTTTCTTTTTTTGGTCTGGGCAAATCAGTGGTTTGTGTATAGATTTTTTTTTTTAATTGAGGATTGAAGTTTTTAAACTGAAAAGTAATAATTTTGAACAGTTTTTTGAAATTATCACATTTAGTTTATACATGTGCAAGCAGCTTTTTGTCTTGTCTCTTTCTGATAGCTCTAGCAGTTTTCATATTTTGGTCATATTTTCAACATTTTGACATGTGAATAATAGGGTTTCATGCTGGTTTCCAGATTTTATTGTTCGGCTACATACAATGGAACTTTAAGTTTTATATATATATATTATTCTAAGGGGGGAAACCTTATATTTTTCTGTTTCTATAAGAGATGAATACAGTGGATACTTTTTCTGTTGGTAATGATTGAATTCATCTCTTTCAGAAGACATTTTCTTTCTCTTCTGAGTAACTGAAATAAAATCTGGCCTTTGTGAAACCCTGGAAATACCACGACCCTCAACTAAAAACACCAATAGCAGATCCTCCGCGCGTTTCCAGCTCCACAACCTAAGACATCAGAGGCAGCATTGGCTCCTCACATAGAATCCAGCTCCGGGACCCTCATATTTGAACCGCAGGACCATCTCATCCCTGGATCTCCAGCTGCACCACACTCAAGTTAGAACAATATCAGCTCCTCCCCAGGTCTCCACCTGCACAGCCCTCGAACGGGAACGTCAGCTCCTCCCCAGGTCTCCAGCTGCACGGCCCTAAAACTAGAACATCAGCTCCTGCCCGGGTTGCCAGCTGTACCACCCTCAAACTGGAACATCAGATCCCCACGGGTCTCCAGCTGCAGGGCCCTCAAACTGGAACATCAGCTCCCCACCAGATCTCCAGCTGCACAGCCCTCAAACTGGAACATCAGCTCCCCACTGGGTCTCCAGCTGCATGGCCTGCAAACTGGAACATGAGCTCCCTGCCGGGTCTCTAGCTGCATGGCCCTCAAACTGGAACATCTGCTCCCCACCAGATCTCCAGCGGCACGGCCCTCAAACTGGAACATCAGCTCCACCCGGGGGCTCCAGGTACACAGCCCTCAAACTGCAACATCAGCTCCCAGCCAGGTATCCAGCTGCATGGCCCTCAAACTGCAACATCAGTTTCCCCCCCGGGTCTCCAGCTTCACGGCCCTCAAACTGGAACATCAGCTCCCCACCCAGGTCTCCAGCTCCATGGCCCTCAACCTGCATCATCAGCTCCCCACCGGGTCTCCAGATGAACGGCCCTCAAACTGGAACACTGGCTCCCCACCGGGTCTCCAGCTGCATGGCCTTAAACTGGAACATCAGCTCCCCACAGCGTCTCCAGCTGCACGGCCTTCAAATTGCAACATCAGTTCCCCCCTGGGTCTCCAGCTGCATCGCCTCAAACTGCAACATCAGCTCCCCGCTGGATCTCCAGCAACACGGCCCTCAACCTGGAACATCAGCTCGCCCCCACCTGGGTCTCCAGCTCCACGGCCCTCAATCTGCAACACTAGCTCCCCACCGGTTCTCCAGATGCACGGCCCTCAAACTGGAACATCAGCTCCACGCCGGGTATCCAGCTGCATGGCCCTCAAACTGGAACACCAGCTCCCCACCGGGTCTCAAGATGCACGGCCCTCAAACTGGAACATCAGCTCCCCACCGGGTGTCCAGCTGCATGGCCCTCAAACTGGAACATCAGCTCCCCACCAGGTCTCCAGCTGCACCGCCTCAACCTGGAACATCAGCTCCCCCCTGGGTCTCCAGCTCCATGACCCTCAACCTGCAACACTGGCTCCCCACCGGGTCTCCAGATGCACGGCCCTCAAACTGGAACATCAACTCCCCACCAGGTATCCAGCTGCACGGCCCTCAAACTGGAACATCAGCTCCCTGTCAGGTCTCCAGGTACACGGCCCTCAAACTGGAACATCAACTCCCCACCAGGTATCCAGCTGCACAGCCCTCAAACTGGAACATCAGCTCCCTGTCAGGTCTCCAGGTGCACGGCCCTCAAACTGGAACATCAGCTCCCCACCAGGTGTCCAGCTGCATGGCCCTCAAATTGCAACATCAGCTCCCAGCAGAGTCTCCAGCTGCACGGCCATCAAACTGGAACATCAGCTCCCCCGCGGGTCTCCAGCTGCACAGACCTCAAACTTGAACATCAGCTCCCCGCCGGGTCATCAACTGCACAGCCCTCAAACTGGAACATCAGCTCCACTCCTGGGTCTCCAGCAGCATGGCCCTACAACTGGAAAATCAGCTTCCCCCCGGGTCTCCAGCTGCACAGCCCTATAACCAGAACATCAGCTCCCTGCCGGGTCTCCAGCTGCACGGCCCTCAAACTGGAACATCAGCTCCCCGCTGGGTTCAAACTGTTCCAGTCTGAGGGCCGTGCGACTGGATACCCGGTGGGGAGCTGAAGTTCCAGTTTGAGGGCCATGCAGCTGGATACCCGGTGCGGAGCTGAAGTTCCAGTTTGAGGGCTGTGAAGCTGAAGACCCGGTGGGGAGCTGATGTTTCAGTTTGAGGGCCGTGCAGCTGGAGACTCGGGGGTAGCCGATGTTGCAGTTTGAGGGCCATGCAGCTGGAGACCCGGGTGGGAACCGATGTTCCAGTTTGGGAGCCATGCAGCTGGAGGCACTGCAGGGAGCAGATGTTCCAGTTTGATGTTCCTTCCTGGGTCTCCAGGTGCACGGCCATCAAACTGGAACATCAGCTCCCTGGCCCTCAAACCGGAACATCAGCTCCCCGCTGGATCTCCAGCTGCACAGCCCTCAACATCAGTTCCTCCCCGAGTCCTCAGCTGCACAACCCTCAAGTTAGAACATCAGCTTCTCCCCAAGTCTTCAGCTGAGTGACCCTCAATCTAGAACATCAGTTCCTCTCTGGGTCTGCAGCTGCAAGACCCTGAAACTAAATAAGATCCTCTCTGGGTCAGCAGCTGCAAGACCCTCAAACTACAACATCAGCTTCCCTCCAGGTCTCCAGTTCCGTGACCCGAAATCTAGAAAATCAGCTCCTCCCTGAGTCTCCAACTCTTAGACCCTCAAGGCGAACAACATCAGCTCCTCCCCGAGTCCTCAAATGCACCACCTTCAAACTACAACTTCAGCTCCTCCCCGAGTTTTCAGCTACATGACCCTCAATCTAGAACATCAGCTCATCTCCAGGTCTGCAGCTACAAGAAACTAAAACTAGAACATCAGTTCCCCTCTGGGTCAGCAACTGGACGATCCACTAACTAGAAAATTAGCTCCTGTCTGGGTCTTCACCACCATCACCCTAAATCAAGATTATCAGCTCCTACCTGAGTCTCCAGCTGAAAGAGCCTCAACGCGAACATCAGCAGCTCCTCCCCGAGTCTTCAACTGCACGACCCTAAAACTACAACATCAGATCCTCCTTGAGTCTTCAGCTGCACGACCCGCAATCTAGAACATCAGCTACTTTATGGGACTGCAGCTGCAAGAACCTAAAACCAGAACATCAGCTCCTTTCTGGATCTGCACCTGGAAAATACACTAATTAGAACATCAGCTCCTGTCCGGGTCTCCAGCTCCATGAAACTCAATAAAGATCATCATCTCCTCCCTGAGTCTCCAGCTGAAAGAACCTCAACGTGAACAACATCAGCTCCTCCCTGAGTCCTCAACTGCACGACCCTCAAACAACATCAGCTCCTCCCCGAGTCTTCAGATGCATGACCCTCAATCTACAACATCAGCTCCCCTCCGGGTCCGCAGCTGCAAGAACCTAAAACTAGAACATCACCTCCTCTCTGGGTCGGCAGGTGGAAGATCCATTAAGTATAACATCAACTTAAGTCCGGGTCTCCAGCTGCATGACCCTCAATCAAGATTATCGGCTCCTCCCTGAGTCTCAAGCTGAAAGACCCTCAACGCGAACAACATCAGCTCTTCCCCGAGTCCACAACTGCACGACCTTCATACTACATCAGTTCCTCACTGAGTCTTCAGCTGCATGACCCTCAATCTAGAACATCAGCTCCTCTCCGGGTCTGCAGCTCCAAGAACCTAAAACTAGAACATCAGCTCCTCTCTGGGTTGGCACCTGGAAGACACACTAACTAGAACATCAGCTCCTGTGCGGGTCTCCAGCTCCATGACCCTCAATCAAGATTATCAGCTCCTGAGTCTCCAGCTGAAAGACCCTCAACGCGAACAACATCAGCTCCTCCACGAGTCCTCAACTGCATGAACCTCTAACTTAAACATCAGCTCTTCCCCGAGTCTTCATCTGCATGACCCGCAATCTAGAACATCAGCTCCTCTCTGGGTCTGCAGCGTCAAGCTCCTAAAACTAGAACATCAGCTCCTCTCTGGGTCTGCAGGTGGAAGATCCACTAACTAGAACATCACCTCATGACCGGGTCTCCAGCTCCATGACCCTCAATCAGGATTATCAGCTGCTCCCTCAGTCTGCAGCTGAAAGACCCTCAATGTGAACAACATCACCTTCTACCCGAGTCCTCAACTGCACGACCCTCAAATTACAACATCAGCTCCTCCCCGAGTCTTCAGCTGCATGACCCTCAAACTAGAACATCAGCTCCTCTCTGTGTCTGCAGCTGCAAGAACCTAACAGTAGAACATCACCTCCTCCCTGGGTCTGCAGCTGGAAGATCCACTAACTAGAACATCAGCTCCTCTCCAGGTCTCCAGCTCCATGACAATGTATCAATAGTATCAGCTCCTCCCTGAGTCTCCAGCTGAAAGACCCTCATCGCCAACAACATTAGCTCCTCCCCAAGTCCTCAACTGCATGACCCTCAAACTACAACATCAGCTCCTCCCCGAGTCTTCAGCTGCACGACCCTCAATCTAGAACATCAGCTCCTCTCCGGGTCTGCAGCTGCAAGAATCTAAAAGTAGAACATCAGCTCCCCCCTGGGTCTGTAGCTGGAAGATCCACTAACTAGAACATCAGCTCCTGTCTGGGTATTCAGCTGCATGACCCTCAATCTAGAACATCAGCTCCTCTCCCGGTCTGCAGCTGCAAGAACCTAAAACTAGAACATCAGCTCCTCTCCGGGTCTGCAGCTGCAAGAACCTAAAACTGGATCATCAGCTCCTCCCTGGGTCTGCAGCTGGAAGATCCACTAACTAGAACATCAACCCCTGTCCGGGTCTCCAGCTCCATCACCCTGAATCAAGATTATCAGCTCCTCCCTGAGTCTCCAGCTGAAAGACCCTCAACGGGAACAACATCAGTTCCTCCCCAAGTCCTCAACTGCACGACCCTCAGACAACAACATCAGCTCCTCCTCGAGTCTTCAGATGCATGACCCTCAATCTACAACATCAGCTCCTCTCCAGGTCTGCAGCTGCAAGAATCTAAAAGTAGAACCTCAGCTCCTCCCTGGTTCTGCAGCTGGAAGATCCACTAAGTAGAACATCACCTCCTCTTCTGGTCTCCGGCTCCTTGACCCTCAATCAAGATTATCAGCTCCTCCCTGAGTCTCCAGCTGAAAGACCCTCAACACGAACAACATCAGCTCCTCCTGAAGTCCACAACTACACGACACTCAAACTACAACATCAGCTCCTCCCTGAACTTCAGCTGCATGACCCTCAATCTAGAACATCAGCTCCTCTCCGGGTCTGCAGCTGCAAGAATCTTAAAGTAGAACATCAGCTCCTTTCGGGGTCTGCAGCTGGAAGTTCCACTAACTAGAACTTCAGCTCCTGTCAGGGTCTCCAGGTCCATGACCCTGAAACAAGATTGTCAGCTCCTCCCTGAGTATCCAGCTGAAAGACTCTTAAGTCAAACAACATTAGCTCCTCCCCGAGTCCTCAACTGCACGACCCTCAACTACAACATCAGCTCCTTCCCGAGTCTTCAGCTGCATGACCCTCAATCTAGAACACCAGCTCCTCTCCGGGTCTGCAGCTGCAAGAACCTAAAACTAGAACTTCACCGCCTCTGTGGGTCTGCAGGTGGAAGATCCACTAACTAGAACATCAGCTCCTGTCTGGGTCTCCAGCTGCATGACCCTCAATCAGGATTATCAGCTCCTCCCTCAGTCTGCAGCTGAAAGACCCTCAACGTGAACAACATCACCTTCTCCCCAAGTCCTCAACTGCACGACCCTCAAATTACAACATCAGCTCCTCCCCGAGGCTTCAGCTGTATGATCCTCAATCTAGAACATCAGCTCCTCTCCGGGTCTGCAGCTGCAAGAACCTAAAACTAGAACATCACCTCCTGTCTGGGTCTGCAGGGGGAAGATCCATTAAGTAGAACAACTCCTGTCTGGGTCTCCAGCTGCATGACCCTCAATCAAGATTATCAGCTCCTCCGAGTCTCCAGCTGAAAGACCCTCAATGGGAACAACATCAGCTCCTCCCCGAGTCCTCAACTGCACGATCCTTACACAACAACATCAGCTCCTCCCCAAGTCTTCAGATGCATGACTCTCAATCTACAACATCGGCTCCTCTCCAGGTCTGCAGCTGCAAGAACCTAAAAGTAGAACATCAGCTCCTCCCTGGTTCTGCAGCTGGAAGATCCATTAAGTAGAACATCACCTCATGTTCGGGTCTCCGGCTCAATGACCCTCAATCAAGATTATCAGCTCCTCCCTGAGCTTCCAGCTGAAAGACCCTCAATGAGAACAACATCAGCTCCTCCTGAAGTCCTCAACTACACGACACTCAAACTACAACATCAGCTCCTCCCTGAACTTCAGCTGCATGACCCTCAATCTAGAACATCAGCTCCTCTCCGGGTCTGCAGCCGCAAGAACCTAACAGTAGAACATCAGCTCCTCTCAGGGTCTGCAGCAGGAAGTTCCACTAACTAGAACATCGGCTCTTGTCTGGGTCTCCATCTCCGTGACCCTCAATCAAGACTGTCAGCTCCTCCCTGAGTATCCAGCTGAAAGACTCTCAATGCAAACAACATCATCTCCTCCCCGAGTCCTCAAATGCACGACCCTCAACTACAACGTCAGCTCCTCCCCGAGTTTTCAGCTGCATGACCCTCAATCTAGAACATCAGCTCCTCTCCGGGTCTGCAACTGCAAGAACCTAAAACTAGAACATCACGTCCTCTCTGGGTCTGCAGGGGGAAGATCCATTAAGTCGAACATCAACTCCTGTCCGGGTCTCCAGCTGCATGACCCTCAATCAAGATTATCAGCTCCTCCCTGAGTCTCCAGCTGAAAGACCCTCAATGCGAACAACATCAGCTCCTCCTCGAGTCTTCAACTGCACGACCCTCAACTACAACATCAGCTCCTTCCCGAGTCTTCTGCTGCATGACCCTCAATCTAGAACATCAGCTCCTCTCCTGGTCTGCAGCTGCAAGAACCTAAAACTAGAACACCACCTCCTCTCTGGGTCTGCAGGTGGAAGATCCATTAAGTAGAACAACAACTCTTATCTGGGTCTCCAGCTGCATGACCCTCAATCGAGATTATCAGCTCCTCCCTGAGTCTCCAGCTGAAAGACTCTCGACGGGAACAACATCAGCTCCTCCCCGAGTCCTCAACTGCACGACCCTCATACTACAATATCAGCTCCTCCCCGAGTCTTCAGATGCATGACCCTCAATCTACAACATCAGCTCCTCTCCAGGTCTGCAGCTGCAAGAACCTAAAAGTAGAACATCAGCTCCTCCCTGGTTCTGTAGCTGGAAGATCCACTAAGTAGAACATCACCTCCTGTCCGGGTCTCCAGCTCCATAACCTTCAATCAAGATTGTCAGCTCCTCCCTGAGTATCCAGTTGAAAGACTCTCAACACGAACAACATCAGCTCCTCCCTGAGTCCTCAACTGCACGACCCTCAACTACAACATCACCTCCTCCCTGAGTCTTCAGCTGCATGACCCTCAATCTAGAACATCAGCTCCTCTCTGTGTCTGCAGCTGCAAGAACCTAAAACTACAACATCACCTCCTCTCTGGGTCTGCAGGTGGAAGATCCATTAAGTAGAACATCAACTCCTGTCCGGGTCTCCAGCTGTATGACCCTCAATCAAGATTATCAGCTCCTTCCTGAGTCTCCAGCTGAAAGACCCTCATCACCAACAACATCACCTTCTCCCTGAGTCCTCAACTGCACGACCCTCAAGCTACAACATCAGCTCCTCCCCGAGTCTTCAGCTGCACGACCCTCAATCTAGAACATCAGTTCCTCTCCGGGTCTGCAGCTGCAAGAATCTAAATGTAGGACATCAGCTCCCCCCTGGGTCTGTAGCTGGAAGATCCACTAACTAGAACATCAGCTCCTGTCCAGGTCTTCAGCCGCATGACCCTCAATCTAGAACATCAGCTCCTCTCCCGGTCTGCAGCTGCAAGAACCTAAAACTAGAACATCAGCTCCTCTCCGGGTCTGCAGCTGCAAGAACCTAAAACTGGATCATCAGCTCCTCCCTGGGTCTGCAGCTGGAAGATCCACTAACTAGAACATCAACCCCTGTCCGGGTCTCCAGCTCCATCACCCTGAAGCAAGATTATCAGCTCCTCCCTGAGTCTCCAGCTGAAAGACCCTCAACGGGAACATCAGTTCCTCCCCGAGTCCTCAACTGCACGACCCTCAGACAACAACATCAGCTCCTCCCCGAGTCTTCAGATGCATGACCCTCAATCTACAACATCAGCTCCTCTCCAGGTCTGCAGCTGCAAGAATCTAAAAGTAGAACCTCAGCTCCTCCCTGGTTCTGCAGCTGGAAGATCCACTAAGTAGAACATCACCTCCTCTTCTGGTCTCCGGCTCCTTGACCCTCAATCAAGATTATCAGTTCCTCCCTGAGTCTCCAGCTGAAAGACCCTCAACACGAACAACATCAGCTCCTCCTGAAGTCCACAACTACACGACACTCAAACTACATCAGCTCCTCCCTGAACTTCAGCTGCATGACCCTCAATCTAGAACATCAGCTCCTCTCTGGGTCTGCAGCTGCAAGAACCTTAAAGTAGAACATCAGCTCCTTTCGGGGACTGCAGCTGGAAGTTCCACTAACTAGAACTTCAGCTCCTGTCAGGGTCTCCAGGTCCATGACCCTGAAACAAGATTGTCAGCTCCTCCCTGAGTATCCAGCTGAAAGACTCTTAAGGCGAACAACATTAGCTCCTCCCCGAGTCCTCAACTGCATGACCCTCAACTACAACATCAGCTCCTTCCCGAGTCTTCAGCTGCATGACTCTCAATCTAGAACACCAGCTCCTCTCTGGGTCTGCAGCTGCAAGAACCTAAAACTAGAACTTCACCTCCTCTGTGGGTCTGCAAGTGGAAGATCCACTGACTAGAATATCAACTCCTGTCCGGGTCTCCAGCTCCATAACCCTCAATCAAGATTATCAGCTCCTCCCTGAGTCTCCAGCTGAAACACCGTCAACGTGAACAACATCAGCTCCTCCCCGAGTCCTCAACTGCATGAACCTCTAACTAAAACATCAGCTCTTCCCCGAGTCTTCAGCTGCATGACCTGCAATCTAGAACATCAGCTCCTCTCTGGGTCTGCAGCGTCAAGCTTCTAAAACTAGAACATCAGCTCCTCTCTGGGTCTGCAGCTGGAAGATCCACTAACTAGAACATCAGCTCCTGTCCGGGTCTCCAGCTCCATGACCCTCAATCAGGATTATCAGCTCCTCCCTCAGTCTGCAGCTGAAAGACCCTCAACGCGAACAACATCACCTTCTCCCCGAGTCCTCAACTGCACGACCCTCAAATTACAACATCAGCTCCTCCCCGAGTCTTCAGCTGCATGACCCTCAATCTAGAACATCAGCTCCTCTCCGGGTCTGCAGCTGCAAGAACCTAACAGTAGAACATCACCTCCTGTCTGGGTCTGCAGCTGGAAGATCCACTAACTAGAACATCAGCTCCTGTTCGGGTCTCCAACTCCATGACAATGTATCAATAGTATCAGCTCCTCCCTGAGTCTCCAGCTGAAAGACCCTCATCACCAACAACATCAGTTCCTCCCTGACTCCTCAACTGCACGACCCTCAAACAACATCAGCTCCACCCTGAGTCTTCAGCTGCACGACCCTCAATCTAGAACATCACCTCCTCTCTGGGTGTGCAGCTGCAAGAATCTAAAAGCAGAACATCAGCTCCTCCCTGGGTCTGTAGCTGGAAGTTCGACTAACTAGAACATCAGCTCCTGTCCGGGTCTTCAGCTGCATGACCCTCAATCTAGAACATCAGCTCCTCTCCCGGTCTGCAGCTGCAAGAACCTAAAACTGGATCATCAGCTCCTCCCTGGGTCTGCAGCTGCAAGAACCTAAAACTGGATCATCAGCTCCTCCCTGGGTCTGCAGCTGGAAGATCCACTAACTAAAACATCAACTTCTGTCTGGGTCTCCAGCTCCATCACCCTGAATCAAGATTATCAGCTCCTCCCTGAGTCTCCAGCTGAAAGACCCTCAATGCGAACAACATCAGCTCCTCCCCGAGTCCTCAACTGCATGACCCTCAACTACAACATCAGCTCCTCCCCTAGGCTTCAGCTGTATGACCCTTAATCTAGAACATCAGCTCCTCTCTGGGTCTGCAGCTGCAAGAACCTAAAACTAGAACATCACCTCCTGTCTGGGTCTGCAGCTGGAAGATCCATTAAGTAGAACATCAACTCCTGTCCGGGTCTCGAGGTACATGACCCTCAATCAAGATTATGGGCTCCTCCCTGAGTCTCCAGCTGAAAGACCCTCAATGCGAACATCAGCTCCTCCCCGAGTCCTCAACTGCACGACCCTCATACTACAACATAAGCTCCTCCCCGAGTCTTCAGCTGCATGACCCTCAATCTAGAACATCAGCTCCTCTCTGGGTCTGCACCTGGAAAATCCACTAACTAGAACATCAGCTCCTGTCCAGGTTTCCAGCTCCATGATCCTCAATCAAGATTATCAGGACCTCCCTGAGTCTCCAGCTGAAAGACCCGCAACACAAACAACATCACCTTCTCCCCGAGTCCACAACTGCACGACCCTCAAATTACAACATCAGCTCCTCCCCGAGTCTTTAGCTGCACGACCCTCAATCTAGAACATCAGCTCCTCTCCGGGTCTGCAGCTGCAAGAACCTAACAGTAGAACATCAGCTCCTCCCTGGGTCTGCAGCTGGAAGATCCACTAACTAGAATATCAACTCCTGTCTGGGTCTCCAGCTCCATCACCCTCAATCAAGATTATTCAGCTCCTCCTTGAGTCTCCAGCTGAAAGACCCTCAACGTGAACAACATCAGCTCCTCCCGAAGTCCTCAACTGCACGACCCTCAAACTACAACATCAGCTCCTCCCCGAGTCTTCAGCTGCATAACCCTCAATCTAGAACATCAGCTCCTCTCTGGGTCTGCAGCTGGAAGATCCACTAACTAGAACATCAGCTCCTGTCCGGGTCTCCACCTCCATGACCCTCAATCGAGATTATCAGCTCCTCCCTGAGTCTTCAGCTGCATGACCCTCAATCTAGAACATCAGCACCTCTCCAGGTCTGCAGCTGCAAGACCCTCAAACTAGAACATCAGCTCCTCTCTGGGTCTCCAGCTGCACGACCCTCAGTCTAGAACATCAGCTCCTCTCCGGGTCTGCAGCTGCAGGGCCCTGAATGTAGAACATCAGCTCCTTCCCAAGCTAGAACACCTCTCCCACCTGGATCTCCAGCTCCGCGACTCTCACAGAACAGCCACACTGGCTCCTTCACTGTCCTCAGGTCCACAACCTAAGACATCAGTGGGAGCACCAGCTCCTCCCTGGAGGTCCAGCTCAACGACTCTCATAGACTTAAAAGGCAGCACCTGCTCCTCCCCAAGGCTCCATCTCCACCACCCTCAGATTTGGAGAGTGGTAGCACCAGCTCCTCTCCAGGTCTTCAGCCCCATGACCCTCCCTGAACAATTCCTTCTCATGAAATTCATCAGTCAAGAAATCTGCAGCGGAAGTAAATGAATAAATGTTTTGTTTTCAAATTGATATCTCTTTTATGTTCATGAGTTAACTTTTCTACTTTCCATTAGCCTTGCAATCTAATGTCCAATGTGAAACAGAAACACACCATTTGAAATCACGTTTAAAAACTTAGTAATATTTTTAAACAAAATCATCACACAGCTGTAGACACGATCTTATTTCTCTCTGCCTGTGAAGAAGTCTTATGAAAATTCGAACTATGAATTTACTTTGTTGAGATTCCCAGAATACACATTAATTCCAACTGTTACTCCCCTCCTTAAAATCTTTTCACATATTCCCATCACCTGAGCCTAAATGCCAGCTCCCATCCACAGCCCACAGTGCCCAGCACAGCCCTGCCCTCTGCCCTGGTCTATGGTCTCCCCTCTTAAATGCCAGCACCATCCACAGCCCAAAGTGCCCAGCACGGCCCTGCCCTCTGCCCTGGTCTATGGACTCCCCTCTTAAATGCCAGCACCATCCACAGCCCACAGTGCCCAGCACAGCCCTGCCCTCTGCCCTGGCCTATGGTCTCCACTCTGGTGCCCGGCCCAGCCCTCCCCACCCCTCTGCCCTGGTCTATGGACTCCCCTCTTAAATGCCAGCTCCATCCACAGCCCACAGTGCCCAGCACAGCCCTGCCCTCTGCCCTGGCCTATGGACTCCCCTCTTAAATGCCAGCACCATCCACAGCCCACAGTGCCCAGCACAGCCCTGCCCTCTGCTCTGGCCTAAGGTCTCTCCCCTGTGCCGTTCCCTTCCTGCGGGACAGGCCTCTGTCCGTTCCTCAAAACACACAGGCTCAGGCCTGACTCCAGGCCTTTGCCCTGCTGTGCCCTCTGCCTAGGGTGCCTTTCCCGGGCTCTGCATCCTCCTCTCAACCCGCTGAGCTCCAGCCTGCTGGTCGCCCCTCAGGTGGATGAACACACGGTGTCCTCTCGCCCCGCCAGCTTTTGCACAGGCTCTTCTCTGTGCCAGACACACACCCTCTACTCTCTAAATACCACTCATCCTTGGAGTCTCCACTGAAATATCGCTCCCTGCCCACACCCCTCCCTTGGGCTTCACCTTGGTTAGGTTGCCAACCCGTCTCCTGACTCCGGGAAGCTAGATGCTCTCCTAGCACTCGGAACTCGCCCATCGCCACATTTTGCACACCCGTGATTACTGTGTTAGCTTGGTGCACAAGTCATCGCGGTTTACTATTAATGAACTGCAGCACTGGCTCCTCCCCACTTTTTTTTTTTGCTATTACTTTTAATGATTGCTGCACCAACCTATTAGAATCATTCATATTTATTCATTCATCATCTGTCTTCCCCTCTAGAAAGGAAGCTCCATGAGAACAGAGGCCAGATCTACTCAAATCACTCCACCTTCCCAGTACATTGTTTGTCAATAATCATTTACCAACTGACTGATAGAGAAATGCCTTCACTGTTGCTGGGATGAGGCACATGACACGCCCCTTTGAAAGTCACTGTCATGGACAGTTGGCATTTGCTCTTCACTGCTGCACCCGTGGCGTGGCTGGGCTTAGGCTGATCTAGTCTGGGCTTGACTCCAGGCTGAGGATGGGAACCATGCCTGCTCCACACGCCTCTCATCCTGCAGCCAGAGCCGCCGTTCCCTGGAGCACGCGCATCTCGTGGGGAAAATCAAGAGCCTTAGGAGGCAGGCCCGGTAGTGCCCACACATTCCAGGCTTCTGCTTGTGCCATGTCTGTGAAAATCTCATTGGCAGAAGCAAGTCACCCAGCCATGAGCAACACCTATGGGATGGATAAGTCCATCCACCCTCCCTCAGGCCCTGGCAAGGATGCGGCTGTGTCATACTCTTACGGGGGGAGTGAAAAATTGAGGCCCAACATTAAATCACCCACGGCAAGAAATGTCAGCCTCTGTGTCCCCACACTGGAATTATTCTTCACCAGCAGGTTTGCCTGAGCTGACTTCCCTTTGCAATGGCGTCTGCAGGTTTAGGCCAATGCTGTTCCCCGTGGAGGACAGAGAAGCCTCAACGGGCCTCTGTCTGTTGGGAAGAATAAGATATTAGCTTGGCGCAAAACAACGGCAAGCCGCAGGTGGCCCACGCCCCGTGAGACAGGAGAGGAGCAGAGAATTGTGGGAACTCAGCAAAGCTTGCGTCTCCAGCCCCTCCCGTGTCCCCAGCACCCTCCCCTGCGTCCCCAGCACCCTCCACTGTGTCCCCAGCACCCTCCCGTGTCCCCAGCACCCTCCCCTATGTCCCCAGCCCTCTCCCCTGCTTGCCCCATCTCTGCTTTCTTTTTTTCATTTTCTTTCTTTCCTTTTGTTTTATTTGAGACAGGGTCTGGCTCTGTCACCCAGGCTGGAGTGCAATGGCACGATCTCGGCTTACTGCAACTTTCACCTCCTGGGCTGAAGCAATTCTCCCTCCTCAGCCTTCCCAGTGGCTGGGACTACAGATGCACGCCACCACACCCAGCTAAAATTTTTTTTTTTTTTTTGGTAGAGACAGGATCTTCCATGTTGCTCAGGCTGGTCTCAAATTCCTGAGCTCAAGTAATCCTCCCACCTCAGCCTCCCAAAGTGCTGGGATTACAGGCATGAGCCACCGAGTCCAGCCTGCTTTATTTTTCTCTACAGTACTTGGAATCTTCTAATGTACTAAGGACACGTGTATTTTCTTTCTTTTTTGTCTTCCCTAGAACAGGAGCTTAACGTGAGCAGGTGTTTTTGTTTATCTCATTTATCACCCTATCCCCAGTGCCTGGAACAGGGTCTGGCACATGAATGGTGTGTTCTAAATAAATATTTTTAATAAATAAATGAAATATCCTACAAGAGAAAGCTAGTATTTGGAACTCACCCATCAATAGAACCTAAAAGCCAAAGACCTTTAGCCTGTCTCCGCCTCTGAACACACCCAACCCCGGAGGAACCAGCAGAGGAAAAACAGGAACAAAGGTGGGGAAGGGAGCGGGTGGTGCCCACCAAGCAAGGACCCCTGAGACTTAGGCCAAACCTGAGCTGGAGAAGGGACTACTCTAGGAACCGGGTGTGAGATTAAAGTTTAGATTTGTCTGGCTTGGATTTTGTAACACCTAAACAAGGGTTATTCCATTCTTTTTCTTTTTCTTTTTTTTGAGATAGAGTCTCACTGTCCCCCAGGCTGGAGTGCAGTGGCGCGATCTCAGCTCACTGCAACCTCTGCCTCCCAGGTTCAAGTGATTCTCACGCCTCAGCCTCCTGAGTAGCTGGGATTACAGGCGCACACCACCATTCCCAGCTAATTTTGTATTTTTAGTAGAGATGGGGTTTCACCATGTTGGTCCCCTGGCTCATGCCTGTAATCCCAGCACTTTGGGAGGCTGAGGAAGGCAGATCAAGAGGTCAGGAGATTGAGACCATCCTGGCTAACACAGTGAAACCCCGTCTCTACTAAAAAGACAAAAAATTAGCCGGGCGTGGTGGCGGGCGCCTGTAGTCCCAGCTACTCGGGAGGCTGAGGCAGGAGAATGGCGTGAACCCGGGAGGCGGAGCTTGCAGTGAGCCAAGATAGCGCCACCGCACTCCAGCCTGGGCAACAGAGCGAGACTCTGCCTCAAAAAAAAAAAAAAAAAAAAAAAAAAACAAAAAATTAGCTGGGCGTGGTGGTGGGCGCCTGTAGTCCCAGCTACTCAGGAGGCTGAGGCAGGAGAATTGCTTGAACCCCAGATGTGGAGGTTGTAATGAGCCAAGATCACGCCACTGCACTCCAGCCTGGGCGACAGAGCGAGCCTCTGTCTCAAAAACAAACAAAAAAAACCTTCAAACGAATATAAGAATTATTATTTTTTAAAGTACAGCTTTAAAAATGCCCTTTACAAATACATAAGTGTTATATTAAGGCAAACCTACTTCAGAAGCACAAAGTTAATTTCTTATAATTCCAAGAAATATGTGAATGTTTAAAAAAAAAACAAAACAAAACACCCGAAAAGGGATCAAACTCAAGACAGTTTGGAACATTTTATTGCAAAAAGGGCAGAGAACAGTCTTCTTCTTCATACCTGTTCCCCACAGACCTCCCTGAGAGCAGTAATTTTTAGCAGCTCTCCTGTGCAAACAAGTCTCATGAAGGAATCAGTGTACGGGCCACAAATACCTTCTCAGTGTGGTTTCACCTAGAATACAAGCACTCAGAAGCACAAATTTAACTGAAGTGAGAAACCAGGCCATTTTGTAGCTTCAGTTTTTCTACCAGTAATATATTAATTTCTTGAAATAGCCTAATAATTTAGTTCTACTATCAAAACAGAAGCACAATCTGGGAGCACAATTATTATAGAAGTCAAACTAATTTCAATCATATTAGTATAGGAATTCATATTAGTATAGGCTAAGGCAGGAGGATCGCTTGAGCCTAGGAGTTTGAGACCAGCCTGAGCAAGACAGTGAGACTCCATCTCTAATTTTTTTCTTAAAATAAAGAAATTCAGAGAGAAGAAGGAAGAGGATTGATGTGTTTATCCAAGGACAAATTTTGTGTACCTGTACATACAACACAACTATGAACCTTCCTTCACGCAGCTCACAATCTAGTAGCGAGAGGAAACTATGAAAACATGAGCCCCCACGGTGAGGAAAAAGGCGCGCATCAGAGAAAAGAAAAATGCTGCGATGATCCAATGGCAGGAGCAGCGCGCATCCACTTTGTTTTTTTTGAGATGGGGTTTCGCTCTGTCTCCCAGGCTGGAGTGCAGTGGCTTGATCTCAGCTCAATGCAGCCTCAACCTCCCAGGCTCAAGTGATCTTCCCATCTCAGCCACCCAAGTAGCTGGGACTACAGGCGTGCACCACTACACTTGTTTACTTTTTGTAGAAACAGGGTCTCACAATGTTGCCAAGGCTGGCATTCTGAAGGGCGGGTGGGGCTTCATCCTACAGAGATGAAAGGCAGAAGAAGCTCAGAGCCCAAAGCAAAGGGGTGGAGGACAAGGGCGTCTTCAGAACAGAGTGGCTCGGCTGAGACATCCAGTAGAATGCCACCAGGTAGAGGTGTGGTGGAAAAACACAGGGTCACAGGGTGAATGCTCACATGTGAGGAGCAAACCACCACAGAACATGACAGAAACACGGTGTACTAAATCAGGCTTCAAATTGCAGCCCTGCAACTTCAGAGCTACCACAGGTAACCCAGAAAGGGAGCACGGACAGCACCGCCCACTGCCTGAGGCTATGTGATGGACCAGAAACCTGTGCTTACTAACAACCTGCCTTATTCCAGAAGGAATTCAGGAAACACAAAGACACTCACAGTACAGCAAAATAAAGTAAATGTGAATCATGTTGGCTGAGGAGAAAGTGAAGAGTCTGACTATGTCATAAAGTTTACCTCTACTCTAAACTCATTACTGGTGAGCCACCAATCTGACTTTAAGTTTTCTAGCAGCTAAATTGAAGAGGAAAATGTAATCAGGTAAAGGTTTATAAGATGCAAACAAAACAGAACAGCCACCACAGTTGCTGAGAACACGCGCAGCTCCAGCTCCAGGAGAAACAGGGTGGCCATCTCCCGGGGCTGCCCCACAGCAGGCGTGTGAGCCCCAAAGCCAGCATCTCTCAGGGTGAACAGTGACTACGAGCTTCATGGGGCCACATGCCTCCAGCACAAGCTGAGGAAATCTCCCAGGGCAATTCAAGGAACAGGGTCTCACAATGTTGCCCAGGCTGGTCTCAAACTCCTGGGCTCAAGCGATCCCCCTGCCTTGGCCTCCCAAAGTGTTGGGAGGTTAGATGTGAGCCACTGCATCTGGCCCCGCACGCACTTTATAGAGGAGGGCTTTGCATCCTGAAGGGCGGGTGGGGCTTCATCCTGCAGAGATGAAAGGCAGAGGAAGCTCAGAGTCCAAGGTAAAGGGGAGCGCCTAAGAAAAGTGACTCCATTGGGACCACGGTGAGAGGGTCCCGATACACAGCTTGGGTTAAGCCAGACACTGATTTCAAAGTATCTCGGAATGGTGGACTCAGCCCCTGTCAGGAAATTCTCTCTCTCCAGCAGGCTCCTGGTAGATATTTAGTAGCAGCTGAAATCAAGATTATGTTCTGACTGACACTTGCCGATGGTTAAAGAGCTATATATGCTTTGAGGGCCAGCTGAACTGGGGCAGGACTAACGCCCTCTGGTGAAAATACGGGAACCCAAACACACAAGTCAGAGCAGGAGGTGTCTCCCCCACCCCCAAACAATAACGCTGACCTTGGATTTGGGTTAAGTGCCTAGCCCAGTGTGTGAGTGTTCAGTAAGTGGAAACCATCATCACCGTCATCAGGTAATGGAAAACCATCAAAGCTTTGAGCTGGCTTGTTAGCCAAGAATAGTAGTAGTGTATCAGCTACTACTAATATTCACAGCTGACAATTACTGAGCACTTGCTCCGTGCCAGGAATCACGGGAAGCAACTCGCATGCATTTCCTCAATACTCCCTCCCAGTAACGGCGAGGACACAAAACTGTTAGAGCCAGGACTGGAATCCAGGCAGGCCCCAAAGCACTCCAGTGGAGCCTGCCAAGGTGGGCAGAGTCTACCATGCTAATGAGGTCCAGTATTTGACCACCACTCCTAGTTCAGCAAGTTTAACAGAAAACCTAAAACTAAACCTAAAATCTAAAAATTTGAGCAAATGCATAAAAAGCAGGCTGTTAAAGTGGATCATAAATCTTGCATCACTCACTGGAAAACCACTCAAATATCTCTGAGACACGGCCTCTGAGGAGGGCACTCCGTGTGGCTCGTATCACCCTGGTGACAAACCACTTGCACCTGGGTGGTCATCTGACCATATTTAACAGGTGACGCACAGAGCCATTTGCATCCACTGTGGTCAACATTTAGGAAGTTTTAAGCTGAGATTTGCCAAACTGTAGCCTACTGGATTCCAGGTTCTCTTGACATCTCTTTCTAGTAGCCACGTCTTGCACTTCCCGAGTATAAACGAACTGAGATGCAAATAAAAAAAAGGAGGATTTAAGAATACTGAAAAGAGAAAAACCAAGAAAGCATAATCACTAGTGTAGAGATAACAGCATTTCTGAATTCCCTGAAAACAATCTATATAAATGCATGTGAAATAATACACCAGCATCTGTGGCCCACACGTCACCTATCAGGAACGGATGTCAGAATATAAGGTAAAAATGTTACTCTGAAAACACAAATCCTCACAAATCATTAGGCAGTAAGTAAGGCTGAATCCAGCACCCCCCACCCACAGCGCAGTGAGGCAGTGTCTAGCAGCCGTAGTGCTCCCCGCGCCCCAGTCCAGTCTCTGGCAACTTCAGATACTTCCCACTAATAATCAGAAGCCTTTCAACATTTTCACAACATCTCAAAACTGACCCCTTTTCTAGCTTAAATGGCACGGATCTGGAAAAGCAAACTATACGCAGAATCAGAAAAGATGACTGCCCCTGAGGGATTACAGAAAAAGCGGCAGTCAGGTGTTCAATGAAGTAAAATGTGTCCAATGATAGCGCAGGGGAGGGGGATCAGTTGAGCTGAAACTGGCAAGAACTTAACTCCAGGGAGCTCACAATAGGCAAGGAACCGGATTTCCCGCTGCCTGAACGCCCAGTATTCGCACACTGATAAGAACGCCTCCCCATAATCCCCTGGCCAGCGCCTCCAACACCCCCAATCCTTTCCCCAGGAATCCAGTCCCAGTTTCTGCAGTTCCTGTAACAGCCACATTCCCACACAAGTGCTGCCTGAGCTCCCCAAGACCTCCAACAATCACCCCCCAGTGCCCTCGAAGGTCTATTCAGAGAAGTCACAAAGATGCAGTCACCGAGGAAATTCAAGGACCTCCAACTTACCAAAAGGCTTTCGGCTTTTGGTAACCTTCCTATTCCCCTCCTAAACCTACAACCTAGTTTTCATTTCTCGAGAAGCCTTTCCCTGTGCTCACGCACGCAGTTGTTAGCTGGCTGGGTGAGACACTCCAAGCAGTAACAGCGGTAGCCACAAAATAAACCAGAAGCATCTCCACCATGAAGCAGTAATAACAATTTGTCCTAATGATTCCTTTCTCCTTGGAAAATCAACTTCAGAAAGAAGGTTATCCACTGTGAGCAGGGCAGGCTCGCGGCTTCTTGGTCCGGAGACCCAGGTCCCACTGGCCCACTCACCATTGGAGAGAGCTTGCTGAAGCTCGGTGTCCGATATCACTCCACTCCTGTCTTTATCAACCCTACAACATCAAGAGGAGCAAATAAGCTGGCGATCGAAAGTCCAGGAAAAGCAAAACAAACGTCTCCTGTCAACCCTGCACCGACTCTGGAAGGCTCCCTCCTGGAACCTCCGCCTCTCCCATCCCCCTGAAGAGTACAGGGGAATCAAGGAAGTGCCCCAGGAGCCGACGTCCAGTGTGGTCTTTCCCTAAGAGGACAATCATCTTTCCCTCTCTTTTCCCACCTCAATCCTTCCCTTCCTTCCTCTCCTGGCCTGTCTGAATTCCCATTTGCACCAGTTTCCCTTTTTCACAAACAAGAAAAGATTCCCTCAGATAACTAAGCCATTCCCTGGCCATGAGTTACTACAGTTTCGGTCATTCATTCAGTGGAAAAGCGACCAGGGACAGAAGGCGCCGCCATAAAGGTCACCTGCCCCGAGCAGATGCCAGGTGGCTGCTTCTTCCTTGGCTGCTGACATTTTAACAGCGGCCCACGCAGTCTGTTTCCACTTTCCCCAAACAAGCACCCTGGAGACCCTCCACCTGGCGGCTCTTGAGGCGAGAAAAAGGGCGTAGCCCAGGAGCCGGTGGCCGCGACCTCGGGTCTGCAGTGGCGCACTCTGCACCTTGGGAAGGGCCCGACGCACAGGACAGGGACCGGGCAGGAGGCAGGGGCGGCCGCAGGGGACGGGAGGCACCGCGGGGGACCCGGCAGGGGATGGGGGCGGCCACGTCGGTCGAGGCAGGGGTCGGGGCAGGGGACGGGAGAGGCCGCGGGGGACCCGGCAGGGGATGGGGGCGGCCACGTCGGTCGAGGCAGGGGTCGGGGGCGGCTCCGGGGGTCGGGGCAGGGGACGGGAGAGGCCGCGGGGGACCCGGCAGGGGTCGGGGGCGGCCGCGGCGGTCGGGGTAGGGGTTGGAGTCGGCCGCGAGGGTCGGGACAGGGGTCGGGGGCGGCTGCCGGGGAGGCGGGAGGTGCCGGGGCGGTGCCAGCCCGCACCTCTGGAAGACTTTCCACAGGAAGCGCTGGTCGGGCAGCGTCGCGCCCGCAGCAGGCCCAGGGCCGGCCCCAGGGCCGGGGCGGTAGGAGTAGGCGGCCAAGGGCCAAGGCGCGCGGCTGGGCTGAGGCGCCTGCAGCGACGGGCGACCTCTCAGGGCGACACCGCTTCCGCCTCCGCCGGGGGCAGGGCGGGGCGTTACCGCCACTTCCGGGGGCGCAGGAAATGCGCGTGGTCCGGGATGCTCCGGCGCAGGCCGCCTGCGCGCCGGGCGGGAAGGCGCTTAGAGAAAATGTCCCGCGCTGCGACCCGGGACAGGCAGTGATGGAGCAGGGACTTAGTTTGCCTTTTAGTTCTTGTATAAAAAGAAGTTTTGACGTGAATATGATTCACGCTAACAGTCGGAAACTCTGGGCGGGGCGCAGTAGCTCACACCTGTGATCCCTGCGCTTTGGGAGGCGGAGGCTGGCGGAGCTCTTGAGCCCAGCGGTTGGGACCAGCCTGGGCAGCATGGCTAGACCTCATCCCTACAAAAATTACAAAAAGTAGTCGGGCATGGTGGCGGGCTCCTGTGGTCCCATCTACTCCGTGGGCTGAGGCGGGAGGATCGCCTGAGCCCGGGAGGTCGAGGCCGCAGGGAGCTGAGATCACTGCACTCCAGCCCGGTGGACAGCGAGACTCTGCAAAAAAAAAAAAAAAAAAAAAAAAAGCAAAAGCAGGCCGGGTGCGGTGGCTGACGCGTGTAATCCCAGCACTTTGGGAGGCCGAGGCCGGTGGATCACCTGAAGTCGGGAGTTCGAGACCAACCTGGACAATATGGAGAAACCCAGTATCTACTAAAAATACAAAATTAGCCGGGCGTGGTGGCGCACGCCTGTAATCCCAGCTACTCCGGAGGCTGAGGCAGGAAAATTGCTTGAACCCAGGAGGCGGAGGTTGCAGTGAGCAGAGATCAGGCCATTGCACTCCAGGCCTGGGCAACAAGAGCAAAACTCCGTCTCAAAAAAAAAAAAAAAAGGCAAAGCACAATTCGCGTTCGCTTGGGAAGGGCAGTGCGCAGCGTTCCCGGTTGTCTGTTCCGCCCCCAAAAGCTTCCCTCCGTTAGGTTTAACCTGCGTCCCCGCGCTTTGCATCAGCGCGGTCCCCGACCCCCTGCAGCTGGAAACACTGGGCGCCTCCCTGCCGGGCTCCTTCCCGCTCTGGTGGTGGTGAGCCCTGCCTTCCCTGAGACAGCACTGCCTTCGTGCTGGACACAGTTCTATGGTGGAGCCTGGAGTGCCTGTAGCACAAATCCCGGAATTGGGAAGTGCCCAGCTTTGGGCCACTGTGATCCCTGGGTCTTTCCCGCATGGGTAGTCGCGTTTGGCCTTCCACTCCAGTCCTGTGTCCTGTGTCCCGGTTCAGGATACTACAATTATTCTCGTTATTTCAGCTTTTCAGGTTCTTCAGTGCCTCATTCCATGAATGCTAACTTTTTTCATCCTCATAGTTCCTAGGATTGTCTCTGAATTTTTACCCAGTTGCCTACCAAGAAGTTGTCTGTGTCTACTGCAGGGGACGGTGCAGGTCTGAATATCTTACTCGCAGCTCACCGTTTTGGTGCCTTTGATCCGTGTTAGGAATTATCCATATCTTCTCTCTGGGCAATATTCTACTTTCTTTTTATATTGACCCAATTATTTTACTTCTTTGGTGTGTCCTTTCTCCTAAAACATATGGGTTCACTTTGAAACCTTGAAACCCACATTTACAAAAACATTTTCAATAGGAAACATTGTTCTATGACTCATTAGTGGAGTACCATAAACATTTACATTTCCAGACCACCCATTGCCCAGTGGTTTTCTTGGTCTCAGTACTCATGAAAATGGTCTGAAGGTTTGTTTTGGGTTCCTAAGCAGTAGACACACACACAACACTGCCTGTCAGTTATTTCTTGGAAACTAAATCAGCCCTTCTGTTGCCATCCTATCATGCTTTAGGGGTGCCTGTGCTAGTTTTTAATTCTTTATCCTAACACTTAAATGTCTGCTCAAACGCCCATATTAATACTTCCTCTTAGTTTACAAAAGGATTTACTTTCTTACTGGTTGGGATGAAGCTGCCTGAGGTTGCCACCTGTTATTTTTCTTTCATTTATTGGACCATGTCATCCCATTACATGTCAACCATGGAGGTTTTCAAACTGTGGTCCCTGGACATGTTAAAAATGCAAATTCTCAGGCCAAACCAGGACTGAATCGGAAGATCTGGGGTAGGGTCCCTCCAGGACTGAATTGGAAGATCTGGGGTAGGGACTCCCCAGGACTGAATCGGAAGATCTGGGAGGGTCTGGCGCTGTGCACCCCGACATCCCCTCACTACCCCACCGCCTCTCCCTGCCCTGTGGTCACCACAGCAGCCGCCTCTGCAACCCTGACCATCAGCGTGCAGGTCCCAGGGCTCAGGGGTCTCCTAACCTGTGCACCCCAACATCCCCCTCACTACCCCACAGCCCCTCCCTGGCTGTGACTCTGCGTGGCTCCTCTCCTACTGCTGCCAGAAGGTTTTCGTAAAGCCCGACTCAGGGCGTGCATGGCCTCTCCTGCTCCCACACGTGGGCTCCCTATCCCCTCTAGCTCAGCAAACACACAGCACATCCAGGAGCCACGTGGGACCACAGTGTCCCATGGCCGGTCCCCCAGGTCCCTTGGATGTCTCACCCTGGTGAGCCCCTTGCTCCGGCTCCCTCCAGGAAGCCCCTGTCTCACCATACAGAAGGGATCTCTTCCCTCCTGAGCCATCGGTACCCGACCCTCCCTCTCCTCTGTCACCCCATTTGTGGCAGGTCAGCCACACCCGTGAGACCCGGAGCTCTGTGAAGGCCGTCACGGCTTCTTATGATGGTGCCCAAACAGTGCAGGTGGCCGGAAGCTGTTCCCTGATGAAAGAAAGAAGAGGAAAGGAGGAGTGAGGGAAGAAGGCCTTTTCTATTCCCAAGAGACTTCTGTAGGAATTTTTGGGTGATACTGAGCATGGTAGGCCCAGGCCATCTTTCCATGGGAGGGAGCCAGAGTACAGCAGGCTCAGCCGCGGGCAGGGGCTCAGGGCACCAGGGAAGCATTTGTGTGGGCTGCCCCCACGAGCTGCCTTTGCCACCAAGTCCGGCTCTTCCAGCCAGGCCTTGGGCCGGCCCTGATTTCCCTTCGGACAAGGTCTTCAGTCCACGGAGAGGACGGCCCACCTCCTGCCCCTGGGTCAGTGTGCGGCCCCAGGGAGGAGCTGTGTGAATCCGGGAGGTGCTGGGGAGCAAGGGTGCTCCACCAAGGGAGGCAGGAGGCCGGAGACCAGCCCAGCCCAGGAGGAGCATGGCCAGGAGTCCCACCAAAGCCACTGGACCCGGGGAGCCTCCAGTGACCCAGCCTTGGAGGGTCAGCACTGTCCCTAGGACGGATTCCGCTTTGCACACAGGTCTCGCTGTCTGTGGGGGCTGCAGGCCCCGATGCCTGGGCACACAGACTGATGGCAACCCTCAGGGTGGGAGGCCCCAGATGGGACTTCCTGGCCCGCCTGGGGTGGCAGGAGGGTGGGAGAGGACGGAGCGTCTGTGCACATGTGTGAGAGCCACAAGGATGGCATATCTGTGAAGACGGCTTCTCCCAGTCGTGGCTGCCTTCCATGTGTGGGCGGTGATGGTGGAGCCATGACTGCAAGGGACAGCCTTTGCTGGGTGGTCTTCCTGCCTCTGATCCCTTTCCTGGGCTGAGGAGCCTGGCTCTGGGGCTCAGGGTGTGGGGTTTGCTAGCACCGGCTCCTGCCATAGACATCCTGGTGGCCCTGGCACAGGCACGTCCTCCAGCATGGTTCCTAGACCCCCCAAGCGGGACCCCTAGGCCCCTGAGTGTCGGCAGGAGTGAGGCAGGCAGTACCAACTGCACTTGGGTGAGCCTGGTGGCCAGGGGTGGACCCAGCAGGAGCAGGCCAGGCCACCCCCAGCAGCCGCCCGAGCCTGTGTCTTTCCTACCGCACAGCACAGCCGGGACATCGGGGTCAGGCCATTACTTGTGCTTCTAGTCCCTACATCACCCACAACTCACCCCTAACCTGTGCCTGGCTGTGGTGCCCGCAGCCTGGGCTCCACATAAACACAGGCCAGGAAGTCCCATCTGGAGCCTCCCACCCCAAAGGTTTCCGGCAGTCTGTGCTCCTCAGGCACCAGCCCTGCAGCCCCCACAGACAGGGAGACCTGTGTGTGAAGAATCCGTTTGTGGGACAGTGCTGACCCTCCAGGGCTGGGTCACTGGAGTCTCCAGTGGCTTTGGTGGGACTCCTGGCCAGGCTTCTCCTGGACTGGTCCTGGGCTGGGCCTGGGCTGGTCTCCGGCCTCCTGCCTCCCTTGGTGCAGGACCCTTGCTCCCCAGCTTCCCTGGGAAATCTGACGCCATCTGATCCCCGCATGCATCCAGCACCCCTGACGCCGGTGGAGTTGCCTTTCTGTGTGTATAGCTCCTAACAGGGCAGCACAGCCGTTCTGAAACCTTGCACATCCTCACTGGGGTGGCTGAGGCTGGGCCACCGGGTGTTCACCTCCTGACCCTGGAACTGTGCACAGGACCTCTCTTCAGATAGGAGGCAGGTCTTTGTGGCGGTGATTAAGTTAAAGATCTTGAGATAAGGAGGTCATTCTGGATTAACCCGTTGGCCCTAAACACATGGCAAGTGTCCTTACACAGAGGCAGAGGGAGGTTAGACGCAGACAGAGGAGGAGGCCACCTGGACACGGAGGCAGAGGTGCAGCAATGCGGCCGTGGCTCAGGGATGCCTGGAGCCACAGAAGCTGGCGGAGGTGGGAGAGTCCTCCCCTGGAGCCTCTGGAGGGAGCACAGCCCGTGGACTCCTTGGTTTCAGACCCCTCCCTGCTGAGTGGGGAGAGAATGAGCCCGTTGTTTCGAGCTGCCCAGGCTGAGGGAATCTGCCATGGCAGCTCCAGGACCCTCGGACCCTCAGCTCAGAGCCCCTCCAGCACTGAGCAAGACGACCATTCAGGGCCACCCCTCCCCGCCCAGCCGGCGTGTGCCTCGCTGCTCACCCAAGCACACTGCCTTCAGTTACAGATGCCCGCCTGGGATGTGTGGGACAGGGGCTGCGGCTTCCCTGGGGATGGGGTTCATGGAGCCTGCCTGCAGCCGTGCTCTTGTTTAGGTGCTGAGTGAAGCTGGACGTGGGTGAGATGGGGCATTCTGTCCAAGGGTCTCTTGGGGGTCCACGAGGACTCTGTTCTGATGATACTGCCCTCCTTCCTGAGGCTGCCTGTGGGGCTCCATGGAGGCCATGGGGTGGTGAGGACGGAAGAACACCTAGGCTGGGCTCCTGGGACCCCAGCAGCAGCTGAAGGCACTTGGAGCACCACAATTCCCACCCACGGGCCAGGCAAGGCCAGAACGGTCCCCAAAGAAGGGAGCAAGGAGACAGGGCCTTTTAGTGATAATATAATAACCAAAAAGTTCTTTAAACATTGTTTCATTTTTTTCTGTCACTCAATCTTTTTAAAATTACATGTCCTGTTTTTATTACTTGCACCCATCTAATTATTGCCATCTATACCAAACAAAAAAATCTATATACCAATGTTCACAAAGCATTTAAGATGCCTATGAAATGTAATAAGAACTAACTGCGGCTGCACAATATTCCCTTGTATGCATGTTACCACCATGCTGATGCTGGGCACTCAGGTTTTCTTTATTATAATGAATTCTGCAATGAACATCTTTCTATATAAATTTTTTTGTGAGTACTTTGCATTATTTCCTAAAATAAATTAGAAGAAGGAACGATGAATCGGAGAATGTAAACATTTGGGGCTTTTGAAACAGACAGTTTTTATAAATTAGAGTCTGTAGTTTTAATTCAGCAAGATTGTTGTGTCTCTGAAGATTTTTCACGGTGGTCTCATCTGATGGCACTTCCTCATCCTCCGCGGAGCTGTGTGTGTATGTGTGTAGGGCCCAGGGTGCTGACCGGGCAGTTCTTCAACACAGTGAGTGGCAGCAGGAGCCCCGAAGGTTCTCAGGCCTTGTCTCCATGGAGGGCGTTTTGTGGCCTCTCCCAGGGCAGCCGGCAGGAACCAGGTGAGAACAGATGTGTCTGTAGCAGGAGACCATTGATGCCTCTGAGGTTGTAGGGAGGTTGGTATTTACCTTTTCCTCCTGGTCCATTCTGAAGCTCCAAAGGACGGTCGGTCGGTTTAATACAGAGACACAATTACAGCAAGCATCTAGTGTGAGGCTAGTCGCGCATTTTGGCTAGAATTACTCAGGGTGCTGGAAAATCACAAAGCTTTTCATGTAAACTTGCAAATTGCTAGCATTCTCTCTGCAAGACAAGATGCTGTCTGTTCCCTGACCCCTGACTCTACACCCCAGCTTGTTCTGACCCTGATTGTTCCAAGCAACTGACATACTTAGAGCAGTTTGGAGCCACGTCGTGGCCTTTTGAGGCCGGCGTGCTGTGATATTTTCCTACAGAGCACGGTCACTTCCAGAGGCGAGAGAGGGACAGAATTCTATTCTGAGAATCCCTGGGATGCACACCGCGGTGGCTGCATGAAGGCAGATGCTGGGGAACAGCCTGGAAAGGATGTGGGGCCCACGGCCCCTGGCAGTGCCCGGAACTGAGCAGCTCCTCCCCACCTTCCTGGAGGAGAAGTCCTGGGCCAGATGCCTGAGAATGACACACACAGGTTCTTCAGAGATACAGAGTGACCCACCGTCTGCTTTGCTGGGACTGTCCAGTGTTAGTAGGGAAAGTCCTGCATCCGGAACGCTGGAGCGGTGGCTGCACCAGCTTAGAACCAGTCTCTGATTTTAGGGGTGAGGAAAGTAGAGGTGAGTGCTCTACCTGAATGTTCACCAGCTCGGGGATGCAGCTGAGCAGTGGACATCAGTCAGACATCTCTATGAAGTGTGAGCGAGAAGAGTATCATGGAACCATTAGGGGCCGCTTGAGTTTAGGCCCAAACCCGTGAGGCCCGCCGCATCCAAACACTCGGGGCCACTTGCCATCATCGGGGGTGGCCCACCTTTCTTCTGAGCAAGGATTCTCTTCCTGTCTGGAGGGAGCAGTTTGGCTACAAAGCTGCCTTTTAGAGTGAGACCCCGTCTCCCCTCCCTGCGTTCCCAGGACTTTGTGAAGAAGAGAAGATGAGTGGCCCTTCCTTTCTCCTGGATCCCGGCTGTGGGGCTGCCTGCTGCCCTCCTCCTCCCGCCCTAGGCTACCTGACCCGTGGAGGCCGACCTGAGACAAATGCATCTGCAAACACCAAGTGCCCCGTCTTCTAGGCCATTCCAGGGACTGATGAGTCAACACGGGCTTCTTATCCTAATGTTTTAATTTGGAACTCCGCTATTGATCTGATGTTTACAAAGGAATCCATGCGTGACATTAAACTGTCAAAAGAGAAGCGTGCACCCTGAGAGAATTCCTGCCTGAGATACTGTCTTTTTGTGAGTGTAAGTGCAGAGAGAGCCCACGCAAACCACAGGACACCAGAGCCACCGTCCTGCCCCTCCAGGCTGCCGGCACTCGGGCTCACCCTCTCTGGAGAAGCCATTCTCCAGATTCATTCTGGCCTCAGATTCTCCTTCCAAAACATTGCAAATAGAATGTCAGGCAAAGAAAGAAAGAGCCAGGCACACATGGAGAGATGGCAGCATGAGTGTAAGTGGTGAGAAACCCAGGGAATGAAAACGTCTACACGAGAATGCAGACACAGTGCCCTCAGATGGCTGCAGAGAGCACTGGAGACCCAGCGAATGAAAACATCTACACGAGAATGCAGACACAGCACCCTCAGATGCCGGCTGCAGAGAGCGCTGGAGACACTGCAAATGAAAACATCTACACGAGAATGTAGACACAGCATCCTCAGATGGCTGCAGAGAGCGCTGGAGACACTGCAAATGAAAACATCCACATGAGAACGCAGACACAGCGCCCTCAGACGCCGGCTGCAGAGAGCACTGGAGACACTGCAGATGAAAACATCTACACAAGAATGTAGACACAGCGTCCTCAGATGGCTGCAGAGAGGGCTGGAGACACTGCAAACGAAAACATCTACATGAGAATGTAGACACAGCGTCCTCAGATGGCTGCAGAGAGCGCTGGAGACACTGCAAATGAAAACATCTACACGAGAATGCAGACACAGCGTCCTCAGATGGCTGCAGAGAGTGCTGGAGACACTGCAAATGAAAACATCCACACAAGAATGCAGACACAGCGTCCTCAGACGCTGGCTGCAGAGAGCACTGGAGACCCAGCGAATGAAAACATCTACACGAGAATGTAGACACAGCATCCTCAGATGGCTGCAGAGAGCGCTGGAGACACTGCAAATGAAAACATCTGCACGAGAATGCAGACACAGCGTCCTCAGACGCCGGCTGCAGAAAGCACTGGAGACATTGTCCATGAGAAGAAAAAGACAAGGTCAAGAACTTCAGTGGAGAAATAAAAATTACACAAAAAGGAAAGAATTTTTTTTTTTTTTTTTTTTTTTTTTTGCTGATTGTATACTTCCTATTCACCCTCCACTTTCTTTCTAGAACTCCAACTTTTCTCATTGCGTTCTCTATTTTCTCACTGCAGTCTCTACCTCTATGCCTATTTGTAAATGCAATACAAAAATGATTGCCTGGAAAAAATACAAGCCATGTTTCAGAACTCAATAAGTGGGTTTAAAAATAGTTTAGATATCATTGAAAAATAATGAATAATTGGAAAGTAGGTCAGAAGAAAATTCTCAGAATGAAGGATAGGAGCATAAGGAGGAAAATAGAGAAGAGCAAGTGTGAGGGACTGAACCGTGTCCTCCCAGAATGCACATGTGGAAGCCTGGCTTAGTTCTGGCTGCCATAACGAAATGCCATAGACTGGGGGGCTTAGAAACAACAATGCATTTCTCAGAGCTTTGAAGGCTGGGGAGTCTCAGATCAAGGTACCGGCAGATTCTGTGTGTGGTGAGGACCGGCTTCCCTGGTGTGTCACTGCGTCCTCACGTGGTGGATGGGGGAGGGGCACTCTGGGGCCTCTTTTATGAGCAGCCGGGCATCTTGGCCACTCTCCTGTGGAGAGTTAGGTGTGGACAAAAAGTATTTGGTAAAAAAAGTTTGAAACCAGCAATGAGACCCTCCCCAGCTCTGTCCTTTCTACCTCCCACATAAGATGCTTTTCTTTTAGTAAAAGGGAGGGGCCTGGGCCGGAGGGGCCTGGGCCAACCTGGCCTGCTGCTGCTCCCACATCTCCAGGACTCCTCCACAGGCAGGGTGGGGCCGCCACCAGCTCTGCCCAGCAAACTGTGGGCACAAGGGCTGGGGGTCAGGCTAGGCTGAGGCAGCTCCTATGCCTGCTCTGTGACCCAGAGACCATAGCCCTGGGGGCTGTGGGAGGGCCACCCGGCCCGGGTTCAGCAGTGACATAAGTGACACACAGACCCTTTGCTTTGAGCCAGTGGGAGGTGGGTGTTACTGCAGCGCAGTCCCCGCCTTGGTGATGCCACCAGCATGTGCGGCGCTCACCTGCACTGCAGGACCACCCCCTCTGTAGGACCACCTGCCTCCTCACCCCACACACAAGTCCTTGGGGGCACCTCTTGGCCCTTGTGCCTGTGTGGAGCCTGATGCCTATTTGAATAAATTATTAGAAAAATTATTAGGTGAGGCCGGGCACAGTGGCTCATGCCTGTAATCCCAGCACTTTGGGAGCCTGAGATGGGCGGATCACGAGGTCAGGAGATCAAGACTCATCCTGGCTAACACGGTGAAATCCGTCTCTACTAAAAATACAAAAAAATTAGCCAGGCGTGGTGGCAGGTGCCTGTAATCCCAGCTACTCAGGAGACTGAGGCAGGAGAATGGCATGAACCTGGGAGGCGGAGGTTGCAGTGAGCCGAGATTGCGCCACTGTACTCCAGCCTGGGCGACAGAGCAAGACTCCATCTCAAAAAAAAAAAAAAAAAAAAAAAAAAAATTATTAGGTGAAAGGAGCCAGACACGAAAGCAACCATGTGTCTTGTGATGGCATTCATATGAAATGCTTGGAATAAGCTGCTCTATGGCAGAAAGCAGATTGGGAGCAGCCGGAGGCTGCGGAGAGAGGGAGCTGGTAGTGAATCCAGGGCTCCTTTTCAGGGTAATAGAAATGTTTTGCAATGAGATTCTAGTAATGCCAATATACTAACAACTACACCTCTTTCAGATGCTGCAGGTGGACAGGTGACAGGTGGGGACGCGGTCCCTGTCCCTGGCACTCCCGTCGAGAGGGCACAACCCTCTGTGCTTAGGCTGGTGGCATCATGGCTGCAGATGCTCCTGCCCCAGCACAGCCGTTTCTTCCCAGACTCTCATGTGGCCCTGAGTCACTGGGGATCAGAATGAGCATGAGAATGTGGATTCGCAGAGCCCAGGTGGGGTTTTTTCACAAGGCCCCGGGGGCAAGGCTGAAGCTGGTAGCTCAGAAACTGGAGCTGGCTGTCAGTATCAAAACACTGCTCAGTGACAGGGGCTGTATGGTCTGGGGGAGTCCAAGAAAATCATCCAAGAGTGGAGGAAAAACTGTTCTGAAGCCTTCCCGCCTCCAGTGAAATTCCTTGGATGGGAAAGCCTGGGGAGGGAGGGTCCCCGTTCCCCCATCCCCCCATCCCCACTCACCCTGACAAGGGACAGTTTCCCTGGGGACGTCCTCGGACCCGCCCTGGGTACTCAGATATTTAGAAGATGTTCTGATATTCAGTGATTTTCAGAGTAGTGGTGTTAAAGTTACACATATATATGCAAAAATAAGAAAATAAACGAATTCCTATTCTTCCACCTAGAGAACACTACCCGTTTTACCTTTTTTGATGTTTCTAAATAAAATCTTCAAACGAGATCATGCTGTTCCTGCTATGTAGTTACTTTTAATTCTCTCAGTGATGTCTTAGAGCACCTTCCTGTTTAAACGAGCGCGTGACGCTGCGTTCACGGGCAGTTTTACAATGGGATGCCGCAAATACATTTCAAGGCATAAAACAGAGCTCCACTGCACCCCGCAGGCACGTGGATCTGATTTTCCTCTCCTGCAGAGTTTGCTGAAACCGAGCTACCCCGCACCCCGCAGGCAGGTGGACCTGATTTTCCTCTGCTGCAGAGTTTGCTGAAACCGAGCTACCCCGCACCCCGCAGGCAGGTGGACCTGATTTTCCTCTGCTGCAGAGTTTGCTGAAACCGAGCTACCCCGCACCCCGCAGGCAGGTGGATCTGATTTTCCTCTGCTGCAGAGTTTGCTGAAACCGAGCTACCCCGCACCCTGCAGGCAGGTGGACCTGATTTTCCTCTGCTGCAGTTTGCTGAAACCGAGCTACCCCGCACCCCGCAGGCAGGTGGACCTGATTTTCCTCTGCTGCAGTTTGCTAGGGGCTAAGGGTGAGAACCGCGGGAACGAACTAATGCGCTGCAGTGTCGGGAAACACGGCCCACAGCGCCACCGTGTGGTCTCCGCGTCCCCAGTCCGGAGCCGCAGCCTACGCGCTGCTGCTGGCCCTGAGCCTGTTCCCTTCCTGCAGTCCCCAGGAGCGGACGCTATTCGGGTTTGTTTTTAAACACTCCAGCTGCGCAAGCATCTTCTCAGGACGTCCTGCGTGCTGCCCACACTCTCTTGTGGATGGTCCCCCGGCTCCGGCCGAGTCCCTCCTGGGAGGGCTTCCCTGAGGCCTTCCTCCATCCTGGGCGGTGGCGGGGCTTGCAGGAGGCCTCAGAGCTCTGTCGGAGCCGGACAGACCGCTGTCCTGGCCAGTGCAGGGACAGAAAGGAGGACGCCTTGGAGGGAGGTGGAGACCAGAGTCGTGAGCAGCCCTGAGAAAAGCTGGCGAAGGGGCAGACATCCATCCCACCAGCAGGAAGCCGCGCCCAGCACGGTCATGCTCAGCCTCAGTGATCCGGGCGGGAAAGACCGAGACAGAGATTCTTCTCACACCCACCAGGCCACCGGATCCAGCCAGCACCGGGGCAAGCGGACCCAGGGCCGTCTACACCTGGGCTTTCCTTCCCAGCTTCCCCGCTCTCAAATTCAGTTGAAAGTGGGTTTGTAAGAATTGTATATCTAGGAAACCCCATCGTCTCAGCCCAAAATCTCCTTAAGCTGATCAGCAACTTCAGCAAAGTCTCAGGATACAAAATCAATGTGCAAAAATCACAAGCATTCTTATACACCAATGACAGACAGAGAGCCAAACCATGAGTGAACTCCCATTCACAATTGCTTCAAAGAGAATAAAATACCTAGCAATCCAACTTACAAGGGATGCAAAGGACCTCTTCAAGGAGAACTACAAACCACTGCTCAACAAAATAAAAGAGGACACAAACAAATGGAAGAACATTCCATGCTCATGGATAGGAAGAATCAATATCGTGAAAATGGCCATACTGCCCAAGGTAATTTATAGATTCAATGCCATCCCCATCAAGCTACCAATGACCTTCTTCACAGAATTGGAAAAAACTACTTTAAAGTTCATATAGAACCAAAAAAGAGCCCACATTGCCAAGACAATCCTAAGCCAAAAGAACAAAGCTGGAGGCATCAAGCTATCTGACTTCAAACTATACTACAAGGCTACAGTAACCAAAACAGCATGGTACTGCTACCAAAACAGAGATATAGACCAATGGAACAGAACAGAGCCCTCAGAAATACAACCTTCTGATCTTTGACAAACCTGACAAAAACAAGAAATGGGGAAAGGATTCCCTACTTAACAAATGGTGCTGGGAAAACTGGCTAGCCATATGTAGAAAGCTGAAACTGGATCCCTTCTTAACACCTTATACAAAAATTAATTAAAGATGGATTAAAGACTTAAATGTTAGACCTAAAACCATAAAAACCCTAGAAGAAAACGTAGGCATTACCATTCAGGACATACACATGGGCAAGGACTTCATGTCTAAAACACCAAAAGCAATGGCAACAAAAGGCAAAATTGACAAATGGGATCTAATTAAACTAAAGAGCTTCTGCACAGCAAAAGAAACTACCATCAGAGTGAACAGGCAACCTACAGAATGGGAGAACATTTTTGCAATCTACTCATCTGACAAAGGACTAATATCCAGAATCTACAAATAACTCAAGAAAAAAACAACCCCATCAAAAAGTGGGCAAAGGATATGAACAGACACTTTTCAAAAGAAGACATTTATGCAGCCAACAGACACATGAAAAAATGCTCATCATCACTGGCCATCAGAGAAATGCAAATCAAAACCACAATGAGATATCATCTCACACCAGTTAGAATGGCGATCATTAAAAAGTCAGGAAACAACAGGTGCTGGAGAGGATGTGGAGAAATAGGAACACTTTTACACTGTTGGTGGGACTGTAAACTAGTTCAACCATTGTGGAAGACAGTATGGCAATTCCTCAGGGATCTAGAACTAGAAATACCATTTGACCCAGCCATCCCATTACTGGGTATATACCCAAAGGAATATAAATCATGCTGCTATAAAGACACATGCACACATATGTTTATTGCGGCACTACTTACAATAGCAAAGACTTGGAACCAACCAAAATGTCCAACAATGATAGACTGGATTAAGAAAATGTGGCACATATACACCATGGACTACTATGCAGCCATAAAAAATGATGAGTTTATGTCCTTTGTGGGGACATGGATGAAGCTGGAAACCATCATTCTCAGCAAACTATCGCAAGGACAAAAAACCAAACACTGCATGTTCTCACTCACAGGTGGGAATTGAACAACGAGAACACTTGGACACAGGAAGGGGAACATCACACACCAGGGCCTGTTGTGGGGTGGGGGGAGGGGGAAGGGATAGCATTAGGAGATATACCTAATGTAAATGACGAGGTAATGGGGGCCGCACACCAACATGGCACATGTATACATATGTAACAAACCTGCACGTTGTGCACATGTACCCTAGAACTTAGAGTATAATAATAATAATAATAATAATCATGTTTACAAGCAAAAGCCACCCTCCAACCTTCTGTCATAGGAGTTTTAATCGTGTGAGGTTTCTAGCCCACGGGCGCCTCTCTCCAGCCCATGGCTCTCTGAGGCAGAAGCAGCCTTTCACTTTCCAAGGTAATGGAACCACCACCCTGCTTGGTGCCCGCCAGCATCTCCCTGTCACTCGAAAGGCAGTGTCCAAACCCCTGCCTGTTACCCTGGGCCCTGTGGGTCTATCCCAGCAGCTCGCCAGCTGTGGTCTCCTTAGACAGCCTCCTTTCCCCCAAGTCCCAGCCTCAGTCCATCAGATGCTTCCAGGTGGGAAGGCTCCAGCAGGCTCCAGGAGGAGCAGATAGAACTTGGGTGATCAGCCACTGGGCATGGTGGCTCATGCCTGTAATCTCAGCACTGTGGGAATCCAAGGCGAGCAGATCACTTGAGATCAGGAGTTTGAGACCAGCCTGGCCGACATGGCAAACCCTGTCTCTACTAAAAAAAAAAAAAAAAAAAAAAAAATAGCTGGGCGTGGTGGCCTGCACCTGTAATCCCAGCTACTTGGGAGGCTGAGGCATGAGAGTTACTTGAACCCAGCAGGCAGAGGTTGCAGTGAACTGAGATTGCACCACTGCACTCCAGCCTGGGTGACAGACTGAGACTATCTCAAAAATAAAAGGTGATCAGGAAGTTCTTGTTTTTGCTTTTTGTTTTTCCCCCTGTGGAACCCTTTTCTCTGCAAAACAGAGGAGTGTTTCTGTGGTGGGGCGCTCAGCTGCCCCCACTCCCCCAGAACTGCTGATCCCACCCTCATGTCTGCATTCTTGAGGTGGTCCTGAGACATGGCTTTGAAAAACACTGCTCGGGCCGGGTGCGGTGGCCACGCCTGTAATCCCAGCACTTTGGGAGGCCAAGGTGGGAGGATCACCTGAGGTCAGGAGTTCAAACCAGCCTGGTCAACATGGTGGAACCCCGTCTCTGCTAAAAATACAAAAATTAGCTGGGCATTGTGGTACATGCCTGTAATCCCAGCTACTTGGGAGGCTGAGGCAGGAGAATTGCTTGAACCCAGGAGGCAAAAGTTGCAGTGAGCCAGGATTGCACCACTGCACTCCAGCCTGGGCAGCAGAGTGAGACTCCATCTCAAAAAAAAAAAAAAAGAAAGAAAGAAAAAGAAAAACACTGCTTGAAACAATAAAGGAACACAAAGATTAAAAAGCTTAGACTTTTCCATATACCTGTTGGCCACTTATATGTATTCTGTTGAGAAATGATCTTTTGTCCACTTTCTATGGGATTATTTATTTATCTATTTTTTTCTGTTGTTTGATTTCCTTGTCTATTCTGGATATTGGCCCCAAAAAGCAAGCGAAAAAATGCTCAGCATCATGAATCATTGGGGAAAGTGCTGATCAAAATCACAATGAGATATCATCTACTCCAGTTCAGACGGCTTTAATTAAAAAAAAAAAACAACCATAACAAATGCTGCCGAGGATGTGGAGAAAGGGGACCCACACACACTGTAGGTGGGAATGTAAATGAGTACAGCCACAATAGACAACAGGATTGAGTTCTTAAAAAATTAAAAATAGAGCTACCCTATGATCCAGCCATCCCCGCTGATGGGTATTTATCCAAAGGAAAGGGGATCCTGTGTGAAAGGGAATCTGCGCTCCCCTGTTTACTGCAGCACTGTTCACAATGGCAAAGATATGGAATCAACCTAGGTGCCTATGAATGGATAAATGGATACAGAACACGTGGTATCTATACGCGATGGAATACTCTGCAGCCATACACAGGAATGAAATCATGTCGTTTGCAACAACATGGATGGAATTGAAAGCTATCATGTTAACAGAAGTAAGCCAGGGGTAGAAAGACAAATGCACCATGTTCTCATTCATTTGTGGGCACTGAAGGAGTGGCTCTCACAGAGGCAGAGAGTTGGCTGGCGGTTCCCAGAGGCTGGGCAGGGTGTGTCGGCGAGAGGCAGACAGAAAGTGAGGCTGGTTATGGGGCACAAACATGCAGTCAGGGGAAGGAGTAAGTTCCAGTGTTCCATAGCACAGTTCACAGACCAAAGGCAACAATCATTTACTGTTTGTTTGTTTCCTTCCTTCCTTCCTCCCTCCCTCCCCTCCCTCCCTCCCTCCCTCCCTCCCTCCCTCTCTCTCTCTCTCTCTCTCTTTCTTTCTTTCTTTCTTTCTTTCTTTCTGTCTCTCTCTCTCTCTTTCTTTTTGACAGAGTCTCACTCTTGTCCCCCAGGCTGCAGTGCAGTGGCGGCATGATCTCAGCTCACTGCAACCTCTGCCTCCTGGGTTCAAACGATTCTCCCGTCAGCTTCCCGAGTAGCTGGGATTACAGGTGTGTGCCACCATGCCTGGCTAATTTTTGTGTTTTCAGTAGAGATGGAGTTTTGCCATGTTGGTCAGGCTGGTCTCGAACTCCTAACCTCAGGTGATCCACCCACCTTGGCCTCCTAAAGCGCTGGGATTACAGGTGTGAGCCACTGCACCTGGTCCACTGTATATTTCAAAATAGCTAGAAGAACTGGAATCTTCCCAACACAAAGAGTAGATGTTCGAAGTGATGGATATACTATATACCCTGATTTGATCACTGCATGCTGTGTGCACAATCAAAATATCACAACTGCCCCGTAAATATGTACAGTTATTATGTATCAATAAACACTTTTCAAAAAAATTTAGATTTGATTACAAAGATATTAAACCCTGTGACACTTCAAAAAACACCAAAACAAAACAAACAAAATCCAACAAAAACCGGAAGCACGCTGTGACAGTTTTGACATCTGATGTCCTCAGTGTCTAGAGGTCTCACAGCAAGAAGGAAGGCACAATCGAATGAAGTTAGATGTGGAAATAGAATCACAACAACCCAGGAAGATGCAATTTGAGTTTTAACTATGAATTTAGCAACTTGCTTAAAAATAGTAATAGTCAATGTTGGCAAATATTCAGAGGAATATGCATTTTCAGATAACTACTAGCAAAAGTATCAGTATAATTTTGTTCTGGAGAGGGATTTGGTAATATGCACCAAAAGCCTTACAATCTGGCTGACCTAGTAATACTACCTTTAGGATGATAAACTGGCAAGTGGTCAAAATCCGCTCTGTGGCCTGTTGCTGCATGGCCAAGAGCTCGGAATGGTCCGTGGTTACGTTGAAAGGGCTGTGAAAACAATTAGCGAATAAGGAAGAGTGTGTGGTGGAGACCGTCTTCCCTGTCCCTGCCCCCAGCACAATATTGACTCTCTAGCTCTCTGCAGAGCACTTTTGCAGACCCCTGATCTATGTGGAGGAGTAAACAGGTAAACAACAAAACGGTCCAGGTGTTCATTTTGCAGCATTTAGAAAATGTTGGTAAAAATAAAATAAAGAAGTAAAGGGCCTAAATGTTCGTCTTTCCAACCTCATGGAAGTAGTTCAATCGATTCTGGCAAATGCAAATCCTGTCATGTTCGGCAGCCACTACAGATAGACAGTGCTGCTGAAGAGCTTCCAGTAACATGAGAAAACACTCAGGAGAGGGTCATGCTAAGTGAGAGCATTAAGTTATACAGACGACTTTATTCCAATTTTAATTTGAAGGTGTATAAATAGAAAGAAATTGAAAGAAAGAAAATACTTGAACTTCTTAATTACTGGGTGTTAATCCCAGGTGTGGGGAAGCAGGGGCTGTGGGTGACAGTGACGGGGGTGTGTGAGGAGTTTGTGGGGGGTGGGAGGGGATCCCTAAAGTGACAGAGTCCTGGGAGCCCAGGGCTTTGACTCACCACCTGGCAGTGCAGCCATGGGATCCAGCCGGCTTCGCCCGACACTGACGTGCCATGAGGGCTGGGGTGGGTCCTGGGGACGGCGGGGACAGAAAAGGGTGGGGCTGGGGAGAGTGGGGTCAGGGGAGGGCGGGGCTGGGGAGGGATGAGGCCTGGGGAGGGGTGAGGCCTGGGGAGGGTAGGGCCTGGGAAGAGTGGGGGATGGGGAGGGGTGAGGCCTGGGGAAGGTGGGGCTGGGGAGGGGTGGGGCCAGAGAGGGCAGGACTGGGGTAGGGCAAGGCTGGGGAGGGATGACGCCTGGGGAGGGGTGGCCTGGAGATGTCAGGGCTGGGGAGGGTAAGGCTGGGGAGGGATGACGCCTGGGGAGGGGTAGCCTGGAGATGTCAGGGCTGGGGAGGGTAAGGCTGGGGAGGGATGAGGTCTGGGGAGGGGTGGGACTGGGGGACGGTGGGCCTGTGGGGCGGGGCCTATGGGGGCATGGGGCCTGGGTCCCCGGGGTCTGGGACAGTGTCACTCTTCCCTTCCTTGGCTCATCCTGTGACACGCAGGGCCTCTGCCAGGCCCTGGGCTCCTGCTGAGCTCCTGCTGAGAACAAGGCAGCCTGGTTTTTCTTTGACCTCCTGCCCCCAAGGTTGATGAGGGGACGGTGGGTCTGGAGCAATGGCCCAGACAGGGTGGAAGTTCCCTGGGGAAGAAGAGGGTGCCTGGAGTGGGTGGGTGGTCAGGGACCTTTCGAGAGGAGGGGTCTCAGGGTGAGGGCTCCTCAGGCCCCCGAGTGTGGAGCAGGGTGGGTGCACAAGCAGAGGCCGTAGGGGAGGTGCTGGGCCAGGGGAAGGCAGGGCCCATTCTTAGGAGGAGCCTGATGGTGGAACAAGAACAGATCAATTCTCCGGGGGAATGGGGTCCCTCGCCATGGAGGGTCCTGGAACAATCCATGGAGGCCTGTCCCTCTCCCTGCTCCCACCCCAGTTCTGTGCTTCTCCAGAGGGCCAGGCTGGCCATGCTGTCACTAACCCACTCCAGGGACCACATGAGTGTAACATGGATGTAGGAGAGAGCCAGGGCTTGGAAGTCCACAATCTGGCCATGTGGCCATGGGATCCCGCCAGCCTCGCAGGACGCTGTGAGGTGGGGCGACGGCCGGGTGCAGGGAGGATGCTGTGGGTCCCCCAGGTGCCCTGTGCAGGGAAGTAGTCAAGTGCTCCCAGGGGTCACCCTATGTCACACCCAGTGTGGGGGGCCCTGAGGACAAAATGTCCAGAGGAGGACATCAGCAGTGCCCTCCCTGTTGGAGGCTGGCCTGGCCCTCCTTCCCCACAACTGGGTTTTAGGTTGGTGTAGGAGGGAGGGACTTAGGAATGAACACGATCAGAGTAGCCTCTGCTCCTGCTTCCCTTGGGCCCCCACCAGCCTGGTGACTTGCTGGGGGGACATGAGGAAGATGGGGCATGGCTGAGGCTTGGGCAGTGGGGAGGAGCCAGCTTGGGCCGGGTGTCTCTCCGTGAGGGGAGGGACCCTGGCAGGCCATGCCGAGGCCTCACAAGGAACTTGTGGTTGATGCCTTCCAAAACAGGCCCTTGGCATTTGGATGACAGCCAGGAAGAGCTAGCCTGGTGGTGGAAGCCACTGACAGCGCCGGTTTCCCGATGAAAACTTGACGTTAGTGTTTTGAGAGCTAGCTGGGGAGACTGGGAGCCGGGTCCTCTCTGAGTGCCAGGTAGCCGATGGTGTGTGGCCTCAAGTGTGGGGTGGGGTCACCTGTCCAGGGGTCTGAGCTTCTCACGCCTCTGGGCCCTCCGTGCTCCAGCGTCCTCAGGTTCTTTTTTTTGGGGGGACCTTGTGGGGGCCACACATCGCGCCTGACTCCCCAGAGGGCTGGACCTGGCTGCTGCCTCCCCCTCCCCGGGAAGCAGCTGGCCAGTGCATCAGGGAACACAGGTCTCTCTTCCTCTGTCTTCCTCCATCAGGCTCTGGAAAAGCTTTCCCCAGAGAAGACACCCAACAGCAGGGGCTGCCTCCCGTGGCTTTTGTGACCCAGCCTGTTTTTCCATCCAAGCTGCATCCTCTGGGTGGGGGTGTCTGCACCTGGGGTGTGAGTGAGAGAGTGAAGGGAGCGTGCCTGTGCCCGTGTGCATGCATCTGTGTTCCTGCAGGGTGTGCCTCTATGTGCACGTGTGCAGCCATTCATGCGTGTTCACACGTGTGGGGTGTGTGCATGAGTCCGTGCCTGGATGTTGCACGTGGTGAGGCTGGCAGAGCGTCCTGATCCCTCGGGCTCCAGGCCTTGTCCCACTTCTCCGTGTCCCAATCTTCCTGCAACCGCCCGCCCCGCCCCTGCCTTTGGTGGCCTGGAGTCCTCACAAGTTCTGGGTACTAGGGCGCCGGGCAGGGCGGGAAGTAACGGGCAGAGTCTGTTGGGTCACGATGACTGAAAACAGGCCCTGTCTTCAGTTTAGGCTCAGGCAGAAACCCCCCGGGGGCCTCTGGGGGCTGCGGTCGGTGCCAGGGGTCTCGGAAAGCTGCCTGAACGCGCACAGCGGCTCCTGCCCAGCAGCCTCTGCCCGGCGCCCGCGTCCTCGGGCCAGCAGCGCCTCCTGGTGCCGCCTCGGGTCTGTGCAGGGCCGGGCGGGCTGCGCGGAGCACCCGCGGGCGCCTCCATGGGTGACAGAAGACAGATGGGCTGATCAGGTCTTCTACAGACCAATGGGCGATCAACAGCTGGACGCGTAGCAGGGGGTATCCGGGTGGCCTAAGAGAATTCAGCAAGGCCGACTGCAGGCCGAGGGTCACCGGGAACTGACCTGGAAGGAGTGGATGTGGCCGCCCCAGGACCACTCTGTTCCAGGTGCCCGGCCCTGGCCATGGAGCCCTTGGACTTATTTGTTTCTTTAGTTGCAGTGAGCGGGGTCCCGGTGCTGAGCAGAAGATCCTGTGCTGCGGTCCCTGTGCTCCCTGGCAGCTGTGGGAGGAACTCTGACCTTTGGGGCCCCTGGGTACCTACCCTGTTGGTTCCTGCTCTGGGCTGCAGAAGGCTGGGTGCTGTGCTGCATAAAAGGCCATATGGACAGGGCTTCTGTGTCCCCTGAGTCAGGCACTGCACCCTTATGCTCCCCTCAGGGGCCACACCCCTTCAGTCATCCCTGGAGAGCAGAGGAAAGGTCTCCCTGGGCCAGATGGGGGCAACTGGTGGGTGGGGCCTGGCTCTGCAGGAATGGGGGCCCGGGGCTTTCTCTCCAGGAGTGGTAACAGATCAAAGAACGTCTACCCCAAACCAGACCCGACTCAGCACGCACCTTACCCAGAGCTCTAAAGACACCAGAGTGGGGAGTAGAGAGAGAAAGAGACCGACAGAGACAGACAGACGGAGAGATTCAGAGCAAGGTGGGGCGGGGCACGGGGGAGAGGAGGAGAGACCCCAGCCCTTCTCACCTCACAGACCTCTCGGGCCAACTTGGCCCCACCTCCACCATCCACCCTCCAACCCCACCCCACCCGCCCCCAGGGCTGAGCAGAGACCTCTGGGACATGGTCACGCACACACAGAGCCTGTCCCAGAAGGCAGGACCCCGTCCCTGCCCCAGCTTCCGGCTGGCAGAGCTGTGTCAATGACTTCCTAGCCAAGTGACCCCAGGAAATGGCATTCCGTGGGGTCAGGTGGCTCCTCAGTGCCTCTTCCTGGCTTTTCATGTAAAATCATGGCAGGCGGCATCAGGCAGTGTCCCACACCCCTACAAGCTCAGGGGAAGCCACCTTTACCCACAGGCCAAAATGTGGGCGCAGGCTCCCCTCTGGAGTGGACGCACTGAGGGCACACCCAGGCCCTGGTCCCCTCAGCCGCGTCAGAGCAGCACACAGGGCCGGGTGAGGGTGGCCTCCACCCCTCCACCACACCAGGCGCAGCTCAGAGCCAGGCCGGAGGGAGGGCGTCAGCTCTGCAATGCATCCAGTAGTTTCCACCCGTGGCTGTGAGGAGCAGCATTTCCTGACAGAAGTTTCTAGCACATGTGTGCTGGTGAGGATGCTGTCGTCTACTTGCTGGGCACACACTGTACCAAGCTGAGGGGAGGCCCCCAAAGATGTGCAGCCCCTCAAAGCTGTGAGTGCCGCCTGAGACGGCAACATGATGACAGGTCTGGAGCAGGGAGAGCCTCCCGGTCACCCAGCTGCACCCTGTGCTGGGCCAGGTAGTGGCCCCCCCAACCCCAGATTCACATCCCTCCCCACACCTTAGAATGGGACCCTATCTGGAAATAGGCATTGCAGACGTGATTCGTTAAGACGTGGTCATCCTAGAACAGAGTGGCCCTGATCTAGTATAACCCGTGTCCTTATGAGAAGAGGAGATGCAGGGAGGAGGGCACCATGAGTGGAGAGGCCCAGCGGGGCCAGGAGCCCACCGAGGGCCACCAGGGGCTGCTGGCCACAGCAGATGCTGGAGGGCAGCTGGCCCGACTCTCAGCCTCCAGGAGGCACCAGCCCAGTTCACGGCTACGGATTCCAGACCTTGGCCTCCAGAACTGCGAGACAAGCATGGACTGTTGCAAGCAGCAGGTGTGGCTGGTTTGCTCTGGCTGCCCAGGAAACTCACACAGGTCCTCACTGCAAAGACAATGTCCTCGCAAGGCGGAGGCAAGAGAAGGTGGCCGGTGACCGAGGATGGAAGTGGAGAGAAACTGGAAGACGCTGTGCGGCTGACTCTGTGGGTGGAACCAGCTGCTTCTGTGGAAACTCCTTTGAAGAAGGCTTTTTGGAACCACCTCTCTTTAGGGACAGACCGTGGTGTGACTCATTTCCTGTACAGCAGCTAAGGTGACCCTCACCTTTCACATTCCCACTGCACGTCTGGGTTTACAGATCTGTCAGCTCTGGCCCGGCCTGCAGGTGTGGGCCGCTCAGGCACTGCCCGATGCCCGCAGCTCCTCCATCCCCTCTGGTCCACCCTGGGGCTGTCCCCATCCTTCCTAAACATGCGGCCCCTCCTGGGCTGTGGCCCAGAACCGAAGCCGCTTGCCCAGGAGGTGCTGTGGGCAGAAGGTGGGGGCCCGTGGTACTCTTAGGGGCCTCCCAAAGTGCTTCCATTTCTTTTAAAATAAGAAAAATATAAACTTTTAGGTCAAAACAATGTTTTACTCTAAAATAATGTTTCATCTTTATACTGTGGGTGTCAGTGCGCACAGCGTTCCCTGTCTGTGGTGTTGGGGGAACCGTAAGTCACAGCGCGGCCCTGCCCAGAACGTGCCTTCCACCTGGGGTCCCCACCTCACTGTCCTATCCTGGCAAGGGCTTCTCAACTCCCAAACCTCAGCTGAGTCTCTCTTTGGTGCCTTGTGGCTGCCATAACAGCTAGGATTAATTCTCTCCCAATTCTGAAGGCCAGAAGTCCAAAACGAGGATGCCACAGGGCTGGTTCCTTCGGGAGGCACTTCTGCTACGGACTCAGTGTCACCCTCAGATTTGTAAGCTGAAGCCCCCAGCCCCCAAAGTGATGGTCTTAGAAAGCAGGGCCTGTGGGGCGTCATCAGGGTGGTGTTCCCAAGATGGGATTGTGTCCTTGTAAGAGAAGGACCACACCAGGGCGCTCCCTCTTTCTCTGTCCCTCTCTCTTTCTCTGTCTCCGGCTCTCCCTCTCTGTTTCTGGCTCTCTCTGCCATGTGAGGACAGAGTGAGAAGGCGCCTACCCCAAGCCAGGAAGAAGGAATTCAGTGGGCTGGGACCTTAATCTTGGCGTGTGCAGGCCCCAGGACTGTGAGAAGTCAGCCTCTGTTGTTTGAGCCTCCGGTCGGCGTTTGTTGACTGCCGGAGCTGACAGAGTCGCCTGCATGCCTCTCCCAGCCTCTGGCGGTGCCAGCAGGTCGTGGCGCTTCATGGCCGTGGCTGTGTCTCTGCCTCCGCCTTCTCGGCCTCCTTCTCCCTGCATCTCTTCACGTCGTCTTCACTGTGTCTCTGTGTGCCCTTCCGGTGAGGGCACAAGTTGTGTCTGGGTCCCCGGGCTGGTCGGGGGTCCAAGTAACAGACTGTGCTGTCTCGCTGTGGTGCTGTGATCACGTTGTGGGCAGGACCATGACCCTCCTGAAGCTCCAGGGAGTCCCTGCCTGGCCTCTCCCAGGCCCTGGTGCTGCCAGCTGTCCTTGGTGGGCGGACGCCTGCCATAGGTTGGACCCTCAGTCAGTTGTTCTTTGGAAAAAGAAGTGAAGCTGGAGTCCCCACCTCCTGACGAAAACTTGTCCAGCCACCTGTGTGGTGCACATGTGCTAAGTCCCCTTAAAACCTCGTATTTCTTATTTTTATTTTTATTTTCTTTTATTATTATTATTATTTTTTGAGATGGAGTCTCACTCTCTTGCCCAGGCTAGAGTGCAGTGGCATAATCTCAGCTCATTGCGACCTCTGCCTCCTGGGTTCAAGCAATTTTCCTGTCTCAGCCTCCTGAGTAGCTGGGACTACAGGTGCCTGCCACCATGCCCAGATAATTTTTGTATTTTTAGTAGGGATAGGGTTTCACCATATTGGTCAGGCTGGTCTCGAACTCCTGACCTAGGGTGATCCACCGACCTTGGCCTCCCAAAGTTGCTGGGATTACAGGTGTGAGCCACTGCACCTGGCCAAAACCTCGTATTTCTAATTCCCCTGACTTGGGGTGTGAGCTCACCCCTCCTAGGTGAGAGTGTACCTGCTCCGCTTTGCAAAGTATCAGGATTGAAGTGTGTCCCTTCTGCTTCATAATTACCCATGGACTCTGTTGTCCCACACCATGTTTGCGTAGTGAACACGCCTGTTAATGCCCATGTACTTCTGTTCATGCACAAAGGTTTAAATGGTTAAACATCTAAAACAAATATGCTCAGCGAATGGAAATCAAACCTATTTCCTTTTAATTTCAGAGTTGTCCGGGGAAAGCGGACTTGAAAGACGTTGAAATTGGATAGGTAATTAATTCACGTGCACCTACACGAGAAAGCAAAGAATGCGCAAATTATTTGTAACATTTTGTAAGCACTGAAATTAATGTAGTGTGAATTTGTCATTTCTACCAAAAGTTACAGATTTTCTATATTATAATTTAATCTTTTTAATGTAAAAAGAATAGAAATTTTGCCCTTTCTGGCCTCTCGGGAAGCAGGAACTAGTGTATCTAATTATCTGAACACATAAGAACATAAAGGAATAGCAAGTAGAGGAATTATAAATCGGCTGGAACAACTCCATGTTTTCTGATTAAACTCTCTTTCTGGGGCCCTTAGCAATCATGTTTCCCCTATGTTCATAGTAATTGCATGTGTCAAAGCTGAGGCTTTGTGTAAATGGGACTGAACGAGTTACAATTTTAATTTAGAAGGAGATAACTGTGTCCGTGGCTAGCAGGCCGGTCGGCAGGTTGGGAGTCTGGTGGAGTGCGAGGGCAGAGGCCCCAGGGCGTCAGGTTGATGGCGGGCAGAGATCTAATCGGGCCACATCTCAACAGCTGAATTGTTAAAAAAGAGAAACGCAATTTACCAACACAAAACCAGCCACCTGCTCTCTTGCCTGCGTTAGCCATGTAAAGGAGGGCGTCTAATTTTTTTCATAGCTTGAGGGCAATGAATTTTAACAATGGATACTGCCTTGATCATCAAAATGGTAACAGGCTTAAAATGAGATCTTTTGGATAGACTGGAATCTTAGAAACAAAGCAAAATTCTGTTTTTAACTTTTAGAATGCTCACTAAATGCAGAGGAGTAGCCACTCCTTTATAATTTTTTTGAGGAATCTCAGGTCCATGGATGTTTGAGGTTGCTTTTTACGGAAGGGCATATTCGATTCAGTCATTCAAAGGAAAAATCCAGCAGGCAGGAGCACCTCTGCTTCTGAACCCAGAAGGGTTCTCTCTCTAAGCCTGGAAGGATTCATAGCAAAGTCTCTATCGGGAAGCACCGACTTAGTCACAGGTGGACCCAGTGATGCTGAGGCTGAGCCTCTGCCCACTCCTGCAGCCATGTGGCCCGGGGCTCACCACCACACTTGTGTCCTTCCCATGGGCTCTGAGCACAGCCCTCTCCCGGGGCAGGGAGGGTGGCCGCGAGCCGGTGGGTTCGCTGGTGCCGGCTGCTCCATTCCGAGCTCCACTCCCGTCTCTTCCAGCTCAGCTTTCCTGCTGGCCTCTCATTTTTGGCATACAAAAAGCCAGCGTTAAAGAAACTCTCTTACTTAGGCAAGGGAGGCCGAGCTGGGGGCAGGATTTGCAGGACTTTAGACTTCATGGCTGTTTCGGTCTGCTCAGTCCTCCCTAACAGGATGCCACAGGCTGGGGGCCCCAAGAACAGATGTGGGTTTGTCACAGGAGGCCGGGGGTCTGAGGTCCCGGTGCCCGCAGGGTTGGGGTCCGAGGAGGGCCCCCTTCTGGTTCACAGACGGCCCCGCCTCCCTGTGTCCTCACACGGCAGAGAGAGAGGAGGCTCTGGTGTCTCTTTTCATGCGAGCCCTAATCCCATCACAAGAGCTGCACCTTCATGGTCTCATCTAACCCTCGTTATCTCCCAAATACCACTGAGGCCATCCTGCTGGGGTAAGGGCTTCAGAGTGTGAATTCTGGGGCGGGGGCACATCGGTCCACGGCAGCCGTGTGACATGCTTGAGGGAAACAGCAGGCGCCCTTCCCCCCACCCACGCTGACCCCACCTGGCCCAGCGCACTCCTCCGGCAGGGGCTGCCCGGCTGCCTTGTGCCTGTGACCCAAGACCCCATAGTGAGTCTCTGTGGGTGCTGCCCTGATTCCACTGGATACACGCCATCATCCCTACCTTAGGGACGAGGAGGCAGACGGGTGGCACTCACTTGAACTGCCCCACTGACCGGGAGCTGGGGCTGGCTGGAGGCTGTCTGCCCCCTGGGCTCCTGGCACTCTCCTAACCACCTCATGGGCCTGAGGGTGACAGCTGCTGCCCCCGAGACGTCACCCACCAGATGGAGGGTTCCCTGCCGGTCTGCGTGGGTGTCTGTGGGAAAAGGCCTCCAATCAGGAAGAATGATCTGCACATTTATGAACAAAAATCTTCCAACTTTTGAGACATTCTGCCGTCCTGTGCAAACTCTCTGTGCCTGTGGCTTATTTGTGGCAGGAGCAGGGAAGGGCTTGTGGCTCCCTCCTGCACAGCAGGACGTGGCAGAAGGACAGGCGAGACACCTCCTCACTGAAGGACGGAGGCCAAAGAGGCCTGCTGAGTGTCCTGATGTCAGGAGCAGGTTCCCCTCCCCGGACACAACCCCAAGTCTCAGCTCCCACTCTTCCCGCGGGCTTCGGGTGGTGCCATCAGGTGAGGCCGGGTTGACTCTGTGTTGAGTGTGTGTGTGTACGTGTGAGGCTGGGTTGACTGTGTTGTGAGTGTGTGTGTGTACGTGTGAGGCTGGGTTGACTGTGTTGTGAGTGTGTGTGTGTGTACGTGTGAGGCTGGGTTGACTCTGTGTTGTGAGTGTGTGTGTACGTGTGAGGCTGGGTTGACTCTGTGTTGTGAGTGTGTGTGTGTACGTGTGAGGCTGGGTTGACTCTGTGTTGTGAGTGTGTGTGTGTACGTGTGAGGCTGGGTGGACTCTGTGTTGTGAGTGTGTGTGTGTGTACGTGTGTCTGTTATCACCAGGATCAAGGAATACGGTGGGAAATGTTATTATCAACAAAAGTTGAAACAACATGGCAAATAACAGATTCAAATGGTAGACAGGTTTTGTTTTTTCGTGCTGGGGTTATTACATTGAATTTTTAAGCTGTGAGGCACACAAACAAGAGGAAGAAGGATGCACCGGCCAGAAGTGCAGGTGGCTCCAAACGAGAGAATCCCTGTCCCCTAGCACCAGCCTTCTGTCATTACCAAAATACTCCTGGCCACCTCATCCTTTTGCCACGAGCCATGTAGAGTCCTTACACACCTGTTTTGCCCCTGAAAGTGAGATAGAGACCAAAATGATTAGATTCTAAAATGACCAAGACCCACATAGTCTAGAGGACACTAGGCTGCTGGACTGAAATATTATTCTTCAGGGGTGCCGAGGTGGAGTGGGCTGTCCCCACCCACTCAGCACAGTGACAGCCGTGACCTTGAGAGGGGCTCCGGGCCCTCCATTTGGCTGCTGTGCCGCTGGGGAGGGACCCCAGGGATGCTGGCCTTGTGGAGCGGCAGGTGTGGGCCTTGGCACCAAGGTCCCCTGGAAGCTCAGCTGCTCCTGGCAGCCCCGAGCTCAGGCCTCCACGGGGCTTTGCATTTCTCAGCATCCACACAAGGGCCTTCTCCATGGCAAACCTGCTTTGTTTGTGGCACTTTGTTTTTGGGGGGCGGGGGTGGGGGGGTGGCTATCAGGAGCCCTCAGCATCGCAACTTTCCTTTTCTGAAACACGTGGAACTAGAAGACTCAATCCTCGCGGACATGCTGGCCCTCAGAGCCCCTGTTTCTCCCACCTACGTCATTTTACTTCCGGCCTCCACTCTTGGTGTCCATTGCAGGCTGCACAGTTTGCTTTGAGAAGCCCCCAAGGTCCTAACTTGTGGGGTCTGAGCCAGGAGGGATCAAGGAGCCTGTTTAGCCCCTGCTGGGGGATTTCTCCTGCAGCAGGCCCGAGAGTGGGTGCCAGGCACCCCAGGGGTAGGGGACGCCTTGGACCAGGCTGCTTCTGCACACCTTCTCGCAGTCCCCCAGGTCTGGGTCCATGAGCTATGGCCACAGCCTCCTGTGGCCCCGCTGTGATCCAGGCCACCCGAGCTCCCGGCAGAATAAAGGGCAGTGGCAATGCGTGTCCAGTAAGGCTTGTCACAAGCTGACCTCCCTATAAACTCAGGTGACCTTCTCATGCCCACAGGGACCTCCTGGCCCTGGAAATGCCAAACTTTCACCCCATAGTCCCTGCCCCTGGACAGCCTGCCGCCACCCGCTGCTGACCCTTCCAAAGGCGTCCCTCCCCAGCAGGGTTAGGACGCGCTCCTGGGTCGTGTCAATGAAGTTCATATCGGCCTAAAACGTGTGGCCTTCCCGTGGTGCTGCCCATCCTGCTGGCTGGACAGGACATCTTCGATGAGGGAGAATCAGAAACCAACCTCCGCTTGCCCAGCCGCCCCTCCACACCAGGCACCACTCAGCACGTGGGCGGGAGTGGATGCCGCTCCATCTTTCCTTGGGACACTTTTACTTTCTGGACATAGTCCTGCCTGTTGGGATGCAAAACAGCAGACCCAGTCCTTTTCCACAAGACAGCGTTCCAGATACCGGGAAGCAGCTCCGTCCCAGTGCTAGTCGGCTGCATGACAGAGTGCACAGGTGGGGCCGAGAACACAGCAACGTGTCCCACACTCCCACAGGCTGGGGACACGCAGACACAGTGTGTCCCTGTGTCTGTGTGTGTTTGCATGTCTGTGTGCGTCCCTGTGTCTGTGTGCATCCCTGTCTGTGTGTGTCTTTCTATCTGCGTGTCTTCTTGTGTCTGTGTGTGTCTGCATGTCTGTGTGCATCCCTGTGTCTGTGTGTGTCCCTGTGTCTGCGTGTGTCTCTGTATCTGTGTGTGTCCGCGTGTCTGTGTGTGTCCGCGGGTCTGTGTGTGTCCCTGTGTCTGTGTGTGTCTTTGTGTCTGCATGTCTCCCTGTGTCTGTGTGTGTCTGTGTGTGTCTATGTGTCTGTGTGCACCCGTGTCTGTGTGTGTCCCTGTGTCTGCGTGTGTCTCTGTGTCTGTGTGTGTCTCTGTGTCTGCGTGTGTCCTTGTGTCTGTGTGTGCCCCTGCGTCTGTGTGTGTCTCTGTGTCTGCGTGCATCCTCGTGTATGCATGTGTCCCTGTGTCTGTGTGTGTCCGCATGTCTGTGTGTGTCCGTGTGCGTGTGTGTCCCTGTGTCTGTGTGTGTCTGCGTGTGTGTGTGTCCCTGTGTCTGTGTGTGTTCCTGTGTCTGCATGTGTCTCTGTGTCTGTATTTGTCTTTCTATGTGTGTCTGCATGTGTGTGTGTGTCCCTGTGTCTGTGTGTGTCCGCATGTGTGTGTGCCCCTGTGTCTGTGTGTGTTCCTGTGTCTGCATGTGTCTCTGTGTCTGTATTTGTCTTTCTATGTGTGTCTGCATGTTTGTGTGTCTGGTCCCTTCCTGCACCAGAGCCCGGGTGTGTCAGGTCAACCCCAGCCCGATTCTGAGCTATTCTGACAAATGGTCATGGTGAGTGTGGTCCTGACCTTCCCTGGGAGCCGTGTGCTGTGATGTGGCCCAGTTGACCTGGGCGGGGCTGAGACCAGGAGGGGCTGCACTGAGCCAGAGCCCCCTCCGGGCTGCCGCCCCCACAGTGTGTGAGGGTGGCACGTGTCCCGCCCTCCTTACAGGCCGTGTACCCCCACGGTGAGTGTCTCCTTGCCGTTGAGGGCTGGTGCTGAGATTGAGCTTTCGGGGTTGGTGAGGACGAACCTGTGTCCCCAGGTATGAGAGGCAGGAGCTGGGAGGTCAGGGGGTGGCTGGCTCCACCTCCAAAGTCCCTCCCAGATGGTGAGTGGACAGAGGGGTCCTCCTGGCGAGGAGCAGCGGTGAGTGGACGGAGGGGTCCTCCTGGCGAGAGGCAGCGGTGAGTGGACATGGGATCCTCCTGGTGAGCAGCAGACAGCCCCTGCGGGGCTTTGGCAAAGTGGCCTGTCTTCTCTTCGTGCTATTACAATGGGCTACACTGGCTGCATCTTGTTACATTGTGTCACATCATGAGACACTAGGATCCCTTCAAATTAAGATTCTAAGATTTGATGAATTTCCTGCTGAGTTTCTTGAAACACCATTTTGTTCAGAACCACAGGACCTGTGTTTTATTTCTTCAAGGAAGGTAGACACAAAAGTAACAGCGGGAGGGAATACTTGTCTATGCAGGTTATGTCAAGTCTACAGTTAGCTCTCTGTCACTCCACAGACTGGACATGACAGCCACAAAGGTGTCAATATACCCCCTGCACTATTGTTTTGATCCAAGAGCACATGCCTATTGAAAGGTTCTGTCTGTCTGAGAAAATGATTCTCATCTGCTCTGTCTTATAGTAGCCATTTCCTAAAATATTGTCATGTTATATTATGGTGTTATTTTTAATAATTTCTCAGTCCTCAATACAAATAGATATTTACTAAGTCCTTCCTGTAGCAGCCCATGTAATCCCCAGTCTCAGGGAGTAAACATTGTGATTATCCCCAACTGAGGCAGGGAGACCTGAGAAACATGCCTAAGTTTGCCATGGGTGGTGGTGGAGAGGGGCTGCTGAACCTGGCAATCTGACTGCAGAGGGTGCCCTACAACTGCTCCTCTATGCTGCCTTGCCATGGCAACAGTTACCCCAAATGTCCCCTTTGGGAGTGCAAGGTCCTCAAAGCCAGGGACTTCTTTTTCCAGTTTTATGCATGCCGTACCTCCCACAGAGCTTTGCCTGGTTTCTACTGTATAGTGAGGGCTGCAAAAACATTTGGTAGTGAATGAATGAATGAATGAAGGTGAGTTGGTTCACGGGTCCCACTGCAGGTGAGTTGCAAAAGGTGGCCTCTTGCATTCCATCTAGTCAAGCTGTGCTCCTGCTGAACTGGGTCTGCAGAGGAAGAGGCAGCTTCCAGTGAAGGGAGCTGGTTTTCTCAGTGGGTGGTGGCCCCAATGACGCAAACGTGAGCTGCTTTGCCTTGAGACATCCTCTGGCCTTGTTGCCTGAAGATGCTCTATTCCTTCTGCTGAAAGGAGAAGGAAGCATGCTGAGGCTGGTGTTTGGGAGCCCCCGGGGATGGAGGAATGCCACAGGCTCCTCTGTACACCCACCATACCCTGTCCCGCCTGGCCCTGCAGCTGTAGGGAGTGCTCACCATCATCATGGCAGCCCTCCAGGAACAGGGTGTCTGGCCTCTGTGCTGAGGGCTGGAGAGCCAAGGGAAGGGCCAGGTGAGAGCGTGGAGGTCCTGGTGAGAACATGCAAGTCCAGGTGAGAAAGTGGAGGTCCAAGTGAGTACGTGGAGTTCCAAGTGAGAAAGTGGAGGTCCAGGTAGAACATGGGGAGGTCCAGGTGAGGATGTGGAGGTCCGGGTGAGGATGTGGATGTCGGGGCGAGGATGTGGATGTCCGGGCGAGGATGTGGAGGTCCGGGCGAGGATGTGGAGGTCCGGGCGAGGATGTGGAGGTCCGGGCGAGGATGTGGAGGTCCGGGCGAGGATGTGGAGGTCCGGGCGAGGATGTGGAGGTCCGGGCGAGGATGTGGAGGTCCGGGCGAGGATGTGGAGGTCCAGGTGAGGATGTGGAGGTCCGGGCGAGGATGTGGAGGTCCGGGTGAGAACATGGGGAAGTCCAAGTGAGGATGTGGGAAGGTCCAGGTAGGATGCAGAGGTCCAGGTGAGGACATAGAGGTCCAGGTGAGAATATGGGGAGGTCTAGGTGAGAACACGTGGAGGTCCGGGTGAGAATGAATGTAGAGGTCCTGGTGAGAACATAGGGGAGGTCCAGGTGAGGACATGGAAGTCCAGGTGATAATGTAGAGGTCCAAGAGAGGATGCGGAGGTCCAGGTGAGGATGCAGAGGTACGGGTGAGGATGTGGAGGTCCAGGTGAGGATGCAGAGGTCCAGGTGAGGATGCGGAGGTCCAGGTGAGGATGCGGAGGTCCAGGTGAGGATGTGGAGGTCCAGGTGAGGATGGGGATGTCCAGGTGAGGATGCGGAGGTCCAGGTGAGGATGCGGAGGTCCAGGTGAGAACATGGGGAAGTCCAGGTGAGAAAGTGGAGGTTCGGGTGAGGATGCGGAGGTCCAGGTGAGGATGCAGAGGTATGGGTGAGGATGTGGAGGTCCAGGTGGGGATGCGGAGGTACGGGTGAGGATGTGGAGGTCCAGGTGGGGATGCGGAGGTACGGGTGAGGATGTGGAGGTCCAGGTGGGGATGCGGAGGTACGGGTGAGGATGTGGAGGTCCAGGTGGGGATGCGGAGGTACGGGTGAGGATGTGGAGGTCCAGGTGGGGATGCGGAGGTACGGGTGAGGATGTGGAGGTCCAGGTGGGGATGCGGAGGTACGGGTGAGGATGTGGAGGTCCAGGTGGGGATGCGGAGGTACGGGTGAGGATGTGGAGGTCCAGGTGGGGATGCGGAGGTACGGGTGAGGATGTGGAGGTCCAGGTGGGGATGCGGAGGTACGGGTGAGGATGTGGAGGTCCAGGTGGGGATGCGGAGGTACGGGTGAGGATGTGGAGGTCCAGGTGGGGATGCGGAGGTACGGGTGAGGATGTGGAGGTCCAGGTGGGGATGCGGAGGTACGGGTGAGGATGTGGAGGTCCAGGTGGGGATGCAGAGGTACGGGTGAGGATGTGGAGGTCCAGGTGAGGATGGGGAGGTCCAGGTGAGGATGGGGATGTCCAGGTGAGGATGCAGAGGTCCAGGTGAGGACGTGGAGGTCCAGGTGAGGATGCGGAGGTCCAGGTGAGGATGTGGAGGTCCAGGTGAGAACATGGGGAAGTCCAGGTGAGAAAGTGGAGGTTCGGGTGAGGATGTGGAGGTCCAGGTGAGGACATAGAGGTCCTGGTGAGAACATGAAGGTCCTGGTGAGAAAGTGGAGGTCCAGGTGAGAATACAGGGAGGTCCAAGTGAGAATGTGGGGCAATCCAGGTAAGAATGTGAAGGTTCAGGTGAGGATGTGGAGGTCCAGGTGAGGATGTGGAGGTCCAGGTGAGGATATGGAGCTCCTGGTGAGGATGTGGAGGTCCAGGTGAGAACGTGGGAATCCTGTGTCAGGTGTCTCCCACAAAGCGGCTGGCCCTGGGCTGCCCCTGGAGTGTCCCTGGAGTGTCCCTGGTCTCCTTGTGAGATGGGGGTGTCCAATCTTTTGGCTTCCCTGGGCCACACTGGAAAGAGAATTGTCTTGGGCCATCCACTCCAACATCTATTATTTTTTGATTTTTTGGATTATGGCAATTTTAGCAGGAGTGAGGCGGTATCACGTTGTGGTTTTGATTTGCATTTCCCTGATCATTAGTGACGTTGAGCATTTTTCCATATGCTTGTTGGCCATTTGTATATCTTCTTTTGAAAATTGTCCATTCATGTCCTTAGCCCACTTTTTGATGGGATTGTTTGTGTTTTTCTTGCTGAAAAAATCTCATAATGTTTTAAGAAAGTTTGCGAATTTGTGTTGGGCCGCATTCAGCACCGTCCTGGGCCGCATGCTGCCCCAGCGGTGGGTTGGACAATCTTGTTCTAAGGGGAACTCTTTATAGAGCAGGGGTAGGCAGGGTGGCGCAGGGGCAGAGGGTGTCCCCGTCCAGCCCGGACTGGTTGAGATGGGGGGATCCCGTGTCTCCTGCCTGCCCGTGGCACCTCCTAGAAGGCAGCACCTTCAGCTCAACTCCAGCGGCTGCAGGGAAGGGGCAGGCGGCGGGAACTCCCTGGTCCCCGGGCTCCCGGGCCTCTAAAGGGCGCTCTGCAGGCGGCAGGCGGTGGCCCCGGGGCTGCTCCGAAGGCTGCGTCTCCCGCCCTCCCTCTGCGCCCCAACCCGGGCCTGGGACGGACACTTCTCCCTCGCGCTCTTCCCCGACTAAGATGCTGACTCCCGGCCTCCCCGCGGCGCCGCCGTCCCCTCCCCACTCCCCAGCGGGTCTCGCCCCAGCGGTGCAGTCTCCGCGCCCGCCGAGCGGTGGCGCCGTTGCCCTGGGAACCGGGGACTGTAGCCGCGGACTTCGGGGTCTCCGCTCCGGCCCCTGCAGGACCGCGGGCGCCGCCGGGGAAATGAGGCCTTTGGGTCTGAGGGGTCCGAGCGGCTCCCGGAGGTGCGGGCGGAGATAGGAGACCCCCCCAACCTGGGGGGCGCGCGGGGCGGGGGCGCGCGGGGCGGGGGCGCGCGGGGCGGGGGCGCGCGGGGCGGGGGCGCGCGGGGCGGGGGCGCGCGGGGCGGGGGCGCGCGGGGCGGGGGCGCGCGGGGCGGGGGCGCGCGTTCTCCCTCCGGGCAGCCTCGTGGGCGGTAGGTGCAGCCAGCGCGTCTGTCAAAGCGGTTCAGGGGCGCTGGGAAGAGGCGGCGGTGACCCCGAGACGGGAGTGGGCCCGGCCGAGCCTCAGTGGGGTCCCGCGTATAGGCTGGCCTCGCCCTCCCGCCTCGCTTCTGGGCTTTTGCTCCAACTCTCAGCCGCCGTGGGGATCGCAGGGGGCGAGGGCCAAGCCAGGGATTCCGCTGTACCCCGGCCTCAGGAGAGGTGTCCCAGGAGTCTGTGCCAGAATTTCCCCCTCATCCTGCGCTGGGAGAGGGGTCTCACCCCAGATGGAACTCCGCGTTCCCGCCTCCAGGTTCCCCCCTGACCTCCAGTTCTGGACCCTGGGCAGGCGGGTGTTCTCCCCGGCGCTGGAGGCTCCTGTCCCCCAGCATTTGCGCGGCCAGGCCTGGCGCTGGGCTCCCCACCCCCAGCCCTCAAGGGTACGAGCTTGCAGAGAAATCTCTGGGTTTGGAGGCCTGAGGTCCCCCCTGGGGCCTGGGTTCCCTTTTGCCCTGTCTGCAGGGCGCGCTCTGCAGGTTTCTCGCGGCCGTGGGTGATCCGGGGGGCGTGGCCCAGCCGGGGGTTGTGGTGAAAATGGGCTTTTCGGTAGGGGTTGGGGCAGTGCCTGGAATAACCCGCAGTGCTCACATCTGCCTGCGGGGACCTTCTGCAGTCTTTCTGGACACCCTGGGGGCGAGGGCAGGACAGGGTTGGGTGGTCCCGGGTTTTGTGTCCTCCCCAGCCTGGCCTCCGCCTGCCTTGCAGGTGCAGTGAGCTCTCCTGCCTGAGAGAGAGCAGGTGTGCAGGGAGGCGTGGGGGCTGGCAGGTGTGGGGGCTGCGTGCTGCGGCTGTGTTGGGGGAGGGGGTGAGAGTGTCACTCACGGAGCCCCGCCCGCAGGAGAGGGTGGTCTTGACAGAGCAGAGAAGAGAGTGTGGGGGTGTCTAGCCAGTGAAGACAACAGAGCGTCAACAAGCTCCGAAAGCCGGAAGGTCGCTGTTGGCCTCTGGAGAGGAGGGCCAACTCTGGGGACCGTGGGACACAGGAATCCTGCAGCGTGTTCTGCGGGTTAGAGCTGTGTGCAGAGACCCAAGCTCGCCGAGGGCAGTGAGCAGCTGTGGAGGAAATGTCGAGGCCCCCACGTCCCCACCAGTGTCCCCAGCTCCACGTTGAATCCCTCTCTGTGATGAGGTGTCTTCCTGGATGGGTGTTAATGGGCATTGTGAAAGGAAAATAAATCTGAGGTCCCCATATCACTAAGCTAAAGGGAAGAGTCAAGTTGGGAACTGCTTAGAGCAAACCTGCTTCCCATTCTATTCAAAGTCGCCCCCTGTTCACTGAGATGAATGCAGATCTGATTGCCTCCTTTGGAGAGGCTCATCAGAAGCTCAAAAGAACGCAGCCATTTATCTCTTACCTACCTTTGACCTGGAAGCCCTTCCTCGAGTTGTCCCGCCTTTGCTTTGAATTCTCCCACCTTTCCAGACCATACCAACGTTCATCTTACACATGCTGATTGATGTCTCCTATCTCCCTAAAATATATAAAACCAAGCTGTGCTCTGACCACCTTGGGTACATGTCGGTAGGACTCCTGAGGCTGTGTCACAGGTGCACATCCTCAACCTTGGCAAAATAAACTTTCTAAATTGAGACCTGTCTCAGAATTTTGGGGTTCACAGCATGCAGCCAGCAGACCTGGTGATGAAGGAGGCTAAGATCTGACCACATGAATCCGAGGCCCATGTGTATCTGAGGCATGATGACAGCAGGGTGGGGACAGGGCTTGTGCAAGAGAGCTGGGACCCTGAACTTGTGGGCTTGTGTGAGTGCCAGAGCTGGGGGCATGGTGAACCATGCATCCTGGGTATGTGGCAGTAGGGCAGTGACTTTCCTGGCCCTCCATGCCTCTGTAGGGCCTCAGCTATCTGGTAAGTGCTGTGTCTAAGACAGATCCAGGACCATGGTCCTGCCCAGCCTGTTCCCATGGACCCTGCTGGCATCAGGAGTTCTTGGCTGCCTAGTCAAGTGCCATAACTCTCAGAGGAGAGGACAGGGAGGGGCCTGGGGTCTACAGAAGGAGGCTTCAGCTAAAAAGAAGACTCGTGCCACAGAGAAAGGCATGGCAAAGAGAGCCAGGGGGCACCAAGCTCTGAGGACGCACATCTGCAGAAGCCCAGCAGCTGCACACCAGCTCCCTCCAGCGCTTTCCACGGCACACAGAGAGCCAGGGAGTTCCCAGGCCTGGAAACAGGACAGAGTATGGACCTGCTTTCCTCAGGTCAGGGTTTGCCTGGCCACGTCCATTGTCTAAAGCGGAGGATAAGGGTTAAGGGTAAGGGCTGGGTCCTGTGGAGGCCCTGTCCATCAGCACTCTCAGCTTGAGGAAGGTGATGAGCAGGGCCCACCCCCCATTCACCCCTAAACCCCAGTTGTCTACCTTGGACCTGGCCAAGCAAAGCTGGCTCAGGCACAGGACTCCCTGGGTGTTTGAAGCTTTCCACTCTCAAGCAGGGGCTGTGAGCATGGCAGGCTTGCGAAGCACAGATGTGCACTACATGGAGTGGGAAGGAGATAGTGTGTAGAAATCTTCAGCCAGATTCTGTTCATCGAAGTATAAAGATGGCCTTGTGCTCAGGACACATAAGTCACAGGGAAAGTTCAAAAGCTGAGAATGTAGGTGTCTACTTTGGAATTCTGTTATCTTAGGTAATATCTAAAAGCAAGACTAAGGCTTACAGCAGGCTAGCAGCATGAAAGAAAAGTGAAGCTTCTTAAGGAGAGTTGAGATGATGACATACTGTGGTCAATTTTTAATGCTCTTACAAAGGAAAAGACGCACAGACAATAAATAGTGCCAAATGCAGTTAGTCACACACGTGTGTGGCTCACACACACATGCACTCACCCCATCAGCCGACCTGCCTACTATCCTGGGAGTCTAGTCTACAGCTGAAGGCTCATTTGCAAGAGGAAGAGGTTCTGGTGATGGTGACTCAGCTACTTACAGAAGATAAAGTCTTGACCACACATTGAGACATTCATGACATGTTTCCATATTTCCAAATCCATTGTCGTCAGGTACATAATTAATTGTGACATTGCTAACTCTGGAAGAAGAAGGAGTTTTCATAATTTATTTATAAGACAAAGAAGTCATCTGTTTGAAGAGCCTTGAGATACTCCACTGAGGGGCTCTCTTTTAAGCATCACTTCTCCTTCCCAAATGTTGGAGGACAAAAGAAGTTTCCTTTCCAAATTTGGAAACAGTAGAACTTAATCCTACCTGAATGTGTTCTGCCTTCCTGGGACCAGTGAAAGGACCCAGTAGAAGCAATAAAGGTTTTCCGGGAAAAGTAGACCCCTTCTGATTCCTGATTGCTGAGAGACGGAAGGCGGGTGGGAATGGGGCTAGCATGTGGGTATGCATGGGGAGGATAATCGGCTCTTCTGCAACCCTTTGGGACTCCTCCTTGGGCCAGGTTTGGCTCATACATCAGCCTTGTAAGGGGCCAAGAGAGAATTCTGTGTTTGGTGTGCAGAGATAGAGATGAGAGTGTTTGGTCGCCATTGTTCAGTGAATTGCCCAAGCGTGGACTGCATGGTTAGGAAAGATAGAGAAGCTTTGTATTCCTCTGTGACATTGACCAGTAATGTCATAAACCTGAGCTGGAAGCGTTTTCTTGATTTCATGCTTGAGGTACCAGGCACAGCATCTGGCCGCAGCACCAGAAGCACCAGCTCCTGCCCAAACAGGCTCAAGGCCTCATAGGTTGAAGTTGGAGGGCATTTCTGTTTTCATGAGCCAGCTGTATGCTGGAGAAACTTAGGGTGGCTGATGGATTTCATTCATGGCGCTTCTCTTAAAGTGATCGCTGGAAAACGGATGGTGCTGTGTCCATGGGAGGCACCCCAGGCCTCCCAAGTGCTGTTGCAGAGCAATTCCCAGAGTCTCGGGTGAGGGGCGTGGCTGCCCTGTGACCGTGGCATCAATCCCCAGGTTAAAGCATTAAAAAGGACTCAGTACGTATTATCGCCACTAAAAAAACTTGCCACTAAAATTTACTTTATAGGAGTTTTATTCTTATGCTTTCATTTATGAACCATTGTCAAATGTTGACCTTCTAGTTTTTTAATTTAATTTAATTTTATATTTCCAATGCATGAGGAAGATCACGTGGGCTCTCAACATATTTTTCTTAGTGTACTCCCGTGGTGTGATTGTACATATTGGGAAGCTCTATGTCTGGGGAAGACAGCCCTGATCTGCAGTGTGCGCTGACTTCTGTGGTGTTAATAACTCCACCCTGGCTGATTTCAAGCTGCTGACATGACGTCTGTGAGCAAGGAGTGGAGATGAGGGGTGTGCATGGGGTCGCTCAGGAGCAGAGGGGCTGTGCCACCCCCAGCTTCGTGGGCAGAGAGCTGCTTAGACTCAGGTGACATTCAAGCCCTGCCCATAACTGCAGGCCCCGGGGACATGTCAACTTTTCTTTTGGTTACAGGGGAGCCTTGTTTTTCCAAAAAAGGACTGACCATAGAAAATCTGGCTGCATCAGCACAAGTCAACATTATCCAGGGGTTGAGGGAACAAAGTAGTCGGCCCCACGGGGGTGAGTAAGGAACCATCACTGCCCTTTGCCACACAGTGTAATTTTTATTAGCTCATTCTCCATCACTGAAAAGTATTTTTTTTTAAACAACATAGTAGATTTCAAAAAGTCTGGGGGGATGGTCAGACGCACCAGGATTAAAATTCGGGTTCTGCCATCTAATAGCTGCTTGACCTTGAGAATATGACATGAAATGCCCAGCCCGGAATGCCTACCTTTCACGGTGCTGCGGAGGTCATTAATGCGAGCGCCTAGCCTCGGCCTGATGTGCACTCCACACTCGGGGAACCAGCTTGCATCTGTATCTGCCTTCTTCCCCAGGGCCTTGGACAGCTTGGAGAACCCACTCAGAGCACCTAAGAAGGATGTAAATCCCTCCCTTGCTGCCAGATGCCTGGTGGAGGGGAGTGACGGGTATAGAGGCGTCGGGGAGCGCGCAGGGTGTGGTGCTGAGTGGTCTCTCAGTGGGCTAAGAGCTCAGGGCTGCCCGAGGTGCAGGGACCCCCGGGGCAGGAAGAGTCATAGCTGCTGTGTGTGTGATGTATGCAGTGGGTTTCGAGGCAGGGGTGGCATCTGCCAAACGGGGAGGGAGAGCTACGCTATGATAAAGAGTTCGAGGTTTATTTTTCCGATAAATGTTTGGGATTTGGGGCATATCTTATAAATGTTCACACAGAAACCAACGTGGTTTTCTTTTTTTAAACATTGAAGTATGCGACAACAAGAAGTTTAGGTGTGAATTCCTCAAATTCCAAGCAAAACATCCTGAGATGAGGAAATAGTATTTCACTTTTCTGAGAAGTGTTTTTCATCACTCAGTCACTGTGACGTACCGTGGCTTCAGGCGAGCAGCAGGCGGCAGCCCCTGCAAACTTTAAAGGCCGGGGAGGGACACGGAGGGCTGGGGAGGGACACACAAGGCTGGGGAAGGGACACGGAAGGCGGTGAGGAGCACAGAGGACCAAGGAGGAGCACAGAAGGCGGTGAGGAGCGCGGAAGGCCAGGGAGGAGCACACAGGCCGATTTGTCCTGTCTTCTGCCTCAGCCTCCCCTCCTAATCCATCTCCCCACTCATCCTGACACTTCCGTGCCACCCTCTGGTGACATGCAGGGAAGCCCGTGTGAGTTTCTTGGTCTCAAGCTCGGGTATTCCCAGCAGCTCTTCCTTTTCGCACGCTTGTTTGGCACTCTCTCACCTTCGGGCGGCCCTCTCATGTCTCTTAGCCTGTGTCCTAAACATCGTCCAATTGTAATCAGAGCAGCTGGAGTGAGTCCAGGCCTCGCCATTGGGAGAACCAAGCAAGACGTTATCTCACCTAGACCTCAGCTTCCTCATCCGCAAAAAGACAAAGTAAAGTTTCTAACATACAAGGAGTTTTGTGGACATTAAAGTTAAAAAATGAATTATGAATTTAACAGAAATATCCCCTCTTTTATGAAATACTTTTGAACTATCTAGAGAAATAAAGTCCTTTTTCAATCCCACTCTCTCTCTCTCTCTCTATATATATATAATATATATATAATGTTTGTTTTTTGAGACAGGGACTTGTTCTGTGGCCTGGGCTGGAGTGCAGTGGTGCAATCACAGCTCACTGCAGCCTCCATCTCCCGGGCTCAAGCAATCCTCCTACCTCAGCCTCCCAAGTAACTGGTACTACAGGCACATGCCACCATGCCTGACTGTTTTTTTTTTTTTTAATTTTTTTGTAGAGACAGGGTCTCACTAAAACTCATCTCGCCCAGGCTGGTCTTGAACTCCTGGGCTCAAGTGATCCCCCTGTTTCAGCCTCTCAAATTCTAGGATTACAGATGTGAGCCCCTGTGCCCCGCCCTGCCTCCACTCTCTCTCTTTTTTTTTTTTTTGAGATGGAGCCTCACTCTGTTGCCCAGGCTGGAGTGCAGTGGCACGATCTCAGCTCACTGCAACCTTTGCCTTCCAGGTTCAAGCGATCCTCCTGCCTCAGCACCCCCTAGTAGCTGGGATTACAGGCATGTGCCAGCATGCTTGGCTAATTTTCGTATTTTTAGTAGAGATGGGGTTTCACCATGTTGGCCAGGCTGGTCTTGAGCTCCTGACCTCAGGTGATCCACCTGCCTTGACCTCCCAAAATGCTGGGATTACAGGCATGAGCCACCATGCCCAGCCACCTCCACTCTCTTTGTATTCTGAGTAACCTGGAAACACACAGCTTTGTACAACTAAGACTTCCTAACTACAGGCCCTTAAGGAATCCAGAAATTGCAAGTATTAAACGTGGATTATAAAATAAAAAATTAAGACTAGTCTTAAAAATACCTGCAGGAATCAGGAAAATTTTTTAAAAAAATAGATAATTTGCAAAATAATTAAGTAGAATTTCCAGAAATAAAATGTTAAAAAATAGCAAAAAACCTCAATAGATGGGTTTAACAGAAAATTAACACAACAGAGAAGAGAATTGGCAAATTGTAAAATAGGCCAAAAATATTCCCTGAACAGAAATATTTTAAAAGGACACTGTAGAAGAAGAGGTAACTTTCCCAGGAGGATTTAGGAAGCAACAGATTTGTCTAATGAAAGAAGGGCTAAAACTTTTAGAGACACCAATACAGACATTTAAGAATCCCAATTATCGCAAGAAACATTTAGACAAGAGGAAATCCATCCTTAGACACATCAAAATGAAGCTTTAAAACAACGAAGTCTGACAAAATCCTAAAAAGGAATCAGCAAAAATAAAGATTGTGTTCAGTTTGCTTTGAATCCTTGAACATATTCATAAGAGCTTTTTAAAAGTGCTTGCCTGCTAATTCCACCGCCTTTGCCATTTCTATTGACAAAGAAATGTTGCTAAAGTGGGACAAGGAACAACTATCAGAGGTGGCACAGGGCTGGGACAAATTCAAGTTCTGACCAGGCAGGGTAGAAATACTTTGTTGAATGCCTAGGATTTTTAGTAAAGATCCCAGAAAAGGCATACCTTAGTATCAGGGCCAAACGAGATCTAGGGTGAAGGCTAATCTATCTCCAACTCTATAAAGCCTAAATCAACCTTCAAAGAATGCACCTGGTCCACAAGGACATTAACTTCCTTCGGGGTGGAAATGTCCTCAACATGTACTAAAGGAAGGCAGTGAGATGCAGCCACTCAGCAGCGTAATAATCATAATGCACATCACCTGATAAAAATTATTGCGCATGCAAAAGATCAGAGAAATTTGACCCAGTCCATGGAGAGAAAGATCCAGAAATGACAAAGATGATTAAAATAGCAGATAAGCAATTGAAAATAGCAGTTAGAAATAGGTCCAAGAGGCCAGGCGCAGTGGCTCATGCCTGTAATCCCAGCACTTTGGGAGGCCGAGGTGGGCGGATCACCTGAGGTTGGGAGTTCGAGACCAGCCTGACCAACATGGAGAAACCCTGTGTCTACTAAAAATACAAAATTACCCGGGCATGGTGGTGCATGCCTATAATCCCAGCTATTCAGGAGGCTGAGGCAGGAGAATCGCTTAAACCTGGGAGGCGGAGGTTGTGGTAAGCCGAGATTGTGCCATTGCACTCCAGCCTGGACAACAAGAGCGAAACTCTGTCTCAAAAATAAAATAGAAGTAGATCCAAGAACTTAAGGAAAATTGCACATAATGAACAGGAAAAAAACTCTATGAAGAAATAATATTACAGAGATGAAAAACAAAATACAATTTCTTTACAATAATATAAATATAAATAATAATAACATAAATATAAAGAAATAATATTACAGAGGTGAAAAACAACTACAGATGCCACTTCATTGTAAGTTGAAAATATTGTAAATAAACAATGCAGTAAATACACCTAACCACCAAATATAATAGCTTAGCCTAGCCTACCTTAAATATGTTCTGAGCACTTACATTAGCCTAAAATCATCTAGCACAAAGCCTAGTTTATAATAAAGTCTTGAATATCTCATGTAATTTATTGAATACTGTACTAAAAGCCAAAAAAGAGAAGGGTTGCTTAAGCACTCAAACTCCGGTTTCTACTGAATATATACCATTTTTACACCATCGTAATGTTCAAAAATCAAGTTAAACCACCATGAGTGAGAGACCCTCTATATGAAATAAAAAATTTACCTAATGGGCTTAAGAGCAGACTAGAAACTGCAGAAGAAACGTGAACTTGAAGACTGATCAATAGAAATTTTCCAAACAGAAGGAACAAAAATTTTTTAAAAGGCTGAAAAAAGATCAGATTTTCTTTGGCTTGTGGGCTAATATCAAGAGGCCTAACATGTGTAGTGAGAACACAAGAAAAAGGGAGAGAGCAGAAAATATTTGAAGAAAGAATGCCCGAAATTTCTCTGGATTTGGAGAAGATATATACCCATGGATAAAGAAACTTAAAGACCAAAGAAAATCACACCAAGGCCCATTTTAATCAAATTACCGACAATGAATTATAAAAATAATAATCTTAGAAGTAGTCCAGGGTAGGCAAACATATTACATACAGAATAACAAAGACAGAAATAATGACTGACTTCCCATCAAAAACAATGTAAGATAGAAGACAATGGAATTCCAACCTGAAGTGCTGATTTAAAAAAAGTTTTTAATTGATGCATCATATTTATACCTGTTTATGGGGCACATGTGCATGCATAGAACGTGTAATGATCAAGTCAGGGTTCAGAATATCCATCACATCAAACATTTATCATTTCTTTGAATTGGGAACATTTTAAATCTTCTAGCTATTTTGAAAAATGCAACATATTGTGTTAACTATAGTCACCCCACTGTGCTATCAGACACTAGAACTTATTTCTTCTGACTGTGTGTTTGTGGTCGTTAACCTCCCACTCTTCATTCACCCTGCCAACTTTCCCAGCCTTGGTGACTATTATTTCCCAGCCTTGGTGACTATTATTCTGCTCTCAACCTCCATGAGAGCCACTGTTTCAGCTCCCACATATGGGTGAGAACATGTAATATTTGCCTTTCTGTCTGGCTTATTTCACTAAACACAGTGACCTCCAGTTCTATCCATGTTGCCATGAATGACAGGATTTCATTTTTTATGGCTGAATAGTATTCCATTGTGTGTATACACCACATTTTCTTTATCCATTCATCTGCTAATAGACACTTGGGGTAATTCCATATCTTTGCTGTTGTGAATAGTGTTGCTGCTGCAGTAAACATAGGGGTGCAGATATCCCTTTGATATACTGATTTTCTTTCCTTTGAATAAATACCCAGTAGTAGGGTGGCTGCACTAATTTACATTCTTATCAACAGTGTGTGAGTTCCCTTTTCTCAACATCCTCACCAGCATTTGCTATCTTTTTTTTTTTTCTTTTTTGAGACAGTCTCACTCTGCTGCCCAGACTGAAATGCAGTGGCATGATTTCAGCTCACTGCAACCTCCACCTCCTGGGTTCAAGTGATTCTCTTGCCTCAGCCTCCTGAGTAGCTGGGATTACAGGCGTGTGTCACCAAGCCCAGCTAATTTTTGTATTTTTAGTAAAGACAGTGTTTCACCATGTTGGTCAGGCTGGTCTCAAACTCCTGACCTCATGTGATCTGCTCGCCTCAGCCTCCCAAAGTGCTGGGATTACAGGCATGAGCCACCACGCCTAGTCATCTTTTGTCTTTTTGATAATAGTCATTCTAACAGGGATACAGTGATATCTCATTGTGGTTTTGGTGTGCATTTCCCTGATGATTGGTGATGTTGAGAATTTTTTCACATACCCATTGGCCATTTGTGTGTTTTCCTTTGAGAAATGTCTATTCAGATACTTTGCCCACTTTTAAACAAAATTATTATTTTTGCTGTTGAGTTGTTTGAGCTCCTTGTATATTCTGGATATTAATCCCTTGTTGCGTGAATAGTTGGCAAATATTTTCTTCCATTCAGCAAGTTGTCTCTTCACTTTGTTGATAGTTTCCTTTGCTGGGAACAAGCTTTTTTAGTTGAAAATAGTCCTATTTGTCTGTTTTGGCTTTGTTGCCTGTGCTTTCGAGGTTTTAGCCACACAATCTTTGCCTAGACCAATGTTCCAGAGCATTTCCTCTATGTTTTCTTCTAGTAGTTTTATAGTTTCAGGTCCAACACTTAAGTCTGTAATCCATTTTGAGTTGATTTTTGTATATGGTGAGATATATGGTTCTAATTCCATTCTTTTGCTTATGTATATCCAGTTTTCCCAGCACCATTTATTAAAGAGAGCATTCTTTCCCCAATGTATGTTCTTGGCACCTTTGTCAAAAATCATTGGGTGAAAATATGTGGATTTATTTCTGGGTTCTCTGTTCTGTTCCATTATGAAGTATTCTTGACTAGTATTCTATAGTATTCTTGACTAGTATTCTATAGTATTCTTGACTAGCAGTTTTTTTTTTCCTTTTAGCACTTCTGTATTATGTTTCATTTAGCTATTTGTCTGTTTTTATACCAATACCATACTGTTTTGGTTACTTTAGCTTTATAGCATATTTTGAAGTCAGATTATATGATACCTCCAGCTTCCTTCTTTTTGCTCAGGATTGCTTTAGCTATTTGGGATCTTTTTGGCTCCATATGAATTTTATAATTGTTTATTCTATTTCTATAAGAATGTCATTGGTATTTTGATAAGGATTGCATGAATCTGTAGATTGCTTTGGGTATTCTGGTTGTTTTAACAATATTATTATTCTGATCTATAAGCATGAGATGTCTTTCCATTTGTTTGTATCCTCTTTAATTTCTTTCATCAGTGTTTTGCAGTTTTCCTTAGAGATGTCTTTCACCCTCTTCATTAAATTTGTTCCTAGGTATTTTTTTGTAGCTTCTAAATGGGATTACTTTCTTGGTTTCTCTTTTGGCTCACTTGTTTTTATTTATAGAAATGATATTGATTTTTTTCTGTGGATTTTGTATTCTGAAAGTTTAATTCATTTATCAATTTTGAGAGTTTTTTTGCTGGAGTCTTTAGGTTTTTCTAAATATAAGATAATATCTTGTGCAAAAAGAGATAATTTGACTTCCTCTTTTCCAATTTAGATGCCTTTTATTTCTTTCCCTTGCCTGATTGCTGTAGCTAGGAATTCCAGTAGTATATTGAATAGGAGTGGTGACAAGCGGGCATCCTTGTTTGTTTTAGTTCTTGGAGGAAAGGCTTTCAGCTTTTCCCCATTCAGCATGATGTTAGCTCTTGGCTTGTTATTTATGGCCTTTATTATGTTGATGTCTTCTATGCCTAATTTATTGAGAGTTGTTATCATGAAAGGATGTTAAATTTTGTCAAATACTTTTTCTGCATCTATTGACTGTGTGATATTCATCATGTTTATTGATTTGTATGTGTTGAGCCATCCTTGCATTTCTGGGACAAAACCCAATTGATTACAGTGTATTATCTTTTGATGTATTTTTGGATTCAGTTTGCCTGAGTTTTGTTGAAAATTTTTGCATCTATGTTTATCAGGGATATTGGCCTGTAGCTTTGTTTTCTGTTGTGTCTTTGTCTGGTTTGGTATGCGGCTAATGCTGGCCGCATAGAATAAGTTAGAAAGAATTTCTTCCTCTGCAATTTTTTGGAATAGTTTGAGAAGATTTGTGTTTGTTTTTTAAATTTATGTTTGGTAAAGTTCAGCAGTAAAGCCATCCTGTCCCAGGCTTTTCTTTGTTGGGACACTTTTTTTACTAATTCGATCTTGTTACTCATTATTGGTCTGTTCAGGTGTTCTGTTTCTTATTGGTTCAATGTTTGTATGTTGTGTGTCATCAGTTTCTTCTAGGTGTCCCATTGATTAAAATATAATTGTTCCTAGTAGCCTCTGATGGTCTTTTTTATTTCTGTGGTATTAATTTTAATGTCTCCTTTTTGTTTCAGATTTTGTTTATTTGGGTCTTCTTTCTTTTTTCTTGGTTAATCTGGCTAGCAGTTTATTAATTTTGTTTATCTTCTTTAAAAAACTCTTTTCATTGATTTTTGTATTTTTTTAGTCTATTTTGTTTAGGTCTGTGCTGATCTTTGTTATTCTTTTTTATCTATGATTCAGTAATTTTGGATTTGGTTTGTTATTGCTTTTTTAGTTCTTTGAGGTGTATCATTGGGTTGTCTATTTGACATCTTTCTGCTTTTGTGATGTAAGTGTTTATTGTTATAAACTTACCTCTAGCAGTGATTTTGCTGTCACATAGGTTTTGGTGTGTTGTGTTTCCATTTACATTTGTTTTAAGAAATTCTTTGATTTCTTTCTTAATTTCTTCATTGACCCAATAGGCATTCAGAAACATATTGTTTAATATCCACATATTTGTACTGTTTCCAAAGTTCTTCTTGTTATTGATTTCCAGTTTTATTATGTTGCAGTCTAAGAAGATACTTGATATAATTTTGATTTTTAAAAATTTGTTGAGACTTGTTTTGTGGTCTAACTTATGGTCTATGCTGGAGAATGGCCCATGTGCTGATAAGAAGAATGTGTATTCTCTAGCCATTGAATGAAACATTCTGTAAATGTTGCTTAGGTCCATTTCATCTAATATGCAGTTTTAATCCAACATTTCTTTGTTGATTTTCTGTCTCAATGATCTGTCTAATGCCAGGAGTGAAGTGTCGAAGTCCCCAAATATTATTGTATTATAGTCTATCTCTCCCTGTAAATACAATAATGTTTGCTTTATGTATCTGGGTGTTCCAGTGTTGGGTGCATATATATATTTAGAATTGTTATACCCTCTGGCTGAATTGAACCCTTTTTAATTATGTAATGACCTTCTTTGTCTTCTTTGACTGTTTTTGACTTAAAGTCTTTTATTAGGTCATTGTTGCATTACTATAAAGAAAGAAATACCTGAGACAGGGTAATTTATAAAGAAAAGAGGTTTAATTGGTTCATGATTCTGCAGACTATACAGGAAGCCTGATGCTGGCATCTGCTTGGCTTTTAGGGGAGACCTCAGGATGCTTACAATCATGGTGGGAGATGACAGGGAACAGGCATATCACATGGCTAGACCAGGAGCGAGAGAGAGACAGCTGGGGGTCAGGGAGGTGCCACACACTTCTAAATGATTGTATCTCATGTGAACTCAGAGCAAGAACTCACTTATCACCAAGGAGATGGCCCAAGCCATTTATGAGGAATCTGCCTCCATGACCCAGACATCTCCCACCAGGCCTCAACTCCAGCACTGGGGATTACATTTCAACATAAGATTTGGGTGGGGACAAAAATCCAAACTGTATCAAGTCTGTTTTATCCGATAAGTATAGCTACTCCTGCTTGCTTTTGTTTTCTGTTTGCATGGAATTTCTTCTTCCCTATAAACAGGGGTAGTGTATGTTGTCTGACAACAAAAGAATTAAATTAGAAATTAACAACAAGTAGCTGCTTGCTGGTTTAGGTCTTCTTGTAGACACCATATAGTTGGATCATTTAAAAATCTATTCAGACAGTCTATATCTTTTAATGGGTAATTTAAATCATTTATAACCAAGTTTATTGTTGATAGGTGAGGATGTATTCTTATCATTTTGTTAACTGTTTTCTGATTATTTTGTATATTCTTTGTTCCTTTCTCTCTTCTTATTTATCATTGCAGTTTGGTGGTGTTCTGTAGTGGTAACATTTGAGTCCCTTCTTTTTCTCATTTGTGTTTCTGCTTCCCCAGTGAGTTTTACACTTTCATGTGTTTTCATGGTGATATATAGCATCCTTTTGCTGCCAGATGTCGGACTCCTTTAAGCATTTCTTGTAAGGCCAGTCTAATGGTGATAAATTTCATCGATTTTTGCCTGTCTGAGAAAGACTTTATTTCTCTTTCATTTTGAAGGATATCTTTGCTGGATATAGTATTCTTGATTAGTAGTTTCTTTCATTTAGCACTACAAATATATTATCCCATTTTCTCCTGGCTTGTACAATTTATGCTGAGAAATCTGTTTGTTTGATGGCGGTTTCCTTATATGTGACTTGACACTTTTCTCTTGCTGTTTTTAGAATTCTCTTTGTCTTTGACTTTTGACAGTTTGACTATAATGTGCCATGGACAAGGCCTTTTTAGGTTGAATCTCTTCAGGTATATTTGAGCTTCCTGTATCCAAACGTCTAAATCTCTCGTAAGACTTTGGGAAGTTTCTGGCTATTATTTTGCTAAGTAGGTTTCATATGTGTCTTCAGCTATCTCTTCTCCTGGGACACCTAAAATTTAAATATTTGGTCACTTGACGGTGTCCCATATGTTATGTAGGCTTTCTTAATTTTTTAAAATATTTTTCTTTCTTTTCATTTTTTAATCTGTTTGGGTTATTTCAAAAGACCTGTCTTCAAGTTCAAATTCTTTCTTCTGCTTGATCTAGTCTGTTGTTGAAACTCTTGATTATATTTTGTATTTCATTGAATTCCTCAGTTCTAGGATTTGTGTTTGTTCTTTTTTTTAAATAGTATCTATCTCTTTGGTAAATTTCTCATTCAGATCATGAATTGTTTTTTCTGATTTCTTTGTATGGTTTACTTGTCTTCTTGTGTCTCACTGAGCTTCTTTAATATAATTATTTTCAATTCTTTTTTAGGCATTCCATACTTCTCTTTCTTTGGTATCTGTTGCTGGAGAATTATTGTGTTCCTTTGGAGATGTCATGATTTCTTTCCTTTTCATGTTTTTTTGTGTCCTTACATGGATATCTGTACATGTGGTGTAACAGCTGCATCTCCCAATTTTGTTGATTGGCTTTCATAGCAGACCTTTTTCTATAATTGTAGCTATAATGTTGGTTGGGGGGGGCACTTTAGCTTTGATTTTGGGTTTGCTTAGTAGTGCAGTCTCTGCATGATTTCTTCAGCTGTAATCAGGGTCAGTGGTGTCTGCAATTGCTTCAGTGGCTTAGGCTACGGTTATTAGTGGAGACTGTAGTGAGGCTTTGCTGGGAATAGGGATGACAGGTGGCCTGGATCTCAGGCTCCAGTGGTGGTGGCAGCAGGCCAGTCATGTCTGTGTTTCAGCCCCTGGATGATACAGGTGAACACTAACTAGTGTTAGTGGGTCCAGGTGGGCTGATTCTTGGACCTCCAGGCAGTTTGCTTGGGTGCCAGTGGCTGGTGTCCTGGGACTTTTTTCAGGCCTCTTGATGGTCTGGGCACATGTGCATGGTGATAGACAGGGTGAGTGGACCCAGGGTGTCACTGGGGATCCGGAGATATGAAGAGGCAGGGGCTGCTGGGCCCCAGGTCAAGATGCAGCCTGGTGGCAGCTGGGCTCTCAAAACAGTGCTGTGCTGCAGCTGCTTGGGTCCCTGGGAATATGTGGGACCCTATATGAACTTCCTTTTGGGAACATTGGTGTCACATGGACTCCAGGCAGCTCTCTGTACTAGACTCAATGCCCATGAGGGCTGAAGGGCTCTCCTATGACTTGGATTGCAGGGTCTGTGTTCGGGATGTGGAGTGTGGGAAATCTCACATGGACCCTTTCCAGGCTCCTTGCCAGTCCCAGCCAGGGAAGTGACTTGCTACCCTCTCCTTCTTTGCCTCAGATTTCCCCTGCCGTGTCCCTGCTGGACTCCAGTGTCCCTCCTAGATGCTCCACTTGACACGTGGCTATCTGTTCTCTGCTTTGGTCCTTCTTTGTGGATGGGGTGAGTGTCAGGGGCCCCTAGTGTTCCTTTGGAGCCATCTTGAAGACCCCTCCCAAAGTAATGATTTTTTTTTTCACAAAGTCGACTCAGAATTCTATATCTAGTTAAAATTTCCTTATAGAAATAAGGCAAAACAAAATGAATTCCAGCTGATACCAGCTTTTACTACCAGCAGAATTGGTAATTCAAAAATCATTAAAGGCAATTCTTCAAGGTAGAAAAAGAAAAAGATAGATCAAAACTCCATCTACTTGAAGGAATAAGACCATTAGGAATAATAAATATGTGTGTAAATTTAAAATATTCTAAACATTTTTCAATGTATTAAAATAATGACTGACAATTGAAAGCAAAGATGATGACAATGTATTGGATAATGTGCAGCGTATGTAGATGCACAACGTATGTCAAAATTAGTATAAAAGGCAGGAAGGAGGAAATTGAAGTATGTGGTTATATTTTTATATATGCAGTGGTGTAATGTTTTACAAAGGTAAACTGTGATAAAAGATATATTGAACCATCAAAACTGCACAAATAAAATGAAGAGTCATCACTAATATGTCAACAGAAAGCAAAATGAAATGATGAAAAATACCCAATCCATAAGATTGCAGAAAAAGAAACAAGAAAGAACAAATGGCACTAATAAAACTCACAGCAAGATGATGAACTTCAATTCAGCCTATTAATGATTGATTAAATAAACTAAACACACCCATTTAAATGCAGATCTAATTCAACTAGGAAATAGTGCTGTCTATAAGCAACAGTTTTTAAATATAAGGGTGAAAGCATGGAAAATGTTATATTATTCAAACACTAAATATAAACAAGCTGGGGTAGTATAATATTAATACCAGGACAATGAGAGACCTTTCAATAAAAAGACATGATAATCATAAATATGTAGGTATGTAACAATGGAATCACAGCATACATGACAAACTGGCAGAAGCAAAAACAGAAATAGACAATGCACAATTGCAGTTGGAGATTCAATGTTGTTCTCTTGGAAAGTGATAGATCAAGTAGACCGAAAACCAGTAAAGATATAGAAGACTAGACCAGCACTCTCAACCAACCTGACATTTATAGGACATTACACCAAGCAAAAGCAAAACTCATTCTTTTCAAGTCCATGTGGAGCATTCACCAAAGAAGACCACATGCTGGGCTATGAAACAGGGGTGCTGTATGTTGTCTGACAACAAAAGAATTAAACTAGAAATCAACAACAGGTAGCTGCTGGGAAATCCTCAAATATTTGAAAATTAAGTAACACAGTTCTAGGTAGTTACGGTGCTATTGAAGAAACTGTAAGTGAAATTAGAAAATATTTTGAACTGAGTGATAATGAGAACAAAACATATAAAAATGTAAGGATTGCCACAAAGCAGTGCTCAGAGAAAAATTGATATGTTAACTACTTACATAAAAAAGAAAGTTTGGCTGTCGTGGTGCCTCATGCCTGTAATCCCATCATTTTGGGAGGCCGAGGTGGGTGGATCACCTGAGGTCAGGAGACTGAGACCAGCCTGGCCAACGTGGTGAAACCCCGTCTCTACTAAAAATACAAAAATTAGCTGGGCGTGGTGGCACACGCCTGTAATCCCAGCTACTAGGGAGGCTGAGACAGGAGAACTGCTTGAACCTGGGAGGCAGAGGTTGCAGTGAGCCAAGGTCATGCCACTGCACTCCAGTCTGGGTGACAGAGAGAGACCCTGTCAAAAAAGAAGAAAGAGAGAGAGAAAGAAAGAGAAAGAAAGAAAGAAGAGAGAGAGAGAGAGGAAGGAAGGAAGGAAGGAAAGAGAAACAAAGGAATGTTTGAAATCAATGACATAAGCTTGCACCTAAAGACTCAAGTAAAGGAAATGTAGCTTGAACTGAAAGTGAGTAGAAGAGAGGAAGTAACAAGGATAAAATAAAATATCAATGACAGAAAGTAGAAAAAAAATCACTGGAAAGAAAAGAAGGTTCTTTGAAAAGGTCAATTAAATGATAAACTAGCTAAAGTGATTGAGGAAAAAAGAGAGAACATGAATTACCAATCTCAGGGCTGAAAGCAGGGAACTCACTAGAGATCTTAAATTGATAATAAGGAAACATTATGAAAAAATTATGACAATAAATTAAACAACTTAGATGAAATGGACAAATTCACTGCAAGGCACAAGTGACCAGAACTGACACTTCTGGGAAAAAGAGAAGTTCTAAATACCCTTGTTGGTGTTTAAAAGAAAAGAAACGCCTGTTTGTGTGCATTTTCTAGGGTGTTTTGCTGCTGTCTATAATTTTGAGTTCTCTCCTATTTCTCACCGTGGGAATAACCACCTTCACCATGATTCTTTCTGTGTGTGCTTAGAATCAAACTCAAATCGTCCTGTTTCAGGTGTCCCCATTTGTCTGAACATCAGCTTATATGTATGTCCAAGTTTATTAGATCTATAGTGGTGCCCAGTAAAAATGTACTCAAACAGTGTCAGATTGAGACTTTCCCATTATGATTAAATAAAAATATCATTCTCTCTTCCCAGTTTCAGATGTCAGAAATCTTACAATTAACCTTCAACGGTGTTCAGGAAAATGAAACAAAATCAGTGTGTGTTCCCCAAAGTCTGACTTTTGCCCTGAAAGCAGCTTGGCCTATATGAACAGCCAGGAAAATTACAGCAGAGCCCAACTCCCCCTGTGATCCATTTATCACAGTCTCTCTCAGCCTGACAGAGACAGAGGCGCAAAGCAAGATACATCAGCGTGAGCATCCTGTGTGGACAATGAGAACGTGGTCGGGTAAAATCCACCCACTCGGGCAGTGAGCCCCATGAGTTGAAACACAGATGCAAACGCAATGAAGTTTCCCAGCGCCACTGCCACGCAGCACCTGCTTCACACTGAGCTCCACAAAACGTGTACTTCAGTGCCGTGAATGACCTGTTCTGTGCTAATATTTTGCTGTAGTGTTTTGGATTGGTTTCTTTTTTGGCTGTGCACAAAGGCGTTTTCAGCTGATCTTACGAATCTCTGAAGCGCAGAAGGAAACCTTATGCAGGAGATCAGCCGAGGATGGTGATTTTGTCCAAGGCTTTTCTTAGGGGACACCCTGGGCATTCCACAGGAAGGGTGAACTGTCAGACATAATTAGCTCTGCCTCTTTTAACTCTAAATGGTTCCAGGCCTCTTATGATAAGCTTTGTTGAAGCCGGCTCTGCGGAGGCACTTCACATCCTAAACATTCTATTTCCTTAAGCACTGCATACCAATGAGTAAGATTAAGAGATGCCAAATGGGAAGAAAGATGGCTGCAATACATAGAAAATTGTAGAAAAGACACAGACTTTCTGGCCTCTGAGTGCACGTGTGAGTGGTCGTGTGTGCATGTGTGTGAGCGCATGTGCGTGTGTGGTGAGGGTATATGTATAAGCCTCAGTGCGTAACCAGGTGCATGTGTGTGAGCGCATGTGCGTGTGTGGTGAGGGTATATGTGTAAGCCTCAGTGCGTAACCAGGTGCATGTGTGTGAGCGCATGTGCGTGTGTGGTGAGGGTATATGTATAAGCCTCAGTGCGTAACCAGGTGCATGTGTGTGAGCGCATGTGCGTGTGTGGTGAGGGTATATGTGTAAGCCTCAGTGCGTAACCAGGTGCATGTGTGTGAGCGTATGTGCGTGTGTGGTGAGGGTATATGTATAAGCCTCGGTGCCTAACCAGAAATAAGTAATTTAAGTAAATTATTTTCTCCATCAGAAAAAGTTGTAGCTGTTGAGATACACACCAGATGACCTTTATACAAGAATATCGCAGTGGAGTCATCCCTGTGTCCACACAACCTGGGTTTCTGACTCTGACGGTGACATAATGGGTGTTCTGTGAGAAGGCATACTTGTCTCCATGGTGTCACTCTTAGCGACGTCCCGGAGTACACCCAACTCCTGGAGCTGCCCTGTCACTGGCCTGCACAGCTGGCTGGGCCCCTTCCACTGTCTCCTGCGTTGAGGTAGGAGCAAGGAATGCATGGACCTAGAGGAGCTGGGGACAGCGCGCTGCTGATCTGGGAAGCTCACCCGGCCAGCAGGTGCCTCTGACCCCTCCCACTGGGGATGTCTGGAGGCTGAACAGCAGTGTGGGCTGAGAGCAACCAGGCTGTAGGGCAGCCCCCAAGGCTGTGGAATGCCCTTGGGCTGCTGGCTCCCTAGTCTCCGGGAACCAGCAAGTGACAGCAGGCTCAGCCTCCTGGAGGAAGAGAGAATCACATGGTATCTCCAAGCCGCAGGGGGGCCCTGGAGCATGGCCACGGGGCACATGACGTCAAAGAGCATGAGAGGCCGGGAGAGGCTGTCCTGCCAGGTGAGCTGTCTGGCGACAGGGAGTGTGAGCCCCACGCACGGCTGATTGAAAGATGCTTTGCTGGAAAAGGGGCACCCAGAGCTGCTCTCGCTGGGCAGGGTTGGGGGTGTCCCAGTGCTGGTGGATCTCAAGGGGCAGGAAGAGTGGGGGCACCTGTGAGGTTCAGTTCAGCCAGTTGTGCCCCAGCCAAGGTGGGGCGAGCCCACACCCTCCCTGATGCTCAGGTCTCGCCTTGGCCCTTGCACACCACTCTTGAGGGGGACCCATGTTCTGCCTGCTTTCTCTCTCCCTGGGATCTAAGTATTCTCCCTGGTCAACCCTGGAGGAGGGAAGCCCACCTGAGAGCTGCACCTGCTGCAGCTGGACGCATGTGTCATTTCCAGGCTGTGCTCCTCTCCAGGGACCCCATGCCATGTGGTGCAGGCTCCTGCACAGCCTTGGTGTGAAGTAACATAAATAATCCACTGCCTGCCTCTCCTGCCCCATCACTCCAGCCGCATGGGACAGGTGATGTTTCTAACATAAGAGGAGCATGACCACACACAGCAGTCCAACAGGCATGGCCCAGGAAGCTTCCAGTGGCTCTGGTTCCTGGGCCATTCTGGGAGTGGGCCTGGGAACCTGTGTCTCTTCAGGGTCTCCAGACAGTGCTGTTCTGCGGCCACGTTTCTCGGCCCCTACATCACAACATTGTATTGAGGCATGAGGAGCTCTCCTCTGCACCCTCCAGCATGGTTTGTTCCACCCTCATGCCTAAGCCTGTATCTTTGCATGTGGGGCAGCGTGAACAATGCACACCCTTCTGGGGCTCAGGGAAGACGTCTTGGGCTGCATTTTCAGCAATGCAGTCTCTGCCTTCTGGCCTTGATGCCCGGGAAACTTCTCTTGGAAAAATGCTGAGAGGCAACCTTGGCTCTGCAGGGCAAGCCTGCACCGGGGCTGGGGATCGAGTGTGAGGCTGGGGCTCTGCCCCATGGGCAGCGCACAGCCAGTGGCCACTGCAGAGCCAAAGGCAGTGGCGATGTGGGGTTAAAAAGGCCATAGCTTCTGGAGCTCACCCACTCCAGTGGTTGTTCTGAGGCCTAAAGCAAGGGCAGCCTTGAGGGTCACAGTCCTCCACGCCCACCACACCTCACTCATACCCCATGCAGGCCCTCGCACCACGCTCTGCGAAGCCATTGCCCACGGTGCCTTCTTCCAGAGAGGAGCATTGTGGGACCTCAGTGGAGACGAGCCAGCCCTTCCCCGGGTGTTTCTCTTCTATTTCCTTTTCTATTTACCTCTTCCTATGGAACTTTTATCAAAAAATATATATAGAGAGAGAGGGGTAGTTTTCCAACTTGCATAGGACTCCAATACGAGAACAAAGTGGGGCAGTGGGAAAGTTGGTCTCAGGGGCCGGATGTCCCTGAAGATGTCAAAGCCCTGCACACCCACATCCTCAGGGCTTACAGAGGGTCACAGGCTGCAGAACTCTGGGGGGTGGGAATGCATCCTTAGCCTCCTTGCTTAGACCTGAACCCTGGCTTTGCTCCCCTCACTCTGACCCTAATGCAGGACTAGGTGCAACTCTTCATGCCTGAGTGTGTGTGTGAGTGTTTAAGTGTGTGCATGTGTGAATATGTGTGCATGAGTGTGTGTGCATGTGTGAACAAGTGTGTGTGTGTGTGTGTGTGTGTGTGTGTGTACCATGGCAAGGGAGGGTGAAGGAAACCCATCGCTCCAGCTACAGATGGATTTATCATGAAACCCATCAAGTTCAAGCTGCATGGCCTTTCTCAAGGCCCATGTTCTACTCATAATTTTGTTTTATCTTTTTTTTTTTTTTTGAGATGGAGTCTCACTCTGTCACCAGGCTAGGATGCAGTGGTGCAATCACGGCTCACTGCAACCTCTGCCTCCCAGGTTCAAGCAATTCTCCTGTCTCAGCCTCCTGAGTAGCTGGGACTACAGGCACCTGCCACCACGCCCAGATAATTTTTGTATTTTTAGTAGAGACAGGGTTTTACCATGTTGACCAGGATGGCCTCAATCTCTTGACCTCATGATCTGCACCTGCCTCGGCCTCCCAAAGTGCTGGGATTACAGGCATGAGCCGCCATGCCTGATCTCACAATTTTCAGTGCCTTCTCTTAAAGAGGACCCCATAGTGTATCAGCTTCAGGCCCCAAAAAACTTAGATCCACCTCTGGGTCCAAGTCAAGAGACCCTGAAGGCAAAGAGGTTGGGGTCATGGTGTCATGCCTTGAGAGGTTCAGCAGCCATGCCCTGCTCACAGCTCTTAAACCTGAGTGTTACGAATGAGACATTGGCTCTGGAGAGTGGTCAGGCTCCAATCTCATCAATGCAGGCTGCATGCCTTGGTCCTGAACCTTCTCATCTCCCACTCCATGATCTGCCCCTAGCCTCACAGATGACTCACTCAAGTATGAATCTCCAGCCATATCTTTATAACAAACCCTTGGTAAATGTCTCCAACTACCTCATTAACATCACAGAGATTCCTGAAAATTAGCACACCATAAATCCACTAACGAGAGCATTCCCTAGTCAAGATGGAACCCTCAGTTGCTCCCTTAAAATCTTCAGGTACCCAGAAAAGACTTCACTAACTTTTATCAATCCACTCAGTATTCAATCCATAGGCCATAGAGAGAATGTGTTGAAAACAGCAAGGGCCGAGACTGATGGGGAAAGAAAAAGGGAGAAGACAAATTATCAATATCAGGAGTCGGGCAGGGAACACTACTACAGATTCTACAGATACTCACAAGATAATAAGGGAGTACTATGAGCAATTCTGTTTCTACCAGTATTAGGAGTGGGGCAAGGGACATCCCTGCAGACTGTACAGATATTAACCAGCTAATAAGGGAGTGCTATGAATCACTCTATTTCTACCAACATCAGGAGTGGGGCAGGGGGTACCACTACAGATTCTACAGATATTCACAAGTTAATAAGGGAGTACTATGAACAACTCTATTTCTATCAATATCAAGAGAGGGGAGGGGACACCACTACAGATTCTACAGATATTCACAAGTTAATAAGGGAGTACTATGAGCAACTCTATTTCTACCAATATCAGGAGTGGGGAGGGGACATCATTACAGATTCTACAGATATTAACAAGATAATAACGGAATACTATGATCAACTCTATTTCTAAACCATCTATCATATTCCATTGGACTATTTATCTGTCTTCATGCCAATAACCCCTTAATTAATTAGTACAACTTTAGAGTAAGTCTCCAAATCAAGTAGTTTATGACCTCCAACTTTGTTCTTTTTCTTTAAGATCATCCTGGCTGAGCATGATGGTTCATGCCAGTAGTCCCAGCACTTTGGGAGGTCAAGGCAGGCAGAGCACCTGAGGTTGGGAGTTCAAGACCAGCCTGACCAACATGGAGAAGCCCTGTCTCTACTAAAAATACGAAATTAGCTGGGCATGGTGGCGCATGTTGGAGTGAGCCTAGATTGTGCCATTGCACTCCAGCCTGGGCAATGAGAGAGAAACTTGATCTCAAAAAAAAAAAAAAAAAAATCCTGGTTTTCTAGGGGCTTTGCATTGCCAACCAAATTATAGAATCAGACACAATTTCTACAAAAGACCTTGTTGAAATTTTGATTGAAATGTCATTAAACTTACAGAGAAATTTTGGGAAAATTAACCTCTTAACTTTTTTTAGTTTTCCAATCCATAAATATGTTATATTGTTCCATTCATTAGGTCTGCTGAGATATCTGTCAGCAATGTTTGTTGTTTTATTTATTTTATTTTTATTTTTATTTTTGAGACAGGGTCTGGCTCTGTCACCAGGCTAACATGCAGGGGCACAATCTTGGCTCACAGCAACCTCAGCCTCCTGGGCTTAAGCGATCCTCCCACTTCAGCCTCCCAAGTAGCTGGAACTAGAAGTATGCACCACCACACCCAGTTAATTTTTCTATGTTTTGTAGAGACAGGGTTTCACCATGTTGCCCAGACTGGTCTCAAACTCCTGAGCTCAAGCAACTCACCAGCCTTGGCCTCCCAAAGTTCTGGGATTACAGGCATGAGCCACTGCACCTGGCCAATGTTTGTTATTTTAAATTTGTAGGTTTTCCACATATGCAATGTATTTTTATGCTATTGGTATTGCTTTTAATTTCATCTTCCAGTTACTTTGTTGATAACAAATAGAAACATTAATTGACTTTAGTTTTTTGGCCTTGTAAATTCATTAATTCTAATATTTTATAGACTTTTAGAATGCACATAATCAAGTTACATGTGAATAATGGCAGTTTTGCTTCTTACTTTCCAACTTATATTACATATGGATTTCGTGATTTAAATTTGTATTTTGTCTTATTGTCCTGGGCAAGATTCATAGAAGTTTTTTTTGTTTGTTTTTTGAGACAGAGTCATGCTCTGTCACCCCGGCTGGAGTGCGGTGGTGTGATCCTGGCTCACTGCAACCTCTGCCTCCTGGGTTCAAGTGATTCTCCTGCCTCAGCCTCCCAAGTAGCTGAGGTTACAGACACCTGGCACCGCACCCAGCTAATTTTTGTATTTTTATTATAGACAGGGTTTCACCATGTTGGCCAGGCTCATCTCGAACTCCTGACCTCAAGTGATCAGCTTGCCTCAGCCTCCCAAAGTGCTGAGATTACAGGTGTGAGTTTCTGTGCCTGGCCAGCAGACATTCTAATTTTGTTCCTGACCTTAGGGAAAGTGTTCGTTATTTCACCCTTAAATTCTTAAATTGGATGTTAGCTGTTGTAGTGCCTGTTCCTAGTTTGTTGGGAATTTTAAACACGAACTGGTGCAGAATTTTCTTTCTGCATCTGTTGACATAATCATGTGGCTTTCTACCTTTCTTTTTCCTTTTCTTTTTCTTTGTCTTTTAAAAAAATTATCTATTTATTTTTTATTTTTTTGAAGAAATCTTGCTCTATCTCCCAGGCTGGAGTGCAGTGGCATGATCTCAGCTCACTGCAATCTCTGTCTCCCAGGTTCAAGTGATTCTCCTGCCTCAGCTTGTTGAGTAGCTGGGATTATAGGTGCCTGCCACCATGCCCAGCCAATTTTAGTATTTTTAATAGAGATGGGGTTTCACCACATTGGCCAGGCTGGTCTCGAATTCCTGACCTCAGGTGATCCACCTGCCTCGGCCTCCCAAAGTGCTGGGATTACAGGCATGAGCCACCGCGCCCAGCCTTACCTTTATTTTTCTAATGTATATAAATAATTTTGGTTTATACTCCTAAAATTTTATTGTGAACATTTTCAAATATACAAAAAATGAAAAGAATTGTAGAGTGAATGCCCACTGCAAGATTGCTTTTATATCTTTGATTGATCATGTGTATGTCCAACTCTCTATCCTTCCGTCAATGTATTTTATTTATTTTTGATGTATGTCAATGTCATTTAACATCAGTACAGCTGATCCTTAAACATTTTGAAGCAGGATATTTCCCTGACCCCTCCACTGGCAGGAACCGGAGTGCACAGGTGCTGGTAGGGGTGAACTCCACTCACTCACTGCTCCATCCCTTGTGGGAGGGGGAGTGCAGGTGAGTGGATGCAGAGACTGGAGTGAGCACTTTTTGGGGACTGGCAATAGTGAATTCTGTACCAGCCCTGCAGCAACATCTAGGGTAGGGTGCCCGCAATCCCTGAAGCCCCAGAGGAAGTGTTACAGTGCCTTTTTAGCTTTGCTGCCCATGGATGGCTTAAGTGTTAACAGCTCAGTGGAAGGCCAGTGTGACAGCCTTTTGCACCCATGCTCATGGCACCTGAGTTCTTGTCTGGTGTCCAGGAGGAATGAGGTTGCATGAAAGAACTGAAGGTGGTAAATGTAGGGGATTTTATTGCTGGTGAAAGTGGCTCTCAGCAGGAAGGGGAGCTGAGAAGGGCATGGAGCAGGAAGGTAATCGTCCCCTGGAGGCTGGACTCCTCTCTGAAGCTATGCCATTAAGCTGTCCCTCTGAAGTCAAGCCACTTGTCTCCAATGTCCAGTGATAGTCTCTGACATCCAGCTGCTTCTCTTCTCTGCTGGCTGAGTTCTGGCATTTTTATAGGCACAGGATGGGGGACGGGGTGGGTGGTTTTGGAAAAGGAAAACATGGATGTGTGGTCTCACTTTGGGCTGTGATTCCGGGCTTTTGGGCTTGAAGGTGGGGCTGTTGCCAGGGGCTTACCCTCTTCTACCCAGAATTTCCCTGCCTCCTGTTCCTATGAATTTCAGCATGTATATCACTATCTAGAGTTGAAAATTATATTTTTGAGTGAAATGCTCAAATCCTAAGCTTACCATTTGAAAAGTTTAGACAAATACACATCCCTGCATAAGGCAAACCTTTGTCAAGGTAGAACGCTACTGCCACCATGGAAGATTCTGTCACACTCTCGTCCGTGAATACCTTGCCAGGTAACCAGCATTCTGATTTGCATTCTTCATAGGCTGGTGTAGCCTGTTGTAAAATGTCACTTACAAGGCATCATATTATCCTATAGCATGTACTTAGAGTTTGGCTTCTCTCACTTGAGATAATGTTTTGAGGGTTATCATGAAGTTAGTTGTATTTATTAGCAATTTATTTCATTTGCTGCTGAGTAGTATTCATTTTGCTGTCATAAATGAGGCTACTGAAACTGCCTTTGCAAAATTATGACAGTGAGAGAAATCTGACATAGTTGACTCTGTCTTGCTTCTGACTGCCAAGCTGTCCTTGGTCATTCCTGGGTGTACACCAGGCTGACTTTGGGAGAAACTTAGTTTCTAGTTTAAAGCAAGGATGATAATAGCCCTTCCCAAAACTAAACTACATTTGTAAAACTAATGAAAGGTCACAAGATAGGTGTATCTTCTATAATCCCTTGCTGCTCAGGACTCATGTGGCCAGAGGTCACAGATTTGTGACTTCCCCAATTACTCATATAGATAACTTCACTATTGTAGAACCTAGGATTGATGTTTTGAGATAGCCTTCAGACTGACCCCACCCGGACACCTGACTCATGACTCAACCAATCCTGCGGTCCCCCCAGGGGCAGACTCAGTGCACCCTATGATTTCATCCCCAAACCATATTCCCCATTCCCTGGTCCCCTGCCTACCAAACTAGCCTTGAAAACCCCTTATAATTTTTGCTTTAAATGATTACGTTAATTTAAAAAAATTCAAAGGAAAATAATTTTTTACATTTACCCATGTATTTATCGAAACTGGTGTTCCTCAGACCTTCCAGAGGATCTGACTTCCATCTGATATCATTTGGCTTCAGCCTGAAGAGCTTTTAGCATTTCTGGAGTGTAGATTTGCTAGGCACATGTTTTCTTAGATTTTCCTTCTTTGAGAGCGTGTTTGCTTGTCCTTATTCTTGAACATTTCGCTGGAGTATAAAATTCTCGGTGTTTTCTTTCAGACCTTTGGAGATGTCATTTTCCTGTCTTCTGGCTTCCGTTTTTTCTGCTGAGAAGTCCAGCAGTTGTTTGCATCTTGTTCTCCTGTGTATGATGTGTGCTTTTTCTTCAGCTGCTTTTAATGTTTCCTCTTACCTTTGACTTTCCTTATTTAGACCCTAATGTGCTTGGGATACTTTTCTTTGTATCAATCCTGCTTTGGGTTCACTTGGGTTTCTTGATTCTTTTTTTTTTTTTTTTTTGAGATGGAGTCTCCCTCTGTCGCCCAGGCTGGAGTGCAGTGGCGCGATCTTGGCTCACTGCAAGCTCTGCCTCCTGGGTTCATGCCATTCTCGGGCCTCAGTCTCCTGAGTAGCTGGGACTACGGGGGCCCGCCACCACGCTCAGCTAATTTTTTGTATTTTAAGTATACATGGGGTTTTACCGTGTTAGCCAGGATGGTCTCGATCTCCTGACCTTGTGATCCGCCCGCCTTGGCCTCCCAGAGTGCTGGGATTACAGGCGTGAGCCACCGCGCCTGGCCTCTTGATTCTTTAATCTCATGTCTTCTACTAAAGTGAGAAAATGTGTCCTCTACTTTTCAAAAATGTTTTTCTCCCCCATTTGTTCCTGTACACCTGTGACTCACATTTCACTATTAGACCCTTTGATAGTATCTCTCAGGTCTCTGAGACTGCACTGATGTCTTTCAGTTTTTTTCTTCTTCTCCCTAAGATTAGATGATTTCTGTTAATGTATCTTCAAGTTTACTGACTCCTGTATCATCCCCATTCTGCTGCTAAGTGTACATGTTGCATTTTCCATTTCAGACATTATATTTTTCAGTTATAGAATTTCATACAGTTCTTTTATATTTTATACATTTTAAGTAATTTATATTTGGTTCTCTTTATTTTTCTGATGACATTTCCTATTTGTTCATTCATTTCAAATATTCATTCATTCTTTATGCCCTTGAGTATTATTGTTATCATTTCTGCCTTAACATTCTTGTGTAGTAACTCCAACACCTGAGTTATCTTGGAGCTGGCCTCTGTCATTTGCCTTTACTCTTTTTTTTTTTGAGATAGAGTCTTGCTTTTTGCCCAGGCTGGAGTGCAGTGGTGGAATCTCGGCTCACTGCAAGCTCCGCCTCCTGTGTTCACACCATTCTCCTGCCTCAGCCTCCTGAGTAGCTGGGACTACAGGTGCCCGCCACCACGCCCAGCCAATTTTTTGTATTTTTAGTAGAGACGGGGTTTCACTGTGTTAGCCAGGATGGTCTCGGTCTCCTGACCTTGTGATCCACCCGCCTTGGCCTCCCAAAGTGCTGGGATTACAGGCGTGAGCCACCGTGCCTGGCCCTGCCTTTACTGTTTATTGTGGGTCACATTTTTCTGGTTTTCCTTTTTTAGAAAAATATAATATCTACGAATTTTAGGGACTATAGCAGGATATTATTGTTAAACATTGTAAAACTTGATTCTTTTTGTTCTTTGGAATATTGTTGCTATTTTATCTGTTTTTAGAGGCAGTCAATTTGCCTGAATGTAAACTCCAAACACTTTCCTTATAATAATGGCAAACAGCTGAAATCTCTGCTTATTTCTTTCATTTTCAGTTTCTTTGCATTTACTGTAATCACAGTTTCAGAGCTCAGCTGGAGATTTGGAAAGGTCTAACACACAGAACTCAGGTATCAATCTCTGTAGTTCTCTGTTTTTCAGAATTCATCCTGCCAAATTCCATCTGCTGAGGTCTCCACAATCTCTGTCCCTGATTCTTTATGCCGGTAACACTGTTTTCTATGAAAGTTTTATCTGTCTGGCATAGTGATGACTTTGACCTGCCCTCAGTAAAGACTGAAAATTGGAAACAAACTCAGAACATCATCTTCCAAACGTGGTGGGATTTTTTTTCCTTTACTTTTTTAAAACCAATATGGCAAGCTTGGTCATAATGAAGTTAGTCCTTTAAATTTACTTATATTCATAGTTGAATTGTCATTCTAAAATCTTATAATTTATTTTCTGTTTATTCCATGTGTCTTCTTTATTTATCCCCTTTATTGGCATTAGAGTTATTTTTTTTATTTCCCTATAGTTTATTATTTGCATAGTTGAAGTATAAAAATCTACCTTAGGCCAGGCACAGTGGCTGACACCTGTAATTCCAGCACTTTGGGAGGCAAAGGCAGGAGGATTGCCTGAGCCCAGGAATTTGAGAGCAGCCTGGGCAACAAAGTAAGACCCTGTTCTCTACAAAAAATGTTAAGAAAATAAGCCAAGCGTAGTGGTGGGCACCTGTAGTCCCAGCTACTCAGGAGGCTGAGAAGGAGAATCACCTGAGCCTGGGAGGTTTTGGATGCAGTGAGCCATGATTGTGCCCCTGCACTCCAGCCTGGGTGACAGAGGGAGACCCTGTGGGAGAAAAAAAAACAAAAAACAAAACAAAACAAAACAAAACACCTACCTGAAACGAATACTTTTATCGCTTCCCAAGCAATTGAAGAATCTTATGAATGGTTTGTCATGCCCCCGCTCGTGTTTCCTTTAATGCCATTATAGTCATATATTTTACTTCTGTGTTTGTTGCAAATACCAGAAGATCACTTTAAACAATCAATACGCTCAAACTGACCCTAAAAATTATCCTTTATGGTGCTGTTCATTCCTTTCATCCTTTCCTCCATGAACATTTTCCTTGAGCTGAAAAATGTGGCTTTAGTATGCCTTGTAAGGCAAGTATGTTGCAGATAAATTTTCTCAACTTTTTAAATAACCACATCTTTATTCCACCTGCATGATTTAAAGCAGCAGTCCCCAACATTTTTTGGCACCAAGGATTACTTTTAATGGCAAAAACCACAATTACTTTTGAACCAACCTAATAATTATTACATTGTAATATATAATGAAATAATTATACAGCTCACTATCATGTAGAATCAGTGGGAGCCCTGAGCTTGTTTTCCTGCAACTCGATGGTCCCATCTGGGAGTGATGGAGACGGTGACCCCCAAAGTGTGTTGCTTATGTCTGGTGTACTCTGTAATCTCATTTTGGTTGCTGTCACTGCAGAAAACTCTGCTTCACAAAGTCAGGATGCTGGGCATGGAAGCAGGTTTTTCAGTGCGTTTGTGGCAATCTCAGGATATTCCACCTTGACTTTAGTCCAGAACATATGGAGATTTGAAGTTGTCTCAAACACACTTGTAAGGCCACCGTTATTTGTGATCTCAAGCAGTCGACCCTCTTCTAGCACGGACAAAGTCGATTCACCTGGCTTATTCACAAATGGGTCACGGATCCATTCCTTCCCAGTTCGGGGTTCTTTTGTGGTTGGGAAGTAATGCTCAAGCTCTTTTGGAAGCTGAGACAGGTGATCATGCGCTAGCTGGGGGAAAGAAGGCCCTGGCTCTGTCTCTTTCCAAACAAAACCTCTGCTAACGTTTGAAACATGTCAGAAGTCCCAGTGTTCACTCATTGACCCATAATTCCAGTTTGACTTTTAATGCAGCCACTTTATCTCCTGACTTGAACACAGTTGTCCCCCTCCCCTGAAGTGGCAGAGTTTGTGGAGCTGGTTGAATATGTCACACAAGTAAGCAATGTTTGTAGCCCATTCTATGTCACTGAAATGTGTTGCCAGTGGTGACTGTTTTTCTAAATCTCTGGAGTGGCTCTCATAACTCAAAAACTCTGGCCAGTGATCTCCTTTAGAAAGCCACCTCATTTCTGCATATCAGAGAAGCCATCTCACTCCTATCACGTGTGTCACTGTAAGCACATATGTTTCAGAGAAGATGTGTGTGCTCTGCATCCATCTCCTCACAGAGCTGTGTGAACAGACATGAGTTAAGGGCATGTACTTTAATGAGGTTGATAACTTTAATCACATACTGCAAAACTTTATTAAGTACAGGCAACATTTTTCAGCTGCCCAGAATTTCTCTGTGGATGACACAGTGCATAGACTTACATCCAGAAGCGACCTCTTTGACACAAGTAGTGAAACCAGAAAGCCATCCAGTCATGGCAGCCGCTCCCTCTGTGTGTACACTGACACAAAATGGCCACTTCAGTTTTCCTGATACGTAATCACTGAAAGACCTGAATAGTTCTGCAGCTGTGGTGTTGGTTGGCAACAAAAGTGCACCTAACACATCCTCGTGCACATCCTTCTGAGAAACAGATCTCACAACAACAAGCATTGTTGCCTTGCTGTCAACATCAGTAGACTCATCAGCCTGGCTTGTGTACCATGGTGACTCATTAATCCCCTGTGACAATTGTGCCTCAATATCCTCTGCAATTTCATCAATTCCTCTAGGTATGGTACTAGCCAAAAGAGGAACACGTGCCACCTTTTGAGCTGCAGCCTCTCCTAAAAGTTCACGACAAATGTCCTTAGCAGCAGGCAAGATCAGCTGTTTACCAACAGTAAAGGGCTTCTTAGCTTTAGCAATGCAGTTATCCAGCAAGAATGATGCTCTCAGTGCAGACACATTTGATGAAGTGGTGGCCTTCAGTCATTGCTTCTGTTCTTCGTGGTCACGCTTTTTTTTTTTCTTTTGAAAAACTCCAAAGGCTGGTCTTTTAATGCAGGGTGCTTGGTATTCATATGGCGAAGCAGTTTTGAAGGTTTCATGGCTTCACTGGATAGTCATCACATACAATGAACCTGTAATTTAAGTGGGATTCTTGGTATTTTCTATTAAATGCAGCTTGCTTCTTGTTGGCAGTCTTAGAGTCTTCTGCTGCCTGATCATTGGGCCTTTCCCCCTTTTCACAGCCCTCCTGTGATGTTTCTTTTTTACTTGTTTTGGCTAGGGTTAGCTCGTGGGCTTACCAAAATGGTGACTGAGACAAGCGTGCAGTGCAGGAAAGAGGCTTGGACAGAAGTGGTAAATAAAATAATGTGTGGGCCTCACATGGACTAAAATAAGTGTAGGATTCTGACTTAAAGCCTGCCACCAGATGCAGCTGAATTGTCACTTGCCAATCACTAATAGGTTTTTGCTACGAGTCGGCAATCAATTGATTTATTCTGGTCTCTGTGCAGCCAGACCTCTCTGCTAATGTTAATCTTTATTTGCAGCAGCTCCCCAGCCCTAGCCTCAGATCATCAGGCAGTAGATTCTCATAGTGAATGTGCAACCCACATCCCTCACATGCACAGTTCACAATAGGGTTTGTGCTCCTATAAGAATCTAATGTTGCCCCTGATCTGACAGGAGGTGGAGCTCAGGTGGTAATGTGAGCGATGGGGAGTGGCTGTAAACACAGGTGAGGCTTTGCTCACTCGCCCCGGCTCACCTCCTGCTGTGCCTCCCAGTTAACAGGTCATGCACCAGGGCTGGTCTATGGCCCAGGGGTTGAGGGCCCCTGCCTTACAGACTGTCTTGTTGCAGGTGGAATTTTAGGCTGGTGGTTTCTTCCCTTTCCTTTTACTGTTTACAGGTAGCATTCCATTGCCCCATGACTTCCATAATTTCTGTGGAAAGTCATTCATGTGTCCAGTTTTCTTTCTCCTTTGAAAGTACCATGGAATCATTCTTTTGCCAATCTTAAGCTTTTTTCCCCTTGTCTTTATTCTATTTGTGTTTACTGAATTTCTTGAATCTGTGAGTTGATGTCTTTAAGGGTTTGAAAATATTAGCCATTCTCTCTTCAAATACAGTTCCTTCATGTTCCTTTCTCCTTGCGGGGTGGGATTGTTGAAAATAGTTTCCCCACGTCCTTCACACTGTGTTACATTTTCTTCATTTCCTGTTCTTTCTGGGTTTCAGTTAGTGTATTGTTTATTGATTTGTCTTTCAAATTCCATTTTCAATTAATTAATTCCATTTTCAACTATAGTCAGTTTATTGGTGAACCCATCTGATGAATTACTATTATTATTTTTTGAGATAGAGTCTCACTCTGTCACCCAGGCTGGAGTGCAGTGGTGCCATCTCAGTTCACTGCAACCTCCGCCTCCTGGGTTCAAGTGATTCTCCTGCCTCAGCCTCCCAAATAGCTTGGATTACAGGTGCCTGCCATCACACCAGGCTAACTTTTTTATTTTTAGTAGAGACTAGATCCTTCTGGGGATTTAGCTGGGAGCCATCCATGCCATTCTACAATCTGGTGAACATCTTGGTGAGAACAGCTGCCATGCTTGCTGCAGGGCCCTCACTTAGGACCTTCTCTCTTGAGTACTGTGAGATAACAGGAAATTCCACTTTACCTTCCTGGCCAGCACTGAAATTTTGGTTCATGTGGTTCTCATTGCTTTTATTGTTCTCTAAACTCTTTTAAACTATGGTTTTTGTAATTTATTACATTTTTTCCCTAGATTTTATAGTGAAGTACACTCTGCTGATATTTACTTCATCCTAATTGGAAGTGAAAGCCCCACTGATTTTTTAAAAATAGGCTAAAAATGAGCCGGGCGTGGTGGCAGGCGCCTGTAATCCCAGTTACTCAGGAGGCTGAGGCAGGAGAATCACTTGAACCCAAGAGGTGGAGGTTGCAGTGAGCCGAGATCGTACCACTGCACTCCAGCCTGGGCGAGAGAGCGAGAACTCCATCTCAAAAAAAAAAAAAAAATTATATAAAATATTGGAGTTTCCGTCATAAATGTTACTCGGGCCAACTAGTAGACTAAGTAAAAAGTAAAACCTTTGTGTTTGTAGAGAGACACTGAACATTTATGGGATGAAAGCTAGGACGTGGGAGAAATGGAACATGCCCCAGGGCCACTGGCCCTGCCCTCTCCAAGTCCTGCTCATTGCCCTAAGCATGGCTGCGTCTTCTGCTCCCTCCGGCTACCATCAGCGTGGGTAGGAGGAAGCCTGGGAAGATGGGGGGAGGGGAGCAGTGCTAAAGGGTAGGCAGTGGAAAAATCCACAAGGTTGAAGAGAAATAAAAACCACAGGAGGGCCTGTCTGGAGTGTTTTCCCCACCAGAGCTGATAACCAAGAACTAATGCGTCCCACGAAAACCCAGAGTGCAATGGTGGCTGGGGTCACCCTCTTCTCTCAACGTGGCCCTGTGTGCCCCTCCTGGGCTCTGGGGACTCGCCTCTCGTTCAGGAGATGGAGAGGTGGTCTCCAACACCACAGAGTCGGCCTGCTGTGCTGGCACGTGGCAGGAGTTCTGTGCCTGGCACTTTGGCACTTGTGAACTGACTGCACCCCGGGAAAGACAAAAGGAAGGACCAGTGCTGTGGCGTCTGTTTGCCTGTGAACTGCGACAGAGACACGAGAAGTGTCTCCTTGTTATCGTCAGCCCAGGGAGAGCTGTGTGGAGGATGGAGACACCAGCCATCAATCTCCTGGAGCACGTGGCATCTCTGTTTAATAGCTGATAGAGCGTCTCCAAAGGGCTTTTTTTTTGCTCTTTGTTTAAAATGACATATAATGGGCCTGGACTTATCAGTGTCTCTAAATGCATTTTCTGTGCTCTGTCCCCACTGGGGGATTTAGTCCTTTCTAATGAATATATGCAGGATTTTGAACTTGGTATAATTTAATCCATCAATTTAACATTAAATGAGTACGCAAAGGGAGCCTCTTTGTGGATGAAGACCAGAAGGGGACGTTCTTATTCATCCGAAATGGACTTGAGCAATGAAAATCGTCGGCTGCTGTTCGTATCTGCCATGGGGTCTGTGACCGGGCCGCCCGGGGCCGGGTGAGTCCTGACACTCTTAAACCAGCCCACAGCCCCTCAGCGACTCCCGGGCACGGCTCATACTCCCTCAGAATGGAAGGATGTGGCTGCTTAGGGGCCTGGCTGCCACGCTGAGAGCTTTCTGGTCAAGCCACACCAGCACTGAGCTCTGAACTCAAGCCTGGAGCCCCGTGGGGGGCTCGAACCCAGCGTGCCGATGCATCATTGCAAGTTACACGCGTGCCCAGGACTGGACAACAGGGTGAACTGATGTCCGATTTCTTCGATCCTAATGGTCTGTCAAAGCCTTTGGAGAGTGGATCATTCATAAAGCTCACGGCCACACGGCAGCGGGTGAAGTGCAGTCCTCCAGGCGCCACAGACGCCGGGGAGCTCGGGGGGTCAGAAAGAGCTGAGTGGTTGAAAACACAGCCCCTGAGCTGAGAGAGCTGCTGAGTCATTGTCGATTGTGCTGAGTGCGGCCGTGATTCCCTGACTCACCTCTCTGTGTGTGGGGGTGGGAGCAGGGATCCCCTTTTCCGCAGCTGTTCGTTTCTCGCGTCTCTCCGACACCTCCCACTCTCTGACTGATAGTCTGTGAGCCCAGCAGCAAGGCCTTTGTTCCAGGGAAACCAGAAGTGTTTCTGGCCCGAGGGTTCCCCCACCCAGGCCTTTTTCAGACCCATCGTGCACACTGCAATGGGTTTGTTCCTGGGTTCTCCACGGGGACTTGAGGGCTTGCCCTAGAAACCAAGCCTCCTCTGGGATCTCAATTATCAATCGTGTCCCCACCCTCCGCCATCCAGAGACTGGGCTGGGAACTTGCTGTGATGATCGGAAGGCAGCAGAGCCCACGATGACATGAACCACTATTGTACAGACCTCCAGGACTCTAAACTGACAGGGGCAAGCAGATATAGAGCAGATGGGCCCACAACCTGGGGCAAAAAGGAACATTTCTATTGCAAATCAACACAATTATTGTTTGACAACGTTTTTCTTTGCACAGACTCTTCCACTTTACTTCCAAAGAGAATATGAGAGAGACTTAGTGCACACATTCAATTCTCACGACCGGAGACAGCCTCAATCAAGGAAGAAGAACTCTGGTGTTCAGAGGAACTCCGCGGCAGCCAAGGCTCATACTCCAGCAACATCTGTGCACTCCCTACAAGGCCATGGAAGTGCCCTAGAGTGTCCAGGTTCATAATCACCCCCTCCTCAAAATGACTTCAGGACAGCTAAATGACCTTCCTAAAGTGCTATTATTTCAACCAGAAAGTCTCATTTCCCACGGGCACTCACGGAACTGAGGCGGCCTCTGGCTCCCCTGTGAAGCCTTGTCCCTGGCCCCGCTTTCTCTCCTGCTCTGTCCTGTCACCATCTGTGACTGCTGCACTCTCTAATCCCAATGGCTGCCTCGGCCTCCAGAAGCCAGGCTGTGCCTCCTCCCTTTTGTCAGGGCCCTGCCCATGTGCACAGGCCCTCAGGGTCTGCAGAGCCCGGCTCAGCCCATCCCCAGAGCTCCATGTGCTCACAGAGGTGCAGCTCTCCTGGGTCTTCCCAACGCCTTCCACATCCCTCCTGGCGGTGACTTGGGTTCCTCACAACTTGAGGGACACCAGTTCTGCCTGTGTGTGGCAGGACTCAGCCCAGCACCATGATCTTCCTGGACACCAGGCCAGGAAGCACAGGGTGCAGGTGGCCGAGCTCTCCCCATCGGGCTGTCGCTTCAAGCCAGGCAGCTGGCTACACTGCCTAGGGGGCCTTCCTGACAGTGTGTTCAGAAACTGCAATGCCAGCCGGCAAGGACTTAGTGTGCAGCCGTGAGCACTGGCCTCATGAGCGCAGGGGCTTGGCACACTGGCACTGTGCGCATCTGCAAGGCCTGGGTCTGGACAGAGGGGGACAGCGTGGTCTAGGTCTCTTTAGAGCAGCCCCGAAGCCCGAATGCTGTGGCCGAATGAGCCCTCCATGGTCAGGGCACTGCATCGTTGCCTCCTTAGTGGGGACTGCAGATCTACATGGGGGCCCATGGCATTGCCTGATGCAGTGGCTGCGAAAGCCCTATGGACTTGAATGATGAGCACCTGAGCTTCCCCCTCAGCTGAGCTGAGCTGAGTCTTTAGAAAATGAATCCTTGTTGCTTCCCATACAAAATAAGTGAACCTGAGCTGTGGCCAATGGACACCAGTGTGGACACGAGAAGAAACAATCATATTTATTGTTATAAAGTAGACTTATCCGGTTTCTGTGGGGTGTGCCTGGGATGTGAAGGGAGTGGAGTGTTCTCACGTCTGGGGTCCCCCGTTCGCTCAGCTGTCATGGGAAGAAGCCCCTTCTAACCTCGCTTACTCTGAGGTGAACGCAGGTGGCCCCTACCCATGCCCAGGCTGGAAAAGAGCCCTTCCTTGGCCCTGAGTGCAGCGGGAGGCCAGGGGAGCCCCACTGCCTTCTCCATTCTCTTCCCAGCAGGTGCCCACCCTCCATCTAGATCCTGGGATTGTGGGTAGATCCGGCCCCAGCCCTGTGAAGGTGCAATGCTTGCTGCTAATCCCCACTGAGCAGAGCTGACCAGGTGCAGGGGACGAGGCCTTGCTGGCACAGGGGCCTTCTCCAGGCTGATTTGCACCCGGCTGGGGGCTTCATGAAGAAGCGGGGCCAGGGAAGGAGGGCCCTTCTTCATGGTTCTCCGTGTGTCACTGCCATGTTTCTCTGGCCAGCATGGAGTCCCAGAAGCTCTTCCCCAGGCCAAGCAAGGCCGCCGTCCCTCCTTTGTCTCCAAGCTGCCGGTGATGAGTTAAATGAATGCACAGCGAGTGTCCAGAATCCCTCCACCCATCCCCCATGCACTCACTGCTCCCTGGGTGGTGACTCTTTTTGGACCCCGTAAGTTCCAGACCCCGGCTGGGGTCACACTGGGCACCTTTCCAGAACATGCCCTGTGTCCCCTCTGTTGCAGATCTGAGTCAGTTCCTTTGTGTGGGTCAGGATAGATGGCCTTGCCCAGGAGAGGTGCCTTCTGCCTGGTGTGTTGGGGCCCACAGAACCCACTGGAATGCCTCTCAAGGCCCCACACTGGGAAGGCAGGGACAGTCCAGCTGTGCACTGCGGCATCTGAAGATGGTGCTTCTGTGTTCAATTGGTCCCAATGTGGACATAAAGAGTTCCTTTCCTGCCTAAACTTACAAGAGTGACTTTAGTTACAAATCAGCTGTTGGATCAACGTGTACATTTCATATTTCTTCTGCGGGTTTAGTTGCTCAGACTTGAAATTTTAATATTGCAGCAATGATTGTGATGATGCTATAGAAGTCACTGGAATTGTTTTGCACTTTTCACAAACACTTTGCATGGCCTCAGAATTCTTCAGAGTAAACCGGCTTCCTGGTTTCTCAGCTCCAGCTTTGATGAATCCTGAAGCTGTCACCTTGGGAAGTTACGCTGGGCTTCAGGTGTCAGGTGCAGACTGCACAGGTGGTTCCCATCTCATTCCCCCCGAAACACCAAACTGCAGGAAAGAGTTTTTACGAAAAGGCAGACCTGCTGTAACAGAGCGGACAAGAGAGTCAATATCAACAGAACAGGACCTTGGAAGCTGGGAAGCAGGAGAAGTGGAGGTTCACTTAGCAGAACCAAGAAAGTGAAATTCTAGGTCTGGGTGAGAGAAGCTGAGACAACCCAATTATGCTGCAGAACCTCTGGGAGGCTCAGAGTCATTATCTCCAGTGGGAGAAAGTGGCATGCAGGAACGCCTAAGTACCTGGCGATTTTCTATTTTTTAGGGTAAGTGGTGGGTAGTGAGTGTTTCTTTAACACATAAGTTCCACCATCCTGGCTAACTGGTGAAACTCCGTCTCTACTAAAAAATACAAAAAATTAGCTGGGCATGGTGGCAGGCGCCTGTAGTCCCAGCTACTCGGGAGGCTGAGGCAGGAGAATGGTGTGAACCTGGGAGGCGGAGCTTGCAGTGAGCCAAGATCGCACCACTGCACTCCAGCCTGGGCGACAGAGCGAGACTCCATCTCAAAAACAAACAAACAAACAAAACTATATTAAGTTCCACACAAGGAGTTGTGTTGAAGACACTTGCACAGCAAGAAATCCCAAACACCACCCCCAACATCTGCAAATGTGAAGTGAGTCTCAGTAAGAGCCCCTCATCCGCTGGCCAGAGCAAAGGCCCATCACTAAACAGGTAAGCTCTCCAGAGAACCAGATCAGCCAGGGGTCGAGGGCTTCCTCCGCGGGCGCCTTCCCTGGACACGTATTTACTGAGCGGTGAACGGCATCGTGCAGCCTCACTTGCTTCGTGTTGATTCAATGGCCAATAAGAAAGATTTCTTTTCTCTAGATCTTTCTAGTGTCTCCCAGGAAGTGACATTTATCAATGGTCAGTACGTTTAATTGATGATTTGGGTTACATATGCAATTTATTTATACCTGCCTTGTCCCATGAACAGTTTCAGTAGGTTTTTTATGTATTCCTGATTGATTTAAACGATGCACAGTCATTCCCCTTTGCAGTCTTGCAGTGTGTAATACAGGGTAACCCTGTTCATAATCTTAGCCTGTAATGCTGACTACAAATTGCCATTGCTTAGTCATTGTTAGCAGAACTCATGATGTGGAGAAGGAGCGGGAATCCCTTTTGATGGTGACGGACTCTGTTTCTCTGATGCTGACGATCTCTCCCCGATACCACCAAGAAATTGTCTACAGAGATCACTCAATCTCTCCTTGAAACTGTGGGTTTGCAAAATCACACATTGCTTCACTTTAATAATTTCGTAAGTGCAGATTTGAGCACTAGGCCGCGGAAGACCCTCTGGGGAGTTATGGAATGCAGGTCTTGGACACTGGTTTCTGCCGCCGTGCCTTGTGGAACAAGGGACCCCAGAGAGAGCCACCGGGCACTGGCCCTCAATGGGCCCACATGTGAAAGAGGGAGACAGCCCCAACTGGGGTTAGCCACGTGCTCCGAGAGGCCTGGGGCACAGCCCTCTGTACTTCAGCATCAGTGAGAGATGAAGCCACAGGAGACCTTTTCTGCAGAGGGAGGGGCTGTGTGAGCTCAGAGGTCCAGGCAGCGCCTCCCTCCCATCCTGGCCGCCTGCACTAGCTCCCACCTGGACTGAAGCTGCTGCTTTTCTGCAGGTTCGCTGGCTAAGGACTGAGGAGGCAGCTGCACATCCTCTCCTCTGTCCGTGGTGTCGTAGCAAATGGCTCTTCCTTTTTCTCGCCGTGCAGTTGGTCTTGAGGTGAAGCTCAGAGCACAGGACACATTGTTTGAAACTGGTGAAGCTGTGTGTTGTACCAGGCAGCCAGAGAAGACATGTGGCCTTATTTCCCATGTGATGAGTTTTCAGAGTGATGTGAAGACGTGCCCTCTTACTGAGCACCACCTCTCAAACGGCCGAGGGCTCCCACGTGGTCCACTTGCAATGTGGGAGGTCATCCTAGCAGAGGGCAAGGGAGGGGAGCTGGCTGCAAAGGTGGACAGTCAGGCTGGAAGGCCTGAGACCCGCAAGAGACCCCTCTGCTACGGGACAAGGGGCTGGTGTTTCTGGAGACAGTGTGCTAACTCCGAGGGCCCAAGGAGGGCCATGCTCCTGGGAGCCAGCCTCTGCAACCTGGCTTTCTGGGTGCCGTGGGGCAGCGGGGCTGAGCCTGGCCTCTCCACACATGTGGCCAGCTGCCACTCCCCAGGGGTACAGGTGACGTGCAGTCTGCACACAGGGGCCCAGGGGCCTGTTGCCTTCCTGGGCACCCCTGCTCTCATCTTGGGGCTGGTCAGCTCAGCCCAGAGCGCCTAGTACCTTCTGAAGTTATTTTCTCCTCTTTGCGAGGAAGAAATGTTTCTAGTAAAAGAAACGGTGGCATATAATTTTGGAAACAAAGGTATTTTGAGGGCTAATGCTTGTAGCTGGGTTTCCCAGATGCAAAGTTTGCACATTTTATTGTCATCCTTCCATGTTTTGTGCATAAATGATCGAGAAGTGTGTGTGTGTGTGTGTGTGTGTGCATGCGTGGGATGCCAAGGTATACATGGTACAACTGTGTGTGCATAGATGTGTGTTTTTGCTCTGAGCGTGTGCGGTGTGTGTGTTATGTGTATGTTATATGTTGTGTTGTGGAATGCCCATGTGTGTTATGTGGTGTGTGTGCCTTGTGTACAGGTGGCATGTCTATGTGTGTTACATGCCTGTGTTGTGTGCCCATATCTATGTGATTGGTCACTGTTGTGTGTGTTGTGTGTGTCTGTGCACTGGGTACTCGCCATGCGTGTCCTGTTTATGTGTATGGCGCATCTCTCTCTGGGGAGCCTGCTGGGAATGAAGAATCAGGTTAACCTCCCAGCTCTCAATCAGAAAATGACAACCAAAATTTGCAGTCGCACAGAGAAGATGAATTTGTTAATGCCTGGCTGGACTTTCCACTCAGGTCTTAACCACCTGGAATGCTGAGGTGCAGCATATGTGATTGATGAAACAGGGACGAGGGTGGTTTCTGCTGAGCACTTCAGGCACGAAATTCAAACTCAGCAAAAGAGCCCCCTTTGCCAGCCCCCTGCTGCTGTTCCAACCCAATCGCTTGTCCTGCTCTCCTCGGAAGATGGCAGCCGCACTTGAGTGGGATATCAGAGTGGCTGCTTTTCATCAGGAAGAGGCAGAGACAGCCTGAGTCAAGTGGAACCACTGCTGTCCCCCACTGTCAGGCGGCCCCTGCCCCCACTTGGAGCCCGCCCAGGAGCAGCTTTGTCTAGACAGGGAGGGGCACAAGGACTCGAGCTGAGCAAGGCAGTGGGGGCAGCCCAGTGCACTGTGCTCAGAACTGCCTCGACCCAAAGCCAGACAAGTAACTGGGCAATCACAGCCCCATCTCCTCTCTGCTAAGCACTGGCAGGACCCACAGGGGAAGAGGAGGAGGGAAGGCACTTCCTGCTGCCTGGACATTCTCCACTCGCAGGAGCAGTACAGACCCGGCCACTCCCATGAACAGAAAGTACCCCTGCAATGTTGCCCTCCCACACCATAGGCCACACACCTGGACATTCCACAACATATAACATACGCATAACACACACACACACACACTGCACACACTCAGAGCAAAAACACACACCTATGCACCCACAGTGGTACCACATACACATTGGCATCCCACGGTGTCCCATCTGGCCACAATTGTCTCTCCCCTGTTAACGGCTCTCAGGACACTGCACATAGGGTAGCAAAGGGCAGTGACCCAGGACAGATGACACGCAAGTGAGCTGAGCCCTGACGCTCTCCAGCTTCCTGCCTGAAGAGAGTCTCTGAGCCACGACACAGGCAGAGGAGCCCAGGCACGGCCCACAGCCTGGCTGAACGCAGGAGACGGAGCTGAGAGTCTGTGGAGGTGAGAGAAAGTGACGTTTGCCCTACAGAGTCCTGCAGAAAAGAGACAGGTGTGGGGCGCGAGCTCCTGGGATCCACAGCAGGTCTGGGTGGAGCAGCCCACAGAGTGCTGCTCGGTGCACGAGAGAAAGACTCACGAAACGGGAAGGAGGCTCTGGGAAGGAGTAGAGGTCAACGCCCAGCACTCACACTGGGCCGGCCGCCTCTCCTGCCAGGCAAAGTTAAGTACGCATTGGGTAGAGCACAGGAGAGTGTTGCCTCAGTACTGGAGAATAATTCATCCTTAATTGCTCACCTCTCAGGTTCTGCCTAACAAATCTTAAAAGCAAGATCCAAAAGGATCAATCTTGTTTCAAAGAAACTCAACGTTGTCCTTGGATAACCCTCAAGAATATGTATAGAAGTACAAAAATATCCATCACCCAGTGAAGTACAATTCTCAATATTTGGCATCCTGTTATAGACTGAATTGAATCATTCTGCAAAATTCACTTGTTGAAGTTGTTTTATTAATATGGTTAATTACATTGCTGTTTTTTTTTTTTGACAGGGTCTCCCTCTGTTGCCCAGGCTGGAGTGCAGTGGCGTGATCTCGGCTCACTGCAGCCTCTGGGTTCAAGCGATTCTGCTGCCTCAGCCTCCTGAGTAGCTGGGATTACAAGTGCCTGCCACCATGCCTGGCTGATTTTTTTTTTTTGAGACAATATTTTACTCTTGTCACCCAGGCTGGAGTGCAATGGCATAGTCTTGGCTCACTGCAACCTCCGCCTCCCGGGTTCAAGCAATTCTCCTGTCTCAGCCTCCCTAGTAGCTGGGATTACAGGTGCCCACCATCACGCCCCACTAATCTTTGTAATTTTAGTAGAGACAGGGTTTCACCATGTTGGTCAGACTGGTCTCGAACTCCTGACCTCAGGTGATCCACCTGCCTCAGTTTCCCAAAGTGAGCCACCGCGCCTGGCCCCTTGCTGGGGTTTTAACGTTAAGTCAGTGTTGTAATATGAGCACGAACCTAATCATGATGTATTATCCTTGTTGTACACAACTGGATGGAATTGGCTAGAATTTTGTTCAGAAGTTGTACATCCATATTAATGAGAGTTTTTTATTTTTATTTTTTTCTGTACTTTTAAGACTTTGTGTAGTTTTGGTATTGGGGTAATACTGACTTTAAAAATGAATTGGGAAAAAAATTCTGTCTTTAATTTTATAAAAGAGTTTGTGTAGAACTTGTAGAAAGTAAAAACTTTCCCCCTCAAAATTTAAGAATAAATCATAAGTGTTAGAAATAATAGTTTCTTTTAAAAACTAACTTCTTTCAAGCCTCCTTGCTTTATGCTAATAACTCTTTGTTAAGCCCTATCCTATGTAGCTGTTAGACATGCTCATAGGCACATAGTACATTCTATGTCCTTGTACCTTAACCGAGATATTTGTGTTGGACGTGCTCATAGGCATATCCCAGCTCACAGCCTATGCCCCTTCCTTATTTAGAAATGTTATAATATTTCTACCTATTTTTAAGAAGTATTTAATTATTAGCCAATTGAGTTTTAGTTTAAATTATGAGGTCTAGCTCCAGCCAACAGAGACAGGACATAGCAAGAAAGACCTCAATTAGGAATAAATATTCTAATGTCTCCTTATTCTAAATGTACCCTTGCCATTATTCCATCTGCAAAGGGCACCCTTACTGCAAAAAATAAAAATTACCTCATTAAAAAACTTTTTGTCTAAATTCTAATTTTTCCTTGCAGCACTGAAGAACAAACATTTTACATTTCTAACAGAAATAGTATAATTTCTTCCCTAAATGTTTGGTAGGATTCACCAGTGAAGCCACTATAGAAAACAGTTGGCAGTTTATTTAAAAGTTGATGGCCAGGCATGGTGGCTCATGCCTGTAATTCCAGCACTTTGGGAGGCCAAAGAGGGTGGATCACTTGAGGTCAGGAGTTCGAGACCAGCCTGGCCAATATAGTAAAACCTCATCTCTACTAAAAACACAAAAATTAGCCAGGTGTGGTGGCAGGTGTCTGTAGTCCCAGCTACGTGGGAGGCTGAGGCAGGAGAATTGCTTGAGCCCAGGAAGCGGAGGTTGCAGTAAGCTGAGATAGCACCATTGTATTCCAGCCTGGGCAACAGAGCAAGACTCTGTCTCAAAAAAAAAAAAAAAAGAAAGAAAAAAAGAAAGAAAAAAATAGTTGACCACACTCCTAACATGTATTCCAGCCTTCCCCTCCTAGGTATTTACTCAAGAGAAATTAAAGCTTATGTTTTCTCACTAAGACTTCCACTTAAATGTTTATAGGAACTTTATTTGTAGTATCCCCAAATTGTAAACAAACCAAATGTTCATCATTAAGTGAATGCATAAACAAACAGGATATGCTCATTCTCCTGATTGTAATAATGGTTTCATGGTTGTATATATCTGCCAAAATGTGTCAAATAATACACTTAAATATTTGCAATTTATTGTATGTCAATTATACTTTAGGAAAAGTGCTACAATATGAAACACTATAATATACAATTTATTTTAATAGGCAAAAATCTGAAAACAACCATATAACTTGCAAACAGAATAATTACAAATGCTTCTTTAAATGTAAAAATATAACAGCGGAAATAAAACTTTGATAGGCTGGGCATGGTGGCTCATGTCTGTAATCTCAGCACTTTAGAAGGCCAAGGTTGGCTGATCATTTGAGGTCAGGAGTTTGAGACTAGCCTGAGAAACATGGTGAAGCCCCATCTCTACTAAAAATACAAAAGTTAGCTTGGCATGGTGGCAGGTGCCTATAATCTCAGCTACTCAGGAGGCCAAGGCAGGAGAATTACATGAACCTAGGAGGCAGAGGTTGCAGTGAGCCAAGATCGTGCCACTGCACTACAGCCTGGGTGACAGAGCAAGACTCCATCTAAAAAAAAAACAAAACACAACTTGATAAATGAGTTAAATAGAAGAGATGACACAGATAAAGAGAGAATAAGTGGACTAGAAGATAATGCTGAAAAATTACTCAGAACGCAACATAAAGTCAAAAAAATGTCATACAGAGTTTGAAAGATATTACAGATGGGGTTAGAAGTTCTAATATGTTATTGGAATTCACAAACGAACTAGTTGAGAGAATGAAGAAAAGTAACTATGTAGAGAGTTAATAGCTGACAATTATCTAAAATTTATAAAAAAACATGGATGCTTAGATTCAGAAACACAAATTCAAACAAGATACATAAAAAGGAATCTGCACCTAAATGCAATATAGTGAAATTTAAGGATAAATAGAAGATCTGAAAAGTATCTGGAGAAAAGATAAAGAACTCATTAAAGGATAATGGATTAACAGAATAAAGTCATTTGATTAAAGAAATTAAAGAACTACTGCAATTAGACTGACAGCTGACTGCTCCATCTTCAATATGGAAACCAGGAGTCAATGGAATTACATCTTTGCAGTGCAGACACTAAGTAATGTCAACCTTTATTCATATACTCAGAAAAACTATCTTTCAAGAAGTTTTCAGTTTCATCTTAAAGAAGAAAAAAATTCAGACAAATGTAAACAATGAGACAAAGGCCAAAATTACCTTCTTTGAAATGGTTTCCTCACCCTCTAAAAATATCACCATTGCTATACTCTTCAACTTACCAGTGCTATTCAAAATATCTGTTTTTTTCTTCCTAGCACAATCTATCCCAGAGTCTTTATCATGCTGAACTCAACAATGCGTCTCACTTGCATCACATGTGAACAAAAAATAATGAGAGATAGTTATTTCATCCTGTGTTCTTCCTGAATTCTCTACTTTACTACCTCTGTCCCTTAGGGTAAAAAAAAAATTCAGAGAACATTTAGGGTAAAAATGGGAACCCCCTTAATCCCCCCAAATGTGCTAGACAGACCAACATTGTTTTTCATTTCTGCATCCACTCTCTTTTCTTTCTTTCAAGTTCAGAGCAAGAATTGCCACCATGTATTTAAGAGTGATTCATCCTTTCTTCTGGGCACTTTACCCCTTATGTCCTGCATGTCTAGTCTCTCGGTTCAGAAGCTCAGCCTCCCTTGCTGGAAAGACTTTCATGTCCTTGTCTTCTGGGTCAAGCCTATGCATTGTTCATGACTACATCTAAGGGTCCTTTTGCTATTAAGGCTGTGGGAACAATACCTCTCACCCTGGACAGGTCTTTGAACTGCAGACCCAGCACCCCTGTACAGACTTGGACCATGAATGATATGGTCTTTTTCCCATGGATGTTTTCACTTTGTCCATCTCCCTCCATTCAGCTGAGACTTCTTTTGAGCAAGAACTGCTTGTTTTCCTCAGCACCTTTGGTGCCTCATGTAACACCTGACATTGATGAGCTGCCATATGGATGTCAGAGGAATGTGGAATTAATGAAATTTTTTTCTATGATTACATCTAAACTTCTGGACTGATGTGTGATGAAGCAGCAGGAGCAGGATGTGGCAGGATACAGAAGGACCAGGAGATGCTGTCAAAGGAGGACAAGACGCTGGGGTGTTTGGGCTGGAGAATGCCTAGGTGGCCAGCAAGTGATGCTCAGATCAGGGGGAGGCCACTACAGCTGCAGCATTTGTGCAGGCTCTTGGTAGGAATCTTGTGTGGAGCTGTTCGCTTATCTAATGGTGGAATAGATTACCTCCAGGTCTCTATTGAACATGAGAGTCAGGATCTGTGGGAGTGCCTGGGAGTCCACTGTCTCTCTCTCTCCAGTTCATCCTCCTTTTGATAAATTAATCTTCTTAAATACTTCCAGCATTAGTTTACTCCATTGCTCACAACCCTCCAAACATGGTGCATTGCCTTTTAAATCAAACCCCCATTTTATAAAAGCCCTCCATGATCCGGGAGCCAAGATGGCCAAATAGGAACAGCTCCAGTCTACAGCTCCCAGCGTGAGCGACACAGAAAATGGGTGATTTCTGCATTTCCATCTGAGGTACCAGGTTCATCTCACTAGGGAGTGCCAGACAATGGGCGCAGGACAGTGGGTGCAGCGCACTGTGCAAGAGCCGAAGCAGGGTGAGGCATTGCCTCACTTGGGAAGTGCAAGGGGTCAGGGAGTTCCCTTTCCTAGTCAAAGAAAGGGGTGACAGACGGCACCTGGAAAATCAGGTCACTCCCACCCTAATACTGCGCTTTTCCAACGGGCTTAAAAAATAGCGCACCAGGAGATTATATCCCGCACCTGGCTTGGAGGGTCCTACACCCACGGAGTCTCACTGATTGCTAGCACAGCAGTCTGAGATCAAACTGCAAGGCGGCAGCGAGACTGGGGGAGGGGTGCCCGCCATTGCCCAGGCTTGCTTAGGTAAACAAAGCAGCTGGGAAGCTTGAACTGGGTGGAGCCCACCACAGCTCAAGGAGACCTGTCTGCCCCTATAGGCTCCACCTCTGGGGGCAGGGCACAGACAAACAAAAAGACAGCAGTAACCTCTGCAGACTTAAATATCCCTGTCTGACAGCTTTGAAGAGAGCAGTGGTTCTCCCAGCATGCAGCTGGAGATCTGAGAATGGGCAGACTGCCTCCTCAAGTGGGTCCCTGACTCCTGACCCCCAAGCAGCCTAACTGGGAGGCACCCCCCAGTAGGGGCAGACTGACACTTCACACGGCCGAGTACTCCTCTGAGACAAAACTTCCAGAGGAACGATCAGACAGCAGCATTCGCGGTTCACGAAAATCCGCTGCTCTGCAGCCACCGCTGCTGACACCCAGGCAAACAGGGTCTGAAGTGGACCTCTAGCAAACTCCAACAGACCTGCAGCTGAGGGTCCTGTCTGTTAGAAGGAAAACTAACAAATAGAAAGGACATCCACACCAAAAACCCATCTGTACATCACCATCATCAAAGACCAAAAGTACATAAAACCACAAAGATGGGGAAAAAACAGAGCAGAAAAACTGGAAACTCTAAAAAGCAGAGTGCCTCTCTTCCTCCAAAGGAATGCAGCTCCTCACCAGCAACGGAACAGAGCTGGACGGAGAATGACTTTGACAAGCTGAGAGAAGAAGGCTTCAGACGATCAAACTACTCCGAGCTACAGGAGGAAATTCAAACCAAAGGCAAAGAAGTTGAAAACTTTGAAAAAAATTTAGATGAATGTATAACTAGAATAATCAATACACAGAAGTGCTTAAAGGAGCTGATGGAGCTGAAAGCCAAGGCTCAAGAACTACGTGAAGAATGCAGAAGCCTCAGGAGCCAATGCGATCAACTGGAAGAAAGGGTATCAGTGATGGAAGAGGAAATGAATGAAATGAAGCAAGAAGGGAAGTTTAGAGAAAAAAGAATAAAAAGAAACAAACAAAGCCTCCAAGAAATATGGGACTATGTGAAAAGACCAAATCTACGTCTGATTGGTGTACCTGAAAGTGACAGGGAGAATGGAACCAAGTTGGAAAACACTCTGCAGGATATTATCCAGGAGAACTTCCCCAATCTAGCAAGGCAAGCCAACATTCAGATTCAGGAAATACAGAGAACGCCACAAAGATACTCCTTGAGAAGAGCAACTCCAAGACACATAATTGTCAGATTCACCAAAGTTGAAATGAAGGAAAAAATTGTTAAGGGCAGCCAGAGAGAAAGGTCGGGTTACCCACAAAGGGAAGCCCATCAGACTAACAGCGGATCTCTCGGCAGAAACTCTACAAGCCAGAAGAGAGTGGGGGCCAATATTCAACATTCTTAAAGAAAAGAATTTTCAACCCAGAACTTCATATCCAGCCAAACTAAGCTTCATAAGTGAAGGAGAAATAAAATACTTTACAGATAAGCAAATGCTGAGAGATTTTGTCACCACCAGGCCTGCCCTAAAAGAGCTCCTGAAGGAAGCACTAAACATGGAAAGGAACAACTGGTACCAGCCACTGCAAATTCATGCCAAATTGTAAAGACCATCGAGGCTAGGAAGAAACTGCATCAACTAACGAGCAAAATAACCAGCTAACATCATAATGACAGGATCAAATTCACACATAATAATATTAACTTTAAATGTAAATGGACTAAATGCTCCAATTAAAAGACACAGACTGGCAAATTGGATAAAGAGTCAAGACCCATCAGTGTGCTGTATTCAGGAAACCCATCTCACATGCAGAGACACACATAGGCTCAAAATAAAAGGATGGAGGAAGATCTACCAAGCAAATGGAAAACAAAAAAAGGCAGGGGTTGCAATCCTAGTCTCTGATAAAACAGACTTTAAACCAACAAAGATCAAAAGAGACAAAGAAGGCCATTACATAATGGTAAAGGGATCAATTCAACAAGAAGAGCTAACTATCCTAAATACATATGCACCCAATACAGGAGCACCCAGATTCATAAAGCAAGTCCTGAGTGACCTACAAAGAGACTTAGACTCCCACACATTAATAATGGGAGACTTTAACACCCCACTGTCAACATTAGACAGATCAACGAGACAGAAAGTTAACAAGGATACCCAGGAATTGAACTCAGCTCTGCACCAAGCGGACCTAATAGACATCTACAGAACTCTCCACCCCATATCAACAGGATATACATTTTTTTCAGCACCACACCACACCTATTCCAAAATTGACCACATACTTGGAAGTAAAGCTCTCCTCAGCAAATGTAAAAGAACAGAAATTATAACAAACTGTCTCTCAGACCACAGTGCAATCAAACTAGAACTCAGGATTAAGAAACTCACTCAAAACCACTCAACTACATGGAAACTGAACAACCTTCTCCTGAATGACTACTGGGTACATAATGAAATGAAGGCAGAAATAAAGATGTTCTTTGAAACCAACGAGAACAAAGACACAACATACCAGAATCTCTGGGACACATTCAAAGCAGTGTGCAGAGGGAAATTTACAGCACTAAATGCCCACAAGAGAAAGCAGGAAAGATCCAAAATTGACACCCTAACATCACAATTAAAAGAACTAGAAAAGCAAGAGCAAACACATTCAAAAGCTAGCAGAAGGCAAGAAATAACTAAAATCAGAGCAGAACTGAAGGAAATAGAGACCAAAAAAACCCTTCAAAAAATTAATGAATCCAGGAGCTGGTTTTTTGAAAGCATCAACAAAATTGATAGACCGCTAGCAAGACTAATAAAGAAGAAAAGAGAGAAGAATCAAATAGACACAATAAAAAATGATAAAGGTGATATCACCACCAATCCCACAGAAATACAAACTACCATCAGAGAATACTACAAACACCTCTATGCAAATAAACTAGAAAATCTAGAAGAAATGGATAAATTCCTCGACACATACACCCTCCCAAGACTAAACCAGGAAGAAGTTGAATCTCTGAATAGACCAATAACAGGCTCTGAAATTGTGGCAATAATCAATAGCTTACCAACCAAAAAGAGTCCAGGACCAGATGGATTCACAGCCGAATTCTACCAGAGGTACAAGGAGGAACTGGTACCATTCCTTCTGAAACTATTCCAATCAATAGAAAAAGAGGGAATCCACCCTAACTCATTTTATGAGGCCAGCATCATCCTGATACCAAAGCCGGGCAGAGACACAACCAAAAAAGAGAATTTTAGACCAATATCCTTGATGAACATTGATGCAAAAATCCTCAATAAAATACTGGCAAACCGAATCCAGCAGCACATCAAAAAGCTTATCCACCATGATCAAGTGGGCTTCATCCCTGGGATGCAAGGCTGGTTCAATATATGCAAATCAATAAGTGTAATCCAGCATATAAACGAACCAAAGACAAAAACCACATGATTATCTCAATAGATGCAGAAAAGGCCTTTGACAAAATTCAACAGCTCTTCATGCTAAAAACTCTCAATGAATTAGGTATTGATGGGATGTATCTCAAAATAATCAGAGCTATCTATGACAAACCCACAGCCAATATCATACTGAATGGGCAAAAACTGGAAGCATTCCCTTTGAAAACTGGCACAAGACAGGGATGCCCTCTCTCACCACTCCTATTCAACATAGTGTTGGAAGTTCTGGCCAGGGCAATTAGGCAGGAGAAGGAAATAAAGGGTATTCAATTAGGAAAAGAGGAAGTCAAATTGTCCCTGTTTGCAGATGACATGATTGTATATCTAGAAAACCCCATTGTCTCAGCCCCAAATCTCTTTAAGCTGATAAGCAACTTCAGCAAAGTCTCAGGATACAAAATCAATGTACAAAAATCACAAGCATTCTTATACACCAATAACAGACAAACAGAGAGCCAAATCATGAGTGAACTCCCATTCACCATTGCTTCAAAGAGAATAAAATACCTAGGAATCCAAGTTACAAGGGACATGAAGGACCTCTTCAAGGAGAACTACAAACCACTGCTCAATGAAATAAAAGAGGATACAGAGAAATGGAAGAACATTCCATGCTCATGGGTAGGAAGACTCCATATCATGAAAATGGCCATACTGCCCAAGGTAATTTATAGATTTAATGCCATCCCCATCAAGCTACCAATGACTTTCTTCACAGAATTGGAAAAAACTACTTTAAAGTTCATATGGAACCAAAAAAGAGCCCGCATGGCCAAGTCAATCCTAAGCCAAAAGAACAAAGCTGGAGGCATCACGCTACCTGACTTCAAACTATACTACAAGGCTACAGTAACCAAAACAGCATGGTACTGGTACCAAAACAGAGATATAGATCAATGGAACAGAACAGAGCCCTCAGAAATAACGCCGCGTATCTACAACTATCTGATCTTTGACAAACTTGAGGAAAACAAGCAATGGGGAAAGGATTCCCTATTTAATAAATGGTGCTGGGAAAACTGGCTAGCCATATGTAGAAAGCTGAAACTGGATCCCTTCCTTACACCTTATACAAAAATTAATTCAAGATGGATTAAAGACTTACATGTTAGACCTAAAACCATAAAAACCCTAGAAGAAAACGTAGGCAATAGCATTCAGGACATAGGCATGGGCAAGGACTTCATGTCTAAAACACCAAAAGCAATGGCAACAAAAGCCAAAATTGACAAATGGGATCTAATTAAACTAAAGAGCTTCTGCACAGCAAAAGAAACTACCATCAGAGTGAACAGGCAATCTACAAAATGGGAGAAAATTTTTGCAACCTACTCATCTGACAAAGGAATAATATCCAGAATCTACAATGAACTCCAACAAATTTACAAGAAAAAAACAAACAACCCCATCAAAAAGTGGGCGAAGATCATGAACAGACACTTCTCAAAAGAAGACATTTATGCAGCCAAAAAACACATGAAAAAATGCTCACCATCACTGGCCATCAGAGAAATGCAAATCAAAACCACAATGAGATACCATCTCACACCAGTTAGAATGGCGATCATTAAAAAGTCAGGAAACAACAGGTGCTGGAGAGGATGTGGAGAAATAGGAACACTTTTACACTGTTGGTGGGACTGTAAACTAGTTCAACCCTTGTGGAAGTCAGTGTGGCGATTCCTCAGGGATCTAGAACTAGAAATTCCATTTGACCCAGCCATCCCATTACTGGGTATATACCCAAAGGACTATAAATCATGCTGCTATAAAGACACATGCACACGTATGTTTATTGCGGCACTATTCACAATAGCAAAGACTTGGAGCCAACCCAAATGTCCAACAATGATAGACTGGATTAAGAAAATGTGGCACATATACACCATGGAATACTATGCAGCCATAAAAAATGATGAGTTCATGTCCTTTGTAGGGACATGGATGCAATTGGAAATCATCATTCTCAGTAAACTATCACAAGAACAAAAAACCAAACACCTCATATTCTCACTTATAGGTGGGAATTGAACAATGAGAACACATGGACACAGGAAGGGGAACATCACCCTCTGGGGACCGTTGTGGGATGGGGGGAGGGGGGAGGGATAGCTTTAGGAGATATACTTAATGCTAAATGACGAGTTAATGGGTGCAGCACACCAGCATGGCACATGCATACATATGTAACTAACCTGCACATTGTGCACATGTACCCTAAAACTTAAAGTATAATAATAATAAAATTAAATTAAAAAAAAATAAAATAAACTGTTAAAAAAAAAAAAAGAGTTAACTGTAAAACAGCCTCAGGTAGGTCCTTCAGGAGGTATTCCAGAAGAAGACTTGGTTATCATAGGAGATGACAGCTCCATGTATCCCTGAAGACCCTCCTGTAGGACAAGATGTGGGGGCGAAAGACGTGATATTGGTGATCCTGATCCTGTGTAGGTCTGGGCTAATGTGTGTGTTTGTATATTAGTTGTTAACAAAAAAGTATAAAAAGTTAAAAAAAATTAGAGAAAACTTATGGAATTGGGATATAAAGGAAGAAGTTTTGTACAGCTGTATAATGTATTTGTGTTTTAAGCTAAGTGTTATTACAAAAAAGTCAAAAAGTTAAAGTCTATAAAGTTAAAAATGTTACAAGAATCTAATTAGCTATTGAATAAGGAAAAATATTTTTAAAATAAATTTAATGTTAACTTAAAAAAAAAAGCCCTCCATGACAGTCAAACTCGTTCCTGTGATTTCCCTGGTCCCCATGTACCAAGGCCATTCTGAGCATGCCCAGTAGCTTCCGTCAGCCCCTGCCTCCTCCACTTGCTGTGAGCCTTCTCTTGGGAGTCACCAGGGATTTCCAAGTTAACATATCCAAATCGAATACATGACCTTCAGGTTGTTGGGTTGGGAGAAGACTTGAATTTGCCCCCACGGGCAGGGGATGTATCACAAAGTGGCAAATTTTCCACCTCTGGAAGTGTCCAAGTAGAGAACAGACTACCATCTCCCGCGAGTGCTTGAGAAAGGTGGCAGGGGCATTTCACCTCCCAGAGGCTCCTCCTAATGCCAAGCTTCTAAATTCCCATGAGTTTCAACAATCTGCTGGCATAGATCAATCAATCAAGTTAAATCAACCAATCATCTCTTTCGTGTGTCCTTGAATATTATCGCTTCCACCTCAGCTGCCCAAATAAGACCCCGAGGCATCTTCACCACGGCCCCTTCCTCCTGCCTGTCTGCGCGGTGCCTGGCTCCCCATGAGCCTCATGCTGTCTGAGGGAGGGCAGTGCTCACTCATCTTTATGCACCTGCTAGCCACCTTGGAGCAAGCACAGTGCAGACCCTCAATACAGGTTCAGGACCTGTGAGAGGCAGGGAGGTCTTCAGGGAGATAGATACAAGGAAAGAAGCATGTCGTGGGGGCCAGCAAACTTTAACTTTGCCAGGCGGGGGTAGCTGCTTCTGGCACTTCCCTTGCCATCACTTCTGTCACGGACAGGCTTTTGGAGACAATTATATGAAACCTTACTTCCTTCTGTATTACTTTCCTGCCATTCCTAATAAGCTATATTTTAATTTAAAACAGCAATTTACAGGGTAATTCATTTACAACACCACAATCCATTGTGATCACAATGCCATACATTTATGTTTTAAGTAATTTTTAATGCTTGTAGCAGCTGGGTCTCTGAAAATAACTACCTTTTTCACCTCGTGCAGCGAGGGGAAGAAAAAATCTCCGCTCTTTAATTATAGAGCCACCAAAAACAACATGCAGTGAGTAGGGCAGTTATAATTGCAAAATAAGAAATGGTTTGCCTGAGAACACAGCAGATCCTTCCGTGTAAACGTGTAACTGCCAGGGAGAGCAGGTAAAGCCTGGAGCAGAACTGTGTCCACTCTAGGCTCACAAGCCACTGTAATTTTAAGTCAAATTGATTAACATAAGAAGCATTATTAGGAAGATGGAATTACAGAAAGAGTGGAAATAGTTCCCTCTAACCAAAAAGAGCTGTATTCAAAGGGCAAGAGATTGGGGTTTATTTGTTTGTCATTATTAGAAATGCACACACAGCCTGTGCCACAGCCTTGCATGGGTGTGCAGCTGCGGCTGCCACTATGTTCCAAAGGGCAGTACCCTCCGAGGATCACCTGTGCCCTTGCCTACCTGTGCACAACATTAACCATTTTTTCTCTCTTTTTTGAGACAGGGTCTTGCTATGTTGCTCAGGCTGAAGTGCATTGGTGCAATCATGGCTCACTGCAGCCTCAATATCCTGAGCTCAAGACAGCCTCCTGCCTCAGCCTCCCAAGTAGCTGAGACTACAGGTGTGCACCACCACATCCAGTGGACTTTTTTATCTTTATATTTTTAATTTTAAAGGAATCTATCTGCAGAATACTTACTGGCTAATTTTTAAATTTTTTGTAGAGACGAGGTCTCACTATGTTTCCCAGTCTAGTAGGAACTCCTAGGCTCAAGTAATCTTCCCACCTTGGCCTCCCAAAGTGCTGGGATTATAGGCGTGAGTCCTATACCTAGCTGCCATTTTCTTTTTGAATTATGATGTTCTGGGAGTGATTAAGCCACCTGTGCTCATATGTAACTAAAATCCCTCATTGCTCACTTAGCATCAGAACTGGAAGGCAGGACCACACCTGCCACGCAGGCACTGGCCTTTGACAGTCACGCCAACGTCCTCCGCCACAGACACCTTAAATACAAGTCTTCATTTCTTCACGTTTTGCTGACATGACACATGGAGGGAAGTCCATGTTGGTCTCGTTACCACCTAATGGGATGAGTGTCTCATCTCAAAAGAGCAGGCCTTTCCCAGGTCCCTTGGGGCTCAGCCCTGGACAGACGTGCAGGTCAGATCCCCCGGACAGGGTGCCAGTGGCTCCCCTCATCTCTGCCTCTTCCCCTCCCATTTTAATTTACCACCTAGAGAATTATGCTAAGATTAAGTGACATACACCTGTGTTCCTTGCCCCCTCCCAATGGCACACTGCGCTAGGGCCATCAGAACTAGGGGAAGGGAACAGAATGTTTGGGAAACTCGTGCTGGTGACCCGAGGAGTTCTGCCCAGCCTCGCCTTCCCTCTCCCTCCCTGCCTCTGTCTCTTCCTCTGCCTCTCTCTCCCTCCTCCTTTCTCTTTTCCTCACTCCCTCTCTCTCCTCTCTCTTCTCCTCCCTTCCTCTCTCCCTTTCCCCTCCTCTCCCTCTCCCTCTTTCTCCTTCCCTCCTTCTCTCTCCCTGTCTCCCCCTCCCCTTCCCTCCCTCCTTCCTTCCACCCCTCTTCCCGTCTCTCCCTCCCACACCCCGTCTGGGTGGCGTCAGGTTGGAATCACACAGCTCACCCGGTTTGCCTGCTGGGCACCAGGCTGGCAGGCATAGTGTGGTTCTCCCACGGTGACCAGGCCCAGCGCGTCTCTTTCCTGCGTGAAAGGCCTTCCTCTATCCAGAGATTTATAGACCCCGCCTGACACTGCAGAAATGTAATACGAGCCACCTGCGCATGGTTTGTGAGAAGAAACAGGTGAAATTAATTTTAATGATGTATCCTTTTTAACTCATAATCTCCAAAATATGATCACTCAACATGTACTAATATGCAGTTATTATTGAGCTATTTAACATTCTTCTTCTTATTTTATTGATTTATTTTTGTACAGTCTTTGGAACCTTAGCACTCTTAGTTCAAATAGCCACATTTCGCAGGCTCGGGAGACACGGGGCTGGTGGGGGGGCAGCTCTAGACCCTAGAGGAGAGTAAGCCTAAGCCACGCCCAAGCCAGTTCAATATCTGCTTGATTAAGTAACTTACCCATAGCTAATTCCAAATGTGGCAGAGAGGCCACCAGAGTGTGGCTTGGGTGTAAACCACAGCAACGCCACCAATGAGCTTGTGTGAGGAGCTTCTTTGCAGAAGTGGTGAGGACGGGGCCTGTCCAGGCCTGACGGTGGCCCTGCTCCTCGGCCATGCCCGCCCTGCACCACTGGCCGTCTCCCGACTGCACCAGTGTCACTCCAACATGAAAGCCGTGGGCAGACAATTATGCACAGGCCACCTTTATCCTTAGGCCCCTCTGAGGGGTGTGGATTGAGTCAGGACTGAAGAAGGTGCATGTGATGCAGGCTCACTGTTGCCAGGCCCAGGGAGGACTCCTGCGGCATGGAGGAAGCACACAGTGTCACTGGGCCACCCGCTGGAAGCAGGAGCAGGCACCTCTGCCCACGGCATCCCGGCAGCAGGGTGAGCAACACCTGACCCAGTGAGAGAATAAACTCACAACAAGCTGCATGATGCGGGTTTACTACTCACAGATGGGCAGCAAGGATCAAAAGAAGCCTCAAACTCACCATGAGCCAGTCCGCCAAGGCCTGAGAAAGCTGTCTGGGGCGCAGAGTCCCCACTGTGTATGCCCCATTTGCGCCACAGCCGAGGGACCTTGGAAGGCAGCCCACCGGGTTCTACACGTCAGGGGCGGCGCTCAGAGGGAGCTCCTGCTGCCGGGGAGGGAGGAGCAAAGTCTGCGTGGTCCCCGGTCTGTGTGGTTCCCGGCAGCTCCTCCCTAACCTGCTTTCCTAACAGGCCTCGGACGGCGACGGCCTCAGGAGCCCGGGACACAGGCGCAGGCTTCCGCGTGCTCGCCGGCTGTGTGGTTAATAGCTTCATGCACCAGCCCTCGCAGCAGCCCCGGGCTGGCAGAGCAGCGGAGGAGTGCTCGGGTTTAGACCGAGTCAGGGTCAGCCTGCTGGTCCTCAAAGCCGCTCCGGGTTAGTTCAGGTTGATTTTCCTCTCTGAGGGCAAGGCCAACTCTAAAGTTGGGAGGACAAGGGCGGGGACGAGGCTCGGGCTGTGCTGGGCGGTTCCTCTATATCTTGAGACGCTGCATTTCCCCGCCTGCTGCAGCTCCTCCCAGAACTGCCAGAAAGAAACCGAGAGCTGAGCTGGCCAAGGCCATCAGGGCCGTCCACTGTGGGTGGGAGACGCAGCCACATGGAAGATAAACGAGGCCGAGCAGGCTCTCTCCTCTCCGGCTTCCCCCCTGCCCTCAGCCCTGCGTCCGAGGCACGGCTTCCATCTCCAACAGAACACAGGGTCGGAAGCCCTTCCCCCAATTTGAGGTTAATGGCACTTTAGTGTTTAGGCTCCTTCTGGCTTTGGCCCAAGCTTGGCAGGTGGCCCTCCCGCCTTGCTCTTCTTGGGGCCTGACAGGCTCACCGGCATTGCAGCTCCGTCAGGGACAGAGCCCACCATCTCCAGAAAGCCAGCCCCTACCTGAGAGCCGCAGCCCAGCAGCACGCGAGGACCCTGCATTTCTTTCCTGCGGTTGAGGGTGAGGGAGTGTTCAAGGAGGAAGGCCCACCTTGCCCCCTAGAGCCCTGCCTTCCTCTACACGCCCACGCGAATTCCTAGGTGTACGGGTTTGTTTGGATGGTGGAGGGAGACAGGGCCTGTCAGGAGGCACTCTTGGGGAATCATGGAGCCATACAACTTTAGAGCTGGCCTTGGGCTGGGAGAGGAAAATCAATCTGAACTCACCCGGAATGGTTCCGAGGACCAGCGCGCTGACCCTGACTCTGTTAGTACCTGAGCGCTCCTCCGCTGTTCTGCCAGCTGGGGCGTGTGGGGAGGGCCGGAACCTGAGGACCTGCATGAAGACATTTAAGAACACAGCTACGGTGCATACAAAAGCCTGCGCCTGTGTCCCAGGGCTCTGGAGGCCTTACAATGCCTGTGACCTGCGTCAGACTGACGGCTTCATCCAACAGAGCAGGGGAGCACTGCATTCCTGGGGCGCACGGTCTCAGGGCCGGCTGCACACACCACGCTCAGAACTACTCATTGTCATGGGCTCACTGTGTCTCCCAAATGCATATGTTGACGTCCTAACCCCCAGCGCCCCCAAGGTGGCTGCATTTCTACATAGAAACTTTAAAGAGATGATTAAGGTAAAATGAGGTCATTGGGGTGGCCCTGATTTGCTAGGTCTGGTGTCTTAATAAGGAGACAAGGACACAGACATGCACAGAGGGACGGCCCTGTGAGGACACAGGGAGAAGACACCATCTGCAAGCCCAGAAGAGAGGCCTCAGAAGGAACCGGCCCGGCCACCCCTTGACTTTGGACACCAGCCTCCAGCACGCTGAGGATGAGCTGCTGTCATTTCAGCTGCCTTGGTTTCGGTGCTTCTCCAGGGCAGCCCTGCTGACTCACGCTCACAGCTAGTTCTGGGGTTGGCAGATCCTGCGGATACCTGTGGACACAGGCATGTGTTCAGGCTTGAGCTGGGTGGGGTGAGGGGTGAGCAGCGAGAGAAGGAAAAGGCAATCCTCTGGATACATGAGCTGTGTTTTCTCTCAAACCCAAACACTCCTACAAGAAGTACAGTCGGTATTAGGATAAAGGCCTCAGCACATCCCCCCTGGTTTTCCTCAAAGCAAGCTCGAGATGTGGGAACCCCTGCACCCTCCACATCAGGGAACGGACTGAGGGAGGAGGTGACTATCATCCTGGGGCCTCACGTGGTGCAGGGCTGGGGCTGAGCCTCCCGGTCTGGGGACCCAGATCCAGGGCCTCTCTTGGGGTCTAAAACTTTTGAGGCAAAGGAGATGCAGAGATGCCCATGCCCAGACCCAACAGGCCACAGAGGACTGACTGGCACTCAGAATTTGATCTCAGAGATCCAGGTGACTCTGGACCTGAGGTTATGTGAGATCCCCTCCCCTGTGCTAGGTCTCAATGCTGCAGTCATCATTTAACTTCTGGGATCTTTACAGTACCAGGAAATAACTACGGAAGATACTCTGAATTGTTGGGCAGCAGAAAACTACCAAAGTTAAGTTTGAAAATAAAGAAAAGAAGAAAATCACTCTTAGAAATGCATTGTGAACTCTACCATACCCAGTACCGTCTAACATTTTGGCCTGGATGGTTGATGTTGGTGATTTACAGTCCAAGCACCTGTCAGCTGCCAAGGGAGCCCTACAGGGGACTGCAGTCCCCATAGCCTGATTAGAAAGCAGGGAAACCACCGGCCCCACGTGGGGGCTTAGGAACAACCCATGACAGAGCCTCCTCCGCAGTCATCTCTCAGGCCTGGGCCTGCTGGGCCTGGACTGTTCCCTCTGCTCTGCTTCTCCAAGTCTCCTGCCTCACACCTGCCTCGGCGGGTGCACAGGTGGTCTCAGAGCTGAGTGTGACCACACCTCTCCCGGGGGCATGTCTGTCCCTGCTCACAGGTGCATGAGGATTGGACTCTGCCTCCCATCTTGGTCTCAAGTGAAGTGAAGGCTGAGCCAAGAGCTTGCTTTCAGCTTTAGTATTTCCGCGATGAAAAGACAAGAGAAAGCTCTGTGCTCTCCCAGGGCGTCCGCTGGGTGGGAGCCTGTGGCTCCAGCTGCTCAAAGACGAGCCTTCAACTTGAAAGTTCTCCAGCCTGGAAATTCGGAGTATGTTCCCTTTGGAAAATTTCCACTCACCACATTTTCCTTCCATTTCTTTTGTCTTGATATAGCAGTCCGGAAAACTGGAGAGAATGGGGCAAAGAAAAATAAAATAAAATGAACCCAACATGCAGGTTCCCAACATTCTTCCTTTAAGCACTATTAATAAGAATGAAATGTGATTTTCTTACAATTTGATTCATTCAATGTATGTTTCCCGGGCAGTGTGCTGTGCTAGCCAAGGTGCTGGGGTCAGAGAAACACTGCAGGTGCAGCGGAAGTAGGGGTGCCTCCCATGGGCTCTTGATAGCACCTGGCTGTTCACACGAGGCAATGACGTTAACATGGTGACAGGTGACAGCACGTGCCCTTGGCGTGATTCTCCCGTTTCTTCCGTTGCCTCCTCTAGTGAACATAAATCCTGTCTAGAACACTAAATATCCAGAAACGGACCCTGCCACACTGTAATCTATTACTCGTGTAGAACAATGCACAGTAGGCCTGTCTTGAAGTTCTCTCCGGAATAACCATTACTTGATTAGACATGGAGTCATAAATGGTATTTTAGCATTCTTTGTTTTCTTTATTTTTTTTTGAGATGGAGTCTCACTCTCTTGCCCAGGTTGGAGTGCAGTGGCGTGATCTTGGCTCACTGCAACCTCCGCCTCCCCGGTTCAAGCGATTCGCCTGCCTCAGCCTCCTGAGTAGCTGGGATTACAGGCATGCACCACCACACCCAGCTAATTTTTGTATTTTTAGTAGAGACGGGGTTTTGCCATATTGGCCAGGCTAGGCATTCTTTGTTTTAATGAAAGAGTTCTGACTCTGGGACCTTGGAGAGGCAAGCCCAGGCCCACTCTGTGTCACCACTGACTGCTCCATTCTCCTGCTTGTCATTGATATATGCAGCATGGAAATAAAGGGAGCGCTGGTAACACAGAGGCGGAGTAAACGCACATTAAGGAGTGCGGCCCGCGTGCCCTTATCTGCATGTGCAGGTCGGCTAGATCCATCACTGCAGGGGCGGCCGGCTCAGACCCGCCGGAGGCCGGGAGGGAGGAGCAGAGCGAGGAGGACGCCGCGGACCTCGCGGTGAAATGCAGCCGGTTCCATTTAGAAATTTCTACTGGGGGCAGGGGCAAAGTATCTATAATAATTTTAAGGACATTTCCCAAATGTTTATTTAGATAAAAGATAGATAACGGTCAAGCTCCCGAACCTGCGGCCCGATAACGAGGCTTTATTAATGACCTGCCATATGCGAGGGCTGGGTAATTAAAGTTTTTCCCCCAAAGGAGGAGAGTGGACAAATTTATTTGATGGTTTGATAACCAGGGACACTGGTTGAAAACTATTGATATAATCGGAGCTCATTCGATTTCCTCGCGACAGCCACTCCTATCAGCTAATTTCACCTGTGAATAGTTAATTACTCCGGATGCATATGGGCGGGCCATTAATAACCTGGACTGTCACAGCTCCTTTGTCACCCACATGTGCCTTTTATCTCCTGAATCTCCTTCTTCTTTTTTTTCATTCCTTCCCAGTCTCTCTCTTAAAAAAATAAAATAAAATAACGTTTGGGAAGACAGATGTGAGCTGTGAGATTCCGCGGCTGTGTTAGAGGAGGCGCCGGGGCCTGGGTGCAGAACGAGTCTCCAAGTGCGGCGTGAACGAGGGCGGGTGGCTGGAGCTCCCAGGCCAGCCCCGGCGGAGGCGCCGCATCCAGACCCAGCCTGTGTGCAGAGGGGCTGGTGGAGCTCGGACGCCGGGCTCGCTGGCCTTTGCCGATGGACCTCGGGTGTGTCCAGGCCCGGCGAGGACCGGCAACTCCAGTGGGGGCTGCTCCCTCCTCCCTGGAGTCCCCAGCGAAGCACTGAAGCGCTCCGTCTCCTGGGAATGTGCCTTTCCACAGCGGGACCCCACTATCTGTGTTGTGCATTCTGGGTCCCGACCTTGAGCAAGTCAACTGACTTCTCTGATGTTCCTTTGCTCAGATGTAATGTGCGGTTGACAGCATCTATGCTGGAGCACGTGGCGGCTTAAGAGCAACAGGTGAAAAGGGCATCTCAGAAGACGCCCTCAGGACACGGGGATGCCATAGGCCTCGGGTGGTGGAGGGTGCTCCGGCTCCCGAAGGGCTCCTGAGCCTGGCAGGCTGGCGCCCGCGCATGGGCTGGGGCTCACTCCAGCTGTTCCCTCGGCGCTTTTATGGATGTTCACAGAGTGGGGTGAACTTCCGCTTCCCCCACATTTTGCTTTGCAGGGCTATGTGTCCTCTGTGACCATGGCTGTCCTGGGATCCAGTGGGATCTCCCTGCTGGCCCAGCAAGGAGGGTGGGCTCAGAGCAGGCTAAGGTCAGGGGGAAGGGAAGCCTCACTGTGCAGACAGATGCTCTCTGCAGGGGACGCTGCTCACTGGAGTGTGGAAGATGGCCAGAGATGGGGAGATAGGGTGGGGACAGGAGGTTCCTGAGAGCTGCCCCTCCCAGGGGAGGTGAACACAGAGGGGCCTTTGTCATAAAGGGAGCCCATCCGCGTCCACAGCAGACAGGGCTGGTGCTCCCCAGCAGGTGGGGGTCAGAGGTAGGTAGAATCAGGTAGGAGGCAGACAGCCCTTCCTCCAGGACCCTGTGCGATCCGCTGGGCCCTGTACTTCCTTCCTCTTTCTCCCTGTTTTCTGTCTGTCTTCCCCAGGGTTGAATTCCCTGAAGCTGAGCAGAGCTTCCCCTGCCTCGATGTCCGCCCACAGCAGGACCACAGGGGTGCAGCAGGTGTGCAAGGAAGGCTGGAAGAATCCATGACCTGCAGAGGAAGTGCTTGCTCAGTGACTGGCAGGATGGAGCCGCTGACTTTAGGGAGGATGCGGACCATCCAGCCTCGTGGTCGTCCCTTCAGAGACCTCCAAGCCCATTTCTGTGTCACCAAGCGGGGGAGTGCTTCATGAGTTTGGGTGTTCAATCAAGGACACTTTGGGGCCCCTGGAGAAAGAACAAGGTGGGTAGCGGGCAGCCCAGGGCATCACTCTAGTTTTGAAAAGTTCTCTGATGGATTCTAAGGTGCAGCCAGAGCCATTGACCTTCTCTAGAGGACAGCACTAGTTTCCAAACTCGGTTGCACTTTGGAATCCCCCACCCCACCCCACCCCTGCCCCGAGAAGCTTTAGAAATACTGACGCCACTGTCTCACCAGAGGGATTCATGATCAATTGGTCTGGAGTACAACCCGGGTGTGGGGATTGTTAAAAGCTCCCCAGGGGATTTGAACTTTGCAGCCTGGCTTGAGACCACTAAGTGTGAGATTCCTATGCAGATTAAGCCTGGACTCCATCAAGGTTCCACGGATGCTGGGCGTGGGGCCATGGGCTGGCCTGGCCCAGATCCAGCTCTATAAGGCCCCCTGTGTTACTCTAGCCTCGGTCCTTTGAAAGATGCTTCCGTACCCCCCAAACCATCCCCTAAGGGCTTTGAGGGGCCAAGGTGGTCCTCAAGGAAGATGAGTGACCCTCAGTTCCTTGCTGGACACCCCCTCCCTCCCCAGACACACAGATTCCCTGCAGGTAGAAGGAAAGAGGGAAACAAGGGGCTCCACCAAAATCCCCGCATCCCGTCCTGTCAGCCCCACCCCAGACACATCTCCTCCCATGGCACAGCTGCCAGTGAAACCACTTTTGCAAAATTATGACTGAGACAGTGAAAGAGAGCTAACTTAACCAACTCCACCTTGCTTCTAACCTCCAAGCTGTCCTTGTTCATTCCTGGGCGTAGGCTGAACTAACTTGGGGAGAAACTTAGTTTATAGTTTAAACAAAAACAAAAACAGCCCTTTCCCAAGGTAACCTCCTTCTGGCCTGGGGACTAGTTTGCCTTTGTAGGACTAGCAGCCACAAGATTAGAAATTATGGTTTAGGAGTCATGCGGCTGGAGGCTACTAGATTCTGACCCTCCCTAAACTGGTCCTAGGATCAGTGCTTGAGAAATTTTGCAGACCCTTCACTTGATGGATCAGCTGGCATCACCCAGATCGATAAACTGGCTCATCTGATCTTGTGGCCCCCACCCAGGAACTGACTGAGCGCAAGAAGACAGCTCCAGGTCCCTATGATTTCATCCCTGACCATTCAGCATTCCAAGCTCACTTGTTTCCCTTCATCCACTAAGTTGTCCTTAAAAACTCTGCTCCCCAAATGCTCAAGGAGACTGACTTGAATAGTAATAAAACTCTGTTCTCCCGCACAGCCGGCTCTGTGTGAATTACTTTCTCTATTGCAGTTCCCCGTCTTGATGAATCAGCTCTGTCTAGGCAGCGGGCAAGGTGAACCCCTTGGGGAGTCACACCAGCACCCTTCGCCAGCTCCCACCAGGCCCAGGCACCCCCCAGGCTGACCTGGGCCCATCATCCTCTGGCCTTTGGGTGGGCCTGGCCCAAGAGAGGCTCTGCAGGGGTGGGGGCAGGAGGAGCTGCATCGGGTCCTGGTGCCCCTGTGCTACTGCCAGGCCCTGGGTGGCTGCTTGCCTCCCTGGCCCAGTGGACACCACTGTCCCCTGGTTCCTGCTCTCTCAGAGACTGCAGGGCTGCCTTCTCCCCTGCCCTGCCACCTGGGTGAGGCACCACTGCCCATGACAGCTCATTCTTGCTGCCCAGGAAGACCAGCGCCAGACAAGTGGAGAATACAGATTTTACCGAGGGCAGTCGCATGAGGGGCCGGGCCCACTGTGGAGCTGGGCTCCGTGGCAAACATGGCAGGACAGTAAGAGACTTGTGGCCAGGGAGCCGGGGTTGGTGGGTGCGGAGGGACCACCAGGAGACATGGAGCCCCCCTTTTTCTGGCAGAACCAACCTCACAGAATTCCTGCTGACTGGCGGCTGGGGGTCAGGTACTGAGGGTCAGAGAGAGGAATTTTCCAGATACTGAGGGTGGCCAGGTATCAAGGGTGGGGGTTCTTGCTACACTGACCTAGTGCAGTTCTCTGCTAAAACTGGATTGTACAGGCAAGGAGGCAGATGAGGTTCAGGACAGCAGCTGCAGTTTGGACCACAAATAATCTATCACAACCCCCCACCCCCAGCCAGCTGCCATGGGACCCTCTCCTTTAACCAGTTGAGCACCCCTCCTATCCTTCATTCCTAGAGAGTCCACTGCCCCTCACCTCCTGCCACTACCTGCCCATCTCATCCTGCAGCAGCCGGAGGGATGGTGGGAAACCCAGGCAGGACTCACCACTGCCTCGCTGGGCTCCGCAGGGGCGCCCATGGCTCTTAGGACAAATCCAGGCTCCTTGCCTCGGGCACTGGCCCCATGGCCCTGACCCCTGCCCTTGCCACCCTCTCCTCCCTGCCCCCCACGGCCCCGACCCCTGGCCTCACCACCCTCCCCTCCACACCCCCCACGGCCCTGACCCATGGCGGGGCCACCCTCTCCTTCCCACCTCCTAGGGCCCTGACCCCCACCCTCTCGCCCTCTCGTCCCTGACTCTCACTGCCGCCCTCATAGCCATCTCCTCCCTGCCCTCAGGGGCCCCTCAGCAGCCCGCCTGGTCCGCCCAGCATAGCCACCATCCCTTCTGCTCAGGAAGTCTCGCCCAAGGCACTCTCTGCAGAGGGCCCCTGTGCCCCTGGAATGACCCCTCCCCACTCTCCACCACTTCCAAGCCTCAGGCATCACTTCTGGGGGAGCCTCAGGCTCTCCTGGGACTGAGCTCCCTCATCTTCCTCCTCTCACTAGGACCTGGTTGGGGAATTCCACAGACGTGCCCTCCATGAATGGGACTTTCTGAGGACCAGGGTGTTACTGCAGAGGGCGTGGCATGTGGGGTGGATTAGCAGGATTTGACCCTGTGTTGGGGGCATGGCTGAGACATGGAGCTCTCACCGAGCCATGCATTCCTGAGAGATGATTTTTTTTTTTTTTTTTTTTTTTTGAGATGGAGTCTTGCTCTGTTGCCAGGCTGGAGTGCAGTGGCGCGATCTCGGCTTACTGCAACCTCCGCCTCCCGGGTTCAAGTGATTCTCCTGCCTCAGCCTCCCGAGTAGCTGGGATTACAGGCACACACTGCCACACCTGGTTAATTTTTTGTATTCTAGTAGAGACAGGATTTCACCATGTTGCTGAGGCTGGTCGTGAACTCCTGAGCTCAGGCAATCCGCCCGCCTTGGCCGCCCAAAGTGCTGGAACTATAGGTGTGAGCCACCATGCCTGGCCAAGATGACGCTCTTAACCATGGCTGGGAGGCCCTGCCGCCATCTGCTGTCCTGGCTGTGGGGCAGGCAGGGACCCCAGGAGTGTGGGCAAGAGAAGGGTGTGGGCTGGGGCTGGGGTGATGTGGTGGGGCCCAGGAGGTGCTGCTAGAGAGTTGGGGTGAGCCCTGTCGTTAGCCAGGGACAGTCCCTCTGCGGTGGGGAAGTGGGGGCGGGGATTCCTGGACATTCATCATTCCCATAATCAGGAGGTGGCAGAGCCCTGGCTTTGGGGGTTTGTCCGGACCTGCTGGCCTCCTTCAAAAGGCAAGAGACCTGTCGGGGGCTGGATGGGCTGCCTGGCCCTCACCCGAAAGGGATACAGTCCTTGCAAGCCCTCATCTGCAAACCTGGAGCCAGAGGCTGGCCACAACGCCCTGTGGTTCTGGTGGGGGTGGGGGAAGGGAAAGGGCCCGGCTCTCAGGGTTCCCTGTCATGCCGTGCCAGGTCTTGCTGACTCAGGGACTGTGCTGGCCATGGCATCAGGGAGAAAGGTTGCAGCCGGCAGGGATGAGTGAGGTGGGTGGATGGGCACCCTGCCCTGGGTGTCATGAGCACCTGCGTCCAGAGAACCTCGGCAGACATGGGACCCGATTGGGATCCTTGGGCTGAAGCTCTAGCTGTGGGCTGGGCCTTCTCAGCCAAACTCATTCAGACGACTGCAGTCTTAAACTCAATTTAATAGGAAGGGGAGGGAAATCCATCCCGGGGGGAGGCTCAGTCCTGCAGCCCCAAGAGGCTGGCGATGTGATGTTTGCTGTGGGAGTGCAGATTCCTGGCCTGTGATTAACTCCAGAGGATGTGCCCGCATCCCATCCTTGATAAGAGGATCCCACAGCCAGGGAGTCCTGCACAAAGACGCCTGCAGGAAGGCACCGGCAGCTCTTAGAGATGGGCGGCCCAGGGAGGGATAGGAAGAAGCTGGTCCCACGCTGCCCACATTGTGATGTTTACCAGTGCATCCTCCAGCCTAACAGCTCTCAGGTTTGGTTCACCATGTAAGCAGCTGGCAGGCTGAGCACAACCTTCCTTGGCCGTGCACTCCTGTGTGTTTGGGCAGGTGGGCTCGTAGGTGCCGGAGATGGTTCAGGCAGCATGCTGCGTGTTACACTTGCCCTGGCACTGGGGAGTTGGAGCTGAGCCAGGCGGAGAGCATCCATAGAGGGAGGCACAGAACAAGGCAGCAGCGCAGCGCCCACCGTTCACTCCTGCCTAACAGATGCCCCCAGGGGCAGCACCTTCAGATGGTGGATGGCAGCCATGTCCTTACCTCACGACTCTGTGGTCAGCAGCAGGGCCTGGGCTCAACAGGGAGTTCTGCCCACCTCCCCATGACCATGTGACCATGTGGCCGTGGCTGAGTTCTCTGTGGGCTGGAACCTGGGCTGGAACAAGCAGCCGACATGGCTGGTCCAAGGTCTCACTCCCAGGCAGGCTCGTCCACTCATTCCAGTGGCTTCTGGGGAGGGCTCCAGGACAAGGGTGGAGCCCTTGTCCAAGGCCCCCTGAGGCCAGGTTCTGCCATGACATGAAGTCTCTCCCAGGGTGCTCCATTGGTCAAAGCAAGGGCAAAACCAGCTGTGATGCAAGGATTGCTATGCAAAAATAAGCACATCCATGTAGCATTTGGGACATACTTAAAGCACTACATGATTTGTTGTTTATCTGAATCTCACATTTAAGCTGGAGTCCTGTCTTTTGTTGCTGTTCTTGCTGGTGTGTTTCTGCTATGCCTGGCAACCCTATTCAAGTCACGATTCAAATCATGATCGATCAGAGAAAAAGGCCTGGTGCATGGAGAGCTTTTCTCCAAGTCCTGGGCAGCCTTGCTGTGGAATACTTACCCTGGGATGGGGCTGTGTAGAGGGGGATACACCAGGCTTCCTTGGGAACATGTAGCTGACATCTTAAAACCACTTTTAAGAAAGTCAGGGTCCCGATAGACAACTCTGGCGCGGGTGGGTATGAAGGAGGGGTGAGCAGCCCTGCAGCCACCCGGCTTCCCCCAGTCTCCTTGTCATGAGCCGCAGTCAATGCACAGTTGGTCCCTGGGGCAGAAAAGCAATTGTAGGTCCTGGTCCTGGTGGTGCCCATGCTGAATCTGTGACCCGACCAGGACCCTCCCTGGGCTTCTGAGTCTCACACAAAAAAAGGGAAGTCAAATCAGATGCCTTGCACATCCTATGCACCTGCATAAATTAATTTTCATTTGAGCTGCTATTCAGTGCGACGGAGAGGAACTTCTGGGAACTAAACTAGAATCTGATTTCACGGTTATTTTCTTTTACATGTGGATAAAGGAAGTTCTGGTTGCCTTAGTGACTTTTATGACAGTTCCCATTCTTGGGATGGTCCTCATTCTGCACCTTGCTGCTCTGTTCTATGTAACATCCAGGCTGGGAGGGGAGGGGGCTGGCCCTCCTCCTCTGTCGCAGGCTCTGCAGTGGGTGACTTGGTTCCGTCCTTACCTCATCAGCTGGGCATGTGATCTTGGTGCTCTGAGCCTTGTTCTCTGTGCTAAGAACATGGGGTTCACTGGAAAAACTGACATTGAAATGGGCTTTCCTTTCTTTTTTAGAAACAAGAAGATTTTCCCACTCCATATCTGAAGATCTGTCCTTTCCTTTTTCTATTTCTTGTAGTCATTTGCATCTCTGCAGCTAAGTGCATCCCTTGGGCTTTCTAGGGTTCCCACAAAGTGTCTGCACAGAGAAAGCCGGTGGGGGAGAAGCGGGTGCCTCCCTCTGCTGTCCTCATTCTCCAGCAGCCCTTGCCTCCCAGATAAAGAGGCCACTCTGAACATGGGGAGCCTGGCCGTGGCAACCCCAGGGGTGACCCCAAATCCACTGTGGGCCCAGCCAAGGCCCAAGAGCAAAGGCCCTGCTGGCCCTCGGCTCGGTGAGATCCTGGCAGAGGTGGCGGCTGTGTCTCTACCTGCTTCTCCAAATTCCTTGAAACAGGGGGACCCGGATGTGCAAAGCTGAAGACCTAAGATGATGGACCACAGGTCCCAGGGACCCCCTAGTGGGGATGATGAGTGTTGACCGGCCCAGTGCCTTGATGACCCCCTTCTGCCTGGGAGGAGTCCCAGACAAGGAGCCCCTTAGCACCGAACAGAGACGGCCCAGTCCAGCAGGCAGCAGACTCTGCACATCTGGAAAAGGCCTCCCGTGGGTGGCCCTGCCAGGCCCCTCAGGGAAGTGAGCATCCTCACAGTGCCTTGGTGCCCACTCCCTCCATGCTGCCCCAGCACCAGCCAGGTCTGGATACCCCCTGCAGTCTGTCCCTTCGGGACAATTTGGAGACCCCTGCATCCCATCCAGGATCATGTCCCGCTGTCCCTCCTGACCTGACCCTGGGAGGCTGGAGCTCCCTGTGTACCCTCCCTGTGGTCAGCCTCAGGATCCTGTCCTCAGACAGCCCAGAGACCCCGAGCCAGCTGCACATGTCTACCCTACAAAGGCGCCTTCTTCCTGTCCCATACCTGGCTCTGCTCCATTTATGAACAACTTGTTTTTGAGATCAAATGTCTATTGTTTTCAGAAAATTTAGGGATTAATGTGCTACACAACTCTCTTTTTAAAATTAATAAACTTTATTTTTAGAGCAGTTTTAGGTTCACAGCAAAATTGAGCAGAAGGTACAGAGTTCCAGGGACCTTCTGCCCCTGGGCAGACACAGGCTCCCCTCTACAGATTTCCCCACTAGAGGGTGTGTTACTACCAAACCATCATCATCACCCAGAGTCCACAGCCTGCATTTGGGCTCACTCTTGCACTGTACAGTCTAGGGTTTGGATAAACGTGTCCACCATTGAAGTGTCCATATGTGTCCACCATGGAAGTCTCATGCAGAGTATTTTTGCTGCCCTAAAAAATCCTTTATGCTCTGCCTGTTCATCCTTCCTTCCCACTCATGCCTGGAACCACTGATCTTTTTACCATCTCCATAGTTTTGCCCTTTTCAGAATGTCCTAGAGTTGGAATCACACAGTGTGTAGCTTATCAGATTGGTTTCTTTCACTTACTAATAAGTATTTAAGTTTCCTCCATGTCTTTTCATGGCTCATTTCTTTTTAGGGCTGAGTAATATTCCGCTGTCTGGATGTGCAGTTTATTTATCCATTCACCTACTGAAGGATATCTCAGTTGCTTCCAAGCAAATATGGAATTATTAGGCAAGGAATGGAATTATGAATGAAAGCTTTATACTATAAACATTATGAATAAAGCTTGTATAATGAACAATGTTTCTATGAGCATCATGAATAAAACTTCTATAAACATCCACATGCAGGTTTTGGTGTGGACACATGTTTTCAACACCTTTGGGTAAATACCAAGGAGTATGGATCCTGGATTACAGGTTAAGCGTATGTTTAGTTTTTCAGAAACCACTAAACTGTCTTCCATTGTGGCTTTATCACTTTGTATGCCCACCAGCAATGGATGAAAGTTCCTGTTGCTCCACATCCTGGCCAGCATTTGATGTTTGCAGTGTTAAGGATTTCGGCTATTCTAATAGGTGTGTAGCAGTATGACCTTGTTTTAAGTTGCATTTCCCTGAGGACATATGATGTGGAGTAGCTCTTCAATGTTTACTGCCATCTGTATGTATTCTGTAGTGAAGTATCTGTTCAGATCTTTGCCAATTTTTAATTGGGTTGCTCATTTTCTTCTTGTTGCATTTTAAGAGTTATTTGTATATTTCAGATAACAGTCCTTATCAGGTATGCCTTTTGCAAATATTTTCTCCAGGTCGTGGCTTCTCATTCTCTTGACATTGTCATTTACACAGCAGAAGTTTTTAATAAAGCCCAACTGGTCAATTATTTATGAATCATGTCATTAGCATTATATCTAAAAAAACCATTGCTATACCCAAGGTCATTTAGGTTTTCTTCTATGTTATCTTGTAGGAGTTTCATAGTTTTGCATTTTACATTTAGGTCTGTGATCCATTTTGAGTTAATTCCATTTTGAGATGATTTTTGTGAAGTGTGGAATGTCTGTGTCTAGATTTATTATTTTATCTGTAGCTATTTGTTGAAAAGTCTATCCTTCCTCCATTGAATTGAATTGTCAAGGATCAACTGACTAAATATGTGTGGGTCTATTTCTGGGCTCTCTTTTCTGTTCCTTTGACCTATTTGTCTATTCTTTTGCCGTTACCACACTGTCTTGACTACTAGAGCTTTATAGTAAGGCCTGACCTCAGGTAGCACCAGTCCTAGAACTTTGCTGTTCTCCTTCAGCACTGACATGTCTATTCTGAGTCTTTTGTCTTGCCATACAAACTTTAAAAATCAGTTTGTCTGGATTTGCAAAATAACTCACTGGGATTTTGATTGAGATTACATTGAATCTACAGATCAACTTGGGAAGAATGACATCATAACCATACTCATGGAGATGGAATATCTCTCCAATTATTTAATCTTTGATGTCTTTCATCACAGTTTTGTAGTTTTCCTCATATGTATCTTGTAGATATTATTATACTTATACCTAAGTATTTCATTTGTGGGGGTGCTAATGTAAATGGTGATGTGTTTTTAATTTTGAATTCCGCTGTTCATTGTTGGTATATAGGAAAGTGATTGCCTTTTTATATTAACCCTATATGTTGCAATCTTGCTATGATTTATGCCAGGAGGATTTTTAGTCAATTTTTTTTTGGATTTTATACATAGATAGTCATGTCATCTGTGAACAAAGACATGATCATAGATGACATAATTTGTTTTACTTTTTCCTTCTCAATCAGCATACCTCTTATTTTCTTTTCTTGTCTTATTGCACTGGCTAGGACTTCCAGTATGATGCTGAAAAACAGTGGTGAGAAGTGGCATCACTGCATTCTTCCTGGTTTCAGTAGGAAAGCTTCTGGTTTCTCACTATTAAGTGCAATGTTAGCTGTAGGTTTTTGTAGATAATATTTGTTAAGCTAAAGAAGTTACCCTCTATTCCTAGTTTGCTGAGAGTTTTTATCATAAATAAATGAAATGAATCATGAAGTCCATTTTGTAATAACACTATATCACTTTGCAGGTAGTGCAAGTATCCTATATAACAAAATAACCCTAAATTTTCTTTTCCATCCCTTGTTATCGTTGCTGTTATTCATTTCTTATACATAAGCATATATGTAAGCACTGTTAACTGAATGCATTGTTGCTATTATTTTGTTAAATCCAACAAAAACTCCAATATTTTCATCTATTAATATAATCATCTGGTTTTTCTTTCTTAGTCTGTTGAGTGATGGATTTTATTAATTGAACTTTGAATGTTGAATCAGACTTGCATACCTGGGATAAAACCCACCTGGTTGTGGTGTATAATTTTTTTTACACAGTATTGGATTTGATTTGCTAATATTTTGTTGAGTATTTTTGCATCTATATTTATAAGAGATATTGGTCTTTGTTTTTTTTTTTCTTGTAATGTCTTTGTCTGGTTTTGGTATTAAGGTAATGTTGGTCTCATATAATGAGTTAGGAAGTGTTTGCTTTGCTTCCATCTTCTGGCAGATATTGTAGAGAATTGGCACAATTTTTCCTTAAATGTTTGGTAGAATTCACCAGTGACCCCATCTGGGCCTGGTGCTTTCTGTTTTGGGAAGTTATTAACTATTGATTCAATCTCTTTACTATAGACCTGATAGTCTATTTCTTCTTTTGTGAGTTTTGGCAAATTGTGTCTTTCAATGAATTGGTCTATTTCCTTTAGGTTATCAAATATGTAAGCATAGAGTGGTTCATAATGTTTCTTTATTATACTTTAAATAGCTATGGGATCTGTAGTGATGTTTCCTCTTTCCTTTCTGATATTAGTAAGTTGTGTCCTCTCTTTTTTCTTAATTATCCTGGCTAGAGTCTTATCAATTTTATTGATATTTTCAAAGAACCATCTTTGGATTTTCTTTTTTTATTTTCTGCTTTTAATGTTATTGTTTCTGCTCTAATTTTTATTTTCTTTCTTCTGATTACTTTGGATTTAACTGCTTTTCCTTTTCTAGTTTCCTAAGGTGGAAGCTTAGATGATTGATTTTAGATATTTCTTTTTTTTTTTGCGATAGAGTCTCATTCTGTCACCCAGGCTGGAGTGCAATGGCATGATCTCAGCTCATCGCAACTTCCTCCTCCTGGGTTCAAGTGATTCTCCTGCCTCAGCCTCCCAAGTAGCTGGAATTACAGGTGCGTGCCACCACATCCAGCTAATTTTTGTATTTTTAGTAGAGATAGGGTTTCATCATGTTGGCCAGGATGGTCTTGAACTCCTGACCTCAACTGATCCACCTGTCTCGGCCACCCAAATTGCTGGGATTATAGGCATAAGCCACCGCGCTCGGCTGATATTTCTTCTTTTCTAAAATATATTCAATGCTATAAATTTTCATCTAAGCATTGCTTTATTGCCATTATTTTGCTATTATATTGCCATTATTTTGAACACAGTGTTACCTGTTAGATCAACTAAGAATATGAAAAATAGAACTTTTTATTTAACTTTCACTCATTTCTTCTTCAGTGTCCTTTCTTTCTTTATAAAGATCCAAGTTTCTGACCTCCGTAATTTTTTTCCCTCTAAAGAATTTTTAATATTTCTTGCAAGTAGGTCTGTGGACAAGAAATTTCTCAATTTTGTCTAAGAAAGTCATTATTTTTTCTTCACTTTTAAAGGATAGTTTCACAGGGTATAGAATTCTAGGTTGGTGAGCTTCTTTTTTATCAACACTTTAAATATTTTACTCTACTCTCTTCTTGCTTAGATGATTTCTGAGAATAAGTCATATGTGATTCTTATCACAGCTCCTCTATAGGGAAGGGTTTTTTCCATGTCATTTCTCTTAAGATTTTTTCTTTTACTTTGATTTTCTGAAGTTTGAATATGATATGAATAGGTGTCTCTTTTTTTTTTGGCATTTATACTGCTTGGTGCTCTCTGACCTTCCACAGATTCCTGAAGATCTTTGGTTTGGTGTCTGACATTTGTTTGAGAAAAATTCTTCATCATTATTGCTTTAAGTATTGCCTCTGTTTCTTGATCTCTTTCTTTTCCTCCTGGTATTTCCATTAGGCATATATTATACCTTTTGTAGTTGTCCCACAGTTCTTCTTAGATAGTGTGTTTTTTTCTTTGCTATTCAGTTTTGAAAGTTTCTATTATCATATCCTCATGCTGAAAGATTCTTTCCTCAGTTGTCTCCAGTCTACTAATGAGTCCATCACAGGAATTCTTTATTTCTGTTGCAGTGGTTTTGATCTCTAGCATGTTTTTGCCAGAATTTCTACCTCTCTGCTTATGTTATTCATTTGCCCTCGAATGTTGTTTGCTGTCTACATTAAAGCCTTAGTATATTAATCACAGCTTTAAAAATTTCAGGAATCCCAATATTCCTGCCATATCTGACTGATTCTGATGCTGGTTCAGTCTCTTCGAACAGTGTTTTTTGCCTGTTAGTCTTGTAATTTTTTGTTGAAAGGTGGACAAGTTGTACAGAGTAAAAGGGAACTGCTGTAAATAGGACTTTAGTGAAGTGGCCGTGCTGTACGGGCAGTGTCTATGGTCCTATGTCTCGGTCTCAGCCCCAGTGAGCCTGGGGCCACGAGCTACACCTCTCAGATTCTTCCTCCCTTAGGTGGAACAGGATGGCTAGAGTGGGCTGGAGTTGGGTGTTTCCAATCTCAGCTCTGATAAAACTGTAGCAGGTCTGGCTCTGGTTAAATAGTTTCTTCTGAAGCTTTGCTAAGAAGAGAATGCTCTAGTGTAACTCAGAACAGCCCCTTTACCTTTCCCCTGCCTAAAGCACAGGCGACATTTCTCTGATGTTCACTGTGGGCACTGCAGGGCTCCTGGAGGTAAAACTCACAAAGGTGTGCCCCCAATGCCTGGGTCCCCTGGAGTTGATAACTCTCAGACTTGTCCACACTGAGCTTCCGGCAGCTCAAGAGGTTTCTGCTCATGTGTTTCTGCTCAGGTAAGTTGTGCTTCTCTGTATCCACCTGTCTCTCCAATTGTGAGGGCAGGGGCTTGCCGTGTGACCTTACTTGTCTGATGAGTCTAAGAAGAGTTGTTGACTTTTCAGTTTGTTCAGCATTTTACTTGTTTCATTAGGACTGAGGGGAGACCTGAGTGCCTTACATGCCAGACTCCATAACTCCTTTTTACAGCTTCACTGTGTCTATGCCAAGCTGGAATCTTTTTCTACATTGTCAATGCTAGATACAGCAAAATGATGACCAATGGGTTGGATACTTCAGCAGGTGTTCACTAAGCACCTATTAAGGCTGGTCCTACACACTGCAGTGAGGACACAGAGGTAAACAGCGTCACCAAGGGGCCTGCATCAGGGTGTTAACGACCTTGAGGTTGTTCACAGGACAAAGGACAAGTTGGGAGATGAGACAGAGGACCCAGTGCCACCAACTGGGGCACTCTCCGTCTTTAGCCCCAGCCAGAAGACAGTTCCCGGGTGCCCAGGAGTTCTCCAAATGTCCCTGGCAAACCAGTGGAGTGTGACAGAAACAAGATTAAAATAAAATGGTTCAGGCTGCTGGCCCTGGCCTCCTGCCTGGAACTGGAGCTCTGCTGAAGGGATCTGTGGGGGCCGAGGCTGCTGCCTTCACAGAAGCTGATGGTCAGGATTTCCCTACAGTGCTGAGGGCTAAGTGGTGTCCCCCACACACACTGTTGGAGCAGTAGGCCCCAGCTCCTCAGAACACAACCTTATTTGGAGACAGAGCTCATACAGTAGTAGCGTGGCCCCAATCCAATATGACAGCGTCCTCATAAAAAGGGGATATTTGGACACAGATGCACACACAGAGACCCCATGTGATGGAGAGTGATGTTGCCGGGAGCCAAGGAACAATGGATGGCCAGCAGCCTCCAGTCACTAAGAGAGAGGCTGGAGCCGGGCCTCCCTCGGCCTCCAGAATGAACCAACCATGCTGACACCTTGATCTTGGCCTCCAGCCTCCAGAACCATGCAAAAACAAACTTCCATTGCATAAGTCCCCATCCCCAGGAAACAAATGCAGTTAGAGTTGTGAAAAGCAGAAACTACTGAATATACGAGGCTTTTTCTGATCCACTCTCCCTCATAGTCAGATGTGGAGTTTGAGAGTTCATTATTGAAATTCTAGTAAACAAGCTGACTCCACGTTGATTCTGGAAGCCGCTGACAGTGGAGGCAGGATTCTCTGTAAACTCCCAGTGTGGTTTTGTGGCCTGAGCCTTGGGCCCGGCTCTGCCAGCTGATGACCCGCTGTCCTCCGTGCTCCATGTGGCGTCTTGCTGACCGTCTGTTGTTGGTAGAGCCTGAGGAGGTCAAAGTCCCAGGAATGGTTCGTCAGCATTTGCTAACCCTAGAAATGCAATCCCCAAGTCACTGACCCCTGGCATTAATTCTGGGTGCTGGGGGGTGGCCGTGGGCAGCTGGGCCAGTGTCACTGCCTACAAATGGTCCTGGGGCCCTGGGAATGGGTGCGTGACAGGTGGGAAAATGCATTTCCTCCAAAAGGCAGAGCCCGCATAAGTAGGGGCCGCTCCCAGCGTTCATCTGCCGACCTCGCAGCTAACCCACTGTCCTTGGCACCGGCTCAGGAAGCAGCTTAGCTCAGGACGATGGCCATGAGAGCCACTTTTCGGCTCTTCTCTTCCTTTCCCTCCTGAGGAAAGCCTCACCTGGGAAGCAACAGCTGGAGGGAGTGAATGGTTTTGTTACGCTTGGAGAAAGAACAGGTTTCGTCACGGCCTTCCCACCCTGACCAGCAGCACCTTGGGATGTGGGGGGCACTGACATGAAGAACCCCCCAGGCAGGTCTCCCTTTCCCAAGGAAGAAGCCCCTGCTGGCCCAGGTGGCTGAGAGAGCTGCAGACAGCACCCAAACCACTCACTGGGGTGCCATCCACACTCTGCACTCTGCACCCCACACCCGGTAGAGCAACCCCATGTGCCAGCAAGTGACCTCAGAGCAGCCTGCCCAGGCCCGGGGCTCGTGGCTTGCCTGTTTCCCGGGTGGGGGAGGGCGGAAAGGCGAGTGTGAGGGAGCGGCTGGCTGAGAGATTAGGATCTCAGCCCCTCTACAAGATGCATGAGCCTCGCGGCTCCTGTGCGGGCCCCATTCCTCTTCTGATCCATTAGCGGGGTCTCCATCACGGCTGTATCTCCCTTGGAGGTCGGGTAGCATCCATCCTGGCTGGCCGCACCCGCATTACCGTGTCGCATGATCCATCCGGTGCCTCTGCAGACAGTGGGCACTAGGACAGACGGGCTGGAGCTGGCATATCGTACGGATAAACTGTTTATCACTCCATTGACGCCACTCCATCTCCCCGCAGCTGACCCCACGCTCACTAATGTCTAGATCGTGGGCAGGAGAACGGCCGTCCCTGGGGGTCATGGTGCGCATCTCCTCGTTCTTTGGTGCTGAGGAAGGAGGTGGCAGAGGCCTTGGAGTAACAGAGCCAGGGTTGTGGGAGAGGAAGGTGGCTGAATGTGGTGAGGGCCCTGCCAGGTGCTTTGGGAGTCCTGTGGGACTGCAGAATGAGCACGTTCGCTCCATCGTTTGATGACAAAGGCACCCGGTGTCCTTGAGCCGAGCACGCACCGTCCACTTGGTAGGGGCATTAGCCTGTCGGAAAGCTGCCCGGTCCAGGGGGGGCTTTCAGCCTGCAGGACACCGAGAGCTGTCTGTAAACCTCTCCATGGTTGTGTGGACCTCAGGCCGAGGCAGCCTGCAGTGAAGGAAAATGTTTTGGAGAAGCTGTTGGGGGCTGAATCCCTAAACGCAGGGGACACTTCACGCCCGTGGAATTTGGAAAACCGAGGCAGGGAGCAGGGAAGGGTGTGGGACTCAGGAACGGGAGCAGCTGGTGCTCCTTTAACTCGCTTGGTGGCGGTTCTTGCTTCTTTGTAGAAGTCCGTGGCAGTTCAGGGTGTTTCCATCTGAGATCCTACACTCAGCCGGGGGCCCACGGTGCAGCCGGGCCCCGGGCCCCGGGCCTTCTGGGCAGCAAGGGCCCTGGCAGGACCCTGAGGGCTGGGCCGAGGAGGGCGGCTTGCTCCGGGGCACCCGTCAGGGGCCCCACACGGCGGCTTTTAGGCCTGGAGTGGCAAAGACGCTGCTGCCGCCTGGGCTCGGCTCCCATGACTGTGAAGGACCCTCGTCACTCCCCGTTGCCTGCCTGAGCTGCCTGGGGACCCTCCTGCTGCGTCAGCACAGAGCCTGGAACCGCGGCCAAGGCAGGAAGCTCCCGTGTGAAGGCACCAAACACGGCAGATGCCCTCACAACGCCGGGCCCGTTTCCCTGTGGACGTGAAGTGGGAACGGTACGAGGACGTGACGTGAGAACGTGACGTGGAAACGTGACGTGGAAACGTGACGTGAGAACGTGACGTGGTAACGTGGCGTGGACGTGACGTGACGTGATATGACGTGAGGACAGCGTGGCAGGAGCGGCGCTTCAGATCCAGCAGGGAGTGAGACGAAAGAAGGGGTGGAAGAGGGGCCCCCGGAGCCCCGCGCGTCAAGGTTTGTGTGCCGGCCAGGCTGCGGCGGTTCTGGGCGATAGGAAACAGAGTCAGGACACAGACCAGGGAGGGCCGGGGCGGAGCCAGGGCACCTGCGGGCGAGGACGGCTGGGTGCTGGGTCCCCGGCGTCAGGGCGCAATGCCGCCTGGTGGGCGTCACCCTTTCCCAGGGCTGCTGGGACACATGGCCGCAGCTGCTTGGCTCACCACAGCGGAAGTCGGTCTCTCTCATCCTGGAGTCCGCGCGGCTGAGGGCGAGGTGTCCTTCCGGGGGCCCTGAGGGGCTCTGTCCCCGGCCTCTCCCCTCGGCGCCCCTGCCCGGCCAAGCATTGCGCCAACCCCACCCCCACCTCACGTGGCGTCCTCCTTCCCGGCTCGGGGACTTCTCTCTGTCACTTGGGGAAACACGCGTCCTTGGATTTAGGGCTCTCCTTGTTCCCGGAGGCTCTCATTTCAAAGTCCTGACCTTAGGGACAGCTGTAGGACCCAATTTCCAAGCAAGGTGGCATTCCCAGGCAGGAGGGGTTAGGACCTGGGTGTGTCTTTTGAGGGGGACTCCATTCCGCCCCCGACAGGGCCTCAGGGTGGCCATTGCTTCTAAAGTTGGATGTGGGGCTTGTAGACTTGCCACGGCCATCCTGGTATTTTTGAGTATTTGAAATGACAGATTTACCACTTAGGAAAGTGAAGCAGGTGCGAGCGAGTACCGAGGCTGTTCATGCAGGTCCCCACCCCTGGCTGCAGCCCCCACCCTGACCCAGCCTCGCCTGTCAGTCCTTCCCATCCACCTGTTCTGGGGCCACTGGCACCTTGTCCTCTTCCTCCCTGACCATGCCAAGGGGTCATCGCCTCTGGTTGTCAGCCTCGTTCCCATGGATGTATGTTCTTCCCACCACTGGTCAGCCCCTCCTGGTGTCCACCGGAATCTCAGCTGAAGTGACTGATCCGGAGGGACTCCCTGCCACCCCGCTACAACCTTGCCCTTGCCTTGTGTGTGAAGAAATAGAAGCGCTAAGGGCTGGCAGCTGTGAACCCCTGTGGGGAGTGGGGACTTGAGGGCCTGGGCCTGGGGCGCCTGGAGGAGCCCAGTCACCACCTGCAGCCACCCAGGGCCCCCAGGCACCAAGGGGCCCCAAGACCCCAGGCACTGTGTGTCCATCTCAAGAGTGACTCAGGCTCACAGGGGCCCCCACTGCTGCCCTCTTGCATCCCCACAGACACGTCCGGAGTTCTCTCAACCTCTGCTTGCTCAAGTTCAGACTCCAGTTTGAGGACATCCAGCCACACATAACTTGGATGAGCAGCCCTCATTTTGTGTTCAATAAAAGATAACACAAGAGATCATTAGAGCAACTATGTCAGAGTAAATGTATTTCCTTGTTCAAGAGTGAAGTTCCTTCAGGAACATCTGCAATTTGCTTTGTCTTGCTGAAAACAATATTTTCCCAGAAGACCCCAGCATGAGGGCCATTACAAAACGTAATTCATATTGCATAAGTTCCGAAGCGTTCAGCACGAATAACAAATGGAGGGTTAGTGAAGTATTTATGCTCTGCTGTGAGCGTGGCATCTATAAGTCATGGGGGTCCCAGGCGCCCGGCCCAGCACTCACTCAGGATGTGCTCGGCCCCCACGGCTGCAGCCGAAAAGAGCCCTGCTTCTTCCATGTGGGGGAATGTGGTACTTTGGGCACAGACGCAGCCAGACTTGGCTTTCTTGTTACCTACGGAGAAAAGGGAGGACTGATAAGAGGAGTGAAAGACATCCTACCTAGCAGGAGGATGTGTCTGAGATATAAACAGCGGATGAAGGGCTGGGGTCTAGAATGAGCAGGAAAGAGCCAGCCTGACTGAAAGGTGCCCAAAGGCTGGCAGGGCCCTTCCCGACTGAAGGAGTGCCAACCAGAAACTCAGCACCCAGGGAGGTGGTGTCCTGTGAGCTGTTGGGGACATGCAATTTATGTTACAGAAATGCACTGTCACACCCACAGTGGGTTCAAGACTACAGTGTTGATGTGCAAATATTGCCAGAATGAGGGACGCTGAGAACTCCTTGACACTTCTGCGTGCGAATTGGCACAGCCACCTTGGAAACTGTGGGAACTGTCTGGGCCTCCAGCAAGTCCACACCTCGTCTGCTGTCGTCCTAGAGATCCCTGTGCACACGGACAGGGGGCGTCCACGCCACCCGTCTGTAGTGGACCCCGAGGAAACCACTAGGCTGCCGTCAAAAGTGCATGGACAAGTAAAGCCTGGCATCGCCAGGGAATGAAAAACCGCACAGTAAATGACCTCGGCCCAGCAGTCCCACACTTAAAAATCGATTGTGAAGGCATGCTGAGAAAGGCACCAGACGATTTGTGTCCAGACCTGTTTGCTGGACGGAGTGAAAAGGTGTGCAACACATAAAGGGCCAGTGGAGTGCACTGATGAGAGCCCCGGCTTCTGTGGTTTAGGAGAGAAAAAAGCTGAGCACAGAAGGGTTGGTGTACGATATCCCCTCTTTTATGTGGAAATGGGGCAAACCATGTATTTTCAGCTGTGCTGCACCTGTATCCCCACCTCACACACGTTCATCCCACCCCGAGAGGGTTGATGCCCCACTTCCCATGTAAGCAGACCTGTGACTGGGGTGGATGTGGCCTTGACAAAGCTGGGTCACCAAAGGCAGTGATTAGTGGCCAGAGATTGGTCCATCTGGGACGTCCACCTTGGAACCCAGCTGCTGTGCCGCTGAGAAGCCAGGTGGCCATGGGGAGACCACGCGGGGCCCCCGGCCACAGCCCACATGGGGTCCCCCCGACAGCCACACCACACACCGAGCACCTGTAGGATGTGTGATGGGCCTTCCTAGGACTGAGGACCCAGCCTCCCACTGACTGAGGGGCAGAGCCCATGTCTGTCCAAACTGGATGAAAGAGCAAGGCTCATTACCTTGTTATTTGAAGCACGGTGCTCTGAGGCAGTGGAGGACCGGAACCATGACCACAGTGCTGTGGACACACATATGTACATACACGGTAAAAAGAAGCACTGGGAGGCTAAACCCAAAATCAACAAATCTACCAGGCACCATGGCTCGTGCCTGGAATCCCAGCACTTTGGGAGGCCAAGGTGGGCAGATAGCTTGAGCCTAGGAGTTCAAGACCAGCCTGGGCAACACAGAGAAACCCAGTCTCTACAAAAGAAGAAAAAAAAAATAGCCAGGCCTGGTGACTCGGACCCGTGTTCCCAGCTGCTCAGGAGGCTAAGGTGCGAGAATCACTTGAGCCCAGCAGGTTGAGGCTGCAGTGAGGCGAGATTGCACCACTGTACTCCAGCCTGGGGGACAGAGCAAGCCCCTGTTTCAAAAAAAAAAAAATTAACAAATCTACCTTGAAGTGGAGGTGTCAGGGAGGGGTCAGCGGGGTCAGGGTTGGGAGAGAACCTTCTCGTGGCATATCCTGTTAACACAGTTCAGTTTGGAATCATTATGTTTTGTACAAACAAGAATAAAACTAAAGCCAAAAGAAGAAAATGCCATCCTGAAAATTGAAAACAAGCCAAGACAAAAGAACCTAATGATGTATCAAGTTGGTGACAAATCCCGAGAGAAAAACATTGCTTCAAGTGACTTTGGAGCACAGCGTTTTGACTTCAGTCCTCCACAGAAAATGTCATTGGGACAAAAGAAGACCTGAAGAAATTGGAGGCATCACACGGTTATCGTCACACGGACATTGTCACACAGTCATCACCACACAGCCATCGCCACACGGCCACTGCCACATGGCCATCACCACACAGCCATCGCCACACGGCCACCGCCACATGGCCATCACCACACGGTCACCTGCAGTCAGCTGACATTGTATTGATGGGGAGCGCACGCCCAGGTAATCAAACATAAAGGAAGGCGGCCACTCAGCCGCTGGGAACTGCAGATGAGGGGACTGAGCTGTAGGGAGACACCGTGGCTTCTGGGGGCCGGGGCTTGTGCAGCCTCTTCCAGCTCACCTCATTGCCTCCTGCAGGGAGCAGGTTGGATTTCTCGGGCTCAGGATGGCAAGTGTGGCTACTAAAGTGGGGTCTGTGGCCTTGCTGAGCACAGGCCAGCGGGGCATTCCCCGAGCATTCCGCAGCAGCTGCTTCTCCAAAATTAAAAGCATCTGAGGCAATCAGATACCATGCTTGACACATTCTCCATGATTCCAGCCTCTTACCTATTGCAAGTAAACAAATCCTGCCAGGATTTTGGGTGACCACAGTTAGCAATCTGCCTTCCTGCCTACCGACCCCTGAATTGTTACCCTGGCTCTCCCTGTTGCCCGGCCACCTGGTGACAGCTGCCAGATATGGGCACCTCCCATGGCCTCGGGACACCCAATGTTCATGGGCACTGCCTTCCTGTATTCTCATGAGCCCTGTGGGGTCAGTTTCCACACTCACCCTACCACCTCCAGCCCTGACTGACCCCAGGCCGAGAGTGTGCACACCATTTCCCAGCCCCCCAGAGACTGCCCTGCATGGGAGCTCACACACCCATTGCACAGGTGGCCTGGCCAGGAGCCTTCCCCGGATTTGCTGAGGAAGGTGCACCTTTGTCCTCTCCCTCCATGGGGACCTCCACCCCCTCGTGCCTCTCCTTCCTCCATGGGGAACTCCGCCCTCCCCTCCCTCCGCCACCCCACCTGGGCCCCTCGCCCTCCGCTTCCTCACACTCAGGCCTTGGGCTTTGCATTGCTGTGCTGACAGCTCACTGCTGGCTGCCCTGCTGTTGTAGCAAGTCTGCTCTGCTCACCCTCCTGAGTCCTGGGTCTTCCCGCTTCTCACAGGTCCCTTGCCTCCTCCTGTCTGCTGCTGCTGGGTGTGCAGTCCTGTGAGGGCCACGGGCTTTGTTTGGCTCTCGATGCGTCACAGCACCTAGAACTGGCCCTGGCGAGGCCTTGAGGCAAAAGCACACGCATGCCTTCCAGGTGCTGAGAACAACCCCCGGGAGCTGCGACCAGTGGGGACCCCCGTCCCCCAGGCAGCTGAAACCTCCCCACAGCCTGTGCAGCTGAGACCTTTCCCCTCTTAGCTGAGATACCCCCTTGGGCAGCTGGGAACCCCTTTAAAGCGACCGGGATCCTGGTCCCGTGGGCAGCCGGGACCCCAGCCCAGGGCAGTGGGGCCCCTACCCCAGGCTGTGGGATCCCTCTCCCCAGTCCTGGTGAGGCAGGCCTGGCTGATTCTCAGCGCTTTTCTGACATTATCCCCCAGAACTGACACCCTGACCCAGCCCAGCAGGCACAGGACTGGTCCAACCCTCCCTGCCCCTGCAGTGTGCCAACACCCTCCTAGGACCTCTCCCCATGGGCAAAGAAAAGAAGAAAAATAGAGGGACCTGGAGAATGTGGGATATTTTGGGTAGAAAGTGAACACCTCCTCCTTCCAGGAAACTCTTTTCTCCTCTCCCCAGGGACTTGGTTTCCACTGCAGACGCTGGGGGGGCAGCCGTGCACGGCTCAGTGTCCTGCCAGGTACGACTTGTCCCCGTTTGCTCCGATGACATTTTGAAGCCACTCTTTCTCACCGCAGAGATGACAGAGCAGGGTGTGGAGTGCGTCTTAGCGCAGAGGAGTGCCACTTTGCTGTGATTGTGGCTCAGAGGAGCTTCTTCTCCAGCGATGCCGCCTTCATGATGCTGACCACGCCATCCCAGCCTTTGCCACCTGCTTCTGCCAGCCTGGCTCTTCCCACACACATTTCTACCACGTAACAAAGAACTGGACCCTCCAGTGCCATGGGAAACCAGGCTCTCAAGTGAGTTCTTTGGGAAAACGAGAGCTGGGAGAGGAGAGGGTGAGATGGGAAAACACACAGCGAGTTAGTCTCCTCACAAGGAAACAAACAAACTCCATGAAAACATGACTTTGCAGGACAAGACGCAGGACCCCGCAACCTTGAGTGATAACATAAGAGGACCCCAGTTGAAATCCTGGCCAGAGCAAACTTCTTTCCACTCTGAGCTCCCTAGACCTCCATCCACCCAGATAGGTTTAGCTGCCCCGTGGCGACCTGCCCCGTGGACCTTTCCCTCCAAGCCCAGATGGTGGCCGGGACAGCCAGGCAGTGGGAGGCGCCCCACCAGCCCCTAGAAGATGAGAGACCCCAATGGGGAAGAGAGACCCACCCCCCTTGGGGCACGGGGAGTGCTGCAGCCAGGGAAGATTTCCTAGGACGAGACTTTTCCACCGGCTCCCTCTGGGCCTGGGGAGCCCCCATCCTCGGTCCTGAAATGAGGTGGTCACCCCTGACCAGGGGGCTTTGGCTCCTGGCATTTCCTGGTCCGTCATGAAGGTCCTTTTCCTTTAAGTGCCGGCCGGAGCCTGAGCGCTCCGAGGGAGCCCCGTCTGGCCACCTTGCCTTCAGCAAACCGAGTGGTTTTATCTGGATACACACATGTGCATCTTGTATCCAAGTATGTAGAATTGTAAAAATGAAAGAATGATCGGTAAAACTTTTAGAATGTTTTACTTTTGAGGGTCGAAAGGGGAAAGGGTGGAGGGGATGAGGCAGAAGCTCAGGTTCTCTGAGCAGCCCCAGCTTTGTTTAGAGGCAACTTTGACCCCCTCATCAGTATTTTACGTAAGTATGAAAGAATCAATCCCTAAAAATGGAAAGCAAAAACAAGCAACAGCCTAACTATGCATCAAGTGATGGCAAAACCACGCTGATGACTCCTGTTTCAAAGACAATAAAACACGGAGATGTGGCTGGAACTCCCAGATGGGACAGAAGCCGGGAAAATAGAAAACAAAGGGCCCTCGACAACCTGCTGTGTCCGGGGTCCATGCTATCATGGGCAGCATTGGTGCTGGTGCCCTGGGCCCTGGGTGCAAGTGTGGGGGAAAGTAACCGGGTCCTCAGGGCAGTCTGCTTGGGAATAGATGTTTTCAGCTCAGGAGAACAAAGACTCAAAGTAGGAGGCGAGGAGTTACCTAGAACCCTTTTCAGACGGAGTCTCACTGTCACCCAGGCTGGAGTGCAGTGGTGTGATCTCGGCTCACTGCAACCTCTGCCTCCTGGGTTCAAGCTATTCTCTTACCTCAGCCTCCCAAGTAGCTGGGATTACAGGTGCACACCACTACACTTGGCTAATTTTTGTATTTTTAGTAGAGACGAGGTTTCACCATAGTGGCCAGGCTGGTCTTGAACCGCTGACCTCAGGTGATCCACCCACTTTGGCCTCCCAAAGTGCTGGGACTACAAGCGTGAACCACTGCACCCGGCCATGTTTCTTAATAAAACATAATGTACGAGGACGGTGTCTTTATTCTGAAAAGCACCAGTTTATACAAAGTACAGGAGACAGAGGAACCTGACCCAACAGTGATTCATCATCCAACCCCTCGGCAGGGAGACACGGGGAGGACCTGAGCTGGACTTCGGCAGGGAAAGGCTGGGGGTGCCTGAGCTGGAGAGCATGGCCACTTCGAGGGCCGCTTGTGTTTTTCTTTTTCTTTTTCTTTTTTTTTTTTTTTTTTTTAGACGGAGTCTCACTTTGTCACTCAGGCTGTAGTGCAATGGTGCGATCTCAGTTCACTACAACCTCTGCCTCCTGGGTTCAAGCGATTCTCCTGTCTTAGTCTCCTGAGTAGCTGGGATTATAGGTGCCCACCACCACGCCCAGCTAATTTTTGTATTTTTAGTCAAGACGAGGTTTTGCCATGTTGGTCAGGCTGGTCTCGAACTCCTGACCTCAGGAGATCCGCTGCCTCAGACTCCCAAAGTGCTAGAATGACAGGCATGAGCCGCCGCGCCTGGCCTGGGTGGCTGGTTTTATTCAACGCCCACACAGGGTCTGGCACCTTTGACCTTGGCTAAGCCTGCCAGCCTGGCTTTTTCCTTAGCTGGCCTGTGCTGTGGACTCATCTCTCCAGGGACCTGCTCTCCCTCGCCCTGCTCTGATCAAGGGTTTGGCTCCAACTCAAACCACTATTGCCCCTGCTGAGGATGGAGCGTTCGTGCCCCATGAAATTTGTATGGGGAATCTATCCTCCATTGCAATATGTTAGGAAGTGGGGCCTTTGGGAGGGGACGAGGCCACGAGGGTGCAGCTCTCGTGATGAGATTAGAGCTCCTATGAGAAGAAACACCAGAGCCTCCTCTCTCTCCGCTGTGTGAGGACACAGGGAGGAGGGGCGGTCCGTGAACCAGGAGGGAGCCCTCCCTGGACCCCACCGCTGCAAGCATCCTGACCTCAGACCTTCAGCCTCCAGACCTGTGAGGAACCCACGTCTGTTCTTGGAGCCCCCCAGCCTATGGCATTTTGTTATTCCAGCCTGAGTTGGCTAAGATACCCCAGAAAGGGAGGACTTTGTCCCCTCTTCCCAAAAATAGTCCACACTCTACTTTTGGCTTTGAGACTAACGTTCTAATCTAGCAATCTAAAGCCTTATGATTTTTTTTCACTCTATTTGATTTTTGCTTTGTTTTGCTTTCTGATGTTTTAATTACCAAAGTAGTGTATGCTCATTGTAGCAAGTCAAAGAATGTGATGAAAAATTTAGCCATCTCCCTCCCTGCCATCAAACACACCTGTGAGGTGCAACGTGAGAAACTTGGTTTATCATTAATCTGTCTCTGTGCCTTTCTCTGCGTGCGGGCAAACACACACACACCTCACATTACACATACGAGTGGGCTTCTTTTCTGTCTCATTATTTTTAAGCAAAACCAGGACCCATCCCACACCGGACTCTTAGGACACGGCCTTCTCTGCTACTTCACATCTCCAGCTGCTGCTGAGCCAGCTGTTTTGGTGGACAGCTGCCTTGGGAAAGTGCCTGTTTGCACATCGACAGTATGGGGACCAGGGACCCTGGGGTCGGCCATGGCTTCACATAAAGGAAAGCCTGTTCCTCCTGAGGCTAGCTGAGGACAGGCGCCGTGTTCCACTCAATGTCTGCTAAAGGCAGGCAGCCGGCAGGGCTGCAAGGTTTTGTCCTCATAAAAAGGCTTCAGTAAACACCCCTAAACCCCTATGGTTATGCACAAATGCTAAAATGTCTGCATGATACTTTTCCCCTGGCCCCCGGTCCCCGCCCTCCTGAGCAATTGCTGGATAAATCACATTCACTTTTAATTTAGCGGACATGGCCAGGTAAGATTCTCAAAAGATCATTTCAGTATGCACTGCTGCCAGAAACATGAACTAATTCCCCGCACCCTCAGCAGCTCCAGAGGTGCGGGGTTTTGATGTTTGCTGTTCCAAAGTGGAGAAGCAGGCTCTGCCGTTGCCAGAGTTCGCATTTCCCTAACCCTGCACTGTGCCTCATTTTAAATTATTGGTTGTTCGTAGATCGTCTTTGGCACATGGCTAGTTCCTGTTCTTTGCTATTTTTCCCATTGCATTGCCTGACTTTTTCTCAACATAAAGTAAGAGAATTTGGTCTATGAAGGATACTAACCCTTTATCATACGAACTGCAAACATTTTTCTCAGTCTGTCACTTGTTATATTGCTATAATTTGGACTTGCCATGTAAAAATACCTAATTTGACATTGTAAAATATATTTAACTTTTCTTTAAGGTTTTGGGTTTTCTGTTCTGGTTAAGGGAAGATCTCCCAACTTCCAGGTTACAAAAATAGTATTTCAAAACTTCTAATATTTTGTTGTTCTATTTGTAGCATACTTAAGCTTTCGTGCTGTTACATCTTTTTTCTTTCTAAAGTCGAGGCCTACGTTTGTTTCCGTTCAGCCGGAAGATGCCTCAGTGCTCAGCCAGCCCATCGCCTTCCTCTACAATGTTTAATTTGCATTTTGTGCCTTGGGTCTTAGATCCCAAGTCACTTCCTCAGAGCTTTGAACGCCCAATTTAATTAGCTCCTTTTCCTGCTTGATCCAAATCAAACTGGAAGACCGAGTAAGTGCGTACGGTTCCTTTCCACTCAACATTTCTCCAAATGTGAGAAAATATAAGTTAAAAATAATAAGTCCTGGCCGGGCGCAGTGGCTCATTCCTGTAATCCCAGCACTTTGGGAGGCCAAGGCAGGCAGATTGCCTGAGCTCAGGAGATCGCGACCAGCCTGGGCAACATGGTGAAACCCTGTCTCTATTAAAATACAAAAAATTAGCCTTGTGTGGTGTTGTGTGCCTGTAATCCCAGCTACTCGGGAGGCTGAGGCAGGAGAATTGCTTGAACCCCGGAAGCAGAGGTTGCAGTGAGCCGAGATGACGCCATTGCACTTCAGCCTGGGCGACAGAATGAGACTCCATCTCAAAAAAAAAAAAAGTAATAATAATAATAATAATAAATCCTTAGGAACATTGGAAATCAGTGTCCAGGAGTTGTGACACATTCCTGAGAAATGAAGACAGAATCAGACTGAGCTGAAGAGAGAAGATTGCGGCCCAAAATACGGGAGAAAAAGCCCGCGGGAAGGTTGAAGCCAATCAGGAGACTGGAGGCACGCTGGAAGAAGGGAGCCATTTGAAGCCCAGTTCCCATCGCGAGCGATGAGACGGGGTGTTTCCACCAGGCAGAAGTGGGGAAATGCTGTCCAGAGCTTACCACCTGTCTCTAGAAGACCACGGGTTGAGCAGAGGGGCTCAGGGAGAGCCGCGTGGAGTTCCTCAAACACTTAGAGACTCAGAGGCGATTAAATGTACGGATGGGTAGCAAAGCTGGCAGTCCCCAGGAGGGGAGGAAATGGAAGCTCCACTGTAAGGTTCAGCACTCACTGTGGCTGAGCCCGAAGCTACGGGATCCCTGCCTGGCCCCTGCCCAGCTGCCCCGGGTCCAGCCTCTGCCGGCTAACTGGCCCATGCCAGCAGCCTCCTCTGGTCCAGAATCACAAGAGGTTAGCAAAGTAGATTCACATAAATGCAGATGCCACAGCAGCCGGGGCGGCCAATCAACTTAGTCCTGCATTCCACAGCGTAAGCATCAGGGCCTCCAGGTACTGGGATCAGCCCCACCCCCGGGCACACATGAGAAGCAACGGGGTGAGCAAGCACAGCAGATGGCTCTGGGAAACAGAAGTGATATGGAGACCCAGAAACACTATTGCAAAAATTTTTTTTTTTTTGAGATGGAGTCTCTTTCACCCAGGCTGGAGTGCAGTGGTGCAATCTCGGCTCACTGCAACCTCTTCCTCCTAGGTTCAAGCGATTCTCCTGCCTCAACCTCCCGAGTAGCTGGGACTATGGGCACGTCCCACCACGCCCAGCTAAGTTTTTTTTTTTTTTTTTTTTTTTTTTGTATTTTTAGTAGAGACAGGGTTTCACCATGTTGGCCAGGCTGGTCTCAATCTCCTGACCTCATGATCCACCCACCTCAGCCTCCCAAAGTGCTGGGATTACAGGTGTGAGCCACCATGCCCAGCCCATTATCACAAAATCTTAATTCGTATCAGAAGTGATATGCGAGAGTCTAATGCATTCATAAAATTAAACAGACGGGCCCCTCCAAAAACAAAGATTAAAAGACTATCAGAAATTAAAAATCTGAACATCTCCAGCAAAAAATGCAAGAACAAGTGAAGTCAGCAGCATGAACATGGCTGAAGCCCAGATTAATGAACTGGAAGTTATGATCAAAGAAATCTCTCAGAATGCAGAGAGGTAAGTAAACAGACACTGATGTTCACTGTGTGTGTTTTACCACAATAAAGAAAATTCAGAGGAGGTGACACTTAACACGCAATCCGGAGTATCCAGTGTTTCTCTAGGATTTCCAGGAAAGAAAACAGAAAATTCTAGGAAGAATAATGGAGAATTAATAAAAGATCTCAGAGCTGATACAATACAAAGCACTGGCTTTGACTCAACGGGTAAAGAGGTTAAACGACACCATCAGGCCGGTCCCAGACCAGTAAGCTCTGAGTCTCTATTCTACCTGAGATTGAGAACACCAAAGACAAGAGAAAGCATTGCCATCTTCCAGAGAGAACAGACAGCTTACCTAGAAAGGAAGAAAACCAAACATACATCAGACCCTCCTCATCATGATGCTGGTACCAGGAAGAACAGTGAGCATGTCCAGGGGCAATTTCAGTATCCATTAAAATTAAATCAGTCTCATCTTTTCCTGTTTTATTTCTAGGTAACTTCCTTAGAAATACACTTGCAAATGGACCAAAAAAAAAAAAAAAAGAGACATACACAAGGATGTTCTTTGAAGCTTTGTTTATGTGAGAGAAAAACTAGCACACACATGGCTGTGAATAGGGAAAGTTACATCAGGTCTGCTGGGTTTGTACGATGGAGGGCCAGGCAGCCATTTAAAAGAACAAAGTAGAACTGCGCACGCTGCTGGGGCAGGATTGTCATGGCAACCAGTGAGCTACAGAGAAGTCAGGTCCCATCTAAAATATATTTTTAAAAATATATTAATATTAATAAATATACTTAAATATATTTTATATATATATATATATTTTTTTTTTTTTGAGATAAGGTCTTGTTCTGTCACCCAGGCTGGAGTGCAGTGGTGTGATCTTGGCTCGCTGCAACCTCCGCCTCCCTGGTTCAAGCAATTCTCCTGCCTCAGCCTCCCAAGTAGCTGGGATTCCAGGTCCCCTTAGATGCTTACTAAGGTCCCCTGTGGAGGTTTTGGGAAACGCCCTGCTGGTCTGAAATCTGTGCACACTGAATGCTCAGGATGCCAGGGAGCCTGGTGGATGGGATTGGGTGGGGCTTGAGGCAGCGGTTTGCTAACTCCCAGGGTTCCAAGGGTGGTCTCCCAAGCAAGTCCCATCAGGCCCTGTGACAAAGGCCCTGTGACAAAGCCTCAATGGGCAGGAAGGGACGGGCCCCTCTACTGTGGTGCTGGGGAGTGACCACCTGCCTTTGTAGATGGAATCACCTTGAGAGGTGGCCACATTAATCATTCATTCATCATCTGAGGCTGCGTTTGAACAAGAGCAGAGCTGAGCAGTGGAGACAGAGACTGTGTGGTCTGCGAGGTGGAAAGTACTTGCTCTCTGACTGTTTAGGAACAGGCCTGCTCTCCTGCCCAGGGCATGTGTGTCCCGTGGAAGCTACAGGTCACCTCCAACTCACACCTCGGGTGCCGAGAGTCTCAGGGAGGAGCCTCCAGGACCCCAGGAGTGGAAACTTTTGCAAAGAAAACTAACTATATTTTCTATAAAAAGGATTATACAATATCATTTAATTATTTCAAGCCCGTGGTAAAGCCGACATTCTCGACACATTCTCCTGGTGCTGTCAGCCCATTCCAATGAGAGGGTGTTTATTTTCACAAATGCAGTGTCTTACTGAGAACTGTTAAAAATTAATATTAAGTTTAAATATGAAAAGTGATTGTTGCACGTGACTAGTAAATTCCACATTATTTGAACTCTTTAAGGGTCTCCTTTCTTTCCAAACACATTTTCCATCCTAAATGTGAACACAGTGTTAAGTCTTTACAAAATGGTTTAAAAAATATTGTTTTAAAAAGTCCATTCTTGCATAGAGTTTGGCAGCAGAGCAAAATGAAATCCCATCCAAATGAAATGTTTTACCATGTTCAGTTCCATAATGAAAAGCTGGCAAAGTCAATGGGATGGGGAGGGGGTGGCAATCACATTTGGTTTAATTTATAACAAGAAATCCAATCCAATGCATTTTTAAATTCAGGAAATACTAAAATGTAGACTGTGAAGGCCAACTCCATGTGGACTGCGCAGCCCATAATAGTCAGCTGATTTAAAACCTGACCAATGTGAACTACCCAACTAACGAGACTTGAAAAACCAGTATAATTAATTAATACAAGTAAATGTAATAGAAATGTACTGAAATAAAAAGGGAGCATTAAAAGTAAGTATTCTCAACAAGCTGCAAACGCGCTCCTCAGCAGGGCACACCCCGCTGGAGGCCCTTGAGTCCTTAGAAGGGCTGTGGTCTCCCGACAGGGACCCTGGCAGCCTCATGGGGGAGGATTTTGTTCATCAGTCCCCTTGCTCTCCGATTGTTTGCAAGCGAGGACTAAAGGAGAAATCCTCGTGACTTTTGTGGTCTAGGTTAGAGTCACACAGACTCACTGTGCTGAGACCGGAAAACCTGCTCTTTCCCTATAGGTTTCAACCACGCTCCTCCGACTGGGGTCTGGGTGAGGAGCGCTGGGCCAGGCCCCGGGGCGGGGAGAGGGGTTTGTGGTGCTGTCTCGGCTCGGGCTCCAGCAGTGCCTCCGGGGCAGGTCCTGAGTTCCCAGATGCTGTCAGGGCTCTCCCAGGCAGCATGGACTCTGTGGTTCTGCACGTCACAGACTCTTTGGGGGCGTCCACAGCCCTTTGCGCTTGAGGCTGGTCTGACAGGCTTGGCAAGGGCGGGATCACACCGAGTTCATGCGGCAGCCCCAGTCACCTGGTTGCTCCATCTACAGACTTGATAACCGAGGGCTGGGTGGTCTCCTCTCAGGTTATCTGCTCGAGCCCTAGGCAATGTCAGGTTGCTCGCTGCTCATGGTGTGGTCCCTGGGTGGTCACGTCTCTTCACCTGGAACCCACCAAATCAGCACGTGCATTTCAACAAGATCCACCTTCCACGTCTGAAGCTCCTCCCTCAGACTCCCCCGCTGGCTCCTTCTGCACCAGCCCTCGGAGGCAGTCACTCCCAACCCCTAAAGCCTCTTGTGCACCCCGTGACCCTCAGAGTCAGAAACACCTCTCCACATGGTGACCACTGCCGGACTCCCACCTGCCCGCTGACCCTGCCATCCGTTTGTCTCGCTGGCCATGCAGGCGGAGCTCAAAGTATCCCCCGTCGCCTGTCGTTCTGGAGGGGCACCTGGCCACAGCTGTGGTCACTTGTGTTCTCACAGTCGTCTTAGATTCCAGAGGCAATGGCTTTTAGTGTCAGAACCCATCAGATTAAGGAATGAGGTGTAGTCGATATTTTAAAAAATTAACACTTTTATTTTTTCTCAGCATAACATTTAAATGATCTAGAAGTTTACCAAGTAAAAGTGAGAGCCAATCCTCACACCCTCCGGCAAATCACCAGGTTCCCCAGAAGTGGCCTCCGGTAGCTGTTCTGTGTGCACTTTTTTTCTTTTTTTGAGATAGAGTCTCACTCTGTTGCCCAGACTGGAGTGCAGTGGCACAGTCTTGGACCACTGCAACCTCCACCTCCTGGGTTCAAGTGATTTCGGCTAACTTTTGTATTTTTAGTAGAGACAGGGTTTCACCATGTTGGCCAGGCTGGTCTCGAACTCCTGACCTCAGCTGATCCGCCTATCTCGGCCTCCCACTCTGCTAGGATGACAGGCGTGAGCCCCCGCACTCGGCCCCTGTGTGCACCTCTGTGTGTATGTGCTTGTGCATGTGAAAATCTATTTTTAAGTATGAATGGGATCTGACTGTTCTGTAGCTCACGTGTTTACCCTCTCAACACGCCTCCCACAGCAGCATGCACAGTTGTTTTGTCCTTTTAAATGGCTGCCTGACCCGCCATCATATGGACTCAGCAACATTGGTGGAGTTTCTCTATTCACGGCCAGGGTTTGGCACAGCAGGCAAGGGAAGCTGGAGCCACTGCGCTGAGTGGAGGTGGCAGAGGCAGAGGCAGGGGTGTTGCTGCAGCCCAGGGGTCCCTGTCAGAGGCTGGACGCAGGCAGAACTGGCCCTGCTGGTGACAGTGGCTCCTGTGTAGAGGTCTGTCCCCGCAGAGGGCTGTGAACTAAGGGGAGGAGAGGACTGACCTCACGTGTATTTTCTGAGCAACCTTCTCCCAGTCAGGATGTGTAAAAGCAATGCCCGGTTTCCTTACCCGTTTACCACACTGATCATCTCTGCATGGCAGACGGTGTGTGCAGCCGACTGTCAGCTCTGCCCAAGCTTTCGTGACTGCCCCAACTCCTGACAGCATGTAGCATGGAGTGGTACAGATTTCCAACTGACCAGCTTCCCCATCAGGGAGATGGGCTGTGATCCAGGATTTGGCTGGGCCCAGGGAAAGGAAATGGGAGTGCTCACAAACCAGGGTCACACCCTGGCCTGGCAAGGTCGGCAAAGCCAGCCAGTGACCGTGCCCAAAAGATGAGGACAGTTTAAGTCTCAAACATAGACTTGAAGTCAGAGATTTTCAGCCCTAGGTGTGGCTGCCTCCCTCCTCTCCCTGGAAGCCACACTGAGGACCCCACACTGAGGACCCCACACGGACCCTCAGGAAGCACCTGCTGGGTTTGGGGTTTCTTCCTGCAGCAAAACTTCCCCCCCAGATTTGGAGAGGGAGCAGCAGTGGCACTGGTGTCTCCAGACCTGGCAGCTCATAGTCTTCTCTTCCTATCCCTGGGTTTAAAATTGAGTTTGTAGCCATGCAGGCAGCAGCTGTTTCTCAGGTACATTTTGTTGTATGACACTGACCTGCATATCTTGTTCTGGACTCCCAGATCGACCCCTCAGAAAAGCTGCCTGTCCTCCTCCCGTTTCCTCGTCCTTTCTCTCTGACTGTGGATACCTCTCTAGACACAGAGGGTGGCCGGGACCAGCTCTGCACAGCGTGTGGTGGCCTTGTGTGTTACGTGTATGGAGAAAAGGCTCTTTCTCCCTGGGGTCTCCAGGCATTCCCCAAATCCTACTGCTGTTTGAGAGTCTCAACCTGGAGCCCTGTTGGCCTGAGAATCTCCACTGAAGTCTGAGAGTTACAAGCCACTGAGGGCCGTGGAATGAGGGCCTGACTCTCTGCGTCCTGCTCCAGTGGAAATGGACGGAGACCACACCCCGAGCCCTGCTGGGGGGCCTGAGAGACACGAGCAGAACATGTCCCTCTCTGCTGGAGGCTGTGTCATTCAGGAAGCAATGTTTATTTCTTCGGGTTCACATGCGGCCTCCTGTCCAGCTGGAGGACGGGGAGCTAGAGAACGGGTCAGCCTCAAGGCCCCGCGTGTCCATAGAGGGCAGTCTTGGTTTACCGAACGGATACTACACTCCAAATTGCATTTGTTCTCACTTAGTAGAAAAATGTGCTATAAATTTGCCATTACAACACAATCAACATGTCTTTTTTATGAAGAATGTCCTACAGCCAATTATTTGTGTTTCTGTTGCAGCTGTGTGTTGTTCCTTTAGAACAAACAATACTCCCTTTCTGCTGCAGAAACAGCATATGTTGGTTTGAAATGAAACCTAGTAGCGAAAAAGTTGAACGCTGCTGGGTGGCGAGAAAACCCTGAGCGCACAGGTTCTTGACAGAAGAAAATGGGGAGGCAGCCGCGTCATCGCCTCTTCTTCCTTGACAGTAGAGTGAGCGAAGCTGCTGTCTGTGAGAGGAGGAATCGGGGCGGAGAGGCTCCATGTCCACAGCCCTGTTGTTTTCTCTTGCAATGTCCTCCTCCGTGGGGCCCCAGGAGGACAAAGCTTGTCCCTTGGCACCGCCAAGGCTGAGCACACCAAGGCAGGAGCCCCAGGCTGAGGACGGGGCTGGAGACGAGCGGCTACAAAGTGAAGTGGAGCCCTGACCACAAATGTGAGGCCCGTGCGAGTCAGCACGTGCTGCCGTTTTAGCTGGGTAGCCCTTTGATTGTAAAATCATAGAAGGCCCACGAGCAAGCTTCGTAGTTAAAGAAAGTTGGTTGCAAAGAAAAGTGATGAGTCCTGGGAAAGGACGTGCTCCTTCCTGGGACTCCACGAGACACGGGCTGCCTCGGAGGAGGAGCTGCAGCAGGAGAGTTGGTTGCTTTTCTCTCGAGATGCAGCCCCACTGGTTTTATATTTGACTTTTATGATTTCTATTTGCATTCCTGTACTGCTCTTTACTACTAAAAACAAACGGGGAGCAAATAACCCCACGGCTCCAGCACCTCCTCGCTCTCTTCACCCGGTCGTCTCAGTTGGAGTCCTGGGGTTGTCCCCGACTCCTCACGTCCCCGCCTCCAACACCACAAGCCTGACCATCCTCCCCCTGGGTTCTGCTTCTCCAACATCATTGCCAAAACCTCATTCATTACAAATTCCAACTTTGTCCCAGAATAACAAGCACAGCTAGGATTGTTGGCCACTTGCTGGGCTGTGGTCCCTGCCCTGTGCTGGCTGGTTGGCACAGATGCTCTTTAACCCTCCAAAGAAGCGTCCCCAGGAGCCCCTCCTCCTTCTCCTGGCATGTCTGGATTGTCTGCAGGTATTTGGGGTGGTACACCCACCTGTCTTTCTTCCCCCACAGGTGCTGGGTTCCTGAGGCAGGGGCTCACTGCGCATGGTCTTAGCATCTGACCAGTGGCAATAAGTGGCAGCAATGTGGTTCCTGCCTGACTTATGAAAGAATGCATCAGGCATGAGCTGGACCTCAAGCTCTCCGCATTCCTCCTGGGTGGCTGCCTCAGTCTGCAGCTGTCTCCACCAGGGAGGAAGGTATGCAAAGCTACAGAACCACATAGGGTGGGGCCACAGAACGGGCACCTCTCAGCTCCCCCCACGTGAAACTTGCTTCGTGGGGCCAGGTGTCAGGTGGAAATGTTCTCTTTGGCGCTACTGATCCCACGTGGAGGAGGAGGGGAGCTGTTGCAGCAGCCCAGGCGGGAGCTGCACACCCCTCTGGCCAGGTGGCGGGGATGACCGGCCTCTGTTCAGCACGGCCCTTTGGCCAGGTGGGGGATGGCCAGCTTCTGTTCAGCACAGCCCGCTGCTGGCTGCACATCTCACGGGTCTTGTCCTAGCCTGTTTCTCCCACCACCTCTCAACAGTTAGGGAGGTTATGTTTTTAAAGATGTTTTTGCTGACTTCAGTGGTATGACAGACTCCCAGAGACCAACCCAGTCTAAGGATTTGAACCCCTAGGGGTCTGTCACCCCTCACACCTCCTACAGGGTGGGAGTTGGGCCATTGCCAGGGCTGGGTCTGGTGCTCCATGAGTTAAAGACCACGCTGTCTGTCTCTTGGTCTTCCCGTCATCCTTTGTTCCTCATAGTTGCAAAATGGCTGCTGAAGCTCCAGATGTGGGCCACATCTCCCTTTTGTCAGAGCCCTTCTGACGGTGAATTTTATGTATCAACTTGGTGAGGCCCTGGTGCTCAGCTGTTGAGTCAAATGCCAGCCTAGATATGTCTGGGAAGGTATTTTTTAGATGTGATTAACATTTAAGCTAGTAGACTTTGAGTAAAGAGATTACCACCTCCCCTCCCACCATTGGATGGTGGACCCCATCCAATCAGTTGAAGGTCTTAGGCGCAAAGACAGATTTCTCCTCAAACCTGTACCACAGACTTCCTGCCTGTGTTACTAGTCAACCCAGCAGATTCCAGACTCAAGATTGCAGTGTCATCTGGGCTGGGTGCGGTGACTCACACCTATAATTCTGGCACTTTGGGAGGCTGAGGTGGGCAGATCACTTGAGGTCAGGAGTTCAATACCAGCTTGGCCTACATGGTGAAACCCCATCTCTACTAAAAATACAAAAAACATTAGCCAGGCATGGTGGCATGCACCTGTAGACTCAGCTGCTCGAGAGGCTGAGGCAGGAGAATCGCTTGAACCTGGGAGGCAGAGGTCACAGTGAGCCGAGATTGCAACAGTGCACTCCAGCCTGGGCGACAGGGCGAGACTCTGTCTCAAACAAACAAAAACGAACAAAAAGTAGAGTGCAACATCAGCTCTTACTGAATTTCCAGCTTTCTCTGAAGAGCTGTGATTACGTCAGCCCTGGATCCATTCCGGCTCCCACCTAGAGGGCAGGTGGCCCATCCCAGCTGTGGAAAACTCAGGTGTCTCATCACACCTGTCCCGCCTCCAAGGTGGAGATGAAAGAACGGGTTGTGGTGTCCTTTGGTTTCCTCCCCCAGGTCTGCAATCCAGATGTGGTGGAACCAAAGAGAACCAGGGCATCTAGAGTGTCCTCACCCCACGCCCAACAGCATACCCAACGTCAGGTGGGGTGACAGTCCCATGCCTCAGTCATCACCACACCGCATCACCACGGACAGGGTGGTCTCAGGAAATCAGACATGAAAGCAGGAACCCAGCTTGCAGGCTTGGAAGTTTTCCCCGAGCGTTTGGTATTAGATTTGTTTGCAAAGTGCTCAGATAACTAGGAAAATAGCAAGATTTTCCAGTATTTCCCAGTCCCTAAAATTCAGTTTCTGCTTCACTGCACATGATCTCTCCAAGAAGGGGATTAATACAGTTTTAAGATCTTTTCGCTGTTACAGTCATCACTTTCCTTCATGTCTGATGATGTGTGAAAAAACAATAAAACCATTTTGAGAAAAAAACATTTTTTGATTGAACTGGAAACTAATTCTTATTTGAATCTGTTACATTTCTAGATACGTAAATAATTTATTCATATAAATGGAATAAAATATTCTTATAAATAGAATCCGCAAGGCTAATTTAGCATACTATTGCTCATACACAAAAAATGCTGGTACTCTAAACAAGCAGAAAATATGGTCATTTTCAAAATAAACTCCATGTTTTACACACAGAATTTTCTGTGTTAATTAAAATTCTGAAAAATCAGGTGGTATAAAAGGGTAGCTTTATTTACTTTTTCTTCTGAAGTAGAGAAACAGACATTTCAGTTTGGCTAAGATATTATTTTGGTTGGGAGTGAGAAAAAGAGATAAAAAAATTTCCTCGTTAAAAAGCAGCAAAACCAATAGAAATTCAATCTTGTAAAAATAAGAGCCACATCTGGAGAGAGAGCTTACAGCCAAGTGGGGGTTTCCCGGGCCGGAGTGGGCGGGGCCCCTTCTAGGTGATGTGAACTCTCCGGTTGCATGCGGAGGTGGAAGGATAAGCTATGAGCTACTGCAGATAGGTGCCCGGCTGGCTGTCGTGGAGGGAGGCTGATCCCTGGGAGGGCCCTGTGTGGGGGGCGGCCCCCCCACCAGGCCTGAGAAGGAGCAGGGGAGAGTTCCTTGGGGAATACTTGAAAGCGTCTCTGTATTTTTAACGGTTTACATGGATTTTACAGAGATGAAGAGTGAGCCAGAAGGAGCCCCACTGAGGGTGGGTGGGCTGCTGCAGTGGAGGCCGGCCCGATGCCCCCTCCTCAACCCACAGGGGAGGTCGGCCCAATGTCCCTCCTCAACCCGCAAGGGAGGCCAGCCTGGTGCCACTCCTCATCCCACAAGGGAGGCCGGCCTGATGCCCCATCCTCAACCTGCAGGTCCCCTCCTCCACCAGTCTGGGGCCCTGGGCTGAAGGAGCCCTGGGCTGAGGGAGCACGCAGGGCCCACCCAGGGACCCCCGGGTGCAGCTGCCCACAGCTGCTTTTGTCCAGGGGCTCATGGGGCGCTGGTCCCCGAACTGTGGGTGATGGACAGGTGTAGGCAGTTTTAGGAAGGCCATAGTCTGGGTTCTGGAGGCCCACTCAGGTGGAGCAGGACCCCTGCCATGGGGTCTAGAGAGCCCCGTCTAACCCAAGGAAGAAGAGGTATGTGGGTCAGAAGCCGGGTGGGTGGCACAGGCCAGCCAGACAGGATCAGGAACAAGGGAAGACGAGGGGGGTGCTCGGCTGCAGGGGCACTGCACTGGCGTTGTTGCTTTGCGCATCAAGGCCGAATCCGGGCCCTGCCCACGGGGCGTCCAGGGTCAACTCAGATGTGTGGAGGGGGCTGCTCTGCAGCTGAAGGTCACACAGGGTCACTTCTGTCCAGGGAAAGGAATTCAGGAGCAGACAATACCCGCCCACCCGCAGCCAGCGTGGCGTCCAGGCGGAGTGGAGCCGGTGGGGGGATGAGCTCACAGACACCCTCATTGTCATGGAGGCTGTGGGGTGTGTGGGTGGGGCTGAGGGGCTCCTGCCATCCCTTTGCTGCTAGCCAGGCCTTGATGAGGGGAGGGGAGCTGACTTCCTAGAGATCGCACCACGTGCCTTCCACCATTTCTGAAGAACCCGCCTATGAGGCCCAGCCTCGGTGGTCATAAGAAATTGGTGCCTGGCGAGACGCCAGTGATGTCCCACGTGATCACTCGGCAGGTCCCACCACACCGCTGGACCGCACGGCTGGACCGCACCGCAGGACCGCACGGCTGGACCGCACGGCTGGACCGCACCGCTGGACCGCACCGCTGGACCGCACGGCTGGACCGCACCGCAGGACCGCACGGCTGGACCGCACCGCTGGACCGCACCGCTGGACCGCACCGCAGGACCGCACCGCTGGACCGCACCTCTGGACCGCACGGCTGGACCGCACCGCAGGACCGCACCGCTGGACCGCACGGCTGGACCGCACGGCTGGACCGTACCGCTGGACCGCACGGCTGGACCGCACCGCTGGACCGCACCGCTGGACCGCACCGCTGGACCGCACGGCTGGACCGCACGGCTGGACCGTACCGCTGGACCGCACGGCTGGACCGCACCGCTGGACCGCACCTCTGGACCGCACCGCAGGACCGCACCGCTGGACCGCACGGCTGGACCGCACGGCTGGACCGCACCGCAGGACCGCACCGCTGGACCGCACGGCTGGACCGCACCGCTGGACCGCACCGCAGGACCGCACCGCTGGACCGCACCTCTGGACCGCACCGCAGGACCGCACCGCTGGACCGCACGGCTGGACCGCACGGCTGGACCGCACCGCTGGACCGCACCGCTGGACCGCACCTCTGGACCGCACCGCAGGACCGCACCGCTGGACCGCACGGCTGGACCGCACGGCTGGACCGCACCGCTGGACCGCACCGCAGGACCGCACCGCTGGACCACACGGCAGGACCGCACGGCAGGACCGCACCGCAGGACCGCACCACTGTCCTGGCAGGTGAGCATGGAGCCTGGCGCTCCCTGGCGACGACCCTGGTCAGACTTGCAGGAGCGCCCCTGCGGGTAAAGTCACAAGTGTGCTCTGTTCTGGGCTCAGCAACTGAGCGTAGGAGAGACGGAGTGGCCTGGGGCCAGGTCCTGAGTCTGAGGAGCAGCTGGCTGGGCTCTCCCTTGGCCACGAAGCAGCTCACATGGAGGGCAGGAGCAGAGGCCTCCTGACCCCGGGCGGAACCTCACAGGAGGGCCTCCCTGAGGCCAGTGTCTCTGGCTCCACCTCTGCAGTGTTCGCTGGAGCCCGCGGCCATGCAGGGCCACACGGACCCGGGCGCTGCGCAGAAACTGGGGCCCTCGTGCACCGTGGGTGGGAATGGAACTTGGTGCCGCTGCTGTGGAAAACCATAGGGCAACTCCTCAAAAAGTTAACACAGAATCTCTATAGGGCCCAGCAACCCCACCTCTAGGCCTATACAAAAAAGAATCGAAAACAGGGGCTCCAAGAAGTACGTGTACACACATGTGCATAGAAACCGCATGCGCAGCAGCCGAGAGGCAGAAGCAGCTCAGACATCCCCTTGAGGGCTGAATGGATAATGGGGCCTCCATAGAAGGGAATATGTTTCCGCCACAGCAAGGGACGCCGCACTGACACGGGGAACCGCACGGGTGAGCCTAGAGACACAGTGCTCAGTGGGGTTCGCCAGACACAGAAGGCCACAGAGCGCACGATTCCTTTTACATGTAATATCCAGAACCGGTAATTCCACAGCGTCAGAGGGCTGCCTGGGGCTGGGAGAGGGGAACGGGAATGACTGCTCGTGGGTACGGGGTTTCCTTTTGGGGTGATGAAGATGTTCTGAAGCCAGAGGTGGCGGCTGCCCACTGCGAGTGTGATAAATGCCATCGAGTTGCTCACTCTAAAAGGGTTAATTTTGTGTTGTGTGAATTTCACTTCAGTTTTAAAAAGAAGAGGACCCTGCCCGGTCCCCCGAGGCCACCACGACCCCTGGAGGTATAAAATGTGCGTGCAAAGGGCTCACCCCAAGCTCTGCCCTTCTGGGGCAAGCACAGCCCCGGCCAGCAAGCACCATGCACTTTGGATCCTTCAGAGGCTCCCCGTGGAGTGTTTTCCAGACACTTTTAATGTATTCAAGTTTTATTTTACAGAAAAGTGTTCAGTGGTTATGTGTGGGCCCAGGGGCTGAGACACTGCTTGCTTGTTTTATTTTTCTTTGTTTTGAGGCATGTCGTCTGGTTTTTCTAAAGAGCATTGAGAAGGGCTGGAAACCCGAATTCACGTAACGCCCACCTCGCCGGGTGGTGCCTGTGTGGCAGTAGCAGCCTCTGTGACAGCAAGCACGGGTGGCGGAAAACCTGGGCGGCTTCCTAGAGAAAGGTGAAAGTCAGGGCATGACACCCTGGTTGTGTCCTGAGGCACATCCAGCAGCCTCTCCTTTCTCCAGGCTTCTGGGGACGCCTGTTTTGTGAACACAAGTTCCCTTCACTGTCCGTAGTGCAGGTTTCTGAAAAGCTGTGGGGAAAAATCTTCTACATGTAAATTTAAATATCAAATGGAGGAGACCTCAGTGTTTAATCAAACCCACGCTTTGTGGAAAAGAAAGAATTCTTTTGTGAAACAAATCACCAGTCCCAAAGCATCGGCTCCATGACACTTGCATTTTCTCTGCCAGTCGCTATGATTTTGACCTTGGACCTCACCTCCTCAAGCTTCAGTTTCCTTGTGGCTTGTTCCATAGTTTGTTCTCATGTGTAACTGTCTGGGGGAGAGGGGAGCTCCTCGGAAGGGGGAGATGTACTTTAAATGGTTGATGGTGAAAGAAAAGGAGAAAGTAGCTGATGATAACGCACTACAGACCCAGGGTGTTATCAAAGAGTCAGAAGGAAACAGAGCCCCAAAGTTGCCATTTATTAAATACATTGAACTTTACTATAGCAAATAAGAAGGTGCTCTTGACCTATAAAACAGGGATCATAATTTTCATCTCACAGTGTTTTGTGGGGATGATATGAGATCATGGAGCAATGGTGAGTACACTCACATTTTTGTGAACATTCCGGTTGGTGTGGACTAGCTCATCAACGTCAACAACTGAATTCTATGCCTGTTTTTTACAGTGCAGAATAACAATGTGCACCATCTAAATGTAAGGTGACACTGCAGTCATTACAAGATGTGATTGATCAAGATTCATCCAGCTGCTTAGGAAAGCAGGGGCAGCCCCATAGGAGGTCCCCTTGGCAGGGCTGGGAGCTCTGTCAGCAGCAGGACAGATTCTCGGTCACAAGAGACTGGCCCAGGATCAGAAGGACCTCATGGGGCACATCCAGGGCAAGCACCTGGCCCAGATCTCAGCCATGTGAGGGCTCAGCTTTCAGGGAGGGCTCACGGGGGTGAGGTGGGAGTGCAGGTGAGTCCTGAGAGCCGCCGCACAGCACCGAGGTTGTAGTAGGAGCTGCAGGATGCATGCTCTCAGGCTTGTCACCAAATTGAACCAGGTCCATCTGCCAGCACACAGTGGAAAGCTGAACACCGAAGCACTGGGTTTTGCAGCAAGAAAGATTTTTTGCGAGTCGACTGGCCAGGAGACAGGAGGCAGTGCCCAGATCTGCCTCCCCGAGCTGGGGTTGGACTGGGTCTTCCAAGCATTCAGTAATGAGGTGTGCTGCCATGGGGCTGATGCTGGGGCTCCACTAATTGGATCCTGGATCCTCATTCAGTCCCCGTTCCCCAGCCCCAGCACTTAGATTCCCCCATGTTGCACGTGTGGGTTGTCTGGGCATGCTCAGGTTATATGACCTTCAGCCTTGGGGTCCACGGCAACTGAAGAACAAGCCACAACTCCATTACACGGATGTTGAACCAGATTGGCCAGATGTGGCTATAAGCTGGGCATGGTGAATCCTGCCTCGGCCAGAATTATGTGCAAAGTTGGAAATGAATGTGTTGCCATGGGCTGAACCCACGTGGCTGCCGGGTTCTGGGGGATGTGGACCCGTTTTGTGTACGTGGCTCATGCATCTTGTCAAAAGGTTCAGTGGTGTGGTTTATCCTCAGCACATGTCCAGGGAGGCCAAGTCACTCCACAGTGCTTTTCTGAGCCTCCTGAGCCATTGCCACACCCGGGAGGCCTGGACACCCGCAGCCCTCATCAAATCAGCTCTCACACCTGGGCCTTCATTCTTCTCAGTCTGTGTCCCATGTGCCACACAGGTGGGGTGCTGGGAGTTCAGCTGCAGACACTCCAGGGTGCAGTGTTCAATATGAGTGAGGGAAACTGAAAAAGGAAATGAAAAAGGGGAAGGGGTAGCTTCTGGGACCTATTGGGTAATGACTGTCCCTTAGATCCAAATCTGTCCACATATCCTCTATAAAAGCACAAAGAAAGCAAACAAAACCACCCCCAACCAAACAGAACACAGAGAACAAATAATACAAACTTCAACTGACACATAAAAGATGAAACAAACATTTAAACCCATCAGAGCTGGCGAGGGGGCCCACAGCAGAGCAGAGTGAGTTGGAGCGTGCTTGGAAGACAGGAGGGTTTGCAGTGCCCGCGTGTAGGAGGAAGCCCATGACATTCACCAGAGGAGACGTCTGCTCCCCGAGAGAGGGAGACAAAGAGGAGGTCTAAGGTGGATCAGAAAGCTGTGCTGGGAGCTGAAAGGACGATGCTTGGAATGTGCACAGGACCCATGGATGCAATCGTGCGGACAACTGTCTGGGGAGAGGAAAGCTTCTTGGAAGGGGGAGATGCCGCTTCGATAAGGGCGCTACTGACCCAGGATGTTATCGAAGAATCAGAAAGAAACAGGCCCCCAAAGTTGCCATTTATCAAACAAATTGAACTTTACTGTAGCCAATAAGAGGGTGCTCTTAAACTAAAAAATTGAGTAAAACATCCAGACTCCCTCCACAAGGCATCAGCTACTGCTGGTCCAGGAAAATCTGACACAAATAATCCTGAACAAAATAAGAATCAGCATCCAGCCATAAAAATTGACTATAAGAGAGCCAAAATTGAGAATAAGAATGGAAATTTCAGCAGGAGAAAAACCTACCGCAAAAAATCCTCAAAGCTAATGAAAAGTGTACCACAACCTTCCAATATAAACAAGCAATTGCATATTTAAAAGGTCATCACAAATCAGAGGCTCAAAAACTCAGAATACAAATAGATAAATACTGGAGGGTATAAAATTACAGCTAGCAACATTCAAGTAAGAAACTGAAGAAAAGATAGAAATCATAATAGAAAGTAAGGATAAGTTATGGGGTGCCAAAGGGAAAACATATATAACCAAAAGCACAGTAAGAGACTTAGAGAACAGAAATAAGAAGATGCAAATAAGAAATTAAAATGAAAATAAAGGAAATTTAAAATATGAGAAAATAATAAATATAAAAGCCTGTCAAAGAATATACAACACAGATGCAACTGGAGTAAATGAAGACTAAATTAACACAATGGAACAGAACTGATATTTAAAACTATAATTCTGGCCAGGCATAGAGGCTCACACCTGTAATCCCAGCACTTTGGGAGGCCGAGGCCGGCGGATCACTTAAGGTCAGGAGTTTGAGACTAGCCTGGCCAACATGGTGAAACATTGTCTCTACTAAAAATATAAAAATTAGCTGGGCATGGTGGCGTGCACCTGTAATCCCAGCTACTCGGGAGGCTGAGGCAGGAGAATCGCTTGAATCCGGGAGGTGGAGGTTGCAGTGAGCCGAGATTGTGCCACTGCACTCCAGCCTGGGAGACAGAGTGAGACCTTGTCTCAAGGAAACAAAAACAAACAAACAAACAAAACACTATAATTCTATACCTATAATCTCAGCACTTTGGGAGGCTGAGGTGGGAGGATCCCTTGAGCTCAGGAGTCTGAGACCAGCCTGGGCAACATGGTGAAACCCTGTCTCTAAAAAAAATATAAAAATTAGCCAGGTGTGGTAGTGCACATCTGTGGTCCCAGCTATTTGGGAGGGCTGAGATGGGAGGATGGCTTGAGCCCAGGAGGCAGAGGTTGCAGTGACCCAAAATTGCACCACTGCACTGCAGCCTGAATGACAAAGCCAGACCCACTATATATATATATACATTTTATATACTTTGTTGATGAGATCAGATTCGTGGGAACTTGTGGACAGTGATGGGAAAAGGTGTTGGGAGCCTGCGTCACACCTGGGGCCCATCGATGTTGACGAGATCGGATTCATGGGAACTTGTGGGCAGTGATGGGAAAAGGTGATGGGAGCCTGTGTCACACCTGGGGCCCATCGAAGTGACCGAACAGCACTCCAAAGGCATGAGCACTTCCCGGTATGGAAAATCATTCCTCAATTTCCAAAAACATCCACATTTGTTTTTCTATGAATGGTGGGATTTTATTTAATTATATTTTATTGTTCAACCCTGTCTGTGTTTTGTAAGTTTTCTGAATTTAATTCTACCTATTGAAAGATGCCCATCATATACTCAAGAAAATCAACTTGGAACATTGAAATCAAATACAAAGATTGTGGGATGGAGCTAAAGCAGTTTTTAAGGAGAAATTTATTAATGCCTATATTAGACATGAAGAAAAAGTTTAAGTCAATTATCTTTGGTTCCACCTTAGGGAGCTAGTTAAAAAAGAAAAAAATTAAGGTCAAGGTAGGTAGGAAAAAAAAGAAATAATAAAAACAAAAGGAAATTTAATGAAATATAAAACAACAGAGAAAATTTACAAGCCCAAAATTTGTTATTTGTAAAGATTAAGGCCGGGTGCAATGGCTCACACCTGTAATCACAGCACTATGGGAGGCCGAGGTGGGCAGATTGCTTGAGCTCAGGAGTTCAAGACCAACCTTGGCAACATGGTGAAATCTCATCTGTACAAAAAATACAAAAATTAGCCGGGCATGGTGGTTCGAATGCCTGTAGAAGGAAGCTACTTGGGAGGCTGAGGTGGGAGAATCACTTGAACTCAGGAGGCGGAGGTTGCAGTGAGCCAAGATTACGCCACTGCACTTCAGCCTAAGCAACAGAGTGAGACTCTTTCTCAAGGAAAAAAACAAAAGATTAATAAAATTGAAAATCCCTTAACAAGACTGATTATTTAAAAAAAAAAAAAAGGAAAGACAAATCATCAATGTCAGGAACCAGGAAGGGGCATCACAACAGGTCCTGCAGACACGGAAAGGGTAATGAGTGATGACACAAACAATTTCACGCTGATGCATTCGACAGCTTAGATAAAATGGACAAGTTCCTCGAGAGACACACATTACCAAAATAAACCCTAGCAAAAATAGAAAATTTAAATTGCCCTATATTTGTTAAAGATATTTATTCATAATTAAACTTCTTACAAAGAAAATTCCAGGCCCAAACAACTTCACTAGTAAATTCCATCTAGTATGTGAGAAAGAAGTAACATCTATTCTATATAAACTCATAAACTAGAGGAGGAACTATCATTTCCTAAAGTATTTTATGAGGTTGCTATAACCAGAATTCAAAAACCAGACAAAGGTATTATAAGATAGGAAATTGACAGACCAATATCCTTCATAAGCATTGATGCCAAAATCACTAGCAAAACATAAGCGTATCAAATTCAGCAATAAGTAACAAGAATAAGATATCATGATTAAATTGAACCACTTAATCATGATTCTAGAACATTCTAGAAATGCAAAATCTGTTTAACATAAGAAAATAAATCAATGTAGTTCACTATATTAACAAACTAAGGAAGAAAAATTGTATTGTCATTTCAATAGATGCAAATCAATTATTTGAGAAAATATAACACCGTTTTATAACTGTTAAAAACTCTTAGCAAATGAAAAAAGTTGGTAAATTTTTCAACCTGATAAAGAGCTCTTGCCTCTTCTTCTCAGTATGGTACAAGAGGTACTAGCCACTGCAATCAGACATGAATGGGAAATGGAAGCCATATTAATTCAAAATAAAGAAGTAAAAGTGCTGAGGGAAAGAAGCTGAATGCCAACTAGTTTATATTGAATTATTCCATTTATATGAAAGTCTTGAATAGGTAAGACTAAACTTTGTTGTTGTTTGTTTGTTGTTGATGAGATTGGATTCATGGGAACTTGTGGGCAGTGATGGGAAAAGGTGATGGGAGCCTGTGTCACACCTGGGGCCCATCGATGTTGACTAGATCGGATTCATGGGAACTTGTGGGCAGTGATGGGAAAAGGTTACGGGAGCCTGTGTCACACCTGCGGCCTGTTGAAGTGACTGAAGAGCACTCCGAAGGCATGAGCACTTCCTGGTATGGAAATCATTTCTCAGTTTCCAAAAACATCCACATTGGTTTTTCTACAAATGGTGGGATTTTATTTAATTATATTTTATTGTTCAATCCTTTTTTTATTTGTAAGTTTTCTGAAATGACTATGTATCACATTGGTAAATCAAAATATTAACTAATCCAATGTAGTCCAAACAGTAAAAATATGACCTAAAATTATCTCAAGGTATAAATGCTTAGCAAAGAGTGATGTAGGGCCTAGCTCTCTTCTGAGCTATTTGATGAGCTCTTTCTAGAAAATGTTCTTACAATGAACTTCAGTAACAGAAGAAAGGATTCATAATCATAATGAAGGCCTGGGGCTGGGAGGGCATCAGGTCAGTAAGAAATTGGCCCTAAACCTCAAAGGTCCAGGCCCGAGGTTGGTCGGTCACTCCTCTCAGGTCAGCCTTGGAGGCAGCTGCCTTGTATTGGCTTCTTGACTCTTTGTCCTTCCTCTTCTCCATGTGTTTTGGGTCACAGTTTCTTTCTTCCTAAGTTTCACAAAGTCCTCACTGAGATCTTCCTCTTGCCATGTCCTCAGTTACCTCCTGGGCTCAGCCTCACAGTATGAGCTCCCTCTGTTGCTGCTCCCCTGGGCATCGGGCATCTGGCATCTTCAAACACCACACGGCCTTCCAGTTCTTCTCCCATCCCCACCCACCCATGCCTCCGTGGGGAGGGCGGAAACTCTCCCAGGTCTTTGCCTCTGCAGGGCTGAGGCCCCACTCTCTTCCCAGGATTTGTGCCAATTGCTTTGGTGACACAGACACATGGGATCCAATCTGTCCTGTCACTCCCTGTCCCCTCTCGGAGCTTCCTTTTTTTCTGACCCCTTCTGGATGCATTCAGGGCAGGACACAGCGGGCAGTGGGAGCTGCGAGGAGCCTCTGAGCACATGGAGCTGTCTCCTCCCGGACTGTCCTGAGGGGCAGTAGACACAGCCCACAGCAGACACCGGCCTTGCTGAGCAGGGAGACTAAGGACAGCAGCCTGGTGAGACCAGGAGCTCAGCTGAGAAGAGCCGCGCCCTCTCTGGGGAAAGCACTGCGCCTCCCGTGCGGCGTCTGTTATGGTGGATGCCGCCGGCAGAGAGCGACACTGTGGACTGAGCCGTGTCCTGCAAATTCATAGGTGAGGCCCCAGCCCCCACGGGACTGTATCTGGAGCTAGGACATTAGGGAGGAACTTAAGGTTGAATGAGGGTGTGAAGAGGGCCCTGACCCGATAGGACGTGTCCTTGTAAGAAGAGAAAGCGACACCAGGGATGCGTGTGCGCAGAGGAGCAGCCGTGGGAGGACACGGGAGAAGCCACCGTCTGCGGGCCACGAATAGGCCTCGGGAGAAACCGCCCAGTGGCCCCTTGGTCTTGAACTCCCAGCCCCCAGACTGGGAGGGAACAGTTTCTGGTGTTGAAGCCCCGGCCCGTGGCGCTTTGTTACAACTGCCTGAGCCAACAAGGCCGGATGAAGAGGAAGGACAGCAGTGTGCCAGGTGCGTGTGGGCCTTGCACAGCCGGGGAGGCTCTGGTGTCAGGAGGTCCTGTCTCCAGCCTGGCTGGGTAGTGCTGGTGAGTCAGCTGACATCCCGGGGCTCTGTGTTCATTGTCTACCTTGTGGGCAGCAAAGCAGATGACCCTCCTGCATGGAAGCCCCCTGGGCCTCTGGTCACCCAGAAGTCAGAGCCAGGAGACACACACCTGTCGTCCATACCTGCTGTCCTGGTGCAATTGCAAAGAAAGGCAGAGACCCGGGGCTATCGGCTATGGCACCAGGATGCAAAACACCAAGCGCCTCTCCCTTCCTGGGAACACTGGCAAAGGCACAGCGAGCCGCAGCCCGGCGTGAAGATGAGGGTTGGTCTGGGCCATGCTTGCCTGAGCAGCCCAGGGTTTCCTGTGCCCTCCACCAGAAAGCTGGGGGCCTGTGGGATGACCCAGGCTGCAACAGTCACAACGAGGGCAGCACTGGCTGTCACTGGCTGTCACTGGCTGTCCCAAGCAAGTCCTTTGTCTCTGAGAGGGCAGGGTGCATGTGCGTGCATGTGTGTTACGGGCACATTCCCAGGAGGAAAGCGACATGCCAGCTCCCCTCACCCCACTCGGGGGGCCAGTTTCCACGGTCTCAGCTTGGTTGGGGGTGTGGGCGCTCCCTTGCCCTAACCCCTGGAGGAGCCCATTTTCCCAGACACAAGGACAAATCAGGCCAGCTCAGCTGGGGACAGCCAATTTCCTGCATTTATTTGTTTCTCCCGAAAGAAGACTTCTGTTTGGTTCTAATGAGTAGCTTTTCCTAAAGAGAAACAATAATAACAGCAGAAACGTAAGTGGATTCTGTAAACTTGTAATCATACGTGTCAAACACAGTGTGGTATTTTCCCCCGCAAAATAGAAACGGTGGGAAGTCATACAGAGTGGGTGCGGGAAATTGTGTTTTCTCTGACAGAAGTTAATTCTAAACTAAGTATTCCCTGAAAGGAAAGCAGGGAAACATTTTTACATGTCTATCATTCGTCCTTAGAGGACACAAAACAAATATGTTTTTTAACGCTTGACACCAGCATTATTCCAGGTGGCCTCGGGCTATATGCTGTTTTCCAGTTTGTAGAATTGGAGGAGAGGAAAACAGCTCTGCATTAAGAGGAACATATTGTACAGGTTAATCATAAGCACACAGAAATCAGAATGCTGCCAGCCGGCAGGACGGAGGGCCTGGGCGCCAAGAGTCGTGGGAAGGCAAGGAGGCAGAGGTGGCAGCGACCAGGGGCCAGACCAGGGTCACCGCCCCCGTGGCAAACACTTATGGATGTGCCATGGGCTGGAGCTCTTTTGGGTCCTTGTCTGTCAGGAAGCTGCCCTTCACAGGTCTCCCAATGATGCTTATATGCAGAAGGAAGCTCCTTGGAAAGCCGAGGGTCATTTAATCAGAGTTCATTCCCCAGGAAGTCCCCGTAGAGGAGGACTTGGGCAGTCAGGTCCTGAGAGGCAGACGGCACCATCAGGGCCAAGGCCCCGGGGCTGTCCCAGATCCTCCTGCGGATGTGGTGGGGATTACGACTGCTCCGCAAAGTGAGCCCAGACGCACACATTTCATAAAAGCGTAGCGGCCACAGGGCCGAGGTTCCGGAGGGCACTTGTTGCTTCGCGATGTGTGTGGCCCCACCTCGGAGTCTCTTCTCCAGCTTGGCCTTCGGTCACTCCCACCCCAGCCTCTCCCGCTGGGAGGCAGGCCCATGTGCGCCCTTTCGGCGGGGCATGGAAGTCTTGCTTTGGTGGGAGGCAGCCCTACCTGGAATTTCCACTTCGAGGTTCCTTCTTTTCCATGGGATTAGGAGTGTTTCATCGCTGACCCTGGGGCCAAGCTTCAGGATTTCTAAGCCCACAGTCCCCCATGAAAACCCAGCCCACGTGGCTGATGCTGGGGGAGGGCTCTCAGAACAGGGGCTCTTGGGGTCCCTGCCCTGTGAGAGTTCAGCAAGAGGTCAAAGTGTGCAGCTACTGGCCCTGGTCCCCACTGCCTGCCAGCCTCCCTTCCCCACCCAGCCTGTCCTTCCAGGGGCCGCAGCAGGGCCATCAGGGCACACATAGGCCTTCCTGGACCCCCACAGGGGAACTCCAGCCCGTGCACCTGCCCCATCCTGAGGGCGATGTGAGGCTGAGGGGACCCTGGCCATGGGTCCTGTTCCTTCCCGCCTCCTGCCAGTATGGCCTCCCGAGCACAGGCCCTTTACCATCCTTCCGAAATTCTCAGCAGCATCTGGAAGGGAGCTGGAAACATGGCCCAGGGAGTGAGTTGCCCACAGAACATTCTAGTCCAGTGCCGGCCCCAGCTTCCCTTCTTCTTTCCTAGGCTATATGCCTTTTACTCCCAGAGGCATGCAGCCACCCTGGCTCCTGTGGGGATGGTGTCTCTCCCACTCTGTCTTGTCTCTCCATCCCTGTCTCTCTCTGTCTCTGTCATACAGTCACGCTGCGTGATGGCCGATTTGGTCCAGCAACAAGGTGGCGCTGCGACCCCTCCCCTCCAGAGCATGGCTGCCCCCACTGCCCAGGGAAGGTGGGAGGAGGGACGCTCTGTTCTCAGTTCCAAGAGGATCACACTGAACCCCAAACAGGTCTGCTGTTGGCATCAGAGATGCCCGTGGAGGGACTTGGCTGGCAGTCCCTGGCTCAGGGATCAGCATCCTGCCAGGGGTGGCTCCTGGCTGTCCTTTGCTGGACTCTGGCCTCGCCACTTCCCTGAGGCCTTCAACGTCCAGTCTTGGGGGGCAAAGCAGTTTCCGTTGATAAAAGAAAAACTTCAGCCAAATTAAATGTAAAGGAATTTAATTGAGCAATGGATGATTTGTGAATCGGGCAGCCTTGTCAGCCACAGTAGGCTCCAGAACTCCAGCGCAGCCTCGGGCAGAAGAAGATTTATGGACAGAAAAAGGAAAGTAATGCACAGAAGATGGAAGTGAGGCCCAGACACAGCCGGATTGTTACAGGTTGGTGTTTGCCTTATTTGAACACGGTTCAAACAGCTGGCTACATGTGATCGGCCAAAACTCAGTGATAGGCACAAGTGTAGGCTCTGGCCTGTTTACACCTCCACTTGTTAGAGTTGACGATGTGCAGAAAAACCTTTAGGCTAAACTTAAAATATGTAAGGAGGCAGCTTTAGGCTAAAGTTGATTTAGCACTGTGCATTTTGAAACTCACATTGGCGGGAATCTCTTTTATTCACTTTCCCAAGACGTCTTCTTGGGTCTTCCGACAGTGCCTCACTGCACTTCAGGATCTTTCTCCCGGAACATCAAGCAGGTGACTGAATGGATCCTGCATCCTCGTTCTCAGCTCAGCCCTTCCCTCTGTCAGAAGTGGGGAGGGCAGAGACACTGTTTCTGGGAGGTTCTTCTGTATCTGCTCTCCCACCCCCATCTCCCCCTGGCCCACACCCTGGGACCTGGTTTCACAAGGACCTGGCAGAGCAGCCTTGGGACAGACCCCAGATGCTGGAGGACCGTGCAGCTGCCTCCGCCTCACCTCCAGCCTCAGCCTCAGCCTCGCTGGCTCCCCTCCGCAACTCCACCAAGCCCCAGGACAGCTCTGAGCTGTGCTCACTCTCTCCTGGGCCAGGCTGCAGACAGCACTGCCAAGCCACCACTTCCCCACGATCTCAAACAGCAAAGGCTGCAAATGCTTGGGTGACTTCAGTCCCTAAAACTTTCTGGACTCACACCTGAGAAGGCACCTCTGAGAGGAGCAGGGCTGCAGCTGCCCAGACCAGGAGGGAAGCTCCAGGGCTTGGTTGCTCACCTGGTTCCCAGCCAAGGTGGCCTCTCACTGGGGCCATTTAGCTGAGGGGGTTGCTGAACTGGTGTGAGACCCCTGAGGCCAAGTCCCCCAATCTCCTGGGCTGTGTGTGGTGGTTCCTGATCCAGCTGTCCCCTACTCATGTGTGAAGCATGGGTGGCAACTGCAGGCACCGCTCAGGAGCCTGGGGGGGGGGTGGTGTCCATGCAGCTGCCCATTCGTGCATCCTTGGTGCTGTGTCTCAGCAGGAGATAAAAATGTCATCCGACGTACACCTCAGAAGAACCCCCCTGCCTCAGCTGGTCCTCCCCTAGACAACTCCTAAATAATGTCAGTCTCCTTGGTAAGGGTTAATAAGGCCCCTCACAGAACTTGGGTGATCACTTCAGAGCCTTTCGGCCTTAGAGTAATTCTGCCATTGCACCGTCACCCTTGGGAACTGTGAGCATTCCCTGTGGGAGCACCCATCTTGTCTCAGGAAACTCACATTGATCACTGCCCACCGGTTCAGAATAAAATATGGTCTCGACTGTTGAAGTGGAAGCCCCAGAAATGCTTAACGCCTTTTTCAGTGCTTTCATCTTCCTAAACAGGAGGGATCCTCCAGTGTACATATGTGTGCACACATACACTCATAAACGCACCACACATGCAAACACATAAACGCACCACATGAGAACACACATGAACTGCACATGCACTAACACGTCATGTGTATATGCACATACCACACACATGCACACGTCTGAGCACACATACCACGCATGCGTGAACCCTATGCGCTCACACACATGCACATTCACACGTGTGCTCACATGTGCACACATATACAGCATGCAAACATGCCACATACACACCACACATCTGCGCACACATATGGTCTGCCCTTCCACATAAGATTCAGTTGTTCTCTTGCAAGCTCTTACCCTGGAGTGGGCCCTGTCCCCAGAGATCCCTAAGAAACAGCCACGCACAGTTTGTCTGAAACTGGGCTCTGGACACAGAGCTCCGGAAGGGGTCCCCTGCCTTTGAAAAGGCCACAGGACCCTCACCAGCTTGTAAGGACTTGCATGTCACAGTGTGGGTTTAAAACAAAGATGGGTCCCTCTGGTCTGTCAGATACCATGACCAGCATTGCCCAGGTTACCCCTCCTCCGGCTGCTAGGAAGGGTGAGGCTTGGTAGGGCTGGATTACTTATCAGTGGTGGAATTTTCGGGCCTTTTGAAGTGGCTCTGTGAGTCTGGAGGCTCTGAGTTTGGCCCGGCACCTGCTCTAGGGGTTGACACGTGCATCTATAAATAACAGCGGTGACAGGTCCCCTGTCAGCACCCGCTGATGGACGGCCCCTTCTCCCGCCATTACAGACTTGTGACTGTGGGAAAATTAATTTAAGTGGTAGTTAATTTCTAATGAATTCCACTCAAGCGGCTAATATGGTCCCTTGGCGTTATGGTAACCTTCATGGATCATTGCATTATGTAAATAAATTCTACTTTATGCTGGTTTATTAAAAAAGAGAGTGACGATTGGGAAGCCTGGTGAAATCTTCTCTCAGATGCACACGACTAACAGACAGCAGGGAGACGTTTAAGGAAGGGAAGCCGCCCAGCCCACAGGTGCTTTCCTGGAAGGCTGCGCTTCTAACCTCTAACTTTCCAGATTGACCACACTGCCCACTTATAGGGCTCCGCATACATATCTCCAAATCTCCAAATTCCGTTTTGTTTTGTTTGAGATGGAGTCTCACTTTGTCACCCAAGTTGGAGTGCAGTGGTGCGATCTCGGCTCATTGCAACCTCTGCCTCCTGGGTTCAAGTGATTCTCCTGCCTCAGCCTCCTGAGTAGCTGGGATTACAGGCACACGCTAACACGCCTGGCTAATTTTTTTTTTTTTTTTGTATTTTTAGTAGAGATGGGGTTTCACCGTGTTGGCCAGACTGGTCTCAAACTCCTGAACTCAAGTAATCCACCCTCCTCAGCCTCCCAAAGTGCTGGGATAACAGGCATGAGCCACTGTGCCTGGTCTCCAAATTCCTCGTGTCATCATTTTATTCCAAATGGAAAGAGGAGTGTTCTGCCTTAAACCACAGGCAGTTCCTAATAACCCTCAGAGACAAACCTTGGGAGTACCCTGACCGGAAGCCTCAGTCTGAGGACAAGTGCAGGCCGGAGGACCTGGGCATTCTTCGGCCTCCCGGTCCAGTATGGAGAGGGAGGGGCATGCAGACTCCCCATAAATTCTTCCACGCGACCGTCAGCAGCACACCCTGTGGAGGCCCCTCCATGACTCTTGGCAGACCCGGCAGCCCCGGTTCTTTGCTTGTCCTTAGGTGAGCTTCCAGCAAGGCTGTAGCAAGGATTTCCAGGTGCCCAGGCTGCTGAGCAGGCTGGGGCTAGGGGAAGCAGTGCTCCTGGGCAGGTGAGTGTGAGCTGGGCAGTGCCTCCCGGCCAGGCCTGCTCTGCCTGCATTCCCCACACAGCCCATGGCTTTCCCAGGTGAGGCCGAGTTAAACACAAGGAAACTCGCTGTGCGGCAGTTTCCTTCGCCGTGCACTCTTCCACCAGAGATGGCCTCCAGCCTATCCCCGGCCACCTCCCATCTTCCATATCCCTGTCCTGGAGGGCTGCCTCGCCACCCACATCCGGCCCCCTCTGTCCCCGGCACCTCCCCACACAGAGCAGACCTGCCCTGGGCCGGTCTTCCCTTCCCAGGAACATCTCCTTGCCCCTGCTGCCCCGAAGCTGCTGAGCTGGAGTCTGAATCCTGCCCTGTCTCCACTGGGTCCCCAGGAGGGCAGGGCTGTGTGGGTCCCCCTCCCTCGAGCCCACCCTACCCACATTCTGGCCAGGACTGGGGCGCTGGAGAGGAGAGGAAGGGCTGGAAACCAGTTTTCCTTCCCTCCTGGGGGCTCCTGGATTTTTTTGAGACCCCCAGTTGCTGCAGGGCCCAGACCAGGAAGGGTGCCTTCCAGTGGACAAATGGCCTTTACCCACGCGCCCAGCACCTGCCTTCAGTGTCTCCCTGACACCCTGTGGCCCGGGAGCTGTGGCATCTTCATCCTGTGTTCCCTCCTCCCTCCCCTCCTGCTCTTTTTCTGTCTCCATTTCTATCGATCTTTGTCTTTGTTTCTCTGTCTCTATCTCATTCTCTGTATCTATATGTCTCTATGCCTATCTCTGTCTCTATATGTCTCTATGCCTATCTCTGTCTCTGTCTCTTTCTCTGCATCTCATCCCCCAGGGGTCCCCATCAGCTTAACGGGGGTGTCCCCTCTCTGCCCGCCCTGGGATGGTACACTTGGTGGGGAGACGGCGTGGTGCAATGCAGTGGATTTGAGATGGGGGGGCAGAGCCAATCACTGGCTGATGGGGGCCCCTCCACTTAGAGATGGGGTGACCTGGGGAAAATCACTTCGCTGCTTTCATCTGTAAAGTGGGAGTAATGGTGACACCCGCCTCCCGGAGTCACTTTGAGGATTGAGTTGATGAATGCACCCTGAACAATGCCTCGTGAGTGGGCCCCGTGTAAATGCTGGTGTGACCATTACCCAGGTCCTGGAGGTGGCTGCTGTGGGGTTCCTGTGGCTGAGACTTGGGAAACAGCAAACAATATTCATAGCAACACCTCCAGACTGTGAGCCATTAGCACCTGACCACGACAAGGGCTGCCTTCTCTGTGAGTAGAGACAGAGATTACATTTTGTGGCGGGAGGCGCAACTTCAGGGTAGCCTGGGTGATACCTGTGAACTCAGCAGCTATGATAAATACTAAAACAAACAGCAAAATTTGCGTTTCAAAATAGTAGAAGTAAAAAATCCAAATTAAATTCTGATGGTATTGAGAGCTGAAAGCCATTTGTTAATAAAAGCCTTCCAGTGAAAAGCATTAGAAAATCTAACAATAATTATTGGAATCTTACCACGTGCAGTTCTTCGTAAGCAAGTTTTACTGCAAGTCCTATGAGAAGGTTCAAAGGTTCTGGCCACAGAGCACCAGAACCAACTGATCCAGCTGCCAACAGCTAAGAGCGACCCCCCCCTCCTTTCCTCAAAGCAGGCTCCGATGAAAGCAACGTCCAGGTGATGCCGGAAGAGCTGCCTAGAAGGATAAGAGGAGCAGGGGCAGCGGGTGTTTCCTTTGTCCTCCAGCTCTTCGGCGTCTGACTGCCTGGAAGGTTGGGAGTAATCGCTGGAGCACTGGCCACCCTATCGTGCCAGGAGTTTGTCATGAGGATGGAAAGTAAGCACCAGGGTTGGCTGGTGAGGGAGAAGGGAAGAAAGAGATCGGGAAGTCCAAACACAGAGATGCCCTAGCTGCCCAGAGAGCCTTTGGACGGCCTTCCTTGAGACAGGCAGACAATACACTGCATCTTTGGTTTAAACCAGGGCTGAGGCAGGAGAAGAGGGTCTGGAGGCGGGCAACCCAAGGCTGATTCACGCTGACTTCCTAGAACTAAATCAAAAGGAAAACCCCAACTTTCCATGCCCAAATAACCAAAGGACCAGAGGCTACTCTCTTTGCAACCCCTCCCCCTTTTTTCTGAGTGGCAGATGAAAAATTGAAAGTACCTCTGATTAGTCCCCTCCTGCAACCAATCAGGCTGGTCTAGGGCTAAGTCTTCATTTGCATAGGAGTATAATGCTGTAACTTCACTTCAGCCTCTGATTGGTCACTTTCCACAACCAATCAGACGTTTGCATAGGGTATAACTTTGTAACTTTGGTTCAGCCTCTGATTGGTCCCCTCCCACAACTAATCAGACTGATCATGGGCCACTACTTCATTTACATAGGGTGTACACCAAGTAACCAATGGGAAACCACTAGAGGGTATTTAAACCCCAGAAAATTCTGTAACTGGACTCTTCAGCGCTTGCTCAGGGCTGTTTCCATCATGTGGAAGCTTTTGTTGCTTCATTCTTTCCTTGCTTTGTTTGTGCATTTTGTCCAATTCTTTGTTCAAGACACCAAGAACCTGGGCACCCTCCACCAGTAACACTGCTATTTTCATCCCTTCTCTTTTGAAGTGGACACAATGTATAACCAGCTGTTCATCTTCGGATGATCAGGCAGGACTCTCCTAATACATGAATCTATATACGTACCATGCATTTGGCACAGTGCGTGATTCAAGATAAAAGCTTAATAAACACTTGGCTGGATGAGTAAAGAATTAGAGTTTGATTCACTGACCACAGGAAATGCCTTTATCCTATCTCAAACAGCATGCTAGTTACTTAAACTGATAAAAATTATACATAAGAAATCGATGACAATTTTGGAATAGGTGACTGCATTCTTAACCACTGAAATTTTGGAATAGGTGACTGCATTCTTAACCACTGAAATGAACCATTATGCTTTCGACAGAAACCGTAGGAGAAAGCGTGCCTCCCGACTTCCTGAGAGACAGCAGACAAGCCACCAGGATTTCTGGGTAGGAATTCATCCTGTGTTGACTCTAACAGCATCACTCTGTAAGGAAAAACATGCATCGCTTTCTGAGGAAAAGACAATGAATCTTTAGTGGTGGCCAGCCAGGGGAAGCAATTCTCATCTCCCCCCTGGGGAGCTGCTTGGGTGCGTCCTAAGGCTCCCGGGGCTGGCTCCCTGACAGCATGTTTCTGAACACTGACACAGCCAAAGTCAATTTCTCATGCAATGCAAAACAGCTTTCTTTGTTGTATGCATTCCTCATTTCTTCCATGCATTTTAAATAGGAAATGACAAGTGGGAACTGGGAGGAAAAAACAATTAACCTCTAATTGGGACTCATGACCACTAATTATAAAATAGGGGGAAAATGCTTTAAAAGTCAAAAAGAGGAGTGAGAAAAGATAAAATTGTGCATAAATGCAGAAAAACACCCTCAGTCATAAATAATGCTCACAATATCCTAAACCATCTTGAGAAAATGAAGGACGCAGCCACCTGGGGGAAGAATGGGGATGTCCCCGGGTCACCGGCAGGAGCTGCTGTCCAGATGCAGCCGCAGGTTGCAAGACGGTGCACAAGACAGGAAAGAAATAAGAACTACAGGCATTTGTGTAGAGACTCACAGGATAGAGCCCAGAAGTCCTGCAGGAGCTAATAATCCTGCTGGCTTCTAGGCAGAGAAACTGAGTCTCACATTCAGGAGAGAACGTCACTATATACTTGGGTGTCTTTTGCATTTTGAACCATGTGAACACATTATCGAGTAATACCAATTTAAATTAAAATTATTTTCAAAAACATTCTATACCACTGTAGCGGGTTGACTAGCAGCCCCCGCAAAATTCCTGTCTACCTGGAACCTCGAAATGCGATCCTGTTTGGAAACAGAGTCTTTGTAGATGTAATTAAGAATTTCCAGATGAAATTATCCTGGATTAGGGTGGGCCCTAAAGCAATGACAGGTGTCCTTCTAAGAAGAGGAGAAGGCGCAGGTTCCAGAACAGAGGAGAAGGCCTTACGAAGGCAGAGGCAGAGGTTGGAGCCCTGTGGCCAGAGCCCAGAATGACCTGGGGCCACAGAAGCTGGAAGAGGCAGGAGGCCTCCATCCCTGGATTCTTTGGAGGAAGCACTGCCTGGCCCACACCTGGATGTTGGACATCTGGCCTCCAGAGCTGTGAGAGAATACATTTCTTATGTTACAGTTTGTAGTAATTTTTTATGGCAGTCACAAGCAACTAACATATCACTTCATTCCTTTTTAAATCATCTTAGCCTCTAAAGAAGGATACTTGAAGTGTAATTAACAAAATAAATTCCCCCCGCCCTTTTTTTTGTTTTTGGAGATAGTTTCACTCTGTCCCCCAGGCTGGAGTGCAATGGCATGATCATGGCTCACTGCAGCCTCAACCTCCCAGGCTCAGATGATCTTCCCAACTCAGCCTCCCAAGTAGCTAAGACCACAGACAAGCACCGCCATGCCCAGCTAATTTTGGTATTTTTGTAGAGACAGGGTTTCACCGTGTTGCTCAGGCTGGTCTTGAATGTCTGGGCTCAAGTGATCCTCCTGCCTCAGCCTCCCAAAGTGCTGGGATTACAGGGATGAGTCACTGTGCCTGGCCTTTCCCCACTTTTCAATCTTAAATTTGTCTTCATCTGGGATGAACAAGACAGGTGTCCTTCTAAAGCCGACAGGCATGTAATGCACAATAATAAAATATTATACAATTTGTTTCTCACCCAGCCACTTACTCAACAAAAGCCAAAGAGAATTGCTATACTTGGTTAATTAGAAAAACAATAATAAATAATATGTCACAGTTTTTTCCAAAGTACTTTTATATGAAAACTGGTTGCCTGAGTTCTTAGGGCTTTACACCTTAAATTTAGGGAGAGCACATTCTTTCAATTTAAATTTTGCAACAACACAAGTCAAAAATAATTTGAGTAATGAAGGGAAGGAGAGCGTCATCCTGCCTGGGACTGCATCCAGGCAGTCCAAGAGACATGTGCAGAGCACGTGCACGTGTGCAAGGTGTGATGTGATGTCAACATACGAGTGTGGCTCCCGATAGGGAGGAAGGAGAGACCATGGCGTCTTCTCTAAATCTTCTTTTTATTTATCCTTTTGTTTTTGTTTTTATGAGACCCAGTTTTGCTCTGTCCTACAGGCTAGAGTGCAGTGGTGTGATCTTGGCTCACTGCAACCTCCACTTCCTGGTTTCAAGCAGTTCTCCCACCTCAGCCTCCTGAGTAGCTGGGATTACAGGCGCCCGCCACCATGCTCGGCTGATTTTTTTTTTTTTTTTTTTTTGTATTTTTAGTAGAGACAAGGTTTCACCATGTTGGCCAGGCTGGTCTCCAACGCCTAACCTCAAGTGAACCCCCACGCCTCGGCCTCCCAAAGTGCTGGGATTACAGGCATGAGCCACTGTGCCTGGCGTAGTTATACTTTTTGACTTTTAAAAATGAGTAACGGTTATTCAAAGGTCTTTAGAGCAGAAATGAGAGTCTCAGGGCTCCCCAAATCTCTACACACATGGCTTTCAGAGTGGAATTACCCTTGCACACACACAGCTGCACACAGCATAGCTCTGATGGCAGAGGGTGCACTTGCTGTGGTGAATGTCCTAGAATAGAACAGGGTTGGTAAATGTGTTCTGCAAAAAGCCCGAGAGCAAAACCTTTGTGTGCTCTGAGGCAATGACTCAACTCTACTGTGGCAGCAGGAAACACACACAGACCACGGGATGCATAAATGAGCTAGGGGGCGTGTGCCAATAAAACTTTATCAACAAAAACTGGCAGTGGCCCAGCCACGGACTTGTGGAGACCATCATTTGATGCAGTTGGCCACACTGGAGCTCAGACACGCCAACGTGGTAATGAGGCAGAACGTGGATTCCACTCCATCCTTTTAAGATTAAAGACATGCTCAACAACAGGTGATACTAGTTCAAGTATTTACCGGGTTATGTGGTGGGTGAGCTGGTGAGCCTGCAGTCCCAAAAGGAAGAAAAAGAGAATGAACGCAGCAGGCAGCTGAGGGAGAAGCAACCGTGCAGTCACCTCGGGTGGGGGAGCAGGACGTTTCCCAGGGGAGCTGCCTCCTGGCAGGAAGCGCTGGAATCCAGCCCAGTAATTCCCATGAACTCTGTAACACCAGCAAGGTCGGAAAGGAAGGCAGCTGCAGCCCCAGGTGGAGAGCAGGGCCCTGAGGCTGGGCTCTTCCTGGGCACAAGCCTCTGCCCAGAGCTTCCTGGCGGGGCCCTCAGCTCCTCTTCTCCAAGGCCCGGAAACGAGCTCGATGGGGCTGAGAATCATCACTGTGTGTGGGAGACACATGGTCAATCTGAGTAAGTGGACGAAATGGTGAGTGGCTGCGATTGGAAGGAAGCCCCAGAGAAGGCGCTTAGCCTGACTGGCAAAGGGGAGGGCGTGGAGTGGGTAGGCAGGGGCTTCCACTTTTCCTTGATAGTTGTTTCATTGCTCAGATTATTTTGGCAAAGCATATTGTTGACCAATTTTTATGTTTTTCTAGGTATCAATATAAAAGTAACATATAAACCCAACTCCTCAACAAAATTAAAACCCACAAAAAGGGAACCTCACATTTCACTCCCACCTGTCTATTTTCCCCTCTCCTTGAGAAGTAAAAACAACCACTGTTTTGCAGTGTGTTGCTCCAGAATTTTTCTTACAAAGTTACCTAAATACCGTGGCTTCGAAAAACGTGCTTAGATTTGTGTTTTTTACTTAAATGGAAACGTACTTTGCACACGGTTGTACAACTTTTTTTGCATATTTAATATTCAGAAATGTCTTGGCGTGAGTTTCGAGATGGCTTGTGGCGAGCCACACCATTTGCCCTAGGGCTGCGTGGTTACCATTTGTTGCAGGGCTGCGTGGTTACCAGGAGCCTGTGTGACCACTGATTTCGCATCTGCCCTTTGCTGAACGTGTATTTCTAGAAAAATCCAGTGTCAAACTTGTCCCACACTCCAGTGCCAGAGGTGCTCAGGGTTCTCTTGGGCAGGACCGTTCGGCAAAGTCCATAGAGCAAAATGTGAGCTTGGCCTTAAAAGGGGTGAGCAAGGAGGAGACGGGCCTCCTCTCATGAGCAGGCACGGGGGCGCTGGTCTGCCTTCGCTTGCCGAGTGCCCGCTGCAGGCTGGGCTGGTGGGAGATGCTACGGACACAAACACGACTGGGAAACAGGCTCTGCCTCCACGCAGCATGCTCATCTGTTCGGGCTGCAATAACAAAATTCCACCAATGGCCTGGCTTACAGAAAGAAACTGGTTTCTCACAGCTCTGGAGGCTGAAGCCCAGCATCAAGGCGTCGGCAGCTTCTGTGTCTGGTGGGGCTTCCTGGCTTACAGACAGGGCGGCTCCTCACACGGTGGATGGGGCGAGCTGGCTCTCTGGACTCCCTTGTCTCAGGCCCAAACCCCATCACGAGGCCCTGGAGCAGGACTGAGTCACCTCCTGAAGGCCCCGTTCCAAAGCACTCCCACGGGGGATTAGGTTTCAACACAGGAATTTTTGGCGACACAAACATTGAGACCACAGCACCCAGCTCTCTGGGTTCCCAGAACCCTGTGGGAGGGCTGGGTCGCGCCTGCCCCCTTTTAAACACGAGGCTTCCATGGAAGCTTCTTGCCGAAGGCTGGACACTGAGGAATGGACAGGATCAACACTCTTCCACCTCCCGATCACTTCCACCATCGCTGGGGGAAGAACGAATGCACTGCGTGGTGAGTGCTTCCGCCGCAAAGCAGCACATCATGCTGCTTGGAGACCCTGCTGGTGACTCTCAGCCAGCTCCATAGGACACAGCAGGTCTCACAGCCATGCCCACCCGCAGGGAGGCAGGGAAGCCCCAGCCCCCACCGGTCCGGCACAGGAAGGAGACCTGGACCCTGGGAGTGCCGGTCTCGCCTCCCACTCTCCTGGGTGAGTGACAGCGATGCTGCCAGGTGGGTGGTCCGTCAGTTAGACCTGGTCCGTGAGTAGCCTCCTAGGCGGATACAAACACGACAGTGTCCCACAGAGCGTCCTGGCTCCTGCTCAGCTGCACCTCACCTCCTTCCGGAAAAGCATAGACAGCTCCTACGTTCTTCTCTCCATCTCAGCATCATTTACTTTTCCTCCGCTTGCACTGCTGTCCCCAGCTGATCATACTTTAAAAGTCCCTCAGAGAATAACCTAATAATGTACACCTGAATAGCACTTCTAACTTCTCACAGTATTTTCAATCCATCTTTCAGTTCACTGGCACCACACCTTCAGGAGACAGGGAGGACATTGGCAAGACAGGGCTGGCATCTGGCAGGGCCCCGGCCCACCTGTAGGTCTCGAGTGCAGGGACAGCTTCTGACAGGATGACCCTGCCGGCCCACGTGCCCCCGCCTCCTCTCTCTGCAGTCGCCTTTCTCTGTGCCCATGAGGACCTGCTCAGCCCACCTTCGGGTGGCTTGAAAAGTGCCTGGGATTTAAGTCCCCACACGGTCACCCTCAACCACCAGTGATGAGCATCTGTGGATAAATGCCCCCCTAGTCCTCATCCCCTGCAGGACACCAAGGTACATTCCGCCTAGCGCTCAGGGGACACAACAGGGTGGCGCCCGGTGCCCCCCTGGTTCTGTGCCCTGGAAGCTCCTCTCCTCCCCGACTCACGTCCCCACTCCCCATCCTGATTTCCAACATCACCTCCCAGTGGTGCACCTGCATCCCAGCCCTCGTCATGAGGTGTGCCCAGTTAGGACAGGCGGCAGCAACCCTGCTTCATTGTTGGGGAAATGTGTTGCCCCCCAGGGAGTGCTTGACAGTGTCTGGGGCACTTTTGGTTGGCCCTGCCTGTGTGTGGGGTGCTCCCGACATCTTGTGGTGGAGCCCAGGGATGCTGAACACCCGGCAGTGCCCAGGATGGGCCCAGAGCACAACTCAGCCCCAGATGTCCACAGTGCTGATGCCCAGGATCCCTGGCCTGGTTCTGCAGAATTCTTTTATTAATAACTTATTCTGGACTGAAGCCTGGATAGGTAATTATCAGCCTTAGATTTCTACTCAAGCAAAATTAGCAGAATCCCACCTTTCCCCATTGGATCAAGCGTGCCATGAAATCCATGCCTTCTTTATTCCTTCCTGTTGCCTCCTGTGCCACGCTGCCTTGCTGGGGATGTGTCTGTGCAATCGTCAAGAGGCCATGACTGTGTGCCCACGTTTGCATGGCACATAAGCACATCACACCCAACTGCAGGCATGCAGCCGGTGGTCAGGTCTCCCCCCAGAGCACTGCGTACTGCAGAAACACACCCAGTTTTCATCCACGCAGGATGGCTTGGATGCCCCCTGCCCGTGCCCAGCCTCAGGCCCCTCCTCGGGTTGCCTCCCCCTGCAACCAAAGTTTCAGCTTGGCCGTCACCCCCTGCAGGAAGCATCCTTGACCTCCGCCTTGGAGGGCCTGGCACGCTTCACACACAGCACTCACCAGCCTGTTTCACACGCTCCAGCGCAGTAAGGGTGTGAGGGCAGCAGCACCTCCTCTCCTCCTCACCCCAGGGCCCAGGCTAAGGGTGCTCGGGAAGCATCAGCAAGCCATGCTGGGGGCTGTCAGGACCCTGTGGTTCTCAAAACCACATCACCCACCCCATGAGAGATCAGAGACATGGAGAGCACACACTGGCTGAAGTTCACAGTCCACCGAGGGTCACTACAGCGGTGCCGCTGACTCATCACACCCTCCCACACTGACTGTTCAGGTGGTGTATGCAGACACACGTGTACATATGTGGACACACGCATGCACACACACACACGCTTGAGGAAAGTCCTCTCTCTTGCTTAACTATTCTCAGCCCCACTGCATAACAGGTCTCCTAGTGGGGTCTGACTTCTGACACTTTCAGGGGCCCCTGTGACAGACACTCTAGTGCATCAACTCCTCACTTAAGAACAGCTCGAGAGAGGGCTTCCCTTTCACTGCACAACAGAAGCAGGCTCTTCACAGAGCTGGTTCCCTTTTCTTTCAGGTAATAACGCCCTCCACCTTCTTCAACTGGCCAGACGCCTGCGGGCTGCAATGCCCACGTCAAGCTGCTTGCAGAGGCCCTTCGTGAGGGTGAATGGGCACAGCACAGAGTTCACAGCAACCCACACCAGCGTCTGCTCCCGCTGGAGAAATGATGTGGGTGCTGGGGAGGAGCTTTGGCCCTGATGTGGCCATGGTGCACCCTCTGCCACCCCACCAGGACTTTCTGGGTGACCCTGCTGCACCCCTGCTGCTGATCTGGTTGGGAGGGTGCTCCCCCCGGGCTAGGCTTCTTGCATGGTCTCCTGTCTCACGAAACTCCTTTCTGGGAGAAGGGGAGGTGTCCCTGGCCAGGAGGAAAGGAGCCGTGAGAAGGCCGTCCCATCTCAGCATCTGCTCTGGGTTGGACTATGCTGCCCACCCCCAAATTCATGTTGACAACAATGCTCCCCCAAGGCATGGGGCTCACTCAACTCTGAATCCCGATGACCAGGGCAGGACCAGCCCACTCCATCCCTCCAAGTCCTTACCAGTTGTAGGTGTGGCCATCCTCTAGCAAGGGGAGCTCCTTGCCTCCCCCTGAATCTGGGCTCACCCTAGGGACTTGCTGAACTGAAAGAGTGCGGTAGAAATGACACGCTGGAATTTCTGAGGCTGGGTTATAGGAAGCCTCGTAGCGTCCGCTTGGGTCTCTCGGGACACTCTCGGGAAGCTCACTCTGGGGCAGCGCAAGCCACGCCGTGGGCCCTGCCTGAGGAGGTGCTACCTGCAGCCTGAGGAGCACCGAGACCCCAGACAGGAGAGCCGGGGCCATCTTGGAAGTGGGTCCTGCAGTTAATGCCACACAGATCAGACAAACTGCTCAGCTGAGCCCATCCCAAATGCCTCACAAAATCGTGAGCAATGTAAAATGGCCGATTTAAGCCACCAAGCCTTGGCTTGTACGGCGATGGTTGACCAAAACACTGACGACTTCTTCCAAGAGGCTCTAAGCAGCCTCACGGAGACATAGAGAAGTCCTGCCCCGCCTCACCCAGCACCGTCCAATCCCTACCTGCAGCCTGACTTCAGAGAGGATGAATGAACTAAGCTATTCAGGTCTATTTTAATAAGAAAATGTTTTTTAATTGGAACGTTTTGGAAATAAGATAACGCAATGTCTTCTATAGTTACTCATTTACACTGAAACGTGATGGGTAACTTTTAGGGCGTCTGCTTCCAGTCACTTTCCCCTGACTCCTTGATGTGATAATTCCTTCCATGAGATACAACCATTCTCCCAAGTGATGCGATGACGAGTATGTGCGTGCCTCTGGAGGGAAAAGGTCTACATCTCTCTCTGCTTGTGCCTCGGATGGGTTTTACAATAGACGTACCACCGACCCCGCCTCTTCACCAGGTAACAGTCCTTGCAGCGCTTCTTAAGGACAGTCTTGTTTTTGAACCCCAGCGCGGGCAGCAGGTGGGGCAGGAGGCCGGGTGAGAGAAGTGAGCGCACTTCTGCCCCGGGTTCCACAGCCACGGGGGCTGCACCTCGAAGGGATCCAAATAGAAACGTGGAGAGCGCTCGAGGCTTCACTGTGTGACGACTGAGATACAGCAGAGGGTTCACCATTTTCCTTATAAAAAGATTTGCCATGTTGTGGTGAATCTATGGGAGAGAGGAAAAAAAGTGTTAGAGCTTCTCCTGCGTTTCCACCTGCTCTTTAAGGCTTCCTTTTCTCTGTTGCACTGAGGCTTGGGAAGGCAAGGACCTCGGGGTCTGAGGGTGTTCCCATACCAGCTGCAGCCTCGACCTGAGCTTCAACACTGCCTTAATCAGCCAAGTGTGCCAGGAGAATAAGGGGCAGTGGACGGTGGCTTCCTTCCCTTTCCCGCCTGCTGCAAGTGTAGGTGAGTGTGCAAAGCCCCGCGATGTTGAGGAGCGGCTCACTTGGCTGGGAGGGAGCTTAAACTTAGGTCGCATCCCTTTCCAAACAGTCACACCAGGTCAAGGGCGGTTCAACTGATGAGCTCCTCCCACCAACTTTCCCCAGACCCAGGGACCCTCCCTCTGGCCAGTTTCGGGACAAACCCCCGAGATGGGGACCCCCCGGCCCCCGCTCGGGAAGGGCACGGAACTCTGGCAGCCCGGTCGCCCGCCCCTGCTTCCCCACGCGCCCCGGCCCTTAGGGTTCAGCGGCCCCGGCTGGGAAAAGCTGGGTCTGCAGGGCCCGGAGACCGCGGCACCGGAGCCGGCCCTGCGCGCGGGCTGTGGGGTCGCGTTCGGGAGCCGCCGGGTCTCCCGCCCCGGGGTCGCTGGACACCCCCTCCTGTCGGCCAAGTCGGGCGCCCATGGTCGGATCCGCACCTCCCCACCTTGGCCCTCTGAGACCGCCAGGCCCCGGCCCACGCTCCTCTGACCGCAGCCCACTCAGGGAGACATGCCCGAGGGTCCCAAGGTGGCCGGCCCCACCCTCTCGCAGCCCCCACTCTCAGGACACCCGGCACCCCTGACCTAAGAAGACGGCTCCCTTACCCGGCCGCGCGCTCTCACCCTGCGCCGACCCCTGCGTCTGCGCACTGGCACGCGGACGCTGCTGCCAGGAAGGAAGATGGCGGCGGGGGGGGGTCACGTGGCGTGCCCACGTCCAGTGCGGGGCTCAGAGTCGCAGCCGCGAGTGCGCAGGCGCTGGAGTGCGACGTATCACTCCCCGACCGCGCACTGCCTGCGGGCCACGGGGACAGCTGCGCTGTTCGGCTGGAGCACTCTCAGGGAAAAAAATGCAAAAACCAGGAACGAAAATGGATATCCGCAACGAAAAAGAAATTACAACCAATTAGACCTTAGAAAAAACTGGCAAATACCAATGTCAAAACAAACTGAGAAAGAGGACATGTTTTTAAGTGGACAGGAGAAATGTAAACAGGCTCCGGGAAACGAGTGGAGACGGGCAGTAGTTTCAGCTGGTTACAGCTGTTTTTCCCAACATTATGAAAAACTTCGGACATAGAGAAAAAGGGAAAGAATTGTACGGTGAACACCCATATACTTGCCACTTAGATTCTACACTTAGCTGGCTTATCCCTGCCTTTTCAGGTATCTACCCGTAACTCCCATCACCCTTCCTTTTTGTGTGTGTCCGGGTGAGTTGCAGACGTGGCTGCGTCCACCCCGCGCTCCCTGCAGGCCCCAACGCTTCATCGCAGTGCCCACTTTTTCCACCTCACCCGGCGAACACCGGGCGGGCCGCTGAAGTTTATCAGCTCCAGGACAAATCTGCCTCTGACCACCACGTTTGCTGGGACATCTTTGGGACCGGAGGTTTTTACGTGCATTCTTGTTTCTCCTGCCTTTCCCCCTCTTCATCATCTTCCCCGCCATTCATCCATCTCTAGTGTTTTGTTCTTGGAGTCACGTGGTCCTCAGGCTCTGACCACAGCAAAATTAAAGCTGGATGCTGGAGCGTTAAGCTGCGATTTATACCCAAGTCAGCTCTAAGCAAAACGGGCCTTTTTAGAGGCTGTATTTGCATGCTGTAAAATCAACTGGTGTACTAGGCTTTGTTGCAGAAATCCCCCAAATATACGTTTCCTCCGCGGCTCCCCATAACCACACACAGGAACGCTTGCCTTGAACGAAGAGAATGCACTTCCAGTCTCTTCTGCTAAGCAGTTGACTCCTTCACCCAATAACTTTGATATTTAAACGTCTCATGATTATCGGTTACCATAAAATATAAACAATGTATTTTCAGTTTACATCCTCCCCTGCCTGTCCGCTAAATAAGAACCACTGGGTACTCCTAATCGCTGAAGGTTTCGCACACCATTGCCTGCCTCATCAGGGCCCTAGCTCTAGCCTGCGGCTGCAACTCCGTGATGCTGCACCTGCCGGCGCAACGAGGCCGCTTAACTTTTAGGCCATTGATGAAAAGTCAAACAAGTGCACAGTACTTGGTGTAATCAGGGGCATTTTTAGAGAGATACCTGGGATGAAAACAGGTGACCACCTGAATCAGAGAGCAGTTCCGGCGCACCCTCTGCCCCGACCCGCGCGCGCTCCCCAGGGCGAAATAAATACCGCGGGTTTGGCGCCGCCAGAAGCCGTGCGCATGCGTTGGCGCTAAGCGGGACGTTGCGCCGGGTCAAAGGCCAGCGGCTCAAAATGGCGGCGGCGATGACCTTCTACCGGCTGCTGAACCGGTGGGGCGAGGCGGCGCGGAACCTGCGCCTGGGCGCCAGGTGTTTCGGGGTGCGGGTCTCGCCGACTGGGGAGAAGGTCACGCACACTGGCCAGGTAACGGCCGCTCTGTACAGGATGCCCCTTCCTCCGGCCGCACCTCGGGCGGCTGGTGGCGGTGGGCTCGCCGGACATCCGCGGCCCTGGTTCTGCGCCTGCAGCGCAGGTCGTGGTAAGGTTGTGCTTCTGTCGCTCACGCGCCGGGGAGGACGCCCGCGAGTCGGGACGGTGGCGGCAGTCTGTAGCGGTGGGTCTCGTCCTTCCAGGGCCTGCGGGCTCTGGAACGGGAAGTCTCCCCAGCGGGCAGCACTTGCTGTGGACTGGCTGCCTATAGGCGATCTGTGGCCGCCGATTCTTTGGGTCAGAACGTTTAGAATTTGTGTAATATTCAATAATAAATTTTAGTAACCTGAGAAGTCGGTTGTAGTCCAAGGCACAAAAAAGCCCTAAGCCAAAATGAAGAACAAAGGTACCTGTGTATACTGGAATGTGCCCTAGTAGATTTAATGGGGGGATATTAAAGCTCTCAGGCCATATGCCAAAGAAGGTTGGGGGCGGTTCTCCTCGGTCAGGATTTGTCTCTCCTCCTTAGCTCCACCTTCCCGGGCTATGTCTCTGTGCTGCTCTCTGATCCAGGTGATCACCCGTTTTCATCCCAGGTATCTCGCTAAAAATGCCCCTGATTACACCGAGTACTGTGCACTTGTTTGATTTTTCATCAATGGCCTAAAAGTTAAGAAAAACACTTTCCTGTAATATTTATGATTGATATGAAGTGATTTTCAGAATTAGGCCGTAAAAATCACACATGGTCTTTTTGTTTTTTTCCAGGTTTATGATGATAAAGACTACAGGAGAATTCGGTTTGTAGGTCGTCAGAAAGAGGTGAGTAAAAAATCTAGTGAAGAGAGGTAAGCTTTCCTAAAACTTTCATGTAACCAACAAGAAATAAAAATTAATATATAAGATTTAAATAAATTTTTCCCATGTTGCAAGCACCCTAACAGTTCTGGATGGGGCTCTATCTTTCTTATAATATTAATTATGTCTATTTCTGACTTGTTTCCCCCTGAAATACATAACATTGTAGCCATAGTTCTCGTTTACATATAAATGGAAGTGATCTTTTTTAAAATTTTTTGTCCCTTATTCTCCTGAGACTCAGATTTAAGTAAATCATATCAACTTTAAAAAGTTACTCTTTTAACCACCTGGAGGTGTGTTTTTTATAGTTTTCACCAAATCAATTAGTATGAATTTTTTCAGGGACTTAACACTGACGAGCTGAAAGTGGCACGTGAGTTTTTCTTCCCTTAGTGGGTCTGTTAGCTCTACACATCGTAAGGTAGATCAGTTCAGATGCCTGTGAGTGACCACTGGAGAAAGAATGTTGAAATTAGAGTCCTTCTGCCTAAATCAGCCTGTTTTTTTTTTTACCTGACTCCTTCTCTAGCACTCATGTCTATGAGCTCCTGAATTCTTAATTAGATCAGGCATGCCTCCATGTTTCCTGAATTTGCTTCCTGAAGGATGCTGTGAAGCGTCCTTCACAGCCACCTTATTCATTCTTTTTCCCACTTTGGTTAGCCTGGTGATTCTTCTTGTTAACACTATAGCTATCCCTAAATCATGTATTTTCCCTTCTCCTTCAATCTTGGTTACGTTATCCATTCCCGGTGTGTAGTTTTTGTACTTCTATTCCAGAGCTACAGGGCATTCCAGAAAAGCTCACATGATCATGAATTGACTATAAATTCACATTCTCAAAATTCAGCTGGTTCACTGTTGTGTGGTTTGATGGGTGGGTGTCAGAAAAGTTTGTTTTACAGTGGTTGATTATTTGGCAATGCCGCTTGAGTGTTGGGTTGAGAAAGAGCCTGAGGCCTGATCCACATTCAGTGAAAGAGTGTGCCATGATTGATTAGTGATGTCTACCAGGATCATGGTGGTGGAGAGGGGCTTGTGTCTGGTGGGTTTACCTCTCGGAGTAGAAGCCGTGTGGACTTGCAGTCTAAAAATTGTGAGGTCGAATCACAGCATGGGTTCAGTTTTCTCATTTGTGAAGTGGAACCGTGTGAATATTTTTAATCGAATTGTAAGCCTCCAGTGATATCACACTGTCAGTTGTCGAGTAAGTGGTGCATAGGGTAAGTCCTCCTTCTCTCCATCCTCAGAAACCCTTGTCTGTTTGTTGTTTGAATTGTTAGTGTATTCCCAGTAGAAGCGTCTGTTCCACGTGCCACATTCTCCAATGCTGTATCGCAGTGATTCACACAAAAGAGCTCATGGCATTGCGAATGGGACATTTCTTCTGTGTGCAGGCTGCCCTGGGCATTCTTGTTAGGTATACGAACTTGACATTTGGAAGGTGGAAACCGATGGATGTTGAGAGGATTCACAGGCCATTTGATTTCTTCTGGCAGTGATCGTGGAGAAGGGGAGGTTTCTCCTAGTGTGGATGCGGTATGGTTTCTTTTGGTGGTGACCGTGGAGAAGGGGAGAAACCGATGGATGTGGGGAGGGTTCGCAGGCCCTTTGGTTTCTTTTGGCAGTGACTGTGGGGAAGGAGGTTTCCTGGGCATCGATGGGTGGTTGTTACTGAGGTAGTGGATGGACTCTACATCCTTGCTTTGTGGGTGTTATGGCAGGGTTGTGAGGACAACGTAGGAGCCCCAGATTGAGCAGTTCCGGAGCAGATTGGTCCTGAAGCCCTTGGGCTCATTCATGCAATCTGGCCCCCAGCCCAGCTCCCTATCTCAGCTCTTGCAGTGATGAAGCAAGTATGCAGGTCCCTGTCACAAACGCCTCTCTGCTGAACATTCTTTGTGTAGCTTCTGGTTTCTGGTTGGTGTAGCACAGGGTAGTGGGAAACAACTTAAACCAAACAGAATCAGGATTGGCAAAGCCAGTGAGGGTGGGTACGGGAGAGTGTGATAGTAGTGTCTGTGACCGGCAGCTCACCCAGGGCGTCCTGGTTGTGACCTCAATGCTCCAGCTGGTGCAGCCTCCAGTGCCTTCCCCCATTCAGCATCCCGAGTGTCCAGGGCACGTCTTGGCCTCACACCTTGGAGGTTCAAGGCATGTTTATAACATGATGAGTGGGCATCCTGCCCAAGCTTTCCTTCTTTCAACACAAATTGGGTGTTTAGTACTGTTTTTAGTAGTAGTTGTTTGGCTTCTGAGAAACTTAATTTTTTGGAACACTTTTAGATTTACAGAAAAACTGAAGAAAGGAGAGTTTTCACAGCCCCCCCGCTCAGTTTCTGCTGTTTACTGCCATCTCTCGTTAGTGTGCTGCCTGTGTGTCACAGTTGATGAGCTGATACTCATACATTATTACTAACTCAAGTCCACAGGTTCACTCTTAATGTTGTATGTTCTAGGGTTTGGATGGATGTGTAATGACATATATTCACCGTGACAGTGTTGTACCGAGTTCACTGCCCTAAAAATCCTCTGTGCTCTGCCTGTTCATCCCTCCCTCTTCCCAACCCCTGGCAGCCCGTGATCGTACTGTCCTCTAGTTTTGTCAAGTAATACTTTAAGAAATAAACTGGGCCAGGCACAGTAGGCTTATGCCTGTCATCCCAACACTTTGGGAGGCCAAGGTGGGCCGATCACTTGAGCCCAGGCATTCAAGACCAGCCTGGGCAACATGGTGAAACCCTGTGTCTACAAAAAATATAAAAATTAGCCCAGCATGGTGGCACATGCCTGTAGATCGAGCTATGTGGGAGGCTGAGGGGGGAGGGTCATTGAGTCTGGGAGGTTGAGGCTGCAGGGAGCAGAGATCATGCCACTGTACTCCAGCCTGGGCAACAGAGCAAGACCCTATCTCCAAAAAAAAAAAAAAAAAAAAAGAAAAAATAAACTGAATCTGAACTTCACCTGTAGAACAAGCATAGCAGGAAGCTAGATAATTGAGCTGGTCTTTGCAGAAAAAAACTGGAAAGTATCTCTGTGTGGCTCCTGCCCACCTTTGACCGGGGGTACCTGCAAAGGAATCCATGGCCCCTGGGCCTGTGACGGGCCTTCCTGTGAGGAGACTCCTCACGTGCTAAAGAATGTGCCAGCCACCCCCAGCCAGAAGTCAGGCCTCACATGGTCCTGGAGCAGGTGGCACTCTGGGGCCACATGAGTCAGATGGGGGGCTGGAATGCACTTGGAAGTGACCAGGTATTTCTCTACTGTTGATGGAAATATTTTCATTGCTTTATAGTCATACAAGTAAAAGCAGATATGACTTGTCCTCTAATAGAAGGGATGACTGGGGGAGGTCTGCAGTGAGGTGTGGTAATAATAATAGCAATAACAACAGCCTGGTAGCCAGGTACTTGGCGACATCATTTGCTTTTTCGGTTAGAAGCTGGGGCTGCCCTGCCTGGCCGCATCCGGGTTCAGGCTCCTGCGCTGATGGGCTTATGAGGGCTGTGTGCTTCAGTGACTTAGCTCGTAGGCTCGTGGGCATTGAGTCCACGATGAGGAAAGGCTTGGAGCAGTGCCTGTTCCAGGGAAGCCTCTAGTGTGTGTTCACCTTACTCTGCTGCTGCCTTCACAATCACCATGAGGGCTGGCTTCACTTTTAGATTTTTTTTAAATACTGAAGTTAAACGTTAGTGTCCATACACAAGGTCTTTACTTTTAGTTTTTGTAAAGAAGGAATTAGGCAGCAAACCCAGAACATCAGGAGGCTGGGATCCCTTGAGTGCAACTCTGTGCCGCCCCTCTCCACCTGTGTGTGTCAGGAACATGGAACAGCTGGGGGGCTTCAGCTTGTGCCTTCATCTGCCTGCCAGTGGGATGGATTCTGTCTTCAGATGCTTGGCAGGGTGGAGTCACTCCCCGACCCGCACAGCCCACAGCTGGGCGTTTGGGTCAGAGCGAGATTCTGCACGTTTTCTGAGACACCTAGGCTGGCAGGGTTGAGTCCAGTTGTGACCCTGTGACCTCACCTGCCTGGCCCTCAGTTCTTCAGTAGCAGGCTTCAAGGTGTGTGGTGCCACCAGGATTAGGAGCAGTTGCACGCGGTGCTAATGTCTACCTGGCGTGCTGTTTTGTTGCGATAACGTGAAGTTTTATCCTTCTGAGAAGAGTGTGTGTAGATTTTGTTAATGGAAATAATTGAGTAGTGCTCACGAGAGAGGAAAACTACCAAGACCCTCCAAACAGAAAACAAGCATGGGTGACGGCGTGGAGCGACTGAAACTTTGTGCCTTGCTGCTGGGAATGTAAAATGGCGCAGCCGTGAAGGAAAACAGCGTGTGGGTTCCTCAAAAAGTTGAAACTAGGACTTCCATCCAATCCAGCGGTTCCACTTCTGTGTGCCCAAAAGAATTGAAAGCGGGGTCTGGGGTACACTCGTGTCATAGCAGCATTATTCATTATAACTAAAACCTGGAAGCAGTTTGGGGGTCCATTGTCAGCTGAACGGATAAGCAAAATGTGATCTGTCCATGGACAGTGGAATATTATTCAGCCTTAAGGAAGAATGCTTGACATGCCCCACAACATGGATAAGCCTGGACGACATTGCCCTCAATGAAGTGAGCCAGTCGCAGAAGCAGACTGCGTGATTCCTCTAACACGAGGGACCAGAACAGTCGCTTCTTAGAGGTACTGTGTGAGGTACTAAGAGGTACTGTGTGAGGAACTTAGAGGTACTGTGTGAACACTGCGTGATTCCTCTAACAGGAGGGACCAGAACAGTCACTTCTTAGAGGTAGTAAGTAGTTGGTGGTTGCCGGGGGCGGGGGGTGAATTTGGAGTTAGTGTTGAATGGAAATGGGGTTTCAGGTTAGGAAGGTGGAAGGTTCTGGAGATGGGTGGTGGTGATGGTTGCACAATAATGTGAATATACATGGTGTCCTTAGAAATGGTAAAGATGGCAAGTTTTATGTTATGTGTATTTTACCACAATAAAAAAAAAATTGAGAGGGAAGGGGCTTCAGGCCCATGCAGGAATCAACCAGAGGTTCCTCCCTGAGGCTTCTGTGGCTGGTGTCGCTCATTCTTAATTCTCCCAAGAGGCCGGCAGGGCAGGGCGCACTCGGGCGGGGAAGCAAGTGAGACTGAGGCTGGGCCCATGCGGCACCTCCAGAGGCTCTGCACACCTATGGTGGTAACTTGTGTTATCACCCAGGACAAGCGCACTCCTCAGATCAGCAGTGGAAGAGACTTGTGACATCTTTTGTCCACATTGAGCCGTCTCTTGAGGCCAGCGCAGCACCACCCGAACCATGCTGGCTCTCGTGCGTGCACACACACGCTGCTGGTCACAGGAGGGATGCCAGAGAGCTGAGAGGGAGTGCTGAGGTACCCAGGGGTCAGTAGTTGCAGGAAGCAGCCACTATTCCTAGGACATGGGGGGCAGGAGGAAGAGGTGGCGTCACCAGGAGGAAGCTGTGAAAGTGCCCTTGTGGTGCTGCCGGAGTTCCAGGTGGGAGACAGGACTGGGAGTCGGGGATGGGTGCTAGGGTGAGGCCCCCAGCCAGACAGTGGTGGCTGAGAAGGTCCTCCGTGAGAGGAAGATTGAATTGAGGGGCCTCGGAATTCCACCCTCCGCCTTTGCAGGTCATCTGGTTGGTGGCAGAGGCGGAGCTCTGTGCTTGCTTTCAGGTTCATCCTTAGAGGGTTTAAGAGGGGAGGTTTTCCTGAGTCTCTCTTGTCTTGAAGCAACCTGGGTGTCCTTTAGGGGGTGTTTGAGACGCGGGCGGTGCGGTGTGTGCCATGGCTGCTCTCCAGAGCTTTTGTGTGGCTTCCTGCTTCTGCGTGCTCCTCCTCCTGAGCTTCCCTCCCAAATACGCCATCTTTATAGTGGAGTGAAGGCAATCGGATTTTAAAAGAAATCTTCTGGATGGATAAGAACCGTGGGTCTTTGCTTCCTTTAGAAAGGCTTGGACTGTCAGAAATAATGGTTATAAAGTGAGGTTTATTTATCCCAGGACCCAGAGGAAAATAGTTGGAACTATGAATTCATGAGCCCCAGGTTCACATGCCGGTGGCTTTGTCGGTGAGCCGGCGAGATGGGCTTTATTTCCTCCCTCGTGCAGCTCCCTGGCTTCCTCTTTGCTTCTCTATGGTGTCTTGTGTCTTGTGGTTCTTTCTCTTCCAAGGCACTGGCAAAGTTAGTCACTGGATTCCAGCACCCTCAACTAGGATTCCAGCACCCTCAACCGGATTCCAGCACCCTCAACCGGATTCCAGCACCCTCAACCGGATTCCAGCACCCTCAACCGGATTCCAGCACCCTCAACCGGATTCCAGCACCCTCAGAGCAAGTTTGAACATGCACAGACAGCCCAATTGTGGTTTTCAGAGCAGATTCCAGCATCCTCAGAGCAAATTTGAACATGTTGTACAGACAGCTGCATTGTGGTTTTCAGAGCAGATTCCAACATCCTCAGAGCAAGTTTGAACATGCACAGACAGCCCAATTGTGCTTTTCAGAGCAGATTCCAGCATCCTCAGAGCAAGTTTGAACATGTTGTACAGACAGCTCAATTGTGGTTTTTAGAGCATTTTCTATGAAGTTACCTAGTTGAAAAATTAATTTGAATGAAAACTTCAGTTTTGCCTGTGATTTAAGAATTATGTAGACATGTATACACACGTTTAGCTAAAATAATTATTGGTGTTAATGTTAAGAATGCCTGATGTTCTAAATAATTGAACTGAGCTTTTACTTTATCTTAAACCTTGATTTTAAATGTCCATGAATGGGGTCGGTTATTCTACAGAGCGTCGATGATCCAGCTGGCGGATGTTTCCCTTTTGCGTTGGTTTTGATGCTGTGTCACAGAATCACATATTTGATGTTTTATCTTTAATAGATGTAATCTCAGTTTGACATAATAGGACTTTCACTCCTAAAGATTTAAACCTACGTATTTTTATGCCCAATCATTTGATCATCAAGAGGTCAGTGGAAAGAGTGTTTCCTATTTTTGATGTTAGTGATGGGCGAAGGACTCATTTTACAGTGGTTGGACACTTCACTGTGTATGATGTGCCCTGTGCTTAACAAGAGATGGCGTGCGGGCTGCCGTGACGGTTCTCCGTTGATTCCCTCGTGAAGTGCAGCAGCGCTCTTGAGTTTTTCTCACCTTTCCCCAGGTGAAAGCGGGTGAGAATGGAGCCTTGAGTCTGAACCCGGAGCGGGGCTCTGTGTCGTGGCTGGGTGTGTTCACCGCCGGAGCTTGTGTGTGTGAACCCGGAGCGGGGCTCTGTGTCGTGGCTGGGTGTGTTCACCGCCGGAGCTTGTGTGTGTGAACCCGGAGCGGGGCTCTGTGTCGTGGCTGGGTGTGTTCACCGCCGGAGCTTGTGTGTGTGAACCCGGAGCGGGGCTCTGTGTCGTGGCTGGGTGTGTTCACCCCCGGAGCTTGTGTGTGTGAACCCAGAGCGGGGCTCTGTGTCGTGGCTGGGTGTGTTCACCGCCGGAGCTTGTGTGTGTGAACCCGGAGCGAGGTCTGTGTCGTGGCTGGGTGTGTTCACTGCTGGTTCTTTGTATTCCTGCGGTTGCACTGAGCTCCTGGAGCCAGACGTTTGCTGGTGATGGGCGGCAGGGTCGCCCTTGAGCTGCACACTAAATGACGGGAGGGCATCCCGCGTCAGTCAGCAGTGTCGAGGCGTCAGCAGCCCTCCCTACAGGGAGGTGGCCGGTCTCTTTGACTGCCGTGATCGGGGCCTGGCAGTTTGTTAGTGCGGCCTTTGTGACACGTTGTCACTTAAGCAGACACCATATTATTTACACCATAAGGCTTAATTTGTATGGTTAGTTGCATCGCCTGCAGCAGGGGTGAGCAGAACATTGCTCACTCCAGAGCCCGCTGTAAGGCGCTGGGACAAGGCGAGCCGCCGGGCCGGCAGCAGAGGCTTGTGTTGCAGGAGCGTGTGGAACAACCTGGGCGGCGCCACACAGCTCAGGCCTTTGCTTTAATGTGGCTTCATTTTCCGCTAATGAAGATCTTCAAGGAAAAGCTTTACACAATGGTCATCTGTAACTGACAGAACTTCTTGTAAAATAAACCTTTCCGAAACGTATTTGTGAGGGAGAGTGGTGCCCTGCCTCGCACTGCGTGTGTGTTCTTTGTGACTGTGTGGCATTGAATGGGCCTCTGGCCTCCAGAAATGAGTGATTTTGTGATGAGCCCTGTTGCTGCCTCCACTCTGGGGCGGGGACGCTGTAGAAGGAGCGCAAAGTTTCAGGCTGTGCCATTAAGCAGGGGAACCCCAGGAGCAACGTCCGAGGCAGAGGGTTGTGTCATGCTTGGTGGGGCCGGCCCTCCAGGAGGGGACACGCAGGTAGACCCACATCCCTGGGCTTTGAGGCCTGCTGCGGGTGTAGAGTTGAGTCCCTTCCCTCTACATGCAAGGATACCAGCACTCTACTTCCCATAGCTTCCCGGTTCTTCGTGCCTTGTTTTCCTGGCACTTACTCATTGACTGTTCCCAGGGGCAGCTGAAAGGGGCTGGCTCATTCCAGAGTCGGAGGAAATCAAGGCACGTCCCCTTTCCAGGTTCCCAGATTTCCCATCGTGAGCATCATCAAATACATTATTTGCCAAGCCAAGATGTTTTAATTGCTTTTTAAAAAACGTAAATTCTGTGAAACAGAGGGAATGGTCGAATGATTCCCTTTTCCCATGTACCCAGGCAGTCAGTTTCAACAATTACCAACCGAAATAGTTGTTGGAGGGGCCAGTCTGGCTCAGCTCCTCTAATCGTTGTCGGAGGGGCCAGTCTGGCTAAGCTGTGCTAATCGTTGTCGGAGGGGCCAATCTGGCTCAGCTCCGCACTGCCTCTCCCCCAGCCCCCAGCCCCCAGCCCCCAGCCCCCAGCCCTTGGTAACGTTGACGTGAATCTTTGACGTCATGTTACTGAGTCTAAATTTATCTGTGTGTAAGTTGACCCTTGAACAACATAGGTTTGAACCGTGTGAGTCCACTTAAGTGGCTTCTCTTTCGCCTCTGCCACCCGAGACAGCAGGACCAACCCTCCCTTCCTCCTCCTCAGCCTGCTCCATGCGAAGATGATGAGGATGAAGACCTTTATGATGATCCACTTCCACTTAATGAAAAGTCAGTTCATTTTCTCTTCCTTGTGATTTCCTTCATTGCATTTTCTTCCTTTAGCTTACTTTATTATAAGAATTCAATATATAATACTTGTAACATACAAAATATATGTTAATTGACCGTTTATGTTATTGGCAAACATTCTGGTCAGCGTCAGGCTATGAGTAAATTGTGGGGGAGTCAAAAGTAATATGCAGATTTTCAACTGCATTGGGGGTGGTTCCCCCAACCCCTGAGTTGTTCAGGGATTAACTGTACCTTCAAAAGATACTAACATTTGGATTTTACAGGGAAGTAAAAAAAAAATCAAAATAACAAAATGTATTAACATGACAACAATATAATTATCACACCTTAAAAATTATAATTTCTTTAAGTTAAATATCTAAGTGGTGTTAAATATTCTTGATCATGCGTGTTTTTAAAAATGTTACAGTGTGACTCCGAGCCCAAGTAAGTTCCTACATGCAGCTGTTGGTGTCTCTTATGTCTCTTTTAATCTGTAGGTTCCCGTCGGTCTCCCACTCTCTTTTTCTCATTGGAAAATTTTATTTGTTAAAGAACCTGGGTCATTTCCTCTGTAGAGTCACCCACAGCTGGATGGATTCTACTGACCGCATCACTCTAGTGTTGTTGAACATGTCTCTTGTCTCTGCATGTTTTGGAAATTAGTTGGATCTCAAGGCTTGATCGGATTGAGGGTCAGTGTTTTGTTCCTGGTGAGACTGCTACATAGGTGATGTGTCTTTCCATCAGGAGGCACATAATATAATTGGTTCTGGTTGTAGTAAGAGACTTTGATCATTATCTCTTACATCTGTGATTTCATAAGGGGTTGTAAAATGATGATATTATCTATCTTATTAGGTTGAATACTTATATCAAAAGAAACCTTGGTGCTGAGGTAAAGTTTCTGTAGGAAAATCAGAAGAAATACTTGATTCTTTCCGTTTATTTACCAGTCTTTAATGGGCTGATTTTCTGGTTTCTGTTTGTTTTATGTTGCTATAACAGAATTCCTGATAACTGGATAATTTATAAGGAACAGAGGTTTATTTCTTACAGTCTGGAGGCTGGGAAATCCAAGGTTGAGGGCTGTCTCTGGTGAGGGTGGAAGGTGGAAGGGCCGGAGAGTGTGCATGAAGGGGACTGAACTCCTCCTTCTACCAGGAGCCCGCCCACCACCTGTGAGGGCAGCCAGAATCCCTCATGAGGCAGAACCCTCGTGACCTCAGTACCTCTGAAGGCCCCGCCCTGTCTCTCAACACTGTTGCATTGACTATTCAGTTTCCAACAGAGGAACTTTGGGGGAGCACATTCAAACCATAGTACCTAGTAAGGTAATTAATGAGTTTTTAAAATATGTTTATGAAATCATGAGTGTAAAAGTTTGTGTTTCCCCATTTTGCAGTTATAATCCCCTTGTCCCTCCAATTTCCTGTATCCCAGATTATCCCATGTGGCAAATTTCCCCGGGTTGACTCCTCTTTTGACACAACCTTAGTTGCCTTAAAAGCTTCCCTGACTTGTGCCACAATCCAGTGTCTGAAGTTCATCCTATAACATTTCCTGTCCTGGACCCAGAATCAGTCATTTTTGAAAGAATCCAGTCCCTTCCCTTCGGTGTGAAATGGTGTTTAGAGACCACCATGTGGGCAGCAGGGGTCCTCATTGCCGCTGAGTTAATCATGGTCCTGGGGATGGAGCTAGAAAGGGTGTGTGTAGGCCGGGCGCAGTGGCTCACGCCTGTAATCCCAGCACTTTGGGAGGCCGAGGCGGGCGGATCACCTAAGGTCAGGAGTTCGAGAGCAGCCTGACCAACATGGTGAAACCCCGTCTCTACTAAAAATACAAAAATTAGTCGGACGTGGTGGCAGGTGCCTGTAATCCCAGCGACAGGCTGAGGCTGAGGCAGAGAATTGGTTGAACCTGGGAGACGGAGGTTGCAGTGAGCCAAAATCGCGCCACTGCATTCCAGCCTGGGCGACAGAGTGAGACTCTGTCTCAAAAAAAGAAAAGAAAGGGTGTGTGTGAACATCAGACACGGGATGAGTCACACTGATCCTTCCAAAACTCAGTTCAGGGTTACAAGACTTCTGCTGAACCAGTGAGCTGACCTCTCTAGTTCCTTCCCCACACTGAAAATCCTGATTTTTCAATGATAATTTCATTTGCTTTGGAAGCGGTTTTATTCTTAAGGTGTATCCTGTTGGAAATGTTCCTGTTACTCTCTTAAAGTTTTTGGGAATTCCTTAGGTCCATTTGTCTCCTTTAAAAGTTTAGTTTTGTAACTTTGAAACATGTAAAATATAGTCTCAGAGTCAGATTTATAAAACTTGGAAGAAAGTAACGATCGTGCTCGCGTCCTCCTTCCTTTCCACCTCACAGTAGTAACTGTTCAATGCTTTCTCCTTTGGATTTCATGTAAATAAGTGAATATGTAGGCGGACCCCTGGTATTTCCCACATGGATGAGTGGAAGCCTTCTGTCCACTTACCCACTGCCTGGTGTCTCCACGTAGTCCTGTGTCCTCCTTCACCTCATCGCGGTATTATGGAGACACCTTTTTCGTTCCATTTTGATTGTAACTGAAAGCAACAGCACACAAGCAGGACGTGAAGTTACCAGAGTCTTTCCTGCACATGCCTGTGAGTCATAAATGACCAGGTGGAAGACACAGCGGATGAGGAGACCCAGTGTACGGTAGCAGCAAAGAAGAGAAAACACTTAGGAACGACCTAACCGACATTCAGGACCTCTGTGGCCCAAGGGGAAAGCCGGAAGGACATTGTTGGTCTAACGGGTTGCAGCGCTAGTGGCATTTTTGGCATTTTAGATAAATCTATTCCATCAGTATCATGTTTCCTGAGGTGGATAACTGCATGGCGGTTCTGTGAGAGAATGTTCTTATGAAATGCACATGGGAGCCTGTGAGGGACAGGCCCGAGCAATACAAATGCCCTCAGGTGGGACAGAACGATGTGGTGGGGAGAAGAGGGCATGGCAGAGCCCATGGGGCACCTGTCAGCGTTTGCTGAGTCCACGGGGACAGAAGGGAAAGCCTCTGTGCTGCTCTGGTTCTTGCAGCGCCTCTCCAAGTTTGGAACTTTATTCCAGTGAAAAGTAAATGTGTGTGTAGGCCCTGAATTTAACAATCTGTGAGTCATGAAGGTCTACAATGATAATAGTTAAATGAAGCATGCACCATAGATCATGCTGATGGTACATGAATTTGTGTGTGGTGGGTTAAATTGTATGTAGTTAGCAAGTTTGTGTATTTGTTTACGTAAGTTTTTCTTCTTGTTCCAGGTGAATGAAAACTTTGCCATTGATTTGATAGCAGAGCAGCCCGTGAGCGAGGTGGAGACTCGGGTGATAGCGTGCGACGGCGGTGGGGGAGCTCTTGGCCATCCAAAAGTGTATATAAACTTGGTGCGTAGCCAGCCACCCGCGCACATGTTAGGGTGGCCTGCTCGTCCTCATACTCCCCTTCATTCCCAATGCCTGTTCTTTCTGCCCTCTTCTCTACCTGCTCCCAAGGCGGCCCTTACGGGGTTCACACTGCTGGCACATTCACCCTACAGCGCCACACTACAGGACCTACATATAGCCACATGTCCGAAAACCCCCTTTCAACTGTGAAGTGGTGGGTGGCGTGTTTCTCTTCTCAAACGCTCAGGCGTCTTTCCTCTCTGGGCCCTTCTCGGTTTGGTCATCATCTTAGCTCAGGCTGCCACACACAGCACCGCAGCACCGCAGGCTGGGGTCGAAAACAACAAACACATTTCCCACAGCACTGGAGGCTGCAGCCCAAGACCACGGTGCCACTCTGTTGGTTCCTCCTGGGGCCTCGCTCCGGGGCTTGCAGATGAGGTCTCCTCCCTGTGTCTTCACAGGGCCGTCCCTCTGTGGGAGACTCCTCATCCCCTCTTCTTATAAGAGCACCAGGCAGATTGGCTCAGGGCCCCTATGTGACCTCAGTTTACCTTCATCACCTCTTTAAAGGCCCCATCTCCAAACACAGTCACATCGGGGGTTAGGACTTTTGGGGACACATGGTTTATTTTGTAACAATCCCTATGTAATCTTTTATGCCTGTTGATGAGTGTCATATACAGGACCATTGAGAAAAAAAGAACACAGGACTAGAGAAAGAGACCATGGGCTGAAGCTGGGATGTGCAACTGAGGTGCAGAGTGGGAGGGAGGCTGCCGCAGAGCACTCAGGGGCTCAGGCGGCTGCTGTCCCGGGGTGCAGGGAGAGGGGGAGGCCACCGACTGTGGCACACTCAGGGACTCAGGCAGCTGCTGACCTGGGGTGCAGGGAGGGAGGGAGGACACCGACCGTGGAGCACTCAGGGACTCTGGCAGCTGCTGGGCTTGGTGTTCTCCCCAAAGCAGAGTCCTGGTTAAGGGACTTTAACTTTGTTAGAGCTGACATTTATTAAAAGCTGTCATTATCTTGTTGCCTGTCCTGAAAAGGGGACAGTGTAACAGGCATAAATGGTTAAGCAGCCTAGAGTGGGACTGGGCACCCAGCATGTCCCCTCCTGGGCTCCAGCCCTGTGAGCCGAGCCTGGGTGTGCCTCACGGTCCTGTGCAGCACCCACCACCTGCTCCAGGCCGCTGAGGTGTGGGGAGTGAATGGAGCTGCAGACCGACAGTGATGTCCCTGGGGGTCCTAGGGGATGGCTGCGTAACCTGGGGTGGGAGCCTGAGGCCAGGGGCTTTAGTCAGGCTGGAACCGAGATTGACAGTCTGCATTCTTCCTTTAGTAGTAACTGTGTATTTTTATGTTTGTGACAGTCTGTTTCAAGTTTTATACATACATTTTCAATGCTTAATATCCAGATTTGAAATAGAATATGGAAATACGACATCATTCCTTTTGAATTTTTTCAGGACAAAGAAACAAAAACTGGCACGTGCGGTTACTGTGGGCTCCAGTTCAGACAGCACCACCACTAGAGCGTGTGGCACGCTGGGGGTCCTGCAGCGTCCTGTGAGCATTTCCACAGGGAAGCTGAGCGCGTAAAGCTCGCTGGTTCTGTGCGAAGGCTATTCCTGGTGCTGAATAAAGGGTGTTGCTGTCAAGGCTGACGGTTTGTGAGTTTGTTTCTTTCATAGGCTGGGCTTTGGAAGTGAACACCCAGCAGTTTGTGAGTTTGTTTCTTTCATAGGCTGGGCTTTGGAAGTGAACATCCAGCAGTTTGTGAGTTTGTGTCTTTCATAGGCTGGGCTTTGGAAGTGAACATCCAGCGTGGACGTGGGTAGACATGTGAGGAAGCAGTGCCTGCTCCAGGGAGCCTGAGCTGCCTCCTGCCGGCCGCTGCCTGCCTTACCGGCTGCTTCTGTATGTCTCCTCTTATCCTTGGGGCCACGTGGGCTGCAGGAACGGGCGAGGGCAGGGGAGGGAGAAGGAGGAGTGCCTCTTGTTTTGCAGATGCAACTGTGCTTCAGAGAGCCGAGGTGGCTCTTGAGGTGCACAGTGAAGGAGGGCACCCAGGCCTCACCTGGTCCTGTGGGAAGGTCAGCCTCTCTCCTGTCGCTGGCCTGCAGAGCTGGTCTATCCCTCCGTCCTAGTCCCTATGTTGAAATGTCAGATCTTAAAACCCAAGAATTTAAGCACTGGTTTGAAGGTATCGAAAGTCACGTACTGGCCACATTAAGGGCAGTCTATGTTTTTAAAAGAGTAAGGATTATAATGTAGTGTAACACAAAAATAAAAGTAGATTTTGAGGGAAGAGAAAGGAGTCTTGCTAGAATGATCCAGGAGTCTGGCCCATGAGTAACGGGAATTCCAGAGGAGGAAATACCAGAGCAGAGGGAAGGCGAGTGGGAAGGTGAGAGGGAAGGTGAGAGGGAAGGTGAGAGGGAAGGTGAGTGGGATGGTGAGAGGGATGGTGAGAGGGAAGGTGAGAGGGATGGCGAGTGGGAAGGCGAGTGGGAAGGCGAGTGGGAAGGCGAGAGGGATGGCGAGAGGGATGGCGAGTGGGAAGGTGAGTGGGATGGCGAGAGGGAAGGCGAGAGGGATGGCGAGAGGGATGGCGAGAGGGATGGCGAGAGGGAAGGCGAGAGGGAAGGCGAGAGGGATGGCGAGAGGGATGGCGAGAGGGATGGTGAGAGGGAAGGTGAGGGATGGTGAGAGGGAAGGTGAGGGATGGTGAGAGGGAAGGTGAGAGGGATGGTGAGAGGGATGGTGAGAGGGATGGTGAGAGGGAAGGTGAGTGGGAAGGTGAGAGGGATGGTGAGTGGGATGGTGAGAGGGATGGTGAGAGGGATGGTGAGAGGGAAGGTGAGTGGGAAGGTGAGAGGGATGGTGAGTGGGATGGTGAGAGGGAAGGCGAGTGGGAAGGTGAGAGGGATGGTGAGTGGGATGGTGAGAGGAAAGGCGAATGGGAAGGTGAGAGGGATGGTGAGAGGGAAGGTGAGGCAGAAACACATTTCCCAAGCCAAAGAAAAAGCCACAGATCACAGGGCTCACCAAGTTCCTAGCAGTATTGGTGAGAAAAGACAACTAGGCATATTCTGGTTTAAGAAAAGAATTAAACTGTAAACTTTAGAGTCTAGAGAAAAGAAAACCTTTTAAGCTTATGGGTGAAAACAAACTATAATGGAAAAGTGATCAGCGATCAGGCATCTAGCTCTTTGTCTTTGATGCTGGAGGCTGGAAGAGTGAAACATTGTCCACAATCTTCATGTATAACCAAAGTTAAATTCCTTATCCTGAGAGGAAGACATTCTTGGATGTGGGAGAGTTCAGAGGTCATCATCCTGGACCCCACTGGGGAAAATACCTTGAGGAGAAGGCCTTACCCAGCAGACATGATCACAGCCCTCGGTGTGGGGAGGGAGGCTGAGGCAGGAGCGGCCGCTAGTGGGAACCAGTTCATTCCAGTGGCACCCTTCCCAGACGTGCGTGTGAGGCCATGCTCCCGGGCTGCAGGGACAGTCGATCATGTTGCCCTTGGTGCTGAGTTGGGAGGTCTGGGAGGGGGAGGGGGAAGAAGGGGATGCAGGGATCCAGGAGGTCCCTGGGTTGGGTGGGTGGAGGTGGAAGGAGGCTGAAGCTCCCTCTTGGAGTGGCGTGAAAACAAAATGGAGACAGATGTGATGGAGTACACTGATGCCACCTGGATTCGAAATAACTGTGGCAACATCTGTGAGCTGTCCCCGTGAGGGCCCAGAGAGGGAACAGCAGCAGGCCAGGAAATTGAAAATGTGGATGCAGAATAACCAGGGATGGGGAGAGGTGAAGGGGTGAGCACAGGGGAACGGGGAGAGAAGGGAGGAGCGAGGACTTAGAGCCAGGAGCCAGGCCAGCCCCTGGGGGAGCCGCTGGTGGAGATGAGGCCCCAAAGCTCCACCCTGGGCTACAGATGCACCCCCCGCCACCCCCCATCTCTAATGTGCCATTTGCTTGTCCTTCATCTGTTGGGCTACCATGCTGCTTTTCTTTACACATGTTGACGTGGTGAGTGACGTTAGTCAGACCTGCATGTTCCAAGGTGGACCTGAGTGTAGGGGCAAGGCTTGCTTTTAATTCCCCTTTAAACACTGTCCTCCTTGGGTCTTTGTGTCAGGGCCATGCTCACTTTGAGTTGGGAAACTGCCCACATTTTCTGTTCTCTGGAAGAGAAGGTGTAGGATTGGGATTCCTATTTCTTGCCTGGTGGAACTCGCAGGAAAGTCTTCTGGGCCTGGGTTTGTTGTGGGAAAGTGAGCATCTAAGATTGAGTCTCCTTGAGTAGGACATTCAGCCTTCTTCTTGAGTGTTGTAAATTGTATTTTTTTCTAAAACTTGGACTCTCTTGCGGAGACTTTCAGAGTTTTACTGGCTTAGAGATGTAGCTCAAGTATTTTCAAGATTTTTCAGTGTCTCGGGTTCACAGTGACACCCTCTTTTCTAATGTTCATATGTGCCTTTGTTTATTCCTAAGTCTCACCAGAGGTTGTCAGTAACATTTGTATTTCTAAGCGACCTTCAGCTTGGCAATCCACTCGGTTGTATTTATTGTTTTCTACTTAATTTCTGCTCGTTATTTTCAGTTTCTACATTCTTGCTGTGTTTATATTACTGCTCTGTTTATAACTTTCTGAGGTGGGTTAATTATTTTGTTCCCAGCTTTTCGTCTTTTCATGTGTATTTCATGCTTTAAATTTCTTTCTAATCTCTGTTTCAGCTGCATTTCCCCTAATTTTATAGGTTATTTTTTCATTACCATTCAGTTTTAAATATCTTACAAAAGTGTGTTTATTAAAACAAAGTGTATGGGGTTTATACTTTTATGCTGATTTGTATTGTGGTCTGAGAACATCCTTAGATGAGTTCATTTGTGGGAAGTCTGTGGAGACTTGCTCCATGGTCCACCACATGTGTTTCTAGAAACGTCTTGCGCCTGCTCAGAATGTGAGTTTTTCAGGTTTCAGTGCAGGCTGACCCTTGTCCACACCTCCCACTGCGGGCTCCCAGGGCCCCTCCCAGAGTTCTTGCTCTCTTCTTTTGTGCCTCTTTAAAGAACTACCTTTGAGGCTCTGCTGATAGTGTCTTTCATCTTAAAATGGCTTTATCTTTTCATTGAATGGAATCTTTTAACAACTTGCTTTCAAGTCTGTTCTGCCAGCATTTAACTGGGCTCTGGCTGGCTTGGTCTGGTTACGTTTGCTTACTATGTTTGTTGAGTCCTTTTATCTGCATCTTAATGTAGACTTTGTTTCTGTTGCGTCTCCTATGAAAATATAGCTGAATATGTGCTACCTAGTTTAAAATTCTTTGTCTCTTACCTTGAGATTTTAGTCCATTTCTGTGTAGTGTAATTGCTGGCCTGCTTCAGTTTCAAGCTGCCATCTGTCCCAGCTGTTCCATGTTCCTGTGTCTTCTTTGTTTGGCAGAATTATTTTATCATTCTCTTTCCCTCCTAATACTTTAGAAGTTATTTTTTCTTCAAAACAGAAAAGCCACATACAAACTGGAGAAATTGTTGACAACTAAAATAATAAAAAATCTTTCTCATATAGCAAAATATAGGTCATAACCTATATTCATCAACATTAAAAAGACAGCTGCCTTTGAGGGAAATGGGAAAAGGCATAAAGATAGTATATGAAGGAGGAAACACAAAGGCCAGTGGTCGTGTGTAAAGGCAGGTGTTGCATTTCCGCGATGAGCTGATGTCAGGCCCCGTGGGCAAAGCAGTATAAGGAGCGGCTCTAGGTGTCTGGGCTGGGGGTCAGTTGTGCATCCAGAAGTGGAGGGAGCATCTTAGTATCTTAGTATTGGAAATTTATCCTAAGGAGTTGGTTGTCAAGTGTGAAAATTATACACAAAGGTGTCATAAAAGGACTGTTTATGGTAGGCAAATGATACAGAAATACAGGCCTGATTAAATAGGTTTCTTTTTCTTGTGCTTAATTCAATGAGATAGTATGAATCCATTGGAAATAATGATATGGACCAATATTCATTGATGTGGAATAAGTATGTTACATACGGTTGCATTAAGAAATCAAGTAACAGAATAGTTCTATAGAATATGCCCACTGGTTGCTGCTGTAGCTGTAACTTGTTTGAGCATTCATGTATAAAGAGGTTCACCAAAACATTGACTGTGATTCTGGGAATGAGATTTGGGTGATTTTTAGTACCCTTTCTGTACTTTTTGAGATTATTATAATAAATGTGTCACGGTAAATATGTTTTCCATACAAAATTTTACATGGGGAAACAATATTCTTATCAATGTAATGGATTGAGAATTTCAGAGAAGAAAAGATCTAATATTACTCATGAAGCAGACCAGTTTCAGCTTCTGTTATTTATAAAACCTACAGCAGCTATGTTCACATTACAGCATCCAAAATTTGTCATTCTAATCTGTGTCCTTAGATCTGTTCACAGAAACGATATGTCCCGGCTGCAATCTCTAAGGTGGATGCACAGGGCAGCTGGCCACTCTCAGAGCCAATTACCCTGATTGAATTTCTGCAGCACCCTGAGGAACAGCTGAGTCAGCAGCCCAGCCTCCCCCTGCAGAGCGTCTGCGCTCGCCCTGGGTCCTGGAGGTAGAGAGCAGGCAAGCTCTGGTTTTTCAACCATGGTGCTTCTTGCTCCCCCAGGAAATAGGGCGCTGGCTGCGCCAGGGGAGGTGGCTGCTCCTGTGCCAGCTCAAGGGTCCTGTCTCTTCCCCACTCAGCCTGCCTTTACCTACACATGCCAGTTTCACCACCACACATTTCCTCTGCATGGCTCACTTAGATATTACGGAATCTTGTCCCAGACAGTCCTCCCACAAATACTGCCAACTAAGTTAGTGTTAGGAAGTTAAAACAAGTTTCCCATGGAAACCACATTCCAGCTCTTGCTTTCACCTTCCTGCTGGGACTGGGGTGACTAGGAAGCTGGAGTGAGACTCTGGGGCCCCGAGGGAGAGCCCTCACTGCAGCTGCTCACCCTCCATCCTTTGGGGGCTGTAAATAAATGTTTGGCTGACTGCTCAACTCCTACATAGACCCGTGGTGCTGTTGCTCCGAGCTGACTTGAAGTGTGGGGGCTCATAACTCTGTTCTCAATCCTGCAGGTGGAGTTTAGCCACAGGTGGCCCATGCATTCTGAGGAAGTCTCTGTGTTTCAGCTCAGGACAGACCCCCATGGCTGGCCTGGCAGGGACCCTGCGGTGGAACATGAAGCTCCCTGAGCCCTCCTTGCTTCTTCATGTACCTGGCCCTGAGGGTGGGGGGCGGTCGCCACTAGTCCTAGAGACATGGGGGGAGGAGTGCCTATTGTTTTGGTTTTTTACTTGCTTTGTATGTGCATACCAAACACCTAGTTTCATGGAAAATCAGATGCATTTCTCCAATCCTGTAGTAAGGCTGAGATATGGGTATTACACATCTGGTAGCCTAGGCATAAAATGAATTTCGAAGGTGTGTGCCGATCTCCTAGGGCTGCCTAACAAACTAATGCAAACTGGGTGGCTTCAAACAATAAATCCACTCCCTCACAGATGCCTAAAATCTGGGACCAAGGTGTTGACAGTTCCCTGCTCCCACTGAAGGCTCCAGGAAGGTCATTCCAACCTCTCTTCCAGCTTCTGGTGGATGCTGGTGTCCTTCATCGTCTTTGGCCTTCCTTGGCTGTCCTCAACATTCCTTGGCTTTCCTTGGCCATTCTTTGCTTTTCTTGGTGTTCCTTGGCCATCCTTGGCCTTCTTTGGCGTTCTTTGGTCTTATTTTGCCTTCCTTTTATTTCCTTGGCCATCCTTCATCATCCTTGGCTGTCCTTGACATTCCTTGGCCTTCCTTGGCTGTCCTTTGCTTTTCTTGATGCTCCTGGGCTGTCGTTGGCCATTCTTTGACGATCCTTGGCATTCCCGGGCTGTCCTTGGCCGTCCTCGGCCGTCCTTGGCCATCTTTGGCTGTCCTTGACCTTCCTTGGCCATTCTTTGGCCCTCCTTGGCGTTCCTCGGCCTTCATTGGCCGTCCTTGGTGTCCTTGGCCTTTGTTGGCCTTCCTTGTCCTTCCTCAGTCATCCTTGGCCTTCCTTGGCATTCTTTGCTTTGTGTCTCCATCGCTTTATTCTCTGTGTTCGTCTTTATGTGGCCTTCTTCCTGTGTGTGTGTCTGTCTTCATATGGCTTTATAATAGACACCAGTCATTGGATTTAGGGCCCTCCCTAACCCAGTATGACCTCGTCTTAACTAAATCTACAAAGACCTGATTTCCAAACAACATCACATTCTGAGGTTCTGAGAAGACATGAATTTTGGTGGGCTGTACTTATCCCAGTGTGGTAGACCAGGGTGCATGTCTCAACCCTTCTCAGTAGAATGCAAACAAGACCCCCAGTTTGCAGGTCTCAGACGTTCACAGACTTGGAGCCTGCTGAGGAAGGGGGACTGGAAGTCTGGAGCCACCAACCTGTTTAAGGTATTTTAACTGTTTCCCAGAGTAATGGTGACCTGGAAAGGAGAATAATTAGACTCTTCTATGACTGCTAAATGTTAGTTCTGAGCTGGCACTGATGCCAGGGGACCCAAAACACCACCGTGGCCTCCCCTTCTGTCCCTGGTCATGTTCTTTGCTCTGAAGCCTTCACTATCTGATTCGAGGATAGTAGCTCTTGCTTTCTTTGGTTAATGCTTGCCTGATGTGTTATTTTCCACCTTTTTCCTCTCAGCCTGCATATATCCTCATATTTGAAATGAGTTTCTTATACACAGCACATAGTTTTTGTGATCCACTTTTTCTATTTTTTTTTTTTTTTGAGATGGAGTCTCACTCTTGTTGCCCAGGCTGGAGTGCAGTGTTGCCATTTCGGCTCACTGCAACCTCCACCTCCCGGGTTCAAGCAGTTCTGCCTCAGCCTTCTGAGTAGCTGGGATTACAGGCGTGTGCCACCGTGCCCAGCTAATTTTTTGTATTTTTAGTAGAGACAGGATTTCATGTTGGTCAGGCAGGTCTCAAACTCCTGATCTCGTGATCTGCCTGCCTTGGCCTCCGAAAAAGTGCTGGAATTACAGGCATGAGCCACCGCGTCAGCCCTTTTCTATTCTTTTCATTGATGTCTTTGTACTGTTTACATTGAATGCAATTATTGATATGTTAGGGCTTACATCCACCTTTTTGTTTTTTTGTTCTGTGCTTCGTGTTTCTTTTAATTACTTTAAATGGACAAAAAATAATTGTAAATATTCATAGGATACTCTGTGATGTTTTGATTACACACACACGGAAGGATTTGTACCTGTGGTGTTCTGAGTGTCTCTGTGTGTGGGCAGCTCTGGGAGTTACCTTACACATGGGCATATACGGCTTCCTGCCCAGCAGCTTCCTGATACCACCTTGGTAGGGTTTGAGGTGTGTTGTTGCAGCCTGGCAGAGGTGGAGTCCAGGCTCCCCCGCTGGCCTTTGCTGGCATGGGTGGGGTGCAGTGTGGCCCCTGGTGACTGGCTGGATGGAGCAGTTCCCATCTGGACATTTCTCATCCTGTTATACTGCTCATTCCCTGGGTCTCCGGCCAGAGACAGCAGACTTTTGCAGGGACATTTTGGGGGGTCGGGGGGTGCGGTTTGCATCCATTGGTCTTTCTGTGTTGCTGGCTTCTTCATCTGTCAGGGATCTATGAGGAAAAAGCCCACGGCTCCCCAGAATGCCATTCCTCAGGTTCCAAGCTCAGCGGGGCTGCCTCCTCCCCTCCTCTCAGAGGGTCTGTCTTGTGCTTGTTTTGTGTGCAGGGTCCAGGGTTCACAGTTGCACTTAGCAAGAGGCATGGGGAAAGCTCATATCCTCCACATTCTGTGAGCAGAAGACCTGGCCATTCACTTTTTTGGTTTTTGTTTGTTTTTTTTTTGAGACAAAGTCTTGCTCTGTCACCTAGGCTGGAGTGCAGTGGTACGATCTTGGTTCACAGCAGCCTCCACCTACTGGGTTCAAGTGATTCTCGTGCCTCAGCCTCCCGAGTAGCTGAGATAGTAGAGATAGGGTTTCGCCATGTCGGCCAGGCTGGTCTCAAACTCCTGACCTCAAGTGGTCTGCCTGCCTTGACCTCCCAAAGTGTTGGGATTACAGGCATGGGCCACTGCTCCTGGACCGGCCATTCACTTTTAAAGGAAGGAAGCATAGACTTAGACTTTGCTGTACCTGGACTTCTTGGGGATAATGAAAAGTGGCTGGCAGGTCAGGGGCCTGGTGGAGGCAAGAGCAGCTGACCCGGGAGAAGGTCTGAGAGGGTGTCCTGTGCGGGCAGGTGCGGAGCATGTATGTCAGCTGCTGAGGGACATGTGGGACCAACAGGGAGGTATTGTTCGGGTATGGGCTCTGGCCCCCTGGCCTGCACCGTGGCCCCTGTGCCCAGGGGTCACTGAGGCAGGGGAGCAAGCTACGCATGTCCTGATGGGGGCTCCCTTCCCGGCCTGATCCAGCTGAGCCGCGCCACAGCTCCCAGTGCACTTGCAGCATCCCCAGCACTCCTGAGAACCGCAGAAGCCTCACCTGTCTCCAGGGACCACACAGCATTGCTGCAGCTGAGGGCCCCATTTCTAGGCGACGTGCACACTCTGCAGAAGCGTGGTCCTGCGGTGTCCCCTCCCAGAGGCAGGCGGGGTGACAAAGGCTCAGCTGAGGTGTCTCTGCCCCAGACAGTGGCACTGAGTCGCCAAACGTTGGATTCAAGGGCCTGAGGGTGGGGAGGGAAGCAGGACCTGCCCTTCTTATTGCCCCTCTCGGGACACACTTGGAGTTTGTGCTTCTCATTTCTGCAGCCTCAGCTGCTGGGCCGCCAGTCTTGCTTCTGCCCCGTGCTTCAGTGAGGCAGCCATGGAGCTGCGGTTGTGAGGGCCACCCGGCCGCTTTGGAGCCGTTGTGCTGGTGGGCAGAAGGCAAAGAAGAGAGCTGCTTAGGTAGTGGGTGGGGCGGGGGGGCAGTGACAGAGGGTCCCGTGAGGACCTGGGCACCGCCAGGTAAGGAGGTGCCTGGAGCCCAGCACGTGTCTCTGCTGCCACAGTGATGATCATGGGTACTCGGGGACCCACAGTGGCCGAGGCCCAGCAACCCAACTCTCGGGGCTGAAGCTGGTTCCCCCACCCAGCAGGCGATTTCTCCGGCCGAGAGTGGCCATGGAAGATGGGGCACTGTTCACACCACGTGGTAACCTGCAGCCGCACGGACTGGGAGGCCTTGCTGGGCCTCCTCTGCTAGCTCTCTGTGGCACCGTGGCCTGGGAGGGGCTCTGGGCAGAGCAGGGTTAGTGCCAGGCAGGAGGAAGCCAACCAGGGCGGCGGTGGACTCCAGTGGCCACAGCTCTCTCTCGGGCCACAGCTTGGTACTGCTGCCCCTGGGCTTCCCCAGTTGTCCCCAGGCAGTGTGTCCCCCTCTCCCCTGCCAGTGTTGGGCGCTCCGGCTCACGGCTCGGCTTTGCAAGGTCAGGGCCCAAGATGCCCACGGGAACCCGCAGCACCTGCTCGCTTAACCACCTGCCCGTGTGCGGCCGGGAAGCGTGTGTGACTATCCTGGCAGTGGCATTTTCCTCTGTCCCGGCACTGGTTCCGCGATGCGTTTTGTAAGGGTCCTCCAGGGGCCACCTGGGCAGTGGCCAGGGCGATAGGGTGTCCTCTGCACTCTCCTCCGTTCCTGGGTGCTCAGGGCATCCTGGGGGCGCCTGCCTCTGCCCGGCTGTCCTTGCGGGGAAGCCACACCGAGGCACCGACACTGCCCGTTGTGAATTCTGCAACCACTCCTGGAAGTTCTCAACAAGTAGGTGTAGCCCAAAGCAAGCGTTCCTGTACTCAGATCCCAAGTTGTCTTTTCTACAAAAGCCAGTGACAATTTAGAAACGGAGAAAGTGACCTTGCTCTCCAAGAAGCAAATGAAAATTGTAGGAGCAGCATCCTGCTGGCCTTCCTTGGAAAGCAGTGCATGAATGTATCTTCTCGTGCTTTCAACAGTCACCACAATTTAAAAAATACAGTATCAGGAGAAGTAAACTGACCCAGTTGATTATGTTGAAGCTTTTTTTTTTTTTTTAAAAAAACTTCAAGTTCTTTTAGCAAAGTGAATCCATATTCCACCTAATTATGATTTATTCCAAGAAATCAATCATCTATGACGGATGACCTGAGCGGGAGATGTCGTTCCAGAGTCAATTAACTGGTCAACAGTCAACCATCGTTTTCCATTTTGTGTCCAGACCCAGACACTGGTGGTTCCCAGCCTTGGGTTTCAGAGGTCAGCACAAGGAAGTCAGGAAGCAAGTTGCCTCCTGTGGTTGCTTCTGTGGCCAGGGAAGGGCGTCCCTCCGGGATTCTTGTCCTGTCACACAAGCACGGCGGCTAAGCCAGCAGGCAGGGACGCCATTGCTTCCGAATGAGTTATTTTCAGGGAAGGACCCTTGGCAGTCCTACACCACCCTTGGTCACAGGTGTGTTTCTGGTTCTGCCGGCAGCAGCGTTCAGGAGAGGGGTGGGGCCCTTAGAACCACTGCCCACCCCAGCAAACCTGGCCCCAAGGACGGCCTCGCCACATCAGCCTCTCGGCTCCAGGGCTGTCTCCATCATGGGCCAGTGTCCACAGTGCCCGCTGACTTGGGGAGTGGCTTGGCTTGGCCTGGCCTAGAAAAGACTTTGCCTGGCTGGAGGCCCCGCCTGAAGAATGACCTCCTGAGTGGGGAGGAGGTATTTGGGGGTGCTCCCAGTGCAGCATGCATGACTGTTCAGTCTTTCTCCCAAGACGGAGCCACCCAAGCTTTAGCGTGCCTGCTTCCAGATGGGGAGGCCCAGTCCCCGTGGAAGTGACTGCTCTCCCGCCGCCCAGCCTTGGGACCCTCCCGTCAGCCCTCTCCATTCACGCTAAACTGCACTGTTCCTCAGGCTAATATCACCATTACAGTACTAATTTATTAGACACAGGGAGATTTTAAATTTCATTTTTGTGCAGTTATTTAAAATTTAAAACGATAACGTCTAACTCAATTAAATTTCAGTTGATTTATTTAAAGAATTGTAAATGCATGAAGTCTAATAACATGAATGAGTCATAAGAACTCTAAGAACAGCTTCATCTCCATGTAGGGGATCTGCTTTCGGGCTGGTCTTGTCAGGAGGTAACAGTAAGAAATAAAGATTCAAACCAGGCAGATCCGGGATTGAAAACTGATCCAGCCTCAATTTCCTGGACTATATGCTATCTACCTAAACTTCTCATGTCTTGTAATAATTACGTTTTCCTTTTTACCTTTCTTTTTGGGCATTTCTGGCACTTTCATAATTTAGAGGCTCTGGTGGAAGAGCCCGCTGTTCACCACTGTGGAGAGGACTTTGAACGCACAGGGGCCACGCCTGGCATCCCCTGCTCCAACACGATCCTGGCGTGGAGCTGTTTCCCAGCTTGACTTTGTGCGTAGATGAACCGGCTGGTAGGATGGCGTGACTTGACTGTGTAGATGAACCGGCTGGTAGGACGGCGTGACCTGACTGTGTAGATGAACCGGCTGGTAGGACGGCGTGACCTGACTGTGTAGATGAACCGGCTGGTAGGACGGCGTGACCTGACTGTGTAGATGAACCGGCTGGAAGGACGGCGTGACCTGACTGTGTAGATGAACCGGATGGTAGGACGGCGTGACTTGACTGTGTAGATGAACCGGCTGGAAGGACGGCGTGACTTGACTGTGTAGATGAACCGGCTGGTAGGACGGCGTGACCTGACTGTGTAGATGAACCGGCTGGAAGGACGGCGTGACCTGACTGTGTAGATGAACCGGCTGGTAGGACGGCGTGACTTGACTGTGTAGATGAACCGGCTGGAAGGACGGCGTGACTTGACTGTGTAGATGAACCGGCTGGAAGGACGGCGTGACTTGACTGTGTAGATGAACCGGCTGGTAGGACGGCGTGACTTGACTGTGTAGATGAACCGGCTGGTAGGACGGCGTGACTTGACTGTGTAGATGAACCGGCTGGAAGGACGGCGTGACTTGACTGTGTAGATGAACCGGATGGTAGGACGGCGTGACTTGACTGTGTAGATGAACCGGCTGGAAGGACGGCGTGACTTGACTGTGTAGATGAACCGGCTGGTAGGACGGCGTGACTTGACTGTGTAGATGAACCGGCTGGTAGGACGGCGTGACTTGACTGTGTAGATGAACCGGCTGGTAGCACACCGTGGCTCCTCTTCCGGAAACTTGCTCCTGGCCCTGTGGCCTGTGGAGCCCCCACCCCCGGATGTTCGCATCATCTGGCCAGGTCAGCTCAGCAATGTCGTCTAACAGCCGGGACCGCTGTGGTCTGCATGGCTGCACCCCCCAGATCCGAGTGTTGAAACCCTCTGTGGGGTTATGAGGAGGCGGGTATGAAGTGGTATGAGGAGGAGGGTCTCTCAGGAATGGGATTCGTGCCATTATAAAAGGGACTCCAGAGAGCTCCCTGCCCCTTCCACGAAGTGAGGACACAGCGACAAGGGGCTGTCCGTGAACTCAGAGCCCTCAGGGGACACGAAACCTGCCGGAGGCCTGATCCCGCGTGTCCTGGGGCTCTCCGCGGGCATTTCCTGTCTGCGTGGAGGGGCGCAGCCGCAGCGGGAGCCGGAGCAGGCGGTGTGCAAGGAGAGGCAGAGGCGTGTGCGGGGAGAGGCGGAGCCGTGTGCAAGGAGAGGCAGAGGCGTGTGCGGGGAGAGGCAGAGGCGTGTGCAAGGAGAGGCGGAGCCGTGTGCGGGGAGAGGCGGAGGCGTGTGCGGGGAGAGGCGGAGCCTTGTGCGGGGAGAGGCGGAGCCGTGTGCGGGGAGAGGCGGAGCCGTGTGCGGGGAGAGGCGGAGCCGTGTGCGGGGAGAGGCAGAGGCGTGTGCGGGGAGAGGCAGAGGCGTGTGCAAGGAGAGGCGGAGCCGTGTGCAAGGAGAGGCAGAGGCGTGTGCAAGGAGAGGCGGAGCCGTGTGCTGGGAGAGGCGGAGCAGGCGGTGTGCAAGGAGAGGCAGAGGCATGTGCGGGGAGAGGCGGAGCCGTGCGCGGGGAGAGGCGGAGCAGGCGGTGTGCAAGGAGAGGCAGAGGCGTGTGCGGGGAGAGGCGGAGCCGTGCGCGGGGAGAGGCGGAGCCGTGCGCGGGGAGAGGCGGAGCCGTGCGCGGGGAGAGGCGGAGCCGTGCGCGGGGAGAGGCGGAGCCGTGCGCGGGGAGAGGCGGAGCCGTGCGCGGGGAGAGGCGGAGCCGTGCGCGGGGAGAGGCGGAGCCGTGCGCGGGGAGAGGCGGAGCAGGCGGTGTGCAAGGAGAGGCAGAGGCATGTGCGGGGAGAGGCGGAGCCGTGCGCGGGGAGAGGCGGAGCCGTGCGCGGGGAGAGGCGGAGCCGTGCGCGGGGAGAGGCGGAGCCGTGTGCGGGGAGAGGCGGAGCCGTGTGCGGGGAGAGGCAGGGAGAGCCGGAGCAGGCGGTGTGCAAGGAGAGGCAGAGGCATGTGCGGGGAGAGGCGGAGCCGTGTGCAGGAATGAGAGGAGCGGGAGAGCCGGGTTTCACTGTCTGCACCGTTGGATGCAGCTTGAGCTTGGTTGTGGGTTCTTATTCTGCTAGGCAGATTGGGCTTGGTGTTTATCCCTTTCATCGGATGGAATCCTGGTGGACTGAGGTCTGGCCCCCGCTTAGGAATGCGGAGATGGGAGCAGGTTAGTCCTGTGCTGGCTCCGAGGTCGCCCTGAGGTCGCGCCCTGGGCTGTGGGCTGCCCCAGCTGCTTGCTTCCAGGAGCACAATTTTCCTTTGCAAAGAAAGGACGCCGCTATGGTTATTGCACCTGGCTGTCGCCAGATGTTTTCTGAAGCCAGATGAAGTGAGCCCAGTACTTCGGGGAGATCAGTCAGCTCTGCTTGTCGTCAGAACATGTCAGCATTCAAACGAATGCTAGAATCTGGGGAAGGAGTGTTCCCCACTGTGAGTTTGGCAGCTTCCCAACAGGTACAGACTCCTGAGGCACTAGGTGAGAATGAGGATGAACGCGACGTAGTCACCTTGTGAAGTGGAATGTGCTGACTTAGGGAGATCTGCTTAGCTAAGTGACCCAGTATCTGCTAATGACCAGTGCAAGCTGTTACAAAATTATGCGTGGTTAAAAGAGTCAAAGTGCACTATGAGGCTGGGCACAGTGGCTCACGCCTGTAATCCTAACACTTTGGGAGGCCGAGGTGGGCGGATCACCTGAGGTCTGGAGTTTGAGACAGGCCTGGCCAACATGGTGAAACCCTGTCTTTACTAAAAATACAAAAATTAGCTGGGCATGGTGGCGCGCGCCTGTAATCCCAGCTACTCGGGAGGCTGAGGCAGGAGAATCGCTTAAAACCGGGAGGTGGAGGTTGCAGTGAGCCGAGATCGCGCCACTGCACTCCAGCCTAGGTGACAAGCGTGAAACTCCATCTCAAAAAAATAAAGAGCACTATAGACCAGTGGAGTTTAATGCAATGGAATATAAGTACACTGATATGTTTCAGATTTTATTTTTGGGACCAAGCTTTAGGAAACTGCAATTTGTTGAGTTTTAGTGTAATATCAAAGAATAATCCAAATTCTCAGAAAATACTATAAAATAGATCTTTCTTTTCCAACTAGATATCTGTATGAGGCTGGATTTTCTTTGCCTACCCCAACCAGAACAACACATCACAGCAGACTGGATGCAGAAGCGTATGTGGGAATGCAGCTGTTTTCTATGGAGCCAGACGCTACAGAGACTGCACCATGTAAAACACTGCCATTCTTTTCATTCCTTTGAATAATTTTTTAAAAGTTTGCCATTTAACACGTAATAGTTTTTTATTTTAAAATGAATAATTTTTTTTTTTTTTTTTTGAGAAGGAGTCTAGCTCTGTCGCCCAGGCTGGAGTGCAGTGGCCCCATCTCGGCTCACTGCAACCTCCACCTCCTGGGTTCAAGTGATTCTCCTGTCCCAGCCTCTCAAGTAGCTGGGATTACAGGCGCATGCCACCACGCCCGCCTAATTTTTGTATTTTTAGTAGAGACAGGGTTCCACCATGTTGGTCAGGCTGGTCCCAAACTCCTGACCTCGTGATCCACCTGCTTTGGTCTCCCAGAGTGCTGAGATTACAGGCATGAGCCACCGTGCCTGGCAATAAATATTTTAAATGATCGGTTTTAATTCTAATAAGGTAAATATCAATGCACATTGCCCACATAAACAAAAGCTCTTTAGGGTCCTCAGTAATATTTACAACTGTAAGGGATGCTGAGACCAAAACCCTTAAGAACTGCAGCTTTGAAGATGTGTTTGTTCTCTTAAGGAGATTTTATTTTGTTCACTTAGGAACAGTTTTCTTCCCCAATTACATACACGTTTAAAATCTACAAAGCACTTGTGAGAACACTTGGGCAGGGTGAGCAAAATATAAGTATGTGTTACGTAGGAAAATAAATACCTCCTAAAAATGTGCAGTAACGCCTTGGTGTCGCGTAATTTCCTTGAAGATGTTGATTGTCCTCTGAACTCAGGGTTATAAGGGGATTTCTCTGTGTTTCGTGAGACATGCCTTTTTATTAAATGGAGTTCTCTAAAAATCACATGAAGCACGTTGATAGCATCCATGTTTTTGACAGAGGAAACGTCTGCACACTGTCCATTTAAACCAGGGAAGGGCTGTGTTTGGTAACTCTCATATTGACCATCATCTTCAGTCAAATGCATTCCACTGAGTCTTTTATGCAGTCTCACTCATGTTCTTCTCATCTGGTTAACAATTAGCAATGCATTCATTTATTTCATGTAAATGTTCTAAATAAATGTCAGAATTTATTTCCCCCAAAACATGTGAGCCGTGATTTCACTGTCTGGCACCTGGTTCTGAGTTACTCTTGATACCTGAAAACTTTGTTCCTAGGCCACTATTCGCATTGCTATAATACCTGCACAGAGCTTCACAGAGAAAAGCAAGTTCATGCTGAAGGTGGGGATTCACCAGAAGAAACCCCCACAGGCACCGGAAGTGGTCCCAGTGCCCTTGGCCCTCCCCTCTCCACCCCTCCTCTCACTTCCCCCTCCTCCACTTTTCCTCCCTCATCCCTCCTTCTCTTCCTCCCCCTCCTCCTCCCCAGTGCCAGCAGAGGCAGGCTGCAGCCCTCTCCTTCCCTCCCACTCTCTGTAGCCACCTCTGCTTCCTTCTCCATCTCTGCAGCCTCTTTCTAATGTGTGTGGCCCTGACTTACGGGCGCTGATGGAAGCTCTGCGTGGACGCATCAGAGCGAAAGCCAGACATGCTGACCATTTAAAGCAGAGTGCGTTGTTTTCTTGGAATCTGGGCTCCCAGGAAGGTGGCCCTTTCCCTGTGCTGGGCGACAGCCTCGCCTGACACCCCCCCAGGGCCGACCTGCTCCCTCTCTTGTCATGCCTTCATGGGACTTGTACTTCGGAAACAAATGTCCAAGACGGTCACGGTGGAGCCCAACAGTTCTCATTTCTCGCCTTCATTTTCCTGGGCGGCTCACTATTTTACTGAGAGTACTTAGGGGTCATTGGTCGTGGTGCTGCTTGCAGGCTGGTGTGTTTCAGTGTTTCCTGGCCTCTCCCTGAGTGCGGGGACGGGAGGCACTTTATTAGTGTCACTGATTTTGCTGATGCTTCTGTTAATTTAATTTTATTACATACTATTGGGAATGCCTTTTTCCTCTGCAAACACATTTGCATACTCCAAGTGAGTTATTGCACCCTCATTAATGAAAGGAGCTTGTTCTGCCGTGAGAATGGCTGTGGAGCGCCCTGGAGGTGCCCGGCCCATGATGGGTCGCTTCCAGAACTATGTGTGCTTGCACTGGTACTTTCCACTCCCTGTGTGTTTTCTAATAGGAAAAGATGTCACTTAGTGTGAGTGAAATTCCCTCCAGGCCCAGGCGAACATTCCAGAAAGGCATCTTCCCTGGTGCTGCTGGGGCAGGGGAGATGGAAGGAGATCCCCAGAGGGGGCCTGGGGCCTGGTGCTGTGGATGAGGGGCACTCTGGGGCTGGCTGTGCTGAAGAGGCAGGAGCAGGTGGCTCTGGAAAGGGATTTGGAGGGGATGCCCTCTCCATCCTCTCTGCGCCCCTCCCTGTCCCCAGCCCCCTTCCCCCGGCTCCTTCTCCTGCCAGCTCCTTGCTGGGCTGAACCTTCCCTGCCTCCGGCCTCTGTGGAGAAAACCCGGTCCTTCCAGCTTCCTGGAATGCGTTGGGCAGCTCTGGGTGTTGGTGTCTCATCTCTGTCTGGTCAGGGAGACTTGAGAATCTGTCCTTGAGGCCCGCAGGGGTGCTGGGGCTGCCTCCTTCCCAAGAGCGTACCGTCTCCCTCGGGAGTGGGCTGTGCTTCCACTCCTGCTGTTGCAGGGGCACCAAGAGGGCTGCTTCGGGAGTCAGGTTAGGAGGGAGGTCGAGTTGCTCCTCACCCTAGAGCCATCATCAGCTCTTCAGCAGGAGAGGATGGCACCTCTGTGTGCTCACCATCACCAGCCGCGGGGATTCCGGGAGGAGGCATCCAAAGGGAAACTTCCTGCTGTTTTCCTTCCTTCTCACTTAAAAGGCACCTGCGGTTCTGAGAGCCTATTACAGGCATCTGTTTCCACTACACGGGTGAGTTTGTAACCAAACTGTAGTGTCTGAATCATAAAATTAGTTATTTCTCTAAAAAACCACAATCTTCAAAAAGCTATGTTTAGAAATGTTTAAAGTGAATCCCTATGAGAACAAAACAAAACAGAGTAGCTTGTTTGTTTGGAGTAAGTAGCCTGCATCCCACCTGACTTGGGTTCACACTTCCTGGCTAGACCCTTGAGCTGTTTGTTTATGTGATGAGAGCCCAGACCCCCAAGAAACCTCAGAAACCACCCGGGCACACCCAGGGCTCAACTGAAGGCAAAACACAACCAGCATGTGCCACGGTGTGAGCAGCGCCAGGAGCAGCGATAAACTGTCCCCACACAGGACACCGTGTGCTTGAGGCCAGGAACACGTCCCAGTGGCCCCTTCTGGGTACATCTGACCCATGTTCAGACCAGCTGCAGGGGCCTGCCCAGCACGGGTGTGAACAAAGGACGGTGTCTTCTGATCTCCGCTGAGCACTGCGCGCTGCAAAGACCGTGAGGACCTGGTGCTGGGTGTTGCCTCCGCCTCCTCCAGCCACAGAGCCCACGGGGCGTGGGCGTGAGTCCCTGAAAGCAGAGCCTGGCGCCAAAGCCCAGCTCTGAGAAGGAATGGATGGGACACCTCCATGGCCAGGACAGCCACGCTGGCCCATTTGCACATGAGTCAAAAATTGGAGCTATAGGTAAAAGTGACAGCATCGTGGACTGGTCCCATGATGGCACCTGCGTCTGCAGCAGCCCCACTGTGATGGCGGGGACCTCCTTACTAATACGAAGGGTCTGCAGCAGCCCTACTGTGATGACGGGGACCTCCTTACTAATATGAAGGGTCTGCTGCAGCTCCACTGTGATGGCAGAGACTGTCTTACTAATACGAAGGGTTTGCAGCAGCCCCACTGTGATGACGGAGACTGTCGTACTAATATGAAGGGTTTGCAGCAGCCCCACTGTGATGGTGGGTCCTCCTTACCAATATGAAGGGTCTGCTGCAGCTCCACTGTGATGGTGGAGACCTCCTTACTAATATGAAGGGTCTGCTCCAGCCCCGCTGTGATGGCGGGTCCTTACTAATATGAAGGGTCTGCTCCAGCCCCACTGTGATGGTGGGGACCTCCTTACTAATATGAAGGGTCTGCAGCAGCTCCATTGTGATGGCGGAGACTGTCTTACTAATATGAAGGGGCACAGGTGGGCTTTGAACTCAGCCTCAGTTGAACCCCTCCGAAGGTGAGATTCCTGGAGTCTGGGCTCTTGGGGGTGTCTGACGTGTGAAAGCAACTCAAAGGCCCACGGCACATCCTCATTTCCCTGCTCAAGGGCTGTGCTGATTAACCTGAAAAACTGCCAAATGTGGTAGAAAAGGCTGGAGTGGAGAATTGGAGAGTTCATCACCGATCCTCATAGCTTTATCCTAAAGAGGGCCCTGGCCTCTTAAGTTGCTTGCCTACTCTGAATTTTGTGGCCCACCCGATGGGGCCTGGCCTTCTCAGAGCTGTGGGATGGACTAGGGGTCAGTGGCCAGCGCAGCCTGGGTTCCATTTCTGTCTCTGTCACGGGCAGAATGACGCCCCCCACATGCATATGTTTAGGTCCTGACCTAGTGCTTGAGAACCTGACTGTGTTTGGAGACAGGCCCTCTAAAGAGGTCGTTAGGGTGGGCCCTGATCCACTAGGACGGGTGTCCTTCTAGGAGGAGGTGAGGACACAGGCACAGAGGCCGACCCCGCGAGGACACAGACAGGCACAGAAGCCGACCCCGCAAGGACACAGGGAGTCTGCATGGCCAGGAGCGAGGCCCTGGGAGGATCCAGCCCAGCCGCACCCTGGGCTTGGACTTCCAGCCTGGGGGTTGGTGAGAGAAGCCCCTGCTGTGGCACATCCTTGGGGCCGTGCCCGCTCGCTAATCCAGGCTCGTGCGCCCTGCCTGTCCCTCTGTGTGGCTTCCTGTCTCCACCGAGGACCCCTGCTGCAGAGCCCACCTAGGACCAGGGAGGCGGCAGGGATCCACTAGCAGCCCCGGAGCCCCTTCCTGTAGCCCTCTGTCAGGCGGGGATGTGGGACCCTCCACCTCCCGGCTGCTCCCTCTTCTCTGCTCCGGGCCAGGCAGTGGTGTCTCCCCCATCAAGTTCGCCTTTCTCCAGGTCACTGCTGGGAGCTGCGCCTGCCTCCCTGGGCCGCTGCAGAGCCGGCAGGGCTCCCACCACTCCGGGCATTGGGGGCTTCTTAGGCCTACCTCCGCTGCCTGTGCCATTTCTGATGCGGGATCAACGTGTACCCTTCTCTGCACCTTTTAAAGGGTCCAGCCGGGACACCCGCCCTCGCGCTCCACTCGGCATCTTGGAGTTCTGGCTTGAGACCCAGTTGAGGCCCTCAGCCTCGTGCCTGCCGCCCCGGCCCATCCACGTTTCCACGGTGGCAGAGGTGATTCTGGAACCACAGGCAGAACAGCGTTTTCTTTTCCTGCTGAAGATAGGAGCAGGTGCCCCTCCCTCCAAGTCGTGGGCGTGGGTTTGTGTCTGGAAGGACCACACAGCCCGGTTCCTCTCATTCCTGAGCTGGCACCTCCGCCGCCCGCTCTGCACTGGGTCTCAGACACCTGCTTGTCCTGCAGCCACCAAAGGGGATTAAAATTAACAGCAGCGCGGACGTGAGGGGAGACGAGCCTCAGACGCTGCCCCCGCCCATGGTTACCCTCTCACAGCGGGAGGCTCACAATCAAATTCTCACAAAAGGTCACATTTGCAATAAGTAAAAAGGAAATGCAGGTAATTGGTTCTGGAGCCTGTTAATACCTCTGCGGGCCCTGAGAGGCGATCTGATGGAGTTGAAACCTTTTTGTTCAGGTAATTAAAAATGAGATTTCATTATATCTTTTAAAATGAGGGCGAGTGAGGTGTTTTCTCAGATGCTATGATGTTATTGAAAGAGGAAAATAAATCAGCAAGGCATGGCATAGCCTTGGCTCATAAATGGATCGTGGCTCCGTCCCGGGCTGGGGGTGCCCACAGGAGAACTCACCCACAACCCTGAACCCTCCTGACAGAGATGGAGCCTGGGGCGCAGAACAGTGTGGACCCCACAGGTTCCAGAGGGTTGGGAGCGATTAGACCCCTCAGGATGAAATGTGGATGGAGAAATTGGCAGACTGAGATTCTAAACAAGTCACAGGCATTCTCTTTTCAGTGCGGGAGATTATTCGTAGACACGATTACGAGGTAAATGGAAAGGAAATGAGATAGTCTGCCCCCCGGGGCCTCATCCGTCCTTCCCCAGACAAAGGGCGACCGGTGAGGGCCGAGTCTTCGGAGCTGGAGGAGAGAGACAGAGACGAGGGGCAGGTCAGCTTGCAGGGAGACAGGCGTGGCGGCAGCTGACGGGGCTCAGACGTGGTGTCACGTAATCTCCATCTTCATGACAGGTCCCCAGAAAATCACGATGAAAACTTTGCATCGGGAAATCTCACCATTTATATAAACCAAGGCGAATGTTGCACCTAACAATAAAATACAGAAATGTATTGGAATGATTTTTTTGTATTTTTTTTTTCAGTTCCAACTAAGGAAGTATTTGCGGGTGCTTTATTCACACCCGGATGGGAGGACGTGGTGGCTTTGTGGCAGCCAGGCTGACTTCCCACGTTCTTGGAGCCCACGTTGAGGGGCTAGCATTGCTCTGATGTCTGGGTAATTTTGAAGAAAGCTGCTGCGGGCGCACCGGGAACCCCGTTGTGCTTCGGTGACCCCTCTGTGCTGCGATGGCCGTGTCCTGCCTTTGGTCACACAAGGTCCCAATGCTGAGCCTCACTCCGCAGACGCATTACCCTCACCTGAGTCTAGAGATGCCACCATGGGCTTCCCTGGTAGATTTGCTCACAAACGCTCCGGAGCTCCATAAACCTCATGGTTTTCTTTCGTATGAAAAATTCTTTTTTGTGGTTTACAGGAAGAAAAATTCTGATGTTCCATATATTTAAGGCACATTTTATTGGTAAACATTATTCTTCACAAGATTCATTTAATTTGTAAATGGAACAATTAATTTCTATCCAGATGTTAGGATTAAAAACATTACTGAAGGAGAGGTCTTTTTGGCTTCAGTAAAAATGCTTATCAACAAAATCCCAATTTTATGTAAAAATAAAGTGCTGTGCCAGATAAATCATGGCTTATTTTCTTGCATATTTCTCGTCATTATTTCCATTTCCAGCATTTACTTTTTTTATTTTAACCGAAGAGAAAGTTAAATGCTCTACTTAAGTTTCCTCCTGTTATTTACAAGTTGTCTTCTTCAATCCGTGGGTGAGATTGGCTGCAGAATTTGAAGAAGATAGCAAACTCTGCAAAGAGATGAGCTTTGTGTCATTAAAAATAAAAGCCACATGCCGAGTCATCATTTTTCATCTTTCAGTGTGTTGTTAGTTTTGCTGAACCCTATACTTTGTACTAATAATGCTAATTTGTCTGTTACCTTTGATGACTGTTGAATGGAGCTGCTGTTCCACAGACAGAGGCCTGACGACTCTCCCTGCTCTTACCCTAAGAAGAGGCGGCGGGCAACAGCCCCCACTTTCAATGACTGCATGCCAGCCCCTCCTCTGCTGGCCCCACATTTCCTATTTTAGGGTTTTGCATTCTTTCCTGGAGGCAGCAGGTGACGATGACAGCCTCAAGGCCTCCAAGGCACTCGGCTCTGGTTGCGAGAGCTGTTACTGGCGATCTTTAAACAGCACTGGTCTGCTCGGGAGCTGCCTGTTCTGGGGCCCTCACTGTGCACGGGCTGACTGCGTGTTGTCGGGGACACTTGTGGACACTGTTTCTGGGCTGTTCTCACACCACGGCTGTTCTGTGTCCCAGAGGCCAGGCCCCTGTCCGCAGCCTGTCTCTGCCCCCTGGGGCCTTTCCTTGGGTCCCCATTGGGTTGGTCTTTCTCTCCTCTCTTCTCCCTCTGCACTGTCCTGTCGGTGAGGCCCCCTGTCCTCATGTCCCTCTCCAGCCCTCCCCCGAAGCCGGGGGCAGCTGGCAGGGCTCCCTGGTGGAAGCCTCCCTGTCCCTGCCCGTGTGGTTCTCAGGTGGGGGTCTTGTTTCTTGGTGGGCGTCTCCAGGGCAGGACTGGGTGTTCCTGCCTCTCTGTGGACCCCAGACACAGGGCGCTGACACTTGTGTCGGGTGATACTTAAGAGCATTTTGTGCCACAGGGGACCCAGAATCGAGCTCATCTGTTCAATTGATTGTAGCCATGTCTATAATAAATGGTGATGATCCAGGACCCTCGGGACAGCTTCTCCTCGAGCTTAAGGGGACCTTCTCAGGCTCCCTGAGGCTCTGCCTGGCTGTGATTCTGCACGGAACAACGCAGCTGCGGTGGGAAGTGTCCAAGGAGCCTTTACTAGTGAGAAGTTCCCCACCCAGCACCCAAAGTGAGGTCTTTACAAGGGCTACGTCTGACTCTGCTCAGGGAGCTCGTCGGCCTGTGCTGATTAGCACACACCTGTGCTGGTGACCTCTGTCCCCCACTGCCTGGGCCTGGTGTCCTCCATTCCCCACTGCCAGTGCTGGTGACCTGCACCCCCCACTGCCTGGACCAGGTGACCTCCACCTCCAGTGCCTGTGCTGGTGGCCTCTGCCCCCCACCCCCGCCAACTGCCTACGCCTGGTGACTTCCACCTCCCACTGCCTGGACCTTGTGACCTCCAGCCCATCACTGCCCGGGCCTGGTGACCTCGATTTCCTACTGCCCGAACCTAGTGACCTCCACCCCCCTGCAACTTCCTGGGCCTGGTGACCTCCCTTGCCCACTGCCCAGGCCTGGTGACCTCCACCCTCCCCCGCTTAGGCCTGACAACCTTGGCCCCCTGCCACCTGGGCCTGGCGACCTTGGCCCCCCGCCACCTGGGCCTGACGACCTCTGCCTCCAGCTGCCTGGGCCTGCAGGGGTCATTGCTCCCTGCTCGGGGTTCTGGTGGGGCCTGCAGGGCTCTGAGCCCTGGAGGGAAGGGGCTCCTCTTTTCAGATTCACCCACAGGAGCCTGGAGAGTGAGCCGCCCCCACACTGGCATGCAGAGGCCCAGGGTCTCACTCCCCACTCCTGGCCTGGCTTTTCCTGGAGGCTGTCCCTGGGACCCTTCAGGAAAGAGGAGGTATGTGGGTAAGGGGAGGACTCCTGCATTATCTCAGAACCCAGGTGGCTCCAGACCTCCCCAGCCCTGCCCCGGGACTCAGCGCTCGCTAACACCCACCTGCCCTTTGTCTCCCAGCCCCCATTCTCCCTCCCTACAGCCTCAGGAGGGTCCCACCTGGACTGAACTAGGGGCTGCAGCGGGACCCAGCCCCATTCCTGCTTCAGTTCTCTGTCAACTCTCCGGAGCTGGGCAGGTCCCCTCGCTGCTGGGGGTGAACCTGTGGATATGCTGCGCCGTCACTCACACTGCAGCAGGGTGATCCAGCCACGGCTCAGGATTCTCTGCAATAAACACCTTGAACCCACTGTAATTAGCAAAATGTACCTTTTAACCCAATCCTGAGTCCTGAAGTGCAAATATAAATTCCAATTAACAGCCACATCTACTTGGCAAGCTATGCTTGCATGTATACATTTTTAAAAAATTACTTAAGATAAATAATTACTGGAACGCCTCAGTTTTAAGCAGAACTAAATGAGTACAGTATTAAAAAAATTAACCTGCCTTCTTGAAAATATTATACTAACTTCAAAATAAGAGAGGCTTCGTGTTAATGGACTGGGTTCTAGTGTGTGGGAATTAAGTTCACTTGCTGCTCATGTGAGAATCATACTGAGCACTCACAGAAAAGCCTGCTGTGGAGAGTGCCGTGCAGTTCACAAACGCGCCGTGAACTATGGACTCTGCTAATCCAGTCACTCGAGTCTGTCCTGTAACAGGGATAGTGTCTAGATTAGGTCAATCACTAAAAACTTAAAATCTAAATCTTTTCTTTTCTTCTTTTGAGACAGAGTTTTGCTCTTGTTGCCAGGCTGGAGTGCAGTGGTGCAATCTCGGCTCACCGCAACCTCTGCCTCTCGGGTTCAAGCAATTATCCTGCCTCAGCCTCCCAGGTAGCTGGGATTACAGGCACCCGCCACCACACGTGGCTATTTTTTTTTTGTATTTTTAGTAGAGATGGGGTTTCTCCGTGTTGGTCAGGCTGAACTCGAACTCCCGACCTCAGGTGATCCGCCAGCCTCAGCCTCCCAAAGTGCTGGGATTACAGGCGTGAGCCACTGTGCCCTGCCACTTGTTTGGATCTTAAACCACAATTCCTCTTCTGTTCTCCTGGGATCACATGATGTGGACGCCCTTGTGCACGGTTTCCACCAAGACTCCTGATGACCACAGCCAGCAAGCTCAGCTTCCGTGGAAATGAGCAGATGGTCGTGTGTCTGGCCTGTGGGTCAGTCTCTCCCCTAAAGCCCGGCCCAGGACGTGACTCTGAAGATGGGTTTCGTGTGGATTTTCCTCTCTGCGTGGGACTTTTCCTCTGCAGCTCCTAAGAAGTATTTTGGTCAGTGACCTAAATACTTTCTCCGACAGAAAAAGCATGATCTGATCAACTGCGATTGATGAAGCGTGGACTCATAACCCTGCTTCCAAAAGCATTGATCGTGGGTACGATGTCTACATTTGTGTGAGATCAGACCCAGCCTTCTAGAACCATGCAGTCAACACTCAGAAAGGATGGCACGACCATCCTCTGAGCACGGCTGGCAAAGATGATGAAACCAGTTTTTAAATGGTGATTTATTTTAAAGGCAAGTGTTCTCCAGCAGCGAATTAGCAGAGAGAAGCCCGTTCCTCCTATTTCCAAAAGAAAGAGATTTTGAGGGAGATCTTAGCTCACCTGAGGGGTTTGGATCGGAAAAATTCTGTGGCTTATAAAGTCGTTTGTTATTTTGCTGTGATTTTATACACAATGGAAGGGTGAGGAAAAGGTCAGCAATAACTCTGCGGCTGCATTTTAGCTTGGAAAAAATGTAATATTGATCGATAGGAAAATGGAAAAAGCGCAACTATTAGCCCCTTACTTGATCTTCTCCGACCTTTACCCCTCCACGCTGGTTTTATTCTTAAATGTTATGCCTCCTGTTCAAAGGTTTGTCCTGCTTAGTCTTTTATTTAATTAATCCATGATCTTCCTCAATCTCTCTAATGTCGGGACAAGACCGGCTCCTGATTTCCCTGCTGTGCTCCCAAGCCTGGGCCACACACAACTTGGAGCCGCGAAACAGCTGCCGTCCGCGGGCATTAACCCTCCATCTTCCTGCACATCACTGGAGGGAACCGCTGCGCAGCCCAGACGGCCGTGCAGGTGGCGACTTCGTGAGCCCCGCCCCCTGCGGTGTCCCACGTGAAGCCCCGGGGAGCTGGAGCCACCTCCCCTGTGGGGAAGATGGCTCCTCACCGCCTGGCGGGGGGCTGACACCACAGACCCAGGCCCTGGTGCCAACTCCTGCTGCTCAGGGACTGAGCATGGCCCAGATGGTCCTGGGTGAGGCGTGGCACGAGGGGGTGCCAGGGGCGCCCCCACGTCTAGCAGGCACTGCTGCTCTGTGGCAGAGTCCCGGCCCCGGGACTCTCAGCAGTGCACCCCAGCCCTGCTGAGGCCTTCAGGAGGGGGGCAGAGATGAGAGCCCCAAGACCTGAAGGTGGATTGAGCTGAGGGTGTCAGGGGCTCGCCAGGCCTTGGGACGAGTGTGTCGGCCCCTGCTCTGGGTGGATAGTGTCCCCAGAATTTACATCCATCTGGGACCTGTAGTGTGGCCTCACTTGGCAACATGGCTGTTTCCCACGTAATCAAGGTAAGATGAGGCCCCACCGATTGGGACTGGTGGGGCCTTAAATCCAGTAAGACCAGTGTCCTCACGCGAGGGGAGTGTGGACACAGAGACACCCAGGAAGAAGACATCCACAAAAAGACGGGCAGAGATAGGCCGGCGTGGCCACAGCAAGGCAACCCGAGGCCTGCTGGAGCTGGGAGGAGTGAGGCCAGCCAGACACACAGGCGCGTGGGAAGCTGGCAGGCAAACTGGCTCCACTGTGGGGGATCATCGCCCCACGGCGTCTGAGATCCCCATTTCCAGGAAAGCCACCTCCACCTGCTTCCTCATTCGGTGCCACGTGAATTAGTGATGTGACTTTGTGTGGATGGGGACTGGGAGGCAACGACACAGGGAAAGGCAAGGACACGGGTCCTGGCGACCCATGAGTTGAGGATTCCGCAGGCCCTGGGCCGAATCCCACCGAGGACTGAGGGCCTGAGGCTCACGCTTCATCCCCAGCGCCGGCTCCCTGAGGAGGCCCCTCTGCACTCTGTCCCTCCTCTGGGGACAGGAAGGGGAGGTTGCAGATAAGGCCTCGGCGGGGTCCCGGGTTATCTGGCTTGACCTTTGGAGAAGCCGAGAGGGGAGTGTTGTCACCCAGAGGAGATAGGGGGTCGCCTGGTGGGAGCAGCCTCCAGCCTTCCTGAGAGGTCAGGGGCAGGGCCCTGCGAAGACAGCCTGGACTGGGGCACTGGCCTGGCCTGTCAGCGCCGTCACTGCGCGGCTCCCAGACACACAGCTGTGCCAGCCTGGGGCATGCATGAGCGCTCAAGTGCCTTTGCTTCTGAAAGGAACTTGCAGGCTGGGCAGCCGCTGTTCCTGGGCCTGGATGGTCTCCACGTATGCAGAGGCACAGCCGAGCCACGCACCCACCATGCAAGACAGGGCCTGGAGACCCGGAGAGGGGAGGAAGGAGAAGACCAGCTGTTTTATTTAGACATGAAGTTTAAAATAATGATGGACACAAGAAATCACATTGCCGGGCAATCGGCAGAATCAGATTGGCAGAATCAGCTTCTCACTGGGTTTAGCTAAATCTGGGTTATCTCATTTTCCAGGTAACACCAAGAATATGAGAAAGGCAGATGTGGCTTCTTCTTTAACCAAAAAAAAAAAAAGGAAATTTTTTTTCTTCATTCGTTTTTTTCATTCATGAATTTTTTCTTCATTCATTTGTGAACAAACATCACCTGCATATAAAAGACTAAGAGAATCTCCACTTGCTCATCCCAAACGCAGACCCACCGAGCCCCAGGAACAGTATTGCTGTTTCATTTGATGGGAAGAATCAGAAAGCTGAAATTTTCCCAGATAATCATTGCTTTGTAATTCCCTGTGATTGATTTAATAGCAGAGTGGACAGTTCAATACAATTGCACCACATTAAGGATCACTTTCTAAAGGCCCCAGCAGCGCGAGTCCCCACGTATTAATGTTTACATGAAAAGCACTCAGGGAGCTACAGGGTGGGTGGGAAAAAATTTGCCTCATTTGAATTTCAGGCAGTTTGGAAGCACACTAAAATGCACTCTATTTTATTAAGCAACCCACACTTGCGGGGCATAATTCATCCTTGAATTTCACTCCACAGTACAAGTGACTTAATGTTACTGGTTAGAATTATAACAGGGTTTTATATCACCATAAAGGCATTTTGACAATATTTGTATAAGGCACATTTTATTGCTCATATCTACACGTGTTGCCAAAGTGAAATAATTTTTCGGGGTAGAAAATGCAAGACACCATGGCTGGCCCGTGATTTATAATCTTTTAATGAGAAGTTTTCTAGCTTCTAAATTCCATTCTAGTTTAAACACTTAGCAAAATAACAGAAAACATGATGCCCTGATAGGCAACAAAGGGGGAAAAGGTGTTTCTAACCAATATAAACCTGTGCATTACCTTCAGAAATCTCCACTCAGGAAAAGGCAGAAATTCCAGTGAATCAAGAAATGTGTTTGCTATTTGCATGTCAAAGAACAGTTGAGTCAGCCCCTGCAGTAACCCGAAAATCACTGTGCAAATACTTAATGACCATAGGAAGAGCAAGATATTTTAAAACTAAACTATTGCGGTGTGTGCTGGGGGTGAGTAGGTCATGAACTCAGGACTCTTGTGTCTGTTGTGATATGTGCTGAGGGTGGATGGGTCGTGAACTCAGGACCCTCGTGTCTGTTGCGGTGTGTGCTGGGGGTGGGTGGGTCGTGAACTCAGGACCCTCGTGTCTGTTGCGGTGTGTGCTGGGGGTGAGTGGGTCGTGAACTCAGGACCCTCGTGTCTGTTGCGGTGTGTTCTGGGGGTGGGTGGGTCGGGAACTCAGGATCCTCGTGTCTGTTGCGGTGTGTGCTGGGGGTGGGTGGGTCGGGAACTCAGGACCCTCGTGTCTGTTGCGGTGTGTGCTAGGGGTGAGTGGGTCGTGAACTGAACTCAGGACCCTCGTGTCTGTTGCGGTGTGTGTTGGCAGTGAGTGGGTCGTGAACTCAGGACCCTCCTGTCTGTTGCGGTGTGTTCTGGGGGTGAGTGGGTCGTGAACTGAACTCAGGACCCTCCTGTCTGTTGCGGTGTGTTCTGGGGGTGGGTGGGTCGTGAACTCAGGACCTTCGTGTCTGTTGCGGTGTGTTCTGGGGGTGGGTGGGTCGTGAACTCAGGATCCTCGTGTCTGTTGCGGTATGTGCTGGGGGTGGGTGGGTCGTGAACTCAGGACCCTCGTGTCTGTTGCGGTGTGTGTTGGCGGTGGGTGGGTCGGGAACTCAGGACCCTCGTGTCTGTTGCGGTGTGTTCTGGGGGTGGGTGGGTCGTGAACTCAGGACCTTCGTGTCTGTTGCGGTGTGTGCTGGGGGTGGGTGGGTCGTGAACTCAGGATCCTCGTGTCTGTTGCGGTGTGCGCTGGGAGTGGGTGGGTCGGGAACTCAGGACCCTCGTGTCTGTTGCGGTGTGTTCTGGGGGTGGGTGGGTCGTGAACTCAGGACCTTCGTGTCTGTTGCGGTGTGTTCTGGGGGTGGGTGGGTCGTGAACTCAGGACCCTCGTGTCTGTTGCGGTGTGTTCTGGGGGTGGGTGGGTCGGGAACTCAGGATCCTCGTGTCTGTTGCGGTGTGTTCTCGGGGTGGGTGGGTCGGGAACTCAGGATCCTCGTGTCTGTTGCGGTGTGTTCTGGGGGTGGGTGGGTCGGGAACTCAGGACCCTCGTGTCTGTTGCGGTGTGTGCTGGCGGTGGGTGGGTCGGGAACTCAGGACCCTCGTGTCTGTTGCGGTGTGTGCTGGCGGTGGGTGGGTCGGGAACTCAGGACCCTCGTGTCTGTTGCGGTGTGTTCTGGGGGTGGGTGGGTCGGGAACTCAGGATCCTCGTGTCTGTTGCGGTGTGTGCTGGGGGTGGGTGGGTCGGGAACTCAGGATCCTCGTGTCTGTTGCGGTATGTGCTGGGGGTGGGTGGGTCGTGAACTCAGGACCCTCGTGTCTGTTGCGGTGTGTTCTGGGGGTGGGTGGGTCGGGAACTCAGGATCCTCGTGTCTGTTGCGGTATGTGCTGGGGGTGGGTGGGTCGTGAACTCAGGACCCTCGTGTCTGTTGCGGTGTGTTCTGGGGGTGGGTGGGTCGGGAACTCAGGATCCTCGTGTCTGTTGCGGTGTGTTCTGGGGGTGGGTGGGTCGGGAACTCAGGATCCTCGTGTCTGTTGCGGTGTGTTCTGGGGGTGGGTGGGTCGGAAACTCAGGATCCTCGTGTCTGTTGCGGTGTGTTCTGGGGGTGGGTGGGTCGGGAACTCAGGATCCTCGTGTCTGTTGTGGTGTGTGCTGGGGTTGTGTGGGTCGTAAACAAGCGGGAAAAACAGGAACAAGAGCCCCAGAAAACCAAGTGCAACCTCAGTGGCTGCGGATAGAGGGGAGGCCAGAAATGCAGTGAAGCATGGATTTCAACTGGAAATGCTTTATTGTTATTATTTTCTCTGCTGGGTTCACCTGATAAGTCTATACCATGTGCTCCTAAAATGGTAATTTGTTTTTTCCCCTTTTTCCTTGAGAATCTTTGCTTTTAAAGTTATGCCTCAATTAGAAAAGCAGGACTTCGGCACGTTTGTGGGAAATGCCTCATCTCCTTGGAGCTCTCTGGTTCCTCAGTGCCACCCTCCAGAGATCCTGCCGGTCACCATCTCGCCTTCTCCCCGTATAAGCTTCACTTAGACACACAATACCTATTTTGTGTAAGGTAAAATATGCTGTTTTTTTGTTTTGTTTTGTTTTGTTTTGAGACAGAGTCTCGCTCTGTCACCCAGGCTGGAGTGCAGTGGCACGATCTCAGCTCACTGCAACATCCGTCTCCCAGGTTTAAGCAATTCTCCTGCCTCAGCCTCCCAAATAGCTGGGATTACAGGCAGCCACCATGTCTGGCTAATTTTTGCATTTTTAGTAGAGACAGGGTTTTTCATCACATTGTCCAGGCTGGTCTCACACTCAGGTGATCCACCCGCCTTGGCCTCCGAAAGTGCTGGGATTACGGGCGTGAGCCACCGCGCCCAGCCAAAATATACTGATATTTTGAAGATCACATATAAAGGTGAAATAAAAGCAGGAAACATGGTTGATGAATTCTGTTGGCAGCTATAAGTGCTGACACACAGATGTTTAGCGCCTGCTCCTGAATCCCACACGAATCATAGATCAGAACCCTGGACGGTTCTGGAAACAATGACCTACACGCCTTCATCCCTTCAAGCTACCCATGGAGACCCTTCAATGTCCAGGTGTGTGCCCAGTTCTAACCACGTTCTGGAAACACGGAAAATGAACAACAGGGAATTGCCTGGCTCTGCATACTCCCCTGTTCCAGGTGCTGTTTGCTGGAAGCCAGTGTTTCTTGAAAAGACTAAGACACAGGAACAGACTCCCCCACAAAACGGTAGCATCACTCTAGTGCATTAATAATCATCCCGTGGTAACTTAACCCACACTTTCCACTTTCTATAAGTAGATGTGTCTGTATGTGTATAGATCGGCATCTGTATGTCTATATCTACACCTGTACCTACATCTACACGGACGCCTACCCCTGTACCTACACCTATACCTACAGCTAGGTCTATATGTCTATATCTGCACCTATACCTACTTCTCCACCGACACCTATACATACACTTGTACCTACACCTATATCTATATCTACACCTACACCTACATCTATATCTATATGTCTATATATATACCTACCTCTACACCTACACCCATACCTACACCTGCATCTATATCTATGTCTGTATCTGTACCTACATCTACACCTATACCTACATCTATACCTACGCACATAGCTACACCTATATCTATACATATATCTACACCTTCACCTACATCTACATCTATACCTATAGCTATGCCTTTATCTATATCTATACCTATACCTATACAGACACCTACATCTACATCTATACCTACACCTATGTCACCTATGCTGACACCTCACCTACACCTGTATCTACACCTACACTTACACCTATACCTACACCTACACCTATACTAACACCTACATCTATACTTACAGCTATACCTATATTAATATACCTACACCTACCCCTACACCTACGTCTCTCTCTCTTTTTCTATCTGTCTCTGTCTCTACCTCTATCATCTCTATTTATCTCTATCTCTATCTCTGTCTCTATCTCTGTCTCTCTATCATCCTTATCTCTATCTCTGTCTCTGTATCTGTCTCTATCGCTATCTCTAGATCTCTCTCCATCTCTAGATCTGTCTCCATCCCTATCTCTATCTCTGTCTCTGTCTCTGTCTATCTCTATCATCCTTATCTCTATCTCTGTCTCTATCTCTATCTCTCACCTCTCTCTATCTCTAGATCTGTCTCCATCTCTACCTCTATCTCTGTCTCTATCTCTATCTCTAACCTCTCTCTATCTCTAGATCTGTCTCCATCTCTACCTCTATCTCTGTCTCTATCATCTTTATCTCTATTTCTATCTCAATCTCTATCTCCAGCTCTATCTATCTCTATTGCCTTTTTTCCATCCTAGCTTCTTGCAATCATTCCCACTCTAGGACACAGCCTTAAGGCGACTTATTAAACTGAAGGAACCACTTCACTCAAAGCTCCAAGTGGCTTTAAGAGTGAAGACCTTGACCTGGGTCTGTGAGGATGGGACCTCGGTGCCTCTGGGGCTCTCGTTTTGTCGTGTCTGGGGGTGTCTAGTTCTCGGGCTGTTTTCTGCTGCAGAGTATGGAAGGCTGAGTGATAGATGCAGGTGTGATGTTTTAGGTTGGACATCAAAGGCTTACACATCAGGAATCGCTGTCCCTTGAGACGCCACTTGTGGAAACACATGAAGTCTTCAGGCCTACATGGAGTCAACCCCCTCCAGTGTTCCCAGAGTTTTCCTGCTCTCTTGGCCAGTGCTTTGTGTCCTCACATTGGGTCCCTGGGGTGTGAGGTTTCACAACGACGGGGCTGGGGACCAGGGGCTGCTCATGGACTCCCCAGAAATTACAGGCCCTCCCAGGGGTGGGGAGGGCGGTGGGTGGCTCGTCTTTCAGGGACTTGCGTGGTTCTCAGAGAGGCAGGCTTTGTACCAGCAGGCTACCTTCATGTTGGGGACCTGGAGGTGTCACAGTGCAAGCCGCCCACCTGAGGTATCCACCACACCTTCCTGCCACAGTGCATGTATGCATGCATGCCCTCACACAGGCACAGGTACGCACATATATGTGTGCACGCACATGTGTGCACATGCGTGCATGGGCTCACACATGCATGCGAGCAAGCACACATCAGCACACACGTGCACAAGCACACAGGCATGTGCACATAGTGAGGAGCCTGACCAACAGCTGCACTACAGCCTGAGGGACCCTGAGCAGAGGACCCAGCTTGGCTGCGCCCAGGTTCCAGCCCACGGGGACCAAGGGAGGAAACTTGTGTTTCCAGCAGCCGCGTTTGCTGCATTCTCTTTTGCAGCAACAGGTAACAAATATGATGCTGAATGGAGGAATTGAAGGGTATGTGTAGTCCAGTGGCCTCATTTTGAGGGTAGGAGACAGATGTTCAGAGAGAGAAGTGATTTTTCTGGGCACCTGGGGCCAGATGGTGGCAGAGTCTGAATTTAAGCCCGTCCTCGCCTGCCCCGCACTCCCTGTGAGGCAATTTGCATGCTCTGAGAAGATGACATTGTGAGCCCCTGCCTCCCTGCACAGCAGAGGAGGGCAGCCCCACGCACTGGGTGTGCGAGTGACTCTCAGACGAGGCAGGCAGTGTGTGCCTTACAGAGGAGGGAGTGGAGGCAAGAGAAAGCCCACCCCTCACCATGTTCTCTCCCTGGAGAGGGGTCGGGTCTGAAGCCCCTAGCTTTACCACGGTGCCGTGGCTGCTTAAACTGGAGACCCTTCGAGAATACAGGGATCAGGATGGGAGCCACTTCTTGAGTCTGATTTATTTTTTCCATGAAGAATGAATGAGAAATGGGATGGAGTGTGAGTTGTGAGTTGTTGTGTTGAAATAATAAGGGAAAATGTGCTACCCTGCCCAGGACCTTGAGGCTCCATTGAGGCAGATGCCCACCTGGCCACTGTGGGTGGAAAATAAAGACCTCTGCTCACTAATGTCACTTTCCTGAGAGCAGAAGGAAGCCTGCTTCTCTGGAGGGTGCAGAAGAGATTTCTGCAGGCGAGGCGTGTGGGATGCTCTGCTGTAGACCCACGGCACAACAGGCGGCTTTGTGGGCCGAGCCCTGGCCTGGGAGGGTCAAATCGCAGCAGGTGCCATGTGCTGGTGGCTGCTCTTTTCAAGACATGTCCCCAGTGGCAGGAGGAGGCTGGGTGGGGAGCACTCTCAGGTTCACTGGTGGTGGGAAGAGGCTGGGTGGGGAGCACTCTTGTGTTCACTTTGGTGTTGGGAGGAGGCTGAGTGGGGAACACTCTCATGTTCACTTTGGTGTTGGGAGGAGGCTGGGTGGGGAGCACTCTCAGGTTCACTGGTGGTGGGAGGAGGCTGGGTGAGGAGCATTCTTGTGTTCACTTTGGTGGTAGGAGGAGGTGGGTGGGGAGCAGACTTCACTTTGGTGGCAGGAGGAGGCTGGGTGGGGAGCACTCTCAGGTTCACTGGTGGTGGGAGGAGGCTGGGTGGGGAGCACTCTCCTGTTCACCCTGGTGGTGGGAGAAGGCTGGGTGGGGAGCACTCTGGTGTTCACTTTGGTGGTGGGGGAGGCTGGGTGGGGAGCACACTCGCGTTCAACTAGAACCTCAGGGCTGTCACAAGTGGGGGCCAGGCTCGAGGGCTGGGCTCAGCACTGTGGCCTCAGAAGGGCCCAAAGAGTTCTCCCAAAGGAGAACTCTCCCATGACGCCAAGGTTGCCTCCTCAGCCCTGTCCCCTGTGGCCTCACCTGTTATCCCAGCTGTTGGCCAGCCTGGTTGCCTCTCTGTCTGTGACGCCCTCCTCCGCTGCCTTCTTCCTCACTGCACCTGACTTCCCCATCCACACAGCATTTTTTACCGAAGCCGACCGAAGCCGCAGCGCAGGACACTGGGGGCACTGTGCCGTGCAGGCTCCAGCCTCTCTTGCATCTGCTTGTTGAAGTGAGGTCCACCTCCCTGGGTTTTTGCCTCTTTCTAAACACCACCTGCAAACTGCCTCCCCTCAAAGGAAAGTAGCAGGGACTTGTCCTCCCCAGGGCACTGCACACTGGCTCGAAGCCTGGTTGGGAGGCTCTTTGGTCACGCTGAAAAGAGCTTTGACAAGACAGAGTGGCCCCTGGTGGGCTGGGGTGTGCTGGGGAGAGTCCCTTTTCCTCTGACTCCTGAACTCATCAGGCAACAGTACAGGAGCTTGAGACGAGGCTCTGGCGGGGCCAGAGTCACACGGCAGGAGGTAACCACTTGAGGGCCACGGGGCTAAGGTAGCTAAGGTCCCATGCAATGACCTCCCAGTGTCCTGAGGCTGACCACAGCTCAACCCTGAAAAGGGGCTGCAAGGACAATCACAGCAATTATCTTGTTCATTTCACTACAGGCACAGAGCAGACACCACACAGCTTCCTTGTCGCCTTGCCTCATGTGCACACAGCACGGGTGTCATTTATACATACAGTAGAATGTGTGGCAATTACATCAGAATCATCACACCAAACGTGGCTGTATCCTTTGTTAATCAAAGTTCATCTGTGTTAGTTAATGGTGTGAAGGAAGCCTGTATAGAGAAATTACCAACTGTCTGTAAGAAATCCAACATAAACATCCTTTTGTGGCCAAAGAAAAGCATGCTTCAGCCAGAGCCCCGGCATCCACCCTCTTTCCTGCCATGAAGCTTTGCCACCTTTTCAACACAGCACCTTGTATTTCAATGCTGGGGGTTCACTGTCAAGGTGCCCCGGTGCTGGGTGAGACACCCCCCACCTCGCCAATATCTTTTTGGAAGACTGAGCCTAAAACCAACAGTGTCTCAGAGATGGAGAGATTGTCACAGCGTCTCAGAGATGGAGAGATTGTCGCAGCGTCTCAGAGATGGAGAGATTGTCGCAGTGTCTCAGAGATGCAGAGATTGTCGCAGCGTCTCAGAGATGGAGAGATTGTCGCAGCGTCTCAGAGATGGAGAGATTGTCACAGTATCTCAGAGATGGAGAGATTGCCAAAGGGGGTTGATGGGCTATTTCAGACCAAACTAAACAGCACAGGACCTGCGCTTCTGGCTGGGGTTGTCGCGTGCCCAAGGAGTGTTGCTTTGGGGACAGTCATCCAGGACAGATCCCCTCCCTCCTCCTCGGGGCCTTTGGGTTGATGGCTGCTGTCAAGAGAAGGCTGTGGCTGTGCCTCTTCCCAAAACCCACAAAACCGGGAGAGCTTTCACCTCAATCCTCAGCGTGTGATCCCCAGGACACAGTGTGCATGTGTTGTACTCGCACAAGCACGCAGACACACCCCCACACGTGCACACGCTCCACACTCACACACAAGCACACACCCAGACACGCTGATACACACACATCCAGCACAACCCGACTCTCAGGTAAGCCTGGCCTGCAGAAGCCTGAGCCTTCTGCTCACATGTTTGCCGGTGCGTGGGCCGGATGACAGGCCTGCGGCCAGTACCGGAACCTGGTGCTCCAGAGTAGAAGAGCTGCTCCTTGACAATCAGACCGAGCGTGCATTCATTTACGGACAAGCTTTGTGTTCCACAATGGGGTCTTGGGGTGGGTCGGGATGCACCGTGACAGGGCCAGCAGCGACTCTCCCCTGCCCCGGACATGGAAAACCTCGAACACAAGAGTCATCAGCCCTCTCGGTGTTCGACTGAATCATGGGGCAAGCCTGTGTGTGCACATGTGTGTGAACATATGAGCATGTGTGTGAACATATGAGCATGTGTGCACGTGTGAATGTGGGCTTGTGTGCATGCACATGTGCATGTAGGAATGTGTGTATACTCTGTGTGTCGCCAGCTGACCCGGTGTTTGGTTCTTGGGTCTACTTAGAGGCTGATACTTTGTGTCCTTGTGTCCAGAGAGGATTTGAAATGCGGAGCAGCGCCTGTTCTGGAATTTTCTGTGGCTGCTCAGCTCTCTCCCAGGGAGCCCTGGTCTTGAGCCACAACAGAGGGCATCAGCCTCAGCAAGCCCAGACCCGCCCGGAGGCTCTGCTTCTGCAAACTCAGCCGGACCTGGGAGGGCCGCCCAGAGAGAAGTGGGGTTTGGTGAAGGGAGGGGTGAGGGGAGGGGTGGGCCCACTGCTTTTGTTTATTGTTTGCTTTATTTGTTTTGTTTTGTTTTTCCTGACTAAGCCCTTTGCTCTTCTTGTTTCTAGAGGGAAGATCAGGTTCTTCGGCTGCTCTGTAGGGAGCTCTCCCCCGCGACCAGGCAGTCCTGAGTCAGCAGGACCCCATGCGTTCGTCTTTCACCTCTATTCCTTGCTACTCCAGGGGCCGCCCCAGCGGCATTTTCCCAGGCAGCCGGTCGTCAGCCTCCTCCCTGCGGCCTCCTACTGCGCCCTCTCACGAGGCGCTGGGGCCTGGTGCGGAAGGATTTACAGGGAAGGAATGTCGGGCTCCTCCGGCTGGGAGCGCACCTGCGCCCAGGGAGGTTCCTGTTCCACCACACCTGGCCCCCCAGGGAACAGCGGGTGAGTGCTGCTGCAGGAGGGTGCACGAGAGACGCAGTGCTCCCCGCTCCTCTCTCCCCTTCCCTCCTCTCCTCCCACCTCCCCCATCTCCTCCGTCCCCTGTCCCCGCCCCTCCTTGTCCTCAGGAAGCCATATCCCACTCTGGTGGAGCGGCTCAGGCCGCTGGTGAGGGTGCTCAGGGCGGGGCTCTTCTCTGAGTGACGCTGGAGGTCATCTGTGCCCGAGTGGCTGGACGTTCTCACGGTGAACGCAGAAAGGGACACTCCGTCCGAGCTGAGCCTCAGGGCCCCTGAGCCTTGCTCTTGGCCCAGCTGCTCATACAGCCCTCCGCGCCTCGCTTCCCTCCCACAGCAAGGAAGGATGACGGGTGCGCGGTCTGCACGGTGGCGCGGGGTGGCCGCGTTGCTCAGGAAGCACTTGCAGGTCACCACTGCTGCTTACACAGCCTTACTCTAGCAAGGCCCTGGGCAGCCACACTGTGACACCCGGGACCTCACACCTGGCGTTTACCAAATGAATTCAACGGGTAGGAATCTCCACATCCCTGGATACTTCGCGGATTTGCGGAGGGACTGGCGAGGCAGCGCCGCAGCACGGCAGAGAGCCGCCTCCCACACGCACTCAGGTACACACAAGCCTCAGCTGCAGCCTAGGCCTTCAACACCTGATGCTCACGGAACTTTCTGGAGCTTCCAGAGAGTGACATGAGCTTCCCGGGGAGCTCTGCGTTTCCTGGGAAACTCTGTTTCCCAGGGAGCTCCTTCCCTTCTAGGCCCCATGTCTGCGGTGACAGCTGGGAGGCCTGGACTCAGAGCGGTGACCTTTCCTCACCTCTCCCTGGCATGTCTGTGCCTCTGCCCCTATGGCATTTGGAAGCCCCCCCGCCCACCACACACACACACGCTGCCTCTGCCGCAGGACATGAGTGGCGGCTGCCAGATGACACCTGTCTGCTGGCCAGAGCGGGCGCCTGACCTCGCTGGCCTGCACTGGAGGCTCTGCAGGTGGGGAGGGCAGCGTGCAGTGGCCATCTGGCATGTCCCAGAGGCTCCCGGCCTGGGTGGTGACAGGTTCCCCTCGTCCCTGATGGCCCACACTCAGGATGGGCTGGTCCTGCATCCTTAGGCCCCGTGTGAACGTGGAAATGCCCAGCTCCCACTGCCCTCCCGTCCTTCTACATGAGGACAGGAATGCGACTCTCCCGGTGGCAGTGACCACCGCCTGCAGGGGCCTGCTGGCCTCCCGTTTGCACCCGGCTCAGGTGCCTCCTGGCCAAGACTCCTTGAGGCCACTGTGTGACACACACCACACACCCCTGGCACCAGAGGCCCGGGAAGGGCCAGCCCCTCCTGGCGGCTTCTCGGGCCCTTTGGGTGAGGGCGGGCACCTGCTTGGCAACCCCTGGAGAGAAGGGGAGGGGCCACATCCAGTCCATCTATCTTCGCTTTTTACATTTTTATCCAGCAAGCATGTGTTTCATCATGTTAAAAGAACAATACATATTGTAAAAATCATGACAAACAATTGAAGGTAGCTTCCTGGCAGGAAGAATGAAATCGTGGGTCCCACCACAAGACACCGTCACCTTGCTCCCCCTTTCCTTTCACATTTAAACATTTTTGTTTTATTTTTTATAGAGATGGGGTCTCACTATGTTTCCTAAGCTGGTCTTGAACTCCTGGCCTCAAGTGATCCTCCTGCCCGAGTAGCTGGGACCACAGGCACGCACCATACCTGGCTAAATTTTGCATTGTTTTGCAGAGATGAGTCTCACAACATTGTCCAGGCCGGTCTCGAATTCCTGAGCTCCAGCGATCCCCCCACCTCAGCCTCCCAAAGCGATGTGATTGAAGGTGTGAACCACCGCACCTGGTCTCTCTCTCTCCCTCCCTTCCTCCCTCCCCCTCTCTCTCTTTCTCTCTTTCTCTCCTTTCTTTCTCTTTCTTTCTTTCTTTCTTTCTTTTTCTCTTTCTTTCTTCTTTCATCTTTCTCCCTCTCTTTTCCTTCCTTCCTTTCTTCCTTCCTTCCTTCCTTCCTTCCTTCCTTCCTTCCTTCCTCCCTCCCTTCCTCCCTCCCTTCCTTGTAATAGACTTTAGTTTTTAGAGTGTTTTTGGGCTTATGGAAAGAGTGACCAGAAAGTGCGGAGTTCCCACTTATGCCCCACCTGCCTCCCTGGTTGCTACCAGTGTCCCGCCTTAGAGTGGAGCGTTTGTCATAGTCCTGCCAATGCTGCTGTCATTCACTGGAGTCCATGGTGCACCGGAGGGCTCATGCCTGCTGTGGCACATCCTGTGGTCTGGACAAATGGAAAGTGACATGCGTTCCCCACTATGGCATCACACAGGCAGGTGTCACCACCTAAACCCCTCTGGGCTCTGCCTGTTCATCCCCCTGCCTCAGCCTTTGGCAACCAAAGCTCTTCCTGCTGTCTCCTGAGTTCTGCCTTTCCCAGGGGGCAGGGTGGGGATCGTGTTGCGTGCATCCTTTCCAGACTGGCTCCTTCCCTCAGCAGCAGGCACTGAGGGCTCCTCTGTGCCTCTCATTGTTTACCTCCCTGCCTGATGGCTTCTCGTGGGTGACACCTGCTGTGCCTAGGGCTGCCTTGTGGCCCCTGCTGCCTCATGCTCTGGGGTTCAGGGTGCGTTCCCTTCTCCTCAGTTGCCTGGTGGCTCACTGTGGCCTCTTCCCTGCCTCTACCACAGGTTTTTTTCTGGGCATAAAATCTATTCCTGACTCCATTTGGAGCTCCCAGTGGTTCAGGGCATGGAGACCAGGCACACGTAAAGATTGCGTCTCTAACTGAATTGAGAATAAGCTGCCTTCAGGACTCACGCTTGATCAACCTCGCCAAGGCTGAGGTGGGAGGGTTGCTTGAGCCCAGGAGTGGGCAACATAGCAAGATCTTGTCTCTACTAAAAATAAGAAAATTAACAAGCATGGTGGCATATACCTGTAGTCCTAGCTACTTGGGAGGATGAGGTGGAAGGACTGCTCGAGCCCAGGATTTCAAGGCTGCAGTGAGCTATGATTGTGCCACTGCACTCCAGCCTGGGCAACAGAACAAGACCCCATCTCAAAAAAGAAAAGATAAAGCAAACTCTTGTTTACAAAGCTTGCAGCTCTGCAGCTGGAAGGCTGTGTGGGCACTTTCTTGGCAACATGGGCCCTGTGGCCATGAATGGCAGCGGTCACCTTCCTGGATGGGGCTGACTTTTCTCTAGCCTGAGCGACAGCCTGAGCCTCTGACTCCACTCAGTGTGACCTGCAGACAATTGTTTGCAGCCCCACTCTAATTCCCTCCTAGGGACTCTCAGCCATCTTTCTTTTTCCTTGTGGCAAGAGATGGCCAGGACTTTGGAATGGGCAATAGGTTTGCTGAAGATCACGTCCGTGGAATGCTGGGCTCTGGCGTGGTCTGACCCTTGCGGTGAGCCTCTTTTCTCAGCTATTTCGTGACTCTATCCAGATAGGAGCTACCTTAGGAAAAGAGCAACACCTATGATTCCTATCCATAGAATGGCTTTAGTCGGGTCCCATGGAATACAATTGATTACACCCTGAGCTCAGATCAGGTTCTACAAATTCATGCTGACATTCCTGCACTGTAGATAAACCTGCGTCCTGTGGCTTCCCTGCCCTGGGTGCAGCTCCAGCTCCTTCCTTAACTCCTTGGGTATTCCCTTTAATCTGCAGGAGGGGCCAGTGATTGACTCTGGGTGTACACTGTCCCTCCACACCACTTCCCTGTCTTCCGTGGTTTTTTGTATTCATTTTCTTCCACCTCCCAGGCACTGACCCCCAGTAGTGACCCCGGGGGGAGACCATGCCAGGAAGCACACTGGCTGGGGGGACCCTGAGGCCTTCCAGGGAGAGGCAGGAGCCGGAGGCGGCAGGAGCCGGAGGCAGCAGGAGCTGAAAAGAGGTACCTGTTCTCTGCAGGTCTGTGCTGTGCACCCTCTGCACCCACGAGGCATCCTCAGAAGTGGGGAGGGAGAAGGAGGGATGGAGGAGTCTTTTAGCATAGTGTGGCCTCCATCTTCCCTCCCTAGGACACTGGGGACCATCCTGAGGGTGGCCTGAGTTGAGGGTCCCTCTGCAGAGGCTGGCAGTCAGGCCCACACCCTGAGAGCAGGTCAGGGACATTTGGCCAGGCAGTTGAAGCTGGAAGTTCAGACGGCCGTTTATTTGGGGATTTATGACCTTAAGGGTCCCTCTGGAGTGGAGAAGAGCAGCTGCCTCCTCTGCTCAGCCTGGACACCCCTCCTGCCCGTTGGGACACTCTGTGGGTTCTGCCTTTGAGTCCTGAGATGTGCGAGGTCCTGTACGCGCTGCCCAGCTCGATGTGAGGCAATGCGCTGTCCCAACGCCTCTCGCAGGGCCCATCAATCACCCCAGAGCACAGACTCCGCTTGCCCCGCACTTACAGCTGTCAGGTCGCTAAATGGCTCTGCCTATTACCGCAGCGCAAATACATGATCCTTTCACTTTGCAGATTCCATGTAATTGTGCGTGGACTGTGTCAGCTTCGGATTTAATTGGCGTGTAGGCTGCGAGGCATGAATTACAGCATGTGTAATTTATTTATGCAATAAAATTTACCATTAACTGAGAGAGGAAAAATAAAGAGAAAAATAATATGTGTTGTACTATAATTACGTAATAAAGTTTGAATTAGGAATATCACTTGGCCCACAAACTTCCTCTGGCCTGAGAAAGATCAGAAAGCAACGCCGTCTCTTCAGTTCCTTCCTGGATTCTCAGGAGAAGCAGGTCTGCCTCTAAGTGCGGCGGGACAAGCGGGTTGGTGGTAAACGGAGCCGTGGGGAAGAGTGGGGCCTTGAGAACCAGCTGCATTGACGGGGACGTGGCCAGCCCAGGTCAGCTGGGGAGAGATGGAGAAAAGTAGGGGACAGATAAAGAGAAAGTTAATTTTTTTCTTATATAAAATGAATCGTGAAACTGCTCACTGGATAGCCAGGCCACCTACTCATAAAGAAAAAGCAAGAGAAATGCCTGCCGCTGCGCCTGGGAGTCCATTCCCAGGTCTAGGGCCACCCCAGAGCTCCCGGTCACCCTCAAGCTGAAATGTTAGTCGCGGAGGGCTGGCTCCCCATGACATTTTCTTTTTATTATTATTATTATTATTGTTATTATTATACTTTAGGTTTTATGGTACATGTGCGCAATGTGCAGGTAAGTTACATATGTATACATGTGCCATGCTGGTGCGCTGCACCCACCAACTCGTCATCTAGCATTAGGTATATCTCCCAATGCCCATGACATTTTCACCGGAGCCCCTGGCATGACTCAAAATCTGTGAGTCTTTCAAATGATTAACATGGGCTCCTGTTGTCTGCTCAGGCGGGAAGGCCCAGGAGCCCACACCCGGGCTGTGACTCTGTTCTGCTGCGCTGACTCCGGACGTGAGGCTGGGATGAGCCTGAAGGAACTGCGTGCTCGCCAGCGCCTCCCAGCCCACCTCTGCGGTCGGTCCCCTGGAGCCCACCCCTGGCTCCACCTGAGCTCCCAGGCCAGCATCCCCGGGCCGAGCACAGGGCCAGGGGCAGGTGGCTTCCAGAGGGAGCGTTTCCAAGGGAGGATGAAAACCACAGTGCCTGTCAGGCAGGGGGCGAGGACAGAAGAGAAACGCCCCTCCCAGGGCCGGGCGAGAGGCTGTGGGGACCAGCTCAGGGACCCCCACACAGAGGGGCCGCCACTTCCACGGGGAGTGCTGGTCGGAGGGGGCGCCGGAGCTTCCCGCGTGAGGAGACAACAGGAGCCCAGGCTTTACGTGGCCCCTCTGACTCCAAACCCGCACAGGCTGGGGCGGCGGGGGCGGCCAGAAGAGCCCGATCCCTCTGCGGCCGGCCCGGTGCATTCGGGCCCAGCGGACCCTCGCCCTGGCCCTGGAGGCCGCTGCGGCCCCCACCCAGCTCCTCAGCAGCCACACGGTCCCCACACCCCAGAGCGGCGCACAGGGCCTGGGCCTGACGACGTCCTTCGGGTCCCTGAGCAGCCAGGTCCCCACGGCCCTCGGCGACCCGGGCTCCCCGGGATGGAGCGAGGCGCTGGGTCTTCAGCAGACGCCGGGGCCCAGGCAGCCCTGACCCCAGCTCCAGAGACATCCGAGCCCAGGCTTCTAGAGATCCACCCCCGCGGGCTGCGCCCCAGTCAGTGCTGCCCCGAAGGCGGGGACGTGGAGCAAGAAGCAGCTGCAAGGACTCGCGTGAAGAAGCCACCGCGCTCGGAGGGAGGGCTTCGCACGGAAGTTGTATTTTCCTTCAACTCCTCTGTGTTTTTCAAATCTTCTGTAGGAGTGTCTATAGTGACCATCAGAAAAACAATCTGAAAGAAAGACAGGAATTACCACCGACCCCAGGGCTGCATTTATTGCTGGACATTTGTCACGGTCTGGGCCGTGTGGACCCGCCCCGCTCAGCCAGAGCCGGGAGGGCTAGGAGGGGAGGCGGGGGCACGGTTTGAGGACGATTTCTCTCCGACCTAAGGAGTAATGGGGCCGTCATGTAGGCAAGGTCAAAGGACGACGTGGCGGTTGCAGGGTGACCCGAGGTCATGTAGGCAAGGTCAAAGGACGGTTGCAGGGTGACCCGAGGTCATGTAGGCAAGGTCAAAGGACGGTTGCAGGGTGACCCGAGGTCATGTAGGCAAGGTCAAAGGACGACGTGGCGGTTGCAGGGTGACCCGAGGTCATGTAGGCAAGGTCAAAGGACGACGTGGCGGTTGCAGGGTGACCCGAGGTCATGTAGGCAAGGTCAAAGGACGGTTGCAGGGTGACCCGAGGTCATGTAGGCAAGGTCAAAGGACGACATGACGGTCGCAGGGTGACCCGAGGTCATGTAGGCAAGGTCAAAGGACGATGTGATGGTTGCAGGGTGACCCGAGGTCATGTAGGCAAGGTCAAAGGACGACGTGGCGGTTGCAGGGTGACCCGAGGTCATGTAGGCAAGGTCAAAGGACGACGTGGCGGTTGCAGGGTGACCCGAGGTCATGTAGGCAAGGTCAAAGGACGACGTGGCGGTTGCAGGGTGACCCGAGGCCAGCAGTCCTTTGCAGAGCGGATGAGCTGTCAGTGAGGGGTGAAGTGTGGAATGGGACTCGCTGACGAGAGCCCACTCCTCCCTAGGCCAGGAGGGGCGTGGGGCCCCGGGCCCGTGTGGCTGGAGGGGGGCCTCCCAGGTGGCTGGAGGGGGGCCTCCCAGGGGGACGGGCATAGGGGCTCTGAGAGCAGCGGGCCAGATGGGAGGCGGATGCGTCTGCCTGCTCTGCCCAGGCCTGGGACCTGTTGTGAGAAAATCATTCTGCTCCTCTTTCCTGTTCAGCCCTGAGGCGGAGCCCGCACTGCGATTTCCTTAGTTGGGAGCTGTGTTTGTGAGGACCCTCCAGTCTCTATCATTCAGGGATCCCCTTGACCTCAGTAAAAGCCCCCCTTAAGTCCCCCAACCTCCTGAGAGTCTCCACTTGGCTCTGGTGGGGCCGTGCCCTGGAAGAGAGGTTTGGGGCTGCTGATCCTGGCCGAGGGTCTTCCAGAACGACGCTACTCAATGTCCAGGAATCACAGGAGCCCAGTGTCTTGGCCTCACCAGGCTCTGTCACCACCTCAACCCTGTGGCCCTGCAGTTCTTGAAGCTCAGGTCCCAGTCCTTGGTGACGACTGATCAACCCTGGCCTCTGCTTACTTCTTCAGGAAGCTGGAGCCTTACCCTGTTAGCAACGTCTTTCCAGCATCCCCAGGAGAGAAGCAGCTTGCCAGCCCTCTGGGCTTGGTTTTAAACCTGCAACTGGAGCGTGGCCCAGAGGTGTGTGTGCCTGGGCCCTGCCCAGTGAGCGAGAGCCTGGCTCTGAGCATCCTGCCTGAATATCCCCAGTTCCTGGCGAGGCGACGCCACTTAACAAGACACCCTGGGAGGTGAATTCGGCAATGGGATGGCACGAAGGCCCAGCTTTCCCATCTAATGAGACGGCTTCCACCGAACTCACAACACCGTAAACCTTCCAGAGACGGAGGCAACGTGCACCCAGAAATTGTTTGGATCATTCTCTGCCTAGACTAATTTAGAGGGAAGATTCTCAGCAAATCCAGCCCCCAACCCTTGATTGTCTCCTACAAGGACGTTAGGTCCCCCTGTGCTTCAACATGTTTGGAACAGGAACCGATTCGTTTGTTCCTAACGTGACACCTGGAGGAGGCAGAGTCGCTGTGGATGCCACACCACCTCGCAGCCACGACAGCTAATGATGCCTGCGCTCCCCCGTGGTTCCTGCCTCATCCTCTGTGCCGTTGTCTTGTGTGTTCCATTTATATGAACAGCAACAAAAGTAGAAACCAGGAAAGCAAAATGGCTTCAGTGAGGCTGTTTTTTTTTTTGTTTGTTTCTCCTTCAACCTGGGAAATTCAGGTCAATAAAAGTGTAACAGAAAGATGAGAAGAAAGAACATCCCGAAGTAGCGTGTTTAAATCACTCCAGCGCTAAGACCGCAAATCCTGGGAAGCGCAGGTGTCCTTTTCACGGCCTCACAAGGAAAGCAGGTGCCTTCTCCACGGAGACTCTTGGTGGGCTCCTTGATTTGGGATCAGCTGCTCCTGCAGCCTGGGCTCGCGTGGGTGAGAACACAGCAGGGCGAGCCATTTTGCTGCGGTGCCTTGGGCATCTTCTGGGTGTGGGGAGGCAACTCTATGTGGGAGGTGCTGGTGCGTCCCAGTCCCAGGCTCGTGCCACTTCTCTGAGCCCTCTGGGCCGGCCTCATGTCTTCCGGGCCTGCTGAGCTCTGTGCCGTACCTGCCACTCCCAGAGGGCAGGCTGCCACTGTGCTCGTGGGGCCTCACTGCAGGGTGGGCTCACCAGGGCAGCTTCTGCGGTGTGTGTCCATCACCTGGCGGCCTGTGATGGGCAGTCAGTCTCGACCAGGGGCTAGTAGGAAGCCAGGGGTGGTTTTCCCACAGGGTCCAATCTTTCTGCAGAGGACAGCATCGATTGGCTCCTCAGTCCTGGAGGTCTGCATAGCCATCCTTCCTCAGATCCTCTCCAGAGGCTCTGCTGGCTGGTCCTTGTTTGCCATAAATGTTTGGGGTTTCTGGGCCTGCAGCCTGCCCTGCTGTGAGCCTGCATCGAGCCTCATCCTGTGTGTGAGGGGGTCACTGGGCTAGGAGCTCGTGGCTTCTCGAGGGAGTGCAGCAGGGGTGACATCAAACCCAGCCCGTGCTGTTCCCACTGTCCTCCATCCGCATGGTGCCGTGATGCCCGTCCTGAGGTCACGGGATGAAGCGTCTGCTGCCTTGGGTTTAGGGCGGTCGCCCTCTGCAAGAACATCACAGGAAATGTGCAAACAGCATCTCAGAATGGAAACATCGACATGTTTGAGGGAGTGGCCTGTTTTCATGGAATCCCAGGACAAACCTCGTTGCAAAATGAAAAATCTTTCCACAAAATGACCAAGCGCTCCCTAATAGGCGCCATCTACGAGCCTCACATTTGGGCTGATTGGTTTGCTGACGTCAGGCTTCCTCGGCCTTGGCACGACTGCCTGTGGGTCCATTCACTTTGCTGCCAGCCTGTCCTGGGCACCATGGGATGCTGAGCAGCAGCCTGCCCCCACCCTGCAGAGGCCAGCAGCACCAGCCCAGGGTGGTGATGACCATAAATGTCTGTAGATGTCACGAGTGTCCCCTGTGGGAGGCAAACTCCCCCCAGTTGAGAAGCACTGACTTAAAAAGTGACTTTTCCTTCTTGATCTGGCAGAAAGGCTTGGGTAGCAGCCAGGGGAATCCACGCCTCCCTCCATGGGGTCTCTCGAAATCCACGCAGCAGTGCCAGGCTCCATCTGGGGCATGGCACAGCAGTGAATGCCAGGACTTTTAGCAGCTTCTGCTGGAGTTGGGGATGGAGGAAGATGAAGGCCCCTGTAGTCAGCACGTGACTTGTCATGGGACAGGCAGCGTCCAGGGGTACGGGTCCTGCAGAGGGGACCATGGCTGAGCTGTACTAAGCCCCCCGGGAGGGGAACCACTGAAGCCTGCCATGGTCCCCTTAGTAGGACAAGCTCATCCTCTGTGATCAAGCTCAAAGCATCCCTAATTGGGCTTAATGTCTCACTGAGTGTCTCTGACCCGGGATGTTTTCTGTAACTCTTCAGAGTTGTACGACTGTTGATGTCAGCTGCATTTCCTGAGGCCCGTGAGCTCTAAAGCACCCACGTGCAGTTTCATTTCTGTTGACCTGTCCTTGGTTTACCCGTTTCATGCTCCAGGAGGGACCTTTAGTTCTAGTATGCCAGGATTAGGGGGGCTGTTCCCCCAGCTCCTCCCACAGGCTCAGCCCCAAGTCCAGGGTGCTCACTCACATTCTACCATCAGCTGTGACACCCGGGCCCAAAAGTGGCTTCTTCTGCATGAATGTCCCCTGCAGGGACGGGCCGACATGATGGTGCTGCTTACAAGCACAATTCGCTTTTCTCTTCTACAGAAATACCATGTTGCTCAAGCTCTCCCAGCAAATTGCTCCTAAGCACAGAAGAAAGTGGGCTCAGAACATTCATTCATCACCTTCTTGGTGGGGGCTGCTGAGAGCCCCACATGTTCTGGCATTGGGGCTGCATCAGTCAACAAAACAAAGTCCTTTTCCCCAGAACTCCTGTCCTGGGTCAGGAGGTCATGGCCTAAGTGGTCACCACCCATCCCAAATCTGCTGTGTTTAGAAGGCCATGGGCTGGAAGACCCAGAAGTGGATGCTTTTGCCCCAATGATGGCTGTCACCCAGAATCCCATGGGGCCGTCACCCTCCAGCAGCTGAGAGGGACCTGGTGGAGAATCATAACCTTCCCTACCATCCAGCAGCTCAGAGGTGGCTCTGCTGGTGGGAGAATCACAACTTTCCACCTGTAAGTAGTTGGATGCTCCACGTGACACACTGGGCCAAGTTGCCAGTGTTTCCCAGACATCAACATGCTTTCTCAATAGACGCCACAACGTTGTGGCCAATTTAAGCACAGCTCTGAGCCCAGCCAGGTCAGAGCCCCATGAAGTTCCATGAAGTGGAAACATCAGGTATCAGTAGTTACACCTGGTTTGGAAATTCAGCTGAGCCCAGGCTTTCAACAGGCAGGTACACCTGTCTTCCAGGCTCAGGGAGAGGCCTCCTGATGTCCGTTTAGCACGTGGTGAAGGCTCTTCCAGGGCAGCTCACAAGCTTTGAGGCCGGCGTTTCCCACCATGACGCCTGTCTTCGCAGTCCTCCAGGATGGCACCGTGACTGCATTCCTGTCTGGCGGGAAGGGACGTTCTGACCCTCCCTGGCCTTTCCTATCATCTTGGCCCCGCTCTGCAAGTCAAGAGACCAGCACGAGGGTCTGCCCATTGCTGGTCACTCACACGAAGCCCACATTCTCCATCTGAGCGAATGACCCAGGCAAGCACAAGCCACTGTGAGGAGAGTGGAGCCCAGACCCAGTTCTCCGTCTGGCCCCCAAGAGTTCCTGCCTTTGGGCCTCCAGGAGTCAGCATTGATTCTGAGCCACTGTCTAGAAATTGCCAGAAGGCCTGTGGAATGTGTCTTCCCACAGTGCAGTGACCTGGAAAATGGCCCCTGCAGGCTCCCTTTGGGGAAGGTAGCACAGATCCCTTCTGTGGTGTAGCAGCATCTTCACTCGAGGAAGCCCAGAACCCCGTTCCCGGGCCCTGACCTGGCTTAAGTCTGGCCAGGGGTTAAGAGGCCGTGATTCAGGTCAAACCTCAGTTTATCAGGGTTGGAGTTTGCTTTTTCTTGTTTTATTTTTCCTTTTCATTATACAAATCAAGTAAGATTTGAGTTGGCTGTTGCTATGGTTTGAATGTCTCCTCCAAAACTGTTGAAGCAGCCCCCGGTGTGGCAGTGTTGAAAGTGGGGGGCCTTGAAGAGTGATTGGATCCTGAGGGCTCTGCCCTGGGGGATGGATTAACCCGTTCATGGATTCAGGGAATAATGGGTTGCCATGGGAGGGGACTGGTGGCTTGATAAGAAGAGGAAGGGAGACCTGAGCTGGCACGGTAGCAGGGTCGGCCCCCTTGCCATGGGATGACCTGAGCTGCGTCAGGTACCTGCAGAGAGAATCCCCCCAGCAAGATGGCTTTTACCAGCTGTGCCCCCTCTACCTTGGACTTCTCAGCCTCCATAAGTGTAAGAAGTAAATTCCTTTTCTCATACATCACCTGGTCTTGTTAGCAGTGGTGGTTATTTGTATGGATCTGCAGCAACCTCAATTCTTGCCTCCTCAGAAGAAAGAATTCAACTGAGAGGTAGAAGGCAGAAGCAGAGACCAAGGCGAGTTTTAGAGCAGGAGTAAACATTTATTAAAAATCTCTAGAGAAGGAATGCGAGGAAGGAAAGTCCACTCGGAAGAAGGCCAAGTGGGTGACCTGAGAGACTGAGTGTGCGGCTTGGCCTCTCAACTCAGGGTTATGCGTCGGCACGTTTCTGGGGTCACCTCCCCCAACTCCTGAGCTCTTATCAGGAAGCTGCTCATCACCAGCTTCAGGTGTTTTCTATCTATTAGGAGCCTGCCTTTCCCTGGCCCCAGCTGTGGCCAGTTATTACTTTAGAGAGACAGTGTGACAACCGCCTGACCACCACCTGATGGTCGCTGACACTCCTGGGGTGAGCGGACCCTCTCCTGCCCTGCTCACACCACACGGGCTGCCCACTGTAACAGGCTCAGGTATTCTGCTGACACTCCTGGGGTGAGCGGACCCTCTCCTGCCCTGCTCACACCACACGGGCTGCCCACTGTAACAGGCTCAGGTATTCTGCTGACACTCCTGGGGTGAGCGGACCCTCTCCTGCCCTGCTCACACCACACGGGCTGCCCACTGTAACAGGCTCAGGTATTCTGTTACAAGCAAAAGAGAACAAACAATCACAGCTCTCTCCTTGAGTCCCAGAAATGCTGTGATTCACAGGTTGTCATCAGAGATCTCTGTGGGCCAAGCCATGGCCATGTTTGGGCAGTCCTGCTGCCCACTGCATGACCACAGCCACCTCATCTATGACTTGCCCCTGGGCCCCTGACCTTCTGGGATTTCATTTTCCCATCGAATTTGGGGGCTCTGAAATAATGGCAGCATCTCTCACAGTGACAGCGGCCTCAGATCACGGCTGCGGTGGAGTCTAACAGTGGGGGCTCTCTTCTCATCCATGCTGTGGGGAGGGGGGTCCTCTGGACTCTGGAGGAAAAATGACGCAGTGGGTGAGAAGGTCATGCATAAGAAACCCCGCCACGGTAACAACTCCCTCTCATGAGCCCTGTTTTTCTTTCCTGGTAGCATTTGGCTTCATTTTATGATAGCAACCATCAAGTCTGTGTTTCAAAACTGTTAGAGCCACTGATGGTCACTCAGACCAACACAGTGAAGCCAGCTGACGCAGTCAGGGCACCAGTGGCCGAACGTTCCACATCTTCCTCCCTGGTCCATCACCCTTAGGAGCCATTGCCACGTATATTCCCTGTGTTTCTGTTGACAAAAACGGGCAAGATCTTGCAGTTCTTTTTGTGTACACATCCCTCCTCCTGGCTGTCACCCTGGGGCTTAGGGCTGGTGCTAGGTGATAGGAGGTGACAGTGGACTCGAGTCTTTCAGGCCAGGAGAGGGTGGTCGGGCCAAGAGCAGGAAGTGGTGCCCTGAGTGACTGGGGAATTCAAGGTCTCCACTTCTCAGATTCTGCCCACCTACCTCTCCCCACCTATGTCACCTCCACCTGGAGAACCTGCAGGGCTGTGAATCCCGCACGGCTGACTCAGCCTGTTGCACTGGTTCCCAGAAATTGCAGACCTGTGGATCCTGGAGATAAGGGCTTCCTTCAGGCCAGCACAGAAAGTCGGGAGCGGGTGTTCAGAGTCCCAGGGCGATCCAGTCGCTGCACCCTGCAACTTTATGACTGTGGTGCAAGCCGCAGCCGTGGGTCCTGAGAGCCGTGCCGTGTGTAAACATGCGTACACATGTGTAAACACGCACCAGGCTCCTGATGATCGCAGTGATAACCGCGTGACCACTCCGGGACCACGTGTGAGTGCACCTTCTCCACAGGTCACAGGACCACCCATCGGATCAGGAGATCACTCCAGACTCCTCTCCTAGAGGCGCTGCCATCCTGAAAGCACATCTGGCACTCAGATCATGTTCAGTCAGAAAAACGGAGCCACTGTGATTATGATTATGGGAATATAGGGTTTACATGTGGGAGTTGCTGGGGAGCGCATTTCAGGACAGCCTTGATCAAAGGGCTGGGGAAATGGTCCAGGCGATGCCAACCGGAAGCCCCAGAGGAGGAGAGGAAAGCCACCCACTAGGGGACCATTGCCGGCCCCGAGGTCTGGGTGGGCCTGGTGTCCCGAGCCTGCCGTCTGCCTCCTGGAAATTCAGGCTTCCTTTCACCTGGGCCTCCCCCTCCTCCCCTGAGCTTCCCTCACCGGCAGGCCAGCCCGGCCCTCAGGGACAGCTGGTGGGAAAGATGAGAATGAACACGTCCAGCCCAGCCCTGAGCCAGGGCAGGTGCAATAGACATAGGCTGGGAGGCCGTTCTCCCTTGGTTCTCATCTACCCGGGTTCTAATCTCTCCTGAAGTCTTTTATACAATAAAGCCCTCAAAGCCAGCTGAAGCACTCGACTGGTTCTGATTAAACATTGTTCTGACAAAGGAAATATTCTCCTAAAAGCCCTAATACTACAGATGGGCCCTGTTTCTCTGGGTCCTGCCCCGTATGCTTGGAGAGGGGTTTGGTGACTCAGCCATGCTCCAGGGTGAGGCTTGCCGGCCTGCAGGCCCCGCCACCTTCCTGTAAGCGCTGGTCTAGCTGAACATCAAGGTCCCCGGAGGGCCATATTTGATGCTGTAACTGCTGGTGTCACTTTACAGTGAAGACATTCATTATGTCCCTTTGCAGAGCATATTTGATGCGGAGGAGGCCGCTGGAGGCCCGAGAGGAGTGAGGAGAAAGTGCAGGTCCCTGAGCAGCCCCTGGGCGCTTTGCCGCCCAGCTGTGGGCAGGTCAGCGAGGCTGAGTCGCAGGGAACAGGAGGGGCCTCTCCAGGATACAGGGCCGGGGCCCTTGGAGCTCAGCAGTTTCCGGTTTGATGGGGGAGGGATCAATCACACAGATGTATAAAATGTAATACAGAATATTGAATCGCAGTGAACAAGTCTAAACAACTTTAAAATGACCTTCTAGGAAGACCTGTGATACGATTTCTCCCTGGTTTCCATGTATTGCGTACCTACATTTAAATGACACGATGCTTTTATTTTAAGTATCTGTGTATTTGTATCTCACACCATCCCACACGGATGTCATCCCATAATCTTCCGATTTATCGGCCGAGCAGGACCCCTCCTCCACCCACAGGCAAGGGTCTGGGTGGGCAGGGGCTGGTCTGACTCAAGTGCTTGTCAAATGATGGATAAGGATGCGGTAAAGAAACACATCAAACAATGGATAAGGATGTGGTGAAGAAACGCAGACACACCCTTGCCCTCTGGAAGTTTCCGTGACTGAGGTTTTGGGACTAACATTGATTTTAAATACAAGGACAGCAGTTTTAAGGACTCAGTGGTGGTGAGGACTCATTGGAAATAAGAAAACGTTTGCCTGCTTTACAGATTTTTATGTTTTCTAAAATAGGTCTGTTTTTAAAAAAGACATTTTAAAAGGGAAATGTTACATTCAATGAGGGAAGAAAATGGTAAATGTCAGAGATAATTATTTTGTGCTTGAAAGCAGAAGAAAATGAATGATCCCTGATTTCCTGAAGCATTTAAACTAAAACAGAACAGCACCCTGCTCTGTGTAGGTGTGGAGAGAAGGACATGTGTGGACAGTGTGTGTGGGGAGAGGGTGTGTGGGGAGAGGGTGTGTGTGGGGAGAGGGTGTGTGTGGGGAGAGGGTGTGTGGGGAGAGGGTGTGTGTGGGGAGAGGGTGTGTGGGGAGAGAGTGTGTGTGGAGAAGGGTGTGTGGAGAAGGGTATGTAGTGTGGAGAGAAGGCGTGTGAGGTGCCCTCTCCTCTAGATCAATCCTAGTGTGTCCGATGCTTCCTTCCACAGGCTCCCAACACAGGTGGCTAATCCGGAATCCTGGTCAACAAAGTCTGCAGCCCTGCAGCCCTGCAGCCTGCTGCGATGTTTGCTGAGCAGCAGAGACAGGTGAAGAGTTGCTCTGATAACCCCCTGATCTGCTGCAGCTGTAGGTGAAGGAGCAGCTTAGGATAGAAATCAAGATAAGCGCAACAAACTCAGGCTCCCACGGGAAGCCAGTGGGTGTCCAACTTGAGGGCAGAGGAAGGCCTGCACTGCCTGGACGAGGACTGACTGCGGCAAATTCACTCCAGGGCTGGGCGTCCACGTCCAGCCAGAATGCAGAACTTGCCAGGATGCGCTGCTCACACAGGCCCCGCCGCCCCCACCGTGAGGGCACTCAGCTCTGCGTGGCATGACTGTGGGCCCTCAGGTGTCCTTGTCCAGGGCTCAGCCTCCCCATCCTCTGCAGCGGGGACATTCTAAGCGAGTGTCTTGTTTAAAAAACAAAGGTGGTAGAAACTGGAGTGTGAGAGGTTAACGCGTTGGCTCCTCCTTTACTATGGGGGGTCCCTGGCAGCTCCTCTGTTGAAGGACGCATGGGGCATCTGTGCCGCTCTCGTAGGGACGTTTCCAGGGCTTTGTGTGACTGTGTCCACGTTGGCCCCTCTCACCTCTGAGCTCCTCCCCACCGCACTTGTGAGTGGAGCAGCCCAGGAGACTGTATGTGGGGTTTTCCAACCACAAAGCATGGGGGCTTTGGAGTCTGACGTGCCCCTCAGCATGGCCACATGTGCCTCTTTCTCCACTCCTGGCCATCAGCTGCCCTCAAGAAGTCAGCCACCCCCGCAGATGGACAATGAGTACCCAAAGCCAGGGAGGAAGGGCTTTGTCGGGGGAGCTTGGCATAGGCGTCCGCTTCGTCAGGGCCTCAGCTCTTTCCTGGTGATGCCTGTGGGCTGATGTGCCCATCACAGGGCACAGAGTGGGACGCCTGCCATTCCTGTCCTTGCTGCAAACCACAGCCAATGTCCAGGCCCTGCCTTTCACTCGAAGCTCAGTCCTTGTTCTGGCTGGGGGATCTGGTGCATCCTGCTGTGTCCAAGGCCCTTGCTATGGTCCCTGGAGTGGTCTCAGGGGCTGCGTCACACCGCAGGGGCCTCGGATGGCCCCCATGTCTCACTGAGCAGACAACCAATTTTCAGTATGCAAGTGACAAGCAGGAAGCGGTGTCACCCCTAAACCTTGAATTTCTTTGCCAAGCAGGAAGTGGTGTCACCCCTAAACCTTGAATTTCTTTGCCAAGCAGGAAGCGGTGTCACCCCTAAACCTTGAATTTCTTTGCCAAGCAGGAAGCGGTGTCACCCCTAAACCTTGAAGTTCTCCAGTCCTGGGCATCCCCACTGCCTCCTTCCAGGTCACATGTTCACAAAGATAGGGAAAGACCCAGAGACTCCAACGTATCCTCCAGGACCTGCAGATGGGCAGAGGCAGAGGCAAGTCCAGCACCCGTGCCGTGCAGTGGAGACCCAGAGATCAGGCCAGGTGCCTGCATCTGTGCCGGCTATGCCACCGCAGCAGCGCTGTCCCCAGACACCTGGAACCATCCGCGTGCACAGGCTCGTGGCTGCCCTGGCGGAGATGCCCCGTGCACCCCCTCATCTGATGTCAGTTACACTCCTGCCCCAGGCCAGTGCTGTTGCAAAGCTGGAGTTTGTGTTCAGGCTGATTATCTTGAACTTGGGCTGATATTCCATGAAGAGAGTCTCTATTATATGATTCATTAACTAAGGGCCCATTTATGGCTCCCTGGTGAATGGGAGCCACTTGTGCCTGGGACCCTCTCTGCCCACTGCGGGTGAGGGAGGGCCCTGTGTGCTGTGAGCACAGTGGCCTGGGCAGGAGCAGGGGGCAGGAAAGCAGGGGAGCCCCGGGAGCCCAGCCAGACACAGAGAGCCCTCACCTGCCCGCTGGGAGCCTGCAGGCTGCACTGAGCTCCTAGGCTCTGAGGCTGGGAGTGCAGTGGCGGGGCCCTGGAGGAGGCTGAGCTGGCAGGTATCATTCCCTCTCCTGGACTGTCTGGGACAGGAAGGCGGTGCATGTGAGCACTTGGGCGCTCCATTCTGGAGAGCCGCAGCCTCTGGGGAAGAGCAAGCTCGGGCCCCAGCACTGGGGGTTCCAGAATGGCTGAACTCCTGGGCGCTGGTCCAGGGCTGCCTGCTGACACCCGGTCCCTGTGAGTGTGAGTACATGCGTGCCTGTGAGTGTGTGAGTGCATGCATGCCTGAGTCTGAGAGTGTGTGTGCATCTGTTCAAGGGGGTGTGCACGCGCAGACAGTGAGAAAAGGCCTCCTCAGCAACGAGCCTCCTCGAGCCTCCCTGGTGGCCAGAGGGGCTGGGACTGCCGCCTTGTCCAGCTCTCTCCTGCCCACTCCACTGTGCCTCTCCCTGTCCTGCCATCTGCCCTGGGGGACAGCAACTGTGCCTGGGGACCTTGATAACCAAGGAGCACTTTGCCGTTCCTGGCGCCTTCAGATGCAGAATCTCACCTCACCCCCATGCTCACTCCCTTCAGCCGGGCCACCCTAAGAGCAGCACAGAGCCTGCAGAGGCCCCTGGGCCGACCGTGGTGTGGTCAGGAGGCCCGAGAGGCACTTGACTCCATGCTGGTGCCCTGTGTCTCCTCTGACCACACACCGCTCTGGTGCTCAGGAAGGCAGGGCGTGCACTGCCAAAGCCACAGCTGAGTGAGACCTGCCCCAGGGCGCCCGCGTGCCAACACGCACAGTGGTCTCTCTTTCGTTGTGACTATGGACACCCCCAAATTTATTAGCTTAGCTGTGAGGCTTCCTGACACAAAAACATAACAGGTTTCTCCTTGCCACATCCAGTTAGGTGCCTATGGGGTGTTAAATATCACATGAAAGCAACATTTCATCTGACTTTTTGCTCCTGCTAACTTCACGCAGGTGGATTACTGGATATTTTCTTTCAACCTCTTGCTACCCCATGACAGGGGAACCTCACCCGTTTGAGCCAGCTGCCTCTGCCTGCTGCAGCAGCCCTGGCCGGGGGGCCTGGGAGCCTCACGCCAGGGGCTGCAGCCGTGCTTCCTCCTGGAGGCCTGAGCCGGCCCAGGCCCCCTTCCAAGTCTGCCCATTCCTTAGATGCCTTTCCTTTGCTCTAGGGTCTCCTTAAGGCTCCCTCCAGCCCTGTCACTGGATGGCAATTGTCTATACTACAGAGTCGGTTCCACAGGCAAGCAAGTCGATGCTAACCCCACTTCAGGCTCTCCCCAACTCCAGCCCACATGACTCCCTTGGGGCCCTGTCTCCCTCATCCCTGTGCTCCAGTTAAAGTAAGGCTTGTCCTCCCCAGTGGCCTGGCTCCTGCTCTGGGCTCCGCCCACACCCCACCCTTGGACGACCTCCCTCCTCTTGCTCTGTTGCTCAAAATCTTACCTGACCACTAAGACTCAAGCCTGGGGCCATCTGCAGTGCCGCCCTGCTCACCACAGCCTGGGGCATCGTTTCAGCAAGGACTAGTGTGTGTGTGTGTGTGTGTGTGTGTGTGTGTGTGTGTGTGTAGTGGTGCGGGGGTGGCAGGGGGTGCGGACAAAGGCAGGGCCTGTGTGGTGTGCTTGACTGGCTTGGGTTTCCTGGAAATGCTTCCAGAATCCTGCAGGGACGCTCTGGTGTTCCTGCCAGCCTGGAGGTCGTGTCCTTGGCACACCCCGCCCTGCTGCCTGCTGGGCCGGGGACAGAGACAGCTCAGCCCTGCTCAGGGGCTGGACCAGCACCTGCAGGCCCTGGACGAAGCCCAGAGAAGGAAGGACATGGTCCAGTGGAAATGGGGCCTCACACACACATGGATGTACACATAGGGTTCATTTGCTCTATCCTTTGCCGGCCTGAGGAGGCCATACATGTTATGAACATGCATCTTAAGATCATGCAACACATTGAAAAACAAGGACTTAAAATGAGCTTAGCTGATGTCCTTGCCAGGACACCACTCCTCTTTGGAAGGTCCTACCTTTCCACCTATCATTGTCATTAATGATTTCTCCATGAGCTGAGGGTCTGTCATCACGTGGGCAATGCTTCTGAGTCCAGGTCTGCACCACAGCAGTGAGTGGAAATCCGAGGGGGGCCTTGAAATGACCACGTCACTGTCGCAAAGACAGAAGGTACAAGGGGTGCTCTGAGCTGCCTGAACGTCTCACCTGGGGAGAGTTCGGACAGAACGTGGAAAACCCCTCGATTCTTCCATTCAATTATTTGGGCATTTGGTACCTTCCTACACTTTGGTGGGTTCAGTTCGAATCATGAAGGCTTTTAGGGAGAGGCAGCTGCCTCCAGAACCCACTTTTGGTTTTCTGATGTTGTTAGAAGGAGAAGCGGCTCTCAGGGGACTCCCCGTTCTTAAAGCCCAGAGCGGGTCTGGCCAACGCCCGAGAACCTTTGGGGAAAGTCCACTCCCTTCCTTCCCTAGCAGGAAACTGGAACTGAAGCTCCTGCTCAGGGCTGCTCTGGTGTCCTGCAGGAACCCACCTCCAGAATCCTCTTGGGAAAAGACATTTTGCTCCCAAGTATGTCTTCATAAAGCTGAGGCCCTGCATCTTGGAGGACTGTTCCCCTGCCACCTACCACTAGGTCTCTCCTCCTCCCCTTAGCCTCCCCTTCTCCCCCAGCCTCTCCCCATCTGTCCCCTCTACCCCTCAAATTGCCCTCCCCTCCCCCACTTCTCCTTCCCTCTGCCCCACTGTTCAAGGTCGCTTCCAGCTGGGACTTCCCCAGGGGTAAATTAAAGGGTGTGGTGGTTCCCTCCCTGGGCCTGGCTGCCTTTCACAGTGTGACCCTGGGTAAAGGGCTTTCTGGCTCCTTCTGTTTGATGGCTCCAATGGGAAAAAATTCCCAGGCGGGCATCGCTTCCACGGAGGTGACAGTATGAAAGGGATGTGACTGCCCCCAGAGCAAGGGTTTCCCTAGAGGGACCCCAAAAAGCTGGCAAGAAGGTGGCAAGGGTGAGGAGGTGGTGGGGAGCCCCTGCCTCAATCACAGTAGGTGGAGGGGTTCAAGGCAGCTCCCAGCTTCTCCTCTGTTGTTAACTGTTTCCCCGGCCCCCCCTACTTCGCCCCTTCCGTCCCCTCTGTCCCCATGCTGGAGGCCTGGGAGCAAGGCCTGAACCCAGTGAGAGACCACTGTGGGGGTGCCTAGGTCATGGAGAACCTGTGGGCCAGCCAGATGTCTGTGGGGTGGGGGGTGAGGCTCAATTTCCCTTAATCCGCCATTCTTCTGATGGGGCAGGCTGCCCATCTACCAGGAAACCTGTAGGGTCCTTGCCTGGGGAGGGGATTGAGCAGGGGGGACCTGGCTGCTTCTCTGCCTTCTGCTATTCCCTTTATGGGGGGTGGGGGGAGAGACAGAGAGGGAGGAAGAGAGACAGATTATTCTAGACAGAGAGAGTAAGGGAGGGGGGAGAAAGAGGAGAGGGAGAGAGGGGAGCAGAGTAGAGTTGGAGGGAAACAGTGAGGGACTGGGAGACCCGGATGGGGAGACAGAGGGAGGCTGGGCTGTCTCCTCAGCAGCAGGCCTGCCCAGGGAAACGCAGGTGGCATACATCGCATGCATAATCTCAGGAGACGGCCACTTTAAATCTTAATTGGTTGCCTTTTAAATATCATTTAAGGGCTGGCTTCCCTGCCTCTCTCTCTAGTTAAGAAGGTGTCGTGTCAAACTCTATTACCTTGCTGGACGTCTCTCCCTTAAGTTAAAAAAAAAAAAAAAAAGGAAAAGAAGAAAAAAGGAAAAAAAAAAAATGGAATCATCAGCCGCGGTTTGAGAGGTCGATAAAGCTTTTAGATTTGGAGACGTTTTCCGGGAGCCCATTTCCTGCGGCTAAGAGTTGTTAATGGAGCTTAAGGAATTATCTTAGGCCGGGCGGCCGGGAGAGCCGTATATTTCCCGCGCCTGTTCCCTTGTCGAGCCTGAATATGCTGCTGTCAGACTCGCTTAATGAAAAGTAACGCACCGCTGATTACAGTTTTATTTGGGCTCTATGTAAAGAGCGCCGTTAATTTAGCATCCCCTCCTTGGTGTGTTTGAATTCGCCACGCCTGAATAACTGAGCGCGCCGGCCCTGCCGGCCTCCCGGCGCCTTCCCAGCCCTTCTCTGACAATCTCCCTGGGAGCCCAGTCGCCCGCCCCGACCCTTCCCTGTCACGCCCCCGACCCACTGACAGCGACCTCCCTGGCGCGTCCACTCAGACACCTAAAATTCACCCCCTCCGTGTCACCTCTTTGCAGACGCCCCCCCACCCTCACCCCGCCCGGACTTCGGGATTGTCCTGCCTGACACCTCCCCACCCCACAAGATCAGCCAGAGGGTGTTTGGGGGTGCCTAAGGCAAACCTGCTGGACTGTGCCCCAAGGGAAGGGTGTGGGGGAAGCGCCCAGCGAGGGGGTGCCATTTCCTGCGCGTCCCCTTAGAATGTGGCTGAATCCGCCTCCCCACCTGACGTCTTTATTTCACACAATCTCGCAGCTTATTCAAATAAGCCAGATTTGTCAGCCAGTTCCACCAAGATCCGGGGGCTCCAGCGAGATGGAATTCCGATGACCAGGGCCATGGGGAGGGGCTGGGGTCCCGTGGGCAGTAAGCTTGGCTGGCGGCAGGAGCCCTGGGTCCTCCCCGGGAGAGGGACCCAGAGCCCAGACCAAGTCCAACCCGCCAACCTGCGCCACCCATGCGCTCACTGGGAGCTGCAGAGCTCGGTCAGGCTGCCCGCAGCCGGGAGCGCAAGGCCGGGGTCCACGCCTGGATTTTCAGCGTCCGCAGCCCCTACCCCGCCTGTCTGCGACGCAAGGCGAAACCTTGTTTTTGCGGAAAATGCCTGGCTTTGTCTAGGGCTGGGGTGGGGGCGTCTGGGCAGCCACCCTCGGCCACATTAAAATTCCTGGCGCCCCAGCCTCGGGCCTCAACGCTCTCCCCCGAGAATCCACTTTCGCTATTACTGTCAAGTACCCTTGACTCTTTATTTTTGCCCTTTTATCTATTACAACTAATTCGAGTTCTTTTGCCCTTTTCAGTCTAAGACGTGGGCTTTCTGCAAAGCCTCCCCCTGCCAGCGAGCTCTCGGAGCGCGGAGCCTTTAGAAATTGAGGGGTTTACTGTCAAAATGAAAATTTCACTTCAAATTATCTTGGCTGATGCTCGCTCGCCAGGCCGGGGGCTCCCGCCGCAGCCTTTTGACAGGCACATCAGCGGCCAGCTTCCGAACCTCGATAATATCATCTCGAGTGCGAAAGTCAATACGGTGACAGCGCGCGGCCGGATACAATCCAATTACGCTCGGCTGCCCGGGCGGTCCGGGGGCTCGGGGTCCGGCGGCCGAGGGTCCCCCTCAGGGCCCGGTCCAGGCCCTGTCGCCAGGGTTCAGGGCAGGCCCCACCACGCGGGGGACTTTGGTGGCCCAGGGGTCCCCACGAGGCCGCAGTCCGGGTCCGCCCAGCCCCAGGCTCCTAGAGGAAAGCCGAGCCTAGTGAGTCCCTCCAAGGCCGCCCGCCCGCAAGACAGTCCTGCGTCTTCGGCTGGCGTCTCCGGCTATCCAGTCCCAGGCAAGGGCTTGTGGTCGCCTCCTCGCCGCCCCCGGGCCGCTCCCATAGTCCTTGGGACACCTGGGCCTTTGATGAGCCCAGCAGGGCTTCGGGCGGAGGGCTCGGGGTGGGGGGTGCGGGGCGAGAGGAGAGGCCTCAAGTCTGCCAGGCGCCTGCGGGGGATGCGGAACCGCCTCCGCCGCGGGGATGGGGAGGGGAGCCCGGATTTCTGAGCGTAGCCACGGCTTGGCCGGGGCCCCCCCGAACCCCGGATCGCTCCGCGGGTTCCTTCCACACGCCCTTCCTGCCCTGCCCCGAGGCCTTTCCTCCCAGTCCCGCCTCCGGCCGGCGGCCTATGAAGCTCTGAGCATTTCCCCCCGCGGAGCCGCGGCTCGCCGGCTTTCCGAGCAGAGCTGATTGCGGAGCGGCGGGTCCCCGGAAATAGGAGAGCGGAGGTTAGGAGGTGGCTGAGACGGCAGAGGCGTCGAGGCCGCCCTAACTCCTGCCTAGGATGGGCAGAGGCCGCTAACAGAGAAAAGCAACGATGGGCTCCCACGCCCCCCGCCCACCCCAGGACACGGCTCTGGGAATTTAGAAAGTTTAAAATCTAATCAAAGAAATCCCTATTTTTTCAAACTTCTGGAGTTGGGTGATGGAAAGTACGAGTTTTGGGTCTCACACCCACTTCTATTAGGGAGCTCAGCAGAACCCTCAAACTCTACAGCGACGGTTCTTTTAAAAGCGGCTTAAAGTCTTGGGTTGAACCAGCTGCTTTTGGGGAGTGGAGTCTGGGTCAGTTCCTGCTCCCCACTCCTTCCCTCCCGGATTAGCACCGCTTTCCCTCGGGAATTCTCAAATCTCCTGGTTTTAAATGTGTTCATTTTGCAATACAAACACCATCACTCGGTTTTATTGGTTGTGTTATATTAGCCTCTGAAGCAGGCAATTATTGGTGTGAACATACATCTTAAAAAGCATCATATTATGGAGTCAAGAGTGTGCAAGAGTCAACTCAGTGCAAGTGCTGTTGGTGAGCATTATGTGCTGAGGATGAAATCGGAGGCCCGACAGGCCCAGGAGGCCTCACAACCAACACCGCATGCCTCACGCCCAGGGGACAGCAGACCACGCTTCAGAACGGAACCGCCTTCTCCATGTAAACTTTTGACGTAAACTTTATGCTTCAGGGTATCTGGCCTCTTCTGCTCCGAGAGCCTCTCCTTCCGCGTCCCAAATTTGGGAATGGCCCGGCCGGGCTCAGGCCCAGGCGGTAGAGGCCCCGGCGTGGTAGCGCCGGGATTGTCCATGTTCCCAGGAGTCCAAGTTCAGAAGCCCCCTCTCCGGTGGGTTGGCGGCTTCGCGGTGGCCGCGCTAGTCTTCCTCTGGAAACTCAGTAAAAAGAGTCGGCGCCTTCCGCCTGAGCGCGGGTTCCCTCCTGGGCTCGGGACGCGCCCGCCTCAGGCGCAGAAGGGTTTGCCGCCGGCCTTGGGCAGGGCGAGCAGCTCCCTGGCGGCGCCCGCAGCCGGGGCGTCCTGGGGCGCGGCAGGCGGAAAGGCGCGGGGCAGGGGTGCAGTCAGCACGTTCGCGCCCGACCCCAGCGAGCGTCCCAGGGGCCCGGGGTCCAGGAGGGCGCCCTTGGCGGTGGCCCAGGCCTGGTTCAAAGTGCTGTGCCTGAGGATGGGGTCGTGGAAGACCCCGTCCACCCAGTTTCTGAGACTGGTTACCGGGGAGTCCTGGTGCCTGTCCAGGGCGCCAGAGAGGGGAAGGGCCACAGACGGGGACGTGGTGGGCGCGGAGGACACAGCCGCAGGGGCCAAGGGACCTTGGCGCTTGAGCATGCACGACGGAAACTCAGTCTGGCTCAGGGCGGTGGCGGCGGCGGCGGTGGCTGTGTGGGCCAGGGACCAGATGCGCGGCTTAGCCTCCAGGCCTGCCGACGCCCCCGCCGGCACAAACCCCAGCTTGGCCTCGCAGACCTGAGGGCCGCCCTCTGCGCCCGGCAGTGGCTCCGGCCCGGCCGCCGCGCTGCGGAGACAGCTCCGGGCCCTCTCCAGGTCCTCGTCCAGAGCAGCTCCGCCACCCGCGGCCAGAGGCATCCGGAGCGCGCCTGAGGCCTCCTTGACCGGGCCGTCGGGCGCGGCGGGGACGCGCTCCAGACCTCCGTCCAGGGACTGGAAGGGCGGCTTCAGCTCGCACGCCGGCGGCTCTGCTTCCAGCGGGTCGAAGTCGTCCAAGTCACTAAGCTCCAGCTCCTTCTCCTCTTTGCTCACGGGCTCTGCGGGAGAGAATGCGTGGCCAGTGGAGGGAGAGGGTTGGCAGGTGAATCAGACCCCCTGTCCGCGTCCACCATTATGAGGCCTGATCCAGACGCTAGGAAAAGCACTAGGGGCCTTTCTTCGCGTCTCCCATTTCCTCCAGAGGCCACCAGGTCACAAACTGGCAACACAGGGGCCTCCAATGGGGGAGGGGGTGTCTAATTTTTTTTTTTTTTGAGACGGAGTCTCGCTCTGTCGCCCAGGCTGGAGTGCAGCGGCGCGATCTCGGCTCACTGCAAGCTCCGCCTCCCGGGTTCACGCCATTCTCCTGCCTCAGCCTCCCAAGTAGCTGGGACTATAGGCGCCCACCACCACGCCCGGCTAATTTTTTGTATTTTTAGTAGAAACGAGGTTTCACCGTGTTAGCCAGGATGGTCTCAATCTCCTGACCTCGTGATCCGCCGGCCTCTGCCTTCCAAAGTGCTGGGATTACAGGCGTGAGCCACCGTGCCCGGCCTAATATTTTTAAACGTGATTTGAGTTCCTTTAAATGCTCAGGGGTCACCACCACAGTCCCTACATTGGTAGCCTGAGGCAGAACCGGTTTGCACGGTGACTGCCTAGGAATGGGGCTCGGCGTTTGGGACCCCCAAGACGTCCTAGAACCGCAGAGAAGCCACTGTGCCTGCACCCCAGGGCCTCAGCCCCCAGAGACAACCTCCCAACCCACCTGCGTTCTTGGAGCTCTTCAGGGGCTCCTCCCGCGCCTCCTCCTCGCCCCCCTCCTCCTCCTCGCCCTCCGCGTAGGGCCGCTTCTCATCTGCGCACTTGTTCCGCGGCGGCCACGTCATCTTGTTCTCCTTCTTGAGGCGCCGGCGCGCGTTGGCGAACCAGGTGGAGACCTGTGTGAGGGTCATCTTGGTGATGATGGCCAGCATGATCTTCTCGCCCTTGGTGGGGTAGGGGTTCTTGCGGTGCTCCTGCAGCCAGGCCTTGAGCGTACTGGTGGTCTCGCGCGTGGCGTTCTTGCGCCGCGTGCCGCTGTCCATGGTTCCATACCTGGAGACAGGCTCTGCAATGGGCTCAGGCTGGGCCCTCTGGGCCCCGGGCATCGCGGGCATAGGGGTGGGGGTCGGCCAGGGGCATGCCAGGATGGGCTTTGCTTCCCCGTCGTGGGGTTGTGGCCATGGTCATAAGGCCCAGGTAGGACCCAAGCCCCAACCAGGTGCCGCTGCCTGCTGGCACTTGTCTTCTGTGGCCAAAGGGCAAAGATTATATTTGACTAAGCTTACAGGGAGCCTGGGCTCCTTCCCAAGCCAGAGAGGTCCCGGCCAATTCCTTTATGGGGATGACCGCCTACCCCTTTGATCCTCAAACCATAAAAAGGTATAGACATGTGAGCCCACACCCTGAGATGTAACACCTGTGGCAGGAAGGGTCATTACTGCCCAGGAGGAGAAAGCACCCAACGGGCCTAAGTGTACTTTCTTTGGATAAATTTGTAATGGTTGCATTGAGGAGGATGGGGCATGCTGTCCAAAAGTGGGCCAGAAGAGCCAGGAGGGCCACCAGGGGTTGCCCGCTGTTCCCACTGTAGGGGCAGTGTGGACACTCAGAAGGAGGTGCCCAGAGTCTGCAGAGCGGGCTGCCCGGTGAACTGGGCCTTCCAGATTCGACTTCCCTGAAAGCTGCCGCACATCGAGGACTTCTGGGGCCCAAAAACGTGGGGGATGGGGAGACTGGGGAGCATTTTAACCATGGCTGTGCAGCAGAAGGTTGGACAGGAGGCTGGACCCCACAGACCACAGCGTCAGGTCATGCCTGACCTAGGAGTGTCTCTCTTCCTGCCTCCCGCCTTCCAGAAAGGGGGCTTGGTGGTGGAGGGGAGTTGGTGATCGACAGTGCAGAGGGCCCATGGTGGTGGAGGGGAGTTGGTGACCAACAGTGCAGAGGGCCCATGGTGGTGGAGGGGAGTTGGTGACCGACAGTGCAGAGGGCCCATGGTGGTGGAGGGGAGTTGGTGACCGACAGTGCAGAGGGCCCATGGTGGTGGAGGGGAGTTGGTGACCGACAGTGCAGAGGGCCCGTGGTGGTGGAGGGGAGTTGGTGACCGACAGTGCAGAGGGCCCATGGTGGTGGAGGGGAGTTGGTGACCGACAGTGCAGACGGCCCCTGGGGCTAGCGCTGGTTAGGAGGGTGGATCCTCACCTGTCATAGGGGCACTGGCCCAGAACCGGCTCGTAAGGGTAGTAGGCAGCAGCGGCTGGCGCCAGGCCCCCATGCGCAGATCCCGAACCGTCCTTGGAATCAAAGCTGTTCTGTGGGAGCCAAGAGTCTGAGGTCGCAGTTTCCAGGGAGGCGACCCCACTCCAGCCTCTCTCCTAGGAGCTCCCCACTCCCATAGCCTTGGCAAGGATTCCTGGGCAGCCCTACGCCCAGGCAGGAAGGAGCTATTTCTCGCTTGCTTTAAAACCTGGTCTCCCAAAGGTGAAGTGGGGATGTTCTGAGTTGCAGAAGCAGTGTGTGGTGGGGCGGGGGTGGTGGTGTGGGGAGTGGGGATGTGGAGTAGGAGGAAAGTGGAGGGAAGCGAGAAAGAACTGGGGGCCGGCAATAGGGGGCAGCTGGGAGAAGGAGTGGGGATTGGAGGGGCTGGGGATGCCCTGGGGATGCACTCAAGTGGGGAGGAAAAAGGGGTGGGGAAAAGGGGAGGGACTGCTGAGCGAGGGGATGGAAGCCAGGAGCGGAGAAGGGAGGAGAGAAATGGGGAGGCGCAAGGGGTGGGGGAGGAGCAAGGGTGGGGGAGGAGCAAGGAGGGGGAGGAACAAGGAGGAGGCGAAAGCAGGGCAGAGGGAGGAAGAGGGAGATAGGAGGGATGAGTCAGAGAGGGGCTGGGAGGACAGGAAGAGGGACGCCGGGAGCCTGAAGGAGGCGAGGAGAGGAGAATGGGGTCGGGGAATGAGGGAGGGAAATCTACCAGGAGGGAAGAAGCGGGAAACACACGCAGACCGAATCTGCCAGCTGATGAGGATTTAGTAGGGAACCAAAAACAAGAAACGCAGTGGCCACCTGTCGGGTCACCCCGTCCCAGGGGGTGGGGGTGGGGTTCTGAGGGTCTCGGCTGGGAGGCGAAAAGTTGAAGGCAGCCAAGGTGAGCGCCTCCCCTCTGTGACAGTCTGGGGACCCGGGCTGGTGCGCCTACTGGGGCAAAAGTGGGCTTGGCAAATCGAGGGCCAGGGGCAGGGCAAGGGCTAGGGATGCCCCCCTTACCAGCGAGTAGAAGGCGGACGCCTCCGAGCCGTAGGTCACGTAGTTGCCATAGCCCTGCGATCCGCCATAGGGACCCCCATAGACGCCCAGGGCCGCGGCCGAGTTGAGCTCGTGGCGCGCGGTGGCCAGCAGCCGGCTCTCGTAGACCGGGCAGTAGACCGGTGCCTGGGCCGAGGCGGCGGGCCCGGAGTCCGCCAGCGTGCGGCCGCCGGACTCGCAGCACGTGCTCAGGGAGTTGGTGGCCATCAAGAACTGCAGAGAGAGGCCGCGAGGACGGGCGGGAAGCCGGGCTGGAGGCTGGGGCCCTGGGCCTTGCCAATCCCGTGCGCTGCCTACGGGGGCGTGCCCCGAGTCCCCCGGGGCCTCCCGCAGTCCACACCAGGCTGCTAGCCCCTTTCCACTAGCTTCGCCGCGTCTGGCATCCTCCGCCACGTGGGGCCCAGCCGAGCACCTCCACCCTTCCCGGGAGGGTTTCCAAGGCCTCTGACGCCATTTGCGCGCCAAGCCTTCCCCAGGGGCTCCTTGGGGTCCTAGGACTCCCCTGGGGCACAGCCTGAGCCTTATGGGTCAAACATCAGGGAACCCGGGCCCGGCGCGTCGGATTTTCTTAGCGCCTCGGCCTTTCCCCGGGGTTTTGGGGAGCAGGGGTTGGGCGTGAGGGGCGCGCGACCCAGGCCTTGCTAGCTCGGAAGCCACAGGCAGTCGTAGGTCGGACACCCCCCCCGCCCCCGCCCCATCCGCCCTACCGGCACCTGCGGTGGCCTGGGTGGGGCGAGGCTCCGCTTACCTGGGGAGCCGAGGAGTAGGGGTATCCAAACTGCGGGTAGGACATGGCGGGCGCGGCCTGGGGCGGACGGGCGGGGCCTGCAGGGTTCTGCGCGCTGGGGCCGGCGTGGCGCGGCCACTGCTCCGGAGCTGCAGGCTTCTAGGCGCTGGGAGGGCGAAGCAGGAGAGCCGGTTAGTCCATCCCTGCGCTCCGCAAACTTTTCTAACCGGGTAACAAAGTGAGCCGCGGTGGCCGCAGCGATTCTTTTAACTTCGCATTCCGGAGGCTCGAGGGGGCTCTGGGACAGAGCGGCCTCGCAGCGGCGACAGAAATACATATTTTACAAAAAAGAAAAAAAAAAAAAAAACGAGTCGCGCGAACCCGTCAAGTCAGATGTGCGCGGCTTGAAGTGGCGGAGGCTCTGACGTCAGCCCCACCTCGCGCAGCCCGGCCTGGCCGCAGACTCGCCGGTCACTCGCCCGCGGCTCAGGCCGGGAGGGGCCAGGACAGTCCCGGCCGCGCGGTGGACGGAGGGGCCATTCCTCCGGGCGTTAGCAAATAAATTCCATCCGAGTCAATATCGCCCAGCGAACGGTGTTTCTCTTTAGTCACCCGAGAACGAGAGGCACTTTTAATTAGAAATTAATTAATGAGCAGCTGCTCCTTCCCGCCCCACTGTAATCATTCGTCTCAATTACAAATGAGACCTATGAAAGGACACGCTGAAGATGTAATCAACAGTTAAAATTAGCCCGGCGCTGCGCAGGCGGCCGGCCCGGCCTCGCGCTGGCGCGCTGTGCTCCGAGTGGCAGGAAGGGGCTCGCAGGCGCCCCGCACGCGTCTCGTCACTATTGTTTAATCGAGAATCTGCAACGCCTCCCGCCGGTTTCCACCCTACGCCGGAATGGACTTTCAGAACCCACTGCGGCCGCAAGACAGCCCGCAAGAGCCGGTCAAAATGCCCTCAGGTGCGTGGGGCTTCGGGGCCTTAGTTAGAGCCCGACACCCTGAGACTGGCGGCCCGAGGGCTGTAGGGCGCGCGCCCACCGGCTTTGCACCTCTGGGCAGCCGAGTGTCGCGGAGAACGCCCCATCTTCTCCACTGCGGTCTTTTAAGTTCCCGCTCAGCCCACCGCCCCCGCCTCGCCTCCCCGACTTTCCTCCCCCATCCCCTTTCCGCCGGCCGCGCTCCGCCGGCTTCCCCCTGCCCCTCGCGGCTAAGCCGGGGACTGCCGGGCCGCCCTGCGCGCTCGGAAGAGCAGGTTCCTCAACCCAGGCCCCGGCCCCTCCCGCTAAGCTCGCCCCTCCCGGCGCCCCGCAGGGCTGGCTGCGAGGGAGGGGGCTTTGGGTGCCTGGCGGAGGCGCCCTACCCTGTCCATTTTGCCCAGCTTTCTGTCTGGGGCCCACGGAGCAATCGGAAGAGGGGACCGAGCGCCCACCCCAGGACTCCCACAGCCAGTACCCTCTCTGGGACCTTGCCCAAGCTCAAAGCGGAGGCCAGTGAGCAGGCGGCAAGGGGGCGCCCGGGCCATCCCGAACCCGTTCCCTGCCTTCTGCACCATCGCCCTCCGGGACCGGGGCTCTCCCGGGTTGCCCTCGCCCCCTGGGCCTGCCTCCCGTGGTAAGTTGGGAAGGAAGCCGTGCAGGGCAGCGTTGTGCAGACTTGCTCAGAAAGATTCCTGGGTTCAGACCTGTGAATCGCCCCAGGGTCACCCTTTAATTAATGATGACGTCCTCGCCCTCTCCCCAGCTGCAAGCCTGCCTCCCAGAAACGAAATCTGCCCGCTCTTTTGACAGCTCGGTTGAAGGTGATTGATGACTATCTGGAGACCACAGTACACATCATATAATATCTGCTGCGTAATTGCTTTAATTTACAGATGAAAATACGAGTTCTCCGATCGCGTTGGACCGGAGCGGGCCACGTCCGAGCTGCTTGCAGAGGGAAACCATCGGAAATAATGAATAGCCGCTCCATGCAAATTATTCAGACGGTTTAGCATCGGTAGCCGCGAGAAATATATAAAGAACACGAGTCAAATGACATTAATAATTGTTTCTGAATTCTGTATTGATTTCGCGGCAGGCCGTGTTTATTTCTTTCTCACCTGAATCGCTAATATCACCTTCCTGTAAATAATAAGAAACTAGCCACCGGGGTTTCTCGCTAGAAATGAATCTCTCAACCCCTTTCCCTCTCCTCCTGCTCCTCCCCTCCCCCACCCTCCTTCCTCCCCTCTCCCACCCTCCCTCCTCCCAACTCCTTTCAGTTTTCTGGCTTTTCCCGAGCATCCTCCTACTTCCCATTATTTATTGTTTACAAACTACTCGCTCTCTCCAGGTAAAGAGGCCGGGCTGAAGGAGGGGCGTGAGCCCAGCCGGGCCAAGGGCTGGGAAGGGGAGTAGAGACCCCCAGAGGGGAGGCATTCAGCTGCGGCTTGTCCTTTCCTCACCTATACCCGGGGACCTGGCCACGGCGAGTGTGAGCGCTCAGCCGGCTGACGGGGAGAGCCAGGGCCCAGGGGCCCAGCCAACTACGCCCTGCACCTCTGGGCTCTAGTGGAACAGCTCAGCCCACCCAGACCTGAGGCTGGTGCATTTCCTTCCTTCCAGACCCGGCGGGGGCTTAACTGGAGCCGAAGCCCCAGAACAGGCGGCCATTCATCTTCTGAGCAGAGTCTGGGAGAAGCAGCCTCCACTTCCCAGGGCAGCCAGTACGTGGGGGCCCTTTCGGGGCTTCCTTTGACCACCACCGCCACCTTCTCCTGTTCTCTTTTGCCTTTCCAGCCTGTGTGCATAAATCGACGCTCCAGTCCCCACCAGCGGGCGACCCTTTCTCCCTGACCCAGAAACCTGGCCTCTGAATCGGCTTTCCCAGGCCGCCGCACACACACGCTCCACTTCCTGCCCGCCAGCAGGCCCCAGCGCCTGGGGTCCGGGCCCAGTCACAGTCACCCTGCCTCGGGAAGCTCGCAACTGCCCAGGAGGCCTCCTGACCCGCCCGGCCTCACCCAGGCCCCACTACTCATTCCAGGACACAGGGTCAATCCAGCCTGTGGACTGGCGACCACCGGGACATCTCACTGACACCCTGTAGCCTGGCCTAGGCCCGCCTGCCCAAACCGGGGATTCTCACTGGGCCACCCCTCTCCCATAGAAAATACTGGAATATTTTCCAAGTGCCTTCACCAAAAGGCCAAGCCTGGAGCGGAGGCACCCAATGTCCCTTTTACCAGCGATAGGACGCTCAGCATCTCAGGTATCAGCTGAACGTGTTTGCATAGACCCGGAGTGCTGAGGCTTCCTCCCTCTAGGGACCCCCGGTACTAAATACACCCGTGAGCAGGTGGGCCCGAAGTCACCCAGCTCCCGGAGTACACAGCACCAGCTCAGCTTCGGGGAGATGAGGTGCTCCCGCTGGCCTGGAGCGCTCCGAAGCAGCGGAGGACCAAGGCCGGAGCAGGCTGCAGGGGAGGCAGGGGATGGTCAACCCCTAACGCCAAGCGCAGGCGGGTCACCTATTTTGACGGGGTTACTGTTGGCCGTCGGAACCACGGAAGGCCTCCGGGGAGACAGGCCGGGCCCTGACCCTTCTTCGGCCAGCCTAGCCCTGGTGCTTCAGGAGTTACCCTGGGGGCCACCAGTTCCCCGCACCAAGAGCTCGTCCGGAGGGAGCTGCTTCCAGCCCAGAGAAGTTGACTCCAGCCAAAGGCGAAGCCGGGAGCCCGGGGCACCAGGCAAGGGCCTTTCTTTCTGAGACCTGGGGCCAGAGACCTTGGGGGCGCCTGTGCCCGCCCACTGCTCGGGACACCCGGCTGGGGTGTGGGGCTGAGCCCTCACGGTCGCTGACGCCGCATTGGCGAACCTCGAGGTTGGCAGGTCATTTCTTCACAGCCCATCCCCGAGACCCCCTCGAAGCCAGCGGTAGCAGTAGGTGCCACAGGGACAAGCGTTGAATCTCTGGATTCCCAACCGCCCTCCATTGGGGCCCGCGGCCCTCTCCCTCCTCTCTCCCGCTGCGACACCGCCGCTTGTTCCCTGGGTACTGCCTGAGGCTGGACGGAGTGCAGTCGGGGCGTCCAGGACTCAGGCCTGGCCACTCCGAGCCCCCCACCCTCCGCCCCGCGCCGGCCCGCGCACCCTGCTTCCCGCAACTTGCAGCAAACGCAGCGGCCTCTGGAGAGCCTACCGGCGGGTAGCAAACTTTGTCCCCTCAAGCACAAGAGCAATCCTCGCAAAGTTTGTGCGGCGGAGCCCATTCCCTACCTGATCTGGGGAAGCTCCCGCCCGCGCCTTGTGGCTGCCAGGGCCGCGGGGAGCAGCTCGCAGCCCGGGACGTACCGGGGAGTCGCCGCAGCCGCCTCCGCCCGCGCCCCTCGGCGGCCGCGCGGAGCCTCCGCCTCCTCGGAAGGGGGGAGGGGTCTCGGAACCCCGGGGCGGGGGCGGGAGCGGGGACCTCACCTACCTGCGGTGGCGCTGGGCCAGTCCCGGCAGCCCGCGAGGGCTCCGCGCGGAAGCTCGGCGCGCGCGCTCCAGCGGGGAGCCGGCGACAACTAATGGAGACATTTCCAGGCGGAGCACCTGGCGAGCGGAGCGCGTCGGCGTCCCCAGGCGCCGCGGTCGTCAGCCGAGCCCGCACCGGCGTGACGTGGGCGAGCGAGCGCGCTGCTCCCACCCGGCCGCCCATTAACGCTTTCTCCCGCAGGCGCCGCGCTCTTGCCAACTTTCCCCTCCGTCGGGTCTGCGCGCGGCGCACCGGGTGCAGGAGCTGGGGTGAGGGCGCCCCAGGTGCCAGCAGGGGCGCTGGGAGCTGTTTGGGCGGGGACGTAGGGCTCCGGGAGGTCACACAGCCCTAACAGGACAGTGGGAAGGCGCGCGAGCCAGATTTGGCCAAACGCTAAGCTCGCTGCGGCCTCGGGCCCTCGGGCCCTCGGCCCACGGGGCCCCTCTCCCCGTTTGGGCTGTCCCACCCAGGGACGCTTGGGACCGGCGCGAAGAGCCCGGAAATAGCCACGCTTGTCGTCGGCCCGGTTTCCCTCCCAGGTCTTAGTATTTCCCCCCTCCCCCATCCCCCAGGGCCTGTGGAGGGCGAGGCTGCTGCTCCAGCCTGAGCCACCCTCGGAATTGGCTGCAGGGCGCTCAGATCCTGCCTTTCTTCCCCTGCCACTCTCCCAAGCCCCTCCGTGCTAAGCGGCCCAGTTCTGGGTTCTGTCCTGGTACCCACACTAGTCCCTACCCGGCTCACTCTCAGAACAGCAGGCTGTGGCAGGGGCAGAGCCTAGGTGCGGGCACCAGGACCCGGGCAAGTGGGCGTGAATGGACCACAGTGATAAGCCGCCGGAAGGCCAATGAGTCTGTGACCTGCCCGGGCTAAGGGGGGCATGCCCTGGTGGGGAGCCCGGTCCCAGCCGCCAGAGTTGGGGGAGGGCATGGGGGCTGGACCTCTGGCCTGGGGTCAGACTAGGGCTGGAGGTGGGTCTTCCGCTTCTGCAGCCTGAGGCCAGGACCCAGTCAGCGAAGATGGGCCTGCGTGCAGCTGGCCCTGCCCCTCCCTCAGGGAGCTGGGGGCCCCCTACCCTGCCCCCGACCCCTCACCCCCGCAGCCGGGCACAGGTCTGTTTGTCATCCACAGAGCTGCTGCTCTGCAGAGGTCAAGACAGGCCCGGAAGGGAAGCTGGAGCAGCAGGTGACCAGAGCCAGAAGGGACTGGAGGATGATGCAGCCCCAGGGCTCCTGGGGGATGAAGGAACTAGGGCCCTGAGAGGGCCACTCTCCCAGGCACTGGCCTGGCTGGGGCTGCAGACACGCCTCCTGGTTCCCATGCTGCCCCCATTAGTGGCGATGTGTGGGGCAGGGCAGCCTCACTCCTACCTGGAGGATGTCCTTTTGGGCAGTGCCATGGGGCATTTGGGGCAATCCTCACATATACTTACTTTCTTCCTTTATTCTACCCTCCTCCTCCATCATTTTTACTTCAAAGAACCATGAACTTGTTTCTTGTCATCTGTGGTCATGCAATGACATTTGAGATTTGTTGACTTGGACAATCTCTGAAAAAGTTATTTGCATCGTTTTCTTCAGCTCTCTCTGTAGCTGCGGGAAAGGGAACAGGTCTCTGCTTGCCTCCCCATTGCACAGGGAACCATCTTTGTCTGCAAGCCTTGCTCATCCTTCTTTTCCTCCACCCGTGGGGCTTCCACGGGGAAAGAAGAGGGCCCAGAGTGTCCAGCCCAGATGCTGCATCCGGAGCTCCAGGGGCTCCCCTGGGAAGGACGAGGCTTTGGTCTCTGGCCTGCTCTGGCAGCAGGGAGGTGGAGCGGGCCATGAGGCATGGTGCAGACCGTGCGTGTGAGTCGCCAGTGCAGCCCATGGGTGGACTCTGGGGCACCGGGAAGGGGACTCTGGTTCTAGGTCTCTTCCTTCCAGCTTGCTTCAAAGCGTGGGAGACAGATGGGTGGGAGCGGGAGTGCCCTCCGTGTCAGATGGAATCATCCTCCTTGGGAAGTGGGGACGGCGTCTTCAGTTCCAGCCAGAAGGAAGTTGAGGCCCAGCAGGCTCCACCCCGGAAGGGAGAGGAGACCCCTCGGTGCCGCACTGGTGATCTTGGCAGGCCCTTCGGGACCAACAGGGACAGTGCGTCAGGACTGCCTGCAGGCTCATGTGGACTTAGGTTCTTGTTCAGGCTCAGTGGAAGCAAAGCGTATGTGCCTTCCCAACCTGACTTCACGCAGTGAACTCCTTTCACAGGCACTGCGGCCCCTTCAACAGCAGCAACAGTGGCTAAGAGGCCCTGAGGCCCACAGATGAGGAGCTCAGGGTCACTACCCACCAGAAAGGGCTCCACTGCTAGGATCTTCATAGCTCAGAGACTGTCAGGCATCCTCTGAAACAACCCCGCCTCCCATCCCTAGCGAGGCTCCATGTGTGACTTTGTCCCCTTCCCTGGAGGGCAGGGCCAGCGGTGTCTTCCCCCACCATGGTGCTCCATCCTTAGCACAGGTCCTCTGCACACTGCCAGGCCTGACCTTCCCCTGATATCCTGACTCAAGCAACCGTGGGCATCTGCAGCTGCCCTCTGCCCCTCAGCCCTTGACCTTGTGGGCAGGGGAGCTGCCCCCACCCTCCTGCTGAGTTTCCAGGCCCTCCTGGGCTGGCGCTCTGAGGAAACGATGGAAATTCCCAGGTCTTGGCCAGGAGGCCTGGCAGGGAACATCTGTCTGGGGCCTCCAAGCGAACAATCAATCCAGAAAGTCTGTCTGCAGCCTGGGCCACCCCTGCAGGGGAGTGTCCTCCAGGGCCGGCTGTGCCTGGCCTCTGCTCCGTATCCTGCTCCCCCCATGGATCCTCTTTCAATCCCTCTTTTGTTCTTCCTGCTGGCAGGGCCCCCAGAGTGCAATCTGAAATAGAAGTCTTTGTGCCCCCAGGGCTTGGCCATGCTGCCGCCTCCTCCTCCTCACCTGGATGCTGCTGTAACATGCACAGGCATCTGGGGTGGAGAATGCCATCCTGGATTGTCCTGAGGCATGGTCCTAACATGGACCCGGTGCCTGTTGTCACCAAGGGCCCCACAACCTCGTCTTCTCCACCCTTTCCAGAGACCCAGGAGGGGAAGGAGGCCCTTCCCCAGGCCAAGGAGAAGGCCTGGGAAACCTGTCTGAAGTGAGGATGGTCTCCAAAGCATCCCTGGGCACTAGTTCCCAGAGATGCTCTTGTCCTTGGAAGGCTGGTCCTGACATAGCAGAAGGGCAGTGTTTGCAGGGTGTAGCTCCTTAGGGGTGTGGCGTGGACAGCAGTGTCTTTCATCTCCGGAAGCTCCCTGAGCTCCTGGCTGCTTCAGGGGGTCCCCAGCCTTGGGCTCCAGCCAGTGCTGCAGGGGCAGCCTCCCTTGTACAGCACAAGGGCAGACACAGTGAGTTTCTTTCTCAAGCAGAGTGGCATCTGGGTGGAGATGGTGCTGTGTGGCCAAGGATCAGTGGTGCGCATGGCTGCTGCAGAGTGACCACCAGTGGCTAGCTGGGGGTGGAAGCTTGAGCCCCTTTCACTCTCCTTCTCCTGCTGTCCTGTCCTTGTGAGGCTGGAATGAGGCCAAGGGAGCAAAAGTTGAGAAGTTATTTATTTCTCCTCTTTTCAGGATGAAGAAACTGTGTTCATAATACTGAAATGCATCAGCAAATTTTAAGAAGGCCTCATTATTAAAAGCGAAAGGCTATTAGTTCCAGCAGTGTCTGCAGTCTGTATATTTAAATTTGAAATATTTACCTGGCACAACCTTAAATCATGAGAACCCCAGCTAGAAGAGACATCCACATGAGATTAAGTTATTTTAAATTGTAGAAAAAAGCAGCAGTATGTACGACTGCCAAGTGACTTGAATATTGTTTTGAATTATTTGATGTAGCATTAAGAGAACCTTCAGTAGGTAGAGAAGAAATGTAAAAGTATATCTTAAATGCAATTACTATTTGCATATTGTTATATGTGGTAGGAACCTCAAAAATACCGAACTATAGATGCAGGAGAGGCCCTGAAACCTGGGAGCTAATGGGGTCTCCTGCCTGGAATTTGCAGGGAGGTTACATTCCTGAAATGAGAATGTATGAGAAACAGCAGAAATGAGAAACAGCATCACTGCTTCCTGAGGGTTGTTACTGACATGAACGATTCTCTAGTACTTGTATGCAAAATGTACTTTAATAAATAGAAGGTGACAAGACACCACGTAGCATCTTCATGGGTCAGTACGTAAATAGAAGAGAACAAGAGGCAGAGCCCTCCTAAGGGTGACCTTTGTCAGCCCCAGCAACGCGGGCCTGGGTGCCGCCCTCAGGCCGAGTTCTCTGATACTAGCTCTGTCCTGCCACGGCACGGCATTGTGACCTCTTCCCTGTACTCCCCAGCAGGGCTTTGGGGAGGTCCGTGATACTCACCTCCACTTCTCTGATGCCCAGAAAGAGACAGGCAGTGAGGGAACACGAGTGCACGTCGAGGCACCACGTTTTGTCGTTTGCGGTGAGGAGCTGGCCTCTGCACCTGGCTGCCCTTTGAGCCTGGGCGTGCTCCCTTTAAGGGCTCATCCAGGAACATGTACCAGTGACCCAAAGATGGTCCTAAAAATTAAAGCACGCTCCCTGGTCTCACAGACATCTGGGGAGCATTCCTTATCCTAAGTTAAACCTCAGTGCTGGCGGTGGCAGCGTGCCTGCAGTGACCAGTATAATGCACCCGGCATTTAATTACCGTGGCAGTAAATCTTGCATGAATATCCTCCAGGAGTTAGCTGATTTTTATATAAAAAAAATTTCAGAGTATTTCTTGAAATTCAATTAATTGAAGGCCCCAGATAAAAGGAATACATTGTTAATGGCTATAAAATAACCCTGAGGGAGGAGACGGAGCGCAGAGCCTGACTTCAAAGTGTGGCAGAAATACTCACTGTCTTACTTTAAAAGTATTCAGATCAATGAATCAGTTAAAATTACTTATACGCTTAGCAACCTTTTCATTGACTGTTTGAAAATGACAGAAAGAGAAGCTCTTATTGTCTATGATATGAAAGCTCCGGAGGAGAAACTGTAGTTTTGCCACTTGGTCAGGAGCAGCATCAGGACCAGACCTGGAGGCTCAGGGCTTTGTGAAGTGGGGACACCTCTTCCCTTTCCTGCTAGGAGGTTGTAGGAGGGTCCTGGGGCTGTCACAACAAAGAATCACAACTGGAGGCTTCAGCAACAGAGCCTCGTGTTCTCCCAGTTCTGGCGGCCAGAGGTCTGAGATCCAGCTGTGGGGAGGGCTGGTGCCTCTGAGTCTAAGGCTGGGACAGAGCCTCGGCTTTTGGCCAAAGCCATTCAACAAGTCTGTCTTCTGCCATGGTGGCTGCCGGCAGACTGTGGAGTTCCTAGTGGGTGCATCTCCCCAGCCCCTGCCTGCATCGTCACCCCTGTGTGTGTCTCTGTGTCCATACTTCCCCGTTTTATAAGGACCCCGGTCATCTTGGATTGAGGCCCATCCTTCTGCAGTAGGACCTCATCCTAATGGATGACATCTGCAGTGACCTTGTTTCCAAATAAGGTCTCATTCTGACAAAATGGGGTTAGGACTTCAACACATGAGTTTTTGGGGGACACAATTCAACTCAGAAGGGTCCCCTGCAATGCCACTTCTGGGGCAGAGTCCATATTTTTGGCTTGAACTCCCTTTGTCCCTGACTTCCCAAGGGCTCCCAGCTTCCTGGTGAGCCCCGCACAGCCCTGTGGGTAGTGAGGCCCAGCATGCTTTCCTCCTTCCTTCCTTTCTGTTTTATTGCTGTCTGACACGCTGCATGGTTGATTGGCTGTCCTTACCTCCCTCCTCTGATGAATGAATGCTCCCTGAGGGCTGTGTGTTGCATGTCCCTGGGACAGTGCCCTGCACCACTTAGTGGGCGCTCAGTGACCATCGCATGAAGGAGGAAGTGTATGTGGCATCTCCAGGAAATGCGAGCAAAAAAGAAAGAAGCAGCCGCGCCTCCGTAAGGCAGAGACTCTCGGGAGTCATGGATGGGGAGCCCGAGACTGTTCATTCAACAGGTGTCTATGGAGTGCGTGCATGTCCCGGGCACTCCCGCTGCCTCTTCGATACATCGATGAAGGGACAGGAAGCAGGAGCTCATGGGCTCTCAAAAGAGACACATAACACTATCAGCACTATGAGAGAGTGAATGCACAGCAATCTAGCCTCAAAACACATAGCACGGGCACATCCACCTGTGTCCTGCTTGACGTCCTGGGCCCCGCGCTCTCTACCCAGTCTATTCTCTAGATTCTGTCCATCCTTGCACAAGCTGGTGGGGTTTTTGCTGAAATTACTTTCTGGAGAAGTTTGTGCCACTTCCGTGGCTTTAGCTGGGGTTCACTCTGTCATATTACATACGTACTGCAGGTCTTTCTGAGATGAGCCTTCTGTCTTAACCTCCTGCTGAGATGGCTGAAAAACAACAGACCCTTCGTGTGATCAAAATTCTCTGACCTTGGATGTTTCTGAGGTCTTCTTAGCTCCACCTTGCCTTTTTCACCAGATCACGTGTTTGACAATGCTTTAAAGTCATCTCTGAGCTTGAGTCTTTTGCCATCTGGGGGCACTGAACGTGTTCTGTTGCCAGTCCTGGCTCTGTTTTGCTCTCTCCTCTGGCATTTGACCAGAAGCAGCAGGAGGAACCATGTGGTACCTTTAACATCTCGGAAGTCACCTGTGATGCTGCTTCCCGCATCACATCACACCACATCTCCAGCATCATTGCAGGAGATGCTGCAGCCGAGTTTCTGCCACCCTGTGAAGATCCCAGCACCATGCTCCCCATTCTTGCACAGCCTCTCTGCAGCATGCTCAGGTCTGCGTTTTTGCACACATTCTGCTTGAAGTTCTTCTGGCTTTCTCTATCCTGGTTCTCAACGTTTTCTGGCTTCTACCTGCTGCTAGCTCTCAAAGCCACTCCCGTAGCTCTGGGATTTGTTACAGCAGCAGACCGCTTCTGGTTGGTGCACTGCTTGTCTATTGCTGCATGACAGTATTACAAGAAACCTAGCTGATTTCACACATTTCACATCTGATTTCTGTGGGTCAGGGATGCAGGCATGGCTTTGCTTGATCCTCCCCTCAGGCCTCTAAGGCAGCAATCACCGTGTTAGCCAGGGCTGGGCTCTCAGTGGGGAGCTTGACAGGGGAAGGGCTCCTGATATGGTTTGGCTCTGTGTCCCCACCCAGATCGCATCTTGAATTGTACTCCCATAATTCCCACATGTTGTGGGAGGGACCGGGTGGGAGATAATTGAATCGTGGGGGCGGTGTCCCCATACTGCTCTCCTGGTGGTGAATAAGTCTCAGGAGCTCTGATGGCTTCACCTGGCTCTCATTCTTTCCCGCTGCTGCCGTGTGAGATGTGCCTTTCACCTTCCGCCATGATTGTGAGGCCTCCCCAGCCACGTGGAACTGTAAGTTGAATAAACCTTTCTTTTGTAAATTGCCCAGTCTCAGATATGTCTACCAGCTGTGTGAAAATGGACTATAGCGAATTGGTATCGGTAGAGTGGGCACTGCTGAAAAGATACAGAAAAATGTGAAAGTGACTTTGGAACTGGGTAATAGGCAGAGGCTGGAACAGTTTGGAGGGCTCAGAAGAAGACAGGAAAATGTGGGAAAGTTTGGGACTTCCTAGAGACTTGTTGAATGGCTTTGGCCAAAAGCCTGATAGTGATATGGACAATAAGGTCCAGGCTGAGGTGGTCTCAGATGGAGATAAGGAACTTGCTGGGAACTGGAGCAAAGGTGACTCTTGTTATGTTTTAGCAGAGAGACTGGTGGCATTTTGCCCCTGCCCTGGAGATTTGTGGAACTTTGAACTTGAGAGAGATGATTTAGGGTATGTGGTGGAAGAGATTTCTAAGCAGCAAAGCATTAAGATGTGACTTGGGTGCTGTTAAAGGTGTTCAATTTTTTTTTTTTTTAGCTTTTCTGTATTTTTTAAAATATACTTTAAGTTCTGGGGTACATGTGCAGAATGTACAGATTTGTTACATAGGTATACACGTGCCATGGTGGTTTGCTTCACCCATCAACCTGTCACCTACATTAAATATTTCTCCTAATGCTATCCCTCCCCTAGTCCCCCATCCCCCGACAGGCCTTTCACCTTCTGCCATGATTGTGAGGCCTCCCCAGCCACATGGAACTGTAAGTCCAATAAACCTCTTTCTTTTGCAAATTGCCCAGTCTCAGCCATGTCTTTATCAGCAACATGAAGATGGACTAATACCGCTGCCTTCCCTGCTCGGCTCGTGTGGTTGTCAGCAGCATTCATGCCCTTGCAGTTGCAGGACTGACAGCTTCAGACTCTTGCTGGCTGTTGGCTGGGGGTGTGCTCAGCTCCCAGAGGCCGCCCCCAGTGCTGGGCCTTGTGAGGCTGAGCATGGCTGCTGGGTCCCTTGCAGCTGGCAGGGGACAGACTCCAGACGGGCTCTGCAGTCTTATATAACGTAACCACACAAACCTGCTTATGTGTAGCTGGTTAGCTTTGTCATATTCTGTTCATCACAAGCAAGTTGCAGGGAGGGGATCACCAAGAGGTGAATGTTGAGAGGCAGTGATCACAGGCCACCCAGAAAGCCTGTCTGTCTCACCGAGAAACAAAGACATAGGAGATTATGCGAGGCACGAAGTGCTGTGGGAAAACCGAGGACACAGATGCAGGGCTCGGGCAGAGTTCCCACGGTGGGCATAGCTGGGCCCTTCCTGGTGCTGTTTCCTCTCTGTTTCTTGTTCCCAGCTGGTTCCCCTTGTGGTGTGGCCAGGGACCTGTGGTGACATGGTGGCAGGCCGTGCTGCTCACTGCGTTGGGGGCCTCCTGCTCTAAGCACTGAGTGGGACTGCACTTCCCTGCACCTTGGAGCTCCTTTGGCCAACGAGATGTGAACAGAGGTGACGTGTGTCTCAGCCATAAAGAAGGCTTGGAGACCAGTGAGAGTCCCCCTCCCCTTCCACCTGCCGTGGCAAACAGGAGCATTTCAGACAGTGGAGACTGGCAGACGAGCTCCCGAATGAGCTGGTGTGAACCGGAGCCCCTGGGACCTCGGCCGACACATTTGAGAGCAGGAGCAGCTGCAGTTTTCAGCCACTGAGAGGTGGAGATTGTTTGTTACAGCCACACGGTCTGTCCTACTGACTGATGCAATGATTCCTTTGCAAGTCAGTTTCATAATATTATAATTGCATATTAGGTGATTTACTGTAATATAATAGTAAATTGTATAATTATATACTATACTTGTGTATTATTATGTGATTACATACTGTAATATAATTTTCAACATAGAAAAAGCTACTAGACAGAAGGGGACTTGTGTGTCTCTGAAGTGCCTGTGGGCATTCCACCCGGCCTGAAACAGAAAATGTAATGTAAGGACAAAACACACAATGCCAATTAAAGACCCCATATAGGAACCTGCTGACCCCCTGCTTCCACCTGCTGGCTGGCTAGGAAGGGGTGCAAACCAGAGCAGCCTCCTTGGACCTCGGAGCAGAAGCCCTTTGTGGAGCTGGGTGGAAACACCCTGTGCTGGGCCACCGCCCCTCTACTCTCTTAGTGAGCGAGGAGTGGCTGGGGTTGCACAGGAGCTGCTCTGCATTTGGGCTCTGCATTGCAGTAGAGTCTGTGCCTCGCGGCGCGGCAGGGCTGACCTGAGGCAGCCGCGGTGGAGATAGGCCAAAGAATCGGAGGAGGGACTGAGCGGACTTGGTGAATTGTTGGGTGCGGGGCTTGAAAGGAGACATTAGAGAGGATTCCTGGTCTTCTGGCTGCGAAGGTGGGGGGCAGCGGGTGGAGTCACGGACACAGTGAGAGTGCGTGAATGGCCACAGGTGCCCTGCCTGACCCAGGGGTGTAGGTGCCACAGCAAGATGGGGTTCCTGCAGCCGCGTGCGGCTAAGGGGTCCCGGCCTCGTGCGGGCCTCAGGGATGGCTCACCCAGCATGTTTCACTGTATGTTACATTTATATGGGAAGGTAGCAGGGGGGACTCTCCTTGGGGAAAGAAGAACAACCTTGTAAAGGTGTCCTAGTGTAGTAAATTGCTAGAGTTTTCCAAGCAGGTCTGTTCTGTGTTATTTCACGTGTGTTGCAATGAGATAATGGTGATAACATCACCATGGACGTTGGTAGGGTGAAGTGGATGACACCTGACTTTCTGGGCGCAAAAGCGCACATGCTCCCAGAGCCACACATGCCCAGATGCCCGTGCTGTGTGCTGGGCTTCGGGTTTTGGGCCATGGGACCCCTTGGAGAAGGCACTCCTGCCATGGGGAAGGCAAACCTGTATCTGCTGGAGCCTCAGCTGGCAGCCGGCATCCAGAGCACTTCCTGCCTTTCCTCGGGGAGAAGGTCCACACAGGCCTGTGGGGGCCGGCCGCTTCCTTGGGAAAGGCCGGGCATCCCTGGCACCCTGGACACTGGCCTCTGTCACACAGTTTGCATGCGCTTCCAACTCCAGCTCCGAAGAGGCTAGCTCCACATCTGAAAGTCTTGTGCCTGAGGATTTGTTCAACTTTCTTCATCCGTGAAACAGACTCCCCACGCACATGGGGACATTGCCTTTGGGAATTATTCCTGGTGCCTGCCTGGGCCTGAGGGCTGGGATGGATCTCTGTGCTCCTCACCTAAAGAAAACCTAAGCCTTGGGACAGCCTTGCTTCTCGCACAACTCTGGTGCGGGCCCAGCCTCCAGTGGCCGGGGAGTCCCTGTCTCAGCCGATGAGCACCGCTCAGATCACTCTGTCCCCTCTCCAGACAGGGCGGCCTTGCCACAAGGTGAAGGAGCTGCCCAGGATCTTTCCTGCAGGACATTCTGTCACAAGGAGAATGCGAGAGATGAAGTTGGTGAAGACTCTGCTTTGCAGGCAATCTGAAACCCTGGGTGAGTCACAGGCCCCTGGAGCAGCTGGCTCAACGCCTAGACTGCAGCCCCTCAGGCTGGGCTGTGTGGGAGGGGACTTGTGTGTCTCTGATGTGCCTGTGGGCATTCCACCCGGCCTTAGACTCCCAGCCTAAGCAGGTGTTCCAGGTTCCACCTGGCCTTAGAACTCCCCGTCCTTCGTCACCAAGGCACTGACGCGCAGGGCCCCTGGACACATATCTGTGGGGCACGGGGAGGCGGAATGGTTTCCCTTGTGCTCAGGGTGGAATACAAGCCCTTCAACCACCAGGAGCCCTAACTCTGGGGTTTGGGACATCAGCTACTTGGCAGAGGAGGCATCTCATTTTGAGTCCTCTAATCTTCATAATTTAGGAGAGCCCCCCGGCCCACCCCACCAAAATTGGGAAAAGCTTGTTGGTTTTCTGTTTAATTCTTAACAGGTTTTTGAGAACTGGGTGGATAGACTGATTTTCCTTGGGCTAAATATTTTGAAAAGCATTGAACTGGTAGTTTGAACACTTGCTTTTTGCTGAATTTTCTCTCTGCAGTCACTGCGAGATAGAAGCCCAGAAAGGAGGCAGAAACAGCCACCTTTATCCACAGCCAAACACGCTGTGAAGAGAGGAGACAGGTTATACAGGAGCGATGTTTTAATAGGAAACCCAGAAATAGAATGTGTTCAGTTTGATAATCGTTTTAAGCTTTTCTTCCCCCTGTAAATCGTGGTAACTTGGTTCAATATTGTGAGTCATGGGTGGTGAGGAAGAGTGAAGCGTTATTGTCAGATAGTGGAGCGAGATCTCTTTATTGGCTGCAGATCCCTGAAGCCTGTGCCCAGCAGGAAATCAATGTCCATCTTTCTGGCTTCACTGCCCCCGGGATCCTCATTTTCCGCTTGTTTGTGTGTGGCTCTGATTTGTTTTTAGGTCCGATGTTGCCTCTTACAGCCTGCTTCAGATCTCCATTAAAGCTTCAGTGAAGTCTCCCCCGGCCCCTAGGATCATCTCGGCATTGACAGTGTGCCTTGCAAGGCTGGAATGCACTTGGCCGCTCCCAGACTGCTGCCTGCAAAGCAAAAATCCCCTCTACCAGGATGCGGTGGGCTTCAAACTCTTGCTGTTCAACTGCAACTCCAATTTTGCATGGGTGTCTCTCTAGTCCCCTCCTGGTCAGCCTCTTGTGGACGATGGGCCAACATTGTGGACACCTCTTGAGTCAGTGGCCCCAAAGCTGCAATGGGGTCTGGGGGCTGTACCAGAGCATGTTCTCAGGGCAGGCTGAGCCATGCTGTCCGGATGTGAGGAGGGAGCTGTGTCAGGCAGGCTGACAGGCCCTGGGGCCTGCTCCTGGGGCCACAGGGCTCTAGGGACCCGTTACTGAGGTGTGGGGGCACCAACAGACCCGGTCTGGGTGGGCGGCCAGCAGCCCAGAGCCAGATGCAGCTGTACCTGCCTGAGTGTGTGATGTGATGGTGAGCTGAGATGCACGGGAAGTCAGTTCAGTGTTCTGGAAAAGATTCCTTCACTGATGAAAAGAGACAGGAAGGGAGGACCTCTTTTTCCCCTGGATATGGTCATATCTCGAAGCGATCTCTGGACCAAGCAGGTGTCATGCCAGCAGGGGCCCCACATTGGCCAGAGGTGCCGGGCTCTCCCCTGGGACCATCACTTTGACTCTTAGTCTAGAAATTAGAAGTGTGGAGCTCAACAGCTGCCAGTGTCCCCTCATCTCACCTACATTTAAAAACAATTTCTCATGGAAAATCCCAAATATTTACAAAAATAGGGAGACTTACTGAATAGGGAGAAGAAGTGGGCACCTGTCAGCCAGTTTCAGCACTTACATAATTCATGGCCAATCTTACCCATTTTCCCAAACCAATTTGCTTTGAAGCAAGTTCAGGGTATCATATCTGTAAAAACAAACACACAGACAAAAAAAAAAAAACAAACCTCGTATGAATATCATACGTGAAAAGGCAACAATTATTTTCATATTTTTAAATTTTTAAATTATTTCATTTTATTTTATTTGTGGAGACAGGATCTCACTATATTACCCAGGCTGGTCTTGAACTCCTGGGCTCAAGCAATCTCCATGCCTCAGCCTCCCGAAATGCTGGGATTACAGGCATGAGCCACCATGCCTGGCCCAATAATTCTTTAACATCTTCAAATACGCAATGTTTTCGTTTCTTTGCTTTTTAACAGTTTATTTGTTTTTATGTTTTATTTTTAAATAACAGCTTTCTTGAGAAACAATTTGCATAACATTTACCCTTTTAAACTGTACAATTGAGTGATTTTTAGTACATTCACGAACTTGTGCAACAATGACCACTATCTGATTGCAGAATATTTTCATTACCTCCCAAAAAGAACCCTGTTTCCATGAACAGTGCCTCCCTGTGCATCCCCAGCCCCCATTTCGGGGTGATGGGACTGTCGTTCTGTTCGGAGCATTCTGTGTGAGGCGGGAAGCCTTGGTCCTCTCCGCCTCTCTGAGTTCTGTGTGAGGGGTTAGATTCTGGTCCTCCCTGCTCTCCGAGTCTGCATATTCATTTCCAGTTTGTGTGAATCTTCAGGATCCTGTGACAGTGACGTTGAGCTCAGTTGATGTGTCCCTTAAGCTTCCAAGGCCTTCAGGTTTCCCATCCACCTTTCATTGGTTTGTGTACTGTTTTGTGGTTGTTCCTTCATGATAATCTGTAGAACCACCATCCCATCCGTGGATGCTTGTTTCCAGAAACATCGCAATGCGGTGCGTGACTGTGTGCATAACCCAGCAGAAGAGCTCTCCAAGACCTAGAGCCGGGGAAACAGACTTAAAACCCAGGGATGCAGGAGCCCTTTGCTGGCTTGTCTTCTCCTTCTGTTGCTCATTCCTTGAGTCTCTTTATTAAGAATTTGTAGCAAAGGTCCCTGGAACAATAAGCTTTCTCTTATAAACTCAATTGATTTTATGGTACTCAGAAATGTTTTTTGTAAGCACCTCATTGGAAAAATATTCTTCAGTAGTCTCTGCCAGCAAATCAACACGAAAAAAGAGTAGAATTCACTTGACAGCTTTTCCATGGTTTAATCCATTGCCCCAATTTTGAGACTTTAGGAAGAGCCAGCCAATAACACGAATCACAGTGTGTCATCTAAAAGGCTCTAAATCACAGTGCAGCAGGATGCCAAGCATGAGACAAACAATGGTCCTCTTGCCAAGAAGCAACCACCATCAGCCGTTCCCAAGGGCCCAGACTCACGAATTCCACCCAGGCACTGATGAACACTATCTTCCTTGCTCAGGCCTGGAAGAGTAGTAGGCCCTTAGCAAATGAGCCAGATTGAAGAAATGAATGAATTTGTGTGCTCATTCCCAAATGGGAATGAGCCACCCACAGTGGCTCCCATCCCAACCAGTGGCTCTAATGGGATCTCCCCTAGCCCTGTTTGTTCAGGTACCCACCTTCCCTGCTCGTGGCCTCCAGAAAGGGTGACCGTATCCTCAGCTTCAAGGGTCAGTCCAATTGGCTCAAGGCAGTCACTATGGTCTCACCCCCTGCCCCAGTGATGGCTTGAGTTCGTATTAGTTATCTCTTTCTACCTAACCAGTTGACTTAAGCTTTGGCAGCTTAAAACAACACACCATTATCTCTCAGAGATTCTGTGGGCTGTGGACATGGGCAGAATTTACATGGCTCCTCTGCTTCTGTGTCTCCTTATAAGGCCACAAAGTGTCAGCCAGGGCTACAGTCTCATCTGAAGGCTCTACTGGGGAGGGAACTGCTCCCAAGGTTACTTCTGAGGCTGCAGTCAGGATTCAGTTCCTTGAGGAAGTTCGGACTGAGAGTTTCAAGACCTTGCTGGCTGCTGCCTGAGTGTGTGATGTGATGCTGAGCTGAGAGGCACAGGAAGTCAGCTCAGTGTTCTGGAAAAGAGTCCTTCACTGATAAAAAGAGACAGGAAGGGAGGGCCCCTTTTTTTCCTGGACATGATCATATCTTGGAGTGCCCTCTGGAACGAGCAGATGTTATGCTAGGCTGAGGATGAAGCCAACAGGGAAGGGTGTAGCTGGGGTGAGTAGAGGAGTGGAACCATGCTGGGCAGGGGAGGGGAAGCACACTGAGCATGGGAGGGGAACTGTGCTGGGCAGGGGAGGGAATCCATGCTGGGCAGAAGAGGGGAACCGTGCTGGGCAGTGCCTCCTGCCTGTAGGCTTCCAGTGTGGGTGGGAAAATAGGTCTATGTTGGGTGGAACAAATTTGAGTCACAGCCTCCTGTTGCTTGCAGCCCAAATCCCTAACTGCCATCTCTTGTGACCATGTTCTCAATCTTCCTTATGTACCATTTTGGTGGGGTTTGGATCCTGTTAACCGACCAGACTTGCCAGCAGCACGTGGGATAGCTTCTGGGTTCCTTGGGATGGAGTTTGATCACCATCACTAAATCAAATTAGTCAAGAATGGGTTAATAGTTTCCATTACAATTCAATAGCTACATTTTGTTCTTAGACTCCATTTTTCTTCCATGTTTAGTTGATCATCTTCTGCTGTGCTCTGCAACATAGCTAGGTACAGAGAGCAGGGTGGTTGAGAGGACAGTGAGTAGTTTTATATAAGAGGAGAGAGAGGGGGAAACAGAGAGAGGAGACAGAGAGAGAGAGTGACAGAGAGAGAAGGAGAAAGGGAGGTCCACTATCTGTATTACCTGCTGAACTGCATTGGCAATAGGCTGTGTGACTTGGATATTTCAGTCCCAGAAACAGCTCTTTAAGGATATTGATCCAGTTTTCCTGTGAGGTAATAGCTGTAGGGAAATGGAATGCTTCTTGGAGCTCAGGATTTGAATGCAGTTTGGTCTGGGGTCGAAGCCTGTGCTCTCAGGCACTACCACGGCTTCCCCTTCTATAAGCTCCCTGGGCACATTTAGAGCATCACGCAAGGGAGAGGCCCACCGGCAGGGATTCTGCCAGTGTGTGTGTGTGTGTTTGTGTGTGTGTGTGTGTATGTGTGTATATATATGTATATATTTATTAATATAAGCATATGAGTCTTATGAAAAATACCCGTGAGTATTGTATTAGGGTTCTTCAGAGAAGCAGAACCTACATATATATATACACACACACACATATATATGTGTATATGTATATATGTGTATATATATGAGTAAATAGATATAGACAGATAGATAGATGTAGATGTATGAGAAGGGGGGTTCTTAGGGGAATTAAGAATTAGCTTGTGAGGTTCTGGAAGCTGAGAAGTCCCATGATAGGGACAGGTCCTTGGCAAGTAGAGACCCAGGGATGCCAATGGTGTGATTCTGTCCAAGTCTGAAGGCTCCAGAACCAGAGAAGCTGATGGGGTAATTTTCAGTCTGAGACCAAAGGCCAGAGAACCTGGGAGGCCACTGGTGCTAGTGGGATTCTAAAGGCCAGAGAATGAGGAGTTCTGATGTCTGGGGGAAGAAGAAGTGGGGTGTCCCAGCTGTAGAAGAAAGAGCAAATTCACCTCTCCTCTGACTTTTTGTTCTACCCAGGCCCTCTGCTGACTGAATGATGCCCCCCAGCGTTGGATCTTCCTTACTCAGTCCACTGATTCAAACACTGATCTCTTCTGCAAGTGCCTCACAGGCACACCCAGAAACGATGCCTTACCAGCTATCTGGGCATCCTTTAACCCAGCCAAGGTGACACCTAAAATTAACCTTTACAAGTATCACAAAAAATAAGATATGTTAGTTTACAAACATTTCCCCATCTGAATGTGTTTTATGCTGAACTAATGAGTGACCAACACAGGGAAGACCCTGTGCACCTGGAGCTTATATTCTAAAGGGCAGTGACATCGCCAGTCCAGGATGCACAGCAATGAGGAGGCTGCCTGAGACAGGTGGTTGGAGATCTCCCTGGAGGAGATTATATTTGAGCCAAAATCTGAAGGACAAGATTGAGCAAGAGGGAGGTGAGGGCAGAGTCTTGGGGATGGTGAGGAGCTGGGTTTCATTCCAAGAACTATGGGGAGCCACTAAAAGATTTAAAAATAGGGACATTTGGAATTTCTGAAAAAGATGATTTGATTCTCACGACTTTGTGATGAAGGGATGGGAGATGAGCTAGACTAGGAGAGGGGAGAACATTCAAGAGGCAGCTGCCTTCATCCAGGACAATGATGGGTGGGCCTAGGGCTGGTGGGGTAGAATACTAAGGCTCGGGTTGCTGCTTCCGCCATCAACGGCTCAAATTTCTATGCTTTTTCCAGCTTTAGAAAGATGAGCCACAAATTGCCCTTCTTATTTCTCGCATCTTAACTCACAAGAGAAAGAACAATTCATTTTGAATGGATGCTCCAACCCAGGAGACACACAGAAGACCCGTACCTTGCCCAGGCCCTGGGGATCCTGCTGAGGATATCAAGACAAATGAGATGTTCCTACCCTGGCACAACTCACCACCCTGAGCGGGAGTATCAGTGCCACTTAGCAGGTAATTTAATTTAGGGTTGGGGTTCCAGTGAAGCCAGATATAAGGAGCCAATGAGCTGTTTATGTGCTTAGGTAGAGGCATACTCACCATATGCTATTGATATGACTAGAGTGTTTGCCAATAACCAGGCATTCTTTGTGCCAGAGTACATTCCCATCCACCTTGGGGAATGGCTAGGAGGCTGGTTCTGGGGTGTACTTTGTGTCATTACTGGGCAGAGATGGTGAACAGCCCTTGGACAATTCTCCAGGCTTTCTCTCCCCAGCCTTGGAGGCTCTGGAGGCCTCATGTTGAGTGGAAGGAACCACAGGTTAGAAGCACTGGAATCCTTGAGTCGCAGCATGGAGGACAGCTGCCCTCATGAGCTGTTACTGCTGACCCAGACTCATGCTAAACTTTGCTTGAATGACAAATCCAACTTTGTTGAGATAAATCCCTAGATTGGGGGATTAATTATTACAGCAATTACTCTAGGTTATCTGGACAAGTACACCATAGATAAAGCCCTGCCTTGGTACCAGAACATTAAACAGAGATACAAAATGGCCCAAGGAAAAGGCATATGCATGTGTGCCCCAGGGAAGCCACAGGCTCAATCTATCAGTTTTTATTAATCTCCAGGTTATTGTATTAGCTGTCATTTTCTTAATTAAGTCTACTTTATCAAGTTCTCCCTACATTTATTTAAATCTATTTATCTTGAAATTAAAATACTTGAAATCCAATAGTAAGTTTTAGTATACTAATTCAAAAATTAAAAGTCTGAGTGGATTTATTACTAAGACCTATGTATTTGTGAGTGTCTTATAAAAATCAACAGTAATTTAATATCTGCCAGAACAAAAGTCAACACTCTTTAGAGGAAGATAACAGAATCCAGAGTGTCTACACAATATAATTCACAGTGTCTGGTATACAAACAGAAATTACTAGACATTCTCTAAAGATAAAAAAGTGAATGACCCAGATGTTGAATTAGCAAACAAAGACATTAAAACAGCTTTTAAAAATATGTTAAAGAATTTATAGGAAATTATGGCAGATGGAGAATGTTAGCAAAAAAAAAAAAAAAAAAAAAAGGAGAGAAGTGAAAAGACTGAAGGAAAAACCCAGAAATAAAAAGTACGATGTCTTTTTTTGTTTTTTTCTGAGAGGGAGTCTCACTGTCTCACTCAGGCTGGAGTACTGTGATGCGATCTTGGCTCATTGAAACCTCTGCCTCCAGGGTTCAAGCGATTCTCATGCCTCAGCCTTCCAAGTAGCTGGAATTACAGGCACGTACCACCACGTCTAGGTAATATTTTGTATTTTTAGTAGAGACAGGTTTTATCATGTTGGCCAGGTCTCAAACTCCTGACCTCAGGTGATTCTCCTGCCTTGGCCTCCCAAAGTGCTGGGACTACAGGCATAAGACACTGTGCCTGGCCAAAAGTACAATTGCTTACAAAAAATTTTTTGAAAACTTTAAAAGCAAAATGGACATAGCAGAAGGAAGGATAAATGACCTGAAAGATAGATCAATAGAAATGATTCAAACCAAAGCATAGAGAGGAAAATGAATGGAAAGAAAAAACAAACAAACATGCAAACACAACAGAGCAACCACATAAGTGGGACAACATCACTTTGTCTAATAGGTGTGTATATTGGAGACCCAGGAGGAAAGGGGATACAAGGGGCAGAAGAAATAGCTAAAGATACATTGGACAGAACTTTCCCAAGTTTGATAAACGATTCAATCCCACACTTCCTAAAAGCTAAATGAACCTCCAACAGGAAAAAATAAAAAAAAAGGACAACAAAAGGGATACCACAGGAACACTACGAAACCCCAGAATGAAGAGAAAATCTAAAAACAGCCAGAGAAAAATGAAACACTGTATTCATGGAACAACAATAAGAATGTGACTGACTTTTCATCAGAAACAATAGATGTAAAGATGAAAGAAGATGTTTTCTAACAGAATTCTATATTCACTGAAAATATCACAAACTATAAAGGTTAAATAAATGTATTTTTAGATAAACAAAAGCTAAGGAAATAATTTGCCATGAGACCTGTATACTAGAAAGGCTAAGTGATTGTGAAAAGAATGAAGAGCAGTGGAAATGATAAATATCAGATAAATAGAAATACTATTTTTTGCCAATTTTCTTAACGAGAATCTACTGAATAAACAAAAATAATTTAAAAATTTGTTGTGAGTTTTATAACACACATAGAAATATATGACAAGAGTAGCACTCGGTCTGAAAGGGAGGAAAACAGTGTCATACAGGAAGTGATATGATATTAGGTACACTGGGATAAGTTAGTAATGCGTGATGTGATTACTAGAGCAATCGCTAAAATTTGAAACAAAGAAGCACAGCTGCAAAACAAACGGGCATTTGATAAAACACATCAAAGTTTATGAGATTCAACTAAAACAGCGGGTAGGAAGAAACACAGCAGTTTAGTATGTGTGAAAACAGAACATGTCAGAATCTGTTGGGTGTACCTAAAACAGTGCTTAGAGGGACATTTATAGTGTTAGATGGATATAGTAAAGAAAAAGAAAAGTGAAAATCAGTTATATTTTCTTTTTAGGAGGTTAGAAGAAGAAAAGGAAAGTAAATCTAAGAAAACAGAAGAAAATAATAAAAATAAGAGAAAAAATCAATAAGATAGAAACCAGAGAGGTAATAGAAAAAAAAATAAACAAAGCTGAAAGTTGATCTCTTGAAAAGTTAATAAAATTGATATGTCCCCAGAGACTCAAAAAATGTTAGAAGGCACAAATTACTAATTTCAGAAAGCAAGAAGGGAATATTCCTACAGATCCTCCAGACATTAAAAAGAATAATTCACATATGTTATGTCCATTTTCAAATGTGTACACATCACATTCAGCATGCTCAAAACCAAACTCATACTATCCTCATTTTCTTTTCATATTAGTCCTATCCCCTGAGATTATTTTTACTCTTTTATTGTCCTTCTCTTATATTTACACATACATTTATTTACTTACGTATTCTTGGACCCTAATAGCTAGCAAATATCTAAATAGTGGTGAATGTGTTTGGTGATAGTCACTACAGAACACAAAAATGACTAACATACACAGAGTCTGGTTTTACACAAATATCTAGTTCCTGCTAAGATGGTGAAGTTGCACAGGCTTCTGGTTCTGTCCCTCAAAATAAACCCTGAAAATAGACAGAAGTTAGAGGGCAGCATGCACTCCAGTGTGGCAGACAGCATCCAAGTGGCCACAGCGTTCCACACCCTTGGAAGTAGAGTTCATGTCTGTGTCCTGGAAGCTGGCTTGGCCACCTGAGCTGCTTTCCCTAAGGGAGCTTTAGTAGATGTGATGTAAGCAAATGCTTGAAATGAACCTGGGGCTTTTGCTCTCTGGCTGATGGGGACTCCTTTGCCACGGTGTGAATAAGCCTGGGCTGGCCTACCAGGTACACATAGTCCAGCCAACTGGCAGCACCACTGCTAGACACCGAGGTAAGCCATCCTGGACCCTGGAGAGACGCCAGCAGACCCCTGGATGAACCCACTCAAATTGCCAGTCTGTGAAATCATGAGTAATTTGGAGGAGCTTTGTTATAGGACAATATGTAACTGATAAATCCATACAAAAACCATGATAATTTAAAAATCAGAGATAAAACTCTGGGGATATTAAAGTGACTCTTGAACTGGAGTATGTGGGGAAGTGGGTGCTTGCAGCATGCTTTTAAAAAACTACCGAGCAAATAAATATATTACAATTAACTTCCAATGTCTGCCAGTGGAAGTCACATTTTAACTGCCAGTTTGACGTGATTGTGTCCTAGAATGCCAGGAACAACTTTACCAACTGAACTAGGAATTATATTCAGATGCCTATGAAGAAAACCCAAACAAAAATGGCTTACTTATATAAGCCAATCTGGAAGTACAAAGTCCAAGGCAAGTCTCTCTACCATATGAAGTCATCGGAAAACCAAGCTGCTTCTACCCTTCCGTTCTAGGATCCTGGTCAAGGTCCCCCTGTGGTCCAAGATGGTTACTGGAGTGCCAGCCATTACATCTGTATTCCAGGCAGTGGGAAATTGAGGTGAGGCCTCAGGGGTACACCTTCCGGCTGTGGAGGCCTCCTTTTACCACTACCTTGTATTTATATTAATATAACATCTTGCTCTTTATTTTCTATCATAATCTCCTATTTATTTTCTATATAAACAAGTGAAGTCTTTCCTCTGGGTATTTGCTGGTTACTGTTCCTCTGGTCTTCCTTTTGGTAAGTTTTTGCCTTCTTGTTACATATACACATGCACATGCACACGCACACACATGCTCACACATGCTCACACATGCAAATGCACACACGCAAATGCACACATGCACACACACATGCACATTTGGGAACCGAGTTCTCAAACACAATGTCTTTGCCTCCAAGAGCAGAGAATTAAACTTTTCCCTTAAAAATGAGAAAGTAAGTCAGCGTTGTGAGACCCAGCCTTCCCTGGGTCATACGGAGTTCTGTTTCCTGCAGCCTAGGGAATGTCCAGGTGGTGATCACAGAGTGGTCAGTGCCTGTGAGGATGGGCTGGTCCCACTGGATGGGGCCTCAACAGAGTGAATGCCCGGGGATGCCAGTGGCACAGCAGGGCTGACGGGGGCAGCAGGGCCCTGGGCTTCCCTTTGGTCCCAGCAGAGACGAGTGCCTCCAGGTTCGTATCCATTGGAGTTACCTTCTCCCTCCTGTCTATCACAAGAACCACTCACACATTGCTCTGCCAACACCTGGCCCTTGCCCTTCCTCCCCCTGTCCAGGCACATGGGTCTTGGCATCTTACGCTGATGTCCTAATCGCTGACCTTTCACCTGCCCCTGGTTGGGCGTGGGCTCACCTGCTTAGCGCTGACAGTTCTCCGTGGTTTTATCCGCTAATGGGTGCTCACATGCAGTGAACATCTGGAAAATGAAGTGGACATTGTCTGGGGTCGTTGTGTGGCTTTGTTTGGGGTCAGCAGACCTGGGTGTGGACCCGAGACCTGATAACTTTAGTCATTCAGTATTCACCAGGCCCTCCCCCATGCCTGGACCCAGCAGGAGCTGGGCAGCATCGTGAGCCTCAGTTTCCCCTTCTGTGAAGTGCAGATTGTCAGCAGGTCCATCTAAGAGGTCTGTTTTGAGGATGACCAGAGCTACCCATGTGGAGCCCAGCAGGCAGAGACCGCATGTGACACACGCTGCTTACTGCGATAATCGCCGGGGAGGATCCGGCCCCAGCGAGCGCGTTAAGCCTCCATCTATGAGCCTGAAGATCATGCAGTCCCCAGAGCAAGGCTCTGCCAGCCTGAGGGGCCCCTTTCCCCTCAGGCTGGCAGGGGACACCAGCAACCTGGTGTCCTCACTAGTGTCCTTCCTGCGGGTGACACCTTCTCCTTAGGCCTGCTTGTCTTTCTCTGCAGTGGTGTCCAGCAGCTCCCCATCCCGACGGCCACTGGGTTTCTTTCTCTTCCCTAGGTTGGCCCCTGCCTCTCTGATCTATGCTGCCCATTGATGTCCCCTCACTCCACCTCTGGCTGTTTGGAACGCTTTGCTCTTATGTGCTATTATTCTCTCCTAGTCACTGGTTTCATGTTTTGGCAGAGATCAGAGACTGTGTGGGGCATCTAGTGAAACCACAGAGCCATTCTAGAAAAATATACTTCCCTAAGAATTTGCACAAAACTTTTGCACATCATTTCAGGGAGTCTACGGCCTGTTGGGGATGTGTCGGTGGGCCTCGGCTGAGGGACCTCTGGCCCGTGACATCTGAGCCCCGTGCTGTGGGTCAGTCCGAGGCCGGGGACCCTGCATTGGGCCTGTGTCCCTGTGGATGGGGAAAAAACAGCTCTGGGGATGGAGTCTTGGGCCACACGGCTGCTCATGTGCCAACATGCCATGTCACCCAGGTGGGGATCCGGTCATTACCACGGATTGGTCTTGGGCCTCTGTGGAGGAGCCCTGCACCTGCCCAGGCCAGTGTCTGACTCCACATCACGCACTCTGTGGAAAGAGCCCCGCAGAGCCCTGCACCTGCCCAGGCCAGTGTCTGACTCCACATCACGTGCTCTGTGGGAAGAGCCCAGCCAGTCACGCACAGGCTCCTCCCTTGAAATATCTGGGCCTTCCGAAGGAGAGGAGAGGATCCACCACTGTGGGGTCAGAGCCCAGCGTTGTCTCTGCAGGTCTTCTGTATACGCTGGAAGGCGGCCTATGCTGGGTGAACAAGTCCTCTCTGCAGCACGACTTCAGGGGGCAAATGAGGTGCCAGCCAGGCCTGTCCCAGCAGCTGGTCCTGCACATGCCTTTGCCCACCATCGCTGAGAGTCGGACTTCTGATTGTGAAGGTTCTCCCCAAGCTTGAGCCAGAGGGAACAAATATTTAACCTGTGGGAATGTAGATGTAGCAGCACTTATTAGAGGGACAGCCACGTGGACCTCCTTTCTGGGAGTGGGTGGGGACGGAGGGAAGGGTGGGGATGTGGGAAGCCCTCATGGTGGCCTACCTAGGCCATTCCTAATCTAGTCTGTTCCCAAAGATGTACTTGCCATTCCCAAGGCACAGACAGGCCTGGGGCAGCTGCAATTCCCCACGCTCACCTGGAGTGAAGGCTCGGAGGGGTCCTTGGCCCTGCAGCCCAGTTAGGTGCCCTGGCCCCACTGTGCCTCTGAGGTCCTGGCAGGGGGAGAAGCCCTGCTGTGCTCCCAGGCCAGGCTGGCAGGGGTGGACACATGATCCGAGGCCACCTGCTCATCATAGGGTCAGTGGCTTCCAGCCCTTAGGATGGGGACCCTGTGGGGTCTTTGCATGATTCTGATGGGTTTTCCTGTTGTAAATAAATGCATTTAAATCAATTGCTAGGGGCCCAGCCGAGAACTTGGGTTGATAAAGAGCCGTGATTAGGGCCCATGTGAGGTCCCCTACTCAGGCTGTTCAGACAGGAAGGAAGGTGTCTCCCAGGCCCCCATTCCCCAACCCTCTCCCCACCACCCTGCCTCCCCATCCATAGAAGGCTGCCTCCGCCTGCACGGGCGACAACATGTTCAGCAGTCAGTGTCTGGTGACGTTGCAGAGGGAGAACCGTTTTCAGCTCCTGGTTCCTCCCAGAGCCCCATCTGGCTTTCCCTCTTTCTCTCTAGGCCCAAGAGATGACTGTGGGGTGACGGCAAGAGAACTGCCAGGGCCGGAGCTTGGAGCCCTGAGCCCTCTTTGCAAGGTTGGCCACAGACCTCTGTGCCCCGGTCCAGCTGGGGCTCAGCCTAGTGCTGCCCAAGGACTCCTGGCCTGGCTGTGGCCCTGGGACACCAGCTCTTCCTGTAGATGGAGGAGGGTGAGCCTGGGAGAGGGGACAGGAAGGCTGGGGCCTGCTGGGGAATGTCGGCCCCATGAATGAGCCGGTCCTGATGTTTGAGGGGGCGTGTCCTGGGATGAAAAGGCAGGGAGTGAGGAGGCCCACGGTGTGCTCTCAGGGCTGGGACGAGAATCCGACATGGGGCGGTGGGGCTCATGTTACATTGGGTGCATCGCGTAACCTCATTTTAACAGCTGGGCTTCACCACATCGTGGCACATCAGAACTCCGTGCCTTCTCGCTGCCGAGGGATGTCTACGTGTGGCCAGGCTCACAGCGCATCTCACTCACCAGGCAAGGTCACTTGGATTGTTTGTGCTTTTTGGCTATTGTGAATCATGCTGTGAGGAACATTTGTGTACAAGTGAGAGAAGCCATGTGTTGTGATATGGTTTGGCTGTGTCCCCACCCAAATCTCATTTTGAATCGTCAGTCCCATAATCCCCACGTGTCACAGGAGGGACCCAGTGGGAGATAATTGAATCATGGGGGCAGTTATCCTCGTGCTGCTCTTGTGACAGTAAGTGAATTCTCACGAGGTCTGATGGTTTTATGAGGGGCTTTCTCCGCTTTGCTCGGCACTTCTCCTTGTTGCTACCATGTGAAGAAGGACATGTTTGCTTCCCTTTCCGCCATGACTGTAAGTTTCCTGAGGCCTCCCCAGCCATACTAAACTGTGAGTCAATTAAGCCTGTTTCCTTTACACATTACCCAGTCTTGGGTATGTCTTTATTAGCAGCATGAGAACAGACTAATACTGTTGTACGGCAGCATTTATATGTGGTGTCCAGAACAGACAAATCTACAGAGACAGCCCATAGATAGCGGGAGTCAGGGGCAGGGAACAGGGGAATGAGGAGTGACCACAGATGGGCTCAGGGTGATGAAAATGCTCTGAGGTTAGGTCATGGCAATGGTTGTATAACAGAATTGCACTGCACACTTTAAGTGGCTGAACTTCATGTGAGCGAGTTACATCTTAAATCTGTTTTAAATATCGGATTTGCCCTTTTCAGACCATGTCATTGAGAAATCCGAGGGCATTGTGGTGTGTGTTGGGTTTGCAAGGTCGCCACTGCTCTACATCTGGGGAGGGGATGGGCTTTGGTTGAGACCCATCTGTGTCATCTGAAGCAATGGAGTGAGGGCTGTGTTTTCAGAGGCGATGTCTACTGTAAATAAGCAGCTGGATTCTGGCATATGGACATGGCCAGTGACAGGCATGTTGTGTTTAAAAGGATGGCCTTGATGGTCCTTGACCCTTGGGAGCTGGGTATGGGAAGGCCGTGAAGGACCAGGGTGCAAGGCCCTTGCTGGCAGCTCTTTAAAACGGAGTGGGTGCTCCCCGGTGGGGCCTGCAGCCATCCCTGCAGGGGGACACTGGGAAGCCTGCTTTGCCGCTCCCTTCCAGCTGTGAAACCCAGATGGGGGTGGCGGGAAGGACTGGGGTATAGGACAGCATTCCTCACAAGATGCCTCTGGTGTGAGCTGCAGTAACACACATGTGCACAGGAAACCAAGACCCTCCCACAGCCTTCCTGTCCCTCGAGACTCCGTTCTCCCACTCCTGACAGACAACGGGTCCTTAGTGGGAAAGGCCGGCTTGGGCACAGGGGCTCAGCAGAAGGGAGACCTGGCTCTTCCCACCTCGGCTGCACCTGGATGACCACCTTGGCTCCCTGGAGCATGGAGACACCCGCTGGGCTTTGTGCCAGGAGCTGCGGCTTGTCACCTGGTGCCTGGCATTTTCTGGCAAACTCCATGGAAGGAAAGAAGTCTTCCTGCACTCAGACACCTTGTTCTACAAGGAGCTCTCTCTTTTCTTTCTTGTGTCTGTGTTTCCATTCCATTCTGGGTACAACAGTTAGAGACTCCCGCAATCTATGAAGCAGCATGCCTGCAGAGGTTCCGGGGCCTCTCTCATGCTAGAGTTATGCAGGGTTTGCCTGGGTGGGTCTGGGTTTATTGTGGGGGAGACTGGGGAATCACGACTTCCTTTGAGGCCACCCCTTTACCTGGTTAAATGTGATGCACCAACCGCCGACTCGGACCCCTCAGGGCGGCACCGCGTCCACCAGCACATCCCATGGCCACAGCTCCACGGACGTGGTCTTTCAGCCCGCGAGAGGAAACTTTTCCTCATGCTGGTGGTTTTTCACTTATTAAATCTCATATTTCAGGCAACCCATTGAGTAGAGCCTGGAGAGATGCGATTAAACTGCTAGTCTCCTTCCAGAAAAGGGATTTGTGCTTTTATAGTAAACAGGAGATCTATGATTTCAAAGTGTATTTTACTCCCGAGTATTTCAATTACACAGTAGAATATTAGATGATAACTCATGCAGTTAGGATATAGTGTGTGTCACCCACGTTACCGGAAGCGCACACAGCAGTGCCTGCCGTGCGTAGAGGACTTGCTGCATGGGAGGTGCACCAGGCTTTTCCCCCCCAGGTTGACTCCAGGGATGCTTTCAAACTGAGTCTTTTCCACACTGACCCTAGAACATAAAGATGACGTATACGCAGCATAAGCCGTTTTCATCATGTATGCACTTATTTTACAGAAAGGGATGTCAGACAAATTAGGTTTTCTTTTCCTTGAGTCCCTTTCTCTGGGAAGATTATTTACAGTAGTTTTAAAATTCCTCTCTGTGCTATTCCTCCAAAGGCAATGGAAAGCAATTCTGAGAACACAGCAGAAAATCAGCTTTTAATCAAGAAAAAACAATCTGTGGGAAATAGAGATGTACTACTCTGCCCCAAAGAGATTCCCGCGGCCGTGGGACCACCCACTCCCAATTTGCAGATATCAGGTTTCCCTTCTCTGGTGCCACTTCCTGCTGAGGCTTGGCTGGGGCCTTGGAAATGCTGTTACGTCTGGTACCGTCTGATTGCTGGTTGCGCCAGGAGGCTGCTGTGGAAGGTAGGGGGTCAGGCCGGGCTACAGACCCTCACTGAGGTGTCTCAGCACAAGCAGGCAGGAACTCAGGTCAAGGGACACAGTAACCAATGCAGACAATGTCACAGGCCTTGTTTGGATTCCTGACACCACCATGCTGTGAGGAAGCCCAATCGGCCTGAGGAGAGGACACTCAGTGAGAGTGGGGAGGACACAGCAATAGGTGAGTGAAGCAGGCCCCAAATCTCCAAACAAGTGAATCCTTCCAAAACCTCTAGAAGTTAGGGATGGGCAGGTATAGCCACAAAGCAAGATGCCAGCATTTCTTTCCATGGATCTCTGTGGCTGTGTCCCTGTTGGACTCTGTGGCACATATTTATGGCTGAGTGGCCCATGGTGCGAGTCACTGAATTTTCTGCCTGATGTCCCTACATCATTATCACCTCCCCCTCGGGTCCCCGCATCACCCTCACCTCCCCCTGAGTCCCCGCATTGCTCTCACTGGGGAGGGGTGGACCAGAGGCATCACACATCACGTGTCAGAATAGGGGTTCCCCTATTCTGGGTCCCCACATCATTCTCACCTTCCCCCGGGTCCCCACATCACTCTCACCCCCACCTCTGGGTCCCCCATCACTCTCCCCACCCCCAGGGGTCCTGCAATCCTGCCATATGTTCTTTTATTTCCAGAGCTGGCCTGGAAGTAGAGTCGTGGCCACACTCTGCTGTGCCTGGAACCTCTATTCTGACGTGTGGTGTGGGAAGTCTTTGGTCCACCCTCCCTGGCCTCCACAGGCTGAACGCCTGACAGAATCCACCCCCACTCCCACTGCTGCCCCCAAGTAGTCAGGACAGCAGGGGACAGGTGGGACAGGCCACACAGGAGCAGGAGATGCACGGGGGCCGTCCTGCGTCTGGGGAGCAGCCCTCCTGCCCCCATGTGCTGAGGCCTCTTCTAGCTTGGGCTCTTTGGGCTGGAAGGTTTCAAGGGTCCTCACTGCATGGAGCTTTCCCACTGCACAAAGTCCTCAGCGAGGAGCACAATAGCTCCAGAGTCCCAGATGTAAAGTTGAGTTGCTGCGGAGTAAGAGCTTCAGTTTCCGCCCTTGATTCATTCAGTGGGGGCAGAGTGGGGTGGGGGGCGGGGTCCACAGAAGCCTCAGAGCTGCCCCGGGAGGGAGGTGCCCCAAGACTCGGCCCCGAACTTCCCCCAAGATGATCTCTGAAGGGTGACGTCCTGGCCCTCCAGAGTGCCAAGGTACTGAGGGCATGATGGTCTTCACGTGGCCTGGCCCTTTCCATCTCCATCAGGCCCAGGGGACATGGAGAGTGCCTTGCAGCTCTCAGGTTGCAAGACCACCCTGTCTGCTCACTGGGGACAAGCAAAGCTGTCACCCACCCACACCTACAGCGTGCACAGACAACCTGCGGGGCACCTGTGCTTGTGCCTTAACCACCTGTACCCTGCTGAGAGGAGGGACTGGCGGGACATCCCAGGGGCTGGGCCAGGGCTCTCCAGGTGCAGGGTTCTGGGGCGGGGGGGTTCCAAAGAGGAAGCAAGTGAGCCCATGCCCACAGCCCTCCCTGCTCCAGGAACCAGAAGGAGGCTCTGTGCCACCTGGGGCCACCAGGCAGCATGGGCTGGAGTGAGCTGGCTGATGAGGCTGGGGTGGTCCCAGACACACAGGAGGGGGCAGCTTCCCCTGCAGGGGCATTTCAGAACTAGCCATGGAGTGGGAGCCCAGGGGGAGCAGTGATGGCTCCCAGGAAAGAGGGGCGTCCCTGCCGTGGGCACCCCCTTCAGCCCCACGTCTCCACAGCTGGACACGTGAATGGACCCCATGTGGCCATGCCCCTCTGCTGTCCCTCCTCGGAGGCCTCTTGGAGGTGACACTTTTGAAATAGGGTTCGTGGAACGTTGTCCCGAGGCCAGGCCCAGGGATTCCAATGTGGATGCCTGCCCACTGGTCCAGATGGGCGATGCTGTCATGACACAGGCGGGAGACAGAAGGGGCGGATTCTCTGGGAAATGTGGCCTCACGAAGCCAGGGGTGTCCTGGGACCTCCGTCCCTCAGCCCTGCTCTATCCCCACTGCCTGCCGCTGGGCAATGTCAGGCGGTAAACCTGGCGGCTGCCCCTCTCAGGCCTCATGTTCAGACCCCAGCTGGCCTCTCCTGGTGAAGTGCCCCAGCAAGTTTCTCCATGCCGTGCCTCCACTTCCTCAGCTGCTAGTGCCCTGGAGAGGGAGGGACATGGGCTGCACTTGGTACCTGAGAACCCGGTGGACACCAGCTCTTGTGACTGTTCGTCTTGGAGACTCACAGACGCAGCTGCTCTGGGCTGCTTCTCGCTCTCCCTCCTGTCGCCTCCTGTGCCTCCCCCTTCCCTCTCTCCCTCTCTCCCCATCTCTTCTTCCCTCTCTTTCCCTTTCCACCCTTCCCTTCTTCCTCTCTCTGCTCACTCCTTACTCTCTCTGCCCTCTGTCTCCTCCCAGCCACCGGCTCTGTAGGGTGCCTCCTACAGCTTCTCACCCACCTCCACTCTCCCTTGGTCTCCTTACCTGATGCCCTCCTAAGGACAATACGGCAGCATGGGGCAGTTCTAGGTGATGGCAACTGTTATAAAAAAATTTTAAAATGAAATTACAGGCCGGGTGCAGTGGCTTATGCCTGTAATCCCAGCACTTTGGGAGGCTGAGGCAGGTGGATCGCCTCAGGTCAGGAGGTCGAGCCCAGTCTGGCCAACACAGTGAAACCCCGTCTCTATTAAAAATACAAAAATTAGCTGGGTGTGGTGGGGTGCACCTGTAATCCCAACTACTTGGGAGGCTGAGGCATGAGAATCGCTTGAACCCAGGAGGTGGAGGTTGCAGTGAGCCGAGATTGCACCACCGCCCTCCATCCTGGGCGACAGAGCAAAACTCCATCTTAAATAAATAAATAAATAAATAAATAACAATGCTTGTTGTACAAAGTCTGGAAACTACAGAAAAAAAATCAAGAAAAAATTAAAAGCTCTTCGTAATCCCACCATTCAGAGAGAGCCACAGACAAGACCTCTGGCCGTGTCTGCCCCCTTTCCAGGCTTATTTAATGACCATGATGTAACGCCATTTACTAGGATGCCACTGCCAGGTGTTCCGAGCTGTGGCTGCGTCGCACCTGTACCACTGTTCTCCTCTCGTTAGTCTGTCGTAAGGGTAAGCAAACTTTCTCTATAAACGGCCAGGTAGTCAACAGTTTTGTCCTAGAGAGCCATATGGTCTCTGTCTAAACTACTCACCTCTGCCGTTGTAGCGTAAAAACAGCCAAAGCTGACACGTCAGCATGGCTCTGTGCCAATAAAACTTTATTTGCAAAGACAGGAAGTACAAAAACAAAGATCAGATTCATCTGATCTTTGAAAAGCCAACATTGTCTCTAACTAAAATCATTGAAATTTAAGTCAGTTAAACTGGACAAACACAGCTGTTAGGAGCGACTTCCATCTTTTCTGTAATCCTTACCTCTGTGCTTTCCCAGTGCATCCGAGTGCACGTTCCTCAGGGCCCTCTGCTCATCCTGGGTGTGCTGGCTTCTCAAGGCTGTCTCTGCGGTGTGTCTGGGGTCAGGTACAGATGGCATCCTGCCAGGCAGACCCTCATCCCTGCAAGGTGGACTCTTTAGAACTGATAACTTTTCATGAGAAAAATAATGAATCATGGAAATAGAGGCTTATAAGCCATCTATGTGGTGCCAAGTGGGTAGAGCTGGCCATTTGTGGGGAACCCAAAGTTTCTACGGCTGCTCCTGTGAATGCCCGGCCACGAGGGGATCAAAGGACGGTGGGCCCCGGACAGAGAGCCCCGAGGGCCCTCTCTGGCTGAGAATCCTGTGTGCTATGCTGGGAGCGCCGGGTAGGGAGGGTGTCTGGGGACAGCATGTGGTCCTAAGCAGCAGCCCCTGGCATTGGGGAGTCTGTCCCTGATCCCCAGAGGGAGGACCCCCCACGGAGGGCTGTTTGTCCCACTGCATGCTTCTGGGGGACTGGGGTGCAGACCTGGGGCAAAACTGCAACTCCCAGATTGAGTGCAGGGAGGCAGCCGGGTCAGCGTGGGGGTTCTTGGGACCCAGCAGCACAGAAGCATCCCTAAACGTGCATGGGGCTGGCGGGATGTGAGGAGGGTGCACGTGTGCCTTGTGTCCATGTGACAGGTACCACAGACCAGGGGGCTTAAACAGCAGGCTCGCCTTCCCGTGGCTCTGCAGTCTGCAAGTCTGAAATCAAGGTGTTGCTGGCTTCGATCCCCAAAAGCTCCAGGGGAGAATCCTTCCTGCCCCTCTCAGGTTCTGGTGACCCAGGCATCCCTCCGTGTGCCTGCATGTGGCTGCATGGCCTGTCTCTGCCTCTGCCCTCATGTGGTCTCCTCCCTTTCCTGTGTCTGTCCACCTCTGCCTCACTCTCCTAAGGACACTTGTCATTGGGTTTAGGGCCCACGCAGCTCATCCAGGATTCGTTCCTCCTTTCACATCCTCAACTAAAGCACCTCTGCTAAGATGTGGATGTATTTATTGGGGGCCATGGTTCAACCTGACCATGGTGCCCGACTTCTCAGAGCAGGTGACCAGGGAGCTGCCATTTCAACAGAAAGGGGCTCGGCTCTGCTGGAACAGAGTTGCAGCTGGAGGGTCTTCAGGTCTGGTTTTGCCTACAGAGAGCCCTCTGGAACATCCCAGCACCACTCACACATGACTTGTCAAGCTGGGAGTGCTGCGGGTGTTGCTTAGCCTGGTATCCAGTGCTGCTCTGGGAAAGAGTGTGGTGACTCAGCACCTTTGGCCGAAGGGCAGAGTTAGGGCAGTGGGTGGGTGGGAATCAGTGAAAATGTGTTCACTGGTCAATATTCAAAAAGGCTTCTTAATGAGGGTGTGCTGAAATAGGAAAGTGCTTCTTTAGAGAGTCATGAATTCCAGGCCTTAGCTCCTTGCTTGGCTTCTGAGGATGTACACAGTTTTTGGTGAAGAAATGGACTCCTGTTTGGAGATTTCAGAGGGAAAGCTTGGACTGCCACTAGGCAAGAAGAGAAGTAGAAGAGATGTCCACAAAGCCACATCCACAAAGATGAGAGTGTGGCTGCTGGTAAAAGACCCTGGAAGTGATAGCAGCTTAAATAAAAGAGCACACAGCTTCTCCCATGCCAAAGGAAGCTGGAGGTGGACAGCCCAGGGCTACGTGGGAGCTGCAGACTCCTCCGGTGTTGGGGCTCCTCCCATCCTTCTGCTCCGCCTCATCCAGCGTCCTTCCTAAGTGTGCTTCACAGTCTTGGTGTGGCTGCTGAGGCTGCAGCCACCACCTCTGCATCCTAGGCAAGAGGCGGGAAAAGTGGGAGGAAGACAAAAAAGGCCCTTGTTGAAAGCTTCACCCCGGAGTGACTTCTTCCCTCTAGTTGACCATTTTCTTTGAGGATCACACTGATTGGGCGTGGCCACCAGTCCCTGAGGAAGTACTCATTCATCTGCAGCAAAGTGAGGCAAGTAAGAAAAAATGAGTTGGTGTTTCTTCACATTAATTTGTGTTTTTCCAAGTGTTTTTGACATTAAAATGTCCTTTTTCTTTTGAAACAATAAAGTTGATTGTAATTACTTATTTTGCTTGAGGCCATTGTTTTTCAAAATAGTTTTATTGTTTGAAAAAATAATCTGAGCATAGTTAAAAAATCAAACACTACTAAAAGGTTCATAACAAAATCCAATCCAGCCCCTCATCCCAGCCACTTGCCCTTGAGTCTTGCTCCCCAGCACCACTGTTTTCTGTTACTTATTTCTTCAGTGACTTGTCTCTATATTTCTAATAACATAATATCCTACTACTCATTGATGTCTTGTTTTTAGACCGTATCTATGGACTTCTTCCGGTGGTGGTTGAAGTTTAAGTCTCTTACACTCGACATCTTTTTTCTAGCACGACTCTCCCTGTTTCCTCATACCTCTATCACTAGTTTTGGCTAAATAACGTTTATTTACTGCTAAGCTCAGTTATGCATTGTGATTCTTTGTCTTCTGTTATACAGCTTTTCATTTTTCCTGGAATTAATATTTGCATGATTGTTTTCCTTTCTTATCATCTGTCCACATAATTACTGATGCAATAATGATTCTAAGTATCCACACATATTAAATTATCTGATAGCTTCCCAACCACCAGGAACACCGCCCCCTTCTTCTGGCAGTGCTGCCTTGGTGGGTCCCTGGAGTTCCCACTGTGGGAGTTTCCGCTCTGTGCTGGCTCTCCTGTCAGGCTTGATTTAGTATCTTGTTTCATTATTTACTATCTTTTTTTTTTTTTTGAGATGGAGTCTTGCTCTGTTGCGAGGCTGGAGTGCAGTGGCACCATCTCAGCTCAGTGCAACGTCCACCTCCCGGGTTCAAGCAATTCTTCTGCCTCAGCCTCCCGAGTAGCTGGGATTACAGGCACACGTCGCCATGCCTGGCTAATTTTTGTATTTTCAGTAGAGACGGGGTTTCACCATATTGGCCAGTCTGGTTGCAGAACTCCTGAGCTCAGACAATCTGCCTGCCTCGGCTTCCTAAAGTGCTGGGATTACAGGTGTGAGCCACCACGCTCGGCCTACCATCTCTTTCTTCCATGTTTTGCTAAAGCATGTCTTTAGGTAGCTGCCTACGAAAGGGGGTACAGGTGCCATTTTTTTTTTAAAATCTTGGCTGTCTGAAAATAACTTTTTCATGCTTGATGGAAAGTTTGGCGAGATATAGAAGTCCTGTTTGTCAGTCGTCCCTCAGTATAGTTTTAAGTCTCCTTGAGGTATAATTCATATGCCACACAGTTTTCAGGGATCCATTTGATGGATTTGAATCAATTTATCACAATCCAGTTTTAAAACACTCGATTTCGCTCCCCTGCAAATCCTCTCCTGTTCACCTCCCAATCCGCACTCCACGCCCCTAGCTCCAGGCAGCTGCTGATCTGCCGCTGTGGTTTTCTGCCTGTATAACTTTTCCCTTTCTAGAGATTGTACATAGCTGGAGTCATTCAGTATGGCCTCTTATGGACCTGACTGTTCTCACATCATGATGAGCCTCATCATGTTTTGAGGCTCATCCACACACGGCCTGAATCAGAGTTGCTTCCTTTTCACTGCGGGGCAGTGTTCCATGGTGCAGATGGGCTAAATGTTGTTTACTCATCCCCCAGTTGATGGACGTTCGGTTGGCTTCCCGTTCTGCCTGTCGTGAATAACGCTGTTATGCACACTTGTGTGCCAGTCTGTGTGTGGCCGCCTTTTCCTCAGTTTTCCCACCCGGAAGAGTGCTGAGGAGTGTGCACCTTCACTTCAGGAAGTCTCAGCATTAACAAAGAAGAGCCAACACTGGCCGAAGAGGCTTCAGAGCCTCCTGTTCCCCCTTGTGTCTTTTGAGTTTTTTTTCATGGAAGTTTGATGGGTTGACATAGCTGAATTAAATTATCCAGAGTTGGTCCCCACCTGTGATCAGCCCCCAATGTTGAAATGAAGTCAAGAATCCATTGGAAGGCCAGGTGCAGTGGCTCATGCCTGTAATCCCAGCACTTTGAGAGGCCAAGGTGGGTGGATCACGAGGTCAGGAGTTCAAGACCAGCCTGGCCAACATGGTGAAACCCTGTCTCCACTAAAAATACAAAAAATCAGCCGGACATGGAGGTACGTGCCTATAATCCCAGCTCCTCAGGAGGCTGAGGCAGGAGAATCACTTGAGCCCGGGAGGCAGAGGTTGCAGTGAGCCGAGATGGTGCCACTGCACTGCAGCTGGAGCGACAGAGTGAGACTATGTCTAAAAAAAAAAAAAAAAGAAAAAGAATCCATTGGAAAATATGCTTAGATTTACACCTGTAATTTTGAAGACCAGAGTTTGGAAGAATAAAAGTTGCTCAGGAAGTTTCTGACCTAGAGGGACTTTGGGCTCATGTGTCCTTCCATTAGCACACCTGGATCCTCAGCACCAGGTGAAAAAACCCGTGTTACTTCTGTCTGAGTGAGTGCCCGGCCACAGCCCTCTGAGGGACTCACTGCTGCTGCTCAGGGACCCCTCCTCTCATTCTGGAAACCATCGGCAAAACCTCAGCGGACCACGGGGCAATTACTGTGGGCTCCGGTTTCCAGCCACTGCACTTCCAGACTTTTCTCTTCGGAGCCAGTGGGAATTTAGCAAACGACTGGACGGGGTCTGGGCAGCCAGGCATCACAAGGCGTCTTCTCCTTCCACTCGGTGGAGCAGGGGCTCCAGTGAATGTGGCGTCCACGCCTGATCGGGGCTCCTGCCAGGGCGGCCGTGCCTGCTGCTGGAGCCTCTGAGAAAACAGCCGCCTCCTCTCCTTCCCAGGGCCTCTTTGTCTCTTCTCCACAGAGACCGGAGTGGGGGGCCTTTTCCTTTGGCCTACACAAAAACTTGGCATAAATTAAATCATAACTGTAAGAAATGAGAATGACCTGAATTGCTGTCCTTTGCCAGCTCTGTCCATGCGTTCCCCAGGCCCTCTCTGGATGTTGGGGCCGTGGAGGTGTTTCCCTGCAGGACTGAGTGACCTGTGACCTCTTTATCTTTGCAAGAGATGTCAACAGTACAGAGAAGTAAATAACAGCAACAATATTGATATAAATAGTAAAGAAAATCACCTCAGCCCATCTCCAGAGATGATCAGGGCTACATTTTGGCATCTACTTGTCCAGGCGTTTCTATCTTTATAGCTAAATTATTTTAGCAAAAATGCATTCATACTGAACGTGCCGTCTTGGACTTGATGCTTTACTTGTTGGTTTAGTTTTCACGTATTTCTATAAACTTAAATACACTGTGCGACTGAAAAGCCTGTCCCCAGTAACATACGTATGGAGATGCCTAGTGCCTGTCTGCTGTCCCAGCCCACAGCCTGCTCTCCGGCGTGCTGTGCACGAAGAAGGCGTCATCGGAGTTTCTTCCTGAACTTTTGAGTTGCTCTGTCACTTCTGGGTTTGCATTGAGGTTTACAAGACACAAATTTCTTCCCTCCCTCCCTCTTTCCTTCCCTGGATTTTATGACAAAGACCCCTGTCCTTGCAGGTAGGGTTTTGTTACAAGTTCTGCTCTGGGGCAGGGGGGCCAGAGGGAAGGGGCCTCACCACCTTGACTCAACACCAAGACCCCACTCCCCGGGTCCCCAGGCATTCCCACAGCTCAGGTCTCTGCTCGGACTGGGACCCTTCCTGCTTCTGAGCAAAGGTGTGGCTGCCAAGTGAGTGGAACTGTGCACCCAGGTTTTTCCGGAAGCCGGAGTGAGGCACGGGAGACCTCAGCTGTGCATACCGGTGGGTCTCAGACTAAATTAAGGACCGTCAGCCAACGATCGCTTTCCTCTGACACGCTCTGTCTGCTCCGCTCCGCACAGTGAATTTGCCTGAAGCCTCAGGGCTCGCCCTGCAGCCTGGGTGGGACACATGGGTGTCCTGGAAGCTGGGGTTGTCAGTGTAGACTGACCCTGATGAGACCGTACGGGCTTGAGTATTCAGAACTGGGGATTCCATGGTGTAGATGTCCAGATTTAGGAAAAAGAGCTGCCTGCATTCAAGGTCCTTTGGCTTGAAAGAAAGGATGGCATGTTACACATGCAGTTCCCGGTTTCTAAAACTACCTGATCTGCTCCCTTGAAATAGCAGAGGAAGAGGAACTGCACCCCTAGACCAGGAGCCCAGTGCCTTCTTGGGGGACTGCAAAGCCTTTTAGGATATCTTTTCACGGCATTAACTTTCCTCAACTGTGAACTCTGTTAATATAAAGAAGGATTTAATTTCCAGTAGGTAAGCATTTTTCTTACTAATTAGTCATATCCCTTCCATCCAGAGGGGCGTTTGGGCCAGAACAGCCCAGTATTTAGCCAAATGCCCGCGGTGTGGCCTCCTCACCAGTGAAGCTGTGACCCACCTGGAAGAATAAGCCAACGAAAGCCTGAAAAGAGCAGGCACCTTCAAACACCCCAACTCCTCTCCTCTTTCTAAAAACCATGCCACATCCTTACATTTTACATTATGGCTAATCAGCCTTTTTGAAATTCGTGGTTGAGGAGGACAACGTCATCATCAAAGTAAACGGTTTACTGAAATATAGAGTGTTTTGAGAAAGAGTTTTACTATTATCTAGTGAATGCAATTGTGGCACCACAGTTACTGTTGTAAACGTGGCTGCGAATGCTCTGGGTTTGATGGGGGGCTGCCGACAGATACCACGGTTACGGTGAAACGGCTGCTGCCTGCAAACGTCCGTCATGGATGGTTTTCCTCTAAGTGGGCTTCACTGTTTTTCCTTTCCCGTCGAGACTGATAAATAATTGAAGAGCAGCTTGGTGGCATCAGGTTCTTGAGCTGGGGAAAGTAATCCAAGAACCAAATTATTGGTTAGACCAATTCAACAAATGATGCCCTCACATGGGAATTTACAAAGACCCCTGGGGTTGGGAAGGCGGAGGTTCAGATGGGGAGAGAGGATGGGTCCTTTCTGCAATCCAGGAATATCCAGTCCCAAATCCAGCACCCTGTAATGGCTTTCCTTTATCAGGAGTGTGCACCGTGGTGTGATCAGACCTTGCCTTCCACTGTGGGAGGCGGGGGCTGTGACCCCCAGGGTCAAGTCCCATCGTGCTGCAGCTCTGATTGCCAGGTGGTCTCAGAGGAGCGTCCTGTGCAGCCTGGCCCTAAAATTCCAGCGTTAGGCTCCTCTGGGGCTTCCCAGAATGGCCTTGCTGGGACTGCAGCCACTGCATTTCTAGGGACTTTGCGCGTGCAACTTAGTCACACTGACGGAGTATTCACGCAGCCCCTTCCATGGCCTCAGTGGTGTTCTGGGATCAGGAGGGAACACATTGCACCACTGGGGGGTGGCGCCTCTCAGAAGGCAGAGACCCTGCTCCTTGGAGGCTCCAAGTTGCCATCTTTTGGACAGTGGGAGTTGTCTCTCCAGTCCCCCTAACCCCATCGTGAGATGCCCAGAGCTCCTGGTGGGCTGAATGTTAGAGAGGCTGATGGATGGACCCTGGGGTTGCTTCCAAAGTCTCACAGCACAGGGGGCTCCTCCTCTCCTGTTGTTCCCAAGACCTGGGGGTGGTTTTCGAGGTCAAGGGGACTTAGACTTCAACGAGCAGAGTCCCTGGAAGTCAGGATCCTCTCTACAGAGTGCGGGGTCATCTCCATGTGGAATCACAAGACCCTAAGCAACACTGACCCAGGGTCTCCCTGAGGCTCTGGCCTCTCAGTGACTTGTGCATTGGGTCCCCCTGGAGCTCGGTGCCTTCCGGTGACTCGTACATTGGGGTCTGTGGCTGCATGGCCTGGTCCCCTTCCCCAGCAAGTGAGTAATTTCTAAGGTGCATTTGTTGCCCTTAGGGCCTAGGGACTGAGCAGCCCTGGACACCAGGGACCCAGAGGCCTTGACGTTCACAGCCTGCTAAACCCACCCACTCTCAACCACCTGGAGCCAGCCCTGCCCTCCAGCTCTGCTAACCCCCAGCTTCTCTTCTGTCCCTGAGCTGTTCACCGTGAGGCAGCCTGCACCTGCGCCTGCCCCAGCCCGTGCGCCTGCCCCAGCCCCTGCCCCTGCCACAGCCCCAGCCCCTGCGCCTGCCCCTTCCCCTGCTCTTGCCCCTTCCCCTGCTCCTGTCCCAGCCCCTGCACCTGCCCCTGCCCCACTGCCCCAGCCCCTGCCCCAACCCCTGTGCATTCCCCTTCCCCTGCTCCTGTCCCAGCCCCTGCCCCAGCCCCTGCCCCAGCCCCTGCCCCAACCCCTGCCCCAACCCCTACGCCTGCCCCTTCCCCTGCTCTTGTCCCAGCCCCTGCACCTGCCCTTGCCCCGCCCCTGCGCCTGTCCCTGCACTTGCCCCTGCACCTGCCCCAGCCCCTGCACCTGCCCCTGCCCCTGCGCCTGTCCCAGCCCTGGCCCCAGCACCTGCCCGCTGCTTCCCTGTGGTTTTCGCATTTTGGATCTCTGGCTTCTCCCCTGTCTGCACTGCAGCCCCTGGTTCCAAGCCCCAGGCCTCTCTTGCAGCCTCAGGGCGTTCTGGGTGTGAGCCTCCTTCCCTGCTCCCTCATGGCCAGGGGGCCGAGCTCTGGCTGCCTCCGGGGGTCCCAGTTCTCCCCCAGTTCTCCCAGAGGAGCATGGGCCCCTCCACACCACTGCTCACATCGATGCACCGGGGTCCTGTGCTGGGTGAACGCTGGTCATGCAGGTCACGCATCCATGACCTTTCAATAGCACTTTCCCTTTCAATAGCACTTTCCCTCTCACACAAGAGCTCTCAAAAAGAAGCAGTGTTTTCATCCTTTTAGGAGACACATGTTGAGAAGAGGAAGGAGAGCAGAGACAAGTCAAGGGCTGGGATAGCCAATGTGCCGCTGGGAGAGCTCACATTGCACAGCAGGGCTAGAGTGTATGTTGGACTGGAACCTGTGCCTTTGCAAACACCACATCCGCATTGGCCAGGTTCCTTGAGATGCTGCATCTGCAGGAGCACCTGGTCCCTAGGACATAAGTTTGTCATAAATCAGAGGATGCGACTATGGGTTTGATGAGTGAAATGAGCGACTGAGGCTTAAGTCTCAATCATCGAGGTTTTTCTTTTTTCTTTTTCTATTTAATGGAAAGCAAAATAGGAGAAAAGAAAATAAATAAATGTAAAACATCAGTTGTGATGGCATAAATGGACTCTAAAACAACATGAATTAAAATTCTCCCTCTTGGAAGAATGGAGTCTCCCTCTTGTCACCCAGGTAGGAGTGCAGTGGTATGATCTTGGCTCACTGCAACCTCTGCCTCCTGGGCTCAAGCAATTCTCCTGTCTCAGCCTCCTAAGTAGCTGGGACTATAGGCATGCACCACCATACCCGGGTAATTTTTGTATATTTGGTAGAGATGGACTTTCGCCATGTTAGCCAGGCTGGTCTCGAACTCCTGACCTGAGGTGATCCACCCACCTCGGCCTCCCAAAGTGCTGGGATTACAGGCGTGAGCCACTGCACTCGGCTCATTGAGGTTTTTCAAGCCAGCTTTAGGGTGCACCTGGGAAAAACACCAGCCACAGACACAGCTGCGGGGGTTTCTCCAAAGAGCTTTTCAGGAGGCTTCCTGTTGAGGCATTTCCTTAAGCGGGCCGGGGGCAGGTAGGCTGACGGCTGCATTCCTGTGAGATGTTCCTTAGTGCCTAATTTACACTTTCCATAAGGTAAGGCGAATGACTGGAGAGGAAAAGGGAGTAAAGGAAGAGTCAGTTACACAGGCGTCTCTGGGTAGGTGGAGGAAGGAGTCTCCATTCTGTACACAGAAGATGAGCGTGTAGGGGACACGATCAGTGTGGAATCCACACACTTCAGCTTCAGGTGCTGGACTTAGACTGTAGACCTGTAGTCAGCACTGAGTGCCCTGTTTATGGGAGGACAGCAGATAATTTACTTGTGATTGATCTGTGGGGCCGCCCTCCCCAGAAACCTGAGGCCTTTACCTTTCCACGGGGATCTGGCTGGAGCAGGAAGTTAGTAACAGCGATTCATTTGGAAGAAGGGGCTGCAGTGACCTTCCCTTTTGCATAAGAAGTATGGGGGGTCCTGAGATTTTCAAAATTTCCCTTTACAGGTTCATATTACAGACAAGTAACTGCCAGAGATTTCGGAAGAAAATAAGAGGAAACAATAATAATCTAATAAATAAACGTTAATCATCTATCTATCCACATTTTTTATGTATAATGATATGCTATTGTGATTATGAAATATCTGACATTTTCTGGTGCAGAGAATACTTAGAGAAGCATTGCTTTAGGCCTAGGGAGATACACAGATATGATACAGATATTAATATGTACCAAACTGTAAATACATACTATGCATGAGTGTGTATGTCATATATACATACATATGTGCACACATATTGTAATGTGTATTGACATAACTTGTTAAATAAAAAATTATCTTGTCTCTGATGAAACATACTAAATATCCATGTAAGTTGTGATGAATTTAATTTCATCAGTAGATGAGTAGCCACATGTGGAAGAACTTTAAAACTGTCGTGACTTGAGTGCATTGCTATCACTCAATACCTTCTAGAGACTGGAAGCATGTCCTTCCTGGAGCACTGGGCCTCTTCGTGTTGGAGATCTTGGTGATTGACTGTATTTGCCTCTCTGCCCGTGGAGCCCAAAACCTGGGTTTTAGGCTAAAAGTTTAGTGTTTCTCGACCTGACTCTGAAGAGAAAGAGGCAGCCACCATCTGAGTTCTTCCTTATGGGCTCAGAAGAGAACGTTTCAGGATTACTATCTGTCCTTGTGAGTATGAGTGTGTGAGTGCCGTGTGCTGTGTGTGTGGTGTGTGTATGTGTGGCATGTGTGCTGTGTGTGGCATGTGTGTCATATGTGTTGTGTTTTGTGCAGTGTATGGTGTGTGCGGCATGTGTGTTGTATGTGATGTGTGTTGTATGTGTGATGTGTGTATGTGTGGCATATGTTCTGTGTTGTGTGCCTGTGTGGCATGTGTGTTTTGTGTGTGTGACATGTGTGTTGAGTGCAGCATGTGTGTTGTGTGTGGTGTGCCTGTGTGGCATGTGTTGTGTGCATGTTGTGTGTGACGTGTGTTGTGTGTGTTGCATGTGGCATGTTTGTTGTGTCGTGTGAGTGTGTGGTATGTGTTGTGTGTGCCTGGCATGTGTATGTGTTGTGTGGGGCAAGTGTATTGTGTGCATGGTATGTGCGTTCTGTATGTGGCATGTGTGTCATGTTTTGTGTGGTGTGTGGCATGTGTGTAGTGTGTGGTGTGTGTGACGTGTGTGGCATGTATGTTGAGTGTTGTGTGTACATGTGGCATGTGTGTGGCATGCGTGTTGTGTGTGGCATGGGGGTTGTGGTGTGTGTGGCATGTGTGTTGTGTGCATGTGTGTGGTACGTGTGTGATGTGTGTGACATGTGGTGTGTGATGTGTGCTCTGTGGCATGTGTGTTGTGTGTGTCATGTGTTGTGTGGTGTGTGGCATGTGTGGTGTGTGTGGCATGTGTTCGGTGTGTGTGACATATGTGGTGTGTGCTCTGTGGCATGTGTGTTGTGTGTATGGCTTTTATGGTGTGTGTGCTCTGTGGCATGTGTGTTGTGTGTATGGCTTTTATGGTGTGTCATGTGTTGTGTGTTGCGTGGCATGTGTGTTGTGCGTGTGTGTGGTCTGTGTGGCATGTGTGTTGTGTGTTGTGTAGCATGTGTAGTGTGTGTGCATTTGGCATGTGTGTCATGTGTGTTGTGTGATGTGTGTGGCATGTGTGTTGTGTGTGTTTTCTGTGTGCTGTGTGGCATGTGTGGTGTGTGCGTTGTGTGTGGTGTGTACTGTGTGGGATGTGTGTTGTGTGTGCTGTGTGGCATGCGTGTTGTGTGTTGTGTGTGGTCTGTGCTGTGTGGCATGTGTGTTGTGTATGTCTCAGTTCTCTGTCTTCAGGCAGTTGGGCTCCCCTGTGCTGGCCCCGCTGTGCAGGTGCAGGTGTGCAGGGCGGGGCTGGGAGCTCCTGGGGACATGGGGACGCCCTTGAAGTCCGCCCCTGTGCCCCGTGAGGAGTGGGGTTTTGGGGTTTTGGGGTTTTGGGTTTCGCGCTGGGCTGCGTTCCTGCAGGAGCCAGGCCTCTTCATGCTCTGCGGCGACAGCCGCTGGGGTGGGGCTACAGGGAAGCCGCACTGCCCCTCGTCTGAGCGTGGGTTGGGGCCCAGGTGGTGACCAGGGCCCAGCGCAGTGGCCCCGGAGCGTGGAGGGGCAGCTGCGGGCGGCCTCCTTGGGGAGGGGTGAAGCCTCCGCCCCCCACGGCTGCCTCCCTCCTGGGATTAGGCAGGAGGAATCTTGGATCGCCCAGGGCTGGTGCTCAGCCTCCTTCCTCCATCCCACCTCCACCACCCAGCAGTCCTCGTAGACTTGATTGGCAGGCCCTGCCCCGACCCCTGCCCCGCCAGGCCCCCGCCGCGATCCCTCGGTTCCCGGCTCCGGGTCACTCCTGCAGGCCTTGCCTAGGGCAGCCGGCGGTGGCTGGAGACGGACTCGCCCCGGCTGCTCCACGCCCAGGCCCGTCCCTGGCATTTCAGCCAGTGGGAGGGCGTCCCCTCCGCCCCGTGCCTCTCCGCAGGGGCTGCGCCGCGTCCCCTGGCCCGTCCCTCCGCTGTGGCCTGCTCTGCCTGCTCTAGGGCTCAGCTGCGCCTGCTTCAGCGTCTCCCGGGTCTGCATAGCCTGCTCGGCTCAGAGGCCTCCAGCACGGTCCGCTCCCTGCCGGACGCCGCGCTGCTGTGGCCGCGGTGGTTTTGCGGCTGCGAGGGCGGTTTCTGTCCCTCCACACCGCCTTTCCTCTGCAGGGTGAGGAATGGGGTCTGCTTCGTTTGGAATGTGCCTTTGCCGGGTCCTGCCTGACCTCCACCTTCCTGCTGGGACGCGTGAGGTTTTCTGTTTGGCTGAGCCAAAAACGGATCGCGCGCATCCCACCGCCCCTCACCACGGAGCCCAGACACAGGAGGTGCAGGGTCAGTGCGGTGCAGGGTCAGTGCACTCAGGCCGTCTGAGAATCCCAGACGGCCCCACAGCCGCCGCCACCCGCGGGGCACTCGCCCGGGCTCTGCTGAGGATGTGGGGGCTTTGGTCTCCGCAGAGCTGGGACTCCCGAAGGCCTTACCAGAAACTCGGGAGCAGCCCCAGCCCTGCAGAGCCTGCGAGGGTGGAGAGGGTGGAGACCCGCTGTGGGGCCTGAGGCTGAGATGCCGGCCTGCAGAGTGAAGCCGGCGGGACATTCCAACCCGCTCAGACCCGCCCTCTCCGCAGGGCCCGGGCCCACCCCCGGCCTGTGCTGGGCTGCGTAGCCGGCGGTGGGGGGACCCTGGGAAACCAGGTGCTCGCCCGGTGTCCCTCCTGCCAGCTGGGGTTGTCCACAGCCCACAGCTGACATGGCCAAGTTTCTCTTCTGTGGGAAATCAATTGTGGGGGAGAGAAAACAGGAAAATTCCTTTTAAAATGTCTCAAATCTCCTGGGTTGTGTTGTTGAATGAAATGAATACATAAACTGCCTGGCGAATAGCTCTTTCCATTTCTCAGAATTGTTTACTAAGAATAAAACTCTAATCAGCTGGGATTTTAGAACTTCAGCAGTTCAGATGAGCTAAAGCTGAAGACACTTTTCAAATTTTCAAATCTTGCAAGTAGAAGCCAAAGAAACTCAAAGTTTGCAATATTATTTTCAAAATAATTTTATTTTCATGGGTTCCAAAAATACATATCTATCATAAGTCATATAGGAAACATTTTTTTATTCCAAAATTTTGAGTTAATAAATAAATCTGTCTTTGTATGCTGTGCTCTTCTGTTACATGATAATTTAATGTATAGAATGATCATTTTTAGAATTTTAGGTAGAATTTACACATCTTCCATTAGCATGAAAAGACTAAAAATAACTAATTTTAGATGAGTTACCTACTCCCTTGTGTTTAAGAGCGATATCAAAATTAATATGAGAAAGCATGTATTCTCACAATAATGCCATCATAGGACTCACCACAGATCTATTTTATAGAAAACTTGCCAATTTGGGGGGCAATTTTTATGTAAATAAGCAAACCAACAAATATTTTTCTGCTCTTCTAGCGGGCTCAAGAGCAAACTGAAGAAGTGGTACCTGGGCTCTAGGATCCTCATCAAATAAGACTGTTGGACTTAGATAAGAAAGTTCAAATACTCATGCTCCCAATTTTTAAAATGTTGCTTTTACAGATCTTCTTTTTTGTTAGATGTTTAAAAAATGTAGTTGGAAAGCTTTCTCCATGGGAGAGGTGTCAAAGAATGTGACCCCACCTCCCATCTGTTGGAGTTGGTGACCATCAGCCCTGAACTCACAAGTAGAATGCATGATTTGACAACTTGTCTTCTTATTTGTGGAGACTGAATTTTTAGAAAGCTTCTAAAATAAAGATAGAGTTAATATGATAGTGACTAGTTCCTATGATGGTAAAGACTACACTCTGAGAACATTGTGAGTATCCGGGAACTCTGAAGTGCACGGTGCGGTTATCAGCGCAGTTTACAGTTAGACAATTTATAGGGGTTATTGGTCTCTAAAGGAACACAGAGAAGATCATTCCTCAGAGACTAAGAGCAATAGGCTCTCTCACGAATATATGTATTTTAATTGGAGACCTAGGATTTAACTTATGCCAATAGTCTGCTTATTGGTTTGTGATTGGTCCACTCTTTGCCTGGTTCAAGTAAAATCCATCTCCATTGACTGGCATTCCCACCATTGTATCTGTCTACTAGCATATTTCCCAGTTTCATTCACATGTAGTCTCTGGCCAGGAGAATTCTTGGTCGTAGATTCTTTGTACCATTAATACTTTTGCTCAATTTTCCTTATAACAAAAAAAAACTAGAATGCTTTCTGTGAACTCTCCCAGAAATACCTGCTTGGGGCTTTGATCCTCTTCTGAAGGCCGCTCTGGCTAGGTTTTGCTCTGATGCCAAATGACTCTCTCATCCCCTGTGGGACAATTTCCATGCAGGTGGGACCCCATGACATCAGCATGGATGGATGACTCAGATTTTCCCTTTTATCTTTCATCCCTCCCTTAAGAAGATTGGAGCCTTATTAGAGCTCAAGCTCTCCCCTACTAAGTTATGAGTTTGATTAATAATTATCGTGAGTTACTACGGTGGTATCCAGCTTGTGGACAAAAAAGTTGATAAATGCTGAAAACATTGCAGGTGCAAAAGTGGTTTGTTTTTAAAACCAACTTCTCTTCTTTAAATGTACAGATTTCCTCCGCAGAGGCCTGGAGTTACCAGCATGGTTTGAAGCAGCAGAAATGGCCTCCCTGTCTGTCAAAGTGGCCTCCCGAGGACACCCAGCGAGGCCGTCAGATCATCACGTGGAGTATCGGTGGCCTTATTAAAACAAAAACAACAACTCCACAGTCCGGTGAGCTGTATGTGTGCCCAAGTACATAGGTGATTAGAACAGAAAGGCCTGGGCTGGTCATCTAAGCTCTTCTGGTGGCCCCCTCTGAGGAAGGTGGGGTGTGAAGGGAATGACAAAGGACTTGGAGAGTTAAGACAAGCACTTGCTCCCGGGTGGTGTGCATGGTGAGAGAAAGAACAAGGGGAGGTTTGGGGAGGGATCAACCAAGTCAAAATGGGGCATGGCAGGTGGCTTCCAAAACGGCCCCAGTCACCCTGCAATCCCGCCCTTGGGGGCTCCCTGCCCTGCGTGTGGGCTGGGCCCAGTGACGGCCTCTGGTGGACAAGATATGGCAGGAGATGGGAGATCACTGTGTCTGTGTCACTTCCTACAGAGGCTTAACGTCTCCTTGTATTTGGACGGCGAATATACTTGATCTTAATCCATTTATGCCTAGCGTTCCAATAATGGAACAGTCCAATGGAATGTTCCAATAATGGAACGCTAGGCATGTCGGATTTATATCCTACTGCTCAAGGTGATCACCAACGTCTGATTGCTACCTTAGGCATAAATGGGTTAATTCTACCATTTTATTGACTTATTTTTTATGTTACCATTTTCAACCTTTTAATAAGAATTTAAAAATATTCAGCAAAATTGAAAGTGTTTTATAATTTTTAATAAATACCTCTAGTCTATCATGAACCTTTTACTGCACTTGCTTTGTGGCATTTCTTAGCCTCTATCTTTTTTGATGCACATCAAAGCAAATGCAGACATCGTAAACATCCCCCTAAAATCTCAGCATGCATATTGTCATCTAGAGTTCAGTATTTGTTTGCGTTTTTTTCCTTTGAAGGTAAATATTACATGTAACAAAATGTCAAAATCTTAATAAAACCTTCTCCGTGTTTTGATGAATGCACACCTGTGAGGCCCAAACCTTTAAAAAGACGACATAGAGGCCGTCACGCGGAGGCCGTCACCCCACAAAGCTCCCTCATGGGTCTACCTGGCCAATCCTGGCCCCCAGCTCCTAGAGGCAGCCACTCTTGTTTTCATCTGTTTTACTTTTCCATCACAATTAGCCTTGCCTGACCTAGAACATCATGTCAAATGGGGTTGTGGAGTGTAAGCATTGTGTAGATGTCTTCTGCTCAGCAGGATGTTTCTGGGATTGAGCCGTGTCACTGCGCGTGGCAGGAGCTCCCGTCTCTCCATTGCCGAGCGCCGCTCTACCCTAGGGGCACAGCCTGTGCTGTGGTTCATCCATCCTGCCATGCCAGACCTGGTGCTGCTGCCTGCTTTGGCTATGCTGGGGGGAGCACAGCACAGGTGGTTCACCCATCCTCCTACACCAGACCCAGGCTACTTCCCACTTTGGCTATGCTGCAGGGAGCACAGCACAGGTGGTTCACCCATCCTCCTACACCAGACCCAGGCTACTTCCCGCTTTGGCTATGCTGGAGGGAGCACAGCACAGGTGGTTCATCCATCCTCCTACACCAGACCCAGGCTACTTCCCGCTTTGGCTATGCTGGGGGGAGCACAGCACAGGTGGTTCACCCATCCTCCTACACCAGACCCAGGCTACTTCCCGCTTTGGCTATGCTGGAGGGAGCACAGCATAAGTGGTTCATCCATCTTCCTACACCAGACCCAGGCTACTTCCCGCTTTGGCTATGCTGGGGGGAGCACAGCACAGGTGGTTCACCCATCCTCCTACACCAGACCCAGGCTACTTCCCGCTTTGGCTATGCTGGGGGGAGCACAGCACAGGTGGTTCACCCATCCTCCTACACCAGACCCAGGCTACTTCCCGCTTTGGCTATGCTGGAGGGAGCACAGCACAGGTGGTTCATCCATCTTCCTACACCAGACCCAGGCTACTTCCCGCTTTGGCTATGCTGGGGGGAGCACAGCACAGGTGGTTCACCCATCCTCCTACACCAGACCCAGGCTACTTCCCGCTTTGGCTATGCTGGGGGGAGCACAGCACAGGTGGTTCACCCATCCTCCTACACCAGACCCAGGCTACTTCCCGCTTTGGCTATGCTGGAGGGAGCTACTGTGGACATTCACATTCGGACATGCCATGGACACATATTCACTCCTCTTGGATGACATAGCTAGAAAGGCGTGTGCTGGGCACTCAGGCGAGTGTATCCTTAACATTTTCAAAAGTTGCTGGAATTGTTTCTCCCCAGTAGTTGCACCATTTCACATGCCTAGCAAATAGATAAGAATTGCAGGGGAGGAGAGGGGGAGGGGGTGGTGAGAGATTGGTCAAGGGTATGAAGCTGCGGCTGGATGGCAGGAATAAGTTCAGGTGTTCCATTCCCTAGCAGGGTGACTAGAGTTAGCAATGGTGTATTACTGCTCACTTCAAAATTGCTGGAAGACGTTTTGGAATCTTCCCATCATCAAGAGGTGATTAGTGTTTAGGATGATAGATATACTGATTTCCTCGATGTGGTCATTACATGATTTATACACATGTGGAACCATCATGTCGTACTCTGTAACATGTGCCTCGCATCCTCAGCAGCACTTGGTGTTGTGGGTCTTTTTAATGTTTAGATATTCTGAGAGGTGTGTGGTGATTTCATACTGTGGATTTAATTGGTGTGTCCCTGATAACTAATCATGTTACACATGTTTCCTTGTGCTGATGACTGGCTGTATCTTTCTCTCTTAAGTAAATGTTCAATTTTTAAAAAATTAGGTTATCTTTCTAATATGCGGTTGGATGATTTCTCTATATATCCGGGAAACTAGTGCTTTGTTAGACACATGCTTTTCAGATATTTTATCTTTCTCTATGGCTTACCTATTTATGAATGATAAGTTTTACATTTTAATTATGTTCAATTTATCTATTTTTAATAGTTATTACTGTGTGTGCCCTAAGAAACGTTTGCCCAACCCTGAGTCATGCTGTTACTTTCCTTTGTTGTCTGTTTGCCACGCCTTGTTTTGGTCTCCCCAACTTTTTCCTGTCTTCTGTTAAATTAATAGAATTTACTTTACTTCCTTTTTTTTCACTACTGGTTTTAATGCCAGTTCTAACCATAAGTTGGCTAAAGGTGGCCAATATCTCTATTAATCTTCTGATTATACAGAGACCCTGGGAATCTTCCATTCCAACTCTCTCCCCACCAAGCCATCCAATAAGCCACACTGCCCGGCCTCCCGGTGTCTCCTTGCTATGACACCCTTCCCAGGGTCTCCCAGGTGTTTACAATGTCTTCACTCTTTTGCCTCTGACCTCTGACTCACGGGTTCAATATTTTCTCACTCAGGTGTATCCTTTCAATGAGGTTGAATTCTTTCAGGATTTTTCAGTGAGGTTTCCTGAGTCATACCTTCTCTCAGGTCTTTGAATGTGCCACTGTTTTCCCTCAGTCTGGAATGATAACTGAATTCTAAATTGACGGTTAATTTTTACTTGGCTCTATAAGATATCCCAAGGTCTTCCGGTACCCATGGCATGGGCTAGGAGTCTGCAATCAGGCTAGCTGGTAGATGATGTTCCTTTTCTCACTGTTATTTTTGCACAAAGCAACAAGAGGTTTTTTCCTGTAGCCATTCCCTCTCATTGTTTCAAAGGCATTTGAGGTCTGCTTTTCATTTTATATCAGATTTTCTTGTTTTTCATGGTACTTAATTAAATCACGTAATAAAAAAATAATAGCAGTACACAGGTTTGGAAATACAGCCAGGTGAGCTGATTCATGAACACACAATGGGTGGGGCAGAGCAGTGCAGGTGTCCAGAGGCACAGCCAGCACATGTGGGCACTGATGCACTGCACGCCCATCAGCGCACCTTGGGGTGGGATGGGAAGTGTGTGTGAGTCGGTTCTGGGCTTTAGTGGGGTTACTGGAGGGAGTGGCATAGTGCTGATTTTATAGTCTTTGTCAGACAGTTCAGTCATCTCCACTTCTGAGGGCATGCATTCTCCCCTGCTTGCAACCCCCCATCTCTCTCTCCTGTCCATTGTTGCCTGGGGACTTACCTTTGAAGAGGGGTTTTCTGCAGGAGTTCTGCCTGCCGTAGCCTGAGAAATCTTTCTCCCTACAATTTCACATTTAAGTCAGCCAGGACATTTGCAGTTTCACTGGTTTCAGACCCTTTTTGTTTTCATTTTTCATTTACATTCTAAACAAGGTGAGTGGTATTAATTCAGACACCACACCAATACATGGCCAGATCTGGGCTCCTGTAGGTTACAGGGGGATACTTTTCCCTTGGAGAGACTCACATGGGGGTGGGGTCCCCTGATACTTCCCATCAGCACCTGGCTCTATGCAGGGGCCTCAGGCCCTCTCCTAACTGGGAGCTTGTACCATCTGGCGTCCCTGTCACCTGCCTGTGTAGGCCTCAGGGCTGCAGCTGCCCGGGTTGTTGTTTTGAGTCCTGTCTTTGCTTCTGGCTCCTAGGAATGTCCCTTCCTCTCATGCTGGAACACGTATTTGCGTTGGGGGGACTATGTTTCACGAGTTGCGTGCCTGTTGGCCGTCCTGCCAGTTCAGCATACTCTGCATAGTAACTGGAGCTTTTCTCATCAGGGAGTTGACCTTTATGACAGCCCACCGTGCACCGCATGCTTGCTGCATGCTCAGGACACATGACACATGCACCATGAGGAGAGACACGCTCCTGACCTCACGTGGCTTCCTGTCTAAAGGGAGAAAATACAATAAATTAAAGTCTAGGACTCTACCTTTTAATTAGCGATGGGCTGAGTCTACAGAAGGAAACAGCCCCAAGTACAGGCCTAGGGAGTGAACATGGAGGGTCCCGAGAGTGGCGGATGCAGAGGAGCTGTGGGGCAGAAGGGGTGGTGGGCACGGTGTCCATTCCCGGCAAAGAGCGAGACCCAACCAGCACAGGGACCTCCTGAAACTTCAGCCTAGGATTTAGCAGACCGACCTGTGCTGTGAGACCACAAGGGTCAGCCACATGCGAGCTCTGGGAAGAATGTTATTAATATTTTTATGTCTAAGGATTTAAAATTATCACACGGATTTTTAACTTGCCGGGGTAGTGCCTATGGTGTTGACACTTACGTGAAGGCTCAACCTTGACTTTAAATGGTGGAAGCGTCTCTCCTCTTGATGTGACGGCAGGAAGTGTCTCCCACGCGAGGACTCTGTGCTGAACGTGTGACTGTTGCCCCCATTGTGAGTCTCCTGGGCTTCGTTCCCACGACTGGATCCTGTCATTCAACAAGAGGACTTTTAAGACGTCATGAAGACCTCAAATCTTCTGACATGATGTTAGGAAGATTATCCTAGGTGTGCCTGAGCTAACCTAGGTGCCTTTAGAAGAGAGCAGAGGGATCACCCCAGCTGGTGTTGAAGACATACCTGGCAGGGTTTTGAGAGAAGTAGACCAGGGGCGAGGGCCTGATTCCTGCCAGCACCTGGTGAACTTGGAAGAGGCTCCAGAGCTCAGATGCGACCCGACCCTGGCAGGTGCTGACTTCAGCCTGGTGAGACCCTGAGCGGAAGACTCAGTGCAGCCCTGCCTGGCTCCCAACCACACTGCTGTGAGTGGACACATGGGGGTCTTTAGCCACTGAATTTCTGTGGCTTCTTACACAGCAAGATGAAGCTAGCATGGTGTCTTGGTCCCTTCAGGCTGTATGACAAGAATGCTGCAGACTGGGCAAATTATCGATGCCAGGACTCCATCCCTCACCGTTCCGGAGGTTTGGGGTGTCGATATCATGGCACTGTAGACTGGGCATCTGGTGAGCCTTTCTATAAGCAGATGTGGCCCCCCTGCTGTGTCTTCCCACAGTGGAAGGGCAGACAGGCTCCCCCAGGCCTCTTCTGTAAGGCATGAATCCATCCTTTCATGGGGGAAGGAGCACTCTCACCTCCCCCGAGGTCCCCTCATCACTCTCACCTCCCCCCGGGTCTCTGCATCACTCTCACCTCCCCCTGGGGTCCCCACATCACTCTCACCTCCCCCCAGGTCCCCACATCACTCTCACCTCCCCCCAGGTCCCCACATCACTCTCACCTCCCCCCAGGTCCCCTCATCACTCTCACCTCCCCCCGGGTCCCCACATCACTCTCACCTCCCCCTGGGGTCTTGGAATGGAGAGACAGGTGAGGGAGTCAGGGACTCTCTGGGGAAGTCGGCAGCTCCTGCTTGGTCAGGCTGCATGAGGCCTTGGTTCAGGGGTTGTACTTAGTGTCTTGGTGTTGGAGAGAGGCTTCCCCACTGCAGGAGGCACTCCCTGGGCAGAGACTGCATGCACAGACATGGACACTCACATCTGGGGCCTAAAACAGGCAGGGAGAAGATGACACCATTTTTTACAAAAATACATGTGTTTTTAACTTAATTTTAATATTACTTTTATTATAAAGTTATAAATAACTGTATTTTATTATTACAAAACTTTTTTCTCAGCTTCATGTATGATGAATAAAAATGGTGTATGTGCAGGGTGTACAGCATGATGATTTGATGTCTGTCTACACTGTGAAATGATCACCACAACCAAGCCAAGTACATCCATCACTCAGGCAGTCACCGTGGTGTGATTGTGGTGAGACGGCTTTGATCTGGCTCTCAGCCACTTCTGACGCTCCTGGTACCTGCAGTCACCACGCTGCACCCAGGCTTCTGTGTGTGTTCATCCCACAGCTGCAGGTTTGGACTCTTTGACCAATGCCTTTTCTTTTCCCCTGGGAATCACCATTTGGCTCTAAATGACTATGAATTTCTACTTCTTTTTATAAGAGTCCATGTATAAGGAAGAGCATGGAGTGTTTGTCTTTGTCTTTCTGTCTGGCTTGTTTCATTTAGCATAACATCCTCAAGGTTCATTCATATTAGTGTAAATGGCAGGATTTCCTTTTTTTTTTTTTTTTTTTGAGACGTAGTCTCGCTCTTATTGCCCAGGCTGGAGTGCAGTGGCACGATCTTGGCTCACTGCAACCTCTGGCTCCTGGGTTCAAGTGATTCTCCTGCCTCAGCCTCCCTAGTAGCTGGGATTACAGGCGTGTGCCACCTCACCTGGCTAATTTTTTTTTTTATAGAGACGAAGTTTCACCATGTTGGTCAGGCTGGTCTTGAACTCCTGACCTCAAGTGATCCACCCTCCTCAGCCTCCCAAAGTGTTGGGATTACAGGCCTGAGTCACCACACCTGGCCAGGACTCCCTTCTTTTTAAAGGCTTGGTCATATTCTGCTCTGTATGTATGTGTACGTCTTCGTGTGTGCACCACAATTTCTTTATACATCCAGTTGCTGGCAGACTTGTACGTTGTTTCCACATCTTGGCTATTGTGAGTGACAGTGCAATGAATGTGGAAATGCAGGTATTTCTTGGAGACAGTGATTTTATTTCCTTTGAATATATATCCAGTAGTGGGATTGTGGTCTCACACGCTAGCTCTATTTCTAATTTTTTGAGAAAACTACAGACTGTTTTCCATAATGGCTATATTAATTCACTGTCCCGCCAACAGGGTACAAGGGTTCCCTTTTCCCCACATTCTCACCAACATGAGCTGTCTTTTGACTTTTTGATAACAGCCATTCTAACAGGTGTGAGGTGATCGCTCATGGTGGTTTTGGTGTGCATTTCCTTGATGATTATTTACGGTGAGCACTTTTTCATCTGACTTTTGGCCATTTGTTTATTTTCTTTGGAAAAATTTCTATTCAGGTTCTTTGTCCATTTAATCAGGTTGTCTGTTGTATACTGTGGAGTGCTTTGAGTTCCTTATATACTCTGGAACTACATGATACTCATAGATATTTTCCATACCTGATAGTGTATATGAATTCATTTGTAAACACAAAGAATGGCTGTAGAACTTTAAAATAGGATGGACAATGCTGTTTGCAACATTTTGATTTAGTGAGTATTTGGAAATGGGATAAATGTTCAAACAGTGATGTCTTCTTACCATGGACTGCACAGGGCATTTGAAAGAGTTTTATTTTCTTTTTTAAAAAACTTTTTTTTGTTCTTTTTGAAAATTTTCAGAGTTTCTAAAACAAGCATTCAATATCTGTATTATTGCTATTTTAGAAAGAAGTTTGAAATAGTGATTAAACTACATTCTACCACCAATAGACTCCAGCCTTTCATCAGCTGATTTGCTTTGGGCAGAAGGCCCATTTTTAGGATAAATAAATACATCAGGAAGTTGTTGCAGGAAAGTCTGGCTGTCAGTGTAAATGCCTGATAAAGGGCTAATACTATTGTAATCATAATTTTTATTTTCAATTTTTGTGTTTTAACAAAGTTTTCAAATTTATTTGTATAAAGGAATTTATATCTTCTTATCTTTTAAAAAATTTTTATTATGGTAAAATATGCATACCATAAAATTTATGATTGTAACCATTTGTAAGTGCACAGTTCAGTGGCACTAAATACATTGACATCATTGCGCAACCATCACGACCATTCATCCCCAGAACTGTTCATCTTCCCAATCAGAAACCCTGTCCCCATTAAACACTAACTCCCCATTCCTTTCCCCACCCCCAGGCCCTGCCAATCACCATCAACTGTCTGTCTACATGATTTAACTTCCTCTAAGCACTTTATACAAGTGAAATCATGTGGTATTTGTCCCTCTGTGACGGGCTCATTTTACTGGGCACAGGCTCCTCAAGATTCTTCCATGTTGCAGCATCCGTCAGAATTTCCTTCCTGTTTAGGGCTGAATAGTATTCTGCTATCTGGGCGGAACACATTTTGGTACCTGTTTATCTATTGAGGGACACTTGGGTTGCTTCCACCTTCTGGCTATGGTGAATCATGCTGCTATGAACAAGGGTGTGCAAATAATTCTTTGAGACCTTGCTTTCCATTCTTTTGGATATATACCCAGGAGGGAAATGCTGGATCATGTGATAATTTTATTTTTCATTTCTGAGGGACCGCCACACTACTTTCCACAGTGGCTGTACCATTTTACAATCTCACCAACATTGCACAAGAGCTGTAATTTCCATATCCTTGTCAACACTTGTTAGTTTCTGTTTTTTCAGTAGTAGCCATCTAATGTGAGTGAGGTGGTATTTCACTATCGTTTTGATTTGCATTTCCCTGCTAATGAGTGATGTTGAACACCTTTTCATGTGCTTATTGGCTATTTGTGTATCTTCGGAGAAATGCTGATTCTGGTCCTTTGCCCATTTTTGAATCAGGTTGTCTTCTTATTGTTGAGTGTTAGGAGTTCTCTATATATTATATTATAGGTTATAGTTATTATATATTAGGAGTTCTCTCTGTATATATTATGAATATTAATTCAGTATCAGATATATGATTTGCAAATATTTTCTCCCAATCTGTGGGTTACATTTGTTCTCCGTTGAGAGTGCGTTTGATGCACAAAGTTTTAAAATTGTCACCATGTCCAATGTGTCTATTTTTTCTTTTGTCACCTGTGCCTTTGGTGTCACATCCAAGAAAGGATCACCAGGTCCAAGGCCATGTGGTTGGAGCCGAGCAGCCTGCGGCCTTTTCAGCTGGCTCCTGTCATCTCATCACATGCATTTGAGGCCCCTCCCTGCTTTTTCCTGGCTTGACAGCTCATTTCTTTTTAGTGCTGAAGAATATTCCATTGTCTGGATGTGCCATGGTTTATTTATCCATTCACCTATCGAGGGGCACCTTGGTTGCCTCGGAGTTTTGACAATTATGAATAAAGTGGCTCTACACATGTGCAGGTTTTTATGTGGATGTGCATTTTCAACTCATTTGGTCAAATACCAAGGAGCATGGTTGCTGGATCTTACCACAAGAGCATGTTTAGTTTTGTAAGAGACCAGCAAACTGTCTTCCACACTGACCGCATCACTTTGCATTCCCAGGAGTGATGAGTGGGAGTTCCTGTTCCTCCACGTCCTTGCCAGCATTCCGTGGTGTCGGTGTTCTGGGTTTTGGTCATTCTGATGGGGCGTTTTCCAGTGGATCTTTGTTTTTGAGCTGAAGTATCTCACCATGTGCAGACAATGACACTGGTGCTGTGTTTGGACTTGAATCCTCCTTCACATATTTTCTGTTTGTCTCCCTGATTTATGTTCTCTTCTGTCTCCTTTCTTGCTTTCTTTTGAATCAAACACATATTTTTCTTTCGCCTTCCCCCGTTATTGGCATGTGATTGATGCATTCTTTTGATATTATGTTAGTGGCCACATAAGCTTGGAGCACACATTTAATAAGTGTCTGACTTATTAAAGTCCAGTCCATGACATTCCCTTTATCACGTCCCAGACAGGCTTGAGTTCACAGTGCTTCCCTTAGTGCACTGCCCCCTCCCTCGGTGCACCGCCTTCTCCTTGTGCTGTCCTCTTCCTGCATTTTAGCCCCACGTTCATTTGAATCCCACTGGGCCTTGGCATGACGGTGCTTGCGGTGAACACCTGCATTTAGCTATCCACATGTTGGCTGCCCCTATGCCAATGCTCCTTTCTGCACTTCCAGGATTTCATGGGGACGGTTTCCTCTGCCCAGAAGGCTGTTTCTTGTGTTATTTATTACAGCCTTCGGCAGATGCAGTCTTTCAATGCACTCTTTCTAGACACTTCTCTACAAGCCTCTGTTTTTCCTTACATTTGAAGAGCATTTTTCTCTCTTAGTATAGGCTGTCCTTTTTTCCATTAAGATGCTATTCTATTGTCCAACAGATTCATTTTACTCTCCACAGTTTCTCTCCTGGATGTTAGACCGTAAGTCCTTTTGGCCTTAGATTGTCTCTGATGCCTTCAAATAGGATCTTTTCTTCCTGACAGCCTTGCAGGTTGCTCTCAGTGCTAGCACCACTCTACTGTGAGCTGTTCAGGCACAGAGGCCCTGGGGGCTGATCAAGGAAGGCTCTCAGCTCTGGCTCCCTGAGCAGCACAGCAGGAGGCTGCAGGAGGCCAGCTGGATGCTCTTCTATTTTTTCTACAAACACGGATTTCTAGTTTTCAATGGGCAGGAGCTCTAAATGAGATTAGAACCAGGGTCGGCATGTGAGCGCTGGGGGAAGGGGAGGGCATCCTATTTTCCCTTGAAACTTGATTCTTGCCATGAGTTTAGTCTATTCCTTCTTTCATCTTGATGCAAAAAATGAAGTTTATGTGAATCTTAATCCTTTAAGTAGTCCTGAATGTCTCACAGAAGCAACTATTTTCATTCTCCTTTTACAAACAGGGAAACTGAGGCAGAGAACAAAAGAGAGTGGTCCTGGCCACAAATCCAGTGACTCTTCAGGGCTGGCCTGTTGGTCTCATGAAGGAGCCCTGTGTTCTCAGACACAGCCCACCAAGCTCTGGGACCCCTTATCTCTAAGTTGTTTCTCATCTCTGGAAAACCAGGCTGCTGAGTGGCTTAGGAAGGGCCAGAGAGATGCTTCGGTTTTGCTGATATTTTGACTAAGGGGTCAATGATTTCTTTGTCCCACATTTCCCTGGTGATGGCCATGACTCAGTCGGCACAGTGGGACCCCGCCCCCCACCCCAGTGGGATGAAGTAGAGGTCAGGTTCTGTGCCAAGCTTGGCAGGCTACAGCTCCAGGCACTTAGCCACTCATCCAGGTGCTGCTGAGAAGGTGCTCTGTAGGTAAGATTAAAGTCCATCCTCAAGCAACTTTCAATAAAGGAGATAATGCTGGATAATCCTGGTGGGCCTGGGCCAATTGGTTGAAGGAGAAAAGCTGAGGTGTGCTTGAAGAGGAGGCAGGTTTGCCTGTGGATGGCAGCCTCAGCTATGCTTCAGAGATTCAGCCTGACCTTCCTGGTGCCTGGCCCTGTGGGTTTCAGACCTGTGCAGCCAGACCCCACAAGTCCATGAGCCAATTCCTTGCAGTGGATATCGCAGAAAATCAGTCTGCACCTTTTGCTGGTGGAGCCCAACTGGCACGGGTGGAGGGGGAGCACATCCACCAGGAGCATGGGAGGAGGGGCTGTGTAGGCGCCCGTGGAGAATCCATCCTAACGAGCAGGGCAGCGGAGACAGAGGCCGTGGGGGAAACAGTGACTCGGGTGGGTGCAAGGGGGATCCCCCAGAAGGGCCCGACTTCTCAGACTGAGTTTCCTGGCTCCCCCATCCCTGGCCCTGATGTTCTTGCTGACTTGGCTCTTTGCTCTCCATCACGGCCCCCAGCTTTTGCTCCCACAGCAGATGTGTTCACAGCCCCAGTGGGGGGCTGGGGTGCTGGTCCACCCTTGGGATGTGCCCTGAAGAGAGATGGGTCAGTGGCGCCCGTGACCTACCACCTGCTCGTTGAAGGGGAGGCAGAGGGCGGAGCTGGCTGCATTCACACGTCCTGCAGGTCGTCCTCTGTTGTTTCCAAGCAGAAGTTTTAACTTTCCTGCCATGATTTCATTTCATTTTAAATTTGCTTTAAAGAAAAACAGGAAAAGTCTTCCCTGAGGAGGTGACATCCGCAGTTGTTTTGTGGGTGGCTCGAGGAGTGGTGTGGGTCCCAGGGGACAGATGGAAGCTTGAAGGGCAGAGGGTAGGAAGGGGTGATGTCCTGAGTCAATGTGTATATGGGAACCTCAAAAACTGCAGAGAGAGGAGCTGCCTGTGCCTCTTGGATTCTCAGCCCAGGGTCAGGGGCAGCATTCCTGCTCTCGCTACTTCCACAACAGGCAATTAATACTCGGTGTTCAGTGTCTTGGGTCCAGACCACCTTCCCAGGCACAGCCGAAGCCATGATCCTTGGATCATCTCAGTTGAGTAACTTCATTTTCCCGTCAGTCAAATCCAGAATCAAGCAACTGAGTGCAGCCAGTATGAAATGTCTCAATGAACAATGAGCTAGCTACAGAGCGCTTGGCAGCGTCACTGCTGGCATGTGCAGAGGAGCTCTCAAATGTAAAAATAGCCGGTACTCTAGAACACCAACCCAGCACCACTTTTAGAGCAATGTGAATCTTGTCTGTGGAAGGGTAAATGTACACTGCTTATATTGTTGCTGTTTACTTTTTAAGGTGTGAAGACCAAATCGAGTTACTCATGGATTCTTTAAAAAGCCAGCCTCTTAGCCAGGTGTCCTGTGCTTTTGCAGCAGGCACATCTCACCAAAGCTCCAAGTCTCCCTGAAGATTTGCATATGATCCCCCTTAGAATAGTCCGTCTTTTCCAAGTTGGGGAGCTCTCGCTGCCCTAAAAGGGCCTCCTGCAGAGATAGCTTGAGGAGCTTCCATGGGGATGCTGGCAGAGCACTCCACAGAGCCAGCCCCGCCCTCTGGACACTGGTTTCTGGGGGGGGTTTCCAAAGGCAGCCTCTGGAGGCCTCCGCCTGCCTGCCCCACACATCACTGACGCCTGGGTGCTGCCTGCGGCATCACCAATGACCACAGTGCTGGGTCCCCTGCTTCTCGTCTGTCATCACTGTTCCAGCCGCTCCGTGTTCAAGTGGACCAGCCCTCATCTCCCCCACCTTCCTTCTTCCTCCCCGACACTGCCTCCTCCCAGGGGCTCTGGCAGACCCCCGGTGGCTCCTGGGCACACTCAATTGTCCAAACAAAACTGCAGCAAGGAATTAGAGATTTCTTAATCAGCCTTACCTCCCTCCCCTAAAGGGTGTATGGTCCCCTTTCCCCAAGACAATTCGCCACCAACCACCTTGGGAGTGGACATGATTTCTTTCTAATCATTGGCCAGTCATCAAGATCACAGAGTGAAAGGCATTCACATCTATATTTCCTTAAAGGGATTGTACGTCCCCAGCTAATAATAATTTAATAGGATTTTTTTTCTTTGCCTTATGTAGACTCTGTTCTTCCTTGCAGCCCATTGAGAGCAATGATCACAATGACTGTTTCCTCACATGCAGCAGCAAGAATTGTCCAAGATATATGTGTTCATAGAATGAACATTTATCATACAAGTTTTCTTTTTCTGAGAGATGTGAAGTTCCAGAATACCCTTATTTTTTTATTTTCTTTTTTGAGACAGGATCTCGCTCTGTCACCCAGGCTGGAGTGCAGTGGTGCAATCTCAGCTCACTGCAGCCTTGACCTCCTGGGCTGAAGTGGTCTTCCCACCTCAGACTCCCAAGTAGCCGGGACCACAGGTGTGAACCACCATGCCCAGCTACAAAATGTGCTTAGATGGTATTTTTTGGGGTAAAACCTGACCCGGATCATTAGTGACTGTAATTTGCAGCTCTCTACAGTCTCTCTTTTTTTTTTTTTCTTTTGAGACAGAGTTTCGCTCTGTCACTCAGGCTGGAGTGCAGGCTGGAGTGCAGTGGTGTGATCTTGGCTCACTGCAAGCTCTGCCTCCCAGGTTCACGCCATTCTCCTGCTGCTCAGCCTCCCGAGTAGCTGGGACTACAGGCAGCCACAACCATGCCCTGCTAATTTTTTTTTTTTTTTTTGCATTTTTTTAGTAGAGATGGGGTTTCACCATGTTAGCCAGGATGGTCTCGAACTCCTGACCTCGTGATCTGCCCGCCTCAGCCTCCCAAAGTGCTGGGATTACAGGCGTGAGCCACCGCGCCTGGCCTCTACAGTCTCTTTAATTAGGATCCTAAATGTTTCTCCTGTGGTCTCATCTATTTTAACCTAAAACGCCCTTGGGGAAAACCTTTTGTCACTGCAACACTTCGGAATACACTTACAATAGGAGGTTTATTCCCGAGGGTCTGTAGCAATCAAGGAGGGCCGTTCTGCTGGGTTTCCTGTTTTGAGTGGGAATTTGTGTTCTGGGAGGCTGGGTGGTTCCTCAGAACTCTGTCTGCTTTTCCTCAGTAGGTTACAGGCATTTCAGTCTACTAACCCCCAGAAGAAACAGCGTGCTATTAGATTTAGTTATATTATCACAGGTCATCTTAAGATTTTCATTCACTTAATGTAAAAATCAGCCCAGAATTTTATTTTCTGTAAGGTGCTTAGGAGAGCGTGGGCATAGCCCTGAGACCTCTGTGTTGGGTCGTATTTAAAGATGCGTATTCATTTCTTATCCTCAGCTTTTGCCTCAAGAGTTTAGCCTCTGTCAGAATTAATCAGGGTCAGATTATCCTAACACAGAGTATTTTCCACTCTTTCAGAAATATTATTGCAACACCCTGAGCATTCAGACTTGTCATGGATAACTCTCTAACAGGACAAGTGTTACTATGCTAACTGGTCCAAAAAAAAAAACATACTGAGTACACATCCCTTGAAGAAGTTTAGGGTGTGTTTACTCTGAGGGACAGTGCACTGCAAAGCTAGAGATTCACAGGCAAGTTTAGGTGAATCCTTGGAACATGTGACTGATGAATTCCGGGCCCATGTCAGGCTCTCAGCCAGCGCCTGCTCAGTGCGCCAGGGATGGAATGCTGCCTTCTCCGGAGTCACACAGGACTGGCTTAGCCCTGGTGAGTGTTTGGCATCAGGTGACGAGTTGTGCCGAGCGTCTGCCACCCTGCATGCCCCCACTGAATCAGTGCGGGGCCTCCCTGTGGGAGCGGCCGAGGGCCCCTCAGCCGCCTGCTCAGCCATGGACACGGAGCTCCGGCACAGCCAAGTACTGAATGACATGCAGCCGATTCTCTTGGGCCCTTTCCAGGTTTGTCTGTGGTCCTTCCTTCTGTGTTTCCAGGCTGAGTCCTAAGGCCCTGGTCCTGTGCCCAGTGTGGTACCTTGGAAGTTATGAAAGTCACAGGTGAGCTGGGTGCTCCTGGGTGTCCCACCCTGGCTAGGGCTCTCAGCATCATGAATTCTGAAGAGCGGCCCTGAGGGCTGCAGCATCCCTGGGGTGGGCTCAGACCAGCTGGACCGTAGCGTAGTTTCTGGCCCCGGCTAGTTGGCGACCGTGGGCCTCAGTACCCTCTCTGCGGGGTGGGGCGATGCGAACCTACACCCTGGGATGGGGGTGCCCGCCCAGGGCAGTGCTGTCTGTGATCTTGCCATGCCCAGGGCACCCACTCCATGAGTCTGGCTGTTGGTGCTTTCCAGGTGCACAGTGGAGTGTGTGAGGAAAAGACCCCTGCAGACGCCTCCGGTGGGCTTCGGGCAGCTCTCCCTCCTGGGGGTCTCAGGGACTTCAGGGCAGCCCCAAGTCCTAGTCCTGTTCATCTTTGTGTCTCTAGTGGACAACATGTAAGAAACGCTACTTAAGCTGACCTGCTAGCATATGTAACATAATGCCTGGAAAAGAGCTGTGGCTGAATTGAATGATTTTTTAAATTGATTTTATATTGTGTGCTCTTTGAAAAATGTTTGGGGAGAATTGGAGTTAAAATTTTCAACACAGTGTGGTCCTTGCAGACTTTCTGTGGGAGGGAATGACTTTCTGTTCCTCTGCGTTAGCATCCAAGTACACTCTTACCGCCTTTTCGATCCAATAATCAAAATCTGGTCTTTGTCAGTTTTTTTTCAGGCAGTGACTTGGGTTTGTTCACACACTAGAAACTTAACTCACAAATCTTTAGGGTGCTATGGGTTATGAGCAGGTTGGGAAGTGTCCCCACGTGGTTCACACCTGCCCTTTCCATGCTCACGGAACCACACGCTCGCTGCATCGTTTGTTGGGGGTTCTGTCAAGTGCCAGGTTCTCAGCGGGGCTCCAGGGGTGCAGAAAACGTGCAGGACAGCTCCAAGTTCACAGAGTCCGGGGGAGCTGATCGGCCACCAGGGCCTCTCGGTGTGGAGGGAAGAGGGACCGGCCAGCCCAGCTGGTCCTGAGAGTGCAGCTAGCAGCCGCTAACCAGCCCCCAGGGGGCTCCCGGGACACTCCCATGAGCGTGAGGATGATGAAGCTTCTCCCTCACCACATCCCAAGTCTCCAGGACATGAAGGGAGATGAGGGCATTTTAGGTTCTGCTCCCGGCCCATGCCGCGACTTCTGGGCCCGAGGGCATCCTGTGCTATTTTGTGTGAAGTGGCACAAAACATCCCACAACCACTGGGAGACGCCTCTGTCCTGGAGCTGCTGCGGCCGCTCTCCCCACCCCTGCCAGGCGGCTCGCAAAGGGCAGCTCCTTCTTCCCGTCACGGGTCCGCACCACGCACCCGCCCTGGCCTCCTGCCCGGGGACATGCAGAGTCGCCATGCGCCCTGAAACAGCCCCTCGGCAGCTTCACGACCTCACCAAGTGCCCGCCGCTCTCACGAGAGATGTGGTTATGGTTGCGCATTAAATGTGCTTGGGAGAGGCAAAGATGGATGGCATAGTCTCTACTCTCACACCCAGTGCTAAGCGCGAGTCGTCCGCTGTGTGTGCATCATCTGCTGTGCGTGTGTCATCTGCTGTGCATGCCTGCGTCATCTGCTGTGTATGTGTCATCTGTTGTATATGCGTGTGTCGTCTGCTGTGGGCGCGTGCATCATCTGCTCTGTGTGCTTGTGCCGTCTGCTGTGCCTGTGTCATCTGCTGTGCGTGAGTGCGACATCTGCTGTGCGTGCGTGCGCCGTCTGCTGTGCGTGTGTCGTCTGCTGTGCGTGCGTGCGCCGTCTGCTGTGCGTGCGTCGTCTGCTGTGCGTGCCTGCGCTGTCTGCTGTGCATGCGTGCGTCATCTGCTGTGCGTGTGTCGTCTGCTGTGCATGCGTGCGCCGTCTGCTGTGCGTGTGTCGTCTGCTGTGCGTGCGTGCGCCGTCTGCTGTGCGTGCGTCGTCTGCTGTGCGTGCGTCGTCTGCTGTGCGTGTGTCATCTGCTGTGCGTGCATGCGTCATCTGCTGTGCGTGTGTCATCTGCTGTGCGTGCGTGCGCCGTCTGCTGTGCGTGCGTGCGTCGTCTGCTGTGCGTGTGTCATCTGCTGTGCGTGCGTGTGCTGTCTGCTGTGCATGTGTGCATTGTCCATTGTCTGCTGTGCATGCATCGTCTGCTCTGCGTGCGTGCGTCATCTGCTGTACGTGAGTGCTTCATCTGCTGTGCGTGCGTGCGCCGTCTGCTGTGGGTGCATCATCTGCTGTGCGTGCGTGTGCCATCTGCTGTGCGTGTGTGCATCGTCTGCTGTGCATGTGTCATCTGCTGTGCATGCATGCATTGTCTTCTATGGGCACAGGCGTCATCTGCTATGGGTGTGTGCATCGTCTGCTGTGGGCGTGCGTCGTCTGCTGTGCATGCTTGTGCCGTCTGCTGTGTGTGTGTGCATCGTCTGCTTACGTGCGTCGTCTGCTGTGCATTTGAGCACTCTTCCCTCCAAGGACTCCAGAACGTTCCACCTCCACCCATTCCTCATCTCCTCCTGTGAGACCAGGCGTGGCAGTCCCTGCTCCCCGCCCAGCACCCTTTGTCCCCGAGGGAGGCGTCCTCCGTGGTCACCGTCTGTGTACCCATTGTGCGGGTTGTACTGTCAGTACCTGTGCAGCGGGGATGGGTGGCGCGGAAGTCCAAACCCAGTGGGGGCCGTGCGGTCCCTGTTTGATGTCAGCGTGTACTCCCTGTGTTCTATTAACCATGTAGCATCTTTTCTTTCTTTAAGCTGAAGAGGATGGAAATTAATTTTGCTTTCATAATTTCCTGACATGCTAGGAGGTGATTGGGGCCCTGGGGCGTGTACTGGGGCTGGCGGGGGGTGCCGTGGTCCCGAGCAGGATGGAGGGTCCCTGGCTGAGGGGCAGGGCTGGAGGGGCCACCGTGCACCCCGGGTCTCGATGGTGTCCTGCAGAATGGGCTCTTCCTAGAAACTTCAAAAACAGTAAGGAAACAGCCTAATCTTTCTGTTTCGCTTCTCATGGCCTTAGTGGTTACTGTTACACGAGCTCTGTGCTTGTCCTCCCTGTGTGGACTAAGGTCCTTAGAAATGTCAGGAATTGCAAATGAGCCCCAGCGAGCTTCCTCCTCTGCCCAACCCTGCCTCTCCTGATGGGGCCTGGCAGGCCGGGGTCCATGGAGTGAGGAGTTTATCAGGATGACATAAAGAGGCGCGGTGGATGACCGCTGTATGAGGTTAAGCACAGGCAGGCGGTGCAGATCCCAAGAATTTGTTTAGGAGAAGTGGAGCCTTGCCTCCGGTGCTTCCTGTGAACTACAATCTGAATGACAATCGGCAGCCCAGAGCCTCCCCTGGATTCCAGGGAAGCTGGGAAAAGCTGCTTCCTGCGGGACTCGTCTCAGGGTTCCCTGGAAGGAGACAAAGAGCAGACCTGAAATTTAGTCAGCCATTTAAAATACTTGTTTTCGGGGTGTCCTCATGGCTCGGCCGGGCTCTGCCGTGCATCTGTGGATTCCAGGCTACCCGGGTGTCTCAGTGCGGCTGGCCGGGAGGAGGCAGAGGTGAGACCCAGCAGAGCTCCCAGTGCCTCCTGGTAGCTTCTGACTGGGTTCTGTGCACAGACCTGATCCTTTCTGAAGCCATGGTGACCTGCCCCCATGATCCCCATATACGGAGGCTCAGAGTGAAACACAACTGTGGAAATAGGGGCTTTCTGGTGGAAAGCCCCTGGAAATAGGGGCCCTCCTCACTGTTTACCGTCTGATGAGCCTCACCCTGGCTTTCCTGTGTGCTGGGGCCTGCGCCTCTCTGCACACCTCTCCCTCACCCATCCATGCCGGGCATCCCACACACAGCACCCAACCTGGGGTGGGAGAGGAGGAAAGCTCATGTCTCTCAGGCTCTCCCTTTTGGGGGGTAAAACTAACATAGTTTCATCTCATTTTCAGTAAGGCAGGGATGTTTAGAGAAGAATTCCAGTCTACTGTGTTAGGAAATTCTGGGGGAAAATTAGCAGACTCGGGGGGAAATATTTAATTTATGAAAATGGGATTATAACATACTTTGGAAATCATTTGTTATCAAGACAGTCATATGGGTCTGTTCCAAGATGTCTGCTCCCAGCATGATCGACGCAGAAGACGGGTGATTTCTGCATTTCCAACTGAGGTACCTGGTTCATCTCACTGGGACTGGTTGGGCAGTGGGTGCAGACCACGGAGGGTGAGCCGAAGCAGGGTGGGGCATCGCCTCACCCGGGAAGCACAACAGGTCAGGGGATTTCTGTTTCCTAGCCAAGGGAAGCCATGACAGACTGTACCAGGAAAATCAGGACACTGCCACCCAAATACTGCACTTTTCCAGTGGTCTTAGCAAACGGCATACCAGGAGATTATATCCTGTGCCTGGCTCAGTGGGTCCCACACCCACAGAGCCTTGCTCACTGCCAGCACAGCAGTCTGATATGGAACTGCGAGGTGGCAGCCTGGCTGGGGAAGGGGCATCTGCCCTTGCTGAGGCTTGAGTAGGTAAACAAAGCGGCTGGGAAGCTCGAACTGGGTGAAGCCCACCGCAGCTTAGCGAGGCCTGCCTGCCTCTGTGGACTCCACTGCTGGGGGCAGGGCATAGCTGAACAAAAGGCAGCAGAAACTTCTGAAGACTTAAACGTGCCTGTCTGACAGCTCTAAAGAGAGCAGTGGTTCTCCCAGTATGGTGTTTGAGCTCTGAGAATGGACAGATGGCCTCCTCAAGTGGATCCCTGACCCCCGTGTAGCCTAACTGGGAGACACCTCCCAGTAGGGGCTGACTGACACCTCATACAGGAGGGTGCCCCTCCGAGACAAAGCTTCCAGAGGAAGGATCAGGCAGCAATATTTGCTGTTCTGCAATACTTGCTGTTCTGCAGCCTCTGCTGCTGAAACCCAGGCAAACAGGGTCTGGAGCGGACCTCCAGCAAACTCCAACAGACCTGCAGCTGAGGGACCTGACTGTTAGAAGGAAAACTAACAAACAGAAAGGAATAGCATCAACATCAACAAAAAAAAGGACATCCACACCAAAACCCCATCTGTAGGTCAGCATCATCAAAGACCAAAGGTAGATAAAACCACAAAGATGGGGAGAAACCAGAGCAGGAAAGCTGAAAATTCTAAAAACCAGAACACCTCTTCTCCTCCAAAGGATTGCAGCTCCTGGCCAGCAACAGAATGAAGCTGGGCAGAGAATGACTTTGACAAGTTGGCAGAAGTAGGCTTCAGAAGGTCGGTAATAACAAACTTCTCTGAGTTAAAGGAGGATGTTTGAACCCATCGCAAAGAAGCTAAAAACCTTGAAAAAACATTAGACAAATGGCTAACTAGAATAAACAGTGTAGAGAAGACCTTAAATGACCTGTTGGAGCTGAAAACCATGGCACAGGAACTACGTGACGCATGCAAAAGCTTCAGTAGCTGCTTCGATCAAGTGGAAGAAAGGGTATCAGTGATTGAAGATCAAATGAATGAAATGAAGCGAGAAGAGAAGTTTAGAGAAAAAAGAGTAAAAGGAAATGAACAAAGACTCCAAGAAATATGGGACTATGTGAAAACACCAAATCTATGTCTGATTAGTGTATCTGAAAGTGATGGGGAGAATGGAACCAAACTGGAAAACACTCTTCAGGATATTATCCAGGAGAACTTCTCCAACCTAGCAAGCAAGGCCAACATTAAAATTCAGGAAATACAGAGAACACCACAAAGATACTCCTCGAGAAGAGCAACCCCAAGACACATAATTATCAGATTCACCAAGGTTGAAATGAAAGAAAAAATGTTAAGGGCAGCCAGAGAGAAAGGTCGGGTTATCTACAAAGGGAAGCCTATCAGACTAACAGTGGATCTCTCGGCAGAAACTCTACAAGCCAGAAAAAAATTGGGGGCCAATATTCAACATTCTTAAAGAAAAGAATTTTCAACCCAGAATTTCATATCCTGACAAACTAAGCTTCAAAAGTGAAGGAGAAAAAAAAATCCTTTACAGACAAACAAATGCTGAGAGATTTTGTCACCACCAGGCCTGCCTTACAAGAGCTCCTGAAGGAAGCACTAAACATGGAAAGGAACAACCAGTACCAGCCACTGCAAAAACATGCCAAATTGTAAAGACCATCGATGCTAGGAAGAAATTGCATCTTCCTAGGAATAGGATTATGTATCATGCATTATTTTCCATCTGGCTTCTTTAACTCAAAATGATACGAATGAAATTCACCCTTGCTTCTGTGCAGCTCCTTCCTCATGACTGTTGTGGATGTGTTCCCTTGCACAAATGCATCCTACTGCTGATGGACATTTGACTTGTTTCCAGGGTGGAGATACTGTGAACACTCCACCCAGGAGCATTCTTACACATGTCCTCTGGTAAACATGTGCATGGATCTCTGTGGGTCATTCACTGAGATGGGGAGCCGCAGGGTCATTTGGTGTGTGCACATTCAGGTTCACTTTTCTAAGATGGTTATGAGAATTTATCTCTCACCGGTCATGGGTTCTGGTCCCAGTTCATACCTCCCCAGTCCTCTATCGGGGAATCTTTTTTTGTTTGTGTTTTTCTTGAGCCTCGCTGGTGGGCGTGCAGCAGGTCCTATTTGTATGTTTGTTTTTTTTTTTTAGCACACCCACAAAGACTAATGAGACTGCACACCTTTTCACCTATTTATTGGCCCTATTGGGGAGCATCTTTTATTAAGAGCCTGCTCAGTCATTTGCCGGTTCTGCCACATGGGTGTCTATCTTTTTCTTATTGGTTCATAGAAGAATTTTAAAAATATAATCTATATTGCTTTGTATCTCATTCTTGTTAGTTATATGTATGTAGAAAACGTATTATCTGCGGCCTTTGCACTTTCTTAACGGTGTCCTTGGATGACAGCAAGCTCTTAAATTTCAATCTTTTTGTCAGTGGTTTAGTGCCTTTTGTGTTCTCGGTAAGTAATCTTTTCACATTTCCCCAATAATAACACTTTTTTTCTTATGTTATTCTCTGGGAGACTTAATTATGTTTATTTTTGCCTTTTACATGTAGGTCAACATTCCATCTGGAATTGGGTTTTTTCATTGTGTGAGATGCTCAGAGTCTATAATTTCTTTATGGATATCAAATTTACACAGCCCATCAGTTGAAAATGCCATTTCCCACAATGCATATTATCTTTTTCATAAATTAAGGGTCCATATATGCATGAGTTTGGTTCTGGACACTATTCTGTTTTGCAGGTTTCCGTTGACCCTGCAGGAACACTCATGGTATACATGACTGTAGCTTTGTAAAAACTCTTGATCGCTGGTAGTCTAAATTTTTTCCTCTTTCCTCATATTTGTCTTGGCTATATTTTGCCGTTTGCATTTCCATATAAATTTTAGAAACAGCTTGTCAATTTCCACACACACACACACACACACACACACACAAGTCCCACTGAGTTATTTATTAGGACCCTGTGGGATCTGTAGAATAATTTGGGGAGAACTGATTTTTTTATAACATTTGGTTTTTGACAACCCTGGAATGTTCCTACTGGCTCCCAGGCCATCCCTCCATGACTGTGTTCTGTGGGTAACCCTCAATCTGTCCCGATCAGCACCACCATGCTGGTGTCCAGAGAAAAAGGTAGGCTCCCAAATTCAGAGATGGAGGGATTGGGGAGGCTGGCATTCAAGAATAGTGAGAGGTAGATATAAATGTTTTAGAGGACAAAGCTGCCTCAGTGCCTAGAAAAGGGCTTGAGACCCCCAGTGACACAGATGAGTTTGGAGACCACACATGTGTGGTGTTGCACAGCTTTGGGGCAGGGACCCCTCTGGCAGGGCTCAGCAGCCTCTGCAAAGCTGTCAAAGGCAGAGGGGCTGGTTGCCACCCAGCTCTCAGGGGCTGTGCACACTCCTGGACCCCTTTCAACTGAGTTGATTGGAGCGGGGTGGTCATCAGGATTGCCATGTCCTCCAAAATGTATGTGTTCGACTCCTCAGCCCCAGGGTGATGACGTGAGGTGGGGCCTTGGGAGTTGATTGGGTCATGAGGGTGGGGCTTCATGATGGGGTTGCTGCCCTTGTGACGGAGGCTCCAATGGGCTCCCTGCCCTCTCTCCACCTGGTGAGGACACAGCAAGCAGATTCCATCTGTGGACCAAGACGTGGGTCCTCATCAGACATCCAATCTGCTGGCAAGTTGGTCTTGAACTTCCAGCCTCTGGAACTGCGAATCATTGTTGACAAGCCACATAGTCTGTGTATTCCATTATAGCAGCCCAAAGGGATGAGGAGATGGATACGGCCCAGAGAGAATGCCCACCTCTCATGGGGACAGTGTCCCCATCCCCCTCCGGCTGCACTGAAGACCTGGAGCAATGGCTGCCATCCATGCGTGAGGACCCCTCGGAGGTTCCACCTGCACAGACCTTGCTAAGGGTGAGGTGTTTACTAGAAAGAGCACCTTTTCTAGTTAAAATCTAACTAGATTCTCCTTGGCAACTTACCTTACAGAAACAGGTATAGACTATCACCTTGCCCAGCTGGGCTCATCCCTTTGGAGGGAGGCCTGGGGCCACGTGCACCTAATGAAGGGGTGGCAGTGCCTGGGAGGGGGCTGGCTTTCCACTCATCAAATGCTTTCTTACAGAAAGACTGTGGGAAGAGTCTGTTTTCTTAGAGCCGTATGAAGAAAATCCTAAAAACTAACTGCCCAATCTCAACTCGTAACAGTGAACCTGGGGAGTGACATCAGAGATTCCCAATGTTTTCCTCCTCGTTGATCCCTGCGATGAAGGCACTTGCCCATGTGTATTCTGTAGTAGGAGTTTGCATTCTGAAACTGGTCTTTATTAAAGAACAAACACATTATTTACAAATTATAGTAAGAGAAATACCTACTTATTTATAAAACCTGTTGCTCAGCATAACAACACAGGTGACCACATGTCATCCAGAGTTTCAGATGACTCTGTTATGCCGACCATGTCCTGGTGGATGTGCAGTTCTCTCATAGGCCTTTTACCTTATTGAAAATCCTGCGTGCATCCCAGCTGTTGTTTAGGATCCTGAGCCCCCTGGGCTGGGAGCCATGGCACCGATGACCTCAGAAACAAGGTTGTTAGAGGCTGTGTTCTCTCCACACCCCTTTCTTGTGAGGCCCTGAGATGCTGCTTGGTCTGGAGGGGCATCCTTCCCAAAGCCCCACAGGAGGCTGCGGTCATCTGCATTCTACCGAGGGCGTCCCCGGTCCCAGGTTTCATCCTGGCGTCCCGCTCATATTTTCCCTGTCACCCTGACGTGCTCAAATGAGTTAGTCCTCTTCATTCATAGATTCTATATTTGCAAATTCTCCTACTCACTAAAATTTATTTGTAACATCAAAATCAGCACTCATGCACTGTCTTAGAATTGTAGGTGTGCACAGAGCGATAAAAAATTGGAGTCACCCGACATGCACAGCCCCGGCTGGGGCTGAACAAAGGCCCAGCTCTGCCTTCCTGTTACGGCTTATCCTGTAAACGGTGTCCTTTCTGTGGTCTGCTGAGTGCCATATGTTTTGAATTTGTGTGCATTTTGCTGGTGATCTCACTGTTTAAGAGGGCGAGCACAGTGTGGCAGTGCTGTAGTGTTCCCACGTGTAAGGGGCTGTGGTGTGCCTCATGGAGAACACGTGTCTGAGAAGCTTCCCTCCAGCACGAGTGATGAATCAACACTGTATAGTGAACAAGATGTCTAAACAGAAACACGAAGCACAAGGCTGTGTGCTGATCCACAGATGAAATGTTGTGACCAGAGCTGAGCCCTGCGTTTCTCCAGGAGCAGGGGTGTCCATCGGCTCGCCATCTGCAGACTCCAGTACGTAGCCACCCTGAGTGGTGGGGACCGACTGCACTTCTCGGCAGTACTTGGCTAAAAGCCTGCGGGCGACTTAGCTTTATGTGTCCTGAGTTTGGTCTTTGTTTCACAAAGGGAAAGGGGCTGGATGTTGGGTTTCCCAGGACATGATGCCTGTTGGGAAGTGCCCCAGGGCCTCACAGCCAGCGGGAGGCATCCACCCAGAAGCTGCTGACAAACCTTCCTGCGGCAGATGCCACTCCACGCGGAGGTGCAGGGAAGCCAGCTGCCAGGGCACACGCACAAACACATGCATGTGCACACACACCTTAACACACAGGCACATATACCATACTCTCACACACACACCTCAACACGCACGTGCACACATGCCACACTCACACGTACACAAGCACACATACCTGAATATGCACATGCACACACATGCTACACTCGCGTACACAAGCACACACAGCCACACCGGAACACACATGCCACACTCACAAGCACACACTGGAACACACATATGCACACACTCATGCCACACACACAAGCATACACACATCGGAACACACACACCACACCTACACGCAAGCACACACACACCAAAACACACACGCACACACACAAGCGCGCACACACACACACACACAGGCACACATGCCACATAAACACCCATACTGGAACACATACATGTACACACACCACACAGGCACACACACTGAAACACACACATGCACACACACACCACACACATGCACACAAGCACACACACACACACCAGAACACGGACATGCATACACATACCCCCCCCACACACACCTGAACACTGACCTGCACACACATGCCACACTCACATGTACACAAGCACACACACACCAGAACACACACACCACACTCATACACAAGTGCACACACACACCAGAACACACATATGGACACACACATGCCACACACACACACCGGAACACAGGCACATGCTCCACACTCACACACACATATACTGGAACACACACATGCACACACACCACACACAAATGCACACACACACTGAAACACATGCACACATGGCACACACATACAAGCACACACAATGCACCTGATCACGCACATGCACACACGCTACACTCTCACACATGCAAACACATACACATACCTGAACACGCACATGTGCACACACACACCACACTCGCACATACACTCCAGCATGTCCAGAATATTTCTCTTCCCTGGTGGGAGAAGCTCTTGGTGCTTGGAGACTCCACTGAGAAGCTCTCACTGGAAGCAGAAGCAGCTGTGGGAGGCAGAGAAGGCGATGCGGGGGCTGGTGGGGCTGAGCTGCCCACTCTGGGCTGGCGTGAATGGTTCCAGAGTCACCAAAAGTGACACCTGGCCTCGAGGGGCCCTGGCAGATGACAGGAACCAAAAGCACCAATGTGGGTGATTCTTCAGGGGAGGAAGCTGAGAGCCTCCTTCAGGCCACAGCCCAGATCCTCTGGGTACCTCCAGGTGGAGCCGCGTCCTGGTCACTCGGATTCGGGACCTGGTCAGCAGCCTGCACCTCTTCAGCACCCTTGGGGCAGTGATGCCTCCTCTAGGCATGTGAGAGAGGCCAGTGTCCTGTCGTCCCTGTTGGTTAAACTTGTGGCTTGATCTTCCTTAGACAGATGCCAGCTCCATCCCGAAGGGTGAGCTTTTAAGGCTCATGGTAAGGCCTTGCCTTCCCTGTCCTCCCCACGACACCCCCTGGACCCGTGCCCATCCCTAGACACATGACCCTCAGTAGGCAGCATTTTCAAGGCTGTCTCTTGGCCCTGGATGCCTGTCCAGTCCACCTTCACGCCCCATCACATCATTGAGGCTCAAATGCCCCCTCCTCACCAGGCTTCTACTGACGCCCTCTCCACAGAGCACCCCCAGCTGCACCTCCGCGTCCTGACCCAGGGCCACTTCCCCCCATATTTGTCTCCATCCAAGGCAGCACCGTTTGTTTTCATGTTTGTTCACTTCCTGTCTGTGTCCCCCACCAAGTGTGAGCGGTGTTAGGGCAAGGGCTGGTTTCTGGGGACTCGTGTCATGGTAGTCGCCACAGTGTTACGGTGGATGCTAGCGGAGGAAAGGGAAGTTGAAGACTTCCCTTTGATTTGTTTCATGAAAAGTTTGTTTCCTAGAAGGCACTCACCTGGCAGAGAGACACATCTGCTGTCGGCAGCGTTTTGGGGGCTGAAATCTGTCATCCTGCCAGGCCACTAAAGGGTAACACGGGGAAACCAATGTGACGTTTTGGCGATTTGCTCAAACATGCAGCAGAATTGAGGTCATTTCTCTGCTCACTGCTAACGACTTCCCAACCCCCACAATTGATGCAGGCCCAGAGTGTGCGCCCAGCTGGCCACAGGTGCAACGGCGGCCCCCACACGGCGGTGTGCTCCTCCCCTCCCCTTTCCTCCTTCCCTCACCTTTTCCTTTCCAGTGAAACATATTCTATCTTTCCTTAAAATAAAACATTTAATTTTTTAGGAATATTACCTGATAAATGGGGAATATCTTGGTTCTTGACAGGTGGATTTGTGTTAACTGGGGTGCAGGCTTACAGACAGAGGTAGTTGTTTCTAGTCTTCTGAGTGATGTGTTTTACACCTTTGTTTCGCAAGCCACTTTCTATGGGTGTACATTCTGTCCTAGAGAAGTGTAGGGCCTCCGGGCCAGTATGAAGGCGTGGCAGTCCAGCCCTGTCTCATAGAAATACCATGGGAGCCACACAGGTAAGTGGACGTGTTAGAACAGTAACATCAAAAAAGTAAAACAAACAGGGAAATGGGTTATATGAAATTGTATGAAACACTATGATTCATATAACCCAGTGTATCTAAAATACAATCATTTCAAAATGTTCCTACGATAAAAAACATGTAGTGAGATAGTTCACAGTCCTTTTTGTACTAATTCTTGGAGATCCGGAGTGTATTTCACACTTACTGTACATCTAAATTTGAACCGGCCACATTTTGGGTGCCCTATGGCCACACAAAGCCAGTGGTCACCACACTGGATGGCACAGCCCGAGGACAGGGGTTGGCGAGCCGTGCCCTCAGCCTGCTCATGTCTGGTCCACAAGCTGAGAATGATGGTTAGAGTGACAAATGGTAGAAAAAGAAACAGCAGAAGAATATGTGATAGAAGCCATAGGTTAGGACATTCAGGTTTATCACAGTGATTTTCAGGTGAGTCAATCAATAAAGACATAAGTTTTTTTCTCAGTTTTAATAGCAGAAAATGCAGATAGAAGAACCCCCATAAACAGAAGCTGTATGGGGGCTTGAGAACTGTGGGTCTGGTCTGAGTCCAGGCAAGGCAGCCACCTGGTGAGGGAGGCGCCCAGCAGTTGAGAGGCAGGTGGCCTCAGCCCATGTCGCCTCACCCCATGTCACCTGGCCCCATGTCACCCGGAGCCCCTGCGTTCCCCGTCGTGTGGCACTGCCTTCTCATGCACAGCGTGTCTCGTTGGCGAGGCTCAGGTGAGAGGTGTGCTTCACAGTTACTTGAAGTCAGGGTGATAAAGAATACCTTCAGCTTGGTCCTGTCTGACTGTTATCCTCCGCGCTGTAACAGGCTTTGGTTATGATCTGGGAAGAGTTGCGAGGTAAAGCTCATGGACACTGATCTTAAAGGGATTCCCACGGCAGGTGTGAACAGAGCCATTGTCTCGCCTTTTATTTTACAGGATTGCTGGTTGTTACCATTTATGTCTTGAGTGACCTAATTTGCAAGCATAGTATTAATTTCCTCTTAAAATCTTGCAGGCAGAATATAAAAATGTGTGCTCAGCCTGTGGCAGGAAGGCAGACCGGGCAGCCACGCCGTGGCCTCCCCCTGCTGCGCTTGGCAGACCCGGCATGTTTCAGTCTGAAGGGCATTCCCATGACAGGCCATGGGGATCTACCCAAGAACCGCAGACCGAAGGGGCCTCCTGACTCTGGTGTCCTGGGAGGCTGCTTCTGGCTCCTACTGTCACTTCCAAATCCCATTGACTGACCCTGAAGGACCTGCAGATGCCCAGGAGCTCGGGGCACAGGCTGTTGCATCCCCCCTGTCAGCCACACGTGGATCCCCAGGAGGTCCTTGGCTTCTCCTGACCCTATTGGGGCATCAGAGCCCTGAGCATTCTGGCCCAGCACCCGAATGCCTGGAGGGCTTCCCTGCAGAGGCCACGGCTGGACCTCATGGAGCTTGGGAAGACCTTGTTTGTGGGGTGCATCTTCATGGTGCAGCCACAGGACCAGAATGTGTTCTGAAAAATGTGACTTTGTCATCGTGCGAACATTGCAGAGTGTTCCCTCACACAGACCGAGGTGGCACAGCCTCCTCCACACCTGGGCTGTATGGTGCTGCCATCGCTCCCGGGGCACAGGTCTGTGCAGGAGGGGACTGTGCTGAAACTGCAGGCAGCTGTTACACAATGGTGAGAGTGTGGGTGTCTACACATCTACACATGGGAAAGCCACGGTGAAAATATGGCATAAAAGGTAGAAGATGGTGCACCGTGGCCGGGCGCAGTGGCTCACGCCTGTAATCCCAGCACTTTGGGAGGCCGAGGCTGGCGGATCACAAGGTCAGGAGATTGAGACCATCCGGCTAACACACTGAAACCCCATCTTTACTAAAAATACAAAAAATTAGCTGGGCGCGGTGGCGGGAGCCTGTAGTCCCAGCTACTTGGGAGGCTGAGGCAGGAGAATGGCATGAACCTGGGAGGCGGAGCTTGCAGTTTGCCGAGATCGTGCCACTGCACTTCAGCCTGGGTGACAAAGCAAGACTCCATCTCAAAAAAAAAAAAAAAGATGGTGCACCGCATAGGACACTGAGCATCCGTGGGGCTTGTGGGACAGGCAGTGGCTCTGGGCGAGTCGGTGAGTGGGTGGAGCACGAAAGTGAAGGCCCAGGACATGGCTGCACAGCACCGGAGGCTTTAGGAACGCTGGACACTTAGGCTACACTGAATCTATTTACAACATCTTTCTTCAATAATAAATTAATCTTATCTTACTGTAACTTTTTTTTACTTTATAAACTTTTTATAACTTTTTGACTCTTGTAATAACAGTTTAAAAGACGAGCGCATTGTACATTGGTACAAAAATATTTTTTAATTTATATCTTAATTCTATCAACTTTTCCTGTTTTTAAAACTTTTAATTTTTTGGTTTTACTTTTTAAACATTTTTCATTAAAACCTAAGAGACACACACCTTAGCCTATGCCTACACAGGGTCAGGACCATGCACATCACTGTCTTCCCCCTCCCTCTCTTGTCCCACTGGAAGGTCTTCAGGGACAATGACAGGCATGGAGCCATCATCTCCTGGGATGATGCTGGCTTCTTCAGGACACCTCCTGAAGGACCTGCCTGCAGCTGTTTATAGTTAACTTTTAAAAATACAAGTAGAGGAAGTACACAAAACAATACAAAGTATAGTACAGTAAATGCATTAGCTAGTAACAGCCATTTATAATCATATACACTACATAATTGTATGTGCTAGACTTTTACATGCCTGGAAATGCAGCAGGCTCATTGACACCAGCGTCACCACAAACACAAAAGGAGTGTGTCACACTGCAACGTGACCACAGGTCTGTGGCCAGGCTACAGGAGACTCTCAGCTCTATTATAATCTTATGGGAGCAAAACCATATATGTGGTCCACTGTTGACCAAAACGTTGTCATGCATGCGTGATCATATTTATCAGTCTGCAAAAGTTAAAAATGATGACTTGGAAACACTGGTAATGGGGCATTTTGCTTCAGCAACATTTTCCCTGTTTGGGTGTCGGTGGCTCAGCCAGTGTTGAAGAAATCTGCAGTGAAGAAGAGGGCAGGTCGAATCTGCTGCAGAGGAGGTTGCATCCTGTGGACCACAGCTGCCTGGTGATATCAGATTTGCCAGTTGCTGCCTCCGCTGACAGAGAGCCGGGCAGGGGGATGGGGGAGCTGATGTCCCACCCAGATGCTCTCTCTTGCCGGGGTGCTCAGTCCCCGGGGCCAGGAGTGTCCTAATGACTGTGCGCTTGTCCACAGTCTGGACAAATCTGCTGGGCTGACAGGTGCTGCCGGGACTGGGGGGTGTGGGTCGAGCGCTCCTGCACACACATCCAGGGACTGGTTGGTGCAGACACACACTGGCTTGACTGTACACACCCCTTGACTGCGCGAGGGCTGATTCTGTGGCGTTGTTCCTGCTCTAGACTGAAGCAGGGTTCACAAAGCAAACCTGGCCAGTAGCACTGTCCCTCCTGGGAAGTTGTTGGAGATGCAAATTCTCCAGCCTCATCCCAGACCTATAGATTTAGAGCTCTGGGGCATGGCCCAGCAGCACATGTTTAATGAGCCCTGCAGCAGGTTCTGATGCAGCTCAAATTGGGGCACACAGCTCTGAGTGTCCCTTGGCGTCTGGAGGGCTCTGGTCTGCAGCACAGACACCTCCTGGCTTAGCTTTGCCTCCACCCCGGCTTCTCTCCCTGCTCCCCTGAGAGCACCAGCTCCGGCCATCTCTTGGACAAGCACCTCGCCCCGGGGGTCTGCGTCTGGGAACCAAGTGGGCTTTCTGCACACCGCCTCAGGTATCTCCAAATTATATCCACAGCTATTTAATTCCTCTCCTTACCTCCCCCAGCCCATACCTCTACCTTTTAAGCCACGTGTCTCTTCTCCACATAGAGTCCAAGAGAGCCCAGGGAAAGGCAGGGCGAAGTGCACTGCGGGGGTTGTTAATGCATCTCCAATTTGATGTTCATTTCTGGTAGACTCAGCCGGCAGGCTTGGCTCCTGCTGTGCTGTTTCCCCTTTTCTCCTTTACAAATTCAGTGAAGACAAAGGAAAAAAACAGAAGGAAATAAATCCATTAATTGAGAAATGTTTTCAGATACTGTAAATAATAGTTTTATATTTAAAATAGGACCATAGCAGGGCATTCAATTCTGTCTGGAGTTATGCTGGGAGATGGGCAGCTGCTGGCCACACACGGCTGTCGGGTGCTTGAAGTGCACTGACTCGGACTGAGAATCTACACATGGGTGTTGGAGACAGAGCAAGAACAGAACGTGGAGTTCCACAGAGTAGTTTACTCTTCATCGTGTGCTGAAATCATCACATCTTGGACATACTAGGTTAAATAAAATAATATGAACATTTCTTTCCCCTGTTTTGTTTGTTTGCTTTTGTTTTTGTTTTGAGGCAAGGTCCTGCTGGGTCACCCAGGCTGGAGCACAGTGGTGTGATATTGGCTCGCTGCAGCCTCAACCTCCCAGGCTCAAGCCATCCTCTCACCTCAGTGTTCTGAGTAGCTGGGACCACAGGCACGCACCACCATGCTCTGCTCATTTTTGTATTTTTTTTGGTAGAGATGAGGTCTCGCTATGTTGTCCAGGCTGGTTTCCAACTCCTGGCCTCAAGTGATCCTCCTGCCTTGGTCTCTCAAAGTGCTAGGATTATAGGTGTGAGCCACCATGCCCGTTCCGTTCCATTTTTCTTGTGACTTTAGAAAATTTAAAAATACACATGTGGCTCATGCTCGGTGTCTTTCGCCCAGTGCCGGCTGAGAGGTACTAAGGTAGTAAGAGCAGTGACGGCTCAGCAGTGAAGGAAGTAGCTGTGCCGGGTCTGCTGTCCAGAGATGGCGAGCTGGCAGAGATTCAAATCCAAACCAGACAAAGCCCAGATGGCCTTTCCTGAGCATGGCGCCCCAGGTGAGAAGGCAGGTTCTGAAGCGGGGCTTGCCACTCATCTTGCCGAGCCTGCCTTTCCTGGTCTTTTGATGCTGGCTGTGGTGCCGTGAGAGATGATGAAGTTCATAAGTCAGGGCAGTTTTTAAACCCACAGACAAGAAGCACATCTGCAAAATGCAGCCTGGGAGCTGTCTACTCTGCCCGGAACCGTGGGGATCTCTGCAGGAGGAAATCGCACAGTTTCCCACGGGTGAATTGTCATGATGCTGTTGTGGCTGTTGGCAGGAAGCATCCTCACATTTTCAGTTTAAATGCATTCCTCCCGATCTTTCCAAAAGAGGGAGGCAGAACAGCCGGTTACCATACTCCATGTAAAGTCCTTTGGGTGAATTGAAGGTAAATTTTATTCCTTAAATTCTGCTCCATGGGGTCACAGCCTTGGGTCCTTAAATAAAGAAATTTGTGATTTTTTTTTCTCTATAAAAGCAAAACAATCTGGCAACTGCACCATGAATGAAGCATTTAGGCAAATGATGTGATTTGCATACCAAAGGGAATCTGAGGCCCGGTGCAGTGGCTCATGCCTGTAATCCCAGCACTTTGGAAGGTCAAGGCAGGCAGATCACTTGAGGTCAGCAGTTTGAGACCAGCCTGGCCAACATGGTGAAACCCTGTCTACTAAAAATACAAACATTAGTCTGGCATGGTGGCATGCGCCTGTAATCCCAGCTACTCAGGAGGCTGAGGCAGGAGAATCGCTTGAACCCAGGAGGTGGAGGTTGCAGTAAACCGAAATCGCACCACTGCACTCCAGCCTGGACGACAGAGCAAAACTCCATCTCAAAAAATAAAACAAAACACAAAGGGAATCTGAAACCCCAATCTAATAAGGTTGTGTTATCTATAAGCTGAAACACTCAATGGAAAAACATTTTGGAAGAGTTTTCTATTTTTGTGGTTCATGAAATCATTGTATCTACTATGAAATATTATACATCACAATATGACTAAAACTGAAGGGGTTTCAGACAACCACGAGGCAACTCAGGACCCTCTAGACAGCAATGGCATGGTGGGGGGACTTGCCAGGCTTCTCTGCCAGCCTTGCCGTCTGGGTCTGCCTGCTCGGGGGCTCCGGGGGCCATGTTGACCACAGGGCAGCCTGGAAGCAGTGCTGATGCTAGTGGAGGAAGAAGAGGGTGTGCGATGGTGCTGGAGCTTGTGGAGAACTTGAGCTTGCGGGGAGCTGGAGCTTGTGGGGAGCTGGAGCTTGTGGAGAACTGGAGCTTCCAGGGAGCTGGAGCTTGCGGGGAACTGGAGCTTGCAGGGAACTGGAGCTTGTGGGGAGCTGGAGCTTGCAGGGAGCTGGAGCTTGCAGGGAACTGGAGCTTGCTGGGAGCTGGAGCTTGTGGGGAGCTGGAGCTTGCGGGGAGCTGGAGCTTGCGGGGAACTGGAACTTGTGGGGAGCTGGAGCTTGTGGTGCTGACCCAGGACCAGTTATGGACTGGGAGAACCCAGAGGACAAAAGAAGGACTCCTCGTTCAAAAGTTGTTAAGAGTTTGAAGACGGCAATGACAGAGTATTAAACCAGGTGGGAGCTCCTTCTGTGCCTGGGGCCTCGTGTGACTGCAAAGGCCACGGGTCCTTGAAGGCAACCCTGGTCTTATGGCACAGACTGTGGGGACAGCTCCTAGGTTCTCCCCTTGGCCAAGCATGACACTGCCTTCAAGGGGCCAGGGAGAAGGGCAGTGATGATTGTTGACAGTTCAGGAAGGAGGGGCAGTGGCTGAACTATGTGGATCATATGTGCCCACCGAGGGGTCAGCCTTGAAAATTCTCTCTAGGCTTTATGATCATTGTGGGAGGAAATTGCTCTTATTGTCAGAGGGGGTAAAATATATCCTGGGGGGCAAAGATTTTTGTGTTTTTACTTTTTGTTCTCCGCTTCATTCCTTCCTTCTCCCTTCCTTCTTCTCTTCTTCCTTTCTTTCTCTTTCCCTCCCTCCCTCCTTCCTCCTTCCTTCCTGTCCTTCCTTCTCTCTGTGTTTCTTTCCATCCTCTTGCCTTTATTTTACTATTATTATTTTTTTAGCACAGTTAGCCAGCTGTGTGTAGGGGCATTAAAGGTCAGCCCCTGTAGTCCCGTTGAAAGAACAAAATAACAAGGATACATTTATACCCTCTGGTATTGCTAGACAGCTGATTGAATATTTTTCCCCCTCAAAACCATATTTCTTCAGGTGTGTTGATGGTTCTGTTTTTGTATTAAATAGAGCCAACCTCTTCCTACTTCTGTGTTCTTGCTCTAAGCTGGCTAGGGACAAGGTCACCAGCGGCCCAATTCAATCAGCAGCTGCTGGCTTTAAGCGGGTCCAGGAGTTCATTGTGTGAATGCAGCCATTAACTAGCTTTAGACATTGAGAGATAATCGATATTTTTCTGGGCCATCTTGGTCTCGCCTCTTTGGCGGAAGAAAGCAGCACCCACACAGATGTGTAACATCTGATTCCGGTCCAGCTCCTGAGGGCTGGGCTCTGCCCGTTGTGAGTGGCCGACAGCTCCGCCAGCGCCTGTTTCCATCTGCCGAGCCATCCTTTCTTCTGAATGTGAACTGTTTTCTTGGTTTCTTTCTGGCATCAGAAAGCAACAATGAGTGATTATCTGATGCAGCATCCCTGGGGCCCCAGGTGCTGGTGACTCATTCAAGTCTCCCTGCAAACCAATTCATTAAACCTGCTTCATCTGGGACGTGCTGAGAGTGGAGGTATATTTCAAAAGCGGCTTGGCAGAAACAGTGCAATTAAACAAGGAGGGAAGGAGAGCAGAGGCGGAGGAGGAAGGCGTGATTTAGTTGTGACTTGAATACTGTCTACACCAGCCAAAGAAGGCTGGTCCACACTGGCTTTCAGCTGAGGGGAGGGGCAGTGCCCAGATCATGTAATTTTTGAAATTATGTTTGTAATTAACTTCACGATATCTCCAGGGAATTCTGGAAAGACAGCAAGAAAAAACACTGTGGTATCTGTCCTATCAGATACTACAGAGCACCTAATGAAGTATCCTTAGGACATTAGAAAAAACACTCACTCAAAAGAGGTAGAATTCTTCCTTTGTATTCTTGGGGTGTTGGTTAGGGTGGCCGGGTTCGTCGTTAAGTTCGTCGTTAAGCAAGAAGGGTCTTGCTGCCTGTGAGATGTTTCACGCAGTTTTAGTTTTAACTCTTCAGGCAAGGTCTGGCTTTCCTCCTAATAGTCTTTTACCAAAACAACCTCTTCAGGAACTTTTAAGTTCATGCAGATTTTTAGGAAAGTTAAATCTAAAATATTTTGTGATAACAATTTGAAGGTAAAAAAACATGGCTATCTCCCTACTTATCAGTTGTTTTAGTGAGCCTTGCCTCTTCGAATTATGTTCTAATATTTTAATACAATCTCCATAAAAACAATAAATTTACAAGAGAAGCAGAGTCCCAAGTCAAGTGCCCTTGACCACATTCAGAACTTTCCTGTCTCAGAGCTTGGCTATTTGCATTGCTGGATATAGTCACGGGGCAAATTGTGCAAGAATGAGCGATGGAAGACATCTGGCGATTGAGCGATTTCTCAGCCCCTGGATGTAGTGAGCAGTGTTGGAATAGATGGATGAGACCTGACATATCCAAGTAAAAGCAGCCAATGAAGCAGCTTAATGGGCTCCCCGGGGCGTCCTGGGAGTACACGCCACGTTCACCCATTAACCACTAGCTTCGCTCCAGACGTCTCAGCTGCCATGCAGCCCCATGCACAGAAGCCCAGGAGACCAGCACCTGCCTTCTGACAGCTTACAGTCCAGTGGGCTTCAGTGAGAGGAGTGGGATCCAATCATCCCCATGAACTTGGGACCTGAAACTTCTTTGCTGGAAGCTTCTTTCTCAAAGAGCACCAGGAAACCATGGTTTCAGGTACACACAGTCAGAATGTGCTGTAGCAATGTGCTTTGCAGCTGGAACTCCTATCAAGCATCCTAGGCAAGGTACGCACCCCAGCGCCAGAGAGAATCAGGAAGGGGAAGGTGCCCTGAACCTCAGACAAGAGCCCCTTCCAGAAACCACCACCAAAGCCATCACTGTGTTTCCACCCTCAGACCTGTGTTTCTTTAGCTTCTCGGTAGAGGAAGAAGAGGAGCTGGGCAGGCAGGGCTCAGCAGCTTCTAAGTTTTCGCCATGTTTATGGACAAGTGGGTCAGTTCAGATTTGGATTAGATCACCTAAGAGAAGGCGTGGAAATTTGGAAGAGTTTTACAACAGGAAACTGGCAGAGAATGTCGTTGCTCACTAATGCCGTGTTTCTCCTTTTCCTGGGCACACAGCCAAATTACAGCCCAAGGTCTCCTTGCACCTGTGAGTTCTGCCCAAGCCTGTGTTGGTGGGCGAGATGGAAGCTGCCTCCAGCTTAAATAATCTGTTCTTTTTACTGTTCTAGTCCATGGTAGATTTGGATGCCATGCATTAAAGATGGCAGTGCCACAGACCCGGGGGCCCCGAATGACTGCGTGGAGCCGAGACCCTCACCCCCTCCAACACAATGCTCTGGGAATGGGGAGAGAAGTAAAGTTTTGAATGTTAAATCACGAACGTTTTGTGTCTGTTTGTTCTAGCAGTTCACCTACTCTTACCAGTACAAAGGATATGCAAGCATGGGGAAAAGTTGTCTTATTTAAAGTGCACTTAATACTTTATTAGCAAAGACTAAATAAATACATTAAGCAAGTCTATCAGGTTATCAATCAGACAGTAAAACAGTGGAGGATCAAGATTTAAGGTTAAGTCGTCATGTAAAGAACATGCTTCTGTGATAACATCTCCTTTTCTAGGTTCTCGAATGCAAGTTAATTTTCCCAAGGTCTCATTTTCACTCTGTGCCTGAAGACTTCGCTCCTGGCCCGTAGGTGTCTGTTGATTTTTTTTTCTTTGACAGCAGGGGGTGCTCTGGGAATATGCTCTTCAAACTAACTTCTGCCTCTAGTTATGGTTCTTTAAGAACCCAACAGAAAGAAAAAGAATAATAACAATTTGTCAATTCGTAAATAAATGTCTTCTAACTTTGGAAATGCAGATTAGCACAGGCCCAGGGCCTGAAAGAAATTAAAGTGGTACTAAAATAAATTAGACAGTCGAAATGCAACCAGTAAAGAACAAAAGAAACGTGTGTTGTTCACGGAACCCACCACGTACTTCAAGCTGAGAGATCAACCACTATCCCCAAGATAAGCTTGAGAAGCATTAGCGGTCATTGAGTAGGGTGGTGACTTGTCTTTCTCCTCCGCTCCTGGCTGGGTGATAGAGTGAGGAGGAGATTGGGTGAATTGTGTCAGGATCCAGCACTACCCAGTTCTTACCACTGCAATGGCTACGTTTCAAACAAGGGCTTGGTGGAGGGAGATTATGAGTGGTGAAGGTGAAATTGGTGTTGATGACACATCTAAGAGCTGGGTTGATTCCCTTGGATTTGTTTTCTGATTTCTGGTTCTCATTTGCAAAGTAGTGATGATCCCTCCTGGCCCCCATCTCAACAGGCTGCTCGGGGTCCTGTGAGAACACGTCTCATGGTTGGTATTTAAATCCCTATCTTTTCTCAAGTGGCTGGGAATGGAATTTTATCCTAGAGATGTCCTGACCGTTGGTTTGCCAATGCCCTACTAATTCACGTGTTCTCAGTTCCCTCAATGGCCTTCACATTTATTTTTTGGTGATTCCTCCAATTCACTTTCCCTGATCTCCAAAAAACTAAATAGTACAAAAAGGGGGCTCCTTGTGCTCTGCCACTGATTGATCACACCACGTTGCCACCTGTTTATTGGTCCATGCACTCCACTGGTTGACAGTAGCATCTTGAACTTTATTATACTGACTGTAGCAGTACTTGCTGAGTGAGTGAGTGAATGGCTGGCTACCCACTCCTCCCCTGGAATCTGTTAGTGCCATAAGCTGCATTGTTGCTGTTTCTCTCACTCACTTCAGATCACATCTCAGTGCGCTTCAAGCTCGCCCCCAAGAGCACTGGACACCCTGGGGTGGGGCCCTATTCATTTCCCTTTGGATCCTCAGTGCCTGAGATACTACTTGGAGATTGACTAACATTTGTTGGGTGAATGAGTAAATGAATAAAGCAATGAGTTATCTGTTCAGCATTTAAGGATTGGGATTGATAAGACTGGAGTCTAGACTGCTTTCTAAAACAATCTTTCTAAGATACTCAGTGAATGTTTCTTGGCTCCTGAGATGACCTATTTCTTCTTAGGGCCTCATTTGCTAGAAAGGTTCTTAAATTGGTGCATCAATGTGGTGCATCAGAGTTAGTCCTGTTGTGGACACATCTTTTGGAGGGACATTTCTGGAAGTCAAGTGATACATGTTTTAACGCTTAAATTATCTAAATCTAGCACAGGATTTTTTTTCTCACAGTTAATGATATATTGACAATTTAAAAAATTCTGCTTTTTAAGAGTTTAGACAACTGTTTACCAGAGACCTAAGACCAAGGTATCATTTTCTCCATAATTACTTCAATATAATAAAAGCAGTATATGAAAAATCCACAGCTAACATCATACTCAGTGTTGGAAAACTGAAAACATAACTCCTAAGGTCAGGAAAAAGATGAGTGTTTATTCTCACCACTTCTATTCAACATTGTACTAGAGTTCTTGCCAGGGCATTTAGGAAAGAAAAAGAAATAAAAGGCATCCAGATTGGAAAGGAGGAAATGAAACTTTCTCTACTCACAGATCACATAATCTTGCATATAGAAACCCCTAAAGAAGTCTATGAAAACCTATTAGAACTAATAAATGAGTTCAGAAATGTTGCATGATCAACATACCCAAATCAGTTTTATTTCTATACTATTAGCAATGAACAATCCAGAAAGGAAATTATAAAAACAATTCTATTTACAGTAACATCAAAAATAAAGTGCTCAGTAATAAATTCAGCATAGGAGATGCAAGGCTCATACACTCAAAACTATAAAATATTGTTGAAAGAAAGTAAAACAGACTTCAATAAGTGGAAGGACATCCTATGTTCATGGATTGGAGACTTAATGTTGTAAAGATGACAATAGTCCCCAAAGTGACCAATTGATCACTATTAAAATTTCAATGGGCTTGTTTTTTTGTTTTTTCCAGAAATGGAAAAACTAACTCCAAAATGTGTATGGAATTGCAAGGAACCATGAATAACTAAAACAATGTATAGAAAGAGAATAAAATTGGAGGGCTAACACTTCCCAATTTCAAAGCTTACTACACAGCTACAGTCATTAAAACAGTATGGTACTGACATAAGATAGACATACAGAGAAAGGAAATAGAATTGAGATTCTAGAAATAAACCCATACATGTATGACCAGTTGATTTCTGACAATGGTGCTAAGACCATTCATTGGGGGAAAATAGACTTTTTAATAAATAGTGCTGGGGCAAAGCCTGATGTAGGCTCGTAACAATAGTAATAATAAAGTACTAAACAACTGGATATCCATATGCAAAACAACAATTGTGTATCCCTATCTCACACCAAATAAGAAGTCAATTTAAAATAGAACAAAGACTTAAATATAAGTGCTAAAAATATGAAACTGTTATAGGAAAACATAGGTGTATTTTTGTGACCTTGGATCAGACTATGGTTTCTTAAATGTAACACTGAAAGCATAGTCAAAACCACAAAACAATGGATAATTTGGACTTCACCAAAATAAAAAGCTTTTGTGAATCAAAGGACACTACTAAGAAGGTGAAAACATAACCTATCAAATGAGAGAAAATATTTGTAAATAATATGTATTAGTCCATTCTCACACTGCTAATAATGACATACCTGAGACTGGGTAATTTATAAAGGAAAGAGGTTCAATGGATTCACAGTTCCACATGACTGGGGAGGCCTCACAATCATGGTGGAAGACGAAGGAAGAGCAAAGACGTCTTACACAGCAGCAAGGAAGAGACAGCAGGTGCAGGGGAACTCCCATTCATAAAACCATCAGATCTCTTGAGACTTATTCACTACCACGAGAACAGTATGGAGGAAACCGCCCCCAAGATTAAATTACCTCCACCCAGGGTGGGGACACAGCCAAACCATATTATATATAAAATAAGGGTTTAGTATCCAGAATATACACAAAACAAAACTCAACAACAAAAAGACCAAAAACCCAATTTAAAAGTGGGCAAAGAACTTTCATAGGTAGTTCTCCAAAGGAGGTATACAAATGGCTAACAAGCACTCAATGTCATTAGTTGTTAGGGAAATGCAAATCAAAACCACGATGGGATACCACTTCAAACTCAACGGAATGGATATACTAATAGTAAGGAAATAGGTATTAGTATTGGAGCCCTCATACGGTGTTGTAGCTGGGACTATAAGTTGTGGGAGCACTTTGGAGCACAGTCAGGCTGCTCCTCCAAAAGTTAAACATGGAATCATCATTTGATCTAATGACCCCACTCTTAGGTGTCTGCTTGGAGGAACTGAGAACCTATGTTCAAACAAAAACTTGTATAAGAATGTTCATCACAGCACAACTTATAGTAGCCCAAAGTAGGAAGAACCCAAATATCCATCAGCGGGTAAATAAATGGATGCACAAACTATTATCTATGCATGCAATGGAATATTACTCAGCCACAAAGAAAAAGGAAGCACTGACAATGCCACTGCACCATGAATCTTGAAAACATGATGCCAAGGGAAGGAAGCCAGATGCCCAAGACCACATACTGCATGATTCTATTCATAGAAATGTCCAGAAAAGGCAAATCCATAGAATCAGAAAGCAGATTAGTGGGTGCCAAAGCTTGGAGGTAGGGGAAGTGAGGAGCGATTGCTTAATGGATTCGGGATGACTTTTGGAGGTGATGTAAATGTTCTGGAATTTGTGGTGTTGGTTGCGTAACATTGTGAATGTATAAAAGCCACTAAATTGAGTACTTTCAAAAGAATAAAATAATTTCATTTCAATAAAAAAAGAAGGAAAAAGGCTGTGATGGTTAATATTGAGTGTCAACTTGATTGGATTGAAAGATGCCAACTATTGTTCCTGGGTGTGTCTGTGAGGATGTTGGCAAAGAAGATTAACATTTGAGTCAGTGGACTGGGAGAGGCAGACCCACCCTTAACCTGGCTGGGCATCATCTAATCAGCTGCTGCTGCAGCTAGAATAAAGTAGGCAGGAGAAGGTGGAAAAAGTAGACTTGAGTCTTCTGGCTTTCATCTTTCTCTAGTGCTGGATGCTTCCTGCCCTTGGACAATCAGACTCCACGTTCTTTAGCTTTTGGACTCTTGGACTCACACCAGTGGTTTGCCAGGGGCTCTTGGGCCTTTGGCCACAGACCGAAGGTTGCACTGTTGACTTCCCTACTTTTGAGGTTTTGGGATTCAGACTGGCTTCCCTTCTCCTCAACTTGCAGATGGCCTGTTGTTAGACTTCACCTGTGGTCATGTGAGTAAGCACTTCTTAATAAACTCTCCTTCATATATACATCTATCCTGTTAGTTCTGTTCCTCTGGAGAACCCTGACTAATACAAAGACCTATGTAACAAACGTCATATGTACAAAGATCTTAACTGGAATGTTATTTTTAACAATGAACAATTAGAAATAATCTAAATGCCCAACAATGATACATGGCTAAAATACTGTGGAATATGTACTCAATTAGTATTCCATAGCTATTTTACATATTATTATATATGCTGTAGCAAAATGTAATGATTATGTTTTTGGGGAAAAACAGATTACATCACATATATCCTATAATAGCGACTCTTTAATAGAGTGTATATATATGGAGATATATATATGGAGATATATATATATATGGAGATATATATAGGGATATATATATATATCATATATATAATCAGATAGATATATATATATCAGATATATATATATATATCAGAATATATATATGGAGGAAGACTGCCAAGGAAAAGAAAATTGAAAACTGTCTGTGAATGTAAGTCATTTTGAAATTTTATTTTTTATATAGAAAAGTGTTGGGCAGATCATGAGGTCAGGAGTTCGAGACCATCCTGGCTAACATGGTGAAACCACATCTCTACTAAAAATACAAAAAATTAACCGGGCGTGGTGGTGGGTGCCTGTAGTCCCAGCTACTCGAGAGGCTGAGGCAGGAGAATGGCATGAACCCGGGAGGCGGAGCTTGCAGTGAGCGGAGATCATGCCACTGCACTCCAGCCTGGGCGAGGGAGTGAGACTCTGTCTCAAAAAAAAAAAAAAAAAGAGAAAAGTGTTGTCATTTATTCAACAAATACTTATTAACAGATACTTATGCCATAAGAAAAAAAGTTAACAACTTAAGTTTGAAATTAAAAAAAACAACACTATGGAATAGAACAATCTCTATATCAAAAACATTTAGCAGTGCACATTTTGAATTGATGCCAAGTGCAGAATAAGCCTTTGATTTCTTTGAGGTCAGCAGTTACAGTGGATTTCAAAATTATTCATTCTATTGACTATTTTATTAAAGAAAAGAGAATTATTTATTCTGATTTATCTTAAAATTTTTGAAGTTCATCAACAGTAATATAACACGATGTTTTAAAGAGGCGAATGTCTTCATTCATTCAATTATTGATTATTTTGCTTATTCATAAAATAGTCGTTTATCAACAATATATTAGACACTGTTGGAGAGTAAGGTAAAGCAAAATGTAAATATTTTCCTGCAAAACTTTTGATTTAGTAAAGGAGAAAGCACATATAGAAAGCCAGGTCTTTAAAATAAATGTTTCATTTGAGTTTCAACACTAATGCAGGGAAGAAGTACATTATAGAAAATTGAATTATATTCATGGATTTTTTTCCTGGTCAGTATAATTAAACCTTATTCTTAGCCAAATTCTGTCAATCCTCATTTTAGTAAGGTGCCACTTGATAACTTTAATAAGGTACCACTTGATAACTTTACTGTATTTTAGTAAGGTGCCTCATTTTAGTAAGGTGCCTTATTTTAGTAAGGTGCCACTTGATAACTTTATTGTTCAACTGAGTGTGATACTTCAACTGAGTATGATACTGTTCAACTGAGTATGATAACTTTACTGTAACAACTGAGTATGTTAGTTTTATGGCGTTATTGAAAGATACTTTAAATAGTTATTTAACATGATCTTTGCAGAAATTAGGAAGAGTTCCTGACTGCGTACTGAACATTAGACCGACCATAAGAAAACCCTCAGAAGTGGATGCCTTCAATGGTAGACACTTTGCAACATTCACGTCCGTGCGGCACATGCTGTGTTCGTCACCATGGTGGGACCCCATATTCTGTGATGAGACAAACTTCCATTCCTTTTCTCTCATTATGCTTATCAAAGCTCTCTATTTCTTGGTCCTAATTCTGGCTTTTAGTTTTTGCAAAAAGGATTGCAAACATTAATTAAACCGTGGCAGCAGCATTTTTGTTTGTTTGAGACAAGAGTTTTATTCTTGTTGCCCAGGCTGGAGGGCAGTGGCACGATCTCAGCTCACTGCAACCTCCACCTCCTGGGTTGAAGAGATGCTCCTCCCTCAGCCTCCCAAATAGCTGGGATTGCAGGCACCTGCCACCACGCCTGGCTAATTTTTTGTATTTTTATAGAGATGGGGTTTCACCATGTTGGTCAGGCTGGTCTTGAACTCCTGACCTCAGGAGATCTGTCCGCCTTGGCCTCCCAAAGTGCAGGGATTATGATGGCACCTGTTATACAGAGCAGACTCAGAGTGGTGCATCTCTCACCAAGCCCCAGAGACTCCTTCTCATGCCCAGGAATCCTAAATTCCTTACTAGCGCTGGGTGACTGTGAGGGTCATAGTGTGCACTTTGTAGAGATGTGAAGACTAGAGCAGAAAAGTATCTGTGCTGCTACTAAAAAAGACCAACCAACTACAACAAATTTGCAGGAAAACAAAGATTTTTATTTTTAAATTGTTAGGTCCCTTTGAGATTTCAGATCTTTTTCAGTTTATTAAACATAACAATGCATATGCAATTTGGTATATTTCTTAATGTGATTTTGATTGATTGCTTAAGGAAAATATATTCTGCATTCTAGTAATAATTAAAAATTAGCTAATGGAATTTCAATTTAAAATTTAAGATATACGATATCGAAGTTCAGTTTTTTTAACCAGTATTTTAGAATATTATAAAAAATTAATATAGAAATATTATAGGCAAATAAAGGAAATAAGGTTTTCTGTAATTAATGTTTTAATATGATGAAACGGACGTAGAAATCTCTCAATTTAGGAGATAGAGGGAAATGTGGGGAACACACCAAATGCACTTAATATAAACACGGCTGCACACGTTTTTCTACTAAGCTTCCCTTTCTGCATTGTCTTCATTTTCTGTTCCTCCTGAGAGCTCTTTTAAAGTTTCTGATATCCAAGGCAATCCTAGTTGTGAAAGTTCTTTCCCCTCGGCTCTCGGCCGAGTCTTTGGGTGTGGTGGATGGAAGAGGAGCGGTCTGCTGAGAGAACAGGAGGAACTCCGCTGTCTAAGTCAGCACAGGTCCACCGAAGACGAGGAACTCAGCCCTCCCGCGTGATGCTCTGAATCCAGGGAACACCCTCGCCGGGATCTGCAGAATCCCTCCCGTTGGCCTGCGATAAAACCGTGTTGACTTACGGAACATCATCTTTGGTTTACACTGAACTTTCTTAAAACTTTCCTCTTCTATATAATTTTACTCTATACCATAGAGATAATTTTGATAAAATAAATCTCAGTCGGTACACATCGTATTTTTTTTTTTCCTATTCTTTGTATTAAATTGGTGCAGAACTAATTGCGGTTTTTGCCATTAAGAGTAATGGCATTTACTCTTTGCTGTGACTCTTAATGGCAAAAACTGCAATTGACTTTTAATGGCAAAAATCACAATTGCGTTTTCACCAACCTAATAATTCTCAAAGTCTCAGGTCTTAAGGCACCAACTTCCAATCTCATTCCAGATGGAAACCTCTTGACTTCCCCATATCTTCCCAGTCCTGAGCCTTTGACCAACTAAGGCAATGTGCTTCTTGCCTTTGTCATTCCTGAACAAATGCCAATGCCACCGTCCTCTCTCGCATTCAGTATTCAGAGGGCAAATTCACGAAGCAGGATCCTACCGGCCGCCGTGTCAGCCCGCAGTTCCCATACTGGGTCCTGCAGTCTCTTCATTGTCCCGTGGGATATTAAAATGACTTCTGTGAAAAAGGTAATTATTAAATGATATTGTCATTCTAAAAGGCACTTTAAAAAATGTGTGTGAGAACTGTCAAGATACAGATATGGTGGTTTTATTGGTTTTCAGTAAATTTCTTTAAAGCAGTGGTATGCAGTACGATGTCCCCTAGGTAACAAGAGGCTGCTGGAGGCATGAACGTGGTGGCCAAGGTCAGCATCTGCTGCTGATGCTTGAAGCCATTACAGACAACATCAGAAGGAGGAGTGTGCGGTGGCCAGATCAGTGTCTATTCGCTGTTGCAGAGGCAGGATCCATGAACCCATCTCTGGTTTGGATGAAGATGGTTGCAGTTGACTCATTTTTTGGTCTATATTGGCTGTGTAGTGACAAGACTCACATTTTGTTATTCTTTTCCGCAGTGGAGCTGTCTGTTAGACACTTGGGATCCTCGTGTGTTTCAGCCCTGAGCCCCTGTTGAAGCTTTACCAATAAATAATCCTTTAGCCAGGACGATGGGGCCAAATAAACCTGGGGACCATTGTTTTTGTAGGAATTCAATGGGAGGAAACCTCAGAGCAAAGAAGGCTTCGCTGTTCTTCTTTTTCTTAGGAAAATAAAAGGGCTCCTCAAGGCAGAGTTGCTTCTTGTGCTTTGATTTTTGAGTTCTTCATTTCTTTTTATTGTAATAAAAATAATAATAATAATGTGACAATGTGGGTTGGTAGTTCTATTTACAGATCTTAGGTCATACTGTTTGAGAAGAAAAAGGCTATGGGAAACTAGGTTTCCTAACTTTCCATATATTCCATAGACAATGTGAATTTCATCATTATAGACTAAAATCTTAGAATGCATTTCATAAGCGAAATGTACACTTTGCTACAGTACTTAATAAGCAGGAGTCCAATTGTTTCTTGTTGTGACTGAGATAGTCTAGTCAATATTTTGTCAATGAGGAATGTTTTGTCCAATGGAGGAGATAAAGTTGTTGGATTAGTAATTAAATTGTTGTCTTTATTATTTTATGAAAATAAAGGGGGGATAAAGAAGAGGGAGATGATACTAGTATAGGAGCCTGAATGCACTGTGGGTAATAATAGAAGTCACACATGACAAAGGTGGCCTCTTCTTATCTCAGCAGTGATCCCATAGCCAGGTGCAGAACCCATGGCAGGTCTGCGGGGCCACTCCTGCTCTCTCTGCTGGTTAACTGACATACATGACTTGAACCAATGCAAGTAACACTTTCTATCCAAGTATTCCTCTTACAAACACAAGACAATGATCAAAACAAACCCCACTCTACTGTGAATCATCTTGACGAGAATGATCCATGTCTAGCCATAGTCAAAAATGGGATGCTATTTGTGTATTTACTAATTTCACCTAAACTGGTACAGCTTGGCACCACATAATTATTTATTTTTTCTTAATTCCCCAAATGTGAGCTTACAATAGACTTGGTGTAGATGGTGTCTTGAATCGACATAGCGTTCTAATGTGAAAAGTCATGAGTTTGTGGTCCTAATGCCATGGTGCAGCTGGGCACACCATCAGGCCGACCCTCAGCCTAAACTCCTGGACGGCAGGGATCAGAGGAGCCATGATTTATCTCCTGCCTCCACCTAGCCCAGCAGATGCTGCAGGTGGACTTTATCCATCGATGCTGTCCTGCCCCTGAGCTTCTCTCTGGGCTGCTGGATAGGTGTTGCGAGTTGTTTAATGACACCGTAACGGGGAGGCAGAGGCACATTTGCTGTGTCCTTCCTCTTGTCCTTGTGGGGCGACCTCCAGCATCCTCAGCAGAGCCTGCAGCATCTGCTGCTCAGCACCTCCCTCCCTGCTGGATGTCTGGGCTCCTTCCACACAGCTCTGAACTTTTATCATCGGAGAGATATCCTTCTAGAAGAAGGCGTTTTTACAGAACAAAACCAAAAATGAAACCCTGACCAATTTATATGATTAGAATGGGTAGTCAATTTTTAATAAAACAAGTTTTGTTGAAATGTATACATTAATTGAAACTGTCTAATACAACATTGCTGTTATGGGTTAAATTGTCCCTGCCCCCCCAAAAAGACATATATTATTCCATCTGTGGAGGGTTTATAACAGTAACAGCACCCACTCAATACAGACACCACATAACCATCTTCAAATCCTCCTCCCTGAAAAAAAAATGTTGGTTTTGATTCTAAGAAATTGCTACAGTGATTTACATAATAATACGCATTTAAGCTACTATTTATTTTATTTCTGTTACTTATATTTTAATAAAATATTTACATTCTATATGAAGATTAATTTGGAGAACTCCCAGTTATAAAATTGGCTCCTATATGTTTATTTCCAGAGGATTTAGCTAATAGTTCTGAATTGCTTGGCTCAATTGCTGACAGTTTTTGTCACCTAGCCTGTGTACTACATATTCCTGCATTTAGATAGTAGATTTGAATAGAGAATAATAGCACAGTGATTTTAAATACAAAGACACAGAATTCAAGACACTCAATTCTGTCATTCTAGCAACCTTTTTCAGTTGTTCTTTGTATTTAGAATGTGAATAGTAAGGCAGAGCTGCAATTTGTGAGATGTTTTGTTGTGTTTGAGTGCAAAGTTAAGTGCAAATTTTCCTTTAGAAGTGAAATATTTTACTGAATTTGCATATGATCTTTAGAATTAAGTTGTATTCCTTTAAAATTGTTATTTAAAATCTAAAGAACACGCAAAGAAAATTACTACTACTACTGATTGTTACATTTTTATTCCTGAAATAATTGTGTTGTGTAGGAAAGAGGGTCTTAAAAGTTGCTTCAGATGACAAGTATACCAGTGATATGGTTAGGTTCTGTGTCCCCACCCAAATCTCATCTTGCATTGTAATCCCCACATGTCAGAGGAGGGGCCTGGATCATGACTGGATCATGGGGATAGATTTCCCCCTTGCTGTTCTCATGATAGTGAGTGAGTTCTCACAAGATCTGATAGTTTAAAAGTGTGGCACTTCCCTGTTTGCTCTCTTTCTCTCTCCTGCCGCCATGTGAAGATGTGCTTGCTTCCCCTTCACCTTCTGCCATGATTGTAAGTTTTCTGAGGCCTCCCAGCCATGCTTTCTGTTAAGCCTGCAGAACTGTGAGTCAACTAAACCTCTTTTCTTCATAAATTACCCAGTCTCAGGTAGTTTTTTTAACAGCAGTGTGAAAAAGGACTAATATAATCTCAGACTTCTAGGCTCCACAACATAAATTTCTGTTGCTTAAGCCACCCCCTAGGTCCTATTTTGTTATGACAGCCCAAGCTAAGTAATACAGAGGGGAAAGACAGGTGGCAGATGACTGAGGTGAGGAGACGGGAGTCCAAGGAGGGAAGGGCAGCTATAGCCAGAGGTCAGAAGGCTGGTGGGGTGAGGGCTGCAGAGGGTTGCCTTCAAGGGTTCACTGGAGCTCTGACCAGTGCATGCACATGAGAAAGCTGCCCCAAAGTATTAGAGGGAACAATTCTCAGATACCACACAGGGCTGAGGATGCTGCTTCTTCCTGTCATCCAGAATGCAAAGCCTTACGCTATATAGGACATTGAGCAGAGGAATCAGAAGGGTTTAACTTTAGTAATGGGCCAATTTTAGCCATAGTCTAACAGCTGCTCTGGTTTCAGCAAACAAAGTTTAGAAGCAAGATTCTAAAAGAACAAGCCATTTCTAAGTAACTTAAACACATCCTGGAATGAAATTCAAAAACACTTATAAAAATAAAAAAGAATCCAATACCCAGAACAGTGAAATTCACATCTGGCAGCCAATCAACCACTAACAGGCAAGGAAAGCAGCAAAAAATGGGAGGTGCCAAAATATTTGAATAAATAATGGCCGAAGCATTTCCCAATTTTATGAAAATTGTAAACTCACAGATCCAAGAATTTTAACAAAACACATGAACAACATGAAGAAATCTACAGCAATGTAAACCATAATCAAATTGTATAAAGAGAAAACTTTAAAAGTAGCTATTGGAAAAAAAGACACATAATATACAGAAGATAAAGGTAGGGATGAAAACAAATTTATTGTCATAAACAATGCAAGTGAGAAGACACCATAGTAACATATTTAAAATACTAAAAAATAAAAAAGAACAAAACTGTCAACCTAGAATTGTTTACCTAGTGAAACTATCTTTCAAAAATAAAGGCAAAACGAATACTTTTTTAGATGTACAAAAACTGAAGGAATTTATTTACAGCAAGCCTGTACAATAAAAAAGGTAGAATGAGTTCCTTCAGGCAAAGAGAAACTGATAACCAGATGGAAGTCTGGATTTCCATGAAGGAAAAGAAAAGCACTGTAAGTGTCAACTAGAATGGTAAATATAAAAAGTGATTTTTCTGTTATTTAAATTTCTTTGAAAAATAATTGACTCTTTCAAACTATATAAAAATAAAAATAATGTAATTTGGGTTTACAACACGTGGAAGTAAACTTTATTACAACAACAGCACAAAGATCAGGAAGGGAGAAAAGTATTGATTGCAATCATCTTATAGTACATATGAATTGGTATGATACTATTTCAAGATAGACTGTGACAGGCTAAATATGTGTACTGTACACTCTAATGTAACTTCCTCAACAGTACAAAAAGAATAATAACTAATAAGATAACAAAAGACATAAATACAATCATAAGACCACCCAATCCAAAAGAAGACAGAGAAATAGGACAGTGAGTAAAGAATAAATGGAACAAACGGAAAGCAAATGTCAAGATGATAGACTTAAAGCCAACCATACAATTATACTAAACGTAAATGTCAAAGCAGCTCCCTCATTGAAAGGCCGAGATAGTCATATTGGATAAAATAGACCTAACTATTTGCTAAATTCAGGAAATCCACTTTAAATACAAAGACAAAAATAGATTAAAGGTGAAAGAATATAAAAATATGTATTAAAATCAACAGATAGCTGGACTGGCTGTATTAATATGATGCAAAATATTTTTCAGAGCAAATGCTATTACTAGGGATGAAAAAGGCCATTTCATAATGATGAAGGTATTAATTAATCAAAAGGACATAAAAATCCTAAATATTTATGAACCTAAAATCAGAGCTTCAAATACATGAAGCCAAAACTGAAGAAAACGTGTGAATAAATCAAAAAGTCCAAAATTATAACAAGCAATTTTAACATTCCTCTCCCAGGAATAAATAGAATAATAAGACAAAATATCAGTCAGGATATAGAAGATATGAGCAACACTGTAAACCAACATGACTTAATTTACAGCTGTAGATCAATTCACCTAACAACAAGGTAACTATTCTTTTTAATTGCTCATAAAGCATATACCAAGATAGAGCCAATTAATGTGTCATAAAACAAGCCTCAACTTCAGTGGATTTATGTAAGAGAAAGTATATATTCTGACTGCAATGAAAGTTACCAAGAAATCAATAAAATATCTGGAATATCTCAAAATACTTAGAAACTGAATAACATATTTCTAGATCATCCATCATCAGTAAAATAAGAAGTCAAAAGAGAAATTAGATAATATTAGAAATGAAGGAACAAAAAAGCATAGCATATCACAATTTACAAGATGCAGCTAAAGCAGTACTTTCAGGAAATTTTATAGCACTAAATGATCATATTAGAAAAGAAGGAAATATGCTGTTCCAGGTAGCAGAGAAATAATTAAAAGAAAAGAAGGAAATTAATAAAATAAATAAATAATCTCAAATTCCACATCAGTAAAGCAGAAAAATAAGAGCAAAAGAAACTCAAAGTAGGAGAAGAAAGAAAATAGTGAGCATCAAAACAGAAATCAATAAATTAGAAAAGCAGAAAGCATTAGAGAAAAGCAATGAACCCCAGAGCTGATTCTTTGAAACAATCAATAAAATTAATAAACCTCAAGTCAGATTGGTCAGTGAACAAAGGATAGAAAATACAAATCACCAATATCAGAAATGAGAGAAATGACATGACTATGGAGTCTTCAGGTGTTTAAATTATGATAAAAAGATATTTTGAAAAAAAGCAATAAATTTAAAAACTTAGATAAAATGGACAAATTCCTTAAAAGACACAATCTGCCAAGATTCACTCAAGAAATAATAGATAAGCTGAATAACCTTATATCTATTAAATTAAATATATAGTAAAAACCTTCCCACAAGGAAAACTCCAGGCCGAGGTGGCTTTACTGCTGAACCCTACCAAACCTCCTGAGAAGAAACACCTACAGCCAATGCTACACTTAATGGTGAAAGACACAATGCTTCCCCTACGGGCCCAGGGCCAGGCAAGGATAGCCATTCTTGGCCATTCCATTCGACATTGTGCTGCCAGGTCCATGAATTACTCAGGGAAATTAATAGAAGGTGTCTAGATTGGAGAGGACATAAAATGTCTTAATTTTCAGACAACACGCTTATCTATGAAGAAAATCCCATGAAATCTATAAAACAACTATTAGAACTAATAAGAAAGCTTAGCTAAGTGGTAGGCTACTAGATCAATATACAAAAATCAATTGTGTTTTTATGTACTGGCAACAACTAGAAATTTAAATGGAAAGAAATACCACTTATAATATTATAAAAACATGAAATACTTAGGGCTAAACCTGACAAAAGATGTGCACGACCTCTCCATTGAATATTACAAAACTTTGATGAGGGTAATTGAATTAGATCTAATTAGATGGAGGGATTTACCACAGTAATAGATCGGGAGACTCATTACTGTCAAGGTGTCAGCTCTCCCCAGATTTATGTACGGATTCAGAGCAATACCAATCAAAATCCTAGCGGCCCTCTTTTTGTAGAAATGGACGGTCTGATTCTAAAATTCACATGAAAATGCAAAGTACTTAGAATAGCTAAATAAGTTTGAAGCAGAAGAACAAATTTGGAGAACTTTTGCTACCTAATTTCAGGACTTATTATAAAGCTACTGTAATCAAGACAGTGTGGTATTGGCATAAAGACACACAGAGTGATAGAATAGGATAAGGAATCCAGAAATAGACCCACGTGTATGTCAATTGGTCTTTTGTAAATGCATGGAGGCAATTCCATGGAGAAAGGACAGTCTTCCTATCCTTTGTGGAACAATTGATGATCCATATGAAAAAAAAGGACTTCGATAAATTCATTCTATCATATACAAAATTTGCTCAAAATGGATTAGAAACATAAATGAAAGACTAAAACCCACAAAGTTTCTGGAAGAAAACAGTGGAGAAAATCTTGAGACTTCAGGTAAGTCAAATATATATTAGATACAACATCAAAAGCATGATCTATAGGAGGAAGAAAAAACTTACACTGAGAAGTGAATGGAAAGACAGATCACAGACTGGAAGAAAATATTTGCAGATCACATATTTGATAAAGCACTTGTGCATTAAATATATAAAGAACTCACAAACGTCAATAGTAATTAAAAAACCCTACCCAATAAAAAGATGGGCAAGGGGTTTGGAACCAAGCGACCTAGCTCAGCTTCACAAAAACACTTAAGGTAGAAAAGTAGAGAAAGACAACAGCTCATGCTGAGGTAGGATTCTGGGGTGGGCACAGCCTCAGAGGGCTCAAGGAGCACGTGGAGTGTTTGCTTCAGGGAGGTTTGTAGCCCCTCTCCCGCAGGGACCCTTACTGTCTTCTGTTGAACATCCTCAATTTTCCAGGTGAACATCAAGTCTTTTCATCTATGAGAGCTTTGATTCCACTGTTGTAGTATTTGATCTCTTGTTACCTCCCTGTCTATTCCTCATCCTTTGGCTGGGACACTCCTCTGAGCAGAGGGTGAGTAAACCAGGAGCTTTCCTGGCATGCAGGCTCAGGTTTGCATATGGAAGGGATGCCTCTCTCAACAGAATTCGGTGTGTATCACACACACCCCTTCACAGCTCCTAGCTAAACCACCCACGTTAGAGTTAACCAGGTTATGTGGGACCTCACCCCTAAATATACTTTCTTTTCTTTAAATTTGTTTTTAACCTCTATAATGCTATTACAGTAAACAGGTGGGGGATGTCTCATTAGCTCAAAAGGAAGTGTGTATGGTGTGGGTTGACTGAGAGCCTTTTTTTTTTTAATTTTTTTGAGATGGAGTCTCGCTCTGTTGCCCAGGCTGGAGTGCAGTGATGCTATCTCGGCTCAATACAACCTCCTCCACCTCCTGGGTTCAAGTGATTCTCCATTCTTCTGCCTCAGCCTCCCAAGTAGCTGGGATTACAGGTGCGTGCCACCACACCTGGTTAATTCTGTATTTTTAGTACAGACAGGGTTTTGCCACGTTGGCCAGGCTGGTCTGGAACTCCTGACCTCAGGTGATCTACCCTTCTCAGCCTCCCAAAGTGCTGGGATTACAGGCATGAGCCACAACACCCAGCCTGACTGAGAGTTTTAACTCTACTGAGTCCCATTATGTATTTGACAGTCCTCACTCCTGGGTTAAGAAATTCAAACCTTTCCATTGTTCTGCTTCTTTTTTTCTCTTTAATTTCACAGGTTCAGACTCACCACCACTGGCTCTTCCTAAGTTATTTATATGCATTTTTGCCTACACTGCCTAACGCTCAAATAAGAGATGTCACTCTGATCAACAGTCACACTCAATGACTCTGATTTTATTCTTGTCTTATTGCATTGGCAGGCACCAGAGTCATGGGAGCAGTGATGGCCTGTATCCTTGTCCTGAGCCTGACTATAAAGGCAGTGCCTCTAGTTTCCCCACTCCACACAATGTTTGTGCATTAATGACAGTGTGGGTATAATGTATTTAATCTTCAAGGTAGTACCATGGTAATAGGCTGTGGAAATTCATTGAGGTCATCTTTGTGGCCTAATAAATGCTCTATTTTTAAATGTTCCATAGGTGTTTAAAAATAATCTCTTTGCTCTGTTAGGAAATTTATTTTTACATATGTATTTGGTCAAGCTTTTCAGTTGTGTATTCAAATTCTCATTTTTTTCATATGTTGTATTATTGGTCAGTTTCTAAAATTGTGTTAATGGTTCCTGTAATTATTGTGGATTTGTCCACTTCTCCTTGTATTTATAACAGTTTTTGTTGTATTTCAACCTGTTGGTAAGGGAGTAAAATTCATGGCTCATACATTCTTTATCCTTATGAAGTATTATCTTTTCCCATTTTATGCCTTTATCTTAATTTCTACTTTATCTAATATTAATAGTGGCTTCTCTACATTTCTTATTTGCATTTGCCTTATATATTTTTCCCATATCTTTATTTTGCCTTTTTATTTTATCATTTAGTTTCTTGTAAAACACATATCAGTAAATTTTATTGTAAAACTCAATCTGGGAGATTCTTTTAGTAGAAGAATTCATTTTGGAAAACCATTGTGTTGGACCACATTCTTTAATTTTATTCTGCTTACCTTGTGTAGCTGACTTTGTAGCAGCTTGTGCTTTGACGCTCATACCCTATATCCATTTAAAGACACAATGTGTTTATTGGGGGCAGGTCTTCCCAAGGACCTGGAGGCTGCCTTCCCCAGCCTGAGGTCTGTCTCGGAGTCTCCTAGCTGCAGGAACAAGGCCAAAATACCCTAACACCATTACCTCATGCAAATTATTGGTCAGTTTCTAAACTGACCATTTCTAAACTGATCAGTTTCTAAAATGACCATTTGCATAAGGTCATTTGTATTACCTTATGCAAATGACCACAACTGAATTAACTGGGAGTTTGGTCCAGGTGCCACACAGGTTCTTGAGTTGAGTCTTCATTATTTTAGAGCATAGAAGACACAGGCTCTGGGAAGCCAGTGGGAAGTGATTCCAATGGCTGCTCAGTTATTGCAAAGATTCCAAAGATTGCCAACTACCAGCTTCCTAGAAATCCAGCAGATCTCAGTCCTCTGAGGAGTCAGAGTGCCAGGGTTGTTGCAAAAGCACCTGACTCTGCATCTACTTGAAGTATGTAGCCAAGAAGTTGGGGATTCAGACAAGGATATAGCCAAGATGGTGGGGATTAGGATAAGTATATAGCCAAGAAGGTAGGGATTCAGACAAATATAAAGTCAAGATGGTGGGGATTTGGACAAGTATGTAGCCAAGAAGGTGGGGATTCAGACAAGTTGTAGCCAAGAAGGTGGGGACTTGGACAAGTATATAGCCAAGAAGGTGGGGTTTCGAACAAGTTTGTAGCCAAGAAGGTGGGGTTTCAAACAAGTATGTAGCCAAGAAGGTGGGGATTCTAACAAGTATGTAGTCAAGATGGTGGGGATTAGGACAAGTATGTAGCCAAGAAGGTAGGGATTAGGACAAATATGTAGCCAAGAAGGTGGAGACTCGGACAAGTATATAGCCAAGAAGACAGGGTTTTGAACAAGTATGCAGCCAAGAAGGTGGGGATTCTAACAAGTACATAGCCAAGATGGTGGGGATTAGGACAAGTATGTAGCCAAGAAGGCAGGGATTCAGACAAATATATAGCCAAGAAAGTGGGGATTCAGGCAAATATGTAGACAAGAAGGTGGGATTAGGACAATGTGATGTTTCAGTAAGTCAGAGTGTTAGTTAAGGACTGTGTGACTTTTCACAAGCCGATTCCTCTTTATGATATCAGGAATCTGAATAAATTTTTGAAGTCTCCAGCTGGAGGAAATTTAAACAACATTGTTTCTGCAGAGCTCCAAGGTCATGGACAAGCAAATTGCTTCCCAACATTATAGAAATGTTTTACATGTTTGAACATGGGTTCTAATCATTTAAATCATGACAGGAAACCATTTCACTGTTGTAGAGCTACCATACGCAGGTGCCTGAAGGGATGCCAGAACACACAGAGGTTCAGTAATTGCCTGCATTATCTGTGATCCTGGAGCCTGCTCTATCTGTGATCCTGGAGCCTGCTCTGGCTCACCAATGGGCTAATGACTCTACTGAAAATGAATGGGAAGTGTTTAAGGCAGTATTAATTGAAGAGCACTCATGCAATTACAGATTCCTGACAGCCATATGTGCTGGTGGGGACCTCTACACACCCACTCTCTTTCCTGAATGGCTTGTCATTCTTCCTTCTCACTCGTTTCTAGCCAGTCTCCCCACAGAAGCAGATATTTCCAGTGGACACTGTGCTGTCTGTTCACCACATGCAGCAGGCGCGAGATGCTGGCCTGATTGGGGTGGGCGTGCTGGGTTTGGCCTCACACAGTGAGTGCCTAGCGGCCAAGTGGCTGAGCCAGGACCAGGAGCCTTGTCCCTAGAACCCAGGGCAGTGCACCTGTGGATCCTTCAAGATCAAGACCCTTCCTTACATCTGTCCCATAATAACCCCATCAGACCCCCAGCTACAGAGAGGGGCAAGTCTGGTGGAGATTCATCAGACATGGATGGGTGTTCCTGAGGCCCCTGTTTTCTCTCTGCAACTGCACGGCATCTTTGGAAAAATCTTGCTGGACTTGGAGGGTGGGACAGCATTCAAGGACACCTGTCCCAGACACACATTATGTTTTCTTTTTAGAAAATAAACCAGACCCAAGCAATGCATGTCTTTGGGTAAGTTGTTCCCATCTCATCCAGTGTTCAGGACCACCCTTCAGTCTTTAGGGTGGAGAAGGACTCCGTAACAGCCACCGCTGTCTCAGCAGTCATGGGTGCCCCACACCTTCTCCATCACCCTTTGACCGGACAATCTGTCTTCTGGAGGCACAGCCAGCCAAGCTGCCCGGCCTCCCTAAAGAGGCCATCTGTGCAGGCTATGGTTGAGGGGAAGACACACCAAAGAGCCAAGTGTCTCCACAAGAGTGTCGGCCACAGAAGGACACTGCCCAAAGTCAGCACAGTGGGGGCTGGCTGTCCACCTCAGAGGGAACAAAGGAAAGTTTTTTGATTTTCTGGGGGAAAAAAAATTCCACAGGGGGAAAAATAGGGACTTATGTAGTCGACAATATCAGTTCTAAAAATGCAATTTCCGGATTAATAACAAAGATGCTGTTCTAGTGCACCTGTTCCTTGAGGACGTGTGCTTTTGACCCACAGAACATATTGTGCCCCGTGGCTCTTAGCTGAATCGTGACTTAACAGTCCTCCCGTTTTTAATGCGTGATGTCTATTAAAACGAGTCGCCGCTTGTACCAGGGCCCTTGTGGAAATGAGAAGCACATCTCAGTAGGCTGGCCACTGGTTAAATATTAAAGCTTGTAACTTTAATATTTGTGTGTTATATGTTTCATCATAGTAAAGAAGAAGTCACAAAATATTGTTTCTTTTATGAAACCTTCAATATCTAAGCAATCATAACTTCTTTTATCCTACTTTGGCAGATAAAGTTTTTACATCAAGGATACATCTAGACACAAACAGAACAAAATTTATCTATCACACTCATACATATATATACGTGATTAGCATATCTATGTAGGCACAGCCACACACGTATACCCACATGCATATATTTATACATGCATGCTAAGATATGTATTAATATGCTAACGTCATGTATGACTTTAGAATTCGTTTTGACAACTGCTTCTCACCGTCTACCTTTGAGAATGGTGGGAAGGAAGAAGAGGCGAGCCTGCACTTACCCCCAAATCATCAACTCCCTGTCTCATGTTTCAGGTCAAGAAGTCATGTTTCTTCTGCAGGAAGTAATCAGACTCCAAAGAGAAACAATAAAAAATAATCAATAAATAGAGTAAGTGAAGGTGAGGAGCTTCGCCAGGGTGTGATTTTTCAATTTATCCACCTGCCCTCATGGGTGGGAGAGAAAGGAAAGTATGATATTGCAAGGGTTAAAAATCTGACATACCAGCCCAAAGGAAGAGATTTGAGAAAATGAGGACTAAGCCATTAGAAAGACAGTAAATATAGCATGCAGCTCAACTGGGAGGGTTGTTGAAATCCAAAAACCAAGATTAAGATTTTCAAGTTGTGGCAAATTGCTGTAGTACTGAGCTGATGAAAACTGAGTATTTTAAAAAAAAGCAAAATATGTACAAATTTTTATCATGACTATTGTCAATTATTTTAATGGACAAGGTAGGTATTTGGATATATGGTCTTAAATTTCCTCATGGTTCTTGGCCAGTGATAGCTCCAAGTTAATAAATTGTGTTTCCTGAAAACTCATATATTATGAATTAAACCTAATTCTTTTTAGGTGGAATGTTCAAGCGGGTGTCTGAATTTTACGGTAAATGGAAGCAAATCTTCCAAACTTCTGCACCCGTGGGGACTGTTGCACTCAGGCTCCTGTTGCCATTGGCTAGATGTGCTGGGAGAGAGGCAGGTGCACATCAACATGGCAGCAACCCATTTGAGGCTGGCACATACTCTGCTTGAGGTTTTCAGCAGATGCCTAAGAGCTGTGGGGCACCAAGAGAGGAAGTGGCTATGTAGACAGCTTGCTTCACTTCCTGTATCATAGCTGACATCTGTCCCTCTCTTTCAGTTAAAGTGTTTACATCAATTTTCATTCTAAGAATGATTTGTCCTAGATTCCAGATCTATCTTGTTGTCATAGATTGTGTCCTTCAAATGGAGGAATTTCAATGACACAAGGGGTACTTCTTCAGTCATGGCCCATGGTCATGGTCAATGGTTGTGAACAATAGTATTAGGTGACAGTCATGGGTGAAAGTCACAGCAATGACCATGGGCAATGGTTGTGGGTGAGTCATGAGCAAGGGTCATGGGTGCTGGTTATCTGTGATGACCATGGATGAGGGTCATAGGTGAAGGTCATGGTAATGGTTGTGGGAGAATGTCACAGTGAGGGTTATGGTGAAGGTCATGGATGGTGGCTTTGGGCAATGGTGATTGGTGATAGTCATGGGTAAACATCATGGTGATGGCTGTGGGAGGTCACAGTGAGGGTAACGGTGAAGCTGATGGATGGTGGCCTTGGGCAATGGTGACTGGTGATGGTCATGGGTGATGGCCATGGTGATGGTCACAAGAGAAAGTCATGACGAAGGCCTTGGATGAAAGTCCTGGTGATGGTTCTGGGCAATGGCTGTCAGTGAAGGTCATAGGCGATTGTCATGGGCAGTGATCATGAGTGATGGCCACGAATGAAGGGCATGAAAATCATTGTAGAATGGTCATGGGCAAAGGTCATGAGGATCCCTTCATGAAAACGTACTGCTTTTGGAAAATGAAGAGCACAGTTGTCTAGGTCTTGCACAAATCTTTTGTACCATCCAGGAGTGGTTCAGCAGGACAAGCATGTCAGACAACATTTTAACGGGGGATGTGTGAGACCAAGTGACTTGAAGGGAACTGTGTATAACACAGAGGCATGAATGAGCATGTCAGAAAAGAAGAACAAAGAGGACAGTTAATATATCAATGTGTTAAATCCAGAAAAGAATTTTGGATGCAGATGTGAAAGTTTATTGCATTTCTTTTGTGGTTTTCCTGATGAAACTCTGGGAGACAGACTTGGAGGAAGTTCAGGGAAATGCAAAATAGTCATCACTGTGGTTGACCTAGAATAAGCATCTCACTCTAAACACGGAGGAGAGGATGACACTTAGGAAAGGATTCGGGAAGTACGGCCAGGTCTCCTCCATGGAAGAGGGTTGGGGTGATAGGCAGGAGCTGGCTACAGCCACTGGACTCTTCCATTGTGTTTCTAACCACGGCAAGACTTCGGAGTAGAAGCAGCATCATCTTTAAAACCTCGTTTCATCTCCCCAGGAAGCTCTCCAAGAACAATGAAAATAAAGTCAGTACCCTTCAATAGAAACCCAACTTAACTCATTCATGAAATTTTCTTTGTAAACATTCCATCCGGCAATTATTTTCAGATCTCACTTATCACCTACTGCATGAGAACACGTGGAGGCTGAGAGGTGCCTTCTGTGAAATCCTTCAGAGCTCAGCTCACCACCCCATCCTTCAGGGGCAGTAGAATGAAAATTATATTTTTAATTGGCTTGAAATGTTTTGGTAAAGGTCTTAATCAGAGCATAAAATAGAAGCACATTTCTTGTAGTTTTAATAAGTTAATTTGTCCATATTTTTCTTTCTGAATTCTGCACCCCTTAACAGTTTTGCTTAAAGGAAGGCTCCTGCCAGTTATCCACATGCCCATTTTCTTCATCTCCATTGTCCTTTTTCAGTCTTGCAAAATAGCAAGACAGACAAGCAGGCTTTGCTGAAACTTTCCAAACAAACTCACCTTTGCGGTGAGGTAATTATGGGAAAATTTCAGTCTCATGTATAAGCTTTAAAGAAGGAGGCATATGGCAGGAAGAGGGCGATGGTACCTGATCCTGCTGCCGCTTCTGCCCCTCCTACTTGGAGTGCGCTAATGTGCGGGCATGCAGGCTAATTTCACAGCTGGTGTGCTTTCTGCTGACCTGAAACCGAAGTAGAGGAGACAAGCAAAAAGTGGGTTCAGCAAAGAACTTCAGAAGGATTTTGACAAAATGATGTGCATGAATCAATAGATGAAATCTGCTGGACTGGAAACTAGACATACTCTATCCAATTCTCAGCCTAAAAAGTTAAATTCAGAAAAGCAAAAATAAAATTAAGCAGATCAATAGCAGAACAGGCATTTCTTTATGACAATATTTCTAAATTATGCACAATTTACTCAGGTGATTATCTCACTCATTTAGTGTGGCGTTGGGATAGACTCTAGGCTCGAATGCTGATGGTGCATAAGGAGTTTCCTACATCTCTATATTTCATATGTGTAAGTCTTGACCTTGTGTTATATGGGTCAGAGGCAGGGGTAACCTACTAATACTAGTTATCTTTGTTTTTTTACTTAGAAAAGATGGCAAACTCAGTCTAATGGCGGGTGGCTGGTGAACAGGGTCACAGCAGCCACGGGTGGCTGAGGACCAGGCTTCAATGGTGGGGAGCCTTGGGGTAGATCTCAACTGTTCCTGCCCCTTTGTGCCACCTCTCAGTGCAATGTTCAGGGCAGCAGTTCCCTCGGGTGTGCTCACACCAAGAGTCTAAGCCAACCCCTTGCAGGCATGGACCCCCACGGGCATGGAGAAAGACTCCTCTCCCCAGCTTCCCCGAGGCTGGCTGCACCCTCTCCTCCACTCGTGGGAAGTTCCACCCCACAAAGGGGTTGGCCACCTGTCATCAGCAAGCAACACCCTCCAAAATCCTGTCCAGAGGGGAAGATCTGTGTTAAGCAGACTCTCTCCCAACTAGCTAACTCGTTTCCATTCTGCCGGTTCCCACTGGCTCCGAGAGCACAGCGCTCACACCTGGACATCAGGTCCGCCTTTACCTGGAGGTGTTACAGCACAGCCTGCAGGGAAACAGGATTGACCCCAGGACAGATGGAGGGGCGTCTTGTAGGACATGACGCCTGCGGACTTGTTAGCACCCGCAGGACCACACCACAGCTAGGTTGAAGTCCTCGAAAAGGCCATGTGCGTGGGGGGCAGCAGCCTCACACCTAACCAGGGTCTTGCTGAAAACAGCCTGCTGGTTCGGTAGTGGGGTGGGGCGGTTCCTGGGATGGAGCAGGCAGGGGGAGGAGGATGAAGAAAATTCGGTGGAATGTGATATTTTTGAAGAGAAAACATAAAACTTAGAAGAAAAATCAAACTGAAGGCATATTAAAGAGGCGGTCAGGGAAGAAAGTTGGAATTCAGGGCGGAACTCCTAGAGCCATGGCATGGTGTGCGGCCGCTCTAGGAGGCTGACAAATACAGACGGGCAAAAGGTGGCAAGCACTGGGCATGAAGGCTTGTTACTTACTGTGGATGGGGGAGGACGCTGGTGGGGAGAGGAAGCACCTGGTCACGGTCAGTAGTCAACAGAGTGCTGGTCCTGCAGCTGCAAGCAGGAGGGCTGAGGCCGGGTGGTCAGTGAGCAGCAGGACTTCACCTGAAGGCATCCTGCTCAGCCTGGCTGCCATGACAGAGCGCCTCGGCTGGGGGCTCACACAACAGAAATGTAGTTCTTGTAGCCAGAAGTCTGATACCAACGTGTGGGCAGGGTCAGTTCCTCCTGAAGCCTCTCCCCGGGTGTGTCAACAGCGTCTTCTTCATCCCTCTGTGCCTATCTGTGTCCTCACCTCTTCTTTTCTTTTGAGATGGAGTCATGCTCTGTCACCCAGGCTGGAGTGCAGTGGCATGATCTCAGCTCACTGCAACCTCCGCCTCACGGATTCAAGCGACTCTCCTGCCTCAGCCTCCTGAGTAGCTGGGACTACAGGCATGCTCCACCAAGCCAGGCTGATTTTTTTTTGTATTTTCAGTAGAGATGGGGTTTCACCACCTTGGCCAGGATGATCTTGAATTCCTGACCTCATGATCCACCCGCCTCGGCTTCCCAAAGTACTGGGATTACAGGCGTGAGCCACTGTGCCCGGCCTCTCACCTCTTGTTATAAGGACACCCGTCCTAGCAGTGTCTACCACGGGACCCACATTAATGAAGAAATTGAATCTTAATTACTTCCCTAAAGACCCCATCTCCAAATACAGTCACATTCCAAAGTCCTTGGGGTTAGGACTTCAATGTATGGATTTTGGGGGACGCAATTAAATCCATAACAAAGGCAAAGGAGTGGCTCAAAGAACTGTTAGAAGTTCTGCGAGTTTGCGACTGGGGCAGGACGAGAGTTGTGGGTGGGTGGGAGTGGCGGCTACAGGTGGCTGCCAGGACCTTGGCCATGAGACCTGTCTATGTGGACAGCGAAGCTGCAGCTGTCTCGGCCACAGGACACAGCCTTGACTCCCTGGCCCTAAAGCCTCTGCAGACCCTGCCTGCTTCCAGGGCCGCTGCAACCACTGCCTCTTGGCCTCTCTGTGATGTCAGCTCCTGACTCAAAGCCCAGGGCAGGGCTTGAAGGGGCCTGGAGTAGGGCATTGCAGCAGCCTCGGGACAGTGGGAGAGTGTGTCCCAGCTCTGCTTCCCAGGGTGTGCTGGGCTCCGTGTCCCCCAGGCCTCAGAAGGTGGGCTGGGCATGGTGGCTCATGCCTGTAATCCCAGCACTTTGGGAGGCTGAGGTGGGCAGATTACCTGAGGTCAGGAGTTTGAGACCAGCCTGGCCAACATGGTGAAACCCCGTCTCTACTAAAAATACAAAAATTATCTGGATGTTGTGGCGCATGCCTGTAGTCCCAGCTACTCAGGAGGCTGTGGTAGGAGAATCGCTTGAACCCGGGAGATAGAGGTTGCAGTGAGCCGAGAATGCGCCACTGCACTCCAACCTGGCAATAGAGCGAGACTCTGTCTCAACGACCGAAAAAAAAAGGTGGGTGTTCCTTAGACATTAGGAGGAGGTCAGACCCTTGCTGTCCAAAATCAATGACAAATGCAGACACAAAGTGGCTTGAAGAATATGGGCAAAGACTATAAAATCTTCAACAAAATCAGGTAAAATGTTAGCAAAAAATGTACCATTATGCTTTCAAGATAGTATGAAAGAAAGTATTAGGAAAGTTGATTGATTTTATGTAAATAAGGAAAACAATGACACCTACACTTTACAGAGATTAGAAATGCATTGTAGAATCACGTTGTAAACACTGGACTCTCTCTAGCTCCATTCATGGTCATGAACACATGGATTGAGCCAGCTCAAGTGAATGTGGAGGTGTTAGCTGGGGAGGAGCTGCCCGGATCCAACTCAGGAGCCTCACTCAGCTGAGCCCCGCTGTGCCGGGAACGCTCTCCTGGGAGGGCCTCTTCTTCCCCTGCTGTTCTCTGCCATCTGCAGAGGCCGGCTCCCGGGCAGGGGCTCCATCCTCTCATCTCTCCCTGATGATAAAGGAACCCAAGTCCTTCTTAGAGTAGGGTAAAGATGGGAGGCACAGGGGGGAGATGTCTCCCATCTTCCTTGGACTCTTCTTAGACAGTGTAGGGTGAGGATGGGAGGTACAGTGGGGAGTTTGTCTCCCATCTTCCCTGGACTGCGCTGAGCCAGGCTGATGACCTGGGGACACTGAAGACTGGTGTTTCTGGTCATGTCTCGGTGGTTACAAATGTGTGCGAGTGACTGATCCAACGGTGATACTCCTCGTAAGAGCAGTGTTATCTCTGGTTTTGTGGGTAGAACTGGCAGGGGCCTAGAAGCGTCTGGAGGAAGGCCCAGGCAGTCAAGATAAAAATGAGGTATCTATCTCCATAGGAAAGCAGCCTTTGGAGGAGAAGATTCCACATGAGCAGTGACCACGGCACAGCTGAGGCGGAGGAAAGAGTGGGGACCTGGTGGTGCTACCTCGGGGGAAGGAGATGGACTCCAAGTGAGGGTGCTGGGTCTGGCCTCATATCAAGGGCTCTCCAACCTGTGCCTCAGTCAGCCTCTGCTGCGTGCCAGTCAGCTTAAACTTGGCGCTTTAGAACAACAAGCATTTATTGAGCGTGCAGTGCCGTGATAGGGTCAGTGATTTGCCTTTGTGCCTCGCCAAGTGGTTCCTCTGCTCTCGGCTGGACTCTCCTGCGCCACGGGCAGCCTTGGGTTGGCTGGGGCTGGCTGGCCTCAGTGGAGCTGGCCTGTCTGCTGTGTCAGATCGTTCAGCCCCCTGCTCTTCTGGTCTTGCTCACGGGACCACAGAGCACCGGGACTCTCGGCTGCATTCTGCTGGCCAAAGCAGGTTGCAAGGCCGCCCCGGTAGAAGGGCTGGGGAGAAAGAATTCACCTCTCCCTGGGCGGCGATGGGACGTCACAGGGCCCAGGGTGTGGGCACAGCATGGAGGGAAGGCTCATTGGCCATTCCGCAGTGACCCTAACACACGTTCCATGGTGACACAGGAGTTTCCCTTCCCAGGGTGACTTGAGCAGAGCATCAAAACGGCACCGACGGTTGAGGTCCCCAAAGTGGAGAGAACATGCCAAGGTCCACATTCCAAAGCAGGCACTAGAGCCCTTGTATGGGGCAGGAAAGGGGCGTTTCAGGCGCTAGAGCCCTGCGTGGGTCAGGAAAGGGGCATTTCCCAGCCCTCTCTAGGGCACAGCGGGATGCCATGTGAAGGGGTGGGGAAGAGAATTGAGAGGTGGTTTCCTAGAGGATCGGAGGGCTGCTGGCATTTCTGCCGCACTCTCTCCATGGGGTGGGGGCTTTACCCTCAGCCGAAGCCGAGTGAGAAGACGCAAGGGCCCCCTGGGTAGCCATTTGGGTCTGGAGCACGGGGCACAGCTGGGTTGAGTACCTCTCACTAGCAGACCGCTAGTGGCACTGGAACTTCCTTGAGGTGAGGCTCAGAGGCTGCTCCCTAGGGGGCCAGGGACACTCTGGGGGAGCTGGGCTGCGGCTGTCTGGGAGGGACCACGGGCTGCCATTCCGGGAGAAGACGGGTGTGAGACGCGTTCCAGGACCTGAGAGTGAGGTTCAAACCGGGGAATCGGCAGGAAGCTGCCAAGCTGAAGATCAGTAGCACGACCGCTGGCTCACCTCTGTGCCTTTCTTCTGGATCCTTCTCTGCCTTCCTGCTGACACCTGCAGGAGGCAGAAATGGCCGATGAGGGCAGGGGTGGGAGGTCAGGAGATCAGGAGTCCACGCACCAGCCTCAGGAGGACTTCCAAGCCTGCTGCGTGTCTGAGCTGCAGCCACAGTGGATTTCCCCAGCTGGTCATTGTTTGAACAACTAAGACCAGGCTGACCTGTGACCCAGAGACTCTACATATTAATTTTTTAAATATGAAAGTGACTTGACATGCTATGGAATCTACTAGAAATTTCACTGAAGCTGGGGTTGAGCAGGGAACAAACCAAGATTCGTGCCACAACAAACCTACGTCCACGCTGTAGGCACTCGCCCCACCTCAGATGTCCACCCTGGGGTGATTACTTCCCTAATCTTATATTAGTTATCTGTTGCTCATAACTGACTAGCACAAACATTATCTCTCAGCCCAAAAGACTGGGCCAGAAGTCCGGGCAGAGTTTCAGGAGCTCTCTGCTTGGGGTCTGGCAGGCTGAGGTCAGCAAGCCTCATGGGAAGCTCTGCGTCCTCTTCCCAGCCCATGCTTGCTGGCAGGTCTCTTTCCTCGCCTCTGTGCAACTCCTGGAAGGAACAGCTAGCACCTGCTGCAAACTCCAGCCTCCCTGACCTCAGACCCGGATTTAAAGGGCTCACGTGACTGGGCCAGGTCAACCCAGGAAAAGCTTATTGTTTTGATTAACTCAGGGTCAGCTGATGAGGCACCTTAATTCTATCTTTGCCACTTAACTTAATCCGTAGTCACGGGAGCAACGTGCCATGGTCTTCACCAACCCTGCCGCACCCCGGGTCGGGGGCCGTTGTTGTGAGGCTGAGGATGTCTGGGACTCCGGTCACCACCGGTCCTGCGTAACGACATCTCCACGTTTGGTGTAGGGAACCAGGCTGATGAGCCTCGGATGTGTGTGACACGGACCAAAGGAAACACAGGCTCAGCCATGTGAGTTTCTCGCAGTAACACTGCAGTCTCACTATTGCTGAAACGTGGAGTCTCCCTCAACCGCCTCGCAGGCCTGGGGCAGCCACGAAGGAGCTTGCAGGTGCCTGTGGGAGAACAGAGCTTGGGTTGCCCGCAGAGCCTGGGGGTCTAGGGGGATGATGGACAGACAGGCCAGGCTCCCACCCATCCTGTCTCCTAGCAGATTCTGGGTAGCAGGGCTGCCCTGGGGGTGTCCACGTGGCCCCTTGCTGCTGGGGCCAGGGTAGATCCACTGGGCTTCGAGTCTGCTGGGCGACGACAGAGTGGTCTCAGGGCAAGCCCATCCACTGGCCTTGGAGGAGGACCAGGGCTGTGCCGGCAACGTCTGAAATTCCAGCTCCGCGGCCCTGGTGCCTCCAGGTGAACTCTGGATGTGATACGGGGTCTCCATTTCCACGAAACTGAACAACACGCAGCCTCTGACTCAGTGGCTGTCTTGGGATTTTCCTTTCGAAAGCTTTTACAGTTGCCTTCAAGCAGTCCGTTTGTTTGCCTGTCTCTTGTTTAGAACGAGGAATGACAATGTTGGAGAGCCTCTCCCGCACATGGGTCGCACGGCCTCAGCCTGAGGGACGCGTGTTCCCATCCCACTCCAGGGGCAAGTCCCCGCCGGCTTGGACCCCAGGGAGGTGGAGGCAGGCACCGTCCCCTTGTCCAGGTGACCCAGTGTGGCCTCCCTGCTAAGCCCGCAGCCTGGGCTGGCAGCAGCCTCGATCGGGGGCCGGGGGAAGCAGTCGAGATGTGGCTCGGAGGTGGCGGCTGACAGGCGGGGTGCTCCAGTGACAGCTGATGTGTCACGGCCTGAGCCTCCACCCTGGGCATGACTCGCTTGTCCACAGCATCGGCAACTCTCTGAAAAGATCCCTCTGCTACATGTCACGGTGCCCAGAGGGAGGGAGAGCAGCCAGGACCCGAGGTCCTGCCAAGCTCATAAAATCTGCCTGTAGGGACCTGAAAGCCAGGAGGACCTGGAGCCAGTGGGACGGAGGCCACGGAGGGGCCCAGGGAGCCTGAGCTGCTTGGAGGAGGAGGAGGAGGCAGCGGCGGCTCCAGTGGGGAGCCAGACATGGTGGAAAGAGGGGCGTCTGGAACTGGAGCATGGCGGTGACTCTGGAATTCTGTCCAGCTGCATTCAGCCATCCAGCAACAGGTCCCAGCGTGAACAGGTCCCCCGGAGCGAGTGCTCCGGAATGTCTCCTGGCCAGGCCTGGAGATTGCAGGAGGCCGGGCGAAGAGCCCCGCGTCTCCCCTGTTTCCGGGCCGTTGTTTTCTTGGCTGGATTTTGAGGAGGGTTAAGTGTCCCTCTTGGCCTGGCTGCTGAGTGGGGTGAGAGTGATTGCGTGAATTTGCTTCCTGGCGTGCAGCTGTGAATGCTTCTCCGCTCGCCTGGCTCGCGCGGTTTCCTTCCCAGGCCCTCCTTGCTGGCAGGAGGGAACAGACACAAGGGGTGTGGATCCCTCCGGAGCTCACTGGGAGCCGTTTGCCCAGCTCATCACTCTGGCCACACTCCCTGCCCGCCCCTTTATATTCCATGCTTGCCTAGACAGGCAGATGGAGTGGGCTTTCAGGAAAGAGAGAGAGAAAAAGGAATCTTTTCTACGTGGCTGGTTTTGAACCCTTGAAATCCCAGTGAAAATAATCACACTAAATACTATTTGTAGCAGCCCAGAGACATGGAACACGGGCTGAATCCTTTGCATTTCTTTGTAATTGGAAAAGGATGTTTTTACATCTTGACATTTTTTGACTCTCAGCCACATCTAGATAGCATTAGTGAGACCCCAAGAAGACATTCCATCGATGCTGGGTAATTGCAAGAACTTTAAACAGATCTGTCCTGGCATCTCTGAGAATGGCAGCCCACAGTGACCTGGAATCCCACAATGGCTCTGCCAGGCATTCCAGGAACAGGTCCCAGGGACACATGTCTAATTCATTATTTATGGAGCAAATTATCATTCTCCACAGCAAGCAGAGACCTTGACAAATGGGCCACCAGTGTGGCTTCCTGATTTTCTTTTCTTTTCTTTTCTTTTGGGGGGGTTGAGGCTTGCAACAGATGATGCCCTAAAGACCCCCAGGGCTGTGCCTGTGCCGGACATCTGGCCAGCCCTCAGGGTCCTGGACTTACCCTCATCTCCACTGCTCACCAGCTGCCTGCAATGCAGACCTGCCTCCCCTGGATGCTCACACACTTTTCATAGCTTTGTGTCTGGTGGGTGCAGCCTTAGTCTCCCAGGAGGCCCCTCCCCGACAACGATCAGAGGGAGTCATGGACCACCTTCCAAGCATCAGGTAAGTCGTGCAAACCCTCCAGCTTATGAGGCTCACGGCCCCCTTGAGAGAGCCTGTGGGTGTGGAAAGTTTTATTATTTGGGAAATGCCATGGCTTTATATCTATGAATAAGGATGGGTGAGTGTGGAGAGCTACAGCTGTGTGCCTGGGTGGGTTGGACTGTTGCACTTGCTCTGTGGGTGTTCGCATCTGTTGTAAGAGTGGAGCGGAGGCAGCCGCTTGTCCCGCATCCGATGTGCAGAGGAGAGGCTGTGAGGTGTACCTTTGGGGGTTGTGTTTGCTAGGGACCCTCGTTGTGGTTGGATATCTGTGCTCTGAGTTCCCCTGGAAGCTTATTTACCTAACAGCTGCATCCAGTTAGCCTCACGAATAGGCTGGTGGTGCACATACTCGCTCCAGCCGTCTTTAGAAGGAACAAGATTCATCCTGAGCCTGGTTTGTGATTCTGACTGTAGTCATGGAAGAAAATAAAAGCCAATAAGCTTTCCACTGTGTACATTTTCTGTAGTTTAACTTTTGAAAGCCTCTTGTAGCTTTATGGGAATATGAATAAGTGAGTCGATGAATACCTAGAAAGCACCCATGTTTTTCTGAATGATTCGTTTTTAGCCCTTCTGTGTATAAAACATTTCAAGAAAATCAGAGAAAAGTTATGTTCCTAATGCTTAAATTGCAGCATAAAATGATCTTTGATGCCTTGGGGCCATCCTGGTACCATTTAATGCCATTTGGCTTTAGGGCAACATTATCTCCAGTCCTCCAGCATCACGTCCTGGTGGCTCAGGGGGTGGGGGATCGGAGTGGTTCCAACAGGCATCCCTATCCAGCCTGGTGCTGGGAACATGCATTTCCTCATTTCCAAGAGCTAAGGGTCTACTTGTGGGAGGATGGCACAGGGGCTCCTGGACAGAGGCCGTGCAGAAGGTTCTGCAGTGGGGGCGCTTGTGGGTCTCTTCCATGAGGCTGGAGCTAACGCTCATCGTCCACTGCGCGTCTGAACCATTGCATCCATAGTCATTACACGCTTCAATTGTCCAGGCTGCGGCCTCCCCAGGACCTGCTGCTGTTGCTACAGTGGTTGCTATTTGGGGTCTGCCTGAGCACCTCTGGAGGTAGGGAGCGGGGACCACAGATTCTGGAGCAAAGTCCTCATGATGGCTGCATCCCACGTGTCTACTTGGTTGGGCCCCGGTGCCCAGATGCTTGGTCAAGTATTATGGATAATTCTGTGAAGGTGTTTTTGGATGAGATTAACATTTCAATGGGTGGACTTTGAGTAGATTAAAGAATGCTTCGTAGTGTGGGGCTTTATCCAATCAGTTTAAGGCCTGCACAGGGCGAAGACTGGCCTTCCTCCCTCAGGAAGGGGTTCTGCCAGCAGATGCCTGTGGACTCACACTGAACTTGCCCTTATCTCCACTGCTCACCTGCTGCCTGCAATGCAGACCTGCGGCCCCCGACGCTCAGACACTTTTCACAGATTTATGCCTGGTGGGTGCAGCCTTAGCCTCCCAGGAGACTGCCCTCCCACCCCTGTCTTCATGATCAGAGGAAGACACTGACCACCTTCCAAGCAACAGGGTAAGTCCTGGAGACCATTAGCTCCTCCCTGGGTCTCCTGCTGATGGCCAGCCCCACAGATTTTGGACTTGCCAAGCCTATAGAATCGCTTGAACCAGTTCCTTAAAATAATCCCTCTTTCCATACAGATATACACATTCTACTGGCCCTCTTCTCTAGAGAACCCTGATGCACCATCTCATTTGTCAATGTCACAATCTCTCTCAAAGAGAGTTGGGGAACTGACCCAAGGCCATACAGTGAGTATGGCTCTAGATCCTAATCAAGTGTGTGTGGCTTCACAGCCATGATTTTTCCGTTTACCACATTGCAATGAGGAGGGAAGAAGGGTGCTAGGCAATGTTCTAAGCACATTTGTTACCAGACAATCATCTAGGTGATCCTCTTGCCCTCTCATGTGGGAGCTCCTGTCATTAACCCCATTTAACAGATGTGGGGACCATGTCACAGAAGGAGTAGATCCCCTGTCCAAGGCTGCCCAAGGCCGGTCAGTGGCAGAGCCCAGATTTAGATCCAAGCAATCAGCCTGCAGACACCTTGCCATCCTGCTTGTGTCTATCACACTAGATTGCATCCCCATTACAGAATTTTCACCTCCACTTAGGGAGACATAAGTTAATATCAATAGATTTTATGATATTGCATCAGACTTTATCATATTGTAGTCCATTGATTAATACATCTCCACATATATTTGATCATCAAATGGAGAAATTCATAGGTGTTACAAAAAATATATCTGTCGAGTTTGATGAAGGGTAGTTTATTACCTGCCTGAAATGCTACAGGTGAGAAGAGCCTGCTAGTACGCCTCTGCATCTTGTTACAATGAGTTGTGTACACCAGGAATGGCAGCCACCCCGGGCATGCCCCCAGGACACAAGTGAGCTGCCCTTGGTGAGGGACAGGGTGGGGGCCTCCTCCTGCAGCCCTGGCTGTTATCACGGTTTGCTTGTGGGAGTGACAAGCTAGGCACAGTCATTTGACAGAGGCTGCTTCTAGATTAGAAATGAAATGCGGTTCTCAGTGCAATTAAAAAGTTTCTGAGTCCTCAACAGGAAGAGCTGGGAAAGAGCAGGCTCTGTCGGAGCTGCCCAGGACTGCATGGGGCTGGGCTGAGATTTGCTGGGCTGTCAAGGAGGCTGGGGCCAGGCAATGCCACATGTCTTCTCTTTGTGTGGCTGTGGAGCATGGTTGCGTATACGTCCTGTTGCCCTGGCAAGTTTTGTGTCTTTTTGTTTGTGCTAGATGTCTGGAGGCGTTTAAGGACAGCCTTTGTCCATAGGAAGCCAGGAGTCTAGAAGTGGAGTGAGCTGTGTCTTTTGTGAGTGCAGTTCTGAATATTGCCCAGGTATGAGTGTCCTGTCCCTGCTGTGTGACAAGCACCATACACGGGTGCCGTAAACAAGAGAGATGCAATGCCTCACCGTCCTGGAGCCCAGAGATGCAAAGTCAGGGTGCTGAACTGGCTTGGTTCCTCCCAAGGCTGGGAGGAAGGAGCCATTCCCGGGCTCTTCCAGCTTCTGGTGGCCGTGGGCATTCCTTAGCTTGTAGATGTCTCCCTCTGTCTTCACACTGCCTTTCTTCCACACACGTCTGTCTTTGTGTGCCAATGTCTCCTTTCTATAAAGATGTGGTTATGCTGGATTAGGGCCTTCCCTCATGACCTGCTCTTCATTCATCACATCTACATTAGACCCTGTTTCCAAAAACACCACATTCCTGGGTACTGGGGTTAGGGCTTCAGCATCTTTTGGGAGGTGGATGCGATTCGATCCATAACAACCAGTAATGACATTTTCCCCTCCTCTGGGGAGACAGAAGGGTCTGAAGATGCTGCCGGCCTCCTTGCTTTCTGACAACTTGCATCAAGGTTCCTGTGTGTCTCATCTAGATCGTTAACTCCTCCCCAGAAAGTGAAGTGTGACACCTGCAGGATCTGTCTCAGTGCTTCTTTGTTTTTAAAAAATTTTGTGCTTCACCTTTTATACTTCTGTTACAGAACAGAGAGAGATTTGCTACAGTGACCCAATGAGGCGAGAGAATTATGGCTGCATATTATGAGGGGCCCATGACTTCTGCCTCAGGGGACGTTTCGGAAGAGGTTGGAACACATCCCTTCTTTGAAACAGACCCCAGAGTGCACAAAGGCAGGGCTGAGAGTGGGAGAAAGGACGCTGTGATTGCTTCCTGGCCCAGGTGAGGCCCGGTCACCTGGACAAGCAGAGTCTCTCTGCTGCCAGGGGCCCCGGTGGGGCAGCAGCTCCAGGAGTGCCCTTTCCGTCACATGTTCATTCAGAGAGTCTCAGCGAGGCCCACTTGTGACAGCTTTCAGGAGAGTGGTCAGTGTTGGGGGTCTCTCCCTGCCCTGTGACCCTGGGGTGAGCACACAGAGACAGTGACCTTTGCCACAGGCAGACGGATGTTCAGACAGAGGCCTCCTGGTCTCAGTGTTCCAACTTGGCATGTCTAAACAAGATCACAAGCACTTTTTACCCCACTGCTTGTCTTGTTAATGACTTTGCAAGAAATCAAAGTAATGCTTTCCCCGTGACACCTGTGTGCACCCATGGGGGACCCTGGGGCCCGGGGGGTGGGAGCCCTGAGCTGGGAGGCAGACAACGTCAACAGCACGTCACAGACCACATGCTGGGAGCCACTTCTGTGCCTAATGCTCCTTCCCATTTCAGGCTTGACCTGCACTTTTGAGCTCTCAGTGAATGCCCCAGGGGCTTAGGGAGGGCCCAGGAGTTGACCCTGTCATCAGGCCATAGTGACACACAGAGACCAGGGACTCCTCATTCAGCTCAGCGTGGAAAGCTCCCTGAGAGTCAGCATGAGGCTGAGAGGGAAGCTGGAGCAACTCTGGGTTTCCTCTTTCTCTCTACCATGTGACCTGTGTAATCCGTACTGGGGTCTTCAGGCTGTGGCTCAGGACAAGCTCTGAGGCGAACTTCTCCCTCTGTGGGTCCTTGCAAGTTATCCTGACACAGTGAGTGGCCACTCCAGGCCGAGACAGAGGAGGACGGCTGCCGACAATACGCGGAGTCCTGTCCTCACCCACTCCACAGGGACAGGAGATGGCAAACATTCGATCAATCCCACTTCCGACAGTGAACCCCGAGGAAAGGGTCATGGAAAGGCACAGATGATCAGGAACTGAAACCCTGATCAAAGAAGAAAACTGAGAGCAGTTTCATTGTGGAACAAGAGGGAGCAGGTTACAGAAATTGTTACGGATTGAGTTGTTGTCCCCCAAAAGATATGTTGAAGTTCAAACCCCCGGTACCTCAGAATGGGACCTAATTTAGAAATAGGGTCTAGCAGATGTGATTTGCTAAGATGAGGTCCTCCTGGAGTAGGACGGGTCCAACAAGCAGTAGTGAGAGAAGGATATTATAGCCAGAAGCGTAGAGGTAAGTGAAGGTCAGACATGAAGTAGGTTAAAAAAAATTAGGTTATGTAGAAAATGATCTTAAGAGCCAATCTTTTCCTTCCCAGTTGACCTTAAACACATGGATCAGTGAAGTGGCGGCTAGGGTCCAGCTGGGCAGTCCTCAGGACTGGTTGATTTGTGTACTTGATGGAGAGCGTCATGCAAAATGACACAGAGACAGACACACAGAGGACAGCCTGTGATGACGGGGCAGAGACGGAAGCGGCGAGTCTACAACCGTCGGCACACCCAGGGTGGCTGCGACCCTCGGATGCCAGGGAGAGGTGAGGAGGGGTGTCCGCCAGAATTTCAGAGGGCACAGCACCCTGCTGACACCTTTGGGTGGGACTTTCAGAACAAATTTCTATTGTTTAAAGCAATCCAGTGTGTGGTGCAGCCCTAGAAAAGCAGGATAGAAATTGTGTTACTTTCACAATAGACTGTATTCATCCATGAAACAGCAGTGCCCTGAGAATAATGCTTGGTGACACAGGAAAACACTTGTGCTGCAGTAAATTAAAAAAAAGAAGCAAATTGCAAACAGCATGTACTGTACGATTCAATTTCTGAAAAACAAAATATATACTTATTCACGGAGAAAAATGACTAAGGAAATACATGGCAATGTTCACCACGATGTTCTTGCTTGTGATTAAGATTGTGGATATTTATGTATACTTTTGGTTTATCTTCGTTTCCCAAAGTTTCCCCGTGTATGTGTATTGTTCTGATAGCAAGAAAAAAAGTGCTGGACTTCTCTTAGCAAAGACAAATGCCAAGAGAAAAATGAGTGTAACAAATTTGGAAGACAAAGTTTGAATATGCTGGAAGTGTATGAACCAAAAAGGGAGACAGAGATCCTTATACACAAGAGAAAGAGACAGGAAACATTAATGAAATACTCAAATGCTTTAGCAACATCAGAAATGCAAATAAAATCATTGTTTTCCAGTAAAATAGGGCAAGCGGTAATACTCAAAGTTTGATGGAGTTGGGTGAAATGGAAACTCCATCTTCTGCAGGAGGGTATGACTGTAGAAGTTCCAGGATGGGCCATTGTGGGGACGTCTCAGGGGTCGCTGTCCGCTGATTCCAGAGTCTTTCCCAAGAAAGTAATTCCAGACATGAAAGATATTTCAATACAGTGAACTCCTGCCAAGCAGACCTGGATCCGATTAAAACGATGGCCAATAGGCTCTGGAGCATGTGAAGGACAAGGGACACATTCCCACCATTTTTCATGCATGGGGAACATTTTCAACATGAAATTAACCCAAGAAAGCCTTGATCTGGAAACGCATCAGCGCTGTGGTTCGGTGAGTGGGGATTTATTGGGTGATTGTTAGCATTGCCCACTCACATGCAGTCTCTTGGTCTATCACGGCCAGGGCAGCCTCGGTGCATGTGTGCGGGTCCCAGAGGGGATTCAGATCCTGCAGCCATGACCGCCGCTCTATCTGCAGGGGAGCCCACAGCCAGGGCTGCCGCCAACTGAAGAGGGCTCTGGGCTAGTTACCCACCTGCCAGTGCCTCAGTTTCTCTTCCTGTAGAGGTGATATTCTTTGATTGTTATGAAAAACTGATATGTAGGGAAGAGTTAACAACAACAACAACAAAACCCAGGTGGAAATACATACAAGCTGTCAGTACTTATATCTGGTTAAGTTTGCAGGATTATTTTTTATTCTCGGTTTTCCAAAATGTTAATGACTTGAGAATATTCATTTTTTATGAAAATAAAAAAAATCTCAGCTTCTAAATATATGTCCTTCCCATATAATGAGGTCTACCAAGGCTTTTCTGGGTGTGTGGCCACCTGAGAGTCTGGGGAATAAGCTCTGAGTGTGGCACGGGGGGGCCGCCCGCTCACTGCTCACCACACCTTGGAGAGTCACCTGTCCTCACGCTTCTGTGAAGCCAGCATCCGTCTGGCCCCAGCCTTGCTGTGGGTCCCAGGGCATCAGGGAGCCACTGACAGCGCCCAGGAGAAAGGTACTAGCAGAAGCATCTGATGGAAGCATAACCAAATATTCAGAATTTTACACGTGGGAGATTTCTTTTATGAGAACCTCAAAGTTCATACAAAAATTAATTAAAGCAGGGTGTGTGGAAATAGCAATTATGTCTTTAGTATGTTTGCTTTGATGTTACATAGGTTAAATGGTATTAAAAACAGCAAAATATATGGCATGAAAATAGATAGCAAACTCTGAGCTCCTGCAAACACAACCAGAGCCTACATTAACAGTAAAAGAGCCCAATACAATTGCAGAACATGACCAGGAAATAATACTGGACAACAAACAGTATTAGGAGAAGTATATTATAGCCAGAAGTGTAGAGGTAAGTGAAGGTCAGAGACATGAAGTATGTAAAAAAAATAATTTTAGATTATGTAGAAAATGATCTTAAGCACCAGTCTTTTTCTTCCCAGACGCCCTTAAAGACATCCATCGGTGAAGCGGCAGCTACAGTCCAGCTGGGCAGTCCTCAGGACTGGTTAATTTGTGTACATGACGGACAGCTTCTTGTGCAGCCCATACTTTGTGTTGTCCAATGTTGCTGCTGCTTCTCCTTGCTGATGTCACCTGCTCAAATCTGTGCAGATGGGCCCTGCAAGAGGAGGTTCAGGAGGTCACAGTTCAGAGGAGATGCAGGCTCCAATGCCAAACCCAGGTTAGGGATCTTGAAAAGATGATTGCAATTATATGGTGATATGGTTAGGCTTTGTGTCCCCACCCAAATCTCACCTTGAATTATAATCTCCATAATCTCCACAGATCAAGGGAGAGACCAGGCGGGGGTGATTGGATCATGGTGGGAGTTTCCCCCATGCTGTTCTCGTGATAGTGAGGGAGTTCTCACGAGATCTGAGGGTTTTTGTTTTTTCATTTTGTTTTGTTTTTGAGATGGAGTTTCACTCTGTCGCCCAGGCTGGAGTACAGTGGCACAATCTTGGCTCACTGCAACCTCCGCCCCCTGGGTTCAAGCAATTCTCTGCCTCAGCCTCCCGAGTAGCTGGGATTACAGGCACCTGCCACCACGCCCAGCTAATTTTTGTATTTTTAGTAGAGACGTGGTTTCATCATCTTGGCCAGGCTGGTCTTGAACTCATGACCTTGTGATCCACCCACCTCGGCCTCCCAAAGTGCTGGGATTACAGGCATGAGCCACCGTGCCTGGCCGATCTGATGGTGTTATAAGGAGCTCTTCCCCCTCCGTTTGACATTCTCCTTCTTGCTGCCTTGTGAAGAAGGTGCCTTGCTTCCCCTTCCCCTTCCGCCATGATCATAAGTTTCCTGAGGCCTCCCCAGCCATGCTGAACTGTGAGGCAATTAAACCTCTTTCCTTTATAAATTATCCAAGTTTCTGAATTGGACCCATTCATTTAAACTTTTTTGTGCCTCTGGTATGTACATATGTATGTGTGTATTCATTTATTTATTTACAACCTGTGTAATGGGCACATCGAAGACCTTTGTCCCAACCTCATCGTGGAGACCTGAAATGCAAAGATGGTATCTCCACTGCCCCTCCTGTACAGAACACAAACTGCAGGTTTTTGTACCTTATCATTGGCTTCGTCACAAGGAGCCGACTTCTCCAAATCTCCTGAGTGATGCTTAGGAGATGTGACATTCTTATGAGGTTTTGATGACATCAACAAAAACCTCTCCTGGTGAATTTGGAGGCATATTGTCCCAAATCCGCAGAACCACAGGCAGTCCAGAGGGACCCTTGGTTAACAGTGCTTGGACAAGGTGACTTCAATCCCTGTAGAAATTATTATGAAACATCAAAATATAATTCTTCTTGAGTAGGTTTTGCTTTCTGAATATTGCCTCAACGTCACTTTGAAATAAAAGGCTTCTACCTGACACCCGTCAATCATCTGACACACTTGCTGCTTGTCTGCCAGGGCCTCAGTCCTCTCACCTCCGTTGCTGTTTGTGTTTGGATGCAGAGCGTCTTTCTCCAACAAAGAATGGAGTCGCTTTCAGGGCAGACTCTGAGGCTCGGGTCCAGCACTGCGTGCTGTCTCACACCTTTCCTTAAACGCCGCTCTGGACGGGTAGCAGAGATTTGCCTCCTCTGATGCAAACCAAACTCTGAATTTGTTTAGAGACACAATCAATTCTGTGCTTTTGTAGTGGCAGGTGCTATGGAAATCAGGCCTAGAAATGTTTTTTTGGGTGAAGGAGTACCACAAAAATTTATAACCAAATTTGGAACGAAGCCAAGAAGAGATCAGCGAGCGCACGGAGACAGTTGGTGTGGTTGGCCTGATGGTCCATGACTGGATTCACTGGGTGGTAGAACTTTACAGCTGCATTACGAGATGCTGACCACTCTCTGCCCATCTCTGGCTCCAAACTGCATCTGGAGGTCAGCAGAAAAGAGAGAGGCCTATGGTTGCGTTGACGTATCTGGGGCTTTGGACTTCAGGGACTGAGCAGGGCTGGAATTAGAACCAAAGTGTGGGCTCTGCCCTGTGCCCTGTGCTTGGCTCGGGCGGGGACAGAGTCAGCTGATTTCACATTGATTTCATGGCCACGCTCCTTGAGCATTGTCTCTAGGGTGGGGTTAGATGCACACTCAGACAATCTCCCCTACTTGTCTCTCTCAAAGCACTCCCACCCAAGTCTCCTGCCACAGTGCAGCTTTGCCTGCCCCACAGAGGCTCCACCTCTCCCTCGAGGCTCTGCTTGGGTTAGGATCACAGCCCTCCTGGACACACCGTAGTGCCCAGCATGACACATGGGTCCCCAGTCTGTATGCCCAACTTCATCAGCAACTGTTTGGAAGATGCAGGCAGAGACCTGGGGACCTAGGGAGAGCATGGGGCCACCTGGGTGCTTTCATGTGTCACCAGGGGCCTCCGCCTGCAGCCACATCTCTGGCTCAGAGCAGCAGCCATGGCCCCCCTCGCAGAGTGGCCTGCTTTCCCGTGGCCCAGGTAGTACCCTGCTCTGCCAGGCTGCACACACTGAGCACAAACGAGGAGCCCCTGGCAGCCCCTCAGGTATGGTTGCTGTCAGCCTCACACAGGATGGAGAGTGCAGTGTGGGGAGAGGTGGGAGCAGCTGGGCACGACATCTCAGCTTTCGAGTGGCTGTGGCGGTCCCTGCAAGCGTCCCCTCAAGATTAGACAATCACGTGGTAACAATTCAAGGAGATGCTTTCTGTTCACTTTATCCTGGCTTGCCGTATGTCCTATCAAACAAGTTTGGTTCTCTCTAGGTTGCTTTCATGATAAACATCATGTCCATGTTCATGGCATACACATTGATATGGTTTGGCTGTGTCCCCACCGAAATCTCATCTTGAGTTGTAGCTCCCATGATTCCCACATGTCATGGGAGGGATCCAGTGGGAGGTAATTGAATCATGGGGTGGGTCTTTCCCATGCTGTTCTCATGATAGTGAAAGTCTCATGAGATCTGATCGTTTTATAAAGGGCAGTTCCCCTGCACACGCTCTCTTGCCTGCTGCCATGTAAGACATGCCTTTACTCCTCTTTTGCCTTCTACCATGATTGTGAGGCATCCCCAGCCATGTGGAACTGTGAGTCCATTAAACCTCTTCCCTTTATAAATTACCCAGTCTCGGGTATGTTTTTATTAGCAGCATGAGAACAGACGAATACACACATACTGCAAAAATAATACCAAAGCATACACTGGTAATCAGCAACATGTCCCAAAAGTACTTTCAATAGGCTGTCTTAAAAAAAGAATAAAACTACAAATGCATGACTGTTCTTGGTGCTGCAGGAATCAGTCCTTGTGTGAGCTTTGGCTTGGGTGGCAGGTCACTGGGGAACCTGCTGCTTTCTGGAAGATGATTTTTATGCAACTTTATCCAATTTAAGCAATCATGAAAACAATCTACCAGAATTTCTGCTTTGTAAAGGCACTTGGATTTACCAAAAAAAAAAAAAGTTTTTTCATGAGCCAGTCAGCCACTAGAAATGTCAGACAACACACTTATCTGGTGGTTGACAGACAGAAAGACAGGTCCACACTCGCTGTGCAGAGGCCGTGTGGCCTCAGGCCCTTGAAGATGGGGAGCCGAACCATTCACCGGGCACCTGCACCTCAGGAGCTCCTTCCTGATCCGAGGCTGCCTCGGTGCCCACCTGAACGCCGGTTCTCCACCGCCTTCCAGTTGTTCAAAGCTACTTCCATCGTGCACTTAACAACATTATTTTATTGATTCTAAAGTTAAGTGTACCGCCTAAAAATTTTCAAGATACAGAGAAGTACCACAAATCTCTAGCCCACCTTGTGTGCTGGTCACGCTTTGTTGGGTATCTTTCCAGTCTCTTCTATGCACAGCTGTAAAAACGCAACACACACTCTTGGCCTCCACCTCCCAGGTGCCCTCTGCCCTTGCCTTTTTCAGCCCCTCAGTCACTGAAGCCCCAGTGACTGTCTCCTTTGGAACCTGGTGGCCTCCTGGCCTCTGTCCGCATGGCCCTGCCTGCGTTTCTGAGTCTTAGCCAGCTGGCTGCTCTCTGCCTTGTGCTCCCTCTGCCACCTGCTTCTCTGGGGGCTGCTCCCACCCCTCCAGGGTCCTTCACTTGTTCCTGCTCTTCTACCGCCCCTGAAGGTTTGGCATTTCTGGGATTCCTGCCCTTGACTCTTCCTCGGAGGCTCCTCAGTCTGTGTGTGCCCCTGGGCTCTGTGGGGACACCCTGAGGGCTCCAAGTCCATGTCCCCACATCTGGTCACCATCACCACACAGCCCACAGGCCGGCACCCCAACCAGGCAGGCACCAAGCCCACCATGGCTCTCCCTAGGCCCTCCTTGCTGGTGGCTGGTCCCCTAAACTAGCACCCCTGAAGCTGGTGGCAGCAGCTGTATTGGGGTTTGTTTGCCGGGCGTCTCCTGTGTCTGAAATGTGGGCACGTGATCCTCACAGCCTCTTTTGCTGAGGGGTGTTGTGGGCACGTGATCCTCACAGCCTCTTTTGCTGAGGGCTGTTGCTCCTCTTATGGGTCCGTGAGGATGCAACAGGACCAGGCAGCTCGGGTAGGGGGCGCTCCCTGCAGAGCGAGTGTCCAGCTGCTGCCTTGACGAAGGCGGACCAACACCTTCATCTCCATGGGTGCCTGTGGACCCTCCTGTCCTGAGGCATCCCCACCCCTCGCCTCTCCCTAACACAGGTGTTAAGTCATATGCTTAAGTAAAAGACGGAGCCCAAACCCAAACCAGTTCTGCTGAACTCCAGCGTCTCCGGTGGTAAGCCCTCCCGACCCAGCTCCCTTTGGGATATTCCTGATGAATTCTTAGTTCAATCCTGCCTTTGGGAAATGCTAGGATAATCTCCACTTTCAGGGAATGCCAACCTTTTTCACTGGAGCGTCTCACCTCCTGCTGTGGGATGGCTACTCACACCTGTCAGTGTATTTTGTTGCCATGAACATGACAGGTTAATCTGGGGGTGGAAGCCGAGCTGGTCATTCGGACTGATTTTACTTGTTTGAGTGTTTTTAAACATGATGAAGCGAGGCCTGGGTATTTTAATTTTGTTTATTATTTGTTCTTTTTGGGTTACTTAGTGAGACTACATAAACTCATCCAAAAACAGCTAGTCTTGTGCCACATAAATACACTGGTACTGGAACAGAATTAGATCAATAAGCAGCAAAGGGAGGATGACTGAGATGAACAGGAGGGTGGAAGAAAAATCGGAACTGGCAGCGATGGGGAGGTCTGGAGCAGCCCCACATGGCACTGCTGGGAACACACGCCTGGACCCGAAGCCACACACCTGGACCCGAAGCCACACGCCTGGACCTCAGAACACACTCCTGGACCTCGGAACACATGCCTGGATCTGAAGCCACACGTCTGGACCCGAAACCACACACCTGGACCTCAGAACACACGCCTGGACCCGAAGCCACACGCCTGGACCCGAAGCCACAAGCCTGGACCTGAAGCCACATGCCTGGACCTCGGAACACACTCCTGGACCCGAAGCCACACGCCTGGACCCGAAGCCACACGCCTGGACCTGAAGCCACACGTCTGGACCTTGGAACACATGCCTGGACCTGAAGCCACAGGCCTGGACATCAGAACACACGCCTGGACCCGAAGCCACACGCCTGGACCCGAAGCCACACGCCTGGACCTCAGAACACACGCCTGGACCTCGGAACACACTCCTGGACCTGAAGCCACACGTCTGGAACAGAAGCCACACGCCTGGACCTCGGAACACATGCCTGGACTGGACCCGAAGCCACACGCCTCGACCTCGGAACACACGCCTGGACCCGAAGCCACACGCCTCGACCTTGGAACACATGCCTGGACCCGAAGCCACACGCCTGGACCTCGGAACACACGCCTGGACCTGAAGCCACACGTCTGGACCCAAAGCCACGTGGGTCAGTGGCCCATCCTGACGCTAGCCAGGTTTACTAAGCATCAACACTGGGGAAGACAATGATTGGTGCTGGCTCACCAGCTGTGGAAATGGTGATGCCCTGGCTCCTACTGTGGGAATGGTGAAGTGCTGGCTTTATTGTTGTGGGACTGTTGAAGTGCTGGTTCCATTGCTGTGGGACTGTTGAGGTGCTGGCTCCATTGCTATGGAACTATCGGAGTGCTGGCCCCATTGGTGTGGGTCTGTTGAGGTGCTGGCTCCATTGCTGTGGGACTATTGAGGTGCTGGTTCCATTGCTGTGGGTTTGTAGAGGTGCTGGCTCCATTGCTGTGGGACTGTTGAGGTACTGGCCCCGTTGCTGTGGGACTGTTGAGGTGCTGGTCCCATTGCTGTGGGACTGTTGAGGTGCTGGCTCCATTGCTGTGGGACTATCGAAGTGCTGGTCCCATTGCTGTGGGACTGTTGAGGTGCTGGCTCCATTGCTGTGGGACTATCGAAGTGCTGGCCCCATTGGTGTGGGACTATCGAAGTGCTGGCCCCATTGGTGTAGGCCTGTTGAGGTGCTGGCCCCATTACTGTGGGTCTGTTGAATATGGGCTTCATTGCTATGATAATATTGATGAAGACAGGAGATGGGATTTTGTGGCCCTTTCTGAGTTTCTTTATCAGATGCCCGTCCTGCATAGCAGCTGGTGCTGCATATCTGCAGTCAGAATTCAGCCTCATTTCTCCCACCTCTGTGGATCCAAATGGTCTTTCGCTCCCCGACCTTTTGCAAATCCTTGCTGTTTCCCAAAGGAAGCACATCTGTATTTTTCTGTTTTCAGACAAACTGATGTCCAGTTCAGGCCCCTCAGAATCTTAGAGTGTCCAGAAAATATGTACTTTCCCTTCAGCAGGTGTCCTGATCTGAATGCTGTCTACACCTTTATCTCCCTAGGCGGAAGTTCCTCAGTCTCACCTACACCCCTCAAGGGTGGAGATATTATACACTAAAGGGCGAGATGCAGACATTGGCCAGAAAGAAACATTCCTTGCTAGTGAGAAACAAGTTATGTGTATATTTTAAAATGAACCAAAAATGTTTCCTTGAACAGCTTCCAAATTCATAAATGCATAGAAAAATGAGTCTGACTAAGAGCAGCTGGCATTTGCAGCTGCCCCAGTTTTACCCGTTTCCAGGTAAGCAGGAGACACGTCTGCTGGGGCAGTGATTTAAGAGAGGCACTCACCTAAAAATAAGCAGCCAAAACCATCCTGGTTATTACGAATGTCACAGAAAATAAGTGGAATCCACTTCATTGGAATACATCAACATGAAACCTGGACTGTTATTTCTAAGAAAGTAATTAATGTTGCACCTCTTACATGCCATTATTAATGCTAATAACAGTACTTTACGTGTATAGTATTTTCCTCTTTCAAGCTGTTTTTATCAGAGACCACATAGTCTTGTCTGATTTGAAATATGACATTAAGGATGCATATTTAAATCTCCCACTACAACTGTAGACTTCTTCTTTCTCTTTAAATTCTTTTTTTTTGTTGTTTTCTTTATTTTGGGACTATCTTACTAGGTATATATAAGGTTATGCCTATTATATTTTCTTGATTAATTGCTATCTTCATCATTATATATTATCACTCTTTATCCTTTGTAGTGCTTTTTGGTTTAAACTATATTTTGCTTGATATAACTACGCTGGTTTTTTTTCCAGTATTTGCTTGATAAAACTTTGCTATTTTTTGCTTGTTATCTTTCTGCAATTTTATATGTATCTGTTGTAAAGAAGACATTGCTGAGCCTTCAAGCTGCCGAATTTGATCCATTTACATTTATTTTGATTACAGATAGATTTGGAATTTCAAAAAATGTATCTTTGTAAGGCACACTTTGTTTTGGGCAGATTCATCTGATTTTATAAAATGAGAAAACAAACTGAAAAAAGTTAAATAATTTTGTGAATGCTACAAAATAAAACAGTGAAATTGCTAATTATTTTAAGGCCACTGTGCAGAAAACTGCTTAAATATATATTAAAATAATGTAGCTCTTAACAGATTGTCCCAGTAATTTCTGTAGAACTTCTATAAGTATATAGAAATTAAAAATGGGATTGGATGAATAATTATATAATAACACTATCTGGACTTTAACCTTGATTTTCTTTTTTCTTATATGCAATTATACTGAGACATGAAGATAAAATATACTAATTTTGGTCAGATTACCCACCTCAAATTAAGCAAATACAGTATTTTTCAAAGTGAAATTGTCTACTTTTCAAAATAACTTTTTATTAAAGAAAGGCTCATAATGCTACGCCTTTAGACAGTACTCCTAATTAATGTAAGATTTCAGCAACACAACATTACACAGAGAGATTACACATGCAATCATAAAAAACTACATATAAATATTTAAAAACATGACATTTGTGAATTATTTCAACCTTCACAGACTTCTTTATAAGCATGTTTCATGAAAAATAAGGGGTCCAGATATAACTCTAAGTTAAACCTTACTTTAAGTTAAACCTTAAGTCTCCCCATAAAGGTGTCCTAGAGCAGATGTCCACCGATCCAGGCATTGCAACGCCTGGGAATCAATGGTGTAATCAGCAAGGTGGAATTTGATATGTGGTGATAGCTATTGATGTTTATGACAGGTAGGTGCACCATCAAGCTGGAGTCTGAACTTGATAAATTGGTGCTCTGGGAAAAGGTTGGTGAGAGTCATTGTGGATGTGGATAGGAGCAGAGCAGTCCTGAGCAGGATGCCAAAACAGAGGAAGCTTCAGAGGACACTTGTGCCTTCCTGAGAATGAGGCCACAGAGCACAGCGGGAGCCAGGCGGAGTTTCACAAAGGCTGCTTTTGACTTGGTCTTGCAATCACCTTTTTACTAGCAGGTTTTATTTTGTTTGTCTTCTGTTGGGAATTTAAATATTAGGAAAACAATTTGGGATTATCTGTCTAGACTAACCTGTCAGTCCATCTGAGGCTTGTGTCATCTTAGAGCTAGCTATATATTAGGTAAGGCTTAAAGGCTAGCTGAAGGGTGATGCTTCCCTCAGCTAGGAGGAGATGGTTTTTTAAAGGCTTGCTGAAGGGTGGTGCTTCCTCAGCTAGGAGGGGATGGTTTCTTACAGCAGTGCTGACTGCACAGGGAGCCATCCAATGTGCTAAGAACGACACTGGAAACACAAATCTGGAACAGTGGTTTGTTTTTGTTGTTGGGGGTGTTAACATGTTACTTGAAAAGTAATAATCTTTTAAAGATGTGGCAAAGCCTAATGGCACCCTCCTGGGTAGCAAGTCCAACGTTGTCCAGCCACTCAACATTTACAGAACGAATATTGTAAAACGGTTTTGTGGGCTTGTGTTATTTCCTTCCCTTCTTTCTTTTTTCTTGCTTACTGGCACTAAAAGTCAGCCTTTCATTGTTGAAACAGTTGACCATAATCTTAATTTACATTTACTCTATGTTTCATCATAAGCTGTAATGCATTTTAGCATAAAGTGGATTAATCAGAAATCATAGCTGAATTGGCAATTCAATTGTTAGTAATACTTTTTCTAACATTCAAAAAGTTTTTCTCTGTTTTGAATTTATTCATTTTAAATGACCAGAACAAATTTGAGCAAGTAAAAGCTGGTATGCATGAGATTTTTCTGATTTAATTATTTTTCTGGTTTCATTTTAGCTTTTAAATCCTTAGACTATTGTCACAAATATAATCCAGTGCATAATTGTCTTCTAATTTGACTGACAACTTAACTGCTGAGTTGTTTTATGGCTTTTCACATGGTTATATTGAAGGACAGTCTACATGCACTTGAAAAGATTATGTATTCTGCTGTTGTTGAGAATGGTCCCTAGATATTAGTTGGGTCAAGTTGGTTAATAGTGTTGTTCAAATCTTCTGTATCCTGGCTACTTTTTTCATCTAGTTTTCCATCAGTTATTCAGAGTGGGATATTAAAGTGCCCAACTATCATTGTGCAATTGTCTATTTCTTTCTCCAGTTTCATTAGTTTTGCTTCATTGTAAAAATATTTCATGTACTTTGACACTCTGTTACTAGGTGTGTATATATTTACAATTATATTTTGCTGGTAAATGGACTTTTTTGTAATTATAAAAATCCTTCTTAATTTTTAGTAATGTGTTTTGTCTTAAAATTTATTTTGTCTGATATCAGTATGGCTACTATACCTCTTGCACGGTTACTGCTTGCATGGTATATGTTTTTTCATCATTTGCTTTTAAACGCTTTTGTGTCTTTGAAACTAAAGTGTGTTTCTTGTAGAAAGCATAACATTTGATTTTTTTTCTGGTTGTTTTGTTTTAAATTCATTTAAACCATCTTTAATTTTGAATTGGAGTTTTTAATCCATTTATAGTTAATGAATTTTTAGTATAATGGCTGAATTTATTTCCACCATAAGATGGCTGAATTTATTTCTACCGTCTTGATGCTAGTTTTATTTTATGTCTTTTTTGTTTGCCCATTCTTTCTTTACTACTTTCTTTTATGTTCAATAGCAATTTTCTAATGTACCATTTTATTCCTTTTTAAATGTTATTCTCTTGGGAAATATTGCTCTAGGGATTAGAGTATACACATTCACTTATCATAGTATATTTTATGTTAATACTAACTTAATTCTGGCAAAATAGAAACACTTTGCTCCAATACAATTTCATCCTTTCCCTCTTTTTTTCTGTCATTGTCATGAATATTACATGTATATATAAGCATTTATATTGCATTTTAAATAACTTCAAAGAACAATGCAAAAATATGTTTATACTGTCTTTATGTTTACCTGCATAAGAACTTTAACATTGCTCATTATTTCTTCATGGGCATTTGAGTTGCCATTTGGTGTCATTTTTCTTCTATCTGAAAGATTTCCTTTAGTATTTCTTGTAGGATAGGTATGCTATTGAGAGGTGAAGCCCGCTGGGTTTCTGGGTCGGGGGGGACTTGGAGAACTTTTCTGTCTAGCTAAAGAATTGTAAACACACCAATCAGTGCTCTGTGTCTAGCTAAAGGTTTGTAAACGCACCAATCAGCACTCTGTAAAAACGGACCAATCAGCACTCTGTAAAATGGACCTATCAGCGCTCTGTAAAATGGACCAATCAGCAGGATGTTGGCAGGGCCAAATAACGCAATAAAAGCTGGCCACCCCAGCAAGCAGGGGCAACCCGGTCGGGTCCCCTTCTCTGCTACGGAAGCTTTGTTCTTTGGCTCTTCACAATAAATCTTGCTGCTGCTCACCCTTTGGGTCCGCACTACCTTTATGAGCTGTAACGCTCACTGAGGAGGGCTGCGGCTTCACTCCTGAAGTCAGCAAGACGAGGAACTCACTGGAAAGAAGAAACTCCGGACACATCTGAACATCTGAAGGAACAAACTCTGGACACACCATCTTTAAGAACTGTAACACTCACCGTGAGGGTCCACGGCTTCATTCTTGAAGTCAGCGAGACCAAGAACCCACAGGAAAGAACCAATTCCAGACACACTGTCAGCAAACCGTCTCAATATTTGTTTATCTGGAAAAGTCTTTTTTTTAATTTTTGCTTTCACCTTTGAAGTATATTTTTGCTGACTATAGAATTCTTTACTGATAGTTTTCTTTCTTTCTTTTGGAACTGTTAATATGTCATTCCAATACCTTCTTGTATACATTCTTTGTTATAAGATGTCTGCTATTAATTTATTATGGTTACCTTATATATGGTCATAGAGTTTGGATACCTGTCCCTGCCTAAATCTCATGTTAAATTGTAATCCCTAATGTTGGAGGTGGGGCCTGATGGGAAGTGTCTGGGTCATGAGGGCGGATCCCTCATGGCTTGGTGCTGAATTTGGTGCTGAATTTGCAATAGTGAGTGAGTTCTCGTGAGATCTGGTCATTTAAAGGAATGTAGCACCTCCCGTCCAGTCTCTCACTTGCTCTTGCTTTTGCCGTGTGACGCACCTGCTCCCCCTTTGCCTTCTGCCATGATTGCAAGCTTTCTGAGGCCTCCCCAGAAGCTGAGCAGATGCCAGCACCATGCTTTCTGTACAGCCTGCAGAACTGTGAGCCAATTAAACCTCTTCCTTATAAATTAGCAGGTGTCAGGTATTTCTTTATAGCCATTCGAGAATGGCCTAATACATGTGCTGAGTGTTTTGTTTGCTTGTTTCTCTTGCTGCCTCCGTGATTTTCTCATGTTACTTGTTTTTCAACAATTTGACTATGATGTGTCTCTCTGTCTCTTTCTGCTTATCTTTAGGATTTGTTAAGCATCTTGAGTGTGCAGATTCTTCATCAAAGTTGGAAGTTTTCAGTTATTTCTTCAAATATCCTTTTGCTACATGATCTCTACCTTTTCTGATATTCCCATTAAACATCAATTTGATACTTCTTGGTATTCAGTGGGTCTCTAAGGCTCTGTTTATTTTTATTTACTCTCTCTCTTTTGCTTTTCCAAATTAAACACTTTCTTTCAATTTGTCTTCACGTTCACTGATTTCTTATTTGGTCAGTCCAAATCTTTTTTTGTTTGATTTTTCATTTTTATTATTGTGCTTATTAACTACAAAAAGTCCACTGGATTAAAAAATAATTTCTATTTCTTTGATATTCTTGGGTTGATGAGTCATTATCACTATATTTAAAAAAATTCTTTAAACATGGTTTTCTCAATTTTTTGAACATATTTATAATAGTTTTTTTTTTAGGTTTTTCTCTGCCAGGTTCAACATCTGGGTCTTCTCAGAGAGTTTCTATTGACTGTTTTTTCTTATGTGAGAATCACACTGTCCTGTTTCATTGCGTGTCTTACAATGTTTCTTTAAACCTTGACATTTTAGGTCCTATATTGTAGCAACTCTAGATCACAACTCCCTTTCCCTGCGGGGTTGTGGTTGCAAGTTTTGCTTATTGTGTGTTTAGTGACTTGCCTGGACTAATTTTGTAAATTCCTTTTCTCTTGCAGTGTGTGATCACTAATATCTCTGTTCGGTTCCCCCCACCCACTTTTTATTCTTGCATTTATATTTAAGCCTAGTTTTGCAGGGACCACTTTTCGTCAGCCTAGCTTAGTCATACAATGTTTGGTCAATGGTTGTGCTAAAACATCTTGAGCTAATAAAGCTTCTGCCTTTTGCCAATAAATCCATGTGTGGGTTGGGTAATGCATTTTAAAACCAGTCAGTTAACATAGCTTGCTGCAATGTTTGCCTTTGGGTATTTTTTTTTTTTTTTTTTTGCCACAGGGATTGCTATTCTATTAAACACCACACCCCACACCACATCAAATCCGCCAAGTTGCCAGTTTGCACGGCCTGCCCAGCCTAGGGAGAACCACCATATGGTTGAATCTGGGGTGGGCAGAGCAAAAACAGCTTCTATAAAAACACCAGTTTACAATGCTTTTACCTGAGGTTTAGTCGATTGTGTGTGTGTGTGTGTGTGTGTGATACATGCTTCCCAATTATTGAAATGCTCCTATTTGATTTCCAGAGTTCTGCAATATTGTATTTGACAATTTTGTCCAGTTTTGTTATTGTTTTGGAAGGAAATTTATTAAGTGTCTTCCTCCACCATTCTAGGAAACCCACCAACTTAGAATAAAATTTGAGTTGAAAAATATGTGTTAATATTTCTTGGTTAGTATTGGCACCAGACTAGAGCATTGGGCAGAAACACTGATGCATTATTGTTTACTCAGAAGCATTTTATAACTTTTTGACAATATTTCTCTAGGGAGTCCAATTTTATTCAAGACTTCTGGAAATGTGGTGCAATGTTTTAACAAACCAAGACACAGAGTATGCACAGTTATGTTGGCATCTCAAAACTCTTCAGTTATCACTCTCATTTCTTGGAGAATGTGGCATTACTAGAAGTGTTGCCCTGGAAACAAGTCATCAAGCCAAAGTTCTTATCATTCATCTCCAGCAGTCTCAAGGCACATGCAAAGAATCTCATGGCATATTTTAGACGCAGGATGACCTCAGTGTTCCTGAGAACATTCCTGCTCAAAAGAGCTGCTACTGTGTGCTTTGTGACTGCTGGCTCTGCCTACAGGTGACACACTCCTGTCACTTAATCATCTGAGTGCTGGATGCATAATTTATTGTTGCATTCAAAGTTATGCACAAGTACATTCTCCAGATCTACAGGTGGAGAACTGAGGGAGCTGAATCAATGTTCTTCGCATCAGGGTACAATCTGAAGTCTCTAGTTTGCACCAGGAGGGTAATTCCAGTTCAGATTATTCAGCAATAGAGCCTTGGCCCTCTTTCCATTGTCACACAGAGTTGTAGGAAAAACTATTTTAAAACAGAAGCTTATGTAAAAATAATGACCTTCTTACTGATTTTGCATCTGAATTTTTAAAATTGTAGAAAACAAACCTTTTATTGTTATTTTTAATATTTAGAGATAGAAAAACAATGTTTTCATTTCAAACCAATTCTTTTCCTATATGTGTATGTTTCCCTTATTTCAGAAGTAATATCTCCACAATATAAAACATTTGGAAACAAAGATGAAACTGAAAACCTGCCTTACTGTCCCTCACTGTCCAAAGGTAACTCCTGCCACTATGCTAATGCATTTCCTTAAGGTACTGTGATCATATGGTCAATATTTTCTTCTGTTTTTCTGATTCATCTTATGCCTGATTCATAGCATTCTGTTCCTGCTCATGGATCCATCACAATCTCCTACTTTTTGCATTTTTTTACTACTGTAAATTTTGTTTCAATAGCACCTTTGTCCATAAAAGTTTTCAGGGCTTCTGAACATTTCTTAGACTAGATAACTAAAAAATGAATTTTTTTTTTGTTGTTGGAAAGACAGGAATATAACCAAGAATTCAGTTAAGTTTTGTCTAATTGCTTTCCCAAGAAGGTCCCATCTCTACTTTCGAGCTGTCGCTTTGTGTATAGTACCATAACTGGTTATTATTGTTTTTAAAATAAACTGCTCATTAGAACACTTTAGATTTATAGAAAAATTATGGCAGCAGTGTAGTGAGTCCTATTTTGTATTAGAACAACACACCTGTTATACTCAATGAACTAATAGTGACACATTATTATTAATTCAAGTCCATATTTTATTCAGATTTTCTTATTTACTTACTGTCTTTCTTCTATTTCAAGATTCTGTCCAAGATGCCACAGCACATTTAACCAGCATGTCTTAGCTTAGCTACGGCCTGTCATGAAGGATGGGATAAAATATCGTCAATAGGTGAAGAAAAGTACAAGAAAAGTTTTGGGAAAAGTCCCGTACATGTGTCTTCAGAAAACCATTGCTGCATTGATAAGAGGTCTGATGGTGGTTCACACCTGAGGCAGCACACAGCCAGTGCAGCTCCCAGCATGGCTGGTGCCCTGTGGAGAGACCCTGAAACCAGGGCCACCAGCTCGCTGGTGTCTGCATCTGTGATGGTGGTGTCTGTGAATCTCTCCTCTCATGGGGCAGGGGTTGGGATGACAGGCCTCAGTGCTTGTGTCCCAGCCCTGGAGAAGCCTGGAGGGCAGTGAGTAAGGGCTGTGGAAACACATGCCTGCGCCCCCAGCATCGGGGCAGGAGACTTGCTCTGCAGATGGCAGTTTGTGGCCCTGGGAGAGCCACCTCACCGCTGAGATGCAGCCCCTTTTTGGGAAGAGGAGAAGGTTGGGCCTGTGTTCTTTGCGCTCTGTAATCGTTGCCAGATGGGACCCCTAGTATCGGGCACTTGCCTTGTTTCCTGCCTTATTGTACAGTTTCCCAAATGAGAGAAGGGTTGTGAGTGAACGTGATGACACCTTTTGCAGTTTTGTTTCCAGGTGCCTCCCCTGTGAGGGTTACATCTCCTTCGTTCCCCTTATTTTTGTGGTTTGCTGCCCTTTCATTAGTGAAAGCAAAATGAATGGCATTATTGATTTCTAAAAATGGCTCTTCACAAAACGTGTTTTGGGTTGTGCTTTATCCTTGCTCTCTGATAGCAAAATGATTGCCAGGCACTGATACCAAGGTAACCAGTGAAGATCTAACAATTCTTACTGTTTACATCAAAACAAAAGTAGTATATGGTCCCTTTAGCAAACATCGTGAATTTCATGTGTCATGTGTATTTCCCAAAATGCCTGCCACCCTGTCCTAGTGACCCCCGCTCCCCTTACAGCAATGGCTGTTTCCAGCTTTCACACTCTTCAAACCTCCTCCCCACAGCATTGGTGCATCTCCTGCTGCTAGAGATTACAGAGGCCCCCAGCTGAGAGCCCCATCCTTAACACCAGGCAATTGCACCACCCACTGCTTTGCCCGTTACCACAGAGGAGCTGTCTCTTTCCTGGAGAAGCATGTTCTCTCCACCTAGTTTTGGATCCCACCCTCATTTATTCAGGAGCCTCACAGTGTGGATGACATCTTTTTGTTCTAGAATATTTAGCCCATTGCTCCTGGTTGTCTTTCCCATCACACTCCCATCTGACCCGTAGTGGTGGTATGAAGGAATGATTCTCAGATCCACCATATACCTACATCTCTTTTTCTATCCCATTTTTCTTCCTTTCACAGAAAATTTCTAAGTACTTACACTAAATTCTCTCTAAATTTAGAAATTTCTAAATTTCTAATATGCTTAGGCTAAATTCTCTCTCTTTTCTCTTCTCAAATTTGCTTATCCAGTGAGCTACTTATGTTTTCCCTTTCAACATTTTAAGCTAGTTATTTTTAAATCCAGATGTCCTTGATTTTTGGCGGCCCTTTTTATTTTATAATCTTTCTGCTATGTTTTCTACTCTTTTTCTTCCTTCTCCTCCTCCTCCTATTTTTTTTTTTTGGTATTAAACATATTAATTTTGAAGTTCTCTTTAGATTGCTTTATCATTTCCATTTCCTTGGGAGTGAATTCTCTCGTTTGCTGACTTTCTCTTTTATGACATTTTCCCCTCAGTGCGGTTTTACAATTTAGTTTTCAGGATCATCTCTCTCAATGTCACCCTTCCATGCCTAGTTGTTTAGTGATTGTTTTTCCATTGCCCCCCAAGGCCCCCAGTTCAGAACCCACATTTCAAGTGCACTCGTCTCAGTCCATAGGTCTCTGATCTAGGTAGATCTCGTCCTTCACACCCAACGTGCAACAGTGACACTGAGTGAGGAAGACTGCAATAAACACGTCCGTTCAAAAAGGGGACAATGATGGATAAGAGCAGCCACGGGTTCACAGCGTTTCTGAAATCTTGCCAGGCTCAGGTGTTTGCCCTTTCAGTGAGGGCTCAGTCCTGCTCCTTGGGAATGAGTCTCCAAGGCTCATGGCTCTCCCATCCGGGCTCCTGGCTCTGCCTTTTCTATAAGAAGTGGACTGCGGTTGCAGCTGTGTAGCTTTCTAGGTTTGCTTCCTGCCCGGACATTTGGGGGACTCCAAAGGCCTCTTTTCATTTTGACAACCTCTGTCTTCTTCAGTTAAGTATATTAATTCCTTTAAAAACTACATGAATTTTTATATATCAATTTATAATTCATTCCATTACACAAAATCCATATTCACAAATCTTCTTAAGATAAATCCTTCTCTGCCTTAGAACTTCTGTGAGGCTACCACAGGGACAATGCCCTTGAAGGTCTTTAAAGCTAGACTGTTGTGTAGCTGAGAGGATCTATCAGACATGCCCTTGAAGGTCTTTAAAGCTAGACTGTTGTGTAGCTGAGAGGATCTATCAGACATGCCCTAAAATGCTTAGCGGGAATTTTGCTTAATGGAGAGTGTACGGGATACAGTACCCTGAACCTTTCTGATATCTTTTTGAGGGCTCTTACCACCATGCCCTGAATTCTGTGAAGCTCTAGTTTACTGGAAGTGACCTTAATTTGATCTTAGCTCTGAGGTCATCCCTTCATTCACAAGCATTTTTCTCATTGGAAAAAATATTCTTGACTTGTCATTTCATCCACACTCTACTCAAAAACTAAATAGATGGTCTTTAGTTTATCTCTCTTCTCCCACATTTTATTACAAGCAGCAAGAAGAAGGCAGGTAGTGCTATGAATATTCTGCCTAGCAGTGTCCTCAGTGAGATCATGGTTAGCTGTACTCCCATGTCCTGTGTCACTACAACACACAGTGTTGTCGAGTTTCTGTCTCTGTATAACAAGGGTTTCTTACCTCCAGCCTCCAATAGCATTTGTCTCACTTCCCTTCAAGCCCTTCCAACCAGCACCGCATTGAGGACATTCAATGAGGACATTCAGTGACTGGCTGCTGGGCTCAAAATCAATGTTGCAGGTTTTAGGTATGATTTTGCCAGCATTCCAATTCTAGGTACCACATTCTGTTCTAGTTCTCTATGGATATGTAACAATTCATTTCAACATTTAGTGACACAGACAAACAAGTATTTATTATGGCCGCAGATTCTGTAGGCCAGCAGTACTGCAGGGACTAGGCCGAGTGCTTCTCAGTGGGAGTTGCTTTGGAGGCTGCAGTCAGATGCAGGCTGGGCTGCAGTCATTTAAAACTCTGGAGGGCTGGATATTCAAGGGACTCATTCACAGCTGAGTTTGTGCTGTCTGCTGTCTGGGAGCTGAGGTTGTCTGTCCCACAGAGTGCTTGCACCGTGGGTGGCTCCATGTGGCTTGGGAGACTCACAACACCATGGCCAAGTTCTAAAAAAAAGTAACCTCAGTGGAAGCATTTGGGAGCAGGTGAACCTGGAGACCAAGGCAAGAGCTGCAGCCTTTTCTCGCCTAGCCTTGGAAGCTGTGCCATCTCACCTCTCCCACATATTTTTGGTTATAGTGAGACCTTAGCACTAGCTTCAAATCAAAGGGAGAATGGATCACAACTCTTGATATAATTTGTGGTCATCTTTAATTCATCATGCCTACTTATCTATATAGCTCAGCTCAGTGGTGCTTTTCTCAGGAAAGTTTTCTCTGACCTCCCCTAGCAGGTGAAATCTGCCATGATTTTCCCCATGCTATAAATTACTCCACTGAGTAACTGAGGTACACAGGTAGAATTTTACATTTATTTGTGTGACTGGGTGATAGTGTCAGTTTCCCCACCAGATTCTAATTTCTTGGAAGTTATACCCTTTACTTTCCCCACAGCAGTTGTGATCTCAGCTCCTAGAACCGTTTTCAGTAAATATTAAACATTTGATAAACACTTGCTGAAGAATTAATGTATATGTTTGAAAGTTCTTGAAAAAAGTTCTAAGATGTTGTTTGTGATGTTTCATCTTGCCCCCACCTTCTGTTCCACTATACTTGATACATGTCCCTCTACCAGTTTCTCTCTTCTCAGTTCACACATTCATTTCCATCACTGTCCATGTCATTGTCATCTTTATTCTTCTGGTGCCCAGAACTGTGCCTGAAACTTTCAGTAAACAATGAACAAATAATGGAAAAAGTGACTGTATTATATTATATCTCTTTATTTATTTATTTTTTTGACAGCATCTTGCTCTGTTGCCCAGGCTGGAGTGCAGTGGTGTGATCTCGGCTCACTGTAACCTCCGCCTCCCGAGTTCAAGTGATTTTCTTGCCTTGGCCTCCTGAGTAGCTGGGATTACAGGCATGTGCCACCATGCCTGGCTAATTTTTGTATTTTTAGTAGAGACGGGGTTTCACTATGCTGGTCAGGCTGGTCTCGAACTCCTGACTTCATGATCCCTTGCCTCAGCCTCCCAAAGTGTTGGGATTACAGGCGTGAGCCACCGCGCCTGGCAGATATTGTATCTTCTTACACGATTTAATTTGTAGAGCCTTCCCTAAAGAATAATGCTCTTTCTTTGCAGAATTTTTGGGCTGTGGTAGAGAAAGGAGCTTCTCTATTTGCCTTTGGGTAAGTGAAAATCTTAATCTGTCCTTCCCTTGCGTTGCAGTGTTGCTATCCATAGTGCTACGAAACAACAAAACAAAACAAACCCCCTAAGCCAGGGCGCCTTGGATGGTTCACTTGGCATGGCCATCTTGCATTCCATCTGCCCAGAAACATGCTGTTTTTTAAAAAAATCTCTATTCCTAATATTAAAAACCCCAGGCTATAGGATGGAATTTTCATCTGCTCTCCCCACACTGTTCTAGGAAACTGCCTTTTCGTGCAATAATAATATTAGGTACTACTAATGAGAGTTGCTCTGTTAGGATGACTAGAGAATGCCTTATCCCCTTCATCTGTTAGCGGGGCGGGAGTTGCTGTTAAAAATGCCGTATTTATTTATTATTCCTGATATTTAAAACCTGATATAATCTTTAGGATCTACTTAAGTCGCTGAATTTGGATCCCATGTGGAGGTCCTGTTAATAAAAAACGAATGTTTCCATTTCCTTACTCTCTATCTCATTCAGTCCAACACTCTGGCTACTCTTCTTATACCTTAATTTTATATACATAGTATTATTTATAAATGTGTAAGATATATTAATAGAATATATATTCTAGCAGCCCTAGTTATAATATATATACATATACACATACATATGTATAGGTATACATGCACATATGTATGTATATGTACATATACACATACATATGTATAGGTATACATGCACATATGTATGTATATGTACATATACACCATATATATGTATACGTGTATATTTTATGTGTATTTTATATACACATACACAAACAGGAGAATTCCTCTTGCTTTTCTCCACTCCTTACATTTATGCAAAGTCTCCTTTGCTAGATTATTGTAAGTTATAATTGAAACACATTTCATATTAAAGGAAAGGGCTAAATATATTTAACTTATGCATATAACGTTGTATAAACAAAATGTATGCCAATAAGCAAGAAGGACTGGATAATATTTGCTAACAATGGTAAAATATCTGACCCTTTGCAACGCAAATCCTCTTTATTTACTAATGGCAAGGTAAGGAAATGGTTCACACTGAGGCTAAGCAGAAGAGAGGGCGATTCAGGACAAAGCTGATTTCCCCTGGCAGTGAAGGGTGCGCTTTAGCATCAAGCTCTGCCTCCTTTTTTTGTATTTATACATTTAAAAGCATATGCCTTTCATTTCTATTATTAGGGTGTCAACAGCTATAAGTAGAGCCTTTTTCATGTTTTTTTGTGGTGCTTACAATTCATGGTAAAGTATTTGTTTCCTGAAGAAATGAATGCCAAAACCCCCGAGTTACACAGATCACATATGACATAGTTGTGATATGGGAACAGTTAATACCCAGCTTGTTTCAGTACATTCTCTCATGAGCCCAGCTTTCTGTTTTCATTGGAATGCATGCACTAACATGTGAACACAGCCACATCTTTCCCAGTCACCTTTCCAGGTATTCACGAGGCCCAGATGAGACCAAATTCTGTGTGCCCACAAACATATACCAAACAAGCCAAAATATCTGTGGACAATATGACATCTGGTCAAATTGGTTATAAAAATATTGTTTGTAAATTTTCCTTCTCTCCCCTCCCCTCTCCCCTCTTCCATCTCTCGTCTGTTTTTGAGATGGAGTCTTGCTCTGTCTCTCAGGCTTGAGTGTAATGGTGCAATCTCTGCTCACTGCAACCTCCGCCTGCCGGGTTCAAGAGATTCTCCTGCCTCAGCCTCCAGAGTAGCTGTGATTACAGGCACTCACCACGATGCCTGGCTAATTTTTGTGTTTTAGGAGAGATGGGGTTTCACCATGTTGGCCAGGCTGGTCTCGAACTCCTGACCTCAAGTGATCTGCCCACCGCGGCCTCCCAAAGTGTTGGGATTACAGGCGTGAGCCACCGCGCCTGGTCAAAAATACTGTTTGTAAATCTAAACGCCATGTATTTCTTTATGTTTATTTCCAACTCATGTGGCTTAAACATATACCTGGTAGTGTACATGTATTTTAAAAGATGCACTCACTAAAAAGAAAATAAAAATATGTGTAGAAAAATGAGACACGTTTATAATAGTAACTTTTTTCCTAGTGAAAATAATGCACATTAGTCAAATCTTGAATTTGGAAAAAATCCCACAAACGAATCAATTTATTAGATATTTCACAATATTAGATTAAAAATAAGTTAAAATACTGCACTGTGGAAAAGCAGCATTTGCCCAGGCGCTTCCTCTTTACAGACGAGTCAGTGTCTTTGCCGTTTGGAACCTTCTCTTCACTATGGGATGGCACTTGATCGGGGCGGCCCCGCAGCCTGTTCCGCGGTGCAGGCGTCTCCCTCTCCCTGGCGAGGCTGCCCCGAGCCCCTCTGCACCCTCCCTCCAGGTACCGCCCCTGGGAGGTCCGGTGGGGACCACGGCCCGCGACGGCCGCCGCGCAGCCACCTCCCGGCGCGTGCAGTGCGGGCCCGGAGCCAACAGGTGGCACAAACGCATTTGACTTGGGCATCGATCGCCGCGCCCGCCCGGGGCCGCACCTCCGCCGCCAGCGTCCCTCCAGCCCGGCCCCGATGCCGCGCGGGCGCAGTGCTCTTCTCTCCGCGGGCCGGGCCGGGCCGGGCCGGGCCGGTTCAGGGTCAGGGTCTCTGACCCGAGTCTGGGTCGAGCCAGGGCGGGCGGCGGGCGGCGGGCGGCGGGTGGCGGCGCCCAGGCAGTGCGCCCTCTGCTGGCCACTCGTGCACACGAGGGCTCCAGCCGGTGCTGCACTCCTGGCAGACAGGGGCCGGGCAGGGGCGGGGCTGGGCAGGGCAGGGGCGGGGCTGGGCTGGGCTGGACTGGGGCTTGAGCAGGGTTGGGCAGGGCAGGGCAGGGCACGGCAGGGCAGGGCTGGGCAGGGCAGGGCAGGGCTGGGCAGGGCAGGGCTGGGCAGGGCTGGGCAGGGGCTTGAGCAGGGTTGGGCAGGGCAGGGCTGGGCAGGGGCTGGACAGGGGTTTGGGCTGGGCAGGGCAGGTCTGGGCAGGGCCTGGACAGGGGTTTGGGCTGGGCAGGGCAGGGCTGGGCAGGGGCTGGACAGGGGTTTGGGCTGGGCAGGGCAGGGCTGGGCAGGGGCTTGGCAAGGCTAGGCTGAGCTGGACAGGGGTTTGGCAGGGGTTTGGGCAGGGCAGGGCCTGGGCAGAGCTGAGCAGGGCTGGGCAGGAGCCAAAGAGGGGCTGGACAGAGGTTTGGGCTGGGGGGATGGAGGGCGGCTGGTCCCCTGCTGGTCCCCAGGATGAATGAGAATCCGGACTAGAAAGGCTGCATTATTATTACCATTATTATTTGAGGAGCATCAAGTGCTTCATTTAAACACCTTCCCCAGTCCCTTCCCACAGTGCAGGGAGCTTAGGAACACACAGCTCGGTAGCTGACACCTGCCTCCCCACCCCCTTCCTTCTGGAAGGCTCCTGTGTGAGCCAGCGCCAGCGGGAGGGGCCAGAGCTGGGAAGGGAGGCCTGTCACTCGGAAGTTCCAACTCACTGGAGAGGAGCCTCGCCTCAACTTGTTTTTAATGTGTCAAATCGCAAAGTCACTTCCCAGCAATAAGGTGTGAAGGGGTTACAGCTTCCCAAGGGCCCTCCAGGAGGCTGTGGCACAGGCCTTTGTTTTCTGCCTGGCAGAGTGACGGGCCTGCTTCCACCCAGCATGCCCCAGCCCACAATTTGTCACTTAGGAAGCCTCTCTTGTGAGGTTTACATCTGCCTTGATCGCTCTTAGTGGTGCCCTGCCTTAGGGGCACCTTATAGCTTCCGAGGTCCCTCCCTGGCCCATCCCCACGAGCCTGGGTTTGTGAGAGGGGCTTTCCCTGCAGCCCTTTCCAAAGCCCCGCATATCTTGTACCCATTTCCCCAAGCCCACACCCAGAAAGGGGATATTGTGGGGCCCCACGGTGTTCTGACAAAACAGGACCTCAATTCGGACGTGGTTAACTTTCTGGCTGTTATAGTCAGAACAGATTTGTCTCTAGGAGACCTCGGCACCCTCCATTCTGCTCGTGGGCAGCAAGCCTTGCCGTAGCCCCATGGAGAGGCGCCGAGTAGATGCAGACGGACTTTACCGGGGCCTGTTCTGTACTGCGCACTAAGCTACACACAGTCCTTCATACATCACAATATGGCTCTATTGTTGTTTACGTTTTATAGATCAGGGAATTGAGGCTTAAGGTGACTAGCTTTCCTATAGCTGAGCGAAGCCATCGGGCTAGGTATGCTTACCCTAGAGCCTCGGTGTGTGGGCAGATTGTACTTGCCCCTTGGAGAAGGGGGGCTCGATGGGCTCTGCCGTAACAGAGGGGAGGGGTCAGCCCTTGTGGCCTCAAGTTAGGATACATGGAGCTCAGGTCTCTTAAATCCTGTTCTTTTGCCAGAAATAAACCCCCATTATCTCCAATGGACTCCCAGAGCTGCTCCTGTTTTATCTCCAACACCCATTTCCTTCTTGTCCAAGTCTGACGGAGGCTCAGCATCTGGGAGGGCACTCAGGACGGGGCAGGGGTCTTGGGGCAGGGGTCTCAAGGCAGGGGACGCAGACATAGTCATTTTAGTGTGAAAGAGCTATTCTGAGCATCTATTAAATAAACTGCCAGAAACTAAAAAAGGATTCCAGATTTCATCTGCACTAACATTGTAAGTGCTTTATATATTTTAACCCAAAATGACTGAATTTGGAAAGAATGAATTAAATAGGATTGAAAGAGGGCAAAAGATAAAGGATTTCAAATTTCATCTTTGCATCTAAATTTCAGGCTATTGAAGGACAAGGTCTAAACCGTCATAGTAGCTAAGTGAATATCTGTTGAACAATGAATGCGCCTGATTTTGTCTGGCAGAGTGAATTTATGAGGTTGACATTTTAAGAAGTCACAATTTTAGCTCATTTCAAACAGTGGAGCATAGCTAAAGCCTTGTTCCTTCTGGTAGCAGTCCCTCCAGATTGAAGTCTGACTTTGAGGTAGTATTGACCTTTTATAAGTCCCTGTGAAATGCAAGGTCTGGTGCTTTGGGAAAGCACACAGTCAAATATTTTTTTCTCTTTAATTGATACCACTTAAAAATTCATGCAAGGGCTGGAACATTAATTACCAATTATTTTCATAGAAATTTTGAAGAAAAATGTGAGAACCAAATAGAAGGGATATAAACAGTCAAAGCAAGAAAGGAAATTTGCAACACCCGGTACACTTTAGAAACATGTGGAGCCTCAGGGTGAGCCAAGATGCACAAATTAATAAAATAAAAAAATGAAAATACCAGTTTTCACCCACCAAATCGGCATGTCCACTTTTGTGGTGGCGCTTAGTGTTGGTGACAGTGCAGCGGCACAGCCCGTCCGTGGGTGGCTGGTGGAGGTGTCATTCAGCTCTGCGACAGTGGAAAGCAATTTGGCTATGCTTATCATGAGCACTCTCTTCCGTTGCTTTGACCCAATAATTCCCCGTCTAGAAAAAGAAAAGTATCACAAGGAAACCAGAAAGTCACATTTATGTAACTGTCATCACACTATAATTTATAACAAGGGACAAGCTGGGAACAACCCACTTTTGTAAGAGGAGAGATGCTAAACTAAATATAGTGACCCAGGTTATAGGTCGGCAGCGTTTTAGAGATGCAGACAGAGCCGAGTGCTGCGGTGCTAAAGAGAAAGGCGAGATGAAAAGCTACAAAAACAGAACACTTGTGAATTTACAAAAATCATATATATAATATATAAATATATTATATACAAAATATTTTATGTGTATTGAACATATATTTAAATAGACATTATATGTGTCTATCCTGGAAGGAAAATCAGATGAGATGGTAGTAGCAATCCCTTGGTGAGGAGGTTTAATGGGTAATTTTAAAAGATGTATTATTTTATATGTTCCAAATTTCTAAAGATATCTTCTTCTTTCATAATTTCAGAAAATAATCAAGGTCTTTCCCCAAGAAGCAATTTGCCCACCTACTGTACTTGTGTCCTGACAATATTATCACGAGACTGTTTTAAGGCTGCAGTTCATTAAGCATTCTAGACAACGCACGCCCTCGTCCTCTCCCAGACAGGCAGCTCCCAGGATCACTCTGCACCCAGAGGGCTCCCGAGCTGTGGCGGCCTTTCCCAGGACGCGCTCAGGGCCAGGATGTAAAGGTCCCTGCCAGCCGATGGTGCCAACTGTGCCTCTTTAAGTGCAGGAGCCCCAGAAAATCAGCCGAATCAATCACAGAGCTACAGCCTGAGGTTAACACTTTGGCACGGCCAGATTTCAAAAGGGGATCATGAAAATCATGGCTGGGGGACTGGCCACAGCTGGGTTGCTTGTGCTGAAACGTTGGCCAAGAGGTCACCTTGAGAGGTAGGAAGACAGGCAAATGTTCTCAGCTGACTCAACGGAGCAGCTCAATTTCAAAGTATGTCAGAGTTCACAGATCTGCTTGTTGGGTGTTCTGCTGCCTATGTGTGTAAATATAGGCAGTGCAGTGAGACTTCTAAGCCCTGAAACAGAAAATAGGCAGCCACGGAAATACAATTCCACAGACAAGGACCTTTGTGAGATCACTGTTGCAGTTTAAGTCCTTGTTGGATGCTCAGGATGGCAGGCATGGAGGGTTGTTTCCACTGTAACTGCGCAGATGTCTCAACTCCCTCGACATTTCCCGAGCTTCTTCACCTGAGAGCTGGGGATCACACTGTCCCTAGAGCTGGCTGTGAGCACTGAATGAGGAAAGGTGCGCATGGGAGGAGCCCGGCGCCTGGCCTGAGTCCCGCTGATGCAGTATCCTTCCCTACCCGTCTATGCACCCCCACTTGGTAGCATAATATCTTACAGATAGAGCAGGAGCTCCATCCGTGTTTGTTGATGGTCCTGAGGGAGAGGGACTTTCTCCATCTCACTCACTCTTGAATTTGTCATGTCCACCGGGTCTGGAAGGATCCCAGGCACAGGTGGGTTCTCCACTCTGTCTGTTGCCAGCTCCGTGGACAGGTGAGGGCATGGGTACAGCATTCAGTCTTCTCCTGTCCACAATGGCTGGGTTTTCCTCTGTGATCATATACAAATTTGAATTTTTTTTTTTTTTGATGGAAACTTGCTGTGTCGCCCAGGCTGGAATGCAGTGGTGAGATCTCAGCTCTCTGCAACCTCCACCTTCCAGGTTCAAGGGATTCTTCTGCCTCAGCCTCACAAGTAGCTGGGATTACAGGTGTGCAACACCATGCCCGGCTAATTTTTGTATTTTTAGTAGAGACGGGGTTTTACCATGTTGCTCAGGGTGGTCTTGAACTCCTGACCTCAAGTGATCTTCCCGCCTCAGCCTCCCAAAGTGCTGGGATTACAGGTGTCAGCCACCACACCCAGCCTAAAAATTTGAAATATGGGAAAGCTAGAATAGGAAAACCAAGCATGGAGGTTGAAAAAGAAATTGAGACAAAGTTAAAGAAAGATTGAAACCCGTAGGTTAACATTTAACCATGCTAATAGATTGTGTCGAATAGATTGTGACTCCTAAGACCTCCCTGGGTCAGTTCTGGGCCCCTCTGTGAGTCGATCTGCTGCTTGTACTGGAGGGACAAGCTCCGGGGATGCTCTGCAATTCCACTGCTTGGGTTCAACCCTGCCTCAGCTACCTACAACATGTACAATATTTAAGGACTCTGAGCCTCAACTGGGAAATGTGATGTTAATGTAGGATCCATCTTTTTTTGTAATACAGCCAAGAAGCAAAATTATAAAACCACTAATAAATACCTGAAATGTTTCCTTTCCATTTTAAACAAATACATGGCACTAACCAGCCAATGTTTTGATGTGGAGGCCAGGTCTTTTCTTTGAGCATAAGTTATTGACTGGAGTTGAGCAGATATATTTTTCTTTTCTTTTTTTTTCTTTGTAAACAATATGCATAGTATACTGACTTCAATTTACAGGTTGGGTTTCTTTCAAATAGGTCAAGAACATACAATGCTTACAACACAATCTGAGTGAAGACTCCTTCTACATTTCTGAGAGATTTTCCCAATCTTTTATGGTGATTTTATCCAATCTTAATTTCACAGTAACTGTGGTGAGTCACTTTTCTTACTAGCAAATGTTTCCCAAGCACTTGACTTGGTTTCCATGAAAAATAACCCTGCCTTCACATTTGTCAGATTGTATAACATTTAATTAATGTGCATATTTACGATAGAAATATGCCCGGCATAAGCACATTTTTGAAAAACTAAATATGACCTTCAGAAAGCACATGAGTGAGAGGGGACTGGTGATGGATGTGGGTGCACGGCTTGGATGGGAGGAAATGAGCTAAGAGGACACGCCCCTCAAGAGGATATGTAAAAATCCTTATCTGCAGCACCTCGAGAGTGGCCTTATTGAGGTCACTAAGGTGGGCCCCAGTCCATTGTAACTGGAGGCCTCACAAAAGGGGGAAATGTGGACATAGAGACAGACATGCACACAGAGAAGGTGATGTGAAGAGACACAGGGGGAAGGTGGCTGTGTAACAAAGGGATTGGAGCAATGCGTCTGCAAGGTAAGGAATCCCCAAAATTGCTGGCAAACCACTAGACACTAACAGAGGGATGTGCAACAGATTCTCCTTTGCAGCCTCAGGAGGGACAAACCCTGCTGACACCTTCAGCATGGACGTTGGCATTCGAGCACTGAGACAGTAAATGTCTGTTAACTAACACCCGCCTCCCGCCACCTCCCAGCTCCTCATTTCCACAGATTTCTCTTTAGCCCTCAAATCTCGGGTCTTGGACTTCTCTTCTTTGTCTGTCCTCTCTGTCTGTCAGATCTCATTCAGGTTTGTGGCTTAAATAACATCTATAAGCCAATGACCCAGACATTTATGTCTCTAGCTCAGACCTCTCTCCCCAAATCTAGACCTATATGGTCAATTGCCTCTTGCTACCTTGCTTGATGTTCTAATAGGAATTTTCTCCCCCAAACCCATCCTTCCAGAAAATTAAGGGAGGTATCTGGGGGAGAATGGGAGCCAGAACTCACCTGTGTGGAGGTTGGTCCTTCAGTGGAACCCCGTGGATGCTGTCACTGGGGGTTTCCTGTGGTAATGCTGCTTTACAGCCTGCTCATTCCCATGGGAAGCCACTGTCTGAGAAGCACTGCCCACGTGTACAGTAATCCACAAAATAGAAAAACCTGGCTCTGAAGGGAACAGACAGTTTGGGGAACAAAAGAAAACATTGGAGCAACTCTAATATTCTCAGAGAAGATTCAAGAAGATATTGTATCTTTTAAATAAGAGCATCTTTTAGATAATCAAGAAACAGGGGGTTTATCTCAAAACACGGTGATTATGGGCTTCAGACTTCTGAAAGAAAGTGACTTCTTGTCCAGAATTCTACACGCTGGAGGCAGATGCCCATGGTGCGCTCTGCAAGGCCTGTCCTGAGAGGGTGACTGCATCCTACTATGACCCTTGCAGATCATTGCGGAAGGGCTTTCTCTGGCCAAAGGAGCCAACCTGTGCAGTTGAGACAATTCAGGCAGTCAACACTCCTGGGAGCAGCCCTCACACAGGGAATGGGGGTTTTGCTGATTACTCTGGTTTCCTCCCAGCTTGAATGAGATGACTTGGAGAACATGCCTACCACACAGTCTGCCAGAGGTCCTGCTGCTCATAGTGGTAACCTTCACTTTGAGGCACATCATATTGGTTTGCTTTCTTTTCCTCACTTTTGCACTCACCTACAAGAGATTCTTCAGAGTACCTCCCATGAAAACTGCTGGCACTTACTTCCTCGTCCTGGGGTATTTGTTGGGAGAGCCTAGCCTTAGATACAAGTCAAACTATTATTAACTATGCAAATAGCATCAATAAACTGTGAATGTGCAAAGATTCATTCCCCAACCCTTTCTAAAGATATTACATGAGGATGTACTGCAACAAAATAATGGAGAAAATCAAGAAGACATGGATCTGAGAAACAGGGGATACAACTAAGGACATTGAGAAATTGAAGTCCTGGGATAATAGGGGTACAGAGCAATAAGTCCAGGAGAATAGAGTTCTCCAAAAGGGAAGTCCCTGGGAAGAAAAAAATAATAATGGTGGGTGATTTCATTGACTTGATAGTGCTTTTAAAATATCAAATCTTAAGAACATGGTAAAAAGAACATGGTAGAAACGATTAATGCAGAAAAACAAGGCAATTAGAAACTCCAGAAAAATCAAAAAGCTCTAAAAGGAAGGAAATACAATTATAGCATATGATTCCACTTTGCAGCAAATAATATACTAAGACCATAATATAAATATAGTTCATTGATGTTCTAAGCTTTAGAACAAATATAGACAGAATTCAGAGAATTCTTAGTTATGATTATGGGATAGAATGCAAATGCAATTAAACTTGACAATGTAAAGTAAAATATAGAGAGAATCTGGAAGAAGAATTGGAACAGGTGGAAGGGAGAGATGATGAATTAATGGAAATACAGAGGATGTAACAATTTCATCCTGTGAAGCAGGAAACCATCCACACTATAGTTAACAAAACAAGAAGTAGAATTCCAATTATATGATAAAAGTAATCAACATGGGAACCAAAAATAGTACAGTAGGTATATTGGTCAAATGTGGAGAGGGGGAAGTAATATAAATGAACTACAATCTCCCACTGTAGACAGCCAATAGGTAATAGCAAAAATTGATAAATCAATAAATAGAGCTATAACATATTATTAAGAGATATGGAGGTAAAAATAACCAGAAGAACTAATAACGGAAATAATTAAAATGTGGAATGTGTGGTTGGGGTGCAGACTGAGAGCTCTGTTGCTTTTTTACTATTTGATTTAAAAGTCAACTTTCAAATGTGTTGTTTTTGTAACAACTTAAGAATGCAATTTAAAATGCTTTGTAATTTAGTAACCTACAAAGTATCTTTTCCTGTTTTCCTGTGCTGTTCATTTTACAGCTAAATGTGCATGGTTTTAATTGCCTGTCAATCGAGTTCACTCCTGCCACCGACCCTCTCTTGTGATGGATAATTGAGAACTGACTCTGTTAAGGAACAAAGAGCTTAAAATAGCTGCTGTACTAATGCATGGCACATCATCATGTCTAGATAATGAACTCCTAATACCAAATGTTTTCATGATGGCATATCCTGTGACACCTGCTTTTCAATGACAACAAGGTATCTAAAAGAGAGGAGGTGGCTGATGGTGTGGCTGATGGCATGCCCCACCTTCTGGATGTCCCTGCTAGCCCCTGTGCTGCAGCCCACCTGAAGTGTGGACCCAGCCTCTTCAAGCAGCAGCTTTGCCTAATTAAACCTGACTGGAATTACCCTCATTATAACACAACTCGTGATAACATCCCAGCGACCTGGTTCCCCAGAATCCTGAGGTGACAAGCAAGTTCAGTTCTATTTTTGGCTTCTAACAAATGAAGCGTTTCTCCCAAACTGCAGAAATAGACAAATAAAAGACACTAGCACGAATCGATCCAGAAACAGAGGCTGGGAATGGTCATTGAGAAAAGTCACATGCTTTTAATATTGCAGTATGAAACTCAACAACACGATAACACCCAGCTGGTTCTGCAATTTGAGTTAGTGCAGTCTCTGAGGTAATTAATTGGGTGGAAATAACCATCTTTTAAGATCACCAGTGAGAAGTGTTTGTGAAGTCACAGAATTAGCTCTGGAAGTAACTCCAGGGTTTATTTAGCCCCACTTCCTCATTTCTGAATTGAGGCTTTTGAGGCCCACAGAGATGGAATCGGCCCCTCTTCCACACCATCCCCAGGACTGCGGGTCGAGTGGTTTGCGCTGTGTCACTGCTGCTGCTCCAAACTTCATTGCTTGTTTAAAAATTGTATCATTAGAGAGTCAGACTAGGCATAGGAAAACAGTTTATGTATTTAAACGATTCTCTTTCAAGTCGTTTAGTGACTGTTTAAAATGCTATGGACAAAGGATTTTTCATCCTGTGACATGATGTTTTGGAGAAAAAGAGTGAACAGCAAATTGGAACCATGAGAATGCCAGACAACACAATTTTTGGAGAAGTTAATGCAGCCGAGTCAGGACACAGAAGGCCTGGATGTCAGATCCACCCCTGACCAATACTGACCTTGGGCAGGTGTCGATGTCTGTGAGCCTTGCCTCATGGCCTTGTTGTGAGGATGAAATCAGATGATGCTGGAAGGTGTTCCAGTGGAGTCCGGAACTTAATGGGAGGCCCCAAAGCAGCTGCTGAATATTGGAGAATTCCATGTGTGTTTACCCAGAGAGGCCAAAGCACTCAGCGTCCGGCTGCCTGTAGGGGAGTGGCGTTCACACAGACCATGGCGGCCTAGGGAAGCTGAGCGTATGGACGGGCAGGCTTTGGAGGATGTGCAGACCCAGATGCTAGGTTCTCTCCAGCCAGGCGCTCTCCTGAAGACACACCTAGGATGAGGTCATTAAGCAGGTGAGACGCCAGTGTCAGAGATGGGCGCGTGAAGACTCACACCTGGCACCAGGCAGCATACCTGGAGCGAATGACTGGGCAGTTGCTGCAGGTGGGGCCAATTTCTATTCCATTCCTGCACGAGCAGATGCCCAGTGGCCCCTTAGAATAGACTAGAAGGATGTGAGCAAGGGAAGGGCAGACCCGCTACTTTGCCCACTACCTCAGACCACGGGGCTCTGTGCGAAACTGGGTTTCCCAGCTCTGCCTTCCTCCAGAGCACAATGAAGGCACTTTTGGAGGAATGACTTAAAGATGCATCAGCGTCCAGTCATGGGCCAGCCTCCCATGCGTGCAGAGTAACTATAAACAAACCGGGAAATAAAAGAACGCTCTTCCTGGTGCTGTCTGTGGGGTGCAGGGCCATTTCCATGACTCTCCATCCCTGCATATTCCGGAAAAGCCTCTCCCACTACCATTTTGCTGTCTAAAACAATAGTTTAAAAAAAAAAAAACGCGTGGAAGAAATATACACTGATTTTAGAAAATTCAGAAAACACAAGAGTTCTAGAAACCCACATGTTTCAAAGAGATAATTAACTCCAGCAACCTTTCATTGTCTCAGTAAGGTTTGATCATCAAGGCAATGGCGGCTTCGTGAAATTATTCTGGAAGACTTCCTTGTGCCCAGTGCCGGCCAGCATGGATCTTCCGTGTTCCTTCAGAGCTGGAGGTATTCCACAGGGAAGAAACCCACAACAATCTCTTTCTTTTTGAAGCACAGAGAACATTGATGTATTCACGTTTGCTCTGAATTTCGCCTTTGCCACATTTTGCCCATTTTCATGTGCTGGGTTCTCACTTCACTTTTAAAATTAGTCTTTATTTGAGGTTTTTATTTTTTCTTTGAATAGCTATTAAAGATTTTGTGCTTCAAATTGCATAATTGGTTTTTATTTTAAGCATCTGTTATTTGTTTCAAATTTTCTTTTATTGTCTCTAAACTGTGGTACGAACACATCATTCTGTAAATTCATTAAGAGTTTCTTTGAAAACTGGCATGTGATTATTTTCCATCAATGTTTGATTGTTATTCTAAGAAACAATCTTAGAATTGTTTCAATGACGTCTCTGCCATTAGGAAGCAGTTTGCTATGTAGCTTTTAAGTTACAGTTTACTTATTATGTTTCACAAATCCTAGTGTTTTTCTCTACCTAATGTGCCAAAGGCTGAGAAAAGCATTCATCTCTGATAACTCTTGATGGAACTTTAAATTTCTCCTTGTAGCCTAACAATTTCTTAGTGTTATAGCTAGGGTTCTTCATTGTGTATTACACATTTTTTCATTTTAAAAGACCCTGTTTAGTGGAACAAATGCTTTTTTGTCCTGCATTTGACTTTGTGGTTAATATTGATACCTAGGTGTGGTGATCAGACAAATGCCCAGGTCTCCATACTCTCCCATTGTGGAATCATTCCTTCTCTACCCTGGTCAGTGTCTCATTCCAGTGGCTGCCAGGAGGGTTGGTAGAGCCTCTTCCCTGTCCTGTTGGCTTGGGCTTGGCCATGTGACGTTCTCTGGGTGCTGGAAGCTGGAGCTGTGAGTGTGCTCATCTTGGCCTCCTGGGCTCAGTCCTTCCCCACGAGAAGGACACACTCTTGCAGCCCTTGCTTCCCAAGCCTAGATTCTAGGGTAAGAGTGTCATGGGGCAGATATGATCTTGACCCCCAGCCTGGAGCAGAGCCCTCAGCTGGTCCTTAGACCTTGGGCAAGAGACACATGCTTATTACTTTAACTTATATTAAACTGCTAGAATTTTAAGGTTCTTTAAGCAGCAATATCTTAGCAAAAACCTGATTAAGATACCATGTTTCCTTATTACTTCATAGCCCTTTGCAACAGATTGTCTAAATATTTGGGTAGGCTTTTCTTGTTAGAGAAATCAATGCTCAGACAGTCAAAGCATATTTAAAAGAACCCCAGATATAGTGAATTTTTAGATACACTGTTTCAGATGTTAAGGAAATTTCATTAGTTAGATTGTAAATGAAACTGGTGTTTAAGAAAATTGGTTAGTTTAACTTGAGTTACACTCATAAATGGAAAACTGAAGGGTGATTCCCCTAACTTTACAAGATTTATAACTAGAGTAACAATAATTGCAAATTAGACTTTAATCCATAAGGAAATGTAGGATTTTAAATTGGTAATGTGTGTATGTGCATGTGTGCATATATGTATATATATATATATATTTACACACACATATATATTCATATGTTAAATATTACTTTAAACCAAGTAGCTGTAAATAGTCTATCCTGTGCACAAAAGCCACACTTGGGTATTAACAAGTCGATGTGCTACCATTGGAAAGCACACAGTAGGCATGCAGGAGTTGAAGTGATGAACACTCCAATCTTTGCATTCTTTAAAATGCTCTTACACCTTTCAGGTGGAACGCTCAGGTGTGGCTCACAAGACCTGCCTCTGGGCAGGGCTCTTAACCATATATGTTGTGGTTTCTGTATTGTTGGACATTTATGTACAAATACACACTCAAGCATCAATACCACTACTTCTGGTCAGGGTAGATAAGGGATTGGGTGGGGGCTTTTACCCTTCACTTCATACACACATGTAGTTTATTTTAACTTCTAAACATTTTTCATGCATTCCTATTGATGACAGTGGCAGCCCATCTGGAGTGGACACTGAGAAGATGCTGGCTGCAGTAGGGGAGGTACAGCTGGGGCTGTACACTTCATGGAGCCAGGAACAGGTGCGAGTCTCGCCCCCTTCAGAGTTGGTGGGTGGGGAACCTCCTGCTCCAGGGCGCAGCTGCAGCTGTCCAGCCATGGCTGTGGACCTGGGCATCCCTGTGCTCTCAGGGGCCTGAGAAGCCCCCCTGCCCCCACAGGTTCGGAAGTGCCTGCTCCCACTGCCTGGGCTGTCCTCACTCCTGGCACCTGCTCTTATTTTGGAGCAAAGTTGTGGCTAAGTCCAGGTGCTGTCATGGGCCAACTGGGTGTGTGCAGGCTTGGGGTGGTGCTGATATGCCAGCTTCCTGCCACCTCAGTCCCCTCCAGACTTTGGGCACCAACGAGTGTGGGAGGGAGGCCGAGGTGGGGTTGAGGGTGGCTTGGCATGGGCCTGCAGGTGCCCCTAGGCATGAACAGCCTGGGCACCATGAACAGTGGCAGGAGGCAGACAGGCTCCTGGGTGGAACAGGGCGTGTCCCCAGTGAAACCCTACCTTCAAGCCAGGGATGACCTGAAGCCTGGGGGCTGGGCTGCCAGTTCCCTAGACCAGAATGAGAACTTATGATGCTTTTTCCAGGCCCACCCTTGGCCACCCATGGACCAATCAGCATGCATTTCCTCCCCTCTGAAGCCAATAAAAACCCCAGACTCAGCCAGACTTGGGCAGATGATGGGATGACCTGCTTGTGGAGAGGAACTGTCCACTGTGGGTTTCCTCACCACTGAGAGCTGTACACTCGTGGGGACAACCTGCCTGTGGAGAGGAGCTACTCACTCCGGGTCTTCTCTCTGCTGAGGGCTGTACTGATGATGGGACGTCCTGTCTGGGGATAGGAGCTACCCACTCCAGGCCTTCTCCCTGCTGAGGGCTGTACTGATGATGGGACGACCTGTCTGGGGATAGGAGCTACCCACTCCAGGTCTTCTCCCTGCTGAGGGCTGTAGTGATGATGGGGCATCCTGCCTGTGGATAGGAGCTACCCACTCTGGGTCTTCTCCCTGCTGAGGGCTGTACAGATGATGGGGCATCCTGCCTGTCGATAGGAGCTACCCACTCTGGGTCTTCTCTCTGCTGAGGGCTTCACAGACAATGGGATGACCTGCATATGAATAGGAGCTACACACTCCACATCTTCTTTCAGCTGAGGGCTGTGCAGATGACAGGATGACCTGCCTGCAGAGAGGAGCTACCCACTCCAAGTCTTCTTTCTGCTGAGGGCTGTGCAGATGATGGACCAATCTGCCTACAGAGAAGAGCTACCCACTCTGGGCCTCCTGAGAGCTGTACTGTTGCTCAATAAAGCACCTCTTTACCTTGCTCACCCTCCAGTTGTCTGCATACCTCATTCTTCCTGGACACGGGACAAGAACTCAGGACCTGCTGAATGGGGGAACTGAAAGAGCTGTAACACAAACAGGACCGAAACACATCTCCCTGCTCACCATGTTGTGGGTGATGAGAAGGAGACAAGAGAGAAGGAGAGAAGAGCTGTAGCCCTTCGGGGATCCCAGACTTAGGAGCTCCCTGATCCAGGTCTGTGACACCCTCTTTGGGGCTCTGTGGTTCCTGGCATCTCCAAGTTCCTCGGTGCCACCATGTTCCCCAGTGCCCACAGTGGAAGCCACTCATGGTACACCTGGTCCAGCCACAGCAGGGAGCTGACACCTGTGCTGGCACCTGGAGCTGCCCACCCTGCCACAGCTGGTATGCCTGAGAGTGCACAGTGGCCAGGCCCCATGCTTGCTCACTTACGCACCCCTTGCTGCTCCACGCCTGGCTCACCCTTGCGAGGCATGGGATCCAGGCTGGAAGCATGAGTTGAGCACAGCCTGCCAGGCTGAGTGAATGGAATAAGCCCAGTGGGCCTGAGCAAAACTTGGGCAAAGGTGCCGCTGACCACAGAGGCTTCTGGCTGGAAAAGCAACACCCTAAGGATCCTGTGACACTTTTTTTTTTCTTAATAATCCTACTTTTCACAAATCAAAATAATTTAACTTTCTCCATACCAATCACTTTAGTCACTCCCACTCTTGCCAAGTTCCCAGCTCTCTGCTTTGCATTTGAAGTCTGTCTTACAAAAGAAAAGAGGGGCTGGGCATGGTGGCTCCCACCTGTAATCTCAGCAGTTTGGGAGGCCAATGCGGGTGGATCACTTGAGCCTAGGACTTCAAGACCAGCCTGGGCAACACAGTGAAACCCCATCACTGCAGAAAAACAAAACAAAACAAAAATTACCTGGGGTTGGTGGCACACTCCTATAGTCCTAGCTACTCTGGAGACTGAGGTGAAAGGATCCCCTGAGCCCGGAGGTTGAGGCTGCAGTGAGCCATGATCATACCACTGCACTCCAGCCTGGGCGACAGAGTGAGACCCTGTCTCTAACATAAAGCAGGGGCAAGGAAAAGATGCTCTGTTTATGTGAGCAGACTGTGCCATTTATCATTCTGAATGTAACATTTTTAAAGGCGAGAGATTAAGAATCTCTTTGTGGGAGCACACTAGGTCTCACAGGAGAGAATGGGTGGGTAGACAGAGGGATGCTGAGCAGAAAGGTGGGTCTGGACTCATGGAGCCCCAGTTCTTTGGCTCCAGGGCTCCACAGCTGCTACCTGGGAGACTGGGATCCAGGGCCTTGGGGAAAGGGCCTACACCTGGCTGGGCCTGGGAGGGCAGGGAGGAGGCTCCATGGCTGGGCTGGCTGGGCTCCTGGCTTCCTGAGCAGTTCATTCCAGTGCACAGGGGAGTGGAGTTTGCTAAGCTCCCAGGAGCCTGCAGCTTCCACACCTGGACTCTGGAGAAGGTGTCCCAGCCATGGCACTGACCTCTCTCTGCTCCAGCTGCAAATGGCAGGAGTGTGGGCCTGCAGTCCCAGGCATCCTAGGCCAGGTCGGGGCTGACGCCCTTTGCAAATTGAAGTAAAGACTGTTCAACATGGGAAGAGCTTCTCATGTTTTTCCAATGTGAAAATTATTAGCAGTTAGCTACCAGGTCCCAGCTGGGAAATCCTATCCTCCCACCGGGCTTTGAGTTAGATGAGTGGCCGATTCTAGGATGCAATGTATTTAATTTTCACCAGCAAAATTTGGAATTTTGGGCAGGCAAATTATTGGAGATAAACCATTTGAAGAAAGCAACTTCTCTTCTTTCCTCATTTCTCTGACACATTGTATTTGACATTTTCTTGTCTAATTTTGTGATTGAGGATGACTGTTCAGAGTTATTGAGGCATCATGCATTCAGGCCTCAGCATCAGGATCACCACACAGAACATATTTGAGTACAACTGAAAATCACTGGAAGGAAGGCTCACAATGTATCCCAAAGGGTTATTTTTAGGTTAAACTCATGGTCTTACTTACTGTGTGGCTATAAAAGCAAGAGCAATAATCTTCCAAAATATATGTGTTTAAGGCACACTACAAGTGTCATTTTCACTTGAAAATAATTTTAGAAGTCTATTACTTTTAATTCGTAACACTGAACTCAATTACTTTCATTCCATCTATTTTTCAGTATTTGTCTGGTGACATTACAAATGTCAATTTGTAAATCTGAAAACAAGTCAATTTGCTACATTGTGTTAAAATCAAACTCTACAGAGAAATGTGTGCAGCAAGGAAGGATATTCACATACAAATACACATTCACATTACAAATACAATCTCATTCTTGTCACTGAATTTGGTTGCATTTCTTCCCCAAATGCTGTCTTTTATTATTTCATTATAGTTTTGATCCTTCATTTTACAACTAATGTAAGTTCTGGGAAGCACATGTAGAGTGTCTACTTTCAGAGGAAGGTCTCTGTCTTTCCCAAGGACGGGAATACACCCACTATGCAGAGAATCCCACTGAAGCTCCCTGGCATCCCACAATCGGCTTTGGTTTCTGTATTAGTCTGTTTTCATGCTGGTGATAAAGACATACCTGAGACTGGGAAATTTACAAAAGAAGGAGGTTTAATTGGACTTACAGTTCCACATGGCTGGGGAGGCCTCACAATCATGGTGGAAGGCAAGAAGGAACAAGTCACATCTTACACGGATGGCAGCAGGCAAAGAGAGAGAGGGCTTGTGCAGGGCAACTCTGCCTTATAAAACCATCAGATCTCATGAGATATATTCACTACCATGAGAACAGCACGGGAAAGACCTGCCCCATGATTTAATTACCTCCCATTGGGTCCCCCTGACAACACACAGGAATTCAAGATGAGATTTGGGTGGGGACACAGCCAAACAACATCCATTTCACAACCTTGTTTCTGCTTCTTTGAATAATTTTCCCAAATGCTTATCAATAATTCCCTTTGATTCTGGAGAGAGCTAAGAGGAAAAACTCCTGTAGACATGGAATGAATCACTAGTTCTCAGCAAAATTCAGTGACAAATATGGGATTGTAATAACGTAATCAAATTCAGACATTGATACCAAAATAATAATCACTAACAGATTTGTTTTCTAAAAAACCAATAATATAGAAGTTAGAACATATTAAAAGAGATCTGTCATAATCAAGCATGGGACGTAGAAGAAGGAAGAATAATTATCATGTTGTGACTTTTTAGGGGGAGTAGGATTTTCTAAATAAGGGCTTTCTTTTTAATAAAACTGTCATTATGCAAAAATATTGACAAATCCTGGCCTTCAGTTTCAAGTACATAATACAAGGAAATTGTATGCCTGTTTGTAAAATTTTTGTATAAATCTCTTATTGGGGATAAGCATTAATTAATATAGGAAAATACAGTATTTTGTTCAAATGATTAAATGATTAGTATAAATAATAAATCTAAACAAAGCCCTTGTTAATTTGCTAAATATCCTTCCTTGCTGCACACATTTCTCTGTAGAGTTTGATTGTAACACAATGTAGCAAATTGACTTGTTTTCAAGAGAGATGGGAAGTAGAAATTGGAGGAGGTGGAACCTGGAAGTCTATATTTCTGGAGACTTCCATCAGCAAAGGCCTCAGTCAGCACCTCATATTCCTGGGCACCACGGTTCTCAGTTTCCATTCTAAGCAGGGTGGACATTCAACTCCCATGAAAGGGAACAGAATTCTGTCTATTATCCCTTAATGATTCCATTAAACAACTCAAAAAGGAAGGGCACAAGAGGCAAATAGCTTTTGTCAAATATTCTAACCCACAGTATGTGGTAAGCGCTAAACTGGGAAAACTCTCTTGGAAAAACTTATCCAATGGTTGTCAAAATCACTTGTGAATTTCACAGTCCTATATGAAGTTCAAGAGATTCAATAGTAACGTGATCTTAAATGATCTGTTTTTCTAGCACATATGCTCCCCTTCTGAAGTTAAAATGAAAACGACAGCACTGGCTTGGATGAGTGAAACTGTGAAGGGCATGAGTAGGATTGCGAGGAATAGGTTTAGTCACTCAAATGCGTCTCAGTGAATTCTTTTTTTGAAAATTATTTTATTATTTTTGTTTCTAAGTTCCGGGGACATGTGCAGGATGTGCAGGTTTGTTGCATGGGTAAATGGGTGCTATGATAGTTGCTGCATCTGTCAACCCATCGTCACCTAAGTATTGAGCCCAGTATGCATTAGCTCTTTTCCCTAGTGCTCTCTCCCTCCCCCGCCCTCCCCTGACAGGCTGCAGTAAGTGTTTTTCCCCTCCCTGTGTCTATGTGTTCTCACTGTTCAGCTCCCCTTATAAGTGAGAACATGCAGTATTTGGTTTTCTGTTCCTGCGTTAGTTTGCTGAGGATAATGGCTTCCAGCTTCGTCCATGCCCCTGCAAAGGACATGATCTCATTTCTTGTTATGGCTGTATAGTATTTCATGGTGTATAAATCATTCTATTATTAAGATACATGCACACATATACTCATTACAGCACAATTCACAATAGCAAAGACATGGAATCAACCCAAACACCCATCCACGATAGACTGGATAAAGCAAATGTGGTATGTATACGTCAAGTGAATTCTTAACTGTAAGTACCCCCAGGAGAGAGCATACAATCCCAATTTAAACCTGCAGTTCTTTCCTCTAAAGTATTATTTGCAGGGCAATCAAATAGATAAGGTTTCTTATGCAGTAGATTTTGCTATTTTCCTTATACTTTTCATAGTTTTTCAATCTGCTCTATTCAGATGAGGACAGGTGTTGTTTTCATAGTTTTTCATCTGCTCTATTCAGATGAGGACATCTGTTCTAGGCACAGATGTAGCTGAGATGAAAGGACATGAGTGTAGTTGTCTCTGGCATCCACGGTCCTGTAGTGGGTGCAGGAAGACCTGTGCTGCCCAGGAGTCCACCTCCTCCGGTCCTCTGGGGGCAGCACTCTGGGGAGCCGGTGCCTCGGGCTGCCCGCCACCAGGGAGTTGCCCAGTTGCTCCCCACGTCTCCTCCCGCCATCATCTTTTCTGTCCTGGTTCTCCCCCAGTAGCCTGTTTGCCCATGCAACTGGTTGAAGCGTCGATGCTGCAAGTGCTTGCTGGTTTAGGTGACACAGGTCAGTTTTAGCTGCGACGTGAAGCCACCCCGGATTTTTAAAAATGAGATGCTCTGGTGACAGTTACTTCCAGTCCGAGATGAGTTAGCTTCGTGTTTCTGAGATCCAACCACACAGATTTTGGGCACGTGAGGCGGCCGGCTCTGCCATCGGCATCGTCCCAGTGTACTGTCACTCCGGGCTAGCCAGGGACCACACCTGGTGAGGGCTCTCCTCTCTCTCCTCTGTCTATCAGCCAAGCTAGAATTGAGTGCAGGGGAACACAGCCCCATAGAACTCAGGGGCCTTCTCAGAATCCAGGCTTGGTCACTTAGGTTCAGAATCTTCAGGCTGTGTGGAAGTTAGACCAGTGATTTGACTGTGTTTATTTCATGTGTACCTGTAATACAATTTCTACCACGGCGCCTGTTAGCAATGATTTTACTTCCCAGGTGCTGAGGGTAGGCCTGGTGATGGGTGAGCTCAATATTGAGCAAAAGAAAGATAATTGTGGGTACACAGGAAATAAAGTCACGGGGGAGAAGCTTGTTAGATGCATTCTTCTGCAGGTAACAATTTTTAATTCTGCACAAATAATTTTAAAACTCCCAACAATTTGAATAGAGTGGAGAGTGAATAAAAGCAGGAAAAATACATAGTTTGCTGAATCCTTGTGAGAAGGTACCACACGGGATATGATCGGCAGATATTTGGCTTTTTACCTGAGGGGATACCCTTGCTGCTCAGGGGTGGGGCCCTAATGACTCAAGCAGAAAGCCGCAGTCTTAAGGTCTCAGGAGTTGGAGGACAATGTCCAGGGAAACTAGAGTCACTAAAAGGAGAGGTGAATATGTTCTGAAGGAGCAAACACAATAAGGAACGCCCAAATCTGCACCTAATATACGCAAAAGTGTGTGGTTCACCCTCGAACTCACACCTATGGGGAGACACCGAGGTTCCCAGCAAAGCAAGTCAACAGTGACAACAGCGACAACAGGAGAGCAGCTGTGAGGCTGGAGGAGCTGGATGGAGACTCTGGCTTTTGTCCACCAAAACAGAGACAGAGTTTAGGGTGTAAGCCCGGCCACGTAAAGTGCCTGGTATAAAAATGGCATCAACCACCAGAGAAGCAGCAGAGCCCAGCATCTCTGCAGCGCAGAACTCACAGCACATCCAGTATTCAAAACACATACTGAGCACGTGAAGACAGGAAATGGAGCCCACACTCAATAAAGAAATCAGGTTACTCCCAGCACTTTGGGAGGCCGAGGCGGGTGGATCATGAGGTCAGGAGATCGAGACCATCCTGGCTAACACAGTGAAACCCCGTCTCTACTAAAAATACAAAAAAAATTAGCCGGGCGTGGTGGCGGGCGCCTGTAGTCCCAGCTACTCTGGAGGCTGAGACAGGAGAATGGCGTGAACTCGGGAGGTGGAGCTTGCAGTGAGCCGAGATCGTGCCACTGCACTCCAGCCTGGGCAACAGAGCGAAACTCCATCTCAAAAAAAAAAAAAAAAAAATCAGGTTACAGAATTGAGATATGAGGAGACCCAGATAGTAGAATTAACAATGGTTTAAAAACTACCACTAAAAATGAACTCCAGGACTTAGAAGAAGATGTGGTCATAATGAACGAATAGTTACAGAATCTCATCCAGACAAAAACGGACATTTAAAGAAAGAATAAAACAAACACCAAATCAGAAATACGTAACTGTGCCTATCTATGTATGTTATAAGCAAGCTAGGAATAGAGAGGAACTTCTTCCATCGGAGGCAGGGCATCTGTGAAATAGACAGACATTCTGCTTACATTTGACAGCGAAGCGCCGACGCTTGCCCCCAAGACTGGAAAGGGGCCATGATGTCTGCTCTCCCTGTCCCTTACCCTGCTTGATTCCAAGTCGAATAAAGTGACATAGATCAGGAAGTATGGAACCATAGGAGTAGGTTATCAGTAGGATAGAATAGGGAGTCCAGAAATAGACCCACAGTCTGCTTATTTTTGACAAAAGTGCTACAGAAATTCAATGGCATTGGACTAATGGGATATCCGTATGGATACAAATAAAACCTGAATTCTATTCCATGTCATATTTAAATATTAATTTGATATTGATTGTAGACCTAAATTTAAAAGCTACATAATTTCTAGGGGTGAACTTAGGAGAACGTATTCATAACTTGGGAGTATGCAGATATTTCTTAGAACACTAAGTGCAAAAAATGTAAAATAAAATCATGATGGACCATTGTTCATAAAAATTAGTAATGTTAGGTCATCAAAAGATATCATAAAGAAAATCAACAGGCAGGCCAGAGACTGAGAGAAAATATTCACATAACACATATCTGACCATAGACTAGTATCTGTCCACACTATATAAAGAATGCATACAACATTACAGTAATAGACAAAAAACACAATAAAAAGAGCTATCCACTTGAAATGGTACTTTACAACAATCACCTGCAAATAGTTGCATGGAAAAATGCTCAACATCACAATTTATCAGGGATATGCAAATCGGAAAACAAGAAAACAACACAGAGACATCAGAATAGCTCAAATTAAAAGATTTAAAAGATAACACCAAATAAAGGAAAAGATCTGTAGCAATGAGGACTCTCAAGCCCAGGAGGGTTGAAGTGCACAAGTCTTTGGGAAAAGCTTGGCAGTTCCTTATAAAACTAACCACACAGTTACCTATGATGCAGCAATTATTCTGCTAGATATTTACCCACAAGAAATAAAAGTTTATTTTGAAAAAAGAACTTGTACAAAATGTTCAGTGTGTGAAGGAACATTTCAAATATTCAACACGTGTTTCACAGCAGCTTTTGGCAGAAGTACTCCAAATGCTCCTAAAGACAATAGTGGATTAGGTAGGCGCAGTGGCTCACACCTGTAATCCCAGCACTTTGGGAGGCTGAGGCAGTGGATCAACTGAGGTTGGGAGTTCAAGACCAGCTTGAGCAACATGGAGAAATCCCGTCTCTACTAAAAATACAAAAATTAGCCGGGCGTGGCGGCTCATGCCTATAATCCCATCTACTCAGGAGGCTGAGGCAGGAGACTTGCTTGAACCCAGGAGGCAGAGGTTGCGGTGAGCTGAGATCACGCCACTATGCTCCAGCCTGGGTGACAAGAGCAAAACTCCATCTCAAAAAAAAAAAAAAAAAAAGAAAATAGTGGATTAAACAAATTGTGTGTATTCAGATAATGGTATAACAGTAAAAATGTGACAAACTGTGGATGCAAGTGATGACCTGGATGAAACAGACAGGCATCATGCTGAGCAAAGGAAGTCAGAGATGGAGAGGGCAGACTTCATGAATCCATTACACCAAGTTCTACAACAGGTAAAATTAATCTGTGGTGACAAAGAGGGCTTGCTTCGTGGTGGTAGGGGCTGCCTGCGAAGGCAGACAAGGGACTTTTTGGAGGTTACGTGAAGGTTCAATATTTTTATGGGTTACACGGCTGCATGCATCTGTCAAACCTCATCAAATTGTACACTTAAGATTTGTGCATTTTACTGTATGTAAATTGTAACCTAAAAAGTTCCCTGCAAATATTGAAATCAAGTTACAGGCTTGCTGTTAACACTTTTATGGGTAGCATATCTGAAACTATTCTTTGCATATTCTAGGCCTCAGCAAACGTGTGCCAGTGTTTCTCAGGGTTGGAGAAGGGAGTTTCACATATGGAGAAAGAAAGGACTGAACTATTCCCTGTGTTTTTGCATAGGAATTAGAGATACCAGTAAATTCATGATCTTATTTTCACAACGCGGACATTCAGACATATATTTGTACCCATCTATGTCATGTCCATATCTACCTTTCTCCCAATTCTGTCTGCTGAGAGAGCCTAAAAGCTGAGTCACATCAGCAGCAGTGAACACACCTGTTGCCCAGATCTTGGTTTGTAATTACCTTCTTCCACTGAAAGGAAACAGAGCTCTCAAAGAATAGGCTGATTCCAGGCTGAGGCAGAGAAAGCCCAGGGCATCCTGTTTTGCCAGAAAGCAAAGAATTGCCCCAGGACTTAGGAGAACTGCTCCAATCATGTATTACTTTGTAACAAATCATCTCAAAACTTAGTTACCTGAAGCAGCAAGTTATTATTATTGCTTACAATTCTGCGGGCTGCCTGCTAGGTTGGTAGGTTCTCATTTGAGGTCTTTGTTAAGACTGTAATTAGTTACCAGCTGGAAGGTGATTTGGCAACGGTTTATTGCAAAGTAATACTTGCATTGCCTTATAATCTTACTTTTTGAAAACCAGGAAATGGATTTACAGTGGCTTAAAACACAGGGCTTTCTCTTACTCATATAAGGTTGGACAGGAGTGAGCAGCGGCCACTGGTGTAGGCTGAGCCACCCACCAACGCCCCCAGTGGGTTTTGTGCTCATGCTGGCTGACCCATACAGGAGCCAGGTTTGCAGACTGTACATTGGTGCTCAAGGAATAGGGAGGGGTAGAGATGTGCCGACAAGCGTGTGCCCATCTCTTATCTAGAAAGTAATGGGGTTCCTAGAAAGTAACAGGGTCCCTGGAAAGTAATGGGGTTCCTGGAAAGCCCCAACAGATTTCTTCTTCCATAATTTGGCTAGAACTTGTCTCATGGAGAATCGTAGCTACAAGAGATCCTGGAAAATAGAGTACTGGTCTTTAAGAATTTCTCTTTAATTTGAAGCATGGAAGAGAGAAGGGAGAATTGGGAATGGCAGTGAGGTAAACAAACCAAGGGTGCATGCCTCAACTGATGATAGGAAAATAATCAATCACCAAATGCAGTGTGCACTTGGGAACAGGTGCAAAGTGTGCATATGTTAAGGGGGCCTTCTCGCCAGTCGCTGGCTTCTTCAATCAGGGCTTCATCAGCCTCAGCCCTGTCTCCAGCTCATGCTAAACTGGCTCATGCTAAAGCTCTCCAGACAGGCTAAGAAGGTCCCAAGGCCCACGCACGCGACTGGGAAACTTTAGCAAACGTTGCCACCCAAAGTCTAACAGCTAGAATCTAACTGTGTAATTGCAAGATAGTCTCATAGCTAGACTCTGAGATTCCAAGGTAGTCTAATCACACCTAGAGTGTGACTGCGAGATTTCAAAGTAGCATCATAGCTAGAATCTATCTATTAGGCTTCTTGCTAATTATGGAAATTTTTGCAGCCATCTTGAATTTCTCCCCCAGAAAATGGGTTTTTCTTTTCTATCTCATAGTCAGGCTGCAAATTTTCCAAACTTTGATGCTCTGCTTCCCTTATGAAACTGAATGCCTTTAATAGTACCCAAGTCACATCTTGAATGCTTTCCTGCTTAGAAATTTCTTCCACCAGATACGCTAAATCATCTTTCTCAAGTTCAAAGTTCCACAAATCTCTAGGGCAGTCTCTTTGGTAAAACATAACAAGAGTCACCTTTGCTTCAGTTCCCAACAAGTTCCTCATCTCCATCTGAGACCACCTCAGCCTGGACCTTATTGTCCATATCACTATCAGCATTTGGGGGAAAGCCATTCAAGAAGTCTCTAGGAAGTTTCAAACTTCCCCACATTTTCCTGTCTTCTTCTGAGCCCTCCAAACTGTTCCAGCCTCTGCCTGTTACTCAGTTCCAAAGTCGCTTCCACATTTTCCAGTATCTTTTCAGCAGCGCCATATTCTACCGGCACCAATTTACTGTATTAGTCTGTTTTCATGCTGCTGATAAAGACATACCTGAGACTGGGAAGAAAAAGAGGTTTAATTGGACTCACAGTTCCACATGGCTGGGGAGGCCTCAGAATCATGGCAGGAGGCGAAAGGCACTTCTTGCATGGTGGCAGCAAGAGAAAATGAGGAAGAATCAAAAACCAAAACCCCTGATAAACCCATCAGATCTCGTGAGACTTATTCACTATCACAAGAATAGCATGGAAAAGACAGACCCCCATGATTCAATTACCTCCCCCTGGGTCCCTCCCATAACATATGGGAATTCTGGGAGGTACAATTCAAGTTGAGATTTGGGTGGGGACACAGCCAAACCATATCAGAGTGGGTGTGAGCCAGAGGGCCTGGACCTAGAGTCTCTGCTTTTGACCGGGATCTTTCCACTGCCTTTGCTGAAATTGGGAAGCAGCATCCCTCTGTCTATTTCTGGAGGAAAGTTTGTACCTGGACTGCAATAGGACATGCTCAGAGAGTCCATGAAATAGTCCAGCCAGCTGTCCCTTCAGCATCCTCTGGTGTCTGGTGATGGCCAAGCTTATTTTCCTCAGAGCAGTAGGAGCGACCCAAGCCAGAGTAAATCAACCAGCTGAGCCCACAGCTCCCTCCTAGGCCCCTCTGGACATGGGTCTCATGACCTCTGTGATCTGGAAAGCCCAGAGAAAAGCAGCGTTATCTTAGACAGGGAGCCGTTATGAGAGCTAGGAGGGGGCCCTGCACCCATGCAGCAGAGGGCAAGCCAGAAGCAGGGGATGGGTATGAGAATGAGGAGGGGCTTGTACCCTTGCAGAAGAGAACAAGCTGGAAGCAGGAGACTGGTTTAAGGACGAGGAGGGGGCCCTGCACCCCTGCAGCAGAGGAGATGCTGGAAGCAGGGGACAAGCCAGAAGCAGGTCCTGTTGCCCGCAGAGCAGAGCCAGGAGTTACAGGCTCACAAAGCCATGGTCAGAACCGCTTATGTGAGGCACTCAGTGACATGAGGTTGTGCAGCAGGAGATGGGGGGATATACCACTCTGTCTGAAGAAGTCAGGACATTCAGTCACCATAAAATACTAGTCCAAGCATTATTCCAAATGCAAATGTCCAATTCTAAGCAATAAATGCTTACTCAGAAGATAGTGTGACCAAAGTGGCAGGTTAAATATGTTAAGACCTAAGAGACGGCAAGGGGCTGGCCGGGAGGAGCCCAGGCAGATGGGGCGAGGGGCTCAGGGCAGCTGGGACACACGAGTAACTCTCCCACCACAGAGAAGACGGGAAGGACACTCGCTTTCAACCTTCCTCACACACAACACACAAGGGGCTACACAGATATTGCTGATGCCACAGCAAATAGATGACAGGTCCAGGCCTCGAGAGATAAATTGGGGGCAGTTGTCTCTGGAGACCCCCGCGACAGCTCCCATCTGGCAATAAATGCTCTCTGCAAGGCACAGCAACTCAGAAGGTGATCGTCCTAACAAGAACGACCTCAGGGCATCCGGACTGGAGGCCATAAATCACAGGAAGGTAACAGCACCCAGAGGGAGCTGGCTGGGCTCCCCAAGGTCTGATCTGGAGGCGGAGTCAGAGCAGCTCCCGCCAATGCTGAGTGGAGCAGTCACTCTGGCCTGTGAACGCGAGCTTCCTGAACACCAGACAGCGGCATGGATACCTTGACTGAGGGGCCTGGTTGTTTTGCCATCACACTGCTGATCTGAGAAGGTAACTGTCACCCCTCTCCAAGTGTCCTCATGGGGCCATCCACTGTTTCTCACTCAAGGCCAGAGCCAGTGGAGCCTGCAAGGAATGGAGGGGTCCCTTGACTGTTTTCTGAGGGTCTCTCACAGTTTCAGCTTGGATGCCTTGCAGGAAAACAGCAGGAGCAGGAGCAGCTGGTGAGCTTACACCTCAGGGGGAGTGATTAGAACATCTGAGAAGAACTTCTGTAAAATGGAGATGGTCATTGATTGAAACAGAGAGTCGTGGGACCCCTTTTCTGAGAAAGTTTCTTAATGGAAATAGTTAAAACACGGAACATTTGATAAGATCTTGAGGGAGTTTTATCAAAAGCCTTTTCTACATCTATTGAGATAATCATGTGGTTTTTGTCATTGGTTCTGTTTATGTGATTGATTACATTTACTGATTGGCATATGTTGAGCCAGCCTTGCATCCCAGGGATGAAGCTGACTTGATTGTAGTGGATAAGCTTTTTAATGTGCTGCTGGATTTGGTTTGCCAGTATTTTATTGAGGATTTTTGCTTCGATGTTCATCAGGGATATTGGCATGAAATTTTCTTTTTCTGTTATGTCTCTGCCAGGTTTTGGTATCAGGATGATGCTGGCCTCATAAAATGAGTTAGGGAGGAGTCCCTCTTTTTCTATTGTTTGGAAATAGAAATAGTTTTAGAAGGAATGGTACCAGCCCCTCTTTTTACCTCGGGTGGAATTCGGCTGTGAATTCGTCTGGACCTGGGCTATTTTTGGTTGGTAGGCTATTAATTACTGCCTGAATTTCAGAACTTGTTATTGGTCTATTCAGGATTTGACTTCTTCCTGGTTTAGTCTTGGGAGGGTGTAAGTGCCAAGAAATTTATCCATTTCTTCTAGATTTTCTAGTTTATTTGCATAGAGGTGTTTATAGTATTCTGTAATGGTAGTTTGTATTTTTGTGGGATCAGTGGTGATATCCCCTTTATCATTTTTTATTGTGTCTATTTGATTCTTCTCTTTTTTCTTCTTTATTAGTTTGGCTGGCAGTCTGTCTATTTTGTTGATCTTTTCAAAAAACCAGCTCCTGGATTCATTGATTTTTTGAAAGCGTTTTTGTGTCTCTGTCTCCTTCAGTTCTGCTCTGATCTTAGTTATTTCTTGTCTTCTGTCAGCTTTTAAATTTTTTTGCTCTTACTTCTCTAGTTCTTTTAATTATGATGTTAGGGTGTTGATTTTAGATCTTTCCTGCTTTCTCCTGTGGGCATTTAGTGCTATAAATTTCCCTCTAAACACTACTTTAGCTCTCTTCCAGATATTCTGGTACATTGTGTCTTTGTTCCCATTGGTTTCAAACAACTTATTTATTTCTGCCTTCATTTTGTTATGTACCCAGTAGTCATTCAGGAGCACGTTGTTCAGTTTCCATGTAGTTGTGCGGTTTTCAGTGAGTTTCTTAATCCTGAGTTCTAATTTGATTGCACTGTGGTCTGAGAGAGTGTTTGTTACGATTTCCTTTCTTTTGCATTTGCTGAGGAGTGTTTTACTTCCAATTATGTGGTCAGTTTTAGAATAAATGTGATGTGGTGCTGAGAAGAATGTATATTCCCTTGATTTGGGGTGGAGAGTTCTGTAGATGTCTATTAGGTCCACTTGGTCCAGAGCTGAGTTCAAGTCCTGAATATCCTTGTTAATTTTCTGTCTCGTTGACATGTCTAATATTGACAATGGGGTGTTAAGTCCCCCACTATTATTTGTGGGAGTCTAAGTCTCTTTGTAGGTCTCTAAAAACTTGGTTTATGAATTTGGTGCTCCTGTATTGGGTGCATATATATTTAGTATAGTTAGCTCTTCTTGTTGCATTGATCCCTTTGCCATTATGTAATGCCCTTCTTTGTCTCTTTTGATCTTCGTTGGTTTAAAGTCTGCTTTATCGGAGACTAGGGTTGCAACTCTGCTTTTTTTTTTTCTTTCTGTTTGCTTGGTAAATCTTCCTCCACCCCTTTATTTTGAACCTATGTGTGTTTTTGCACATGAGATGGGTCTCTGAATACAGCACACCAATGGGTGTTGACCGTTTATCCAATATGCCAGTCTGTCTCTTTTAATTGGGGTACCACAACAGAAATATAGACCAATGGAACAGAACACAGGCCTCAGAAATAACACCACACATCTACAACTGTCTGATCTTTGAAAAGCCTGCCAAAAACAAGCAATGGGGAAAGGATTCCCTATTTAATAAATGGTGTTGGGAAAACTAGCTAGCCATAGGCAGAAAACTGAAACTGAACCCCTTCCTTACACCTTATATAAAAATTAACTCAAGATGGATTACAGATTTAAACGTAAGACCTAAAATCATAAAAACTCTAGAAGAAAATCTAGGTAATGCCATTCAGGACATAGCCATGGGCAAAGACTTCATGACTAAAACACCAAAAGCAATGGCAACAAATAACAAAATTGACAAATGGGATCTAATTAAACTAACGAGCTTCTACACAGCAAAATAAACTACCATCAGAGTGAACAGGCAACCTGCAGAATGGGAGAAAATTTTTGCAATCTATCCACCTGACAAAGGGCTAATATCCAGAATCTACAAGGAACTTAAACAAATTTACAAGAAAAAAAAAGCCATCAAAAATGGGCAAAGGATATGAATAGACACTTTTTAAAAGAAGATATTTATGTGACCAACAAACATATGAAAAATGCTTATCATCACGGGTCATTAGAGAAATGCAAATCAAAACCACAATGAGATACCATCTCACGCCAGTTAGAATGGTGATCATTAAAAAGTCAGGAAACAACAGGTGCTGGAGAGGATGTGGAGAAATAGGAACACTTTTACACTGTTGGTGGGACTGTAAACTAGTTCAACCATTGTGGAAGACAGTGTGGCGATTCTTCAGGGATCTAGAACTAGAAATACCATTTGACCCAGCCATCCCATTACTGGTTATATACCCAAAGGATTATAAATCATTCTATTGTAAAGAAACATGCACACATATGTTTATTGCAGCACTATTCACAATAGTAAACACTTGAAACCAACCCAAATGCCCATCAATGACAGACTGGGTAAAGAAAATCTGGCATATATACACCATGGAATACTATGCAGCCATAAAAAAGGGTGAGTTCATGTCCTTTGCTGGGACACGGATGAAGCTGGAAACCATTATTCTCAGCAAACTAACACAGGAACAGAAAACCAAACACCGCATGTTCTCACTCATAAGTGGGAGTTGAACATTGAGAACACATGGACACAGGGAGGGGAACATCACACACTGGGGCCTGTCGCAGGATGTAGGGGAAGGGGAGGGATAGCATTAGGAGAAATACTAATGTGGATGATGGGTAGATGGGTGCAGAAACCACCATGGCATATGTATACCTATGTAACAAACCTGCACGTTCTGCACATGTATCCCAGAACTTAAAGTATAATAAAAAAGAAAATAAACAAATAAAAAATAAAATAAAATAAATAAAGATCTTGAGGGAGAATGAAATAAATAAATGAAACCCTTGTCTGAAGTAAATGTTCCTGGTGGCCTCCTCCAATCCTGTCATAAACGCCCTTCCCCTGTAGTTAACGTTTCCCATTTCTCCTCTGGGACTGGGAAGAGAGAAACCTGGAACCTCTCCGGAGGTGCTAGGAGCCTCCGGGAGGTGCAGCAGCGCAGGAAATGGGATTGTGTTTGCCTGTCAGGTTGGCTTAGGGGATGGAAGTTGCAAGAAAGGGAAGAAGTGAGAGTTCAAAGCGACATTCCCGACTGAATGAGGTCAGTATCCACCTGGCATAACTGTGAATCCACCTGGGCTTGTGAGAAGTCATCAAAGCCCACGGACACTCACCCCCCCACTTCCAGTTTCCCCAATGGTAGCATCTCATACAGCTGTGCTGTACACCGTTTCTGAAGCAGTTGAACCATTTTATATGCCAACCAGCAACGGATGGGAGTTGCCATTGCTCTGTCTTCCCTGCACGTGACGCTCTCAGTCACCTTCATTTTTGCTTTTTGATTAGATGTGTGATCCTTGTATGTGTGTCTGCTGGCCATTCATGTGTGTTCTTCCACAAAAGACTTTTGGAAATATTTTGCTCACTTTAGAGTTTTGTTCTGTTTCATTTTTCGTCATCTCATTGAGTGGTATGAATTTCTAATGGATGTTCATTGTGGTCAGGGAATGTGCGTATTCTGCATGATTTAATCTTTCCACATTTGCTGAGACTTGTGTGTGGTTCACCATACAGTCCCTCTTGGTGAATATTCTGTAGGCACTTAACAAGAGCATGGATTCTACTGCTGTCAGGAAAAGCAGTCTAGGCTGCTAATTAGATCAGGCTGGATAATAGCATTGTTCAAGTATTCTATATTCTTATTGATTCTCTGTCTATTTGTTCTACCAATTACTGAGAGAGAAATATTAAAGTATCCAAATATAACTGTGGACTTGCCTGTCTTGCCTTTAACTCAGTCAGTTTGGGCCCTATGCGTTTATAGCTTTGTTGTTAGATGTGTGCATTTAGGATTTGATATGGTTTGGTTGTGTCCCCACCCAAATCTCATCTTCAATTGAAGCTCCCATAATTCCTTCATGTTGTGGGAGGGATCCAGTGGGAGATAATGGAATCATGGGGAAGGTTTCCCCCATACTGCTCTCATGGTAGTGAATAAGTCTCACAAGATCTGATGGTTTTATCAGGGGAAACCCATTTCGCATGGCTCTTATTCTCTTCTCTTGTCTGCTGCCATGTGAGACACGCCTTTTGTCTTCCGCCATAATTGTGAGGCCTCCCCAGGCACCTGGAACAGTGAGCCATTAAGTTCTTTCTTTTATAAATTGCCCCGTCTCAGGTATGTCTTTATCAGCAGCATGAAAACGGACTAATACAGATTGCTTCATGCATGAACCATGGCAGGCCTTTGCTTATCTTCCCAAATGGGTGGGAAGGTCCCTGAGGGGAGTGGCTGTGGCTTTTGGTTCTGAAGACTCTGCTGAGGGGAACAGACACTCTGGAGGCTCAGCGAGCACTCAGGAGGGACTTGATCCACGTTAGAAATGCGTCACTAGCTTCTCATTTATTTCACACTAAAATATTTGAATGTTTCTGATTAAAATCCCTGACAGGGACTCCCCATCCCAATAATTGACTGGGAAAATTGACTTTGTCTTTCATTAAATTAATAAAACAACCAGTAATACAATGTTACAAGGTAGATATTTAATAACAAAAGGACTCACTTTAACGCAGACTCTAGAAAACTGGAGAATTGCAAGTCAAGAGACAAGAGAATCACACAAAGCAAATGGGATGTAGACACTCCCTCCCTCCCTCCCACACCCAGGCTCAGTTCCGGGCAGTGTTTCCAACCCTGGCAGAGCTGGCCTGTGCCAGGCGATGGGACTGTAACTCCTACCCAGAGCACCCTCCCTCCTGGGGACAGACAGGTGACAGCGGGAAGGACAGGGTCCGTCTCCGCTCCTGTACTGTGTACTGCAGGGCTGTGCTGTGGCCGGCAGGGAAACAGAGGCATAGCAGTGGTGGGGGTGTTAGCCTTAGAATCTACATTTTTAACAAACAAATTAGGTGCTCTGACGCTCCAGGGTCTGAGGAAGGTGGTTAACAGCCTCACTCTAAGAAACCTTGGTCCAGGCACTGAGTTTGCCTAGTGTGGGATTTTAAACAAAAATTATTTCCAAAAGAAAGAATGCAGAGGTAAGGAAAAGATGCTATATTTAATTCAGTGGGTGTATTTGCATAATTTTTAGAAATAATAAGCGTGGAGAGAGTGAGGGGTGGTGTGTCTCCTGCAAGCTACTTGACCCAAGAATAAAAACATATTAAACTAAAAATTTCACATAACAGATTTTTCTTTTTTAAAATAGAAAAAAATGATAATAAAGAATAACACATTCAGATGAGAAAGATTTTCACTTGGAGGAAACATATACAAAATTAATCCTTCTTAAATCACTGTTACCTCTAAGTCTGGAACCGCTGCCTTCACACATTGTCTGCTGCCGATCTTGTCAATGACCCTTGTTAACGCCTCTCCCGACAGGTGGACGGCATCCAGACGCGGAGGGAAGTTTCCTCCTGGGGAGCAGCGCGCGTGCTGCCTGGAGACAGAAGCGAAGACCAGATTGCACGTGCATGGAATATGGCCGCAGCACCAGTTCTGAGCTCCACGATTTGCCAGAGCATGACTCTGTTCTTTATGAAAATTTTTATAAAGAGTGCTTCCAGGAGGCTGAGGCAGGAGAATCGTTTGAACCCGGGAGGCAGAGGTTGCAGTGAGTGGAGATCGCGCCACTGCACTCCCAGCCTGGGCGACAGAGACTCCGTCTCAAAAAAAAAAAAAAAAAAAAAGTGCTTCCACGTTAAATCAAGAAAGACATACACACAAGTGAACTGGAAGAGTATCGCACCCTCTTAGGCCTCAATGTCCACAACATCACTGGCCACAGCTTTTAGTTTCAGGAGGTGAGATATGAAAACAAACCTAATGGGCAAAGGAGATCTAAACAGGGTAAGACCCGGAGCCCCGGCCCTATGCAGCCTGCAGAAGGTGAGTGAGGTCGGCCTCCCCTCATTCCAGAGCTGCCTCTTTCCAGAGAGCCCCGGATGTCTGGAGGGATATAGAGTGATGTGGCCAGCGGCTGTGCCCGGGGAAATGACATTAAAATTAGTAATAGTAGGGGAAAAAAAAGAAATACTTTCCTTTACAGACAACAGAATGCAACTTGAGGCAAACCAGTCTATACAAACAGTCTCAGAAACGATTCCAGATTTCCGACCTGCGTGTTTTGTTTGTTTCTTTGTTTGTTTATGTCAAGACTTTACAATTTGCCATGAATCAAAAACACACATGAGCTCAGGGGATAGAAAGAAATATTCAGAAAGGGTTTGAGTGGAATTTGGATTAGGATGGGTGTTTTTTGACTCCGAGTTCTGTGTCCAAGTAACAGCTGCTGTGCTATAATGATAGATCAGCTTACAATACGTAGATATAGACAGGCAGACAATAGACAATCTATGTATGGAACAGGCTGCCTAAAAATGCTTATTATCTAAAAGCTTGTGAGCCTACTTCATCAAAGCCATCTCACCAGGTAAGTGTTCACTCTTCCCTCATCGGGCCCTCCCAGAAGTCATGTTAAGCAGTTCCTGACGGTATTCATATTTTAATCCTCAGAAGCCCTGGAGGCTCTCACCTCCCACTTCCGGCTGCCCGAAGTCACACAGCCTGTGACTCCAGGACTCATCTTTCAACAAACGCTTTGGTCGGCCAGAGCTTCCTCTTACCGTCAACCGCCCCTGCCCGGGACAGTTGCAGAGCTGCTCAGGGGACTTTGTGGGGCTCATTGAGGCTGTATTTGTGGATTCATTTATGCATTTTTAATTCCGCAAACATTTACCACTGCGGCCTAACCTGGAGCCTGTGTGTCCAGATCCTTTGATCAAAAGCCGCCTGCCTGTGGGTGAGACCCCATGGTGAGTGGTGACAGCCCAGGGGTGTGGAGGCAGATCACCCTGCCGGGTTGCTGGGAAAGGCTGTGGGGAGGCCATAGGGTCTGAGCAATATACTAAGACCTAGTTAAAGATTTCCAGCGAGAGAATCCATGAAAATGAAACACGGAGGCTGTGGGGGGGGTCGAGTTAGGACCCTGGATGTCCACATCCTGAACCCCAGAACTTGCAACTGCCGCCTTCTATGGAAAGGGTGCATTGTGGATGTGATGGGGCTGAGGCTCCTGAGATGGGTGATTTTCTTGGATGATCCTGGTGGGCCAATGAAATCACAGGGTGATTCTGAGAGGGAGGGAGGACAGCAGAGAGGGGAAGGTGATGTGGCCACAGAGCCAGAGGTGACGGAAGGGGCTGCCAGCCCAGGGGTCCAGGTACCACCGGAAGAAGGAAAGACAGAGACATGGGGTCTCCCCGTGCCCAGTCCTGCAGAGACCCTGAATTCAGCGCAGGGGTACTGATTTGGGGGTTGTGGCATCCAGAACTGTGAGAGAATAAGTCTCTGTTGTTTTAAGCCACCAAGTGTGTGATACGTGTTATGGCAACCACATAGCAGGTGTGAGGAAGCTGGAGAAGGGACTGAAGATGGGGTGCAGCTGGGACCACCCTGCTGGGCTAAGGCCTGTTCTGGAAAGAGATTGGACAGCTCTCCCTCAGGCGCAGGGAGGGAGGAACCGGTGTCAGTGGAGGGTGGGTGGAAACGTGGGAGGAGCCTCTGATATCCTAGAAACGCCGGGGTACAAAAGCCGGCACCGGCCTGCGAAGGGGAAAGCCGGCCTCTTACGCCCTGGAAGAGGAAACTCATTGAGATTCCCACAACTACACCCAGCTGTGCAGGAGGCCCACGTCCTGTCTCGTTTCATTTTCTCCTCTCGGTGAACAAAAAGAGAAGAAAATGCCAGGAGCAGAAGGTCAAAGGGAAGCATCGAGAGAAAGAGGATGAATTGACACCTCTGGCTAATTGAAGTGAAATCAGGTGGGGGAAAAAAAGCCTACTATGAGCCCACTTTATAACCTCATACCCGTCCCCTGCTTCGGGCTTGTTCTCTGCTGCAGGGGTGCAGGGTCCTCTCCACATTCTCATACCCGTCCCCTGCTTCCAGCTTGTCCTTTGCTGCAGGGGTGCAGGGCCCCCTCCTTGTTCTCATACCCGTCCCCTGCTTTGGGCTTGCCCTCTGCTGCATGGGTGCAGGGCCCCCTCCTAGCTCTCATAACAGCTCCCTGTCTAAGATAACGCTGCTTTTCTCTGGGCTTTCCAGATCACAGAGGCCATGAGACCCATGTCCAGAGGGGCCTAGGAGGGAGCTGTGGGCTCAGTTGAGTGATTTACTCTGGCTTGGGTCGCTCCTACTGCTCTGAGGACAATAAGCTTGGCCATCACCAGACACCACAGGATGCTGAAGTCACAGCCGGCTGGACTATTTCATGGACTCTCTGAGCATGTCCTATTGCAGTCCAGGTACAAACTTTCCTCCAGAAATAGACAGAGGGATGCTGCTTCCCAATTTCAGCAAAGGCAGTGGAAAGATCCCGGTCAAAAGCAGAGACTCTGAGTCCAGGCCCTCCGGCTCACACCCACTCTGATATGGTTTGGCTGTGTCCCCACCCAAATCTCAACTTGAATTGTATCTCCCAGAATTCCCACGTGTTGTAGGAGGGATCCAGGTGGAGGTAATTGAATCATGGGGTGGGTCTTTCCCATGCTATTCTTGTGATAGTGAATAAGTCTCACCAGATCTCATGGGTTTATTAGGGGTTTTCACTTTTAATTCTTCCTCATTTTCTCTTGCTGCCACTGTGTAAGAAGTGCCTTTCACCTCCTGCCATGATTCTGAGGCCTCCCCAGCCATGTGGAACTGTGAGTCCAATTAAACCTCTTTTTCTTCCCAGTCTCAGGTATGTCTTTATCAGCAGCATGAAAACAGACTAATACAGTAAATTGGTGCCACTAGAGTGGGCACTGCTGGTAAGATACCTGAAAATGTGGAAGCGACTTTGGAACTGGGTAACAGGCAGAGGCTGGAACAGTTTGGAGGGCTCAGAAGAAGACAGGAAAATGTGGGGAAGTTTGAAACTTCCTAGACACTTGTTGAATGGCTTTCCCCCAAATGCTGATAGCGATATGGACAATAAGGTCCAGGCTGAGGTGGTCTCAGATGGAGATGAGGAACTTGTTGGGAACTGGAGCAAAGGTGACTCTTGTTATGTTTTAGCAGACAGACTGGCAGCATTTTGTCCCTGCCCTAGAGATTTGTGGAACTTTGAACTTGAGAAAGACGATTTAGAAATTTCTGGTGGAAGAAATTTCTAAGCAGGAAAGCATTCAAGATGTGACTTGGGTACTATTAAAGGCATTCCATTTTATAAGGGAAGCAGAGCATCAAAGTTTGGAAAATTTGCAGCCTGACTATGAGATAGAAAAGAAAAACCCATTGTCTGGTAAGAAATTCAAGATGGCTACAGAAATTTGCAGAGGTAGCAGGGAGCCTAATGTTAATCCCCAAGACCATGGGAAAATGTCTCCAGGCCATGTCAGAGATCTTCATGGCAGCCCCTCCCATCACCGGCCTGGAGGCCCTGGAGAAAAAAAGTGGTTCCATGGGCCGGGCCCAGGGCCCCTGTGCTGTGTGCAGCCTAGGGACTTGGTGTCCTGTGTCCCAGCCACTCCAGTCATGGCTAAAAGGGGCCAAGGTATAGCCCAGGCTGTGGCTTCAGAGGGTGGAAGCCCCAAGCCTTCACAGTTTCCACGTGGTGTTGAGTCTGCAGGTGCACCGAGGCCAGGAATTTAGGTTTGGGAACCTCTGCCTAGATTTCAGAAGATGTATGGACATGCCTGGATGCCCAAGCAAACATGTTTCGCAGGGGTGGGACTCCCTTATAGAACCTCTGCTAGGGCAATGCAGAAGGGAAATGTGGGGAGGGAGCCCCCACACAGAGTCCCTACTGGGGCACTGCCTAGTGGAGCTGTGAGAAGAGGGCCATTGACCTCCAGACCCCAGAATGGTAGATCCACCGTCGGTTTGCACTGTGCACCTAGAAAAGCCACAGACACTCAATGCCAGCTCGTGAAAGCAGCCTGGAGGGAGGGTGTACCCTGCAAAGCCACAGGGTGGAGCTGCCCAAAATCATGGGAACCCACCTCTTGCATCAGCGAGACCTGGATGTGAGACCTGGAGTCAAACGAGATTATTTTGGAGCTTTAAAATTTTACTGCTGCACTGGATTTCTGACTTGCATGGGGCCTGTAGTCCCTTTGTTTTGGCCAATTTTTCCCATTTGAAACAGCTGTATTTACAAAATACCTGTACCCTCATTGTATCTAGGAAGTAACTAGCCTGCTTTTGGTTTCACAGGCTCATAGGTGGAAAGGACATGTTTTGTCTCAGATGAGACTTTGGACTGTGGACATCTGGGTTAATGCTGAAATGAGTTAAGACTTTTTGGGAAGGCATGATTGGTTTTGAAATGTGAGGACATGAGATTTGGAGGGGCCAGGGGTGGAATGATATGGTTTGGCTGTGTCCCCACCCAAATATCAACTTGAATTGTATATCCCAGAATTCCCATATGTTGTGGGAGGGTCCCAGGGGGAGGTAATTGAATCATGGGGGCATCTTTCCTGTGCTATTCCTATAATAGTGAATAAGTCTCATGAGATCTGATGGCTTTATCGGGGGTTTCCACTTTTGCTTCTTCCTCATTTTCTCTTACCACCACCGTGTAAGAAGTGCCTTTCACCTCCCGCCATGATTCTGAGGCCTCCCCAGCCATGTGGAACAGTAAGTCCAATTAAACCTCTTTCTCTTCCCAGTCTTGGGTATATCTTTATCAGCAGCATGAAAACAGACTAATACATACTCTTTGACATTTCTTAGCTGTGTGACCTTGGGTAAGTTTCTTACCCTCTCTGATATGGCTTAAATGTTTGTTCCCTCCAAATCTCATGCTGAAATGTGATCCCCAATGCTGGAAATGGGTGCTGGTGAGAGTTTGGGTCATGGGGGCAGATCCTTCATGATGACTTGGTGCCCTCCTCACAATAGTGAGTTCACATCAAATCTGGTTGGTAAAGAGACTGGGACCCTTCCCCTCTCTCTTACTCCCTTTCTCATCATGTGTCTCTCCCTGTCTTGCTCGCTTTCTTGCCATGTGTTGTGTCTGCTCTTCCTTCACTTTCGGCAACGAGTCAAAGCTCCTGGAGGCCTCCCCAGAAGCTGAGCAGATGTTGGTGCCATGCTTGTACAGCCTGCAGAACTGTGAACCAAATAAACCTCTTTTCTTCATAAATTACCCAGCCTCAGGTATTTATTTATAGCAATGCAAAAATGGACTAACACAGAAAATTGGTACTGAGGAGTGGGGCATTGCTATAAAGATACCTGAAGATGTGGAAGTGGCTATGGAACTGGGTAACGGGCAGACGTTGGAAGAGTTTGGAGGACTCAGAAGAAGACAGGAAGATGAGGGAAAGTTTAGAACTTTTTAGAGACTGATAAGGTGGTTGTGACCAAAATGCTGATAGAAAAATGGACCATGAAGGCCAGGCTGATGAAGCCTCAGATGGATATGGGACGTTATTGAGAACTGGAACAAAACTCGTGCATGTTATGATCTAGCAGAGAGCTTGGCTGCCTTATGTCTCTGTCCTAGGAATCTGTGGAAGGTTGAACTTAAGACTGATGACTTAGGGTATGTGGTGGAGGAAATTTCTAAGCAAAAAAGCTTTCAAGATGTGGCCTGGCTGCTTGTAATAATCTAAATCAGACGTGGGAACAAAGGAATATCCCTAAATTGGAACGTACAATTAAAAAGGAAGTAAAGCACAAAGGTTTGAAAAATTTGCAGCCTGGCTAGGTGGTAGAGAAGAAAAACACTTTTTCCGGAGAGAAATGCAAGGGGGCTGCAGAGAAACTACTTTCTAGAGAGATTGTCTTAACTAAAAGGGAGCCAAGTGCTAATATTCAAGACAATGGGAAAAAGGTCTTGAAAGCTTTGGGACGGTCCCCCCCATCACAGGCCCAGAGGTTTGGGAGGAAAGCATGGTTTTGGGGGCCCGGCCTGGACCACCACTGCCCTTTACCACCTTGGGTAGATGCTCCCCATGTCCTCACTGCTTTTCTTCTAGCTGTGGCTCAAAGGTCCCCAGGTATAGCTTGGGCTGCCACTCTGGAGAGTGTAAGCTGTAAGTGACGACAGCTTCCACATGGTGTTAAGCCTGCCAGGTACATAGAGTGAAAGAGGTGAGGCTTGGGAGCCTCTGCCTAGATTTCAGAGGATGCATGAGAATGCCTGGGTGCTGCAGGGGTGGAGCCCCCACAGAAAGGCTCTGCTAGGGCAATACAGAGGGGATATGTGGAGTGGCAACCCCCACATAGAGTCCTCACCAGGGAACTGCCTAGTGGAGTTGTGGGAACAGGGCCACCGCCCTCCAGATTCCAGAATGGCAGAGCCACTGGCAGTTGGTAAGCTCAGCCTGGGAAAGCTACAGGCACCAGACTCCAACCCATAAGAGCAGCCTCATGGGCTGTGCCAAGCAAAGCTGTCAGGGTGCGGATGCCCAAGGCCTTGGAGGCCCAGCCGTTACACCAGTGTGCTCTGTATGTGAGACATGCAGTCAATGACTGTTTTGGAGCTTTAAGGTTTAATGTCTACCCTGCTGGGTTTCAGACTTGTGTGGGGCCTGTTGCTCCTTTCTTTTGGCCAATTTCTCCTTCTTGGAATGGGAATGTTTACCCAATGCCTATGCCACAACTGTATCTGGGAAGTAAGTAACTTGTTTTGGATCTTAACAGCTCATAGGTCAGGAATGAACTTGCCTTGAGTCTCAGATGAGGATCTGGACTTGGATTGAGTTGATGCTGAATGAGTTAAGACCTTTGGGGGGACTGTTGGGAAAGGAGAATCATATTTTGCAATGTGAGAAGGATAAGAGATTTGGGGGACCAGAGATGTAATGATATGGTTTGGATGTTTTGTCCCTCCAAATCTCCTGTTGAAATGTGATCTCCAGTGTTGGGCATGGGGCCTGCTGGTAGGTGATTGGGTCATGGGGTGGATCCCTCAAGAATGGCTTGGTGCCCTCCTCACAGTAGTGAGTTCACGTGAGATCTGGTTGTTAAAGTCTGCGACCTTCCCTCTCTCGCGTGCTCCCTTTCTCACCGTGTGACACACTGGCTTCCCCTTCTCCATGAGTAAAAGCTCCTGGAGGCCTTCCCAGAAGCTGAGCAGAGCAGGTGTCATGCGGAACCGTGAGCCAATTAAACCTATTTTCTTTATAAATTACCCAGCCTCAGGTACTTCTTTATAGCAATGCAAGATGGACTAACACACTGTCCCTACTGTCCCAACTGTAAAACTACGATAGTGATGCTACCTGCTCCATAGGATTACTGTGAGGATTAAATAATAGAAATACAGCTCTTGACATAAGTCTGACACACCATAGGTGCTCAGAGACTTTGGATGATGAGTGTTTTCCCTGGATGGTGCAGGAGGAGCTTGAATAGAAATGAACGACCAGAGTCAGAAGCCCCTGCTCTCCTCCCCAGCAGAGAACTTCGTTGCTGACACCAAGTCCACAGGCCCTGCATTCCCTACGAGGCCCCAGCCTGCCCTCATTTGCCTAAGCTTCCCTGTTGGGTTCCGTGTGAAACCCTCCTTTTACAAACAGTGGCTTCTCTGAGTGCTGCTGAGGAATGGACCCCAGGCTCTACGAGGAGCTTCCCAGAGGGCTTGGCTGCTTTCTGGGAATCTTGGTTGTGCTCCTTTGTTGAGGTCATGGGACCCACCATTAAACACACTTAGGGCCCTCCATAAAGCTACATTTGTTCATTGGTAATGAAGGGTTCAAAAACTACCCTGAGATGTTCTTCCTGGGCCTTTCATGCTGGGTCACACTTTCTTCATTTATCCAAGCGAGGCTTGTGTTGTAAAGATGCAACTCTGCTCTCAAAATAGACAAGAAGACGGGGCCCTTACCCAGGGACACTGTGGCAATGTCTGCATGTGCGAAGGTGGCACAGACATCTGTGCCATGGGTGAGGGGTGGCCTGGGCAGGCGTTCGCACTGCATCTGAAGTTTGTTCTGACTTTTTAAGCAATTCCTTGAAGGTCCTTGAATGCATGCTATTCCTAAGCATCTTATCTGTCTGATAAGCTGGGCTCCACACAAGTCCACATTATCTTCTTGGCTGTCAGTGAACCCAAGTTTGAGTGAATTTCATTTTGGTCATGCTCTTCAGCAAAGAAATGCACGTTGAGTCCTGTGGGGATAAATGGGTGTGAGGGAAAGAGCCCTCCCAAACCACCTTGGCCTTCTGTTTGGGAAAAGGCTGTGAGTGCAGGGAAGCCAGTGGACAAGGCCCAGGCTGACGGAAGGCAGAGCTGGGATTAGGGCTGTCTTCCTGATTCTGCCCTTGTGAGGCCTTCAGGGCTAAGCCAAGAGAAACTTCTCACCAGAGCTGGGCTGAGGTTTTCTGCGAGAAATGTAGCCACAAACATCTCTTATTTATGGTGATGTTAGATGCTTTCTTACGACTTTTATTAGAGCAGCGGGCACCTGCTGCCACCAAGCAGGAAGCCATGGGCTCTTGCTCCTGCACTGGCCCCAGGCTGGGGAGAGCTGGAGGACAGCAGCTGTGGAGCAGGGTGGAGGGGAGGGGGCCGCTGCTGATGGGACTCCAGGCACATTCTTCTGGCAGGTCCAAAGCTGTGGGCGTGGGGAGGAGACCCCTTCTTTCCTAGACACCCTCCCACCCACCAACCATGCGATCCCAGCACCCATCCTTGGTGAGAGCTCTGAGGGCAGGGTCCACACAGGGTCCGCTCACAGGGGCAGCACAGCTTGTTGGCCTTGCCTCCACTCAGCTCTCAGCAGCGCCGACTGCTGCAGGACCTTCTATAAAGATCACCAAGCTCCTCTCTTCCTAGCTGCCTGGGGTGATAGGCGTCGGCATGGCAGCTTGGTGTGTTTGTGACCAAGGGAGGTCTCGTCCCTGGTGTGGGAGGAGGTGGCCTGGCAGCCTGGTCCCTTTGCCTGTCAGTGTTCAGATCGGATCCACCACAGCATGTGGTCTGGGGTTCTGACCTTTTCTCTCCAAACAGCCTCACACATGCACTACACTTTTCTGCCCCATTAGCCAGTGTTTAGAGTAAGGACTTTGTCCAGCAAATCCTGAGCCCTTCTGGCTTCTGGAAAGATTCATCATCGTGCTGTCATGAGCCCTGCCAGGCCCTAGATCGATGGACGGGAGCCCCTTCTCCATGCATGTTCATGGCCTCCTCATCCTGCTGCTGTTCATGGACAGCCCACAGCACTGTCCTAGGCACTTGAGTGAGGGACACCAGCACCTGGGCGGTCCTGCCGAGCTGCCAGGCTGTTTCCTTTGGGGTCAGCCTGCAGAGTAAGTCTTCACTGCCCCAGTTCAGGCAGCTCCAGGTCTCCCTAGTTCAGGCAATTTTATTATAATAACTTTGCAATTTATGAATTTCCACAATTTATAGTCAATCATAAATTTATGAAACTATACTACATGTAATAATATGTAATCACACATAATATTTGTTGATCAATACCCTAAACCTAAGTTAACTCTCTGTAAGGTACATTTCAATAACCTGCTGCTGAATGGCTATCGAAAACAGGAAGACTATTTGCCAAATGATTCCTCTTAGTCCTGAAACCATCAGAGTTTTAGGACTAAAACTCTTGCATTGACTTGCATTTTAGGACTAAAACTCTTACATTTACCTTAAGAGTGCACTATTCTCATCAGCTTGAAATGACTTAGAGTGCCTTACTTATTTTAGAACATCATCCTCCTAGTTTTTCAGAGAAATATGACTAATTTTTATACCAATACTAATTTGTGGATTTGTAAGTATTTAAAAAGCAATATGTATTGCTTTTTAATTCATTGTGGAAAGCAGTTAGGCAAATTCCAAAAGAACTTAAAACAGAATTATCATTTAACTCAGCAATCTTATTATTGGGTATATACCCAAAGGAATGTAAATCCTTCTACCATAAGGGCACATACATGCATAAGTTCATTGCAGCACTGTTCACAACAGCAAAGACATGGAATCAATCTAAATGCCCATCAATGGTAGACTGGATAAAGAAAATGTGGTACATATACACGATGGAATACTATGCAGCCATAAAAAAGAATGCAATCATGTCCTTTGCACCAACATGGATGGAACTGGAGGCCATCATGCTCAGTGAACTAACACAGGAACAGAAAATCAATACCACATGTTATCAATTATATGTGGGAGCTGGACAAGAAGTACACATTTATGCAAAGAGGGAAACAACAGACACTGGGGCCTCCTGGAGGGTGGAGGGAGAGAAGAGGGTGAGGATGGAAAAACTACCTATGTATTGGGTACTATGCTAATTACCTGGATGATGAAATAATCTACACACCTAACCCCGAGACACACAATTTACCTATATAACAAACCTGTACATGTACCCCTTAGCCTAAAAGTTAAAAAAATAATAAATAAAAAACATGTAAATAGATATTTCAGTGTAAAAGACTTGGACTTCTATTGTAAAATTTATCTCTGTTTCTTTCTTTTAATTCTATTATTAATATAATTTATTTTTTATTTTTTATTTATGGAGTCATTTACTTGGAATGTTTCTAAAGGAAAGAAAATGAACATTTATTCTGCATATCAATAAATAAGCCAAAGCAATTCTTCATACAGAAAATTAGCTATAAATTTGCCTCTTAAATGTGCTAAAGTATAAGCAAGTATCTTTTTTAGACAGAATTAATATACTGGCTGTTGTTTCTCAACCAGTATTCAAAATATCAATACATTAATATTCAAGCATGCAAATAAAAGCTATTTAGTTGATTATGCAAACTCCACCAGACTTCTAAAAAAGCATCTCACATTTCCACACTGGTTGAAAATATTCAACTATAATTTCAGTTTTCTTATAGAACAATTTTAACAACTACAGGGAATATCCCCAAGGAATCATGAATATAAAGACCAAAGCTTTAGTTTTCTTTCTTTTTTTTTTTTTTTTTGCAACGAGAATTTAATTTTTATTTATTTATTTACTTTTATTTTTTATTTTATTTTTATTTTTATTTATTATTATTATACTTTAGATATATCTCCCAATGCTATCCTTCTCCCCTCCCCCCACCCCACAACAGTCCCCAGAGTGTGATGCTCCCCTTCCTGTGTCCATGTGTTCTCATTGTTCACTTCCCACTTATGAATGAGAATATGCAGTGTTTGGTTTTTTGTTCTTGCGATAGTTTACTGAGAATGATGATTTCCAATTTCATCCATGTCCCTACAAAGGACATAAACTCATCATTTTTTATGGCTGCATAGTATTCCATGGTGTATATGTGCCACATTTTCTTAATCCAGTCTATCATTGTTGGACATTTGGGTTGGCTCCAAGTCTTTGCTATTGTGAATAATGCCGCAATAAACGTAAGTGTGCATGTGTCTTTATAGCAGCATGATTTACAGTCCTTTGGGTATATACCCAGTAATGGGATGGCTGGGTCAAATGGTATTTCTAGTTCTAGATCCCTGAGGAATTGCCACACTGACTTCCACAATGGTTGAACTAGTTTACAGTCCCACCAACAGTGTAAAACTGTTCCTATTTCTCCACATCCTCTCCAGCACCTGTTGTTTCCTGACTTTTTAATGATCGCCATTCTAACTGGTGTGAGATGGTATCTCACTGTGGTTTTGATTTGCATTTCTCTGATGGCCAGTGATGGTGAACATTTTTTCATGTGTTTTTTGGCTGCATAAATGTCTTCTTTTGAGAAGTGTCTGTTCATGTCCTTCGCCCACTTTTTGATGGGGTTGTTTGTTTTTTTCTTGTAAATTTGTTGGAGTTCATTGTAGATTCTGGATATTAGACCTTTGTCAGATGAGTAGGTTGCGAAAATTTTCTCCCATTTTGTAGGTTGCCTGTTCACTCTGATGGTAGTTTCTTTTGCTGTGCAGAAGCTCTTTAGTTTAATTAGATCCCATTTGTCAATTTTGGCTTTTGTTGCCATTGCTTTTGGTGTTTTAGACATGAAGTCCTTGCCCATGTGTATGTCCTGAATGGTAATGCCTAGGTTTTCTTCTAGGGTTTTTATGGTTTTAGGTCTAACGTTTAAGTCTTTAATCCATCTTGAATTGATTTTTGTATAAGGTGTAAGGAAGGGATCCGGTTTCAGCTTTCTACATATGGCTAGCCAGTTTTCCCAGCACCATTTATTAAATAGGGAATCCTTTCCCCATTGCTTGTTTTTCTCAGGTTTGTCAAAGATCAGATAGTTGTAGATATGTGGCATTATTTCTGAGGGCTCTGTTCTGTTCCATTGATCTATATCTCTGTTTTGGTAACAGTACCATGCTCTTTTGGTTACTGTAGCCTTGTAGTATAGTTTGAAGTCAGGTAGTGTGATGCCTCCAGCTTTTTCTTTTGGCTTAGGATTGACTTGGCGATGCGGGCTCTTTTTTGGTTCCATATGAACTTTAAAGTAGTTTTTTCCAATTCTGTGAAGAAAGTCATTGGTAGCTTGATGGGGATGGCATTGAATCTGTAAATTACCTTGGGCAGTATGGCCATTTTCACGATATTGATTCTTCCTACCCATGAGCATGGAATGTTCTTCCATTTCTTTGTATCCTCTTTTATTTCCTTGAGCAGTGGTTTGTAGTTCTCCTTGAAGAGGTCCTTCATGTCCCTTGTAAGTTGGATTCCTAGATATTTTATTCTCTTTGAAGCAATTGTGAATGGGAGTTCACCCATGATTTGGCTCTCTGTTTGTCTGTTGTTGGTGTATAAGAATGCTTGTGATTTTTGTACATTGATTTTGTATCCTGAGACTTTGCTGAAGTTGCTTATCAGCTTAAGGAGATTTTGGGCTGAGACAATGGGGTTTTCTAGATATACCATCATGTTGTCTGCAAACAGGGACAATTTGACTTCCTCTTTTCCTAATTGAATACTCATTATTTCCTTCTCCTGCCTAATTGCCCTGGCCAGAACTTCCAACACTATGTTGAATAGGAGTGGTGAGAGAAGGCATCCCTATCTTGTGCCAGTTTTCAAAGGGAATGCTTCCAGTTTTTGCCCATTCAGTATGATATTGGCTGTGGGTTTGTCATAGATAGCTCTGATTATTTTGAGATACGTCCCATCAATACCTAATTTATTGAGAGTTTTTATCATGAAGGGTTGTTGAATTTTGTCAAAGGCCTTTTCTGCGTCTATTGAGATAATCATGTGGTTTTTGTCTTTGGTTCTGTTTATATGCTGGATTACATTTATTGATTTGCATATATTGAACCAGCCTTGCATCCCAGGGATGAAGCCCACTTGATCATGGTGGATAAGCTTTTTGATGTGCTGCTGGATTCGGTTTGCCAGTATTTTATTGAGGATTTTTTGCATCAATGTTCATCAACGATATTGGTCTAAAATTCTCTTTTTTGGTTGTGTCTCTGCCCGGCTTTGGTATCAGGATGATGCTGGCCTCATAAAATGAGTTAGGGAGGATTCCCTCTTTTTCTATTGATTGGAATAGTTTCAGAAGGAATGGTACCAGTTCCTCCTTGTACCTCTGGTAGAATTCGGCTGTGAATCCATCTGGTCCTGGACTCTTTTTGGTTGGTAAGCTATTGATTATTGCCACAATTTCAGAGCCTGTTATTGGTCTATTCAGAGATTCAACTTCTTCCTGGTTTAGTCTTGGGAGAGTGTATGTGTCAAGGAATATATCCATTTCTTCTAGATTTTCTAGTTTATTTGCATAGAGGTGTTTGTAATATTCTCTGATGGTAGTTTGTATTTCTGTGGGATCAGTGGTGATATCCCCTTTATCATCTTTTATTGTATCCATTTGATTCTTCTCTCTTTTTTTCTTTATTAATCTTGCTAGCGGTCTATCAATTTTGTTGATCCTTTCAAAAAACCAGCTCCTGGATTCATTAATTTTTTGAAGGGTTTTTTGTGTCTCTATTTCCTTCAGTTCTGCTCTGATTTTAGTTATTTCTTGCCTTCTGCTAGCTTTTGAATGTGTTTGCTCTTGCTTTTCTAGTTCTTTTAATTGTGATGTTAGGGTGTCAATTTTGGATCTTTCCTGCTTTCTCTTGTGGGCATTTAGTGCTATAAATTTCCCTCTACACACTGCTTTGAATGCATCCCAGAGATTCTGGTATGTTGTGTCTTGGTTCTCGTTGGTTTCAAAGAACATCTTTATTTCTGCCTTCATTTTGTTATGTACCCAGTAGTCATTCAGGAGCAGGTTGTTCAGTTTCCATGTAGTTGAGCGGTTTTGAGTGAGATTCTTAATCCTGAGTTCTAGCTTGATTGCACTGTGATCTGAGAGATAGTTTGTTATAATTTCTGTTCTTTTACATTTGCTGAGGAGAGCTTTACTTCCAAGTATGTGGTCAATTTTGGAATAGGTGTGGTGTGGTGCTGAAAAAAATGTATATTCTGTTGATTTGGGGTGGAGAGTTCTGTAGATGTCTATTAGGACCGCTTGGTGTAGAGCTGAGTTCAATTCCTGGGTATCCTTGTTGACTTTCTGTCTCGTTGATCTGTCTAATGTTGACAGTGGGGTGTTAAAGTCTCCCATTATTAATGTGTGGGAGTCTAAGTCTCTGTGTAGGTCACTCAGGACTTGCTTTATGAATCTGGGTGCTCATGTATTGGGTGCATATATATTTAGGATAGTTAGCTCTTCTTGTTGAATTGATCCCTTTACCATTATGTAATGGCCTTCTTTGTCTCTTTTGATCTTTGTTGGTTTAAAGTCTATTTTATCAGAGACTAGGATTGCAACCCCTGTCTTTTTTTGCTTTCCATTTGTTTGGTAGATCTTCCTCCATCCTTTTATTTTGAGCCTATGTGTGTCTCTGCACGTGAGATGGGTTTCCTGAATACAGCACACTGATGGGTCTTGACTCTTTATCCAGTTTGCCAGTCTGTGTCTTTTAATTGGAGCATTTAGTCCATTTACATTTAAAGCTAATATTGTTATGTGTGAATTTGATCCTGTCATTATGATGTTAGCTGGTTATTTTGCTCATTAGTTGATGCAGTCTCTTCCTAGTCTTGATGGTCTTTACATTTTGGCATGATTTTGCAGCGGCTGGTATCGGTTGTGCCTTTCCATGTTTAGTGCTTCCTTCAGGAGCTCTTTTAGGGCAGGCCTGGTGGTGACAAAATCTCTCAGCATTTGCTTGTCTGTAAAGTATTTTATTTCTCCTTCACTTAGGAAGCTTAGTTTGGCTGGATATGAAATTCTGGTTTGAAAATTCTTTTCTTTAAGAATGTTGAATATTGGCCCCCACTCCCTTTTGGCTTGTAGAGTGTCTGTCGAGAGATCCACTGTTAGTCTGATGGGCTTCCCTTTGAGGGTAACCCGACCTTTCTCTCTGGCTGCCCTTAACATTTTTTCCTTCATTTCAACTTTGGTGAATCTGACAATTATGTGTCTTGGAGTTGCTCTTCTCGAGGAGTAACTTTGTGGCAGTCTCTGTATTTCCTGAATCTGAATGTTGGCCTGCCTTGCTAGATTGGGGAAATTCTCCTGGATAATATCCTGCAGAGTGTTTTCCAACTTGGTTCCATTCTCCCCGTCACTTTCAGGTCCACCAATCAGGCGTAGATTTGGTCTTTTCATATAGTCCCATATTTCTTGGAGGCTTTGCTCGTTTCTTTTTATTCTTTTTTCTCTAAACTTCCCTTCTCGCTTCATTTCATTCATTTCATCTTCCATCGCTGATACCCTTTCTTCCATTTGATCGCATCGGCTTCTGAGGCTTCTGCATTCTTCACGTAGTTCTCGAGCCTTGGTTTTCAGCTCCATCAGCTCCTTTAAGCACTTCTCTGTATTGGTTATTCTAGTTATACATTCTTCTAAATGTTTTTCAAAGTTTTCAACTTCTTTGCCTTTGGTTCGAATATCCTCCCGTAGCTCGGAGTAATTTGATCGTCTGAAGTCTTCTTCTCTCAGCTCGTCAAAGTCATTCTCCGTCCAGCTTTGTTCCGTTGCTGGTGAGGAACTGTGTTCCTTTGGAGGAGGAGAGGCGCTCTGCTTTTTAGAGTTTCCAGTTTTTCTGCTCTGTTTTTTCCCCATCTTTGTGGTTTTATCTACTTTTGGTCTTTGATGATGGTGATGTACAGATGGGTTTTTGGTGTGGTTGTCCTTTCTGTTTGTTAGTTTTCCTTCTAACAGACAGGACCCTCAGCTGCAGGTCTGTTGGAGTACACGGCCGTGTGAGGTGTCAGTCTGCCCCTGCTGGGGGGTGCCTCCCAGTTAGGCTGCTCGGGGGTCAGGGGTCAGGGACCCACTTGAGCAGGCAGTCTGCCTGTTCTCAGATCTCCAGCTGCATGCTGGGAGAATCACTGCTCTCTTCAAAGCTGTCAGACAGGGACATTTAAGTCTGCAGAGGTTACTGCTGTCTTTTTGTTTGTCTGTGCCCTGCCCCCAGAGGTGGAGCCTACAGAGGCATGCAGGCCTCCTTGAGCTGTGGTGGGCTCCACCCAGTTCGAGCTTCCCAGCTGCTTTGTTTTCCTAAGCAAGCCTGGGCAATGGTGGGCACCCCTCCCCCAGCCTCGCTGCGGCCTTGCAGTTTGATCTCAGACTGCTGTGCTAGCAATCAGCGAGACTCCGTGGGCATAGGACCCTCTCAGCCAGGTGCAGGATATAATCTCCTGGTGCGTCGTTTTTTAAGCCCGTCGGAAAAGCGCAGTATTCGGGTGGGAGTGACCCGATTTTCCAGGTGCCGTCTGTCACCCCTTTCTTTGACCAGGAAAGGGAACTCCCTGACCCCTTGTGCTTCCCGAGTGAGGCAATGCTTCGCCCTTCTTCGGCTCACTCACGGTGTACGCACCCACTGACCTGCGCCCACTGTCTGGCAGTCCCTAGTGAGATGAACCTGGTACCTCAGATGGAAATGCAGAAATCACCCATCTTCTGTGTCACTCACGCTGGGAGCTGTAGACTGGAGCTGTTCCTATTCAGCCATCTTGGCTCCTCCCTATTATTAATATAATTTTTAACTTAATTTTTAGATTGCTCATTGCTAGCATATAAAACTACAATTAAGTTTTATATGCTGTTCTTGTATCTTGTGGCCTCATTGAACTTATCTATTAGTTCTAGTAGATTTGTAGTGAATACCTTGTAAATATAAAAGATTATTTAATCTGCAATAAGATACACTTTACTTCTTAAAAAAAGCAATACATACCTTTTTTCTATTAAAAAATATGTTCCCTAACGTTGAAACTACGCTAGTGAGCAATTGCTTGCTAAGCCGGTGGGCAGGGTCAGCAAAGGTCAAAGCTCTGGCTGGGTTCCCTACACTGGGTCTGCCCCTGTCTTCCTGGTATGTAGGAGATGGGGACACAATTTGTGCTTTTAGTTTGTCTGGGTCAGAAGGAGCTGCACTGAGGAGGCCCCTTCCACTCAGATAGGATGCAGATCACAATATCATGGGCTGCCAGTCTGATGCTGTGACTGATGAAATTTGGGGGCCAGAGGGATCTCCCTGTGTCTCACACCAAGCCAGGAGGAGACTGTTGTTGTTGCATCAGTGGTCCCCAGCGAACCACACCTCCAGGATCCAGGCCCTCCTGATCCTCTCTCTCGGACTCTGGGTTTGGCAGGTGCCTTGCTTTGGACAGAGGGTCATCAGTGAGCAGAACACAGGGAGAGGCTGGCTGGGCCCTGCACTCTGGGCCTTGACCTCTGAGAGTGCCCTGGGCTGCCGTGCAGGGCCTAGGCTGCCTCCAGGGTCTGGCCACCCCCAGAGCCTGACTAATGTGCCCCATCTGACCACGTGAGGCAGCCTGAGAGAGGCCAGCAGAAGAGTGGCCCAGACATGAATTCTCTCTGAATCATGTGGGAGAAATGTGCTTTGCTTTGATCCAAGTTCAAAGTTCTGGGGTGGTTGTTGATGCAGGAATAGATAACTGAAGTGACCAACGTCAGAACTGAGTGTGTTTCAGTAAGAACTGCTGAATTCAGGGTTCAATGGCATTTTATGGCCACTAGATAGGATAAATGCATTGAAAAATCTGAATAACATTGCAACAATCCTCTAAATGTGACTGAATAAAGTGCATATTGGCTGGTTTTTATGCAACCTTGACTACAAATCATAATAGGCAAAGAAAATTATGACTACCATGTCAGTGTTTTGAGAGTGGCTGAGTCAGTATTTTCGTCTTCAGCCCCTGGAGCTGGAAGGATTCTGTGGACTTTGCTGCATTAGGAAGGCAAAGACCTGTCACAGGTGGATCTGATTTGCAGCCAATGGGCGAGCAAGTCTTTGTTCACATCATGTATTCATAGATTGTCAATAACAACATTGTTTTAAAGATGATGATTTTTTTTCTGTTTCTTTCCCTGAAAACAATGTTAATTAAAACCAGAAGTATTAAAAATATATATTTGTTATATATTTTAATCTGCTACCAAGCTGAGGGATGAGATGAAAACTCTTCAGTTTTTGGCAATTTTTAAGGCTTAGAGATTATGGTTTGATATAGTTTGGTTCTGTATCTCCACTCAAATCTCATCTTGAATTGTAATCCCCACAATGTGTCAAGGAAGGGCCTAGTGGGACCTGATTGGATCATGGGGGTGGTTTCCTTCATGCTGTTCTTGTGATAATGGGGGAGTCCTCAGGAGATCTGATGGTTTTAAAAGTGGCACTTACCCCTTCTCTGTCTCTCTCTCTCCTGTCACCTTGTGAAGAAGGTGCTGGGCATGGTGGCTCATACTTGTAATCTCAGCACTTTGGGAGGCCAAGGCAGGTGGATCACCTGAGGTCAGGAGTTCGAGACCAGCCTGGCCAACATGGTGAAACCCCGTTTCTACTCAAAATATAAATAATTAGCCAGGCATAGTGGTGCATGCCTGCAGTCCCAGCTAGTTGGGAGGCTGAGGCAGGAGAATCTCTTGAAACCGGGAGGCAGAGGTTGCAGTGAGCCGAGACTGTATCTTTGCACTCCAGCCTGGGCAACAGAGCTAGACTCCATCTCAAAAAAAAAAAAAAAAAAAAAAAGAAAAAAGAAGGTGCCTTCTTCCCCTTTGCCTTCTGTCATGATTCTACGTTTCCCAAGGCCTCCCAATCTATGTGGAACTGTGAGTCAATTAAAACTCTTTTGTTTATAAATTACCCAGTCTCTTTATAGCAGTGTGAGAACTAATACATGGTTCATCAACTTCTATCCTTGTAACTGATACAAAAATTATACAGTTAAGCTGCTAACTTATTTGCATTTTTTAACTCCAACCCAATTAATTCAACTGAAACAAAAGTCCATTGTAAAAAGCCCACTGAAGATGAGAAGTAAATTGTCAGGAACTTTAAATCATAAGCATTTTTTTCTGAGTTATTAATTATAAAATGCTAACACAAGGGTGATAAATCTAGGGTTCTGGGATGCTGAGTGAGGCAGCTGTAATCTGTGTGGCAGAAACCTAAGAGGAGGACCTGCACAGGTACAGATGGTACCCCGAGAACTACTAAGGGGCCTCCTGGAGTCTTTGGCTGAGGTCTGACCTGCATGTGAGTGTGAGAAAACAATTACACTCTAGAGAATGAGGCTGGAGAAAAAACATCACCAAAAGCACTCATTCAGAAAAATCCCTAAAATTTACACGGGACCAGCAAAAGTTTGTGTTCCTGCAAGCCAGTGGAAAGTTGTCTTAATAGAAGGGAGGTTGGATAGAGCCCTTAAAAGGCTGTTCCCCCAGCAAGGGGGAAAAATTAGCCTTATGCTGACAGCTCTTCTAGACCAACCCTAAGAAAGCATTAAAGCAAAGCTCAAAGAATAAAACTGATGCTAGATACCTCCACCTAAGAGGAAAAAAAAGGAACTCTAAACCTAAACCATTAAAAAAAGTAATTAAAATAATTTTAGAAAATTGAACATTAACAATGTAAAAGTCCCATGCCTGGAATTTAATTACAAAATACTAAATATGTGAAAGAACAGGAAAATATGTTAAAATATCTGTAACTAAGAGATAAATTAGTAAATAGAAACAGACCGAGAAATGACAGAGATGATGGAAATAAAGGACCTTAAAATAACAATAATAAATATGCCACCAATGTTCACAAAGTCAGGGGAAAACATGAGGAAACTAGTTCCAGAAGCTAGAGGAAAACATGTAACGTATATGTCACCTCATCAAGTGAGATACGCAAGTTACAAAAGAAGTTTCAAGCACACCATCTAGAAATAAAAATTATAATACCTGAAATCAAATATATAGAATGGGGCTAATGGCAGAGTAGTAACAAGTATTCTTAGCAGAAGAAAAGGTTAGTGAACTTTAAAACAGCAGGAAAAAGTATTTTTACTGGGAAAGGATGAATGGAGCCTCGGTGAACTGCGGGAAAATATTTCATAGCTTAAGATGCATGTAAGACTGTGGGAGGATCGCAAAACACTTAAAAATTATGGCTGCAAATTTTCCAAATAGGAGAAAATATAAACCCACAGATGACAGAAGCTCAGTAAACATCAAACAAAATAACAACAAAGAAAACTACACTTAATCACATTATAACCAGATTGCTGAACAAGTGATGAAGAGTTCATTTTTAAAGCAGCCAGAGGAAAGAGATGCATTATGTACAGAAAATCCATGGTAAAAATGACAGCTGCAAAACACACAAGCCAGAAGACAGTAGGACAGTCTTTCCAGTTTTGAAAGAAAAATAAATTGTCAACTTAGAATTTTAAAGCAAAGTTTATATAAAAAATGAAGGTGATACATTGCAAATGTGTAAAACAACATTGCAAAACTGGTAGGGAGAAAAAAAAGCTGACCTAAGTAACTTTGGAAATGAGTCATGTCTGTAAGGCTAAATGCAAAATAAACTGTACATAAGCACTGTCCTCTAGTTGATAAAGTTTGCTCCAAGAGGGTTACAAATGAACAATTCTGATCCTGCTACTAATGTATGCAAGAATTTAATGATCCAGTAAATGGATGGCAGATGATCAGAGCCAGGTTTCTTACTGTTGGAGTGGGAGTTTACGAATAGGCAAGGGAGGAATAGGCTGGAATAGATGACCATGTGGCATCTGTTAGAGTTATAGACATCAATATAAACTCATGTTTAGATTGGCATAAATATGGTTATGTATAGCGATATTTACAGTTATGTGACTATAAATGGGTTAGTATCTGCATGAATATTTCCCTTCTTTGTCAGGTGAGAGGGGCCAGGAGCAATGATAACCCAGTGGCAACGAACACGCCTAAGCCCAGATCTTTATTTATAACACAATTCTCCAGTAAAACGAACCAGAGCTTCTTGGAGAAATGGCTGATTGGAGAGCTGGGGCACAAAATATACAGGATGAGCCTGGAGCATCTTCTAATGCCAGAAAGTAAAAAAGTGCTCAAAACAAACAAACCAAAAACCACCCACAATGATGGTTGTATGTCAGAAGGACACAGGAACCAACTGCAAGGGCTCCCGAAGACCACCCACAATGATGGTTGTATGTCAGAAGGACACAGGAATCAACTGCAAGAGCTCCCAAAGACCAAAGAGCAAAATGAAGAACAGGGTGTTCATTCTGAGAGCAAGGAAACATTTGATTGTAACCCAAAGGAGCAGTCATCACTCGCATCCTTGCACATCCACTGATCCTGTTTCTGCTTCCTACTCAAGGGCAACTCTCAATGTATTCAGAGTTTCGTCTCTACTCTCTCTCGTTCTGTGTGTGTGTACCTCATCTCTGCTACTCTATCCTTCAATTTCTAGCTGTGAAACTCTCATCTCCATATTCTAAGTCCATACTGATATCAGTAAATGACTGGATCAATAAGTAAATAGGGGAAAAGAGACAAACTTCCCTTTCAGAATTCAAATAACTAGCATAGCTACTTTCCCTTCATGGAGGTGAAGCATTATTCCTGAATCCCCCGCATGTGAGCTGTGCGTAGTGACCTCCTTCCAAAGACTATGGCATGGAAAGGGGAAAAAAAGATGAATTTTGGCTGGGCGCTGTGGCTCACGCCTGTAATCCCAGCACTTTGGGAGGCCGAGGTGGGCAGATCACGAGGTCAGGAGATTGAGACCATCCTGGCTAACACGGTGAAACCTCATCTCTACTAAAAATACAAAAAATTAGCTGGGTGTGGTGGCTCACGCCTGTAGTCCCAGCTACTTGGGAGGCTGAGGCAGGAGAATCGCTTGAACCTGGGAGGCTAAAGTTACAGTGAGCTGAGATCTCGCCACTGCACTCCAGCCTGGGCAACAGAGGGAGACTCTGTCTCAAAATAAATACATAAATAAATAAGATGAATTTTATAACAGAGAAACCTGACAAGCACCACCTCAGCCAGGTGAGGGAGGTCAACTTGAACAGTGACAAGTCACCGGGATAGTATGGATGCTGGAGATGGCGTGATGGAAATGGCAACTTACCTCTGTAGATGTCCCTTCAAAAACACATAATCGTTTAATTATGAAAACAAAATAAAATACCTGACCAGTGCTCCCCAAAACCATCAAGGTCATCAAAAACAAGTAGAGTTAGGGAAATTTTCACAGCCAAGAGAAGCCCAAGGAGACATAATAACTAAATGCAATATGATATCCTGAATAGGAGCCAGAAACAGCTGAAAGAGGTGAGGTAAAAACTAAGGAAATCTAAGTAAAGTGTGGACTTTCGTTAATGATAATATTCATCAATATTGTTTTATTAGTTATAACAAATGTGCCTTACCAAACTAAGATGTTACTAATATGAGAAGCCTGTGTGAGGTATATTAGAATTCTCTACACTATCTTCATAATGTTTTCTGTCTGAATTTGTCCTCAGAGAAAATATTTGTTTTTTTAAAAATGAAGGAGATTTTAACTTCCTGACAAACAGAAATAACATGGACTGGACTTTTTCTTACACTTTAGAAAAAAAAAAGCAGACAAAACATATAAAATAGAAGTTTCAACAAACATCAAGCAATGAAGACCATGGATGCCGACAGATGGGAGACAAAGGTGGTGAGCCCTGTAGGGGCCTGAGCTGCTCCTTGGAGGGTGTTCCACAGTGTGGTGCAGGGAGGGATACCCTGGCAGAGGTGAAGATGAGGGCTTAGCAACTAGAAATAGGAGGACAGAGTAGCAGAGATGAGGTACACACATAAAGAGAGAGAGAGGGAGAGAGAAGAGAGGAAACATCCAGGAGATACTGAATCACCCCTGAGTAGGAAGGTGATAATGATGAATGAATCTGTAAGAACATGAGTGAAAGCTGGGGAAAGAACCACCCAGAGGGTGGAGGAACGATTCTTAGAGCTCGCACAGTGCCTGTTCCCCCAGCCAGAGAGAAAAACCTTCACAGGACACTGAGTAGGGTCCTCAGTGTGGTGTACTCACACCTGTAGCAGGAAATAGTTAGACTAAGCACTGCTCCAATCCTGCCTAACAAATCTTAAAAGAAGACCCAAAAGGATACAACGTTTAAATAAATTTAATGTGGTCTCACAACAGTGTCCAAGAGTATTTATAGTAGCAATACAGAAATATTCAGCATCCAACAAGCTAAAACTCACAGTATCTGACATCTAATAAAAAAATGAGCAGGCATGCAAAGAAGCAGAAAAATATAACTCAGGAAAAGTGTTAATTATTTGAAACCAACACAGAACAGACTCAGTTAGAATTAGCAGATGAGGATATCAAGCAGTTATAACTGGATTCCTTTTGTTCAAAAAGTCAAGTGGAAATATAGATGATATGAAGAGAGACCCACATAAATCTTCCAGACTTGAAAGATACAATTTCTAAGGTGAAAAATATATGGAGATGGGATCAACAACAGACTAGACATTTCAGAAGAAAAGATTAGTGAGTTTGAAGATAGTAATTTAAGCTAGCTGAATTAAAACAAAGTCAATTAAAAAGACAATAGTGAACACAGCACCTGTGAATTCTGGAACAGATTCAAGCAGCCAAATATACATGTAATTGAAATTCATGAAGAAGAAAGGAACTGGGGCCAGAAAAAGTATTTAAGAAATTATCCACCAAAGTTTTCCATTTATAAAGAAAATTATAAACATACAGTTCTACAAAGATCAACAGACACCAATCACAAGAAACATGAGAACTACAAGGCACATCAAAATCAAAATGCTCAATAGTAGTGATAAAGAGAAAATTTTAAAAGCAGCCAATAACAACAAAAATATACATTTTGCAGAAAGAAATCAAGATAAGGATGACTGCAAATTTCTCATTGGAAACAATGGAAGCGAGAAGATAGTGAAACAACATATTGGAAGTTCTGGAAAAAGAATAAATCGATCTAGAATTCTATATCAAACAATTATATCTTTCAAAAACAAAGTTGAGGCTGGGCACGGTGGCTCACACCTGTAATCCCAGACCTTTGGAAGGCCAAGGTAGAGGATCACTTGAGCTCAGGAGTTTGAGACCAGCATGAGCAACAGAGAGAGACTTCATCTCTACCCAAAATCAACAAAAACAACCAGACAAACAAAAACCCAAAGGTGAAATAAAATTTCAGACATGCAAAAGTTGAAAATATTCACCACCATCAGACTTAAAATGCAAAAAATGTGAAGGTAATTCTTCAGACAGTAGAAAGTGATACTGGATGGCAACATGGATGGGATGAAGTGTGCTGGGAATGGTAACTATATGGATAAGTACGTAAGCTCTTTTCCTATTATTGAAATCTTTTAAAAGAATGATTGGCTATGTAAGCCAAAATAACGACAAGTTTATTACTCTTATATATATGAGTAAAATGTACAAAAACAATTGAACAAAGTTTAGAAGGTGAGAAGTGAAAGGATATTATCATAAGATTTGTATATTATACATTAAGTGGCATAACATAACTTCAGGGTAGACTGAATAAGATAAACTCTATACTACAAATTCTAATGACCAAAATGACGACAATAGCAACAAAATATTAAAAGCAATAAATAAGAAAACCAAGGAGGAAAAAATGAATCATTAAAAATTTAATTAATCCAAAAAAGGCAAAAGAGAACACAAAACAAATGAAATAGAGGAAAAATTAAAATGAAGAGAGTCTCTATAATGTTCATGAAAAACATGTACTATCAAAGAACTATGCATGGATTTAAATTTTTTTTTGCACCAAAATAACCTTGTACTAACTTGTTATCATGTGTCTGAACAGGATCTAGTCTGAGGCACTAAGAAGGGTAAGAGATTAGTTTGAAAAGAACCCCCATCAGAGCAACATGATTTCTGCTAAAGTTCTGTTCTTGATCCAAGAGAAAACATCAAATTTATGGTGAAGTTTGAGTGGGAGAATGGTGAAATCATTGGTGCTTTACAAAAAAATTATGCAGAAAAGGCCTCAAAGAAATCGGCTGCTTACAAATGAATTAATTCATCTTAAGAAGAAATGAGATGATGTTGAAGATGAAGTCTGCAGTGGCAGACCATCCACATTAATTTGTGCAGAAAAATATTATCTTGTTTTTGCCCTAACTGAAGGAGACCAACAATTAACAACACAAACAATAGCCAACACTATCGCCATCTCAGTTGGGTTGGTTTACACAATTCTGACCAAAAAATTAAAGTGAGCAAACTTTCCACTTAATGGATGCCAAAGTTATTGTGCCTAGATCAGTTGCAGACAAGAACAGGACTTTCAGTGGAAATCTCAAACAAGTGAGATCAAGATGCTGAGGCACTTCTTTGAAGAATTAGAATAGGAGATGAGCTGTGGCTTTACCAGTACCATCCTGAAGACAAAGCACAATCAGAGCAATGGCTACCAAGAGGAGGAAGTGGTCCAGTCAAAAGAGGACCAGTCAAGAGCACAGGCCATGGCAACAGTTTTTTGGAATGCTTGAGGCATTTTGCTTTCTGACTTTCTGGAGGGCCAAAGAATGGACATCTGTTTATTGTGAGAGTTTTGAGAAAGTTAGCTAAAGCTTTAGCAGAAAAACGCCTGGGACAATTTCACCAGACGGTCTTTCTTCACCACAACAATGCTCTTGCTCATTCCTCTCATCAAACTGTTAATGGCTGTTGTAATACCTCAGTTCTTGTCTTCTTAGTTTAAAAGAATTTAAACAAGAAACACACAGTAAAGGAGGTGCAACATAGAGTAATTTATTGCAAATGAGAAGGAATATTTTGAAAGTTAAGTGCAGAATAGACAGTACCCCCTGAGAGAGAAAGAGAATTCAGGGTGGGTGGCTCTTAAGAGTGAGACAGCAAAGACTGGCACTAGAGAGATTCCCTTTATGGGAGTTTTACATGATTATTCATAAGGAGGTGGGAAGAGGCGTTAACAGCAAGCATGTTCTGGGTGGTCCTCTGGGTGCCCATGCGCTGTAGCTGTCCGTGTTTGTTCATACATCACATGCCTCATTAACATCTTAAATCTCCACCCCAGGGCCCATTCTTTACTATTATAATGAGCAAAGGGTCAATTTGAGGACAGGTAAAATCAAAGTGTGCATGTTCTCTAGAGAGGAAGTTCCCTGCTGAAGATAGCTTTATTTGAATGAGCTAAATCACAATGTAAATGCTGAAGTTTATTGTGTTGACTGGTCACCACAGTTGCTGCATCCTGAGGACATGGTCCTTTCCTTGATTACCTATCCTTCCTCAAAACCAGGGCAATTTTGTGAGGGTTTTAATGGTAAATATCATTAGGTATTTGCTTTACAGCTTTGATTTCCCTCCTTTAGAGTTTTCCTTTTTTTTCTTTCCTAATTTTAAAAACATTTAAAGATCACCTGTTTGTCTTCAGTTAACAATGTTACAAAGACTACATTGACATGGCTAAATTCCTAGATCCCTCAGTTCTTTAGAAATGAATTAAATAGCTGATGTCATCACTTACAAAAATGTCTTAGACTTAATGTTCATTTTGAGAAATGAACACATTTGGATTTTTACTTTTATCTTTTAATTCTACTTTTTCACTAACATTTTGAAGTTCCCTCACAGCAAGTTGATGGATTTGAAACTAATTATATTAATAATCATATTAAATGTAAGTGGTCTAAATACTCTAATTAAAATGCCATCATTGTTTGATTGGATTAATCCAACCAGTTTTCTTGGTCAAATTTTTCTTAATTCAGTGATTCTTCTTAATGCAATGATTGGATTAAGAAAAGTAAGAACCAGGCAGGCGTGGTGGCTCATGCCTGTAATTCCAGCATTTTGGGAGGCTGAGGCAGGTGGATCATTTGAGCTCAGGAGTTTGAGACCAGCCTGTGCAACACAGCAAAAACCCATCTCAACAAAAAATAAAAAAATTAAGACTAGTGGTGTACACCTCTAGTGTCAGCTACTTGGGAGGCTGAGGTGAGAGGATTGCTTGAGCCCAGAAGGTGGAGGCTGCAGTAAGCGTAAGCTGAGATCAAGCCACTCTACTCCAGCCGGGTCAACAGAGCAAGACCCCCATCTCAAAAAAAAAAAAAAAAAAAAAAAGACCCAAATAGATCCTCTCTACAAGAAACTACTTTAAATATAAAGGCACAAGTGAGCTAAAAGTTAAAAGTTATACCTTTAACATGTGTAAGAGATACAGCAAAATAACAGTTTAAAAATTTAACAATGCTATAATGGCTATAGTATATCAGATAGACTTCAGAACCAAGGACGTTACTATTTCATAAAGATAGAAGCATCAATTTATCAACGGATGAAACACTCTTAAACATGTACATATAATAACAATGCTTCAAAAGAGATGAAGCAGAGCTAATAGAACTATAAGAATCAATAGACAAAACCACAAAAATAGTCAAGGTTTCAATGACTCTCTCTATATGATTGATAGTAAAAGAAAACAGATACTGTCATTTAAATAACCTAATTTACATTTATAGAGCACTCTATCTAACAATAGCACACAAATAATTTACCAAGGTGGACCATGCTCTGGGTCATAAAACAAGTCTCAATAATTTAAAAATGATTCAAGTCATACAAAGTATCTTCTCTGTCTACAATGGAAAGAAGTTAGAAATCTACAGTAGGAGTGACTCTTGAAAAACCCCTTCATATTTAGAAAATCGCACAAAAAAATCAAAAGGGAAATTAGAAGTAAAAACACAACATGTTAAAATTTGTAGCATGAAGCAAAAGCAATGTTAGAGGGTTATTTATAGCATTAGATGCCAATGTATGATAAAAACATAGTCTTAGATCAATCAACTCAACCTCTATGGAAAAGAAAAACCTAGAGGAAGAAGAAGTTAAACCAACAGTAAGTAGAAGAAAAGAAATAATGATTACAGATGAATGAATTCAAAGTAATAGAAAACAGAAAAAATAATAGATGAATTTAAATAAGGTCAAATTCTACTAAATATTTAAACAGGAAATAATACTAACCCTACAAAAGCTCTTTCAGAAAACTGAAGCAGAAAGAACATTTTTTTTAGTGTGTCCTGTGAGGTCAGCATTACCCAGACACAAAAACCGGAGAAAGACATTGTAAGTAATGAACACAACAGACCTACAATTCTCATGAATGTAGATGCAAAAAATTCTAAATATTATTTTAGCAAATTGAATCCAGCAATATATAAAAAGGATAATATATCCCAACAAAGTAGTGCCTATTCCAGAAATTTAAGTTTGGCCTAACATAAAAAATAGATGCAAGTTATTATACAGACACCCTAGGGAAAAAAAAAAAACATGATTGTCTCAACATTCCAAACCATTTTTTTTTTTTTACCAAAACCAATTTCATTTGCTAATTTAAAAAATGTTTTAGCAAACTACGAATAAGAGAACTTTTCCTCAATATGATAAAGGGCATATAACAAAAAAATTAAGAATTAAAAAACCCCAAACGCAAAAATATAATTAACATCTTTAATAGTGAAACATTAAATTCTTTTCCCCCAAGACAAGGATGTTTTATTTGTCACTTGTACTTGACATTGTACTGGACATTATAACTAATGTAGTAAATAAAAAAAAAATCAATCAATGAAACCCCAAATGACACAAAAAGAAATAAAAACAGATGTAAGGCATCCAGATTGTAAGTGAACAGGTAAGACTGTTTTTCTTCTCAGATGACATAATAATCATCTGTAAAAGAACACTTATGGAATGTACACAAAAGTTACAAAAACTCATGAGTTTAGCAGACTGCTTAATACAATGTAAATATACAAGTAGCAATCTTTTTTATTCTTGCAATGAATTATTTTAAATTAAAATTAAAAATGACTATTAACAATAGCATTGGATCAAAATGTGCAAGTCCTGCGTACTAAAATCCATAAAACATCACCAAGAGAAATTAAGAAATATCTAAACAAATGGGGAGATATATCATGTTCTTGGGATTAAAAATTCAGTATTGTTTTAATTTCTTCCAAAATTTACATATTCAATGTTATCTCAATGAGTACTAGCAAGCTTTTATTTTTGTAGAAATTGATGAACTTATTCTAAAATTAATTTGAAATTGCAAAGGGCTTTTAATTGTGGAAACAACTTTGAAAACAGAGAATAAAGCTGAAGGATGAACACTAGTTTAAGACTTAAAACTACAATAATCAAGAAAGTGTGATATTGGTATCAAGCTAGACAACTAGATAAATGGAATGGAATAGAGAGTCCAGAAAATGACAACAGCCTATAGAGATAACTGATTTCTAAAAGGAATGCAAAGGCATTTTAGCAGAGAAAAGGTAGCCTTTTAAAGAAATGGCGCTACAACAATTAAATAGCCACATGCAAAGAATAAACTTTGATCCATACATCTCACAGAAATAGGTTATTGCCTTATATGTAAAGGCTAAAACCATAACATTTTTAGAAGGAATTAGGAGAAATTCTTTGTGACCTTGAGTTAGGCAACGATTTCTGTCTTGTCTTGTCTTCTTTCTTTCTTTCTTTCTTTCTCTTTCTTTCTTTCTTTCTTTCTTTCTTTCTTTCTTTCTTTCTTTCTTTCTTTCTTTCTTTCTTTCTTTCTTTCTCTTTCTTTCTTTCTTTCTTTCTTTCTTTCTTTCTTTCTTTCTTTCTTTCTTTCTTTCTTTCTTTCCTTCTTTCTTTCTTTCCTTCTTTCTTTCTTTCCTTCTTTCTTTCTTCCTTACTTTCTTTCTCTCTTTCTCTCTCTCTTCCTCCCTCCCTCCTTCCTTCCTTCCTTCCTTCCTTCCTTCCTTCCTTCCTTTCCTTCTTTCTTTCTTTCTTTTTTTTGAGACAGAGTCTCGCTCTGTTGCCCAGGCTGGAGTGCAGTGACCCAATCTCGGCTCACTGCAAGCTCCACCTCCCGGGTTCACCTCATTCTCCTGCCTCAGCCTCCCGGGTAGCTGGGACTACAGGCGCCCACTACCATGCCTGGCTAATTTTTTTGTATTTTTATTAAAGACAGGGTTTCACCATGTTAGCCAGGATGGTCGCGATCTCCTGACCTCATGATCAGCCCGCCTCAGCCTCCCAAAGTTCTGGGATTACAGGCGTGAGCCACCGCACCTGGCCAATGATTTGTTAAATATGATAACAAAGGCATGGTCTATAAAAGCAAATATGATAAATATGACTTCAGAAAATTAAAACACTTGCTCTTTGAAAAACATGGCTAGCATAATGAAAAGACTAGCCATTGGCTGGGAGAAAATATTTGCTTATCTTATATGGCAAAGGACTTTTATCCAGATTATGTAGATAACTGTTAAAACTCTAAAAAATGAAAAGAGACAGCTTGATTAAAAATGAACTATTGTTTTGAATGGACACTTCCCCATAGAAAATGTGTGAATGGAAAATAAGCCCATGATAAGATGATCAATACCGTTAGCTCTTACAGAAATGCAAGTTAAAACCCCAATAAGACATCATTGCACAGTTATTAGATGGCTAAGATTAAAAAGACTAATGACGCCAGGTGCTGGTGAGGCTGTAGAGGAACTGGAATGCTCACATATCGCTGGTTAAAATATTAAATGTTACAACCACTTTGGAAAAGTTTTATGTTTTTTTTAGTTGTGTATTTTCTATTTTTATTTAAAATCTCTGAATATTATTTTTTGAGCCTATTAATGGTATAGGGACTTATTGCAAAATTATATAAACATTTTCAAACAAAAGGTAAGTAAGTTTGGATCATACAATAAATGACAAAACACTACTGTGTAATACTCAATATGTGGGTGTTATACAAAGTGTTAGACTTCATAGAATTTCTAAGGCACCTTTGTTCTGCCTCTCTTTTCTACACACATTTCACACGTATTTAACATGAGTTTTCCTTTTTCCCACTGACCTCACCTGGCAGCTTGCTTCTCAGTCTTCCACACAAGCCACACACAGCTGCTTGGTTGAGCACTTAAGTGGCCATCAGGCAGCAGTGTCCCTAGACGTTCCTGCTCCAAAGCACGTTTTTAAAGTGAGTAGCTGCATTCTGTCCTTGAAAGAAAAGTGTGAATAACATCACATCAGAAAGGACTGGAGAAGGAGAAGCAAATCTTAGCGCGTGTTAAATGGCTTCCAGTGTGCCTGGCAGACTGAGATGAGACCACAGCAGAAACCAGAGGCACGAAGCCCACCTCAGCCTATTGTGAAGAATCTTTTAATATAATACTCCACACTTGTTGGTCAAAATCTTGTATTGGGTACTTTCGTTGAATTTTCAGTTATATTATCTTTTGTTTCCTGTAAACTAGGTCAAATTTCCCTGAAGGTCTGATATAGTATATTTCCTTTTTAAAACATGTATAATATGTAATAGTATTTTAATACACAAAACAGTCAGTCAAATGAAGACAGTTTTTACTATTTAATACATGAGACAATCAGTCAAATGAAGACAGCTTTTACTATTGATCTAAATGCTTGATCATACTGTGATTAAAAAGTGAAATAGCTGAATTTATTTATCTAAGAGCATTTATGGATCTTCAGAAGTATTAACTACTTAGTAATAGATGCAAATAATGGATATTATGGCACAATGACTAGTCTAAGAGAGGCGACGTGTTGTTGTCATTAATTTTTTTCAGTCATCTATTTGCTTTATTTTTATTTTTAAAATTGTAGTAAAAATCACACAACATAAAATTTACCATCGAACCTATTTTTAAGTGCATAGTTCGGTGGCATTAAGTATATTCACAGTTATGAATATACTGCAAACAGTTTTTTTTTCAAAAGTTAAACACATAACTACCATCTGACATGGCAATTCCATCCCTATGTACTTACCCAGGAGAAATGAAAACATATGTGTTTATAAAGACTTGAACACAAATGTCCACGGAAGCTTTACCTGTAATTGCTAACAACCAAAAATGACCCAAATGTTAATCAACAAGTGAATGGACAAAAACTAAATACATCCATTCAATGGAGTAATATTTAGTGATATAAAGGTTAAAAAAAACCTGTTGAGACATACAACACGGACAAATCTCAAAATAATTATGCTGAGCCAAAAAGCCAGACAAAGAATAACACATAATTATGATCTTATTTTATAAAATTACAGAGAATGCAAATGAATCTCTAGAGACAGAGGTTAATCAGTGATTGCCTAGGGAGGATGGGGGAGAGGGGAGGAGTAAGAAGGAACAATTTCAAAACATCACAAAGCAAATTCCCAAGGAGATGGATAATATCCTGATTTTGATAGATTCAGTGTTTTCTATGGGTTTTTACATCTTTAAAAATCTATCCAATTTTAAATTTTAAATGTGTATAACATGTATATCAATTGTATAATTGTTATATAAATTCAGCCTCAATAAGGCTGTTAAAAAATAGAAGCAATGTGAAAACTGTCTCAGACATACAAAAGTAGAGAGATGCCACTGTCAGCAGCCGGCACCACGAGGCACTAAAGGACATTTTAGAGTTGGTTTCCAGACAGAGGGAAATGATAAGAAATAAAAATGAGGGTCTACACAAAGGAACAGGAGTGGGTGTAAAATGCATCAGCAAATACAAAGCGTGTTTTACCATATTTTGAAATCTCTTTAATTGAACATTGTTTTAAACAGTAATAATAATACATTCGGGGTTTATAAGTAGAAGCAAAATGTCTGCTAACAATAGCACAAGGGCTGGGAGGTGGGAAATGGAACCAGGCAGTTGTAAGATTATTAAATTACATGGGAAGTGATGCCATATTATTTGTTATTCTTGGGTATTCTTGATAAGTTAATGCTGTGTATTGTCAACTCCAGAGCAACCATTTATAAAAACAAGCATAATTCATACACCACTTACAAAGCTAACAAAAATGTAATATAAACCCATGCACACTGTGTTCCAGCAGAACTTCAAAACAATTCTTAAATGATGACTTGGTGGGAATTAGTCACTAGAATTTTCCTTCGTGACCTTGCAGACTGAGGACTTCAGCCAGCTTTCACATGAGAGAGCATCCTGGCATGGGGCGTCGTTGACGTGGGAAGACCGAGGACTTCAGCCAGCTTTCACATGGAAGAGCGTCCTGGCATGGGGCGTTGTTGACATGGGCTGTGAGTTTGCACCTTTTCAGATGGTGGGAAGCCACTCACGCTTGACAGAGGGTGTCACATGATACACAAAACCGAAAGGAAGCCCTAATCCCGGGAGGAAAGGTCTGTGTGAGGATTCACCAAGAGTGGACGTCTAGGGGTGTGTGACGCCGAAGCTGGTGTGCCCCACGCACGTGTGGGTGCTCACAGGCACACGCCTGCACGGAGGGGTGTCTATCCTGGCCGCTGCTGTGCTGTAGCCTCACTGCTGCCTTAATGGCTGATAACACTAAACTCTTTGACGTATCCAATTCCTTGCTTTATTTTAACTCAGATTATTCCTTACTGTGCCTTGGCCATAAAATATTGGCTGCATGAGAACACTGTACTTCGTTTCTGTTGTCAGCGCATGACGGTTTCCACTCTCTAGGGAGTTCCACTGCCAAGAGAACACAACTTATCACCAGAGGAGACAGGATCGGGGAGGAGGCAGCCAGCCCTGGCCCCGGCCACAGGAACACTGGCATCCCCTGGCTGGGAAAGGACATGGTGTGCTCCAGTTCTGGCCACATCTGTCTGGTTTCCCCATCAGAGGTGGTGGCTTGTGAACTAGGAGCGCTAGAGTCCCAGCGCCGTGGCCCAGTCACCAGACGGTGGGCAGGGAGCCGGGCTGGGCCCTTGCCCTGGCCACAGTCCAGCCCGCTCCACTAGCTGGGACCCAGCTTTCTGCAAAACCAAAGCTCAAGGCTGGGCAGGGCAGCCAGCTGTGTCCCAACTCACCCCAAGTTTCTACACTTCATGTCGGAGCAGATGGGCTTTCAGAGAGGAATCTGCCCTAGGGTTTCACAGCCACTTATGCTGAGTGATGCCCAAACCTGTAACTCCCAGTCATTGATCCTAGGATCCTTAAACCACAGGATGCTGACCTCATTTCCCCACCCATTGGTGGATGCGTTCATGAGTCTTCCAGAAACCGTGGTGGGGGATTGCCCAGGCTCCCACTCAGGAATCCTGCCGAGGGAGCTCTGTGAATGCAATTTAGGCGACCGCAATTTCTAATGTTTGAGATATTGCATCTAAGAAGAGACATTTCTCTTAATGTCACAGGAGACACATGCATATTTAAGAAATGTACATTAAGAAATGTACATACTTGAGTATATGCCAAATATGATGACCTAGCTATGATAATTTTAAAAAATGTAGCAATCGTATTGTCAGAAACTATTATTTTAGAAGTTAGAATGTTGACCACTCATTTTTTTTTAAAATTTTATTATTATTATACTTTAAGTTCTAGGGTACATGTGCACAATGTACAGGTTTGTTACATATGTATACATGTGCCATGTTGGTGTGCTGCACCCATTAACTTGTCATTTAGCATTAGGTATATCTCCTAATGCTATCCCTCCCCCCTCCCCCCACCCCACAACAGTCCCTGGAGTGTGATGTTCCCCTTCCTGTGTCCATGTGTTCTCATTATTCAATTCCCACCTATGAGTGAGAACATGCGGTGTTTGATTTTTTGTCCTTGGATAGTTTGCTGAGAATGATGGTTTCCAGCTTCATCCATGTCCCTACAAAGGACATGAACTCATCCTTTTTTATGGCTGCATAGTATTCCATGGTATATATATGCCACATTTTCTTAATCCAGTCTATCGTTGTTGGACATTTAGGTTGGTTCCAAGTCTTTGCTATCGTGAATAGTGCCGCAATAAACATACGTGTGCATGTGTCTTTATAGCAGCATGATTTATAGTCCTTTGGGTATATACCCAGTAATGGGATGGCTGGGTCAAATGGTATTTCTAGCTCTAGATCCCTGAGGAATCACCACACTGACTTCCACAATGGTTGAACTAGTTTACATGGCACGCAACTACTACTCGACATTCATAACCTTTTCTTCATTAGAAATGACCAATGGGAACTTTAAATTACATGACGCAGCAGTTTCCTTCTTAGAAAGAGGAAGGTAAAACTCAGAGAAACCTATCAAGCCTGAATAAAGGAGTAAACACAAAAATGAAGCAGTTCCAACTCTTCTATGGGGCTCGCTACCTGGGGTCCTTCATCCTCATAATATTATTTTCTGAATGGCCTCTGACAGCCACGATTTCCCCAAATGACTAATGTCGTCAAATTATTCAGCATAGTAGATCCGGAAAATTGTCAGATTTATTTTAGAAAGAATTTTAAAGGACAGGTGGACTGTAAAGGAATGTTGTGCTTAGCTAGATATTCAAAAATGCAATTAACGAACACATTCCTTCTCCAGATACACCGAGTTTTCCTGTGTGTTCAGGTGTTTGTTCCGAGGGTGTGTTAGTGGACCAATTCCTCCACCTGCGCATCTGGAGACCTGGGGATGTCTATGCTCTTTGCCGCCTGCCAGGTAAAAGAGTAAACTTCTAATAATCAGCTCAGATTCCCTTTTGTTGGGTTAGGAGATGAAAATATGTTGTACTGGATTCTCTTTGAAATCTAAAATGTCCGTTGGTTTTGGAGTTTTCTAACAGAACCACCTTTCAGGTAAACATCCAAAACCTTCCTGTGACCCCGTGCAGAAGCGCCTCCCACAGCCCCCAGCGGAGACAGGTGACCTCGGCAGATGCTGAGACCAGGGAGCCACCTCTCTTGGGCTGTGCTGGAAGCATCTCTGAGCTCTGCTCAGGTGGGAGTTACTGACACGCATATCCGTGCGAGGGCTGGCGTTGCCTTCTTTCATCCAACTGCCCATCCCCTCTGCAGCCAGTGCGGGGGTCAGGGAGTGCCACCTTGGCTCCGGCCGCCTGAGGCCCTGCCGTGCTGGAGAGCGGGTCCAGGGGTTGACATCTCTATTCTTTTGTCTGACAAATCTGTGCACTGGCTTGTAAAAAAATCAATACTGTTTTTCCTTGGTTCTCTCTCCACAGGTGAGCTGATGGATCGTAGCGGCTCTCCCCATTCCCGCCTCCATTTCTGTTCTCAGTTTGTTTCTCTTGCTTCAGGGTTGAGCATGTGATCGTATCTCCAGCGGACGACACCAAAAGAATGTCTGTGACCTCGTCCCCTGGCGACCACGTCTACAGTGACTGAGTGCTGCCGTGGCTGGAAAGCCAGGGTCTGCATCTCCCAGGACCTCAGGACCCGTGATGAGGTGTTGTGGGGCCAGGAAGAGGAGGGGGTCCATGGTGGGCTCTGCCGCAGGCGACCCTGTGCACTGTCCTAGCACCTGTGTCTAAGGAGATGCCCTCTGTGGTACCAAGCATCTCCCAAAATGTGATTTGCTCTTCCTGTGATAAAATGGGGTGGGCTGAGGGGGCGATGGGTGCTGGAAAGCCACGAGGCTGCCATTGATCTGCCAGAAAAGGCACCTGCTCACCTGGCAGGAATAGCAAATTTGCTAGAAAAATGCAGGTCCCCCTGCTCTGGGTGATCTGTGACTTCTGCCACTCTGGGGATCCAGAGTGCGAGGATATCCAGAGAGCTGGAATGAGGATTTTGCTGAGCTGAGGTGGGTTGCTTTCCTCTCCTTCCCTCATGAAATCACAAACCCCATGCTCATCTCCCAGATGACCTAAGGGTGGCAGTTCCTAGAGGCAGGCGATAAATGAGGCACAGTGACCTCATGTCCAGCCTAGGTTCCTGTGTTCATTCCTGAAGGGACCTGAGTGTGGGAACAGAGTGCTCTCCTCTCTCACTTTCTCTCTCATTCTTTTTCTCTCTCTTTCTCTCTCTTTCTCTCATTCCTTCTTTCTCTTTCTCTCTCTCTTTCCCTTTCTCTCTCTCTCCTCTTATTCTCCCTCTTTCTCTCTCTCTTCCCCCAGCCCCCACATTTGTCTTTCTTCCTTGCAGTCTTGCTCTCTTTCATCCATATTCCCTTTTTCTATAAACTTGCTCATCTTCACTGAGGTTTAACCATGACCCAAGTTCTGGATCTTATGGGCTATTTATTATGAAGACCTAGGACTTCCTGTTTGCAGGTGAACGCAGAAAGGCTTAGGATTCTTAGAGAGCCTAAGCAGTCCAGATGGGAGACGGGCATTTAAGGAGAGAGATCTGATGGCCGCTCACTGGGGATGACGCCCTTTTTGGCCCACGATCGGCCCCTGGTGCCAGGTGAAGGGACCAGGCCTTGAGCTGGTCTTCAGACCTCAGGGCTCAGCTGCCACAGAGGAGGACCCATGAGGACCTCACACCCCTGAGGCCTCCCTGAGTTCTGCTCTCCACAGGCCTGCATCATTTCCAGCAATTTCCACAAGTACTTCCTTTTTAAAAGCAGAGTCTTCAAGATTGACCTTGTATAGTATTCATTTATTTTAAAAACCCAGCTTCTGCTGCGGTGCTCACTGAGCGACTGGAGCAGTGCTGAGCACTGCTTCCTTGGGTGGGCCTCGATGGACACCCATCCCTCTAACTGCTTAATATCACTAATGTGTCCTAAATTCACACTTAGAAAAGCTGCATCTCAAATTTCCGTACTGGGGTGGCAGCTGTGAGACTCCCACATCCTTTCTCCACATCAGTAGAGACAGACCCCTGTGTCAGCTCCACGGTCTGGCTCAACCTGGTGTGAGTGTGGGAAGTTCACACCCAGGCCAGTTTAAGGTCAAGGTTGAAGGTTTCTCATCAGAAGAAAACCCCATCACCACATCATTCTCTCCCTCACCGGGCAGTGCCTAGTCCACTTCTGATATCCAGGACGGATAAGCTCTCCCAGGGGGTTGGCCAACTCCTTCTGCAGCCCCACACCTGGATGTGACCCCAAGACCCTAACACACCTGGATGTGACCCCAAGACCCTAACACACCTGGATGTGACCCCAAGACCCCAACACACCTGGGTGTGACCCCGAGATCCCAACACACCTGGAAATATCCCTGAGACCCCAACATACCTAGGTGTGTCCCTGAGACCCCAACACACATGGGTAAATCCCTGAGACTCTGACATACCTGGATATATCCCTGAGACCCCGACATACCGACATACCCAGGGATGTCCCTGAGACCCCAACACACATGGGTATATCCCTGAGACCCCGACACACCTGGATATATCCCTGAGACCCTGACATACCCAGTTATGTCCCTGAGACCCCAACACACATGGTTATATCCCTGAGACCCCGACACACCTGGGTATATCCTTGAGACCCCGACATACCTAGGTATGTCCCTGAGACCCCAACACACCTGGATATATCCCTGAGACCCCAACACACCTGGGTATATCCTTGAGACCCTGACATACCTAGGTGTGTCCCTCAAACCCCAACACACCTGGGTATGTCCCTGAGACCTCGGCACACCTGGGTGTGTCCTCATGACCCCATCACAAGTCTCCTTGCACTTGGTTTTCTTGTTCTGCTCAGCTGGGGTCTCCAGGCCCAGCCCAGTGACAGGCGGACAGGGTCCATGCTCTACTCCTCCTGCATAGAAAGTCAAATCGAGATCAGAGAAATAAAGCTGAAGGGCCCAAGTCACAAAGCTGGGGGATGGTGGGGGTCGGGGGTGAGGCCTCAGTTCTCTTGTTCTGCCAACTACTCCTATTTCCTGGGTAAGATGATCACTAAAGGACTCTGGGTTTTAACTTGAAAACAAAGGAGAAAAAAGTTCTATCCTTCAGGTCCTCTTCCATTGTAAAAAGTATTTATAAAAATAGGGCTGAGTGTATGTGACCCCTCCTGGGACTCAGCGAAGTTCCTGGCAGTGAGTGGAACTCAGTGAACGTCTCTGGAAGTAACTGATGGGGTAGACCAGGAGTAAGTACTTAGTCTCTAGTGGAGACAAAGAAATAAAAAGGGGCTACAACTTTTTTGTTTTATTTATGCTTTTCTCTTTTCTTTTCCCTTTCTTAGGGCTAAGCTGGAAGCAGAAGAAACCACAGTAAAAACACTGGTTAATGTATAGTAATTTTAAAGTCATCTACTTCCTATACATGTAATTGTTGGCCAGGGCATTTATGATTTATGTTATATTTTATTTTCCTACGGTCTTAAGTTGTTGGTTATACTCTAGAACTTTGCATACATGCAGTTGTTGGCTGGGACATTTATGATTTATATTGTATTTTATTTTACAACGGTCTTAAGTTTTTGGTTATCCTCTAGAACTTCCTGTACATGTAGGGTTGGCCGGTCCATTCATGATTTATGTTGTATTTTATTTTGCTATGATCTTAAGTTGTTGGTTTTCCTCTAGAACTTCTTATACATGTAATTGTTGGCCAGGGAATTTATGGTTTACATTGTGTTTTATTTTACTATGATCATAAGTTGTTGGTTTTCCTCTAGAACTTCCCATACATAATTCTTGGCCAGGGCATTTATGACGTATGTTATATTTTATTTTGAAATGGTCTTAAGTTGTTGTTGTTGTTGTTTTCTAGAACTTTAGTGCATTTCACAGTAATATATTTTAGCGGATGGTGAGGTAAGGGCCCAAACCCCCCAAAACAAATTGTAAGTTCCAGTAAAAACTATTACCCAGTAGTTGGCATGGAAAAGTTTGGTGGCTCCTTACAAAGTTAAATGTAGAACTACCATATCACACAGAAACTCCACTCCTAGGCATATATGTTGGGAAGAATTGTGGGCAGAGGCTGGAACAGGTAATTGTACAGCAAAGTCATAGCAGCATTATTCACAATAACCAAAAGGCAGAAGCAACCATGCCCATTGAGAGGTGAATGGGTAAACCCAACGTGGTCTGTCCATACAAGGGAATGCTTTCAGCCTCAACAAGGGACGGAGTTTTCATACATGCTGCAACCAGGATGGACCTGCAAAACACATGAAGCGCAGTAAGCCAGACACAGAAGGACAGATATGACATGTCTCCATGGGCACGGAATACTTAGAATAGGCAATTTCATAGATAGAAGGTAGAGCGGAGACATTCAAGGCTGGGGAATGGGATGGAGGGGGTGTTGTTGGAGGTGCTGAACTTATGTTGGGGATGGTGAAAAGGTTTTGGGGATAACAGTGATGATAGCTACACAAATTGTGAATAGATTTAATGCTACTGTATCATCCACTGAAAAATGGCTACAATGGCAAGCATTCTATTCTCTATGCTTTACCATAGCAAAAAAAAAAAAAAAATTAATACCTAGTATTAATACCTAGTAGGAACTTTATGCGGTTATTTTGAAACATGGGTTAAATTCTAAATTTACTCTCCAAGATCACAATGATAAGTGTTTTGTGAATGGAGGAGCCAGTGATTCAGAGAGGACTGCTGACACTGTCCCTCAGGGGCTCTGAGCCTCTGTCTCCTCACCTGTGAAGCAGACGCAAGTTACTTGGAAGTATTTTCAAGCATGAACATGCATGACTGGTAAAATATCTAGACCACATCACTGCGCAACCACTAGTTAGTGCTTCCTAGGAGTCAAGTTTATAATGTGAACTTGATACATACTGACACAAGTTTCTGTCCTAAAGCTTGCAGTCACTCTGGGAGGTGGTGGATGGTATTACTGGGCCCATTTTACATTGGGGAAACTGAGGCTCCCACACTGAAATAATTCACTTCACCTGGAGTTGAGCCCAGATTCTCTTTACTCCAAAGCCAGCACTCCTTCTGAAAACAGGACTTTGATTTGGATAGAAGGATGTTGCTGGGGGCCTCAGCACAGGGTCTGTGGGCTCATGGCTGGACACGCAGCTGTTCAGTGGCAGCTGCGATCTGTCCACCCAGGCGGAGATTGGATGCAACAGTTTCAGACGGGGTTCTTCCCTCCCCAGGTGCCTGTCCACCTCTCCCTTACATGGGATGTCTCTCTTCTTCCTCCTTGCCTGGTCCCTAAAACACTTGAGTTTGTGGTTCATTTTTTTAAAAATGATATATTTTATTTAACCCAGTATATTAAAAATATCATTTCCGAATGTACATTTTACTTTTTTTTTTTTTTTTTGCAATTGGCTGTATATTTTACACCTTTATTTTATTGATTTATTTTTTTAGACAGAGTCTCTCTCTGTTGCCCAGGCTGCAGTGCAGTGACGTGATCTCAGCTCACTGCAACCTCAGCCTCCTGAGTAGCTAAGATTACAGACATGTGCCACCATGCCTGGCTAATTTTTATATTTTTGGTAAAGACGAGGTTTAGCCATGTTGGCCAGGCTGGTCTCAAACTCCTGACCTCAAGTGATCCACCCACCTTGGCCTTTCACAGTGCTGGGATTACAGGGCTGAGCCTCTGTGCCTGGCCAGACTAAGCAGGCTTCAAGTGTCCAACAGCTACGCTGGACAGGTGGCTCCGAGCTGGAGGGCACAGGTTTGGATGGAATACGACTGTGTGTGAAAGCACCACTGTGAGCCTTGCGGGGATGCAAAGCCTATGGCACAGGCCGCTCCCGAGTGACTTCTCCAGAACCTGCCTGCTGGAAGCGCTCAGGTGTCTCTATCTCTCTGCACCAAACCTTACTACTCTTAAAAGTTTTGAGAGACCAGTTTACTTAGTATACTAATAATTGTACCCAATTACTACCATTAGATTGGATAAAAGACCGTTAGACTGGGTTTTTACTATCCTTTTCATTGATTGCCTAACATTATTTTACATTTTAAATAAAAATTGTATATATTTAAGGTGCACAATGTGTTGTTCTCATGTACACTGACATAGTGACATGATTACTATGGTAAAGCTAATTAACACTTCCTTCTCCTCATATACCTCCTTTATTTATGTGTTGGGAGCAGCTTGGATCTACTCAGTGACTTTCCAGAGAGCCTTGTGGCCTTATTAATGACAGACATCGTGGTGCATTCCAGACCCCTGGGCTTGTTCGTCTGACATCACTGCAACTTCATGATTCCACTCAATAGGCCAAGACAAGCGGAAGCTCCAGTTCAGGGAGAACGTTCCCCAGGAAATCAGGGCAGCAGAGTTTTCCAGGAACGGAGGCTGTGATGGTGGAGGGTGGCCAGGCAGCAGGAGGCCAGGGAAGCGGGTGTCCTGAAGCAGAGGCCGCGGTGCCACCTGTGTGGCAGCTTGCAGGTGAGGAGCACTGCAGTGAAACAAATCAGACCCTGCAGAGGTGAGCGTAAGGGAAGGGAGCTGCCCCCTCCCGCCACCCCCCTGCTCTCCTGCAGCTGTAGAAGCTGGGGCCTGAGCTGTGTCACTCCCCTGAAGACCTCAGGGCAACATGTGGGCCAAGTTCCAGCCTGCTTCACAGTCCTTCTGGGGATTGCAGTGGTGAGAGGTTTTTCTAATTTTATGAAAGGTATCACTATCTTTTTTTCCTGATTATCTTGGTAGTTTTCAGAGAGAAGGGAGTGGTCTCTGCATTTTAATAAACCCACCATCTCCACCCAGAGTCCTGCAAAGTGGATCTTGATGCTGTGGCCCTTATGGGTGAGGCGGGAGCAGCCCATAGATGCCGGGGTCCGGCCGGCCTGAGCTTTTCTCTGTGCAGCCTACAGGGGAGGCTGTAAGGGCCTGCAGCTGGTGCTCTGATACAGTGGCTGGGAAGTGGAACACTTGGCAACTGCTGAGTCACCTCGCTGTGTTTTCTGAGGCACATGTGTTTTGGAACGTAGTGTTAGTGAATGTCCATCCATGAGGGCTTCCATCTCTCAGGTGGGTAGCAAGCATTCTAGGTAGGTCATCTTGCTGGTTCCTCATAATACAACCTTGTAAGCCAATATTGTTATGAACCCTATTTCACAGATAGGAAAACTGAGTTTTAGAGAGGTGAGCAATCTTCCCAGGCTGCCAAGCAGGGCTGGGATGCAGGCTTCCCTGCACCTGCGCTCACCTGACTCCAAAGCCAGGCTCTTGATCAATAGGATGTGGCTCAAATCTGTGGCACATCTGCTTGCCATCTCCCTAGGACCACCATGAGACCCTTGAGACCAGGCACCACATCTCTGTACAATGCAGTGCCCTCATTGCTAGTACAGTCCCTGGCACGTGGTCAGACCACAGTTAAAACCTGGCGAGCAGATAAATAAGTAAATGGATACTTGAATGGTGAATGAACGCGTGCATAACATTTCAAAACCCAGCTCAAACCAACTAAGATAAATACATTACTGGAGCACAGAAATTGGACCTTTCAAATTGCACCAAAATATTTCTGTGTTTATGTGCATAACTTTTTCACATTTGAATCTGCAATTTTGTATCAAGATGTAATTTTTTTAAAAAGCTAGTTTCATAATGTTGTTAGCAATGGTTTTACATTTTAGGCATCTCCACAGTGTGAGAGGCAAAGGGCATGCATTCTTGATTCTAACAATTTAACTGCAATCTGTCAATTTCAAGCAGGAAATCTGATCTGAGTTTTCAAACCCCCATGTCTCCCCGAGAGTCAATAATTCACCATTTTAGGGCAACGGGCCCATTAACACCGAACAGCTTGAGAATGCACTCTTCATTGATCAGATAAACAAGTCATGAGATATTTTATTACAAAATGACAAACCAATTTAGTCATCTTTTCACCAACAATGGACTTATATTAGATGTGAAATGGCAAGAAATTTTCTTCCTCAGGGAGCTATCATAAGAAACACAAACTGAAAGCTTCTCATCCAGATGGCTCATCTGACTGGGCTTACCCTGAATTCAACCCAAATTTAAGCCAGACCGCTGATAAGTTTTGCTTAAAAGTGATAGGTTTTTCTTTGTTGATCTTATTCCAAATTATATGCAATATTTTGTCTTATATTTATGTCATACATTTAGCTTTTTCTGGTAGTTTCTTATTGAAATACAGTAATTATATGGGTAACTTATACAAGTATTACTTGTCATAATTCTGAATTTTTAATTCATCTTAAGTAAATGATTGAGGCAATTTTAAATCCATTTCCATGAAGATTTTACACTCTTTTTTAGCTTACAAAATGGAACAGATATTGCCTTTGGTTGGTAAATAGAAATAAATTGCAGGCCAGGTGTGGGCATAGTGAGGCAGTGGCAGAGATGAGCAATGCTGACTGGGAGTCAGGGTATTTGGGGGAAAACAAGGCTGTGGAATTCACCTTGCCAGCACTCTTTCTGATTATATGTTCAGAGAAGTCCCTCTCACCCAGGGCCTCTGAAAATGCTGGGCTCAGCGAAAGTGTGACTGGGCTGCAGGAAGGCATGATGCTGAAGCTCTGGCTCTATGGCTCTTCCTGCTCAACCGAGGAAGGAACTGCTTACATCACAGGGTGTGTTCACAGCTCCCCGCTGCAGGCACTGCGAGTAACCCACTCAGCTGCCTATAGCGGCCCTAGGTCCCCTGCCCTGGGTCCGTGGGGTAAGCCACCGCCTTGAGGGTGTTCACTGGCGTCTGGCGGTTACAGCCTGAGTGTAAAGGGTCTCATTTGGGTGGGACAGGAGGCAGGGCCTGGGTAGGGTGAGAGGGAGGTCACACCAGGGGTGCCACAGAGCCCGGGCTTTGAGGAATCGCGTCCTTAGTGGCAGGTCTGGAAAACGCAGATCTGGAATAGAACCTGTCTTAATTTTGACTCCAATGGAGAGAATGAGGGGGCACATTCCTATTCATATTGTTACACTCGAGCAGAAACCAATTCAGGTCTTTTCTGGAGGAATATACTTTACATAAGGACAATGACCTCAAAGACTTCTCACTGATGAAATTCCATAAAACATGAGGTCAGAACAAGCCTTCATAGGACAAATGAGGAAATAAGCTGCCACAACCCAGGATGCACAGAAACAGCTACAAAATCAGAACCACACACACTCCAGACATTGGCATCTCCTGAAACGGAACATAAACACATGTAATGTATTTAAAAATCAGAAGAGGAAATGCATGAATGATGAAGGTAACAGAGACTACCAAGATTGACATGTGGAATTGACAAAGAACCAAATAGAATGTCTAGAAATGAAAAACGTAATAATTGAAATAAGCACAGTGGATGGGTCACCTAGACCTTTGAGGCTGAATTGGAGTTAAGTTACTCTATATAAAACATGGAAGGCAGATTTTAAGGACTGACTCAGGATGCACAACAGAGTTACAAAAATACAGAAAATACACAAGAGTGTTCAAAGAAAGGGCAGAGAGGTAAGGGTATGGTGAGGAGGTAGCATTAGAAAGGTAGGCTCCGAACTGTCAGCAACTGACAGTAGACACCGAATCTCAAGTTCATGAAGCCCAGTAAACCCCAAGCAGAGGAATTAAAAAGAAATCCTCAACAAGATATAGAAATGCAACTGAAAAACACCAGGGATAAGGAAAACATCTCTGTTCTCAAGAAAGAAAAAACAAAAATTTACTACAAATGGAAAGAACCATCTGATAGCAGTAGGCTGAAAATTTTCTCCAAGTTTACACAGAGCTGAGAATAGTTTGAATTCCAACAAGCCAATGTGGGAGAAACCCATAATACATACGGCATCTGATAGAGTCTGAAGATGCGTTGGTTGGTTCAGAAGTGGAGGTAAGTGAGCTCTAGACTGTGTAGCACTCTGACTTTCCCTAACAAAGCTTCAAATCCTCAAAAGATCAAAAGAATTTCAAAAATACCTAAGTACAAATAGGAAAAAAACCCACAATATTCTTTATAAGAATCTAATAAAATCTGGCATCCAACAACATAAAATTAAGTTTTCAACATCCAGCAAACAAACAAACAAAGCCACTTCCAGGCATGCATGAGAAGAGGAAAATACGGCTTAGGACAAGAATAAAAATCAGTCAAAAGCTGCCTCTTATTAGCAACCATGGAGGCCAAAAGAAAGTGGACCAACATCGTTAAAGTGCTGGAAGAAAATGAACGTCAACTCCAAATACTATATCCAGTGAAACTGTCATTTAAGAATGGAGGTAAAATAAAGACATTTTAAGATATAAGATAACTAAAAGAACTCATCACTACAAGAAATGTTGATGATAGTTCCTGGGGAAGAATAATAGTGACACCAGAAGGAAGCTCAGAACATAAGGGACAAACAAAGTATCAGAAATGGTAAATATCTGAATAAATTCAAAATACTATTTTTCTTTTTTGCCTTTCTTCACCTTGATTTCACAGAAGCTATAAACTGTTTTGAAAAAGGTAACATTGTGTCATGGGTTTATAATGTGTGTAGTTGTATTATGTATGACAATAATAACATAAGGGCAGGGAAGAAATATAGACCTTAAAGCTGTAAGATTTCAATACTTTACATAAAAAGTAGACCTACTAAAAGTTAAAAAGTGTATTAAATTGCCAGAGCAACCATGAAAGCAAATGGAATTCTGTAAAATCAGTAATAGTGCAATGTATGACAATAGTAGCCCAAAGTGCAGGTGCAGGGGAGGTGGATGGATAGACGAATAGAAGGACAGATGGAGAGGTAGACAGATGGATAGATGAATAAATAGAGAGGCAGATATATAGATGGATAGATAGTTGTATATATGGATAGACAGATGAATAGATAGATGGATAGATGGATGGATGAATAGAAGGACAGATGGATAGGTAGATGGATGGATAGATGAATAGATAGATACATGGATATATAGAGGGATAGATGTATATATGGATAGATAGATGAATAGATAGACGGATAGATGGATGGATAGATGAATAGAAGGACAGATGGAGAGGTAGACAGATGGATAGATGAATAGGTAGATACACAGATATATAAAGGGATAGATGTATATATGGATAGATAGATGAATAGATAGATGGATAGATGGATGGATAGATGAATAGAAGGACAGATGGCTAGGTAGACAGATGGATAGATGAATAGATAGATGGATCTATGGAGGGATAGATAGATGTATATATGGATAGATAGATGAATAGATAGATGGATAGATGGATGGATAGATGGATGGATAGATGAATAGAAGGACAGATGGATAGGTAGACAGATGGATAGATGAATAGATAGATAGGCAGATATATAGAGGGATAGATAGATGTATATATGGGTAGATAGACGAATAGGTAGATGAATAGATAGATGGATAGATGGATGGATAGATGAATGGATAGATGGATAGGTAGATAGATGCATAGATGAATAGATAGATGTATATAGATAGATGGATATGTAGATAGACTGGTAGATGGATAGATAGATGGATAGATGAATAAATAGTTGTAGAGATAGATAGATATATAGACAGATAGATAGTATATTAGTCCTTTCTCACACTGCTATAAATATACTACCTGAGACTGGGTAATTTATAAAGAAAAGAGGTTTAATTAACTCACAGTTCCACTTGGCTGGGGAAGCCTCAGGAAACTTACAATTATGGTGGAAGAGGAAGCAGGCCTATATTACATGGTGGTAGGTGATAGAGAGTGCATGAAGGAGGAACTGTCAGACACTTATAAAACCATCAGATCTTATGAGAACTCGTTCACTATCATGAGAACAGCATGGGGGAACCACACCCGTGATCCAATCACCTCCCACCAGGTCCCTCCCTCAACATGTGGGGATTATAAGGATTACAATTCAAGATGAGATTTGGGTGAGTACACAGAGCTGAACCATATCAGATGAATAGGTAGATGGATGGATAGATGAATAGATAGATTGATAGATAGACAGATGGATAGATGGATAGAAAGATAGGTAGATGAGTAGATAGATAGATAAAGAGATAGATGTATATATGAATAGACAGATGGATAGATGGATAGATAGATGGCTGGATAGATTGATGGGTGGATGAATAGATAGATAGATGGCTACATGGGTAGATAGATGGATAGACAGAACTATTGCATCAACAGTAGAGATAAAATTAAAACATAAAATATTAATCCAAAACAAGGCAGAAAATGAGGAAAATAGAAATCAAGTAGAAAACATGGACATCTTGCAAGGTGGTAGATTTAAATCTAACTGTATCAATAATTGCATTAAATGGAAATAGTTTAAACAGGGTCTTCTGTCAGAAGGAATTATTTAAGGGAGAAAGCTGAATCAAATTAATGTGTAGCATCACAATACTCTGAAAAAAGGTAATATAGTTTCTTGAGACTGAGTATATTAGATATAAGTAGTAAATGTGAATGTGTCTAGGTTTATGTACTAATGTTTATTATAAATTGGACAATTTCTCAAGGGATGAACAACATAAATTAATCTTGTAGTTTCTGCTGTCTTGAAGTAGAAAGAATGAGTTGAACAATAACTCATTGATATTTAGAAAATGCTAGACATATCCTGCTGTGCTTTTTTCTATTGCTGAAAACAATTGGGATTTGAACAACACTTTTTATTTTTTTTAAGTGCAGACAAAAAAGATTGTACTTCTGACAAGAAGGCTCCCTGGAGTCAGTGCCTCGAATGGAGGAAATGAGTCTCATTAAAGCTGGGATACCTTCCCACCTTCTCTCTGGTGGCTGTGTGGGTCTGTGATCCTTGGAGGCTAGCACTTAAACTCTTCCTTTTACTGGAAAAGGCATTTTGGTGTCAGTCATGGGATATGCCACTTTTAACTCTTGGAGTCCTGCTCAAATCTTCACCCAACCCCAGTCTTCAATTCCCTGTGGTAACAATAACTGAATAATCAACAAAGCTGGGCTTCCACATCACTCCTGGGCACCGTGTACTGTGGGCCCCCCCACACCCCACACAAACGCAGACATCTGGTTGGAAGTCCACACAGCACATGGTTTCTCCTAGCTACGGTTGTACTGACATCATTGTTGTTGATTTTGTTTTTGTGTTTGTTTCTGTTTTAAGCAACTGCCTGATCCAAGCATTGCAACTAATCTGGCTATTGTGGCTATTTCTAAGACCAACTAAGTTGGTTCCCTGTTTCAATGGCTTGTGGGAACCATTTAGATTGTGCAAATGATTAAACGACTACATCACATCGATTGCTCTAAATAAATACAGCCTAAAGCAGCCTGCCCCTAAAATAGCAAATAAGAGAGGCAAGATAGACTGCCATATAGTTCTTTAGATACAAAAATCAATAGGATAATTCAGGTTCTAAGGAGAAATACTTGATATGTCAAGTTTGCTTATTTTATCTATGAGCAAATGGAACACAAGACTAATTGCTCATATTTATTCTGTAGATTCCTGGCAGAAGCTAAGAACTGTCTTAAAATAAATTTTAAAAGTAAATAAGTTATAATGCATAGGTTAGCCCATTCATTAATGATTTTCAGAGTTTCAAGTGTAAATATTTCTTAATGATTACCAGTTGATCAGTGTAATGAAAACATTGAATAGACAAACTAAATGGACAGTATAAATGTGACATAAACACTGGTTTCAGTTTGTCTCAAGAAAAAAGAAAAAAAAAATTGGCCCCTGCAATGGCAAAGAGTGGCCACTATTGGGGTAATTCAAACAATGCACTGTAATACACGAAAGGCTTTGAAAACAGGAGGCGCAGAATATTTCCAATGCTCATAAAGGCAGAGAATTTCCAAATTGATTATTTTGGGAAAACTCTCATCTGGAGGTATTGGACCAGGGATACTTCTTTAAAAATACAGGTGCGTTTCTCTCCCAGTGAACTGAACGTGCTGTGCTGAGGCACTTGTGAATCATCACACCTGCAGGGACCACCCAATGGCAGACTCCCCGTGCTTCTGCACCGCTGCCTCCACGGGGCGGACTCCAGGCCCCTTGCAGTCCCCACCAGGCCCTGAAGACGCACTGACACTCAGCACAGCTCACCTCCTGAGGCCTCTCAGTATTCTCTTGTTCTCTGAGGACAGTGTCGCCCGGGTGATGCCCTGGTGTGCTGCATGGACATCCTGCGTGGGAACTCAGGAGACACACTGGTGGGAGCAGTGATTGCATTTGGCCAGGGCTCATTCACCAGGAGAGTGAGCCAGTGGTCATGTGCGGCAGGACCCAGGTGTGCAGCAGGACGCGGGCAGCTCTAGAAGTCCACAGGAGGAGCTACACGGGAGAGGTCGTCCTTCCCAACACTGACACGGGACGCTAGTGCGCTCTTCCAAAAGAGTTGCTTAGGAACAGAGGACTTAGAGGAGAAGGCATGGGTGGGAGAGGTGGGCAGAGGCCTGCGGTGGAGCCCATAGCTGGAGGCAGACAGTGAGCTCACTGGGGAGGAGATGGGGAGAACAGAGGAGACTGTGACCACAACAAGAAAGTGTGCATGAAGAGAATCCAGAGTTCCTGCCCCTGTGCTGTGGGCAGAGAAGCACTGGACTTGGCCAGCAGCAGAGCGGAGGCCGCCACCCTCTCCACCCACCCTCCATCCACCCGCAAGACGCAGGCATCAAAGGCGGGAGCCATTACCCTCATCAGCACAGGCCTGTCCTTTTCCCTTCTGGAGTGTGATGCTGTCCCGATTTCATGCACAGCTGTCCGGCCGCGGAGAGAAACGCAGAGTGCACGGCTTTCCCGTGCCCACTCTGGAAAGCTGCTCATGTGTGCTGAGTCGGCCACAAGATAAATGAGTTATTGTCTGCGGGGTGCTTGTACCCACTAGGGCCCTTTCAGAGTTGAGAGAGGCAGCATCTTGCAGAAAGGAATGTTCTAGAAACTTCCCTGTGAGCACCAGCTCCGCAGGCTCCTTCTGTGTGGTGAAGATATCTGTGACAAAAACACTCCCAAAGCCTAAGCAAGGGTGTGCGCGCCCTAGAGAGACTGTTTGCCCCACCCCAGAAACGTTCATTCCTGCCATGGAACCTTCCTGTTCATTCCACAGAGGGTGAGCCAGCTTGTGGGGCTTGGCAAGGACTAGGCGGGGGGCATCAAACCCTAAGGAGCCGAGCCACCGCTGGGGTCGGGGTCCAGTCCTGGGGAACGCGGGTCCCTGGAGCACAGCAGGGCCTGACCGCCTCCGCGCCGCCCTCCCCGCATATCCTCTCCTCCTCCCCAAGCCCATAGCTCAGAACACCGAGACCTGCCTCACCAAGAAACGCCCGTTTATTTCCTTCCTCATTATTTATTTATTTTGCAAAAGCCCCCTTTTGAAAGCCGGAGTGCAGTGCGGACTGGCTGAGGCCGGGGCCCAGGCGCGCGCCTCCTTCCTGCAGGCGCCCCGGGCATCGATCGCGCGCGGCGTAATGAACCCTAATAACAGCTCTATCACCGCCCGGCCGCCAATTGGCCCGGGTGCCCTCCAAATTAGCCACAAAGAAGCCAGTCTGTCAATATTAATTCCGCCGCGGAGATTACTTGTTATGGGAGAACAAAGGTGTTCTGGCTTGAGCTGAACAACTTAACTCCTTGTCTCATAAAATTTAAGCTGCTATTGATCGCCTCCTTGCATTGTGTGAGGATTAAACACGTGCGCGTGCACATCCAGGCACACGCGCGCACACACTCGGGGCGCCCGGCCCCACTCAGGCAGCCGCCCCACCTCCTCGCCTACCCGGAATCATTCAGCAACATGAAGCAAATTAAATCAATGAATTCATCCTAGCAGATGGCCAGTTTAACACTCAGTTAGCCTTTAGATAATTGAGCGTTGACTCCGGAATCATAAAATGGATGGCTCGTTTGTACATTTTACTGAAATAGATCACCGAGGTTAAATAAATGAAATCCCATTTGTCAGGCGGTAATAAATGGCCTCCCCTTCTGCAAACAGCTCTGTTTGGCCTAATAAATACAGGGACGTTACAGCGCTCCTCCCTTGATAGGGTTACAGCTTAATGAAATGGCCTTCCCTCTGCTTGTTTTTGCCGCCTCCTGCACCGTGTGATAAGTAGCAAACCAACGAAGCTTGTAATTACAATCTTACAGAAACCCGGCCAATCTGTATATAAATCTCACCCTCCAATTACAAGATGTAATAATTTTGCAGTCAAGCTGGTAATGAGGTCTAATACTCATGCCTGTGATAATCCCCCCTGGATGCTGACTCTATCAGATGTTAGCTTTGTAATTATACTGGCAGAAAATCATTATTTCATGTTCAGCAGAAAAATGAGGTTGGTGGGAAGTTAATTTTCTCTATGCTCTGTGAAGCATAGACAAAATTTTAATGATTTAATCATTATGGTTATCCCTTTTGCAATTGACCCACGTTACTTGTGTAGAAACATTGGCACATTTAAAAGTCCCTGTTACCCGATAAAGCTTGCCAGGTATGCTGCTTTTAATGTAAGAATAACTGTGTACGATTAAACTATTACCCTGCCGATAGGGAAAATTCATTTTACTTTTAGTTTCCGTTATTTACGTGGGTGATTCATGGAAATGTTTATGTCTTGCCCACACTATAATAAATGGCTAATTAAAAAAATTGAATTATGCCGCCCTGATTATGTCAACCCTGCAAAATAGCATCCCAGAAGAATATTCAGACCGGATAATTTTTGGGTATGGGCCTGAGAAGTGACAGCTTCTCTGTCTCCTGTAAAGAATAAGGACAAAAAATGGAAGAGTTGCCAATATCCCATTTGGGGAATGTGATTTCTCAAATATGAGCCTTTAATATTTCTCAGTCTGGCCAAAGGGCTGTTTATAAACAATGCACTTTTAGATACAATTGATGCTTGAGCATCATTTTTTCCTCATACTTTTGGTGACTCTTCAGTGACATAGAGGAAGACACACATCGCACACATGGCACGCTCAACAATGTCAGGCTAGTCATAGGTTAAAGAAAGATAAGGATATGAGAGTTGCCTCCCAGGAGGCCAAATTTAATGATAGACTTTGGAAAACATACTCCTGGTGCTATATTTTGTGGTAAAACTAGCTTTGCCCTGAAACTCCTAATAAGGTCGAAAGAATTTTTCTGCCTTCCTGGTCAAATGTTGCCCACAGCTTAAGACTGTCTGTTTCTGCACTGGTCTGCTCTGGTGTTGACAGAGCTCGCCGGCTGGCGCAGCCCCATGCTGGGTCACAGCAAGGGTTCCAGTGAGTGAAGAAGGTGCCTGGGGGATAATCATGTCCCTGGTTCTAGACTTACTTTATATTCCTGTCTGTCCTTTCCTGCAAAACTGAAGTCTTTGGAATCAGCCCTTGCCCACACCTCTAGGATCATGAGTGGGCTGCGGTGTGCCCTGCAGCTGGGAGAATCCACTCAGCATCCTGTGGGCTGTGAATGGGATGCGCTCAGCTCTACAAGGGTGGAGACTTTACAGCTATGAACCAAGGTCATTTTTTTTTTAAGGAAAATTCCATATTAGTGAATTGGCTTTTTGCTAAACTCCATACATATAGAAAGGTATCAGTATCTGTTGCAAATGGCAGATACAATTTTATGCACCTAATCATAATTTCTATAGATACTGAGATGAACTATGCAAATCTAGATTTAAGTGTATAATTAAACTGTGGCACTTGGTTTCTCCTCTTGCAGTTATAACTCTCAAAATCGCAACATAATTGATCATTGAAGATTTTGCCTTTTCAGGATAAAAGCCAAAGTGATTGCTCCAAATGGACATCCATGCCAGTCACCTGTGTAAGGATCACTGAGTGTCTCACAAAAGCACATGGGTATGAAGGTGGGGTTGACATCGATGATTAAACCAAGCAGTACAGAAGCATCGGTGCTGGTCACTTATCCCCGTCCTTCCCATCATTTGAGATCCCCTTCCAGTGAATGGTGAGTGAGAAGGAGTCAATACTCCCCGGACCTGGAGTGTGAGACTGCTGGTGGGTAGGTCGAGTGGGAGGTCTCAGGGCTGACCCAGAGGATTGTGTAAATGTAAGCTGTCCCCCACAAAGAGGCCCAGTTTGCACAGTGGTCTACATGAATGGCCCTCCCTGGAAATGTGGAATGAGTGGCCCGTGTGCTGTGCACAATGGCCTGAGCCCGTGGTGCCTGGCAGGTTCCTCCAAGTGCCGTTCCTCAGGCCCTGACTTCCCTGGGAGGGGAGCTGGCCTGATTCTGTGGAGTGTGGTCTCTCGCCCTGCCTCCCTCTGCAGATCATTTCCAGCAAGTTCTCCTGCAGGCTCTTTGTGCCTTCCCTTCTCGTCCCGCTGCAGAGGCTGCCAGCTCTTGCAAAGCTTGGTGCTCAGGTTTTGCATGACTTGGGTCTAGGTATGAGCCTGTGACTGTGGGAGAGCTACATAGAGGGAAAAATGAGGTCCTTTCATATCCAGGCCCTCCCCTTACCCAAGAGGAAGGAGAGATGCACAGACTTTTGTGCAAAGGCCACCACAAACTTGCTGGGATGTCGTCCTCAGAGGCCCCACTGCATGTGGCCTGGAGCTTGCACATTGCTGAGCAGGGGCCACTCCCCCCCCTGGAGGATGGCGTGGCCACATTGCCTGCCCTTCCTGCCAAGTCAGAGAGATCTTTTTGGTTCCCTTAAAAGTACCCTCAAAATCCCTAGAATCCTTGGTTGTTGTTGTTGATTTTTTTTTTTTTTTAAAGGAATGATTTTCTTCCTGCCCATGTTAAGTCATCAGGGGAATGGTGCGTTTCTGTCTCTCTGCTTCCCTTTCAAGATCAGGAATTGTCCTTTATTACTGTCTTGAAGATGGGAGTGGTTAACAAAATTAGACCCACGTTGGAGGGATGGGCTTTCTTTAGAAGGTTAGAGCAAGGTCAACCCCAGCTCACCTGCATTACAGGTGTTCTAGGTTACTGTATTAGTCTGTTCTCACACTGCTGGTAAAGACATACCTGAGACTGGGTAATTTATTAAAAAAAAAAGGTTTAATGAACTCACAGTTCCACATGGCTGGGGAGGCCTCAATCATGGCAGAAGGTGAAGGAAGAGCAAAGGGATGTCTTCCATGGCAGCTGGCAAAGAGAGAGCATGTGCAGGGAAACTCCTATCTATAAAACCATCAGATCTCATGAGACTTCTTCACTACCAGGAGAACAGGATGGGAAAAACCCACCCCCATGATTCAGTTATCTCCCACCAGATCCCTCCCACAACATGTGGGAATTATGGGAGCTACAACTTAAGATGAGACTTAAGTTTCTTAAGATGAGACTTAAGAAGAGACTCAGTTTCCAGTGCCGAGGGGCTCAAGCATCTCAGGTCACCTGTGAGATGAGCTCTGAGCACTTGCCCACACTCCTGAGCATGAACATAAAGCCCCATCACATGCAGTGGCAGATGGTTCAGACAACAACCAACCATCTCGTCAGATAAAAGGTTCACTCCACTTAAAGTGGATGATTTTTAAATTTGTTTGTAAAACCTTTGATATTTGACTACTAAGAAATTATAAGATCCCCATGGACAGGGAACTAATCTTCTACATTTCCTGGTTCTTTAAAAATAAATAATTATCATAGGTCCTTATTAAAGCTCTCAGAATTGTACTTTTGATTTCTAATAAATGCCAAAATATATCTTATCAAATATTTACAGTGCAGTCATGCATAAAGTCTACAACCTCAAGAACATGAACTGTCAATTTCTACTACTGTGGACTCAATGTGGCAAGTTAAGGGGTGAGGAATGGGATTTCAGGAAAAGCCAAAGGGTTTAATTGTTTATGATACATTATTTTAAGTATCTGTCATAAAATGTGACCAAGCCTGTCTTACTCTTTGAATAGCTGATTTCCCTGTTTTATCCCCTCTTTGAGTTATTTTCATACATTTTCACAGATAACTGCAATACTTTTTCTTAATCTGAGATTTCTGAATTTAATATGATGGAACTGCTCTGTGACACTGGAATTTGGACTGAGGGCGTTGAAGAAGAACAGGGCTTCCTCCCAGCCAAGGGCTCTTTAATGCGGAGCCTGGAGCAGCCCAGAAATCTTGCAGCAAATCTACAAGATGGGCTGTGACCGGGTCAAACGGAAATCTCTTTCAGTACTTTGTTCATGCCATGCAACACTCTTATTCTCATCATTTTGATAAGGAATAGGTTTTTTTTTCCCCTTTAGTTCCTCTTCCCTAGAGATATAGATTTTTAAGCTGATTTTGTGCCTCGGGTTCATTTAAGTTTTAAAAAATATTTTCCAAGATAGATAAAACATTTTTTTTCCTCTTGGAATACTGAGTATTTATTAAATGAATAAACTATTCATTTAGTGTTGTTTCAGCAGACTGCTCCCCGCTTGACCCCTGCCAGCCCCCAGGAGTGCGTTTTGGATTAGAGGAAAATTTGGAAAATTTTGAAGTGCTTTTAATCATAGTAAAACACATTGGGATGGTGTTGAACACATTTATAAAAAATTACATGTGTTTGCATTGGCAGGAAGCATTCCAGAAAATGTCAAGAATTTCCAGGCACTTTGTGGATTTTCCAGATGATAAGTGATAATTTTGCTGCTTTCATTAGCTGCTGAATTTTCTTAACTCACCCAGCATTGATACAGGCAGAGCAGGGCATGGCAGACCCCACAGTTCCGTTTCATCATACTTGCTGACTACACGATGTTGCTATGCATCCATAGACTGACAGGTTGTCTGGGGGATCTTGTAGGTACCATTTCTCCTCCTTCCAGTAAAAGCAATCCTAAAGGTTTTCAAAATAATCAATTGAGAAAGTACTATTGTTATTAGAAACATATATTTTTATTTTTTAAATAAATATATTTATTTTAATAATATATTATTGTTTATTATATTTATTTTAATAATATTTATTTTTATTATTTATAAAAATATACATTTTTATTTATTATTTTTTGAAACATTGTATCCTTTGACCAACATCTCCCCATTTTTGCCCCCACCTCCAGGCCCTGATAACCGCATTCTACTCTCTGCTTTTGTGAGTTCAACTGTTTCAGGCTCCACATATAAATGAGATCATGCAGTATTTATCTTTTTATGATTGGCTTATTTTGTTTAGCATGATGTCCTCCAGGTTGATCCATGTTGTTACAAATGACAGGATTCCATTCGTTTTTATGGCTGCATAATATTCCATCATGTACATATACCACATTTTCTTTAACCACTCATCTGTTGGTGGACATTTAGGTTGGTTCCATATCTTGGCTATTTTGAATACTGTGATGAACAGGGGAGAGCTGACACCCCTTTGACACACTGAGGTAGGTTGAAGAAATAGTAGTAGGAATCCTGGATCACATGGTAGTTCTGTTTTTAATTTTTTGAGGAACTTCCATACTGTATTCCATAGTGGCTATACTAGTTTAATTTTTACCTATAGTGTACAAGCGTTCACTTTTCTTCACATCTTCACTAATACTTATCTTCCATCTTTTTCATGGTAGCCATTCTGACAGGTGTGAGGTGAGAGTTCATTGTGGTTTTGATTTATATTTCCCTGAAAACTACTGATGTTGAGCACTTTTCCATATACCTATCCATCATTTGTGTGTCTTCTTTTGATAAATGTCTGTTCAGGTCTTTTGTCCATTTTTAAATCATCTTGTTTGGTTTTTTGCTGCTGAGTCATTTGAGCTCCTTATATTTTGGATATTAACCATTTATTAGTTGCATGGTTGGCAAATATTTTCTCATATTCTGTAAGTTGCCTCTTCACTCTGCTGATTTACTGTGCAGAAGCTTTTTAGTCTGATGCAATCCCATTTGTCTGTGTTCAGTTTTGTTGCCTGGGCTTTTGGGGTCATATCCAAAAAATCTTTGCCCAGACCAATGTCAAGAAGCTTTTTCCGCCTGGGCATGGTGGCTTCTGTCTGTAATCTCAGTATTCTGGGAGGGCCGAGGCAGGAGGATTGCTTGAAGCCAGGAGTTCAATACCAGCCTGGGCCACAGAGTGAAACCTCATCTTTACAAAAGCAGTTTTTTATTTTTAATTAGCTGGCCACAGTGGTGTATTCCTATAGCCCTAGACACTTGGAAGGCTGAGGCAAGAGGATCCCTTAAGTCCAGGAGTTAGAGGCTGCAATGAGCTATGATTATGCTACTGCATGCTAGCCTGGGAGATAGAGCTAGACCCTGTCTTTATTTAATATTTATGTTTTTTTCTAGTAGTTTTACAGTTTGGGGTCTTAGGTCTGTATATACTTTCTGTTCATTTTTATATATGGAGTGAGATAAGGGTCTAATTCCATTCTTCTACATGTGAATATTCAGTTTTCCCAGCACCATCTATTGAAGAGACTGTCCTTTCCTCATTAGGTTCTCTTGGCAGCTTTTTCAAAGATCAGTTGACCATAGATGTGTGGATTTATTTCTGTGCTCTCTATTCTGTTCCACTGGTCTATGTTTCTGCTGTCTTTATGCCAGTGCCATGCTGTTTTATTACTATAGCTTTGTTTTAGATTTTGAAATCAGTTCGTGTGATGACCCTGGCTTGATTCACTTTGCTCAATATTGCTCTGGGTATTTAAGGTTTTTTTTGTGATGTCACTGGAATTTTGATATAGATTACACTGAATCTGTAGATAGTTTTGGGTAAAATATTCTACTTTCAAGTATTATCACAATTAAAGAGATTCAGTAAAAACTTGCAAGATTAAATTTGCCAGCAACAAATCCTTTTAATTTTCCTTCCTCTGAGAATTTCTTCATTTCCTCCTCATTCCTGAAGGACAGTTTCACTGGCTATGTAATTCATAGCTCACAATTCTTCTTTAAGTACTTACAAAAATGCTGGGCCACTTTCTTTTTGCTCTAAGTTTTTGGGTAAAAAAAGCTGCTGTTATTCAACTTGGGGTTCCCTTGTAGGTCAGGTGCTGCTTCTTTTTGGCTGCTTTCAAGATTTTTTCTTTGTTTTTCATTTTCAGAAGTTTAATTGGGACGAGTTTGTGAGTTTCTTTTGTTGCTGTTGTTGTTTGTCTTGTGTATTTCATTTAGGGTTTGTTCATTTTGTTGTATGTGTAGGTTTGTGTCTTTCACCAGACTTGCAAAGTTTTCAGCCATTATCTCTTCAAATACTTGTTCAGACACTGTATTAGTCCATTCTCATGCAGCTATGAAGAAATGCCTGAGACAGGGTACTTTATAAAGGAAAGAGGTTTAATTGACTCACAGTTCTACATGGCTGGGGAGGCCTCAGGAAACTTACAATCATGGCAGAAGGGAAGCAAACATGTCCTTCTTCACATGGCACCAGGAGAGAGAAAAGTGACAGCTGAGCGAAGGGAGAAGCCCCTTATAAAACCATCAGATCTCATGAGAACTTACTATCATGAGAATAGCATGGGGGAAACCGCTCCCATGATTCAGTTACCTCCCACCAGGTCTCTCCCACCACATGTGAGGATTATGGGAACTACAATTCAAGATGAGATTTGGGTGGGGGCACAGCCAAACTATATCACACTCTGTTTCTCTCATCTGTCTGAGACTCCAATGGTATGACTGTTGCACCTTTTGTTATTGTCTCACAGGTCCCTGAGAGTCTCTTTATTTGTTTTCATTCTATTTTTCTAATAAACTTGCTCATGTTGGGTAAATTCTATTAATTTTTCCTCAAGTATGCTGGTCATCTCCCTTGTCATCTCCACTTTACTGTTGAGCCCATCCAATCAGTGTTCCATCGTTGGGATTTTTCAGTTCTACGATTTCGATTTGGATAGTTTTTGTAACTTCTATTTCTTTGTGGTGATTTTTAAAAATTTCTTTCCAATCAGTGTTCCATTGTTGTGATTTTTCAGTTCTATGATTTTGATTTGGATAGTTTTTGTAACTTCTAAATTTTTAAAATTTCTTTCAAGGCAACTTGTAATTTATTGCTGAAGAATTTTAATGACTGCAGCTTTAAACTCTTTGTTAGATAATTTTAACTTCGGGTACATGGTTGTATCAGAGAGCTGTCATCAACTGATTGTCTTCTAAAATTCAGAGTGTGATCTTTTGTTTATTGGTATCGTGGGTTGTTGTACCCTGGGCATTTTGTGTCTCATGTTAGGAGACACTGGGTCCTACTTGCTTTTTTTAAATTTCAGCATGCAGTCCCCCTGCTATATTTTGACATGCAGGTCCTGGCCTCCTTTGTGAGCTATGGTTCCGATGGTTTAATGTGAGGGCTTTGTGGGGTTGTTTTGATCTTGGTTTAGCTGCTGCTCGTGGCGCTCACACTGGTCTCTTCTGGGACTGCCTCTGGGGTGGAAGGGGCTTCCCCAGGCCAGGGCACTGGGTGTGTCCTAGCAGTGACAAGGAGTCTCCAGCCAGGAGGAGGAAGGGGCCTGACTTGGCAGATGTCACAGGGGCTCCCCTATGTGACCCCAGCTGTCCCAGTGTCCCTGACATGGGGGTCCCAGGGCTCACAGGGAAAGAGATGCTTCCCTAGGCACTGATTGTTACTGAAGGTCTCAATTGATCCTCTTTCCTAGCAATGCCAAGTCCTTCGTGTGGTGTCAGAAGAACTCCAGGTTGATCCCAAGAGCAATGAGTCTCCCTGGGCTGCCTTCTGCCATTGTGTTCGAGAAGTGCTGGGTCTGAGTGGTCTCCTTAGTTGGTTAGGGACGTAAGGTGCCCTGCCATGTGTTATCTTTTCAGTCCTGGGTTCCCAAGGCAGTTCCCCTTCTTTGCACTGCCAGCCAGAGTCCCCCTTGGGTGTTTCCTGCCTCCTGCCCGAGGTTCACAGTCACGCTCTGCAGGAGGAATGGGCAGAAACAGCTCGAAACCATGGTGTTCAGCCCAGACGTCTGCAATTTGGCACTTGACTCTGCGATGCCAGGGTGTACTCATGATGTGCGCTTCTCCAGCTCTTCTCCAGGGCAGCCTGGACGCGATAGTAATCCGGTACCAAGAGCGCCCTCACACCAGCATGCTAGTCTCCGAATGTCATCAGTTACAGGAATCCAGGGCTGCTTGGCCCATTGGCAGATTCCAGGTGTAGGGCGGGAAGTAGAAAGGACAGCTCTGGAGCATCTGTCACCTCAGACAGCGAAGAGGTGCTTGGTGACAACCAGAACCAGGTCACAGGACACAGGAGCCCACAGGAGAGGCCCCCACTGGCCCATCAGCGGCCAATCTGAACATCCATAAGTGTGGCGAGGCCATGGGTGGGAAAGCGTCACTCTCATTAATGCCTATGAGTTCCTAATTGTGCTAAAACAATCACAACCATCAGCATCAACCTTCAGAGGTTGCTAGGGCACCAGCTCATTATTCAAAAATCTGCTGCATAAAAGGTAAGAAAACTGAGCATTTATCTTGCTTTCCCTAAGGGACAAAGCCCTTCAGAGCATCCATGTAGTCGATGCATATATAATGTTGGGCAAAAGGAAGAGGCTATTGCCAGATCCAGGAGGCTGTGGGCTCTAGCAGCAGACCCCCAAGACACCCCAAGAAATGGGGCAGAAAATGGCTCTCGACATGCCCATGCCCCTTCATGCCACGTTTCTTGAGGAGCTGATATGAAGTGGAAGAGGGTGGGGATTCCCAGGACCGTGCCTGAAGAGCCCTGCGTTTTAAGGGGGTGGAGCAGAGGGAGCAGCCCAGGGGAGCAGCAGGAGGACACGCCGGGCAGGACGGGTGGTGAAGGCAGGGACAGGCAGGGTTTGCAGGAGGAAGGCAGACCGGCTGGCTGGGAGACCCAGGAAGCCCACAGGATGAGATGAAGCCATAGCAGCAGCTGGAGTATTAGGGCTGTCCTGATGGAAGGTGGGTGGGATACGGGTTGCAGTGGCCTGGGGCGTAAGGGGAAGGGAGGAGCATCTGTGATGTGGGGAAGCAGCTGGGATGGCGGAATGTGGCTCCAGGGAGAGTAGCTTTAAATCTTGATTCAATGCGAGAGACCACAGTGCACTTTGTAAGGTGGACCCTGTGAGGGGGTGTTGGGAGGAGGGCCCAGGAGGGGCCAGGCCAAGGGGAGGGCGGTCAGCTGCTGCTCCTCAGCAGGAAGGAGGGGAGGCAACTCCCATGGGTGTAGACTTCAGTGTGGGGTGTGGGTCTGTGCTCTGGTGGATTCTACTTTGTCTATGGTGTAGAGGCAATTTTCCAACATCGGTCTCATTCCTGAGAGTTATAAGAGAGATGGAACTGTCAGAGGCCAACAATGGAGGGGACATTTCAGAGTAACTTTTGCTAAAGGTGAGAGAGTGAGATGCCCAGACAGACAGTAAGCTTGCAGGGTGGTGGATACAGGTGGGGAGACTGGGCAGGGGACCTTTCTATCTTCAGAGCTTTGCTGCTTGAGGCACAGGCTCAGAAGAGGAAGAAGACGGTCTGCCCAGCTGGCACTTTCCCAGGATGGGGGGAAAGGCGTGGGGGCGTGTGTGAGGGTGCTTACAGTGATGGACCATGGACTCCAAGCCCAGTGTGAGGCTGTGGGATGGGACATGGCTGGAGACTGTGTCCCATGAAGGGGGAGCCCGCTGCAGCTCAGTGTGGAGCAAACACGCTGGGGAGCTGAGGGTGGGGGACCTTTCCACAGGTGACAGATTCGCCCCAACAGCGGGAGGTAAATAGGGCGGTGGGTGCCAGGAGGCCGAAGGACATGCTGACCGTGCTATTCTCTCTGTCGCCTCTGTTGGTGGTTATTAACTGAAAAACACATTTGTGTGGGCAGGGAAAATTTTAATGGATCTGGGCATGTTTCCTTTAATACAGATTTCACAAGAAACCAAAAGCAAATTAAATTACATTGTTATGGTATTTTCCTCACTATTTAAATTTGTGAAATGCCCACAGGTGCTGAGGATGTATCTGAAGGGGAAACTTTATTAATCTCTGGACAGGGAAGGAGGCGGGGTGCCTATGGGACCGTCTTGAATTGCTGTCCTACGACGATTGGGCCCTGCTGGAGAGAGGGTCCCTCCGAATTTGCCAGGGCTACTGAGAAGGGGACACAGTCCTGGGCCCAAGAGTGAGGCCAAGCCTTGGTTTTCCTCCTATCCAAAAAGGAAGAGCAGAAGGTGCCAGGTGGGTTCTGGAAGTTAGTCTGATTTGCCAGCTGGACTGGGGGCTCCTCTATTTTGTAGAAGAGACTCTGGCGGTGGGAGAGAGAATGCCAGCATAGGTGTGGAGGACCCCAAAGCACTGGCCTAGGGCCACAGCATGCTTTGGTGTGGGGAAAATGCTTCCTGAATTTCCAAGAAAAGTATTAAAGGTAAGATAAGTTGTGCATTAACAAATAATCAGTTTTTTTTAGAAGTTTTAGATTTATAGAAAAACTAAGCAGAAAGTGTAGAGTACAGAGAGCATCCTATATGCCCCACCCCTCGTTCTCCTATTATTAACATCTTGCAATAGTGCAGTACAGCTGTTACAATTAATGATCCAGTATTGATACGTTATTACTATTAACTAAAAGTCCATGGTTTACACGTGGGTTCACTCTAGGTATTGTGCAGTCTGTGGGTTTGGACAAGCCTACGATGACATGGACTCACCATTATGGTCTCATCCAGAGGCGTTTCCCTGCTCTGTGCTCCACCTGTTTCTCCCTCCTCTGAGTCCCTGGAAAACACTGATTTTTCCACTGTCTCTGTCGTTTTGCCTTCTCCAGGGTGTCATAGGGTTGGAATCCTACAGGAGGCCGCCTTTTCCGACTGGCTTCTTTCACTTTGTTGTATGCATGTAGCGTTCCTCTGTGTCTTTTTGTGACTTCATAGACCATTTCTCTTTAGTGCTGAGTAATATTCCACTGCGTGGGGGTAACCACAATTTGTCTGTCTACTTAACTACTGACAGGCATGCATCCTGCCTAACCAGCTTTTTTTTTTTCTTTTTTAGGGAAAAAACATTAAGATTAAAATGTGGACTTTTTAAGGGAAACATACTTTGTGGTCTTTGGACTTTGATTATGAGCTTAGGTTTTCCAAGGTGCCAGGTGACCTTGCAGAGAGATCAGAAGCAAAACGTAGCAAACCACCATGGGCCAGGCCACTTTTGGGTCCACCAGTGGCAAGACACTCCCAACCAGCAAGTCAAATAAATACGAGCCACCTTCCATTTCTGACAGAGGCATAGTTAGCCTGCGTAACAGCAACAGTAAAAGTAAATTTAGCATTCCTTAAATTTTGAACATTTGACCATGTGAACAGCTTCACCATGAAGGTGAAGGAGGTTTGCCTAAAGGCTCTCCTGTGCTGGGCTGTGTCCTTTCAGTAAGATGGTTTCTGACCCTCTATCTGATGGGGAGGACGGAACCATCTTCCTCTCTCTAATGGGAAGCACTGAATCTATGGCTGAGTGAGTGGGGAGGGAATTAGGAATTCAAGACCCAGAAATAAGGAAAATCCACAAAAATGTATGCTACACAACTCTGTTTTTATATATATATATATGTAAAACTTACCTTCACTTGGCTGGGTGCGGTGGTTCACACCTGTAATCCGAGCACTTTGGGAGGCCGAGGCGGGCAGATCACCTGAGGTCAGGAGTTCGAGACCATCCTGCCCAATATGATGAAACCCCATCTCTACTAAAAATACAAAAATTAGCCGGGTGTGGTGGCAGGCACCTGTAATCCCAGCTACCTGGGAGGCCGAGACAGGAGAATTGCTTGAACCTGGGAGGTGGAGGTTGCAGTGAGCCGAGATTGCGCCATTGCATTCCAGCCTGGGCAACAAGAGCGAAACTCCGTCTCAAAAAAAATAAAAATAAAAAATAAAAATAAAAAAAAATAAAAATTACCTTCACTCACAACAAAGTTTGGTCATTAGACTGAAACGTATAGGGTTAAAAAACCATTTCTCCTGTTAGCACAAATAGTGATGACACTACTTCTTTTTTCGTGCTATGTTTAATTTTATAGATAGAACAGACATATCACCACAGCTATGTTTTTAGAAGCAGAATTTTGGGGAGAAACATGGTTATTAAAAAAGCCGAGTAATTGGATATAAGCATTTAATTATTTCCTTCATTTTCATCATCTCTGTAGATGTCATGTCACTTTTATGCCCAAATAAAGCAAATGCAAATGTATTCTATAAATAAAACTAGGGTTATTCTGCAGATGAGAACACGGGAATGGCATTTCGGAAGGGAGGTAAAAACGTCTCCCAAACGCACCCGTTCCCATTACCCATCATTTAGGTGTTGTCCATCAGAGCTGTTTGCATCTGGCGCTGACACCGTGCAAAATTCATTTATGGAAACTTTCAGTCACACTTGAGAAGTTTGGCAGATGGTGTCTCTTCTCATTTAATTTTTTTTCCAATTTTTTTTTTTCACGTAACTCTCTCTCTGGGCCCTCGACCCTGCAGCTCGATCCCTTTTTTAAGGAGAGATCTAATCAGTGGCGTGTTAAACAGGAGGGGATCTTTTATGTCCGTGGTGTTGGGACAAGCGGAGCGCGGCTGTGGATCTCCAGAATAAACAACGTGGGCCGATTCAATTACAATGTGGCCCGGCTTTTATCTGGTGGTGACATCATTTCAATCAAAATGTAAAATAATACAATCCAACAGTTGCAAGAGGCAGAGATAGGACACAGGCGGCTGCACTTCGTCATTTAATAAAAGAGAGGGGAAGGGGACCCCTCCTCCTGACAGCAGCGAAGACTTCTAGTCCCAAATCTCCATTACCTGCTCTCAACGTGCTCACAGGAACCAAGTGCAGGAAATTGTCTATTACTTTTGGTTAGTGGAAGCCGTAATGTAGGCTACAGACTCCTGTCCTGTTTTTTCCTTTGTTCGTTTAATTAACAAAAGCATGAAATCTTCCTATTGGCAGCTTCTATTGCTTTTCCCCCTCCAAGCAGGGACTTTATTCATTTCCTTTGTCTCCTTTGAAATTTTTTTTTTTTAAACAGCGATATTTTTCAAGAACCGCAAATCATCATGAGAAGAAAAACATAATTCAAGGGCAAATATATCGTCTCAAAAGTGCTTAGGCTGCCGAAACAATCGGTGGTGCGTTTCCCTCTCCGCAGCACTTCGTGTGAAAGTTTCCTTTCAATGCCAAGACTTTCAGAGTCCTCAGGGAGAGGTGAGAGTGCCCTGCCTTGAGTCAGGACGATAAGCACAATAAAGCCAGTGCCGTCCACCCTGCTCCACAGCAAAGAGGGAGAAAAGGAGGGTGCGGCGAGGGAGACGGGGAGCAGAGCCGTGATTCCGCAGCCGGCCTCTGTGGGTGGGGAGCCGGCCTCTGTGGGTGGGGAGCCGGCCTCCAGCTGCCCTTTCCGGTTCATCAGTGTGTGCATTGTTTTTCCTTGAACTGTACTTCGTTTACAGCAATCAATCATTTTAAAAAGAAATGATCCATTACCCATCAATATTTTTGATCGTTCCATACAACCTAGATGATCCATAGAACAGAACTGGCTTGGGTGAGCCTCACAGTGCGGCAGCAACCCCTTGACCCCATCACTTGGAACCCAGGGCTCCTGCGGAGGCTGCGACAGCCCAGCCTGGGGCGACTGGATCTGGCCTTCCCTAGCAGAAGAGAGAGGGATACAGCTTTACATGCCCCCTGGTATCCTAAAGAATACAGCATCGTTGGAAAGGCAGTGTTTTCATATAAAAAGTTAAATAGCAGCATGTTCCATTGTGGCCGAGGAATAAAACAATAGGACGCTTGTGCAACCAACAGAAAATCAGGTGACTTGGGGAACAGGAGGTTAACTGGAAATTTACTCTCATTGTATTTCAGCAGAGGCTGTGAACAGGGAACAAGAGTCCTCATCCTAAAGAGTGGCTCGGCCTTGCCACTCAGAATCTACTCCCAGAAGGCACAGACCCTGTCTGCTGTCACTCCCACTGCACCCTCCGACCCACACAGAAGGCCAGGCACTTCCAGCCACCCCCCCACACAGAAGGCCAGGAACTTGGAAGGAGTTGATGAGAGGGGTTTCCTGGCTTTCTGTCTCCCAGCTCTGCCTTAGGGGAGGGCATGCTCCCCGACCGCAGGTCCGTGAGGGGCCTCCCAGGAAAGCAGGTATGGAGGTCAGGACTCCCACAGAAGGGGAGATGGGAAGCCCCGCCCCTTCCCAACGGAAATGGAGGGCGGGAAGTAGGTGGACTGTGTGTGATATTGAGGGTTTGGCTGAAGCTGGAGACAGGGGCCTTAGGCAAACTGTCCAGAACCCCCAGCACCACCGCAGTGAAACAGCGGAGCAGTGAAATTTGGAATTCCCTTATTCATTTACCGAATACTTGTCAGATGTTCCCTCTCTTCTCTGCTTCAAAAAATGTTCTTGAAGGCTCAGATTCTGAGTAGAAATAACAGAGCATGCTAGGGTTCCAAATACTTGGAGACATTTTGCAATATGTGAAAACTCTTCCTCCCTCCCTCCCTCCCTCGTTAGCTCTCTCTCTCCGATCGCAGTCTCTCCTGGTGTAGTGATGATGCCAGAATGCACACACAAGAAAAGCAAATCCACAGCAGACCAAAGCAACTCAGGGGTGCCTTAAATCTCTCAGTACGGGCATCCCCATTTCTCAGGAGCTGGCAAGATAACTCTGTGACCTGTGGGAGTACATGGCTTCTCCCCAAACATCCAGGACTCCCAGGCCAGTGTGGGCTTCCTGGGGTCCCTTGGTGCAGGTCCTGTCTCCACTCCTCCTTTCTGTTTCCCACTCTACGTGAATCCACCAGAGAAATTCAGCCTGTTTCTCACACTGCACATGCCCATAACAGCCACACAAAGCACCTGTGGTGAGGCAGCCTGGCGCGGGGTCACAGGACATGCAGGGGCCCCAGGAGTGGTCACCGTCACACGGAGTACAGGAGTGACATGAAGCATAACGGCCTCATAGTTTATGGTGATCACAGACGTCCCATGATCACATGACACAGGAGCCACATGAAGAGTGGTTGACACATGACACAGGAGCTACGTGAAGAGTGGTTGACACATGACACACAGGAGCTACGTGAAGAGTGGTGGACACATGACACACAGGAGCTACGTGAAGAGTGGTGGACACATGACACACAGGAGCTACGTGAAGAGTTGTGGACACATGACACACAGGAGCTACGTGAAGAGTGGTTGACACATGACACACAGGAGCCACGTGAAGAGTGGTTGACACATGACATACAGGAGCTACGTGAAGAGTGGTTGACACATGACACACAGGAGCCACGTGAAGAGTGGTTGACACATGACACACAGGAGCCACGTGAAGAGTGGTTGACACATGACATACAGGAGCTACGTGAAGAGTGGTTGACATACGACACACAGGAGCTATGTGAAGAGTGGTTGACACATGACACACAGGAGCTACGTGAAGAGTGGTGGTCACATGACACACAGGAGCTACGTGAAGAGTGGTTGACACATGACACACAGGTGCTACGTGAAGAGTGGTTGACACATGACACACAGGAGCTACGTGAAGAGTGGTGGTCACATGACACACAGGAGCTACGTGAAGAGTGGTGGACACATGACATACAGGAGCTACGTGAAGAGTGGTGGACACATGACACACAGGAGCTACGTGAAGAGTGGTTGACACATGACACACAGGAGCTACGTGAAGAGTGGTGGTCAAATGACACACAGGAGCTACGTGAAGAGTGGTGGACGCATGACACACAGGAGCTACGTGAAGAGTGGTGGACACATGACACACAGGAGCTACGTGAAGAGTGGTTGACACATGACACACAGGAGCTACGTGAAGAGTGGTGGTCAAATGACACACAGGAGCTACGTGAAGAGTGGTGGACGCATGACACACAGGAGCTACGTGAAGAGTGGTTGACACATGACACACAGGAGCTACATGAAGAGTGGTTGACACATGACACACAGGAGCTACGTGAAGAGTGGTTGACACATGACATACAGGAGCTACGTGAAGAGTGGTGGTCAAATGACACACAGGAGCTACGTGAAGAGTGGTTGACACATGACACACAGGAGCTACATGAAGAGTGGTTGACACATGAAGTGTAGCCTCCCATGTCACACAGTGGTCAGCACTTGGTGTCTCCCACGTGCCACACCATGCTGTGATTACACCTCCCTGGCCCTTGTTCCCAAGGAGCTTCCCTTGTCCCATCCTCTTTGCCAGTGTCTTCTCACTGGACCGTTCCTTTACAAGGAGCCTGTTTTTTTTTTTTTTTTTTTAAACACCTTTTTTCTTCTATTTCACAGAAGGAACACCGGACATCCCTCTGTGACGGCAGCAGCCATGCTGCCTCTGTTTCTGCTCATGGGTTCTCCGCCATCTCCAATTCCACCCAGTCTCTTGGCCTTGGCCAGGCTTTGGCTCCCGCCTCTGTGCCAAAAATTTCAATGCCCGCAGTCAGGGCGCTTTGCGGAGTCTCACGGCCTGCTGAGGCTTGATTCCCTCCTCACAAGCAGCAGCGTTTAATGGCCGGTGATGCCCCCCTTTCCAAGCACATCTCTCATGGCCTCTGAATGCCACTTAAAGGGCGTCCCTCCCTGTGCTAAGTGCTGCGTGGAGCTTTGGGTGTGGCAGGAGCAAAGGCCTCTACCCTTGTGGATGTTCATTTTAGGGTGGAAAGACAGGTAGCAAAGTTGGTCGTAAACTGTAGAGTGTGCTGGGAGGAAAATGAAGCAGGGAGGGCCTGGTGCCACTGGGTAGAGCTGCCCGGATCCCATGTGCTTCCCGGGCTCCCTTGGAGCCACATGGATGGCGACTTCCTCACCTTGGAGGCCGTGGTCCTCAGTCCTCATGCTCGATGGCTTCAGCCCCTCTTGGGGAAATCCAAACATTCCTGACCTGAAGATGCACCCACATCTCTGTCTCCAGCAGAGGACACCCCATCCCGGCTGCAGGCTCCTCCGTCCATTGCCCTGGAGGCTCCAGTCCCCTCCGAAGCATCGTGCACGAGGCCTGTTGGGAAACGGCATCTCGTTTCCCCCCACGCCTGCGCCTGGGCCAGCCCTTCTTTCTGTTCTCCACACTGCACGTCCAGTCTGACAGCAGCCTGCGGGGCCTGTCCGAGGACTGCTCCAGAGCGGGACGCGTCCTCTCCCGGCTCTCAGCAGTCCATGCTCGGCCATCCCTCACCTGAAGTGCTGCAAGGGGTCAGCTGGCCCCCACCTCAGTCCGTTCCTGACCCAGCAGCCAGGGTGGTCCTGTCATGATGGAAGTCAGATCCACTCTTCCTGCTCAGGATCCCGGAGTGGCCCCACGGCCCTCAGAGCCAGCCAGTGCCTTGGACGGCCCTCATGACGCTGCAGGCTGCAGACCTCGCCTCTGAGCCCCGGCTGTGCTCACCATTCCCAGCCACCCGGCTTCTTGTGTTGTGCACTGAGCTGGGCGCGCTCCCTCAGAGGCCGTCTCCACCCCTGGCGAAGGCCGGGCTGTGAGTTCCTCTTCTCCTGGCAGAAGGCTCTTCTTGCAACGTCCCTGGTCTGGCTCCGTCATCTCCCAGAGTCTTTGCGCAAATGCCACCTTCTGAGGGATTCAAAATGCCCCCACCTTCTAGTGCCTGCTTTCCTGCTTGAGCCTTCCTTGGCTCCAGTCCCTACAAGACATTTTATACCAATTCATTCCTTTCATGCTGCTTTCTCTCCTCGTCTGGTTGTGTGAACCCAGGGATTTTGGCCTAAGCTTTTCTCTCTGGTGTCTCTATTGCCTCGGAACCCATGAACTGTGCCCTGCAAACAGCAGCCACTCTTGACAAATGCACGGGGTGAGTGAATGTGAGTCATCCTTGTCTACTTTCTCTTCTCTCCCTTCCAGGAGCAAAATTTCAGAATAATCCGATGTTCAAATGTGCAGTTCCATGGCTACGCATTCAGCAGGGTTTGGGTTAATCTTTCTAATGATGTCTTGCAGTTTCACTTTCTAGCCATAGGGGCTTAGCAGTGTGGTTCCCCCAGCCCCTAAAAAGCTTTTCTCTCGTATTAGCTTGCTTAGGCTGCCATAACAGAACACCACCCACTGGGAAGCTTAAACAACAGACGTTTATTTTCCCACAGCTCTGGAGGATGAAAATCAGAGATTGAGGTGTGGTAGGGTGGGTTTCTCCGGAGCCCTCTCTCCTTGGCTTGTAGACACTGACTTCTCCTGGTGTCCTCACAGGGTCGTCCCTCTTGGGTGTCTGTCCTCTTCTCCTCGTCTTATAAGGACGCCAGTCCTAGTGGATTAGGGCCCCATATGACCTCACTTTACCTGAATTAACCCTGTAAAGACCCTGTCTCCCATCTGTCCCAGTGGGACCAGGGTCTCAGCATGTGGAGTTTGGGGTCACTGCTCAGTGCACGTGCCCTGGAGAGTGTTCTCTCTAGGCTGATAGGAGAACGCATGTTCCACCCAGAGGCACACGGTTAGGTGCACTGTCTCAGGAGATGCCATTGTCCCTAGGAAGGAAGCCACTAAGGCGTTTGCTGGTCTGCAGGACGAAGCTCTGCTGAAGGGAGCTGAGGCATGTGGACACAGGAAGGTGCTTCATTTGGCCTTGTTTGGGGACCCAGCTGGCTGGGCAGCCAGGCTGTCACTCCATCTGAGTAGGTGTCTGGAGGCCTTGCTGGCCACTGGGAATTTTGGCCGCTGGGTTCCATGAGTCCAGCCTGTTTTATTCTTTGAGTTAGGAGCAAGGAAGTACATAGCGAAAGTGCAGCCCACACACTGACATGCAGTAATCCGGCACATCCCAGGGACCCTGCAGGTGACCGTTTCCAGCTTCGAGGTCTCAACGCTGTAGTGTGGCTGGGAGAGATGTTCCCCTTCAGAAGCTTCAGAAACACATGAGTGCGGTCAACTCTCACACAAATGATGTCTCCGTCAGGTTCAGGGAGCTAAACCGGCCCTGGAGTGGGGGAGTGCCCCTAAGACTATGAGACTGGGGGTAAAGTATTTCCCAAACCACACCCACAGCTTTGAAGGGAGCAGGGAAGCCCCAGCCTCCATCTGCTGTAGGACATGGCTCCTCCACGTCCCCTGACCCCCACCGAGGCCAAGCCCCACCTGCAGCCATGGCCTCCAGTCCCAGGTCCAAGTCCCTTTCAGGCATGGCCAGAGTGCAATCTGTACAAAAGCTGCATCTGCCCTCCAGGCTCCAAGCATCCGGGCACCTTGCTTCTCTCTCCAGGAGCTCTGTTAAGACTCGATCCTGGCGTATGGAAGCCTGACGGGAAGAGGGACCCCAGTACCAAAGATTGCACGCACTTCTCATTGCAGAGGCAGAGGGAGGGTCTAATTCACGCCGGCAGATGACCTGGCTCCTGCCTGGCTTCTTACAAAGGTGATGAAAGGTCCGATTCCAGAGTAAAGATGCTCAGACCGGGTGAAACTGAGCAGTCACTGTCAACACGTGATGGGGCTGCAACTCATCTTTGCAAATCATTTTCTTTTTCTAAGTATACGTTTATTCTGGACTGTCTCAGAAAATGGCTGTTTTTCCTCAGAGATGTTCAAGGTCCTGTCCAAACACTGGGGTAAAGGCTAGACGGGGTTACAAACTCTCCGGTTTGTGCTTGTCGATCGTGTGGGTGGATGGTCCCTGCAGGGCTCAGGGACACACTGTCCCAGTCGACCTGGTGAACTGTTGGAGTCTGGAGGACAGATAGTTAAAGTGAAGAGCTCAGAAATGCACCAAGAGGTTCTTTTCCAGGAGATAGTGCTGGAGGCAAGGGGGCAGGCTGGATGCATGCTTGGGCTTGTTTGCTTCGTGGAACCCGGGATTGTGGACTGTCATTTTGGCCATGCTGTGAAGAATTGATTTTGGAGCTGCTATTAGTATACTGAGAGCAGAACCAGCTTGCTTTGGAAGGGGCCAGATGCATGGGAGGCAGGAGAGGAGGCAGGTCCACGCTGCTTCTGGGTTGGGGGGGGTGGGCAGAATCAGCACCTGCACAGGGTGCTTCTAGGGGGTGCTGCTGGAAGACCCCTAGCCTGATTCCGAGAGCCTCCAGGCCCAGCACTGTGCTGAGGGGTCCTCATGTCACCCCACAACCTCCAGGAGCTCTCATTAGACAGACATCTCATCTCCCTGTCCTTGTGGGGAGTGTGGAGCCCAGCACAGCCACCAGTGGAGGGGGCCAGGGAGGGCTGGGTAGAGGCTGATCCCAGGGCTTCCCAGGCTTGTCCAGGGAGACAGAGCTGGCCATAGTCTAAGCTTCATTTTCCTGATTTCCTGGGAGCTTACGGCCATTGGTTATGGAGGCTAAATATGATTTCCTTGTGCTTTACTGGCCGGGCAGGCCACGTTCTGTCCTTTCCCAGGGAACATCCTTCCTGCCCTTCTTGACCTGTTGCCTTTCTGGTCTCCTGAGCCTGACAGCCGTTGGAGCGGCAGTCTGACCACGCTGGAGATGACTCTCCGCTTCCCGTGCATCTCTGGCCTGTAGATGGCGGGATCACCTCTGCCCTGTGTACCTGCCCCATGCAGGCTTGTTCTCTGGCCACACTTGGCATGTCCATGCCCGTGGGAATGTTCCAAATGCCTTGCACAAAATAAATGGTGACTATGGGCTCCCGAAGAGGGTGACATCCAGATACTGATTCCTCTGGAAATGTCACCAGAAGGGATGCTGGTCCTTCTAGTCTCAGCTGTTTCTGGGAACAAAGTCTCAGATATACTGATGTTTCCGTCTTGTATTATCTTTCCTTTTAAAAAATAAAATTGACACTTAGGAAACAAACAAATGAAAGAAAACAGTTGGCATTTACATTAGTTTGTCCCAAGACCTCTCTGGGCTTGAGAATTGCAGACAGGATGGGCACCAAGGGAGCCACTTCCTATGGTGATTGCAGCGTGCTCTCGTGGGTTTGCACAGAGTCCAACTTTTCCTTTCAGAGCTGAGCATTTGTTGAATCCTAATCAGTTTGTGTTACCGGCCCATGGATTTTGCAATATTAGCTATTGGTGATTGTGGTATTGATGACTTTAGTTTTCTGCTGCATATAATGAGTATCTGTCAATGGTCCTGCAACCTGCAGGCGTGAGTGCGTGGACAGAAGTGAACAGGTGCACGGGGGTGGGTGGACAGAAATGACCGCGCGCGCGTGCATGCGTGGACAGAGGTGACCAGGCTCGCGTGCGTGGGTGGGCAGAAGTGACCAGGTGTGCGTGAGTGCGTGGACAGAAGTGACCAGGTGCGTGCGGGTGGGTGGACAGAAGTGACTGGGCGTGCGTGCGTGCGTGGACAGAGGTGACCGGGCCCGCGTGCGTGGGTGGGCAGAGGTGACCGGGCGCGCGTGCGTGGGTGGACAGAGGTGACCGGGCGTGCGTGCGTGGGTGGACAGAGGTGACCGGGCGTGCGTGCGTGGGTGGGCAGAGGTGACCGGGCGCGCGTGCATGGGTGGACAGAGGTGACTAGGCATTGTGTGTGTGGGTGGACAGAGGTGACTAGGCATTGTGTGGGTGGGTGGACAGAGGTGACTAGGCGTTGCGTGCGTGGGTGGACAGAGGTGACTAGGCATTGTGTGGGTGGGTGGACAGAGGTGACTAGGCGTTGCGTGCGTGGGTGGACAGAGGTGACTAGGCGTTGCGTGTGTGGGTGGACAGAGGTGACTAGGCATTGTGTGGGTGGGTGGACAGAGGTGACTAGGCGTTGCGTGCGTGGGTGGACAGAAGTGACTAGGCGCGTGCGTGGGTGGACAGAGGTGACTAGGCATTGCGTGTGTGGGTGGACAGAGGTGACTAGGCATTGCGTGGGTGGGTGGACAGAGGTGACTAGGCATTGTGTGGGTGGGTGGACAGAGGTGACTAGGCATTGCGTGCGTGGGTGGACAGAAGTGACTAGGCGCGTGCGTGGGTGGACAGAGGTGACTAGGTGTTGTGTGGGTGGGTGGACAGAGGTGACTAGGCATTGTGTGGGTGGGTGGACAGAGGTGACTAGGCATTGCGTGGGTGGGTGGACAGAGGTGACTAGGCATTGCGTGCGTGGGTGGACAGAGGTGACTAGGCATTGCGTGGGTGGGTGGACAGAGGTGACTAGGCGTTGCGTGCGTGGGTGGACAGAGGTGACTAGGCGTTGCGTGCGTGGGTGGACAGAGGTGACTAGGCGTTGCGTGCGTGGGTGGACAGAAGTGACTAGGCATTGCGTGCGTGGGTGGACAGAAGTGACTTCATGGCTCATTGCAGCGAGGGAGGAGGCATGCTGGAGAAACACGGGCATCACCCTGCGGGGTGAGAATGACCTTCTCTCAGGATTCAGGTTGTATGAGGCAGCTTTGCGGGGCATTTGGGGAAGCAGGACTTGGCTGTGGGTTGGCTGCTGTCAGGAAGCTGGGAAGATTCTGTGTCTTAGTAAATCCCACCCAGGAATGGGGAGATGCGGCGAGGCCTGAGCCGTGGCTGGTAAGGAGGCTACAGTCACTTGCCCAAGCTCGGATCCGGCCTGCTGGGTCATCTTGTGGTTGGACAGTGTTCCTGCTTCATCTGTGCTCGGAGGTGGCTGTGGGGTAGATGCTCTTTTTCTTGCTCTGTCATGGTCACAGAGTGGCTTGGTCTGAGTCTGGTGCCGAGCAGAGCACTGAGACCTGGTTTGAGGGCCAGGCCAGTCAGTGCCGGCTGCCAAGGGTGGCTTTCCCCTTCTTACAGGAGAGGGTCTCCAGCCGTGGGGCTACAGGAAGGAAGACACAGTCCTGGCTCTGGGGCGTCCCCAGACGGGGCCACTACTCTTCCTGGAGACACACGGCAAAGCAGAGCCTCCCTTTGCGCTCCTCATGGCAGGCGGAGCCTGGGAAGGAGCTCATCCCGATGCCACTTCACTCACTGCGATGCTGACAACCAGCCGCGTTACTATGCCATTCCCGGGGAACTGGGAAGATGCCCGTTTTTTCCTGTGCGTCATCAGGCATTCCTTGGAGTTGTATTTCTTGGAAGACCATTCATTTCAGGTCATGCTCAGAAAAGACATAAGGACCTGGTGTCAGTGAGAGTGGTGACTGTGAATTACAGACGATGAACTGCATCCTGCCACCCTGCTGGCAGGGTGGGGGCAGCCCCGTGGGCTCCTCACCCATTTCAGAATCTCCAAGTCAGAGTCGCAAGGCGGTGCCACCATCATTCAAACAAGATCACCTCTCAATTAACACGTCTCAGCAGGTATTTTACTGTTCTTTGATTTCCTTTCCTTCCTTCCTTTCTTCCTTCCTTCCTTCCTTCTCTCTCTTTCTTTCTTTCTTTCTTTTTCTTTCTTTCCCCTCCCTCCCTTCCTTACTTCCTTTCTCTCTCTCTCCATTTCTCCCTTTCCCCTTTTCCCTTTCCTCCTTCTCCCTTCCCCTTTCCACTTTCTTTTCCTTTCCTCTCAAGTTTCTGAGTTTCCTTTCCTTTCTTGAGTTTCGCTGTTGTTGCCCAGGCTGGAGTGCAATGGTACAATCTCGGCTCACTGCATCCCCTGCCTCCTGGGTTTAAGCAATCCTCCTGCCTCAGCCTCCTGAGTAGCTGGGATTACAGGTGCCCACCACCACGCCCAGCTAATTTTTGTGTTTTTAGTAGAGATGGGGTTTCACCATGTTGGTCAGAATGGTGTCAAACTCCTGACCTCAGGTGATCCACCCACCTCAACCTCCCAAAGTGCTGGGATTACAGGCGTGAGCCACCACGCCTCACCAGGTTATTTTCTTTAAGAGATTTTAACCTCTTCTTCAAAATGGTAAATTACTTTTATCCATGAATTGCTCTCATTCTTAATGTCATTTCAGTAAATGCTGATTGGACACTCTCTGTCAGGTGCCCCTAGAGGTACCAGCAAGAAGGGAATGAATGAAACAAACCTGTCTCTTCTTGGCCTTAGACCCACGTTTCAACCCATACATCATTTCCAAAATGCTTATGTATTCACACATTAATCAATTAATTAGTTATTGCTGTGATGCTCTACCAGCATCCACAGCAGTCTGCTCCTTCGTGCAAGCCTGCTGAGCCCACCATCGGAGCCTGCCGAGGGTCTGCTCCTGCCCAGGGGCCGCGTGGGCAGAGCCTCCTCTCGCACCTCCGTCAAATGGGCCTGAGTCAGCACGCCTCACATGTGTGTTGGCACCAGTTTGGAGTTGGAGAAGAAACTCATCGTTTTGATCAAACCCCCTTGCAGGGACTTTGCTCATTGCCTTTTCCTTATAGGCGGCCAGCCCCATCCAAAGCAATGTCCCGACTCCTAGGCGTTTTTATGTCCAGTGAGTCTCTGTCTTCTGATTGTTTCACTGGAGATCACTGTGGCCCACACTGCCTGTGTGGCATCCGCTGTTAGGTGTGGCTGTGCCTTGCTGGAGCACACCGTGGCCCACGCTGTGTGGCATCAGTGGTTAGGTGTGGCTGTGCCTCACTGGAGAGCACCGTGGCCCACGCTGTGTGGCATCAGTGGTTAGGCATGGCTGTGCCTCACTGGAGAGCACCGTGGCCCACGCTGCCTGTGTGGCATCCACTGTTAGATGTGGCTGTGCCTTGCTGGAGCACACCGTGGCCCACGCTGTGTGGCATCAGTGGTTAGGTGTGGCTGTGCCGCACTGGAGAGCACCGTGGCCCACGCTGCCTGTGTGGCATCCGCTGTTAGATGTGGCTGTGCCTTGCTGGAGCACACCGTGGCCCACGCTGTGTGGCATCAGTGGTTAGGCATGGCTGTGCCTCACTGGAGAGCACCGTGGCCCACACTGCCTGTGTGGCATCCGCTGTTAGGTGTGGCTGTGCCTCGCTGGAGCACACCGTGGCCCACGCTGTGTGGCATCAGTGGTTAGGCGTGGCTTTGCCTCGCTGGAGAGCACCGTGGCCCACGCTGTGTAGCATCAGTAGTTAGGCATGGCTTTGCCTCGCTGGAGAGCACCGTGGCCCACGCTGTGTGGCATCAGTGGTTACGCGTGGCTTTGCCTCGCTGGAGAGCACCGTGGCCCACGCTGTGTGGCATCAGTGGTTAGGCGTGGCTTTGCCTCGCTGGAGAGCACCGTGGCCCACGCTGCCTGTGTGGCATCTGCTGTTAGGTGTGGCTGTGCCTCACTGGAGAGCACCATGGCCCACGCTGTGTGGCATCAGTGGTTAGGTGTGGCTGTGCCTCACTGGAGAGCACTGTGGCCCACGCTGTGTGGCATCAGTGGTTAGGTGTGGCTGTGCCTCACTGGAGAGCACTGTGGCCCACGCTGCCTGTGTGGCATCCGCTGTTAGGTGTGGCTGTGACTCCAGTGAGCCTCATGCGGACTCCATTTCTAAGGAGTTTTCCTTTAATAAAAAAAGACAGAAATATAAACAAATGCTCACAATACCATGAGATTACCTCTGCATTGGAAATATGTACTCGGTGTGTACAAATCACAGAGAAGTCCACTGATGCTCCTGGAGACGTGACGCATGTGGACACTGCCCAGACAGAAGTGGCTGCAGCTCCAAGGATGAACTGAGCTCACAGCAGGTCATGTGGGGCAGGGCACCCAGGCTAGGGCATGACACACACCAAGGACCAGGCCCTAGTCAGTGTCGCCCTTCCAGGCTCATGACTGGGGCACAGGGCGGGACAGAAGAGACCTGGGCCCTCCCATGGGGGCCGGACCTTCCCTAAGTTCCCACCCACTGAGGACTCCTGGGGGGCTCCTAGCCCTGCATCTGCAGCTTGCTCAGTGTCAGCAATTCATCTGATTCCCACTCGAAATGTTTCTGAAGCAGAAAATCATCATTGGGTGCTTTTCCAAGACTTTACGAAAGCAAATGCAGGAGGAAAATAATCACACCTATTGTTTGTAGTTATGATACCTGAACAAAAAATTTGCTCTACCCAGTCTTCAATTTCACTGAAGTCTTCAACCCAAGTACTCACTGGATGCTAAGTCAATGGACGTGTCTGGATCATAGGGACAGAACCTTGGGAAATGAAACACACACATACAACACACACACACACACACTCTCTCTCTCTCTCCCCAAAGCACTCCTCTTGCCCCAAGCTTACATTCTAATTCCCAGGAGGGACAATACTGCATCTTATTGGATCCAGTATTTAAACCTTGAATTCACATTTTCAGTACTTTGTTTTATTAACCCTGAGAGGCATGTAATTCAGAAGAAAAGCATTGCATTTTTAAGATGCTTGGGGGCCCAGGCACGGTGGCTCACGTCTGTAATCCCAGCACTTTGGGAGGCTGAGGCGGGCAGATCACCTGAAGTCAGGAGTTTGAGACCAGCCTGACCAACATGGTGAAACCCCGTCTCTACTAAAATTACACACACACACACACACACATACACAATTAGCCGGGCATGGTGGTGCATGCATGTAATCCCAGCTACTTGGGAGACTGAGGCAGGAGAATTGCTTGAACCTGGGAAGCGGAGGTTGGAGTGAGCCGAGATCATGCAATTGCACTCCAGCCTGGTCAACAAGAGTGAAACTCTGTCAAAAAAAAAAAAAAATGCTTGGATGAGCTGAAAGTTCTCCCATTTCCTGTTGGGACCACATCAACCCCACATCCCAGTCCTGGGCTGGCGGTTCCCTGCCTTGGGACGAACGGGCTCTGGACACTCTCTCTGCTTCCCGAAGTGGATGGACATGGACTTCCGAACGCCCTTGGAGCACGCTTGGGAAGAGGAAAGGTGGGTCCGAGTCCTTTCCTTCTCTCCTCTCGCCCCCTTCCTTTTATTTCCCAAACAAGCTAAGAGTTTTTATAATCCATCACCTGGCTGACAGATGAGTCCTGCTGGAGAATATTAGAAAATGTCTCAAATCTCATATATATGCTAATGGTATGCCGAGGCTGGTCTGTGTGCGGAGTTTTTAATCTGTCTCGGCCAGTGTGGGAAGTGGCGGAGACAAGTCACAGCACTCGACAATTTATGATCAAACAACGAAATTGTAAAGGAAGAAGGACATGCAGAAAGGGGGAGTCATTTTCTGATTTAACAGCGTTGTTACTACAAATAAAGAAATCTTGATTTTGACTGCTCTCGACATTAAATGAGTTTCCTGTGCCCGGTGCTGAATTTTTCATTTTCAGGTTTGTATAAAGCACCCTGCTTAGATACAAGTGACAGATAAGGAAACGATTGCATATGGAAATCAAATGTGTATAATAAAGCCATCTTCTGTTTATTAAATAAACACATGTAGATTACTTCTGTGGAGGAGGCCCTGATAATTCTTCACTGTGTTTTCCTTTTTTTGCAAGTCACAAAGAATCTTATTTAACAACCGGGAATGCTAGACGTGAGCTCTTCTGTGTATTGCTGCCCTGCAGTCTGGGGGCCCGTATCTGAATTTGGGGCTGACGCTTTTCTCTCGCTCCGCAGCCCCTTCGTCCGATGTGTTATTCAGTACATCATCATGGGCACTGTAGTAATTTTGGAAGTGCACCACTAAGTCACATTTGGCTAAAATTTACATTAGGGAAACGGCAGGAGTGGGCCAGTAGGAATGAAGCATGCAGGGTGCTGAGCCCGGCTGTGGCGTGGGATCTCCACCTTTTGGGAAGGCAATACACAGAAAAGCATTTGTGTGGTCATGTCTGGAACCACCCCAGGCTGGACGGCCCCAGCTCCCATCTGCCTCAGAGGCGGAGGCCTTGTTGTCCCCATAACCCCAGGAGGGGGCACCTGGGTTGTGGGCACATCCAGGTCGGGGGCACAGGGTCACACACAGGCCCCTACGTGGCTCCAGCTTTTTATTAGGAAGGAACCCCCGACAGACCGGAGTCTTTGGTGACCATGGTGGAGCCTCCGTGACAAGACCACAGAACAATGCCGTGTTCCTGTGAGAGGTGGCTTGTGGATGACTGCGGGGGTGGCCAGGGAAATGCCCTATACCCAACACCCATGGAAGGCCCCATGCGGTGGAATACGCTATTTTAACCAATCGACAAGAAAAAGAAATCTGGAACATATCTGGAGATGGGAATCGGAAGGCGTCTTCCCAGTGGCTAGGGTGGAGCCTGGTATGGAAGGAGGAGGGCGGCGGCAGCACGAGCTCTCTTCTCTCCTGAGAGATTTCCTGTTGGTGAGAAGGGGCTGGGTTCCTCTATTCCTGGAGTGGCCAAGTGACACTTCTAGAAGTTTCCAGCCTCCTGGAAGTTAACGTTCCAGTCAGTGCCAAAATGGGGCATAAAAGGCACAAAGTCTCTCTATCTTCTTCAAGTTTCAGTATAAATCCTGGTTCCAAAGCATGTAAAAGAAATAACGAAAATAAATTTTATTTTTTTTAGACCGTTAGCAGCTTCAAAGCTTTTTTTCTCTATCATCTGTTTATTTTTCTCAGCTCACTTTTTACTCATTTTTCTTTTGTATCTTGAAGGTACACTACCTCGTTCTTACTCAACACCGTTTGTTAAGGAAAACAGCAGGCAGTGTATTTAGGAACGTGATCTCCTCTGCTAAAAGCTCTAGTTCGAGGTTAAGCTAATCGATGCACTAATTCTCAGTGGAGGTGACTCTGCTCTCTGCACCCTCCACCCACCTGGGGACCTCTAGCAGTGTCTGGAGACAGTTTTGCTGGTCAGAACTGGGGGCAGGGGCAGGTGAGGGATGCTACTGGGGTCTGGGCTCAAGGCCGCTCAACATCCCCCAGTGCACTAATTAACCACCCTGTAAAGCACCATCTGGCCCCCACGGCAACGGCGTGAGGCTGAGAGGCCCTGGCTGGGCACCGTCACCGTGGGTAGATTTCACAGGAGGCAGTCAGGGAAGGGCTGGAGCCACATGCTGGGGCCCGGGAGCTGGCATTCTGGGCGTTGGGCCCCGCGGCATGGGTAGATTTCATAGGAGGGAGTTGGGGAAGGGCTGGAGCCACAAGCTATGGCCCGGGAGCTGGCATTCTGGGCGTTGGGCCCCGTGGCATGGGTAGATTTCATAGGAGGGAGTTGGGGAAGGGCTGGAGCCACAAGCTATGGCCCGGGAGCTGGCATTCTGGGCGTTGGGCCCCACGGCATGGGCGTGGGCCGTTTGCACATCCTCTTCATGTCCGGGCTCCTTGTGCGGATGAGCAGATGGAGCCAGGATGCTCAGTGTTCTGTTTCCACTTTAATGAGTCAGCATCTGAAACCGGGGCTGGGAATTAGGCACAGGTGGCTGTAGGGGTTAGGATGCTTATGGGAGATAAAATCAGTGGATGAAGCACAGGTTGGGCGGGAGCACCCAGGGCTGTGGAGTGTGGAGTCCCCCTCATCCAGATCAGTTTGGAACACTGATCTGGAAGGCTCAGGACCCCACATCAGCCGTGCGACGGAGAACATTTTACGCAGATGTTGTAATTTTTATTTACATTACATTACTGCTGTGTTTGGATCTTAATTTTACATTTCTTTTGTAAGCTATTATTCTAGGCAACACCATTCTTATTGTATAGCTCTAATGTGGTGCCAGAGGCGTTTAACAGTGTTAGCTTTTATTTTTGAAGAAAGAAGAAATTGCCACTTTAATCTACTACAAAGTGAAAGCACATGCATGTGTTAAAACAGACACCTAGCGAAAGCTGGTGTGAGAGTGTGTGTGGGTGTGCATGCTTATTTAAAAAGTCCTTCTTTGTTTCTGAGCCGAGGAAGCACAGCTAAGAGTGTTGAGCAGCTTTTTTGTTTGTTTGCTATTTGAGGATGGAAGGTGACATTTCCTCTGGACATTCCCATCTTGCCAATGTCGCTGGCACGGGGACGCCAGACTGCCTAACAGAGAGGCTGTGGTGAGAGCTGCGTGGCAGGGGAGGACCACCACATCAGTGCTTTCCCACGCCTCAGGTTTCAAAGCCACTCTGGAATCTGCGAGGCTCCGAGTGTGGCTGGGTTCTGATGTCCCGGCACCCCCGGCAATCACCTTCTTCCCTGTGTGTTTTCTGTAATTCCATCAGCTGCAGCCCAGATGCAGACAGGAGTGGGCTTGGGGAGCTCCAGTTCCCGGGGATGGAGCTCCATGCTAAAATCACAGCTTTCAGAAAGGGGTGCTAACGATTTTTCTCCTGCCAAAATGTTCAGACAATAATACTGCAAACATGGGATTCAGCTCTTTCCTGCCCCAGCTCAGTGCACCTGACTTGTGGGCGTCACTCAAAACAAGGGTGAGCTACAGAGGGAGCCTCAGCTCTGGACTGGAGCCGCTGGGGACCTGCAGGCAGCCCAAGACCCTCATTCCTCCACATCTGAGGCTCCTCCCTAAGTGGAGAATCCATAAACCATCCTCATAGAATATTCTGGTGTCCACGTGCAGAGCATTTCCCCCATGCCAGGCCCCTACATGCACTGAGGTTTGCTCTGTTGCCAGCACGAAGGGTTCCTGGGAGTGTTGTGAGGCTGAGCTGAACCAGGGCAGAAGCATACTTCAACGACTGGCTGGGCACCGTGCAGTGGCCGATGGGAACCACAGCCTCACACCCACGCCCGTTCCTCCCCTTTCTTTTTCCTAAGTTATTTTTTATTTTAAAAATAACATTTGTTGGATATTTAGATATTAGGGAAAAGCATAATGATAAAAATAAGAGCATACTAACATCTGCAGGTGTAAATACAAATATTTCTTCTATTTTTCCATGTAAAAAATATAAACATATAAGCATTATAGAAGTTGGAACATGCCCAAGTTAAACATTTCTGTCATTTATTTCATTGAACTTTATGAGTGCCATTTTATTGTTTTATAATTATAAATTATACATTTATAATTTAAAATACTATTTTAAAGTAATTATATAACACCTAAGTGCCTGAATATTCCATAATTTTTTAAGCCACCTCTACATTTTTAGATTCAATTCTTTATCTTTTTTTTTTTTTTTTTTTTTTGTCAGTGATGAACACTCTTGTGCCTCCTCAGCCCTGCACCTTGCCCGGCCCCTCAGATCTGAGTGCTCGACCCCTACAGACCCATGTTCAGAGCTGGCGAGCTCCACCCAGAACACGGAAGCCTTGCTCCAAGGCCTTGGCACCTGCCCATGCATCACTCGTCTGCTTAAACCACCTGCTCTTCTCTTGTAGCAAAATGACTTCTTTGAAGGGTCAGAATGGGTGGAATTTCGCAATGTGGAAGCCATGAAACGCTGTCACAACAGATATTCTGGCGGAAAGGCCTCTCCCCACCACCCTGATCCTGAAAGGAGATGGAGTAATTGGCCTGGGAGGATCCTTGAGTGGCACCTGTGATCTCACACTGAAGGCTACTGAATTCGGGGCTCACCCCTCCTTCCGACCATCAGGTGACCCACAGGAGGGCTGCCTGAGAGATGATGGCTCCCCTTGAAGCCTGCAGGCCGTAGATGGTGCTGTAAGAAAAGCAGCCAACAGAGCCCCGTTTGCTGTTTGATTATAGAAATATAACCTACGTGCAAGTGGCTATTCTAGGATTCAACGTGAGTAGCCCATTTCCTTGGGATGCCACTGGGTGACAGAGGACCAGGTGACACAGTCTTCTGAGGCCACAGGTGCTGATCCCACCAATGCGCCCCACCTCCCTCTCCCTCAACAGACACATTCCAGCGAGAGTGCACCTGCCCAGAATCATGCGTGAGCAATCATGACTCAGCTGTTGTGTGGGACAGAGGAGGGTTTTAACCTCACGCCCACACCTGTTGGATTTCTCCAAATCTCTCCATGCTGCCCGGCTGGGGTTCTCCTCCATCTCACGCCAGGACACCCCACTTGGCCAGTAGCCCTGTTCCACCCACAGGCTCTGAATCTTTTCTCCTTTTCGAGTGGAGAAGGTCATGGAGTCCTAGCATATACATGCACACCCAGGTGTTCAGAAAAAGCCCGACCCTGGAAGGAGATGGAGTAACAGATCCGGGAGGACAAACAAGTGCAAGCACAGCAAAAGGAGGCAAACCCAGAGTCTCTCCACAAAACCACCTCTCATAGAAGGCTCCCTCTGTGAGGCTAGAGAAAGGTCCCTTTGCAAAACCACCTTTGCACCCTTTGCAAAGGTCCCTTTGCAAAACCATGGAGGTAGGAGGCTCCCTCCATGAGGTTGGAGTGTGCACGTGGCTTCCTCAGCCCTGCACCGCCACGTGGTTTGAGAATGCCGGGCTGAGAAGCTCTGGCACCACAGGTTGTTCAGCCACAGCAGTTGCAAGCTGTCTCATACGTTGATGTCCCAACCTGGACCTCAGCCTCCAGAAGAAGATGTTTATAGATTTCTAAACTCAACTTTAGTCCATCTGGCTGTTATAACAGAATATATAGGCCAAGTAGCTTATAAATAATGGAAATTTATTGCCCCCAGCTCTGGATGAGAAGCCCAAGATGAAAGCACCCAGCAGACTTGGAGTCTGGTGAGGCCCCACTTTCTGGTTCATAGTGGAAGGGGCCAGGGATGCCTCTGGGGCCTCTGGTTTAAGGGCACTAATCCCATTCAGGAGGGCTCTACCCTGACGACCTAATCACTTCCAGATCCTCCACCTCCTCACCATCATGACCTAATCACTTCCCAGATCCTCCACCTCCTCCCCATCACGACCTAATCACTTCCCAGAGCCTCCACCTCCTCACCATCATGTAGGGGATTCGGATTTCAACACATGGATTTGGGGAGGGGTGAACATATGCATCCCATTGCATTAACACATCCCAGAGTAAACTTGTTGTCTTTTCCACAAACCTCTTTTATCTCTGGTGATGAGTTTTCTCGGTGAGAGGATGAGAGGAACTACCCCTGCAGAGCATGTGCGTGCCCCAAGTCAGCTGGAGTTGGCCTTGACTGTGTCTCCTATGCCACACACCATGTCCGCAGAACCACATCCTGCTGTCTCTTCCCTGATGAGGCTAAGCCTACTCCCGCTGCCCCATCCCTCCAAACGCCACCTTCTCAACTCTCACCTGGGTCCCCACATCACCACTGCACCTGTTTCTCAGCCCCAGTGCCACCAAGGCTCAGCTCCTAGAATCTTCTCATTGACTTTTTTTTCTCTTTTGAGATGGAGTCTTGCTCTGTCACCCAGGATGGAGTGCAATCTAGGCTCACTGCTACCTCTGCCTCCCAGGTTCCAGTGATTTTCCTGTCTTAGCCTCCCAAGTAGCTGGGATTACAGACTAATTTTTGTATTTTTAGTAGAGACGGGGTTTCACCATGTTGGCCTGGCTGGTCTCGAACTCCTGACCTCGGCCCGCCTCGGCCTCCCAAAGTGCTGGGATTACAAGTTTGAGCCACCGCGCCCAGCCTCATTGGTGTGACTCTGAGCCCCACCTCCTGAATCACAGGAGACTTTAATTCTCCCATTCATTTCCTTCCCAGAGTTCACACCACCCTCAGGTTTGCAGGCACAGCCCAGAGCTGGGGCGGTCCTAGTTGCTCGGGCTGAAATGCCTGGCCTCCCCTGAAGAGCCCGTCACCCCCTCCTACTCCTCCTGCCGTCACCCTAAGCTCTGTGCCACTTCCCGCTGGGTGCCCAGGATATCCAGGGCATTCCACTGCACCTCTTGCAGGGGTGCTGCAGGGCTTAGTGGGATAATCCCATTGTGAAGGGCAGTTTGGCATCCCCAACCCTGGCCATTCCCAGTTATCCTGAGGTCAGACAACCTGTGTATTTCCAAACATCCCAGGTCTGCCACACTGCTCACACCATGAGTTCACCCTCAGCACGTTGGTGTCTCCTTCCACATCACAACCTCAGGGTAGGGCCTTGGAGGTGCCCCCAACTGGTCCCTGACTGGCAGCAGAGATTGTTGCTGTCTCCCAATACCCATTCTCACCAAGAGAGACTGGGCCATGTTCCCAAGCTTGAGCCACCAGCCCCAGCTTTCCAGCTGCAGATCAGAGAGTGTGGCCAGGTTCTGGTAGACGGGCCGTGATTTCAGCCTGAGTGTCCTCACTGTGTCCCTTCTGCTGGTGACAGGCGGGAGAACACAGATGCGATTGTGTGCTGAGGGTGTTGCCACCGTGGCAGAAGGGCCTGGGGGTTTTGACCTGCCCTGCTGCCCCCCGCCCTGGCCTACTTGCACCAGGTTTTGGGCGAGGGAAAGCCGCCCTCCCTCGTTGGACCCTACTGTGTTCAGGTTTTCCCACAGCAGCTGGGCTCTGTGGACACCTGGCCCACCTTTCACCCCAGTTTGCTCCAAGCCTATACCCAGGCTTTTCCTTTGTCTTGCCCCAAGCAGGATTTACAGCAGATGACTAACAGGGGGTACACACAGGATGGGGGTACACACGACAGTTGCCCCAAGTCTCATGACCTGAACCATCCAGGGAAGCGTGTCCTCTCCCTCTCCTGGGTGGCAGCACGAGGACATGCACTCCAGGTCGTGGGATGTGGACATGTACAAAGGCCACCGATGGGGTTTCTCTAGAGGGCCAGTTGACCAGCACTCCCTGACCCTGCCCTGTTTGCAGTCCACGAGTGGCCAGAGACCGTCTAGTGTGCAAATGTGACCACCAGGAGCATCTTCAGTGCATCCTTCTGGCCTTCCTGGTCTGGGCCTGGCCCTCAGCAGCTGCACTTCTGCGCCCCCTGCACCCTGCAGAGACATCAGATCTGACAATAATCTGTTTTGCAATTATACCTACAACTGTGTTACTTGCCGTTTCAAGACTGAACAGACATCATCTTTAAGCATTTTTTAAAATCTGATTTTTCGTGACGCTCTCGGGAAGAAAGACTCCACTGCTGCTGTGGCATTGTGAGGTGGTCATTGTCCCTCCTCCCGATACAGGTGGGAGACAGCTGCGACCCAGACCCTCATCCGGCCGCTCTGCTGCCGTGAAGCTGCGCCTCCGTTTGCCGGGTGGCCTCTGCGTGGCTGACTCATTGGCTTCTTTCAGGATGAGTCACCTGAGGGGGCACTTCCCAGCCACTGAGTGAGGGACTGGAAGCCCAGGGTTAAGTGTTATTGATTTCAGAGCAGCAGCATGATCGGGTTTCAAGCTAGCTCCCATTGAATTAATTTTTGTTGATCAGTATTTGAAGTTCTGGTGGGAATAATTGGCCTGGGAGAGACTCCTTGCATCCTTGCCGGGTAATGAAGCTGGAGGCAGGCGTATGCCCACTCTCAAGAGACAGTCTTGGTGTTGAAGTCTTTTTTGGTTACTATGAGACCACTTGGAGTCTCTGACTGTAGCCAGCAGGAGACAGGTCCGTGGCTGGGCAGGTGGACATGGCGTTTCTGGGTCCCAGCTGTGCATGTGAGGCCCAGGGCTCCCGCTGACCTCTGCCCTGCCTGGGAGACACCTGCCTCCTTGGACTCCCAGTGAGTCCAGAGCCTCTGGGTTTGTGCTGGGAGATTGAGGGGAGAGGCTGTGGCCAGAGCTGCATGAAATTCCTCTCCTCACACACCATGGACCTCCTTGACCTGCAAGCATCCGGTGTCCTCTGGAGAATGCACCACAGAGAAGCCAACTCATTGTGGCTTCTTGTTTTTGTTTTTCTTAATTTTCACTCTTTGCTGCTTTTAGGGTCAGCATTGGTTTTTACTGATGTTCGACGATGTCAGGGACAGGTTCTCTCTCCTTCCTCATGTAAAATGAGGGTTTCTTCATTAGGAACTTGGGGACCACCTCCCAGGAGCCAGCCTTTCCCTGGGCTTGGGGGTACCAGACTCCCTGTCCACTCGGGAAATAGCCCATGGCAGAGTCAGGGGTCCATATGACAGGTGATGTTTCTGCGACTGTAACACAGCCCACCTCCCGAGGCTGATGGGAGAATCAGAGGAGCTCATGTACAGGAGAGTCCTCTGTCACCTGGAGGGCTGTGTGGGTCCTCATCATTGCCTTTGTCATTGAAGCCCTCACCACTACCCCTGTGGGGGAGATGTGCATTTGCAGGAGAACCTTGCAGAGCATCAGATGCATGGAGTGTATCAGGATCTCAGGAGACGCCAAAGAAACACAGACACGGTGTCCATTGGCCCATCTGTGCCCCCTCCTCCACTATTTGCAAAGATTAAATGACAGGCAACCATCTTCAAAACATGCATTGAATGGGCTGTTTAGGAATTGAAGATTTTCTCATTGAAAAGACTCATCTCTCTACAGAAGTGTATTACTCTGTGTTCACGCTGCTGATACATACATACCTGAGACTGGGTAATTTATAAGGAAAAAGAGGTTTAATGAACTCACAGTTCTACATGACTGGGGAGGCCTCACAATCATAGCGGAAGGTGAAAGTCACTTCTTACGTAGCGGGTGCAAGAGAGAGAATGAGAGCCAAGCGAAAGGGGTTTCCCCTGATAAAACCCTCAGCTCTCGTGAGACTTATTCACTGGCATGAGAACAGTATGGGGAACAACGCCCCCATGATTCAATCATCTCCCACTAGGTCCCTCCCACAGCACGTGGGAATTATGGGAGCTACAGCTCAAGATGAGATTTGGGTGGGGACACACCCAAACCAGATCAAGGGTCTTGCTGGCTCGGATGCGACTCTGCTCTGTCTGTTCCCTGAGTTTTAAATCAGCCATCCTGTGGTTTGTGCACAGCTGAGGGTCTTCATGCAGCAGCCCAGCTGCCTCCTGGGCAGGGTCAGGGTCAGGGTCAGGGCAGTGGGGGGGAGATCTGAGCACTGGAGATGCCTGCGTAACCCATGCAGGCCGTGGGAACTTCCCCGCATGGCACCTTGTTGGGCACCTGAAGGCCCAAGCCAGAAACCCCCGCTGGGCTCGGGGGCCTGCCGGTCAATGCTTGAAGAAAGGGGCTTTGGGAAGCCCACTGCCACCCAGGCCCTTTGTGCCCACAAATCCTGATTGTTCTGGTAACTGCTCCCTGGAACTTCAGTTCACAGTAAATATCTACCTTGTATGTCTATTTTATTGCTTTTAAGATCCAATTTTAAAGCCGGTGCCATACTAACCTTGATTTCCTTGTCTGTTGCCTCACCTGGCCAGGAAGGGAGACCCCAACTGAAGACTCCTGCCCTGGCCCCCAGTTCTGGACCCAGACCCCTACCAGGTACCGGGAGAGCAGAAACCCAGGGTTCTGCTGCCCGAGGGGGACTAGCGACATCTAGTGGCAACATCACCCAACTCCAGCCACTTGTGGCCTCGATCCCAGAACCTGAGGGTCACTCAATAATTTACCAGGTGCCACATATGTTTATTACAGCACTATTCACAATAGCAAAGACATGGAATCAATCCAAATGTCCATCAATGATAGACTGGATAAGGAAACTGTGGTACATATACACCATGAAATACTATACAGCCATAAAAAGGAATGAGATCATGTCCTTTGAAGGGACATGGATGGAGCTGGAAGCCATCATCCTCAGCAAACTAACATGGGAACAGAAAACCAAACACCACATGTTCTCACGCACAAATGGGAGCTGGACAATGAGAACACATGGACACGGGGAGGGGAACAACACACACGGGGGCCTGTTGCGGGGCTGGGGAAAGGGAGAGCATCAGGATAAATAGCTAATGCATGCTGGGTTCATACCTAGGTGATGGATTGATAGGTGCAACAAACCACCATGGCACACGTTTACCTGTGTAACAAACCTGCACATGTATCCCAGAACTTAAAATAAAGTAATAATAATAATAATTCAACAGGTGCTGTGCTGGGGCTTTGAGCCTGGGCAGATATTGGTCCTCACAATCTTATTTTTACGCATCCCTTATAAGCTAGAGATTTACAGATGTTTCAGAAAGAAGCTTGGAGATTGTTCAGTCCAACCCCTTATCATGCCTGACTCCAGGCTGTGGAGTCCACACTGGGTGCCTTCCAGTCTCTGTGGACTCCTTCAGTGGCAGCAGACTCGCCTGAAGAGCTCCTTCCTGTCTCACAGAGCAGTGTCGAGGCTAGGGAGGGTCTTGGACCATTTACACTCTCATTGCACAGATGGAAGATGGACCATTTACACTCTCATTGCACAGATGGAAGATGGACCATTTACACTCACTGCACAGATGGAAGACTGAAGAGTCAATGGGAGTGGAGATTTGGTCATACTCAGTGGATTTGTGGCTAAGCCATGCTGAACCTGAGTTCTCCTTAATATTAGCCTGTAGTTCTTTCCTCCAGCAATATATAGTAAAATATTAGAACCGTCCTTTTCTTCTTCCTTTCCTTTCTCCCTCCATCTCTCCCTCTCTTTTTTCTCTCTCCCTCCACCCCTCCCTCCCTTCTTTTCTCCCTCTATCCCTTTCTTCTTCCTTCTCTCCCTCCCTCTCTTCTTCCCTCTTCTCTTTCCCTCCCTCTCTTCTTCCTTCTTCTCTTTCCCTTTCTCCTTACCTCTTTCTTCCCTTTTTCAACAACTACCTCCTGACTTCCCATTTTACGAACCCCTACAGACACTGCATAGAGTGAATGTGAACCCTCGCAGGGACCTGGGACCTGGCATTCCTGTGGGGAACCAGTCAATGCATAAACAATCAGAGGGTTCCTCCCCCACCACCCCATCCACCAAAAAAAAAAAAAAAAAAAAAGGCAGGAGGCCATGAGGAAGGTGATGGCATCATCATATTCATGGTTAAAAGGGCCAGAACTCAACATGAACTGGTTTGAACAAACAAAGAGAATGGCTGGTAGCCTGGGGAGACCAGGATGGTGGGCTGGGGCACCCAGACTCTGACATTAGGGCCATTTTTGTCTGTCTTGTGGCTCAGTCTCTGTCTCCCAGTTGGCACTTTCTTTCCCACTCAGGATGCTGCTTGTGAGCAGTGAGGAAGGACTGGGCACCACCCTGGTGGGCACAGCCACAGACACAGCAGGTGGGCCATGCCTCCAGGAACGCCAGAGGAAAGCAAACTCACCTCTCCTAAACCTGCATATCAGATCCAGGGGAAAGCAGTAGGGCTGGTGCACCTTCTGGGTCTACCTGGAACCTCGACTGTGGCAGGCCTTCAAGATGCATCCAGGCCACTGCCAGCACTGCAGCCAGGGGGTATGCCCAGCCCTGCCAGAGAACCATGGGGGCATGAGGAGGGAAAGCCATCTGCTGGCAGAGAGGATGCTGGACAGATGCAAAGACCAGTCCCATCTTGGGGCTTCAGAAAGAACTTCTAACCAAAGGCAGTTGGATCCAAGACCTGAATAAAATTGTCTCAGTCAAGAGAAAAGGGTGCAAGGTGGAAAACAGTGACCCAGCGACGGGAACGGCACACATCAGAGCTAGGAGCATAGTGGGCCAGCGACGGGAGCGGCACACATCAGAGCGAGGAGAATAGTGGCCCAACAACAGGAACAGCACACATCAGAGCTAGGAGAATAGTGGTCCAACAACAGGAACAGCACACATCAGAGCGAGGAGAATAGTGGTCCAACAACAGGAACAGCACACATCAGAACTAGGAGAATAGTGGTCCAACAACAGGAACAGCACACATCGCAGCGAGGAGAATAGTGGTCCAACAACAGGAACAGCACACATCAGAGCGAGGAGAATAGTGGTCCAACAACAGGAACAGCACACATCAGAGCGAGGAGAATAGTGGTCCAACAACAGGAACAGCACACATCAGAGCGAGGAGAATAGTGGTCCAACAACAGGAACAGCACACACCACAGCGAGGAGAACAGTGATCCAGCGACGGGAACAGCACACACCACAGCGAGGAGAACAGTGATCCAGCGACGGGAACAGCACACATCAGAGCGAGGAGAATAGTGATCCAGCGACGGGAACAGCACACATCACAGTGAGGAGAACAGTGATCCAGCGACGGGCACGGCACACACCACAGCGAGGAGAATAGTGATCCAGCGACGGGAACAGCACACATCACAGGGAGGAGAATAGTGGTCCAGCGACGGGAACAGCACACATCACAGCGAGGAGAACAGTGATCCAGCGACGGGAACAGCACACATCACAGCGAGGAGAACAGTGATCCAGCGACGGGAACGGCACACATCACAGTGAGGAGGGCCGAGGGCACATTCCGATCACGTGCAGGAGTCCGGTGGGCCGGGAACTCACCCAGAACTGTGTGTGGGGAGGTGGGAGAGACAGGCTCGATGGGGCAACGGGAGCTTGGCTGCGGCCTTTCTAGTCTGTATTACTCATTTGGGACTTTATTCAAGGGGTGACTTGGGGTGTGGACAGGCTTTAAGCACAAGCAGGATCTGTTTTGACTTTGATCTTGTGAAGATCATTGTGATCACCACGTGAGTGGAGGGACCCCGGCAGTAAGTAGGAGAGTTAAGAAGCTGTTGTGACAATCAGAATAGAAATGACTGTCATGGCACCAAGGTGTTGGCTGGAATTCAAGTCAAATAATACGGTCGTGATTACTTCGAACCCATTTCAGGGCCAGAGAACTCAGGATGCAGACGGCTCAGGCCTTCCAGAGGTATTTCATCTCTTTCAGCCTCAATTTCCTTATATGAATTGAGAGCATTAGAATTGATAATTTCAAATATTATTTTTTTCTAAAATTTTTAAATTTCATACTCTATATTCAACAATAAGAAAAGGCCCTTGCTCTTCTATCCAGAAAGCAGGTGTTAATAAACATGAATGTGTGATTCTGTTGTTTGTTGTTGGTCAGGCCTCTTCTGGCCTTTCTGGAGAAGATACTAAAATAACATTTCAACATTAGTTTCACATCAATTCCTTTGTATTAAAATATCCGTAATATAATCAGTGTCCAAATTATTTAACTCTACACATCTCAAAGCAACTCTTCATGCAGAAACATCCAAACAGGTTTAATCCCTCATCCCTGGACCTCCTCACACAGGGCGTTGACGATGCCCTCAGACTCTGCTCCCCCGTGAAGACCCCAATTACTCCGCAGCTGAAGCCATTTGCCCAGAGCCAGGTGGTTCCTGCAGTTAGAGTCAATATTTGCCCAGCACTGGAATATGCATTCGTGACCTGCACCCACTGTTTAAGAGGCAAATGGCAAGCAACGAATTTTGAATGGGTGAGGAGGGAGAGAGTCTGATCTGCATTTACTTATGAGCTTTGGAAGTGCAAGATGTATACTCTGAGTTCTAACTTCTTAGATTAAATGTTGTCTTTTTAAATCAAAAGTAAGCAAATCCTATGTAATATGCCTGCCATATATTTATTACAACGTTCTTCAGAAGCAATTTCCATACTGATATGCTGTTGCTGGGATTATTATTAAAGAGGTAAGAAAAATGGAGAGCCAGAGATCAAGATTAGATTTTTTCAGAGATGGAATGACAAAATGAATGGGGCATTAGGAGAACATTACCAAAGCAATAGAGTTTAAACCATTAAACAGATAGATGTCAATTGAAAGTTGCCGGATAGTTTGTTTTTTAATGCTCCTGTCATCAAAATCATAAGGCTGGGGTTTTTTACAGGCTGTAGTTTTAAAACATCTGTATGGGGCGCTTTTTATGTGCTGTAGGGAAATGAATCAGTTTGGAAGCAATGCACATTTTAAGACTTATTGTTTATTCTTACTTTCCAATTTGAAAAAAACTACAGCAAAATTATGGGAGAAGGTAATAAACAGAAATGAACCTTCCACCTTAAATGAGCACATTGAAACATTTGCATCTAACTTTTCCATTTATTTGTAGAAGTGAACCGTGACAGGTAGACGGAATCCTCCGCAGGCCTCCCTGGAGTTACCGCGATCCCCACTGAACGCACGGCCTGCGGAGTCCACGTTCCCCTGCTTTAGTCAGGCGCACGCTAGCGGTGGGGATGCGTGTTTGCCGCGCATGCGTATGATTCACTTAGTCATCTGCACACTTGAACACGGATAGTATGTTCTGGACTTGGCTTTTTCTGGAACTCTGTGAAGCATAGACAACGCAGGAAAGAACCCAGATGAACGCAGCCATCCCCGCGCTGGGGAATATGAGTTTCCTGGGGAACCATGTGACAGGTGTAACACAAACCAGGTGGCTTAAAACAACAGAAATTTTTTGTCTCACAGTTCTAGGAGTCAGAAGTTCAAAAACAGGGTGTCGCAGGGACGCACTCCCTCTAGCGGCTCCAGGGCAGGATCCTCCCTGCCCCGGGCGGCTTCTGTGACTCCGGGGGTCCCTCAGCTGCGGCCGCATCGCTCGGATCTCTACCTCACCTTCACGTGGCCTCCTCCTCTGGGTGGAACGGACCCAAACTTCCTCTACCTTTCCCCTTTATGGAGACGCAAAATTGTGCTTGGGGTTCATCTGGGGAAACCAGACTAAGCTCCGTTCTGGAGATTATTTTCATCTCTTGCCACGTAAGGAGATAGGTGTATTCACTCTTTTGCTATGTAAGAACCCTTCCCGCCATGTTTTCGGCCTGCAGACCCTCCTCACTGGAGCGTGGCTGTGCCTCTCCCGCGGGAGCATTCTCAAGGACGTGCTGAATCAGGTGTCCTCACTGGGGTGGTGAGCCTGGCTCACATAACATATTTATTCCGCATTCCCATCTCACCCAGCCTCTGGATAGCTTCCTCTATGGTACACAGGGGAGGTCTTGAATCTCAACATTTGTCACGGGTGTTTGAGCCAGAGCGACTCCATCTTGAATAGGGGCTGGGTAAAATGACGCTGAAGCCTGCAGGGCTGCATTCCCAGGAAGTTAGGCACTCTTAGTCACAGGGTGACATAGGAGGTTGACACAAGATACAGGTCACAAAGGCCTTCCTTATACAACAGCATGTGGTAAAGAAGCCGGCTAAAGACCACCAAAACCAAGATGGCGAGGACAGTGGTCTCTGGTCATCCTCACTGCTCATTATACGCTAGTTAGAATGCATCAGCTGCTAAAAGACACTCCCACCAGCACCACCACAGTTTAGAAATGCCATGACAACGTCAGGAAGTTACCCTATATGGTCTAAAAAGGGGAGGAAACTCAGTTCTGGGAACTGCCCACCCCTTTCCTGGAAAACTCATGAATAATCCACCCCTTGTTTAGCATATAATCAAGAAACAACTGTAAGTATAATCAGATGAGCAGCCCACATTGCTGCTCTGCCTATGGAGTAGCCATTCTTTTATTCCTTTACTTCCTTAATAAACTTGCTTTCACTGTACTCTATGGATTTGCCCCGAATTCTTTCTTGCACAAGGTCCAAGAACCTTCTCTTTGGGTCTGGATTGGGACCTGTTTCTGGTAAAACATTCACTGTAGATGGCCTTTAGGTACAAGTTATGGTTAACCAGCTAAGCACACTGCTAGAGCCACGCTGGAATGGCTCCATGAGTTCCGAATTCTGCTTGGAGCCCTTATATCCATTCACCTGCCCTTTCTTGTGTGATATTCTTCCTACCCAGGTACAACACTCCCAAGGCCCCCTTCCAGGCATCTTATGTAGATGTCTGTCAATATAAGCTGGGGAAGCCCTGTGAGCCCTTGGTGCGTGCAGTATGTGCTGTGGGCCACACTTTGTGCTCTGTCCTTCCTGCCTGCAGCTCCGAATCCTGTTCCCATCAACTGTGAGTTCCCTGGGCCTGTTCGTGTGTGCATCTGGTTACAGATGCAGGAAGGCTGGGAGGAGCCGGGCATGGGTCTGGAGGGGCACCAGCCTCCTCTGCAAGTGGAGATCACAGGAGAAGTCATAGCGGAGGAGGGGTGGTTAATTTGGGGTGTGAACCTGACTGGGCTAGGCCATGCCTGAGGGCTGGTGAAGCATTGTTTCTGGGTGTGTCTGCAAGGGCCTTTTTGGAAGATATCAGCATTTGAACCGGTGCACTGAGTACAGAAGATCTGCCATCAGTGCAGTAGCTTGGAGCAGTGGGCGTGGGTGACCCCTGAACTCCACGAGAACCTTGAAAGGTGACTCTCAGATCTTAAAGTGAGCTTTTCGATGCATCAAACCCCAATCAAGCCTCAGTGGGATTGCACATGACGGGCGTGTGTCGCTGGGAATGCAGCTTCCTTCTGGAAGCCCTGCTTGGTGCTGGGTGGGGGGCTTCCTCTCCTCCACAGACTCCGAGTCCATCACCCCCTCCGTTTGAGCTTGGTCAATAAAGTTATCATGTAATTATCATCAACTGGTCTTTAATTATTAATTGTCACCTCTGGGGCTGTCTGAGGACTGAGCGTTGTATTTCATCAGAAAGTGGAACCCAGGCATGACAGATAGGAGGGAGCATGGAAGAAATAATCAGTGCCACCATGAATAATTGAGCTTTAATAATTTTTGCTGCATTTAGAAATCAGTTCCCACACTTGTTACATGACCAAGTGCCTGGAGCTGAAAAGTTGATCAGATTCATCGCCTACTTGGTGAAACTCCAAAGCCTGAACGAACTCAAGGTGCAGATTTTCGGAAGGAAGCTCATGGTGAGAAGTGTCTGGGGACCCCATCCTGCCATGGTATTGTCGGACGCAGGGCACCTACAGTGAGGAGACTCTTCTCACGTTAACACGGAGAGCAAGCTGGAGACACAACTGCTTCTTTTTGAATGACTTTATTATTATTTATTTTGACTATAAAGACTATTTATTGTAAACAAATTCAAACAGTACAAAAAGATGTCCTAAGAAGAGTAACGACTCCCTTCTCTCCTGTTGTGGCCGCCTACAGAAACAGAATGGAACATATCCAGAACCCCGCGTGGAGGTTGGACAGATCACGCCACACAGCTAGGAGGGCATGGGGAGGTTTATTACCCACATGAAGAGCCTTTGCGGGGAAAGCAGAGCGAACCACAACCTGTTCCAGAAACAGCTCAAGAGGGCCATGAAAGCGGAGTGGTGTGAGGGTTTTCCTCATGGTTGAGGGACTCGGGCGAAGGTTCACACATGTGGGCACGGTCTTGCGCAGTTTGCATCTCCCACTGGTGCTCAAGAAGGGAGCAGCCTGGCTTTCTTACCAGCCTGACAGGTACGGGGTAGAAGAAGAAGAGGGGTGAGGCCTAAATGCTGTCAGCAAACAGCAAAACTGGGAGTCAGGCTTGACCATATCTCTTTAGTTCTCTCACTCCAGAGGGACCTTTGTTTTTTCCTGAGTGTAGATATTTACTGTGTATATGTTAAAAGTATACTTGCATGCAATGTGTATGTTTGTTTATCCATCCACCTATCCATTTGTCTGTCCATCTGTCAGTCCACCCACCCAGCCATTCATCCATCATCCACCCACCCACCCATTCATCCATCCACTCACCTACCCATTCACCTATCCACTCACCCAATCATTCATCCATCCACTCACCCACCCATTCATCCATCCACCTACCTACCCATTCATCCATCTGCCCACCCACTCATCCACCCATGCATCCATCCACTCACCCACCTATTCATCCATCCACTCACCCACCCATTCATCCATCCACTTACCTACCCATTCATCCATCCACCTGCCCACCAACTCACCTACCTATTCATCCTTTCACCTACCCACCCATCCACCCATCCATCCATGCACCCACCCACCCATCCACCCATCCATCCATGCACCCACCCACCCATCCACCCATCCATCCATGCACCCACCCACCCACCCACCCATTCATTTATCCACCTATCCATCCTTTCACCCATCCACCCATTCACCCACTCACTTATCCATTCATCTATCCATTTGGCAGTCCACCCACACACTCACCCATCCATCCACCCACCCATTCATCCATCCACTTACCCACTCACTTATCCATTTACCCACCCACCAATTCACCACCCACCAACTCACCCACCCACCAATCCACCCACCCACCCATTCACTCATCTGTCTATTTGGCAGTCCACCCACCACTCACCCATCCATCCACTCACCCATTCATCCATCCACCCACCCACCCATTCATCCATCTACCCACATTTCCATTCATCCACCCTCCAATCCATCTATCCATTCATCCATCCACCCACCCATCCATTCACCCACCCACCCATCCACTCATCCACCCACCCACTCATCCACCCATCCATCCACCTATTTATCCACCCACCCACCCATCTGTCCATCCATTCAGCCATCCACCCTCCAATCCATCATATACCTGCCCATCCATCTATCTATCCACCATCCAATCCATCTATCCACCCATCCAACCACCTGTCCATTCACCTGTCCATCCACTCACTCATCCATCCACACACCCACCCACCCACCCATCCACCCTCTGATTCATCCACTGATCCACCCATCTGTCCATCCATCCATCTATTCATCCATCCATCCATTCATCTATCTATCCTTTTAATGTAGAAATGGCCCCACATTACACATATTGTTTTGAATTTGTTTTTTCACTTAATGAATCTTGGAGTGACATTTGTCTACAGCTTCACCTATTTCTGATGGCTGCATGGTTCTCCGTGGACCACTAATGATGGCCATTAGGGGTGATTCCATTTTCTCCCATCACAAATCATCGCTATATTCCTGTACACATGCAGGTATGCTGATGGGACACAGTCTTGAAAATGTGATTGTCAGGACACAGGCTATGCACCTTGTAATCTTTGAAAGACATTGTCAAGTGAACTTCCAAAACTTTGCTCTAGAATACTTCTTAGGCAACAGGTGATCAGAGTCTGTGTTCCATTACCTGAGTCAATCGGGGTGGGGGAGGAGCATAACAAAACAACCTGCCAATTTGAGATATAAGAAACCCTGGTAGCATTAGTTTACATCATTTCAAATATTTATTAGACATTTTTACTTCTCACTACTCTGAATTTTCAGTTTTTCTCAAGTAAGTTCTGCTTTTCTTAGTAATCTGTAAGAGATCCTTTAATAAGGTAGGTTGCTAATATGTTTTTCAGTTAGTCATTTGACTTTGTAAAATGTTTTTCTCTAAACATTTTTTTTTCATTATTATGAATTCAAAATGAAGAGTTTCATGTTTTCTGGCTGCTTGTTCTGTTATATTCAGAAAGCTTATCTCAAAGAAAAGATTAGTTGTTTCTTTATCATCTATGATTTTGTCTTTGGAGTTTTAAATTCTTATACTTAAATTGATGCTCCAGGAGGAATTTCTTTTATTGTAAGGCACGAGATAGGCATCCTGCTTTATCTAATTAACTAGTAGACTGTCTCAATATCCTTTAGAAGCTATTAATCTTTTACTTGGTGATTTGAAATATTACTTTTATTAGATGAATCATTCTGAATTGTTTCATTATGTTGTTCTATGTGATGATTTCTCTCCTGTTTTGCATAGTTTTATTGATTGTGCTTTATAACATATTTTAGTGTTCAATAAGACAGCTCCTCTGAATTACTTTTTATTTAAAACTTTTCTGACTATTTAAAAATGTTTATGTTTCTGGAAGATCTTTAGAGTCCTGTGTCCTGTGTCATGTTATTCAAGCTGTTTTCCTACGAGAAAAGGTCAAAGATTCTAATTGTTATTTTAATTGGGAATGTATGACAAATATAGATCATATCTTTTTAAGCTGAGTCTTTTTAGCTAAGAACAAGAGTTGTCATTTATTCAAATATTCTCTTGTATCTTCACATAATGCTTTAATTTGAAAAACATATTGTCCTGTATTTCCTTATGCTTTTTTAGAAATATTTTATCTATTTTTTGTGAACTGAATTGCTTCTTCCTTTGTATTTCCAAATGCTTACTTTTTTGACATAGGACAATTATTGATTTTGTATTTTAAATGACATCAGCCATTCAATGAACTTAGTTTGCTTTTGCATTTTTGGTACAAGATGTTTTCTTGGTCTAGGACTCTATAACCCACAGGAGTGGTGATTCCCTTGTCCCTCTGGACTTGCCGGTTCTTGCTCTGTATCCAGGCCAGGCGCTTGGCCGCTCTCAGACTGTGTCCTCATCTCTAACATGGGAATGACCTCCACTTAAAGGATGACTTGAGGGGTTCGAGGGCACAAAGGCTGAGTGCAGTGGTGAGATGGTGCTCAGGAAGGGCGAGGTCTTGCCTGGGTGCGGGGTGTCCACGTTGGAGGAGTTCTGAGGAGAGCTGGGGTGTCCGCGTGTGAGGGGTTCCGAGGGGACAAAGGCTGAGTGCAGTGGTGGGATGGTGCTCAGAAGTGCGGGGACTTGCCTGGGAACTGGGGGTCCACCTGCCTGGACCACTGCATCTTCTCCATCTAGTGTTTGCTGCTTTCTGGGAAGGGGTTTGGGCCATATTCCCAGCAGTTTAGGAAGGGCAGGAGCACTGAGAAGCAGTGAAGGTGGAATCTGTCGGCTCTGGGCACCCACCTGGGCGCCTCTCTGTCCCGACTGCAGGGTTGCATCCAGGGCCTCGCCTCTGTGGCTGTCAATTCACTGACGGGAAACCCAGGCATGGTGTTGATCCCTAAAACATCCCCCAGAGCTGGGTCATATGACCAGGAGTTTTAGATGAGCCCTGAGTAATTTAACAATTTTATCTTTAAAACACAGGGTGACATTAGAGCTGGACTTCCATCTTTCTCCTGATGCTGGGATAGCGATGGCTCTGCCAAGCTTGCTCTCCTGGTCTCTGGGCTCTGCCTCGCAGAACAGCTCTTCACCCAGGGCGGATATTCAGTTTAAGGAGCACCTGCTCCGCAGAACTCCTCTTGCTCCTCATCCCCCATCTCATTCACTGGCACCACCTGCACGGCACATTGGGCACTGTCTCTCTCCCCTCTCTGTGCTCCCCCGGGGTCCAGGGACCTCAACACCTGCAGGACCCCTGTGGCAGCCTCGGGCCCTCTGCTTCCTGCACAGCGGCCAGGCAACTGTTTACTCAGAGTGTGGACCCCCTGCCATGCACCTTGCAAACCCTCAGGCAGATTACCCTTACAAATAGGAAGAGCCCACACACTTCCTCCACCTGCCAGCCCTCCCGCCTTCCCTGTACACCTCTGGGCCTGATCAAGCACCTGGCACGTCTCTACCCACTCTCCTGTCACCCACGCCTGCCCCAGACCCCGCCCCCGACATATCATCAGAGGGGCCTTCCTTGTCTCTCACCGGCCTCCTCTCCCACTGGTCATGTCTTCTTCGTCTGCCTGCTGCTGTTTGGGGCCCTGAGCCCCACCAGGGCACCTCTGCCCTGCACCCAGGTCCAGGAATCCCGTGAGCAGCACTCAGCGTCTGGCACTGACAGCGTAGCCTGGAGATCCCACAGCTGTCGTTCCTGCCTGCTCTCTGTTTCCCTGGTTTGTATTTTAGTATTATCTCTAATTACTGCTTTCACAGAAGTTCTAGACACTTCTTTACAAGTGGCCTCAGTCCTGGTCCACACACGTTTCTGCTGGGCTGAGTTCACGTCTGCTTTTCATGCTCCTGCTTTCAGTGTGAAACCCACAGATGGCGAGACCCGAGTTTAAACTCTTGGTCATTTGTAAAGCACACAACATCATGAGGATACCTCCGCCCTGGCCTGAGGATCCCATTCGGATTAGGGATCAAGAGCCAGCCTGGAGGCAAGGCGTCTACGCTCGAGCCCAGGACAGAGGCAGAAGCCCCTGGAGCTGGGAAGGAGTCCACACAGGCCAGCCAGCCGCGAGCTGGTGGGGCGCTTCCTTCAGCCCCAGGCCTGCGGGGGAGGCCACTGCCTCGCCACTTTGTTTTCCTGAATCACTACAAGTAAAGACTATTTTCCTGATGAATTAACAATTGAACGGGCTTAAGTGCCCACTATTTTTGTGAAGATGTAAAGGAACGTAAGCGTAAGCGCTTCTTTCTGTTTTCTTTTTCCAACTTACAAATAGAGATACTGCTACTCCCGTTCTGCCCCTAATTAAATGTGCCTAGAAAACTTATTTTATAATTTCGTAACTCATACTCTGTGTATAATGGCTTCTCCTTGGTCTATAGTTTTTCATGACAGTGTGCTAAATAGTATTATAATACCACAGAAAAACATAAATGCCAGCGAAGATGCGCATGTAAGAACACATTTTGGACGCGTACTCCGAGGGTGGTTGATGTGAATGGTGACAGCTACTGTGAGGGGCTTGTTTCTTCTGAACGTGTGCCCACGTGTGTATGCACGTGTGTGAGTGTGCATGTGCCCACGTGTGCGACACCAGCTGAGATCTGGAGCTGGAGGAGCCTGGTCTGAGGGCGGAGCCAGTGGGCTCAGAACTGAGAGTGCACTGGAAACCCCTAGAAGCTGAGCCGGGGTCCTGGACCCCACCCTCGGGCCTCCGAGTCAGAAGGGACTGAGTTCGGCCCTGGAAAGTGCATTTCAACAAGTTTCCAAGAGACCGAAGCTTCTGGCTGGGGCCCCACTTAGCATACCACGGCTCCAAGTTTAGTGTGTATTTCTCATCGTAAAATAGGAGATACCCATTCCCTACTTTGAACACGATGTGCCCGGCCCCCTCACCTGTTCTTGTTGGATCCAGGAACACTGTGAGCCTGTGAGCACATGGACCAAGGCGGGGAGTCACATGAGGAGAAGTACCTTCTCCTCGCTCTGCACACATATGCAGACACTGGTACTCACACACTTGCTCACACACCCGCTCACACACCCACTCACACCCACCCACACTCCCTCCCACGTCCACTCACACTAACACCTGCTACATTCACACCCACTCACACCCATTAACATCCACACTCAAACACACCCACTCACACACCCACTCACATCCACACCCACTCACACACTCGTTCACATCCATACTCGCTGACACATACCTACTTACACCTCTCACACCCACTCACATCCATACTCAATGACACACCCACTCACACTCCCACTCACACCCACTCACACCCACACTCAAACCCACTCACACCCACATCCACTCACACTAACACCCATTAACATCCACACTCATACCCACTCACATTCACACCTGCTCACATCCACACTCACTCATACACCTGTTCACATCCACACTCGCTCCAACTCACATCTGCTCACACACACCCGCTCACACCCAACCACACAGATTCACACACACCCACTCACACACCCGTTCACATCCACACTTGCTCCAACTCCCACTCACTCACACTTGCTCACACACCCACTCACACCCAATCACACTCACACTCACACACCCACTTACACTCACACCCACACACCCACTCACAGTCATAGCTGCTCACACTAACATCCACTCACACCTGCTTACACTCACACCCACTCACACCCACACTCACACACCCACTCACACTCACACCTTCTCAGTGTATATGATAGGCACACTCACACTCACATGTGTGCACACACACGGATCTCTGGCAGAAGCTGGAAGGCACAACAGCCACTTGGACTTGGGGCACGAGGAGAGAAACCAAGCTGCCAAAGAGGACGTGATTTAGAACATGGGCCAACAGGGCCACGGTGCTCTAAATAACCTCACATGACTCTACATTGAGACTGTTGTCTATGCAGCCAGCTGAGGGGCTCTGGGCTATGTGGGGTCAGGCACAGAGGACGTGCCCAGGGCATGAATTTGCCAGGTTGGAACACAGCAGCCACCTCAAGTTCCCCAGGTGCCTGGGAGAAGCCGCCTTTTGCAGGGAGCTGCGGGCCTGAGGGGTGCCGGCATGGAGGCCAAGGCTGCCTCCTCCTCTGATGGGCTGGATTGGCGCTGGTAAGAGACTGCAGAGGCTGGACCACAGCGAAGGAGGAGCACAGCCCCCGACAACTGTGGGCAACCGCTGGGCATCACTGCATGACAGACACGGAAATCTCACGACATGGGTGCCTGCTGCGGTGCCCAGCACTCCACCTGCATCCAGCTCATGCTCCTTCAGGAGGACTCCTCAGAGATGGTTAACCCGCCCCATCGAGGGAGAAATGGGAGGTTCCAGACGCTGAGTGGCTTGCCTGAGAACACTGATTCTGCTCACACATGCTGGGAGCTGCTGACTGTGGTGGGAGTGTGGGGGCCAGTGGAGAGGAGACCCCAGCAAGCAGCCCCTGAGGACAGGCTTGTCTTCAGCTCTCCACCGCTGCCCCGGCTCCCAGGGGCCCCTTTCCACACAGCAGCTGCTCAGTAAACATCGCCCACGTCCACTTCGGAGGTGCCTCTGGACCCTGACAGCCCTGGATGGAGACAGAGTAAAAGTGACTCAGCAAGCATCTTTCCTGGGCTGCATCAGACATGGGGACGGCTACAGTCATCCTGCATGAGGTTGACCAGACTGTCCAGTCTGTGGACCTGGGGGAGGCAGGAGCTCCCTCTGTTGATATGAAGACAAAGCAGGCTCTAGAAACCCCATCTCTGGAGAAGGTCTGTCTGCAATCTACGTGGGAGTGCGTATGTGGAAAGAGCTCATTCCCACAGCACACGGACCCTCAGGTGGCCCCATGGCCTGGCCTCCAGGATCCCTCTCCTCCTCGAGCATGAGCCACTTGCCTCCAGCCAGAAGAGGCAGCCCCTGGGATAGGATGTCTGTCTTGTGATTGTGTTTTGTTCTAAAGACTCGGTCTCAGCAGCCTGGAGACTCCCATGGGCCCCTCAAAGTGGGCAGCTGTGTCAGGTGGCCTTGCATGACAAGGAGCTGCAGGTGGCTACGGGGCCTAAGGACAGCCCCAGCTGGTTCTGCCCCACTCGGGCCTCCAGATGGGAACTCAGCCCGGCTGATGCTTTGCCTGCAGCCTGGTGTGACCCAGGGCAGAGGACCCACAAGGCAAAGGACCCACGAGACCACAGAAGAATAGATGCAGGTTGTTTTAAGTTGCCGGGTTGTGATAATTTGTTTTGTAGCCAAAGAATAAAAATAAAAATGAATGCAATCACAGATGCCTCACATTCACAATTAGTTATTTCTTTAATGAGCAAAAAGGGGACTCTTATTATTTGCCAAGGATAAATGACAGTGACATAGTCAGCATTTCATGTTTTCATGTTTTGGAGTCATTTAGAGTCTCAAGTGAATGAACTTTATCCAATGCTATCCTGAGAGCCGCTTGCAGTGGAGAGGGGATTCCTGCTGATGGGGAGGGTGTGGGAAGGCAAAGACCCCCAGGGGCCGTGTGTGCTGCCTCCACCGGAGCCAGGCAGACATCGGAAGCGACTGGCCCGTGTGATCCCGGCACACACAGTCTACCCCTCCTTCCAGGAGAAAAGGAGGAGGATTAATTTAATTATTTAATGACACTGTGTTCGTTAAAAGGCTGCCAGGTGAACTTTAAAACTAGGACGTTCAGAGCATGTCCTTGTTGGCCGAAGGAGCGGGTGTGAGCGTGATGGTTGCTGCTGGGCTCTATGCCGGGAGGAGCTGGGCAACGTTGATGTCTCCCTCAGAGAAATGACCGTGAAAACTGCTCCACGCCAGATTTGCTCAGGGAAATGGTGCTATTTTTAAATCCGTGCACAAAAGGAAGAGGCTTCACAGACAGCGCTGCCCTGGGAAGGGAGGTGCCCAGGTGGGTGGGGACAGAAAACCAAGTCCTGCCTGAGAGATTCAGAGAAGCCGTTGATTTACTTTGTAAAGATCATGTTCGGCCAGGCGCGGTAGCTGAGGCCTGTAATCCTAGCACTTTGGGAGGCCGAGGCAGGTGGATCCCAAGGTCAGGAGATTGAGACCATCCTGGCTAACACAGTGAAACCCCATCTCTACTTAAAATACAAAAAAAATTAGCCGGGTGTGGAGGCGGGTGCCTGTAGTCCCAGCTACTTAGGAGGCTGAGGCAGGAGAATGGCATGAACCCGGGAGGCAGAGCTTGCAGTGAGCCGAGATCGCGCCACTGCACTCCAGCCTGGGCGACAGAACAAGACTCCGTCTCAAAAAAAAAAAGATCATGTTCAAAGACAGAAGTCCTGGTCCCTGTCCCTCCGAGGCCTCCCCTGACGGGACAGTGTGGCGGACAAGGAGCAGGCAGGAGCAGCCCCAGGACTCCATGCATCTTAGAGCAAATGAGTCAGCCACATTGGAGCCTGTTGGGGGTGATAAGCTTGTGAATATTCCTGGGCAGGGACAGTGACGGTCTTTCCAGGAAGATGAAGCAACAAAATTAATAAGTAATAAACCCGAACTATATTTCCTTTTAGCTGAAGAGGAGAAAGGGAAGGAGGTGCCATGTGTGAGGACAGTGCTTTGGTCGTCTCCAGTGGATCCCCAAACCCTGGCGCTGCGCCTTCCGGGACGCAGAGCATTCTCAGAGACATGAGGGTGGCCAAGCACGTCCACACTCCATCTGTTCTTTATGGATGTGCCCTGGCTCTTTCCCTTCATTCAAAGCAATGAGAGATTGAAAGAATGTTCGTGTCACACTCTGGATGGCTTCTCTGATGAAGAGACATCCCTGGCAGGATCTGCTGCCACCCTGGCAGGGGGCCGGGTGTTCCCGCCTGGGCCTGTGGCTTGGGCTCTTCATGCAAAACAGATGGAGGTCACAAATTGGAATTAGGATGGGGTGGGCCACACCCAGGGCTGGCTTTTATCAGGCTGTCCACCTACTCCTTACAATTATGCTTTCATTAGCTTCTGAATCCAAAGGTTCTACAAAAGGCCTTCCGCCCCTTCTTCCTGTCCTCCCACACACCCACCCTGTTTCTCCCGAAGAGACTGAGGAGAACGGTCCGACTGGCTGTTCTGCTCATCGTCGTGTGAACGGGAGGTCATCGCACGTCACGATGTTGCTTCAAACACAATTTTCCAGCCCTGCCCATCACTGTCCCGCTGGGGCAAGGGAAATGGGAGCTGTGGGCTCCACTTACCCTTACCTCCCACACTTTCTCCTGGACGGTAGACAATTTATGTTTTCTCTTTGCAGGGAATAATAATAATAATAATGATAATAATAATAATAATAATAATAAAAAAAACCCAACAACTCTGTTTGAAATATGTAAAAGCAACTTAGCAGGTAATGCAATATAGGAGGAAAAATAGCTCCTTGCTGAGTTGTTCATATTTACGCATCACAGAAAACAAACTCTAAAATGTGCACAGTTTGAGCACAGGCAGCCCTTGGTGGGCCAGTGCCGCCTGGGGAAGCCGAGGACCCTGGCCAGGACCCCAGCCCGGTCGAGGGCCTCGCCTTGCTCCTTTTCTCCCCGCCCTCAGTGAACAGCATCCATCCCTCTGCCGCAGCCACTCGCGCCGTGTGACTCTATCATATAACGATTTGTCTTGGGGTCTTGTCTGAAATAATTTGAACTGCCAAATCCTGAAATGAATAGGTTTTGTTAACACAAAAGGCTAAGGAACTGGTTGGAAATTTTAAAGGGCTCCGGCCCCCAAGTCTTGGGGGATCACATTGGCTGGCTGGCGGGCACTCTGTCAGCAGCGCTGCCTCCGTGGGTGTGGGATGATGGATGGGCCGCTGCCGAGGAGAGGAGGGCGCGGCCGGGCTGGGAATTGGCTAAGTACTCCCGGGCGCCTGACCTCATCGTGGCGCAGCGAGTCGGCCTCCTTGATTTATAAACTGGGGTGGTGATTAATGATATTTTAAGTGGACAAGGCAGGCCAAAGCCTCGCCACTCGGGCCACTCAGAAACGACGACCACTTGTAGCCGGGGAAAAACAGCCTTGCAGGGCGGCATCCAGGCCGCCTCCCAGCAGCCCCGGTGCCCACCCATTTTCCACGAGGGTCCCACAAAGGCTCCTGGTGGACATCTGCATGGCCATAGAGCAGGGGCGTGTGCGGGGAGGCGACTCCTCCCTTCCCAAGCCAGGGCGGCTTGGGGAATGCGGTTGGAGCTAAGGGCCGAGGGCACTGCCCGCTCCTCCTCAGGGCTCCTCCTGCCTCCCTGCAGGCTGTCCATGGTCACGCCAGGCTCTGGGCAACGTGCCAGACTTTGCTCTGTCTGCAGCCGCCTTGGCTGCCCGGAGGACCCTCGTCTGTGTCTAAGGAGCGTCTTGCTGAGTTCCCTGCACGGGATCCCCTGGCCACAGTGCTGGTGGGCCTCAGCTTCTTTCTCCTGCACTGGAAATGAAGATGCAAACCTGGGGCGTTGAAAGCCACAGCAGGGACTGGACACACCCTCTGGGCCCAGGGCCATCCCCTCCAGGCCTTCCTCCCGGGGTTCTGTCCTCCCTGGGACACCCTGAGGAGACCAGAGAGAGAGAGGCTGAGCTCTCCCGGTGAGTGGGAACCCAGGGGCAGCCATGCCTGGAGATGCTCTACCCGCGGGTTATAGCATTCATCAAGGTAATGATTATAATTGGATCTGGCGTTGCTGTGACTCATAAATAAAGGACGGGCACTGTGGCTGCAGGTGAGCAGGGAACAGATCAATAGCAGAAAACCAACCTCTGCTATGAAAAGAACTTTCACATCTCCCCAGAGGGAGACTCCAAAATCATTTCAATCTGTTTTGAACTCCAGGGAAAGCTTCAGTGTGTTGAAAGGAGGGAGAAGAGGGAGAGGAATCGCAGACAGGCTTTCTGAGCTCAGCTCTAATGAACTGAGCCCTTGGCTCTGAGATATGGAGCATCTTCCTCAAACGTTGTGTGCAAGGAAGGGAGGTGTGGCTAATGGATTATCCTGCAGCTCGGGGTATCTGTGCATAATTAGCATCACCTCCTTTTAAGCATGACTGTGGCTGTTGCCTTTTGCAAAATGCAAACGTGAAACTTTATGAAGGAAGAGGTTTGGAGGTGGGTTAAAACTTCATCACAGAATTCTACACTAGGGAGACATACTGGCGGAGACCTCAGGGAAGACGTTACACATGTGAATATATTTGGAAACTGAGGATGAAGATGGAGCGCCATGGTTGGAGTGTCTGTCCCTACGTGGGATGATGCTCCTTCCTCCCCAGCAGAGATGCATTTTTGTTTTCTGCTGCTGGTTTTAAAAGCCAACAGAACAGACTATAGCTTCAGAATTGGGCTCAATTTGTGGCTCAAAAGGCCTGTGATTATCTTACTTTACTTCAGTTACAAAGGATGTCACAGCAGCCACCCAGGTTCACGCAGGGCAAGTGGAGACTTTCCACAGCAGTGGCTGTCTCTGATAATGGGGGTATTTCTTCTTTCTCTTCAAGGACAACATGAAACACCTTTTCTCTATATTTTCTTTGTCTTCTTCCAATTTTTCATTCAATGAGTGTATTCATTGTATAAAGGAAAACTTGGTTTAAACAGGGAATTATATATTGTTCCTTTAGATGGAAGGAGAGGGATTAGAAGGCAAAAAACAATATGTGGCTGCTTCCAAAGTAGCTTCAGTTTTCAAAAGAACTCGAGGCCTCACCTACCCACCTACCCAGCTGCTCCTAAAGCAAGCTCATGCCAAAGTCTTCATTCGCCTTCTCTCTGCTTCTGGAAACAATGGGAACAGGATGAAGTTTGGAGCTTAAATGACGTGGTCAGGTTCTTCTTTGCCTCACCCTTCCTGTGTAAATTCGAGCAAGTCTTTCTGAGATACCAACAGGAATAACAGGCTGCACGTGGTGGCCCACGCTTGCAATCCTAGCACTCTGGGAGGCCGAGGCAGGAGGATTGCCTGAGCCCAGGAGCTTGAGACCAGCGTGGGTAACAGAGAGAGATCCTGTCTCTATAAAAATTAAAAAAAAAAATAGCTGACTGTGGTGCCAGTAGTCCCAGTTACTGAGGAGGCTGAGGCAGGAGGATCACTTGAGCCCAGGTGGTTGAGACTGTGGTGAGTTGTGATTGCACCACTGCACTCCAGCCTGAGCAACTGAGACTCTATCTCAAAACAACACCAACAAAGAAACCAAAAAAACTACAAACAACAAACAAACAAAAAACAACACTTCTCAAGCTCCAGGAACACCGCAATACTGTTCTAAGCCATATTGCATGTAACACTATGAATCCTCATGGCAACCCCACGAGAGAGGCACTATTCTCATAGAAGAGGAAACTGAAGCACAGAGAGGGAATGCAACTTGCCCAGAGTTGCACAGCTCTCAAGAGGCAAAGCCAGGATTCAGAGCTGGGTGGTCTGACTCCATCCCTGAACTACAGCAGGTCTGCTGCAGGAGTTACTGTAAGAATTGGTAAAGAGAACACATGAAAGTGCCAAACACAGGGTTGCCTGCCCAGCACAGGTGTCGCCTCTCCCCTTTTCATCTGCCTGGGCAGATTATGCAGCCCAACCAGCCTCAGGTGTGTCAGCCAACAGGTGACCCAGAGGCGGCCGGGCAGGACCTTTGCTGTGAAAACGCTTTTCTCATGGAAACCTAATACTCTGCCATGGTGGATTTACTTATTCAAATTTCATTTCTGCATGAACCGTGGCCCATCAAACAGTGGATGTACCATTGCTTCTTATGAACAAATGGCCTGGCCCTCAGTCATTTCTGTACTTGGTGAAGCCACCACACTCTACCATGAGCCATGGGCTAAACTACGAGTCAGTTTGTGCTGTTGGCTCAACCTGCCTTTCTAATGAAAAATTAAATTAAAAAAGCAAAAATCAAAAACCTAAGCCAACGACAAACAAACACAAACCCCAAAAACTCACCCTGGATTTACAAAGGGCACATGGGACGAATCTGTGTTTTCTTCATTGTTCATCAATCATTCACACCTGAAACTCTCTGTCTATTTCCACCTATCAAATTGTAGCCTCATTTGCTATTCTAATGGGAAAAGGAAGTCAACTAGCCCACATTGGAAGAACAAAGGCTGTATTTATAACACAAGCCACATAGAACATAAAATGGTTCAGGGTAATTGACTTTCTGGGTGGGATTATTTTTGGAGAGAAAGCAACATTTATTTAGATTCCACATCTGCAGCCGACAGTGTGTGCTTGCAGAAACTGCTGAAGCATCATTGGCAAGTTTATTTTGCTACGGGTTGTTTCGTCTTCAACCAGTTGTAGTATTGATTTCCCTCAGTGGATTAATTATCAGAGGCAGTTCCAGGCTTCCCTGAGATGGACGGAAGGAAAAATGATGTTTTCATTTCAATGAAGCCTGTTGGCAATTGTGCTGGGGTTTCTCTGGAGCCCTGGAGTTGACGAATCAGGGGCCGTGGCAGAGCAGGACTGTGCCTGAAATTATTCATCTTATCTGTGGTCGTGAAGTCTTGGCAGCCTGTGGACGCTTTTAAAGGGGCTTCACAGGGCTCTCTGCTACTATTTGTAGAAGGAGTATTCAGCCCTAGGGGGAAAGGAAGAGAAATTACCGAGCCGCACAGACATGGAAGTCTAGGTTATTTATAGCCAGCCAACGTCCTGACATGAGGAAGATTTAGATGGCCTGCTGGGGCCCAGGGCTCCTACAGACACAAGGGCCAGCCTCTTCTCCAAAGAGGCTTGTTTAAAAGCCACCTAGGATCACCAAGACCATGCAAGGTTCTTTGAGAGTCACTGCCATAGACTTCAAGAATCCAGGTGATAAAGATGAACAAAATCCTTACAAATAAATCCTGTCTTGGCACTCATTCCTGTGAATTTTATGAGTTGTGGAGTCTTAATAACACTTTATTTTTGAATATCCACATTAACTTTTCCATATGTCAAGGTGTTTCTAAAAAAATCTCTTTTTATCCATAGACCACCTTGGGATGGTAGATGGAGCAGGGTTACGAAGTTCTGTGCTGTTTCTACCATGAACATCTGCTGGGGTTGGGGGAGAAGGCCGTGTTTCAGGCAAGCCACAGAGTGTTTTTCCAGAGCTTTGTGAAATCACTGTTTCCTTGTTCTATAGAGAAGTTAAATTGAAACTTCAGAGGTTTTTTTCTTCTTCTATCATTTTAATTTTTTTAGTATAAGTATAGTAACTGTAAAAATGTCATCATGTTGTCAAATAGAAATCAGATAAGAGGTGAAAATACAAAACATAATTTGTGAGTGTGCATCTTTATAGGTATCATCATAAGTTCTTACTCTTATGTTCTCTATTTTTTTTTCAGATGTGTGATCACAAAAAGGTAGCACTTTTTACAATGCTTTCTAAACTTTTCCCATTAGGAAAAGTCTTGCTCTTATCTCCCCTAATTTCCCTGAGCCTCATTTTCACAGCGCAGAGTGCCCCGAACGGTGTGGTTTTGTTTCTTCTTTAGGCTCTTTTCTTGGATGGTGTACTTAGTGCTTCTGATTTTTTACTTTGAACATCCTGAAATGAATATTTCTGGAGTTGCGCTTTGAGCTTGTTCCTGGCGGGCTCAAAGGAGTGGTCCCTGCTCAAGGCTGCAGTTAGAGCCTGGACGGTCTGAGAGGCCAGCCCTGGGGCTGCCCTGCTCCTGGCGGCCCTCCCAGGACCTGGATTCTCTGTGCTGCGGTGGGTGAGGGGGCGCGCCCTTCCCCACTCTGATCTAGTCCCCGCTTTTGGAATCATGTGTGGTGTGGATGGATACTTTTTCTAATATTAATGCTTATTAGCATTTTTGTTTAAATTGTGAACTGACTTTTTTTTAATATACATTTGCTTTTTTATATGCTTGCTTTTTACTTTTAGCCAAAGCTGCCAAATTGATTTTTGGAGATTTTCCACATTTGGGGCCGTGTTTAAAAATATCTCCCCCATCCAAAGTTCACATAAATCTCCACAGATATATTTTCTGAAATTTTATGCCCTTTTTTGCTTTTCCTTAAAACTTTAAATTATCTGGAAAGAGCTTTGACACCCACGAGCGATGGATGGTCCATAACCTGGCGCCCCGTGCTGCGCGGCTCCCCCGGCTCCCAGAGCTGCGCTTTGCATCCGGCCTGAGCTGCCCTCCCGGCTGCAGACTGACTGATGATGTGGCCCCACTGTCTGGGTGGGTGTGGGGTGGAGAGCCATGTCTCAGAGGGGCTGAATGCAGGACGCAGGGTGAGGGGTGCTGTGGTCGATTTCCGTGCTACCCTTCTCTGTGCTGAGAATGCACTGATGGAATGATTGTGACTTTAGAGCAGTTCAGTTTCCCACAGCCCCTCCCTTACAGCCCCCAAAACATGCTGCATCCCTGCATGTTAATCTGTGTAGATCATTTCATCAGCTTCAAAAGCAACTTTTATGCTGCTTACAGTTCTTAAAGATTTTGTATTTTTATAATTAGGATGTTGCTAATGTCTGTTACTTTCTCAATGTATTATTATTATAAGTGGCTTAAATTTATAGATTAATTTGGAAGAAAAGGGCATTAGGATGGACTCTGTTTGCTCCTGGGCCTTCTATTGTCCCCAGGGTGGCTGATGCCATCATCGGTGGCCTGTCCCTGGCTCAGTTGTAGAATCCCACAAAGCAGGGAGTCCGCATCAGACCTCTAGAATTCAGGCTAGAAATCTGAATTTCAGACAGGAACACGTCCCCCAGGCACCTGTGGCACAGGTGGTGGGGAGACAACCCTTGGAGAGAAGAGCTCCCAGCTTTGTTTTTATTTCACTCAGTGCTCACCACTTCTGGCTTCGCAGAGGGCAACACAGAGCCCACCGGTCCCGAGGGAGCTGCCCATCGTCACGGGCTCCTGCCTGGCTCGCAGCTCCTTGCCAGTCCACGGAGGAACAGTGAGGACGACGCTGGCCTGGGCAGCACCCCTGGCGACCACGCCGATGGTGGGACCGGGGAAAGCCATCCTCTCTCCACACTGCCCTGAGCTGGCCGGCAGCGGACGCGGCTCTGGTGGCTGCAGCAAGTATGGCCCCAAGCCAGGATTTAGGGCAGGGGTTCTCAAACTGGTGCACGTGGAGATCTGCTGGAGGCCTCCCACGAGTTTCAGACTCCCCAGGGCTGGAGGGGCTGGGATTTCCATTTCCAGCGGGTTCCCAGGTGATGCTGATGCTGCCGGCCTGGAGACGACCACCCCGACAGGGAAACCGTCAGACCCAGGGAATTTGTCTGTCTCTCCAGGCTTCTCTCTCTCATCATATTTAAGAAATTACTCCATTAATTTTTCTTGACATTTCCTTATGCTGTTTTATAAATGGTGCAGCAGGTAGTAGAAACCTCTTTTAAAATTCCTTCAGGAAGAATACTTTTGTCTGTTAATCAATTTTCTTAATTACTTAAATGGATAATTACCAGTTACTTTCTTCTTGCCTGTTTTTCTTGTAAGGTAAAGCAATACCGAAGTTGTGATTTGAGGCATTTACAGAGATCCTGAGAAACGGGAAGAAAACAATAAATTATACAGGTTCTAAATGCTAAGCAGTGTGGAAATCTCTCCATCTTTCTTCTTTGTTCCTTGGAACAAGCAGATAAGGTAGGCATGGAGTTAAAGGCATATGGAATTCAGTGCTCTGACTTGTATTGGAGACAGGACTAGTTCTGCCTGAGCAAGTCGAGGTGGTGTACAGAGAAACCTGGACCTTTGAACACATGTTGAGTATTGCAGATGGAATTCTGGATTAAAAAGTGAGTCAAACATCAATGGCCAACTTATCATTTGATCACTTGTTGATTTATTTGTCAGTGCTTGACATATTTCCTAATCATAATTACTATGATCTGTAATGTACACGTGATTTAAAGGTAAATTTATTTCAAATAACCGAATTTAAATGTGAATAAAGTACAGCTTTTAAGCAAATGATTTAACTAATCTGCTGTACAGAAAGCCCATGTAGCTATGTAGCTATGTTTAACAAGCAGCTGATAAAAAGACGGGGGTTGAAGAATGTATAAAATTTTCCAAGTGGCTCCAAGCAAGTTGAAGGCAAGAATCTAGTTTTCTTCTTTGAACTCTGGGGTGTGATCTTAGCGACTCTAGGCCCTGGTAAGAAGGAGGCAGCCCAGCTTGGGGTCCCCAAAGCCCTCTTTCTCATCTTTTTTGCCCGGTGGAAGGCAGTCTCTGTGCAGATGTGAACATCTCAGTGGTGCTGAGGTCCTACCAGCCCCAGCTCCAGAGGCAGCCCAGGTGACCACGCTCTGTCCACTGTCCAGCAGTGACCTCAGGGAGTAGCGTTACATCCTTGGGGAGAGGAAGTCCTCCAAGGCATCCACACTATCCCGGAGTCCTCATCCCATCCCACAGCCTCCAGCCCTGTAGAAGCCCAGGCTCAGACACCCAGGATCCATCGTGGAGCGGCTGTCCCCCTCACCCTACCCTCTTGTCCCCCTGCTCAGCCCATCTGCAGTTCCTGAAGGGTGGCAGCAGGTGTTCCTTTATTTCTTTTTTTCTTTTGAGACAGTCTCACTCTGTCACCTAGGCTGCGGTGTAGTGGCGTGATCTTGGCTCACTGCAACCTCTGCCTCCCGGGTTCAAATGATTCTCCTGCCTCAGCCTCCTGAGTAGCTGGGATTACAGGCATCTGCCACCTTGCCTGGCAAGTTTTGTATTTTTTATAGAGACAGGGTTTCGCCATGTTGGCCCCTGGCTGGTCTCGAACTCCTGACCTCAGGTGATTCGCCTGCCTTGGCCTCCCAATGTGCTGGGATTACAGGCATGAGCCACCATGCCCGGCCTGTTCCTTTATTTCTTAAGGCCTAGGGATATTTTCAGAATCCCAAGTTCCTTCTTAAAATACAAGGGCTCATGGAGAGAGGAGTATCCCCAAGGTATGTGACAATGGCAAGGTGGGTGGTGGCCACACGGAGGTGAGGGAGGAGCAGGGGTCAGGCCTGAGGGGTAGCCGGGAGCCCAGAAGAGGTGGCAGGCTGGGCATGACTGTTGGGGAAGGCTGCCCTGCTGCAGGGATCACACAGTATGTCTCAGATCCACGATCCACCTGCCTGCCCTGCCTCCCTTGCTGCCACCTAGGAGCCGGCCCTTTGAAGGCCTTCAGATGAAGGAGATGACCTGCCCTGGCACTGAGGGAGCCCTGGGAGCCCCCATAGAGCCCTGTGCTGCTCCACGCCTCGCCGGGTCTCCTGGCCTGCCTGGCCCTGTGTGGTGCTTGCTGGGTGCAAGCCCCTCTGACCTCCTGGTGGGGCACTGTGTCCTGGGTGGCAACCTCCGGTCCTCCGTCTCTTTCTCAGCCTCAGTCCGGCTCAGCCTTCAGGCCTTCCTGTGCCGCCAGGCCCTGGGCCTGGGCCTGGGTCTGGGTGAGAAGCCCCGCTGGGTTGTCCCAACACCCAGCGTCCCCTCCCAGTATGGGTGGTGCCTGGACATGGCCATGCTTTCTGCTACCGTGAGCCGTGTGGGTGCTGCGGGTTCTGCTACCGTGGGCCATGTGGGTGCTGCGGGCCCAGCTCCTTTATGGCCATGCTTTCTGCTACCGTGAGCCGTGTGGGTGCTGCGGTTCTCCTACCATGAGCCATGTGGGTGCTGCGAGCCCAGCTCCTTAGGGTGTCAGCTCTGGACACTGATGGACAGGGGCCTGTACTGCTCCAGGGACCCAGGGCGGCGTCCCCTGCTGTGCCATCACTCCCGCTGACCAGCATACCTGGCCTGGCTGGGAGGGTTTGGGCTCCACAGGAAGGGGCCGTGGGGCGGACTCGCAGGCAAGCCCCATGGCAGAAAGGCTCCCGCACCTCCAGATGGCAGAGGATATTTCCCAGTGGTCCTGGACATCTGCAAACCCGGCCAGTTCATGCCCAAGCCTTGGCACACCGCCATGGAGGTGCAGAGCCAAAGGTGTGGGAGGGGCTCCCTCAGGGCCTCCCAGCTCCTGTAGCAAAACCCACAGCCTCCCCTGGACAGAAGAGGTGACAGTGTAGAACCAGGGCCCCAGACCAGTATTGCAATGTGTCGGCGTGGAAAAATGGAAATGCTTGCAGTGAACACAATGTGTTCCTCTGGAGTTGGGGTTGATAGGCTTGACTTCTGTCCCTGAATGTCTCCGCCCCCTGAGAACTTAGATCCTCACCAAGGAGAGGGAGAGTGCAGAGCCACCATTCTCCACGAGATGATCGCTTTAAAGGCCAGGGGTTCTTTGCTCCTCTTGGTTTCCATGCCTTGCAGGGTCCCTGACTCAGACCCTTCAGTTGACCAGCAGGATGCCAGCAAACCTGACTGTGCCAGGTGTGTGCATAATTATTCTCTTCTACAGAACAAGGAAAGAGTTAGGGAAATGTAAGGCCACATTGCACAGGAGCTTACAGCACAATTAAACCACATCCAAGCAAGCAAGTGACCAGCACATGGGAAAATCACAGACGCATAAGGAGCCATTGTCATTGCCAGGGCTGGAGGAATTTTGGAAAGCATGAAGTGGCAAAGCCAAAGCCAGGATCACAGGGCTTTCCACCTATGTCTGCGGAGAAGCCTATTTACAGAAGGCTCCCGGGTCCCCACTCCACAGCTCTGGGTTTCCAGTTGACTGGGAGGCTCAGAAAATGCAGAGGACACTGACTTGAGATTTTAATTTAGAAACTCAACCCAAACAGAGATGGTGGCGTTTCCTGCAAACTTCATGAGGACAAGGGGTGAGCGCAGCTTGGAGGGAAGCTGGTGGAGGCCACGGGCTGGTGACTGTTCCACAGGAGGCTGGGCTGCCATCACTAGGCGACGCTGCTCTGTTCTGATTTTATTAACCACCTTCTCACACTTTCCTTACATAATGATGCTTTAATAGTCACTTGTGAAGCCAGTGTTTTGTTGTCAATTACAGGATACAAATCACCTGTTTATGGGGCAGCTTGAGGCTCGGTGGCGATATGCCCTGGAACTAGACTGTGCCTGCACTTTGTTTCTATTCCTGGGGCCTCATGAGGCTGCGGAGCCACAGGGAGGCATCGGGAAATGATTTACAGCCCCGCTTCCAGGAGCGGCTGTGCGTCTCTTGTAAACAGGCCTGTCCGTGGTTAGCACTCACAACACATCTTCTGTTTCCTTTGAAGACCAAGCTCAGTTCTCAGCACCCGGGAGGAAGCGTGAACACACCGGCCAATGGCCGCCTCGCAGGCGAGAGGGCAGCACCCACCTCCCGGAGCATGGACTCCATGTGGCCCGCCACCGCCTTCACAGCAGCACCGTCCGGGAGGAGAGGGGAGAGAGCGTCTCCCTCGGCCTTCTCCGTGAAGTCTGGGACCGGGAGACTGTCCCCCCGGCCAAATGAAAGAAAATGGTGTTTTCGGGAGTTTGATTTCCCTCGACAAGTCAGATTTTCTGTTTTCAGATTCCATTCAGCTCTGCAGGCTGCAAGCCTGGGCACACATCCTCTCACGAGACACGGGGCTGCTCTCCCCTCGAGCTTCCCCCCAGAAAAATAACAGCAGGCTGCCACCCCGAGCTCTCAGGGTGAACAGAGGACCAAACAGGCTTTACAAAAACACTCCAGGATGTAAGCGTGGTTCCGGAATCCATTGCAGGAGGCCCATTGAGATGGTCAGAGCTGGGGCCGATTCCACTCAGTTTCTGTTGAAGTCGTGTATGGGATGCAGAGCAGGTGAGATGTGGCCATTTCAGTCATTCACAAGAGGCCCTTTCATAGTCCCCTCCATCCAAAGGGTCGGTTTGGGCTATACTGAGAAATTAAGGGAAAAATCATGACAGTATTGATACATAAAGCTCCTAAGTAATTTATGTTTATTAGTTTATTTAACACTCACAGTGTCTCCATGAGGCAAGCATGGTCATTGTCCCTTTCTACAGTTGGGGACCGGGGCCCAGAGAGGTCGTGCGGACTTCCAGAGGCGGCACTGCTGCAGACGGCGGTCTGAGAGAGTGCTGCTCCTCCCCTCTGTGGACAGAGCTGGCCTCCCTTCTTCATGGTCCTTCTGGCCTGGCTTACATAGCATCACACTGCACCTGGGTTCTGCCCTCCGCCCAGTGTCTGTCTCTGTCTTTGAAGGCTCCCTGTCTCTGTGCCCTCTGTGTGCTCTGCAGCTGCCAGAAAAAATGACCACAAACAGGCTTAAAGTGGCAGAAGCGTACTTTCCTCTGGGGCTGGAGACCGGAAGTCTGGAATCCAGAAGGCAGCAGGCCCACAGTCCCTGCCAAGTCTTAGGGGTGGCTTCTTCCTGCCTGTGCTGGTGTCTGGGGCTCCAGGCATCCCTGAGGTGTGGACACATTGCTCCAGCCTCTCCCTCTGTCTTCACGAGGCCATCTATCCTCTGTCTCTCTCTGCTCCTCTGCCTCTTGTAAGGACACTTGTCATTAGATTTAGGGCCCGCATAATCCAGGATGGCCTCCTCATCTCAAAATCGTAACTTATTCTGCAAAGACCTTTTATCCAAGCACAGCCACACCCACATATTCCTGGAGTTTGGATGCGGGAATGTCTTCTGGGGTCACCATCCAGCCCACGACAGACCTCCGTATCACCTGCAGACACAGGCTGCCCCTGCGCGCTTGCTGGTTGTGTACGTCTCCAGCATCTTCTACACGCCCAGGGTCTGCTGCGTGCAGCAAACGCAGGAAAGAAGGTGGGCTCTGCCTTGACCTGGTGTCCACCACCCCAGGCCCTGGCACTGCAGGGGGTATTGCATGCCCACCACGTTGCTGGCCTCTAGCCCGTATGTCTCCCTGATTGCAGCTCTGAAAGGCTTCTAGGAGGGAGGGTCCCGACCCTGGGAAGATGAGGCCTCCCCTTCCCCAGCAGGACCTCGTGCATGGGACCAGGCTGTGGCTTCCAGAGGGTCTGTCCTGGAGTGTCAGGCACATGGAGACACCATGGAGGGAACTGGAATCCAGAGGACACTGCAGTCCCAAAGCGGGCAGGGTGCCCACTGGGGCCCAGTTGGAGGGGGACGGGCCAGGTGGACTGAAGGTCATAGTGCCCAGTGGTGAAGGGGGTACAGAGGAGGACAGAGGGATGGCCTGTGTGGAGCAGTCCTGCCCACCTGCCGACGGCGCTGCAGTGCCGCCCCTCCTGCAGACGCTGCTGCCACAGTAAAACCGCCAGCAAGCGCGTTGTCCAGCTGCACCCTGCGCAGGGCCTCCTCCCTGGAGACCTAAGTGACAAGTGCCTCCTAGTATTTTGCTTCTTCTGGTCGAAGTTGAATTTCTCCTTTTAGCTGGGCTTCTAGAATGCTCAGGGGTGTCACTAAGATGTTACCTGCCTTCTGCCTTGCAAACAAGACCTGTTTTTGCTCAAGGTGGCCTGTGCCTTGCCTGAGCCAATGTACCCTGGTTGGACCAGGCCATTCCCAGGCTTCTCAGCCTCCCTCTCAGCAGGCAGTGGACAGTTTGAGCTGGATTCTGACATTCAAGACAAGTTTGCTGCAGGGTCCTAAGGAAAGATGAAAGGAACGGGTGAGCTGGGAAAGCCCTTCCTCCTCCCATCCTCATATGGATGTGATGTCTGGAGCTGCAGCAGCTGCCTGGTGAGCATGAGACAAAAAGCACGAAGATAAAAGTCAACACAGGAGAAGGTGGGTGGTAAATTTGTGAGAGCTGGTTTTTGGCTACCTGAAGAAATAGTGGCACAATAATCGGTTTCCTGTGACTTGTGGATGAATAAATTCCTAACCAGTACAGAAAACATTTGTGCTCTATTACATTTACTTCTTAAAAAAAGCTTTTGTTATATTTACTTTGCCCTTTTGCCTTTTCTCTTTATTATTTAGCTGCTTTATTTTTGCAAAAACTGCTTTTTCTTCCATTTTATGATCACTCTGCTTTAGTTAATGCAGTTAATCCTTTCAGCAACACATGTAAATAAACTTGATATTTATAAGTGTATCTACATTTAGGTGTATATACCTTGGTGCTACATATGACGTGCTATAAATGTATGCTATAAGTTTATAAACTTAGGACAGAGCTATTGAAATGGTAACATTGAGCATTTTTTCCAAGTTGTCGTGGAGATGATGGAGCTGGGGCTTCAGAACCATCCAGGGCACAGAAGCAGGAAGTGGAAGAGGCTCTGGTCAGGTGGGGGGGTGAGGAGGGGCCAGGAAGCTGGGAGGACTCAAGGCGAAACCAGGAGTAAGGCCCTTGGCAGTTTTAATCTAGTGTTGGGGATTTCTCTTTGGGGAGCAGGTGGGGAGGGTGTTGCCACTCCTGAGGCGTTACAGTCAGCTTCCCCTTGCTCCTGAAATGCTGCCTGGAAATGCGGGCTCCTTTAACCTTGGGCGTCACAAGTTTCCCTCACCCAGTGCCCTGTCGATACTTAGGAGTGTCCAGGGCCCCACCTGAGCTCCGAGGGACACCTCCTGAGTGCCTTTGGCCTCTTCCTTACACAGAATTTGCTACTCTTCAAACACCAGTGGCAAAGAGCCTGACCCTGTGACTTGATTGTTTATTTGTTGTTTGTCTTCGATAACTTGTCCTGTGAGGGCTGTGTTTGTATTTCTTCTTTGCAAACAGAGGGTGAGTCGGCACTGGGGGTGAGTGAATTGGGTCTTGGTGGAGTCAGTGTAAACGAGCCTGAGATTCAGTTCTCTTGCTTTAGTGTTGACTTGGGAGCAGAGTTGGAGTCGGAGCCCTGTCCTTCTGAAGAAAGGCTTCTGGAACTAAGCAGTGGACCGGGTAGTAGCCTTGGCGCTGGGAATGTCAGTGCCCTGGGTGGGCCCTCAGGGAGGCTGCTGGGGGTAGGAAAGCCCACTGCCCCTCTGTCTGTGGGCCTGTGGAGAGGCTGCCGGGGGAGGGGAAGCCCACTGCCCCTCTGTTTCTCTGCTGGTTTCCCTCTGTGCTGCAGCCCCTGCTGTTCTTCATGGATCTGTAAGGATGGAAAGACTTTTAGAGTGGTCCCTGCAAATGTGCAAATGTCACAGTTTACTGCAATTAAGGCCGCACATGATTGGAACAGCATCTCTCTTCCTGGTAGACAAATGGCAGTCATCAAGGATGTTTCTGACTCCAGAGAGCATGGTCAGCATTTCCTGTTCCACGCCCCACTTCCTCCCCTTCACTGTCCTCTGAGGGCAGAACATTGTGCTTTCTGACCAAGGACTGTCTCTGTTCAACTTGGAGTTCCTTAATTGTTGGTGTCATCAGCTAAAGTCATAAAAACAGTCCAAGCCAGCATTAACAGAATTCCATTTCACCAATGCATAAAAACAGAGAGTTGCTCCAGTCTGTGTGGGGAAATGCTCTCCCTAAAATAAGAGTGGAATTTCCCGCTACGACTTCATATTGTGTCTTAACCACAGGACACTGTTCACGTTTGACATGTAATCCTCAAGATTGGCCAGAGTGAAACGGTTTCTGGGATTAAGAGAGGAGTTAGGAAAATATCGAATGGAAAGGTATTTCTTCCACCCAGGATGGCCACCCGCCTTCACCTTTGCCCTGTTGTTTGAACAAAAGGGAAGTTATTTTATAGGAATGGATGGAAAAGTGGAAAAAAATATTCTAAACTTTTTTCTGTCTCTGAGAATTGGGGAACTATTAAAAACTCCTGGTGTGGGCTGGTCCAGAGGTTGTGGATTCTCTCAGCCGGCTGCTGTCCGTCAGCTACAGATCCAACTCCTTATTCTACTCCCCACCTTCCTCACTACTGCACTTGGCTGGTCTATAAAACAACCAATGCACCAAACAAAACTCTAGTTTCCACATTGTCTTTTTGACAATGTGAGTTTGGGACATTCAGGAAAGCTGACAGGTGGGTGTTGAACCTCTCACTCACACGGGCTGGGTGGACTTTGTGGCAGGCCCCCATGTCCCCTCTCCCCTTTGCCCTGGCAGTTCCCTGGTGGGCCCACATCTGTCCTGGGTTAGGGTTAGGGCTTGGGTTAGGGTTAGGGGTTAGGGGTTAGGGTTGGGGTTAAGGGTTAGGGGTTAGGGTTAGGGGAGCACAGGAACAGCTCAACTCCAGGACACCAGGAACAATCCCCCGACTCATCACAACCCATGAATCACCACCTCCTATTCCAGTACTGAATTTTTCCACCTACTTTGTTCCCCAAATCACCTTGATGAGCTGGTTAGAGCAGGAGGACTATTGGGTGATGGTTTGACAGAAGGCAAGAAAAAAGCCTCATCTCTACCCTTTACTTAGGGTAAAACTAGCAGGGAGTGTGATGAGAAAGGATGAGGGGGTGTGGAGAGGGGGCGGTAGAAGCTGGTGGAGGGGGTACTCCAGTTTACAGCAGAGCACACAACAGGCTGTCACAATGGGGGACATCTAGGGCAGGGCAGCCCCTCTTATGGGTTGCTGAGGGTGGAGGAGGTGCGAGCCCTGGGCAGTGGAAGGAAAGTCCAGAGGCCAGCAGGGGCCTTAGCCTGGCTTATGCAGGGAGGGACACCTGGGCTAGATGGGCACCCCAACGAAGCCTGAAGCTAAGGGCACTGCTGGTCATCTCTGGACGCCACTTGCCGTGGTCCCACCTGGGGCTTGAGGCTGAAGAGCTGGCCCTGGTGCATCCTGAGAGGATGGAGGTGGGGTTGGGGCACCAACAGGCAGTGAGAGCAGGCGGCCCTGGGACCTGGGGGCTTGCAGGGGCAGCCCTAGCGAGCTGACCCGCACTCCTCTGTGGTTTGCAGCTCACGTTTCCGTGCTAGAAGGTGCTGGAAGGATGCCATCCTGAGATGCAAGGCAGGCCCCGCAGAGCCACTGGGGAGAAACGGGCACGGGGTTCGTCTTGCCCACCCGGGGTCACAGGATAGGTTGGAGCCCCATTTCAGCAACCCGGGTGCTTGTTTTGAATCAGCCTCCTGGACTTTCGCCATGAAATCAGCGGGCAGCTTCTGTCTCCAGCAGCCAGCAGAGGCCCGGACAAAATCCCACAGTGGGGAGGTCCACCTACAACGGTCCCTTCCTTCGGAGCAGCCTCAGGGTCAGAGATAGGGCGTGGCTTCGGTGATACAACCGCAATGTGAACGCTTGAGATTTTAGTACTTACAGACTTGGGGGGCACACAACACGCCTGGAGGCCGCACACTCAGGGATCAGGGAGCACGGGCAGGGAAAAGCAGGCTCCCGCAGCCCACCGTGTAGACGGGGGACTAGGGTGGGGGGCACCTTAAGCTCACAGGCAAAGGGCTGAATCACCCATTTTAAGGAAAACGAGGAGCCCAGTGTGCGAGGCGAGAGAGACGTCTGTGAGTTTTTACCCCTGGCCGCCACTTTGAGCCATTTGGGTGTGGCGTCAAACTGCACACGTGCAAGGGTGAGTGAACCCTGGCTCTGGCACGAGAAAGCTAAACCCATTCATGGTAGATGCAGAGACGACATAAACCTGTAGGCATCCACTACAGTTCCTCCAAAGAGTCCTGAGCCAGCACCAGGGTTCCAGCCACAGAGGCAGCGTGGCAGCTGCTCTCAGCAGTCCGTGTGGGTGTAAAGCTGCAGCATGACCGAAACTCACACGCATTCCCATGTTCTGAGGGAATCTGCCCCCATGGGACCTAAGAAGAGGGGGCGGCAGCGCACAGAGGAGCTACAGCAGCCGCCTCGACCCGACCCTGCGCCCCGGATCATCAGCATCTGGAGCGAGAAGAGCCGCGCTTCTCCTTGGAGACGTTCGCCAAAGAGACGCCTCTCCAGAGAGAAAGTTGGTGCCATGGGCCCCTGGGAGCTCTGTTTATTGTATAGACGGTGGAACTGAAGAGCAGAGATTTGAGGCTTATCCATAGCGAGGGGCTTGTTTAGACCTAGTTACTGAAATTAAGGTAGGTACTTGGTCTCTACATTAACTCCTATGTGCTGTAATTAATCATCTGCTTTAATGAATGATGAGTTATGATGTGATTTCCTAAAATGAGACGTTTTCCTTTCAGCATAAACCCTGGGAAGGCTGGCCTCCCAGATCTCGAGGTTGGGGGGGTGTGGGCAGGGTGAGGAGCAACCTTGGGCTTAGTGTTGAGTACTGGAGTCTGGCACCAGACACTTGGGCACAAAACCAAGCAGGTGGTTAGTGATGTGGCCTGGAGCAGGCGACTCACCCATCTGTGACCAGACTTCCTGCCTGCGTCACGGGACCATGCACCAACTGTGTCATGCGGTCTTGGAAAGATTAAATACACTGATCTTCATAAGTGTGTGCAACTTACAGGGGTGCACAGACCATGCGCTATGTAAGTCTTCAGCAGGAAGGCATCTGACCCCACGCAAAGGTCAGAGTGACTCAAGTTCTGCCATTAAACATCCACCATGACCAAAGAACAGTGGGTCTGAACATCAGAGAATTCCCTATTAAAACGCAGCTTCCAGCCCCTCTCCAGGGAAGGCAAACTCCCAGGCTGCTGTCAATTATAACTCCGCTTTGTAACAAAGATGACTTGCTTGGGTGCCTGAGGAAACGCTAGATTCCCAGTGGCCTTGTGGTGGTTGGGCACGAGGTGTCCAGAAAAGGAATTCAACAGCAGAGGAGCAGAAAGAGGGGCCCTACACTGCCCCTGCCATCCTCATGAGCTTCGTTTCCAGCCAGGTTAACAGGTCCCGCCCTTGCTCCCTCCCCGCACCCCAGAAAAGAAAGCACCAGCTCCGCTGCAGTGGACACAGCCCTGCCCACAGGCTGCCCCTCTCTGTGTGTGACTTGGCCACTGTCTTCCAGCTCCCAGACCCTCTGAGCCTCAGCCTTCCTGGCTTGAGGCAGATGCGCATCTGGCAAGGCTGAGGCGCCACTGGGAGGATGCTGGCCTGGTGCCAGTCCCAGAGCCTGGGGTCTGCAGGACACCCCTGGACACCCAGGTCCTTCTCCTCTTGCTGGCCAGGTGAATCTGAATGGCGTTTGTAGGCCTAAGGACTCATGTGCTTTGTTTGAACTTCACATTCTTTTTTTCCTCTTTACTGAACTATCCTATGCATCCAGTAAATGGCACATATTTATATTTAAGTCACAATCTCATGAGTTTTGATGTGGTGAAATCATCACCACATCAGTAGTGAACTTATCTGTCACCTCCAAGTTCCTTTCGTAATCCCTCCACCCTCCCCACCCCACCCCTCCGCCTCCCAGGCAGGCAATCACTGCCTGCTTTCTGTCAGAATAGATTAGTTTGCAATTTCTAGCATTTTATAAAAATGGAAATCTATGGAACATGCTCTTTGCTTCTGGCTCTTTTGTTTTAACTCAGCGTAATTCTTTTGACGTTTCCCCCATGTTGTCACATGTTTCCATAGCTGGTAACTTTTTATTGCTGAGTAATATTTGATTGTATGAATATTCCGTAACTTATTCTCTGTTCACTTGTTGGTGGACATTTGGGCTATTTCTATTATTTAGCTATTATGAATATTCATGTTCAAGTTTTTGTGCATTTATGTTTTCATTTTGGGCATGCATTTATCTAAATATAATGGCTGCATTATCTATGGGTCTCAGAGGGTCCAGGAGCTGGAAGACAGTGGCCAAGTCACACACAGAGAGGGGCACCCTGTGGGTAGGGCTGTGTCCACTGCAGTGGAGCCGGTGCTTTCTGGGGTATGGGGAGGGAGACAAGGGCGGGACCTGCTAACCTGGCTGAAAATGAAGCCCATGAGGATGGCAGGGGCAGCGTAGAGCCCCTCTTTCCATTCCTCTACAGGTGAATTCTTTTTCCAGACACCTCGTGCCCAACCACCACAAGGCCACTGGGGAATCCAGTGTTTCCTCAGGCACCCAAGGAAGTTATGTTTGTTACAAAACAATGTCATAAGTGACAGCAGCCTAGGAGTTTGCCTTCCTTGGGGGAGGCTGGAAGCTGTATTTTAATAGAGAATTCTCTGATGTTTAGACCCACTGTTCTTTGGTCATGCTGGATCTTTAATGGCAGGTGTAGGTATAACTCTTTAGAAAAGCTTCCAAATTGTCTTCTGCAGTGGTTGTGCCATTTCCCTTTCCTACTGGATGATTGAGAATTTCAGTTGCTCTGCATCTTTGACACATCTTGGTGAGGTCGGTCTTTAAATTTAGTCATTCTCATGGAGATGGGATGGTGTCTTGCTGTGGTGTCATCTCCAGTTCCCCTAGTGACTCATGTTGCGTTTCTGTCCATGTGCTCATGTGATGGCCATATACCTGCTTTAATGAAGTATCTGTTTCGATATTTTACCCACTTTCTGAATGTATCTTCTTACTCTTGACCTATAAGAGTTGATTGTATATTCTAGATATAGATCCTGTGTCAAATACATGTTTTGCAAATATTTTTCTCCCAATATGTGGCTTGAATTTTGATTTTTATAAGTTTTGAAGAGCAATTGTTTTTAATCTTGGTGAGTCCAATTTATTGATTTTTCTTGTATCCTTTTTTGGTGAAAGCATTGAAGAAATATTTGTGAAACATAAATACTAAGTTTTTTTCAGTGTTATCTTAAAGTTTTAAAGCTTTAGCTTTTCAACATCAAGGTCATTTTATATGTGGTGTGAGGTAGGAATCAAGGTGGTTGACCATGTGTTCCATCATGATTTGGTAAAAATCTTATCCTTTTAAAAAATATCATTTGACCTCACACATGCAAGCCTGTTTCGGATTGTCTGTTTTTAAAAAATTTATATACTTGGATATTTTTTGTGCAATTATAACACTGTCTAAATTACTGTAACTTTATCATAAGTCCTGAAACCACACTGTAGGTGTTCCAACTTTTTTTATTTGTTTTGCCCATTTAAAATCCTTTTCATTTCCACTTAATTTCAGAATCAGATTTTTAAATCTTACAAAAAATACAGTTTGGGATTGAGATCAATGTGGAAAAAATTGATATTTTAACAAAATGGAATCTCCTGATCTATGAACATGGGTGTATCTCTCCAGCTATTTCAGTCTTCCTCAATAGCTCTATTTCCAGACATTTTTTTCTGTTATTGGTTTCTAATTTAATTATATTATGGTCAGAGAACATATTCTATATAATTTGAATTCTATCAAATTTATTAAAGAATTCTGCTATGGTCTAGAATAGAGTGTATCTTGGCAAGTATTTTGTGTTCCCTCAAAATACATGATTATTTCCTTGCTTGAAAATAACGTGTTATCTCCGATCTCCGGTGCTCTACATGCATAACTTAGGTCAATTAAGTTTGCAGGGCAATTGCAGCGATCCCTAACCTCTGTCTGTTCCTGATCCTTTTTCTCTGTTTCAATGCCATGGAGTTTATGTAGATGGAAGCAGATGCTGTAGTGTGCTGCACACCTTTTCTAACCTTTAAATCTTAGAATTCTCTGCAGTAAAATAGGAATGATAATCACCTCTACCTTATAGGGATTTCAGGAAAAAATCCTTCCTGCAGGGGTCCAAACCACACGGGATGTGGGGCTTCCGGTGTAGGGGTCTCCAGGGAAGGGGAGAGAGGTGAAGAACAGAACCACCCACGGCTGCCCAGGTGGCCCTTTTGCTGGACTGTGGAGCCTCTCAGACCCGGCCTCCATCATTTGGAACTTTCCTACCGCACAAATGTGGATAAAACACGGAGTCATTTCTCGTGTCTGAGCAACTGTGGCCCAAAATCCTGGCTGTCCATCTGCACCTCTGCCATGGCAGCATGAGACCCCCTCCTGGTGATTTTACTCTGGGAAATGTACTTTGGCAGCTACTTCCTAACACTCTCTGTTTTAGAATTTTGCCACTGTTTCCCTGGCGGTTAAAATGCAATGAGTCAGGGCTTCATTTCAAATACATTTGCTTTTCCAAAACCCAGAGGTGCCCAACTCACTCTATGCAAAAGAAAATGGATAATGAAGCACTTTAATTAATGTGAATATTATGAAATTTTAACTGGGGTTGATGGGCTCAAGTTAAGAATCAATCACTGTCTCTTAATTCTCTGATGAACCTGAGAGCCTGTGAAATAAAGCCCCAGCACAGGCACTCACACAGGAAAAGCCAACCGGAGTGGAAGGTCTTTGATTTATGAGATGCCAGATAGGATCGGTCTGATACAGCATCCCGGGGCTCTATGAGCCTATGATTTTTTGTGTAATGAAGGTTATTCCTGAACTCATAACATTTCATATTCCGGTCTGTACTCAATCATCACCCTACACTATGAGGCTTGGATTGATAAACATATTAATTATACAAAGAATCCTTCCGAGGATGGGTGATGACGGGTTATGGGCGAACCGCCTTTGGGGGAAGAATCCCCGCGAGCCCCTTCAGGAAGGAACAGGTTCCTCAGCAGCTTCCTGAAGATTAGAGACTGGGCCGGGCGCAGTGGCTCACACCTATAATTCCAGCACTTTGGGAGGCCGAGGCAGGCGGATTGCCTGAGCTCAGGAGTTCGCAACTAACCTGGGCAACACGGTGAAACCCCGTGTCTACTAAAATACAAAAAAATTAGCCGGGTGTAGCGGCATGTGCCTGTAGTCCCAGCTACTCAGGAGGCTGAGGCAGGAGAATTGCTTGAACCCGGGAGGCGGACGTTGCAGTGAGCTGAGATTGTGTCACTGCACTCCAGCCTGGGTGACAGAGCGACACTCTGTCTCAAAAAAAAAAAAAAAAAAAGATTAGAGACAGGGGTTGGTTGGTTCCATCTGGGACCTCAATAGTCCATAGTTCTAGATAAAATCAGATTTACATCAACACTGAAATCTCCGTGCAGCTTGGCCTTGGCTCAGGAAGGACTCCGGCCCTTCCCAAGTGTTCTCCGTGTGCTTGGAGGTACTAAGGAGCCACTTCCTGCTGCAGCCACCAGCTCTTTCCAGCGCTGCTGCCATGTGAGGCCCAGCTTACCTCGAGCGGTTTGGGGACAGCCCTCCACCTGGCCTCTGCCCTGCTGAGCTGGGCCTGTCCTGTCCAGCACCTGTCCTCTGAGCCGCCTTGATTCTGCAAAATCCAAGCACCATCTCTTAGTGTGGTACCTGGGCTGGGGGTCCTTGCTCAGGATTCCTGGTCCCAAACACACTCAGGGCTGTGGGCGTTGGCCCTTTCTGCTGCAGGTTTGCACTGACAGGATGGGAGGTAGGGCAGGTGCCCGTCCCGGCTGCTCCTTGGCACAGGCCCTGCCGCCTGCCTGTGTGTTCAGACTATTCCAGGACTTGACTTCTCTTACCCCCGCTGCCTGCGCTGTCCAAGCTGTTGAAAAGTTCAAGTGTTTCTAAGAACTGCAAACATTTCTAATCCTATTACACGTTATTCAGCTCATAGTTCAGATCATCAAACCCTTTTCCACATGAATTGCTGCTGCTCTAGCTCACTGCCATCCTGGGACCCTGAGGGTGGCTCTTTAAATCTCAGCCGCACCCACATTTGTCCCTGCTAGACTTCACTTGGGTGGCTTTCAGCATCATTTGTGTGTCCTCTACGTCTGGTTCATCGGCGGCGGGCATTTGGCCAGGATACAGCAGGGGTGCTCTGCAGGAGACTGATTAGACAGACGTACCACCTGCGGCAAGGATGGTCCCCTCAGCAGCAGAGCCAGGTGCAGCTGACCCCACGCTGTCTTACCTGCAAGAAGCCACATTCTTCAAAGAGTGTGGTGGACCCCTGGCCACAGCATTTCCCTATCTGCAAACTTGCAAACTTATTGGAGCAGGAAACGAGAGGAGAAGGCCATGGCCTGATGGCTTGAAGGGTGCCCATGACTGTAGTTGCCCGTTCCCCACCTCAGATCCAGAGTCATGCCAAAGACATGTTGAATGAGCCTTGGAACCTTGAAAGAATCCTCCGTGGCCATTTGTAGACAAATTCAGATACCGACAGATACGAACATTTCTAAAATTTCTCCTAAAGGAAAAGAGAGAAATTATTCCGGAATGTCACGCATGATAGTATCTCACCTGTGCCTGGTGTTCTATGGTTCACATGGCAATTTCACAAACACCAACTCCCTTCTTTCCTAACATTTAGAGGTACGTGGTTCAGGTGACAGATTTTAGAATGAGACATCACAGTGTCGTAAGTGCAGTTAAAGTGTTCAGCGGGTGCTGGCCAGGACTCCTGGTGCAGAGCCCCTCCTGGCAGTGCTGAGGAAGGAACCTCCAGCCACAAGCCTGCTCCTGGGGGTACCACTTGATCTGGGGTAGCACAGCCAGACCCAGTTATGTGCCAACCTTGAAGAGTCAATGATGACCTAAAACTGCAGCTTCTTTCTTAGGTCCCTGGACACCGTATCGGAAGCTCCCTGAGATCCAGGATGACTTTTGGCACCGCCAGGCTGCGGATGGAAGAGAGCACCGTTTGAGGTTGCAGCCCATTCCCTCATCTTCTGGATTCCAGTGTCGCTCTTGCCCCACCCCTTGCAGCTGTTTCTGTGTTCCCTTCTCACTGTGGGAAAAGGCCAGGCTCTCCCACGGCTGCAGACAGGCCCTGTCAATTAAGGATCACTTTCAATTTCCCTGTTTATAATCCTGTGGCTACTAAACATCAATAATTTCTGCCCTCTTTCCTTGTCACTAGAAGATTGATGGTGCGCGTCATCTCTCATATGAAGACATTTAAATGAAAATCACACTTCTGTCTGCATCCCATTTTCCTGCTGAGCGGGGGAAGCAACCCTATTAAATCAAATTATATGTGACTTTTAAAACTTCCCTTTACAGAGTTCAATTGAAAATCTGAATCCTATCATAATACATTGCCTTTTTATGAGTAAATTGACTTTACTTGGTCCCTTGGGGGTTTCCAGCCTCCCTTTGCATATTAGGAGGCAGAAGGACCTGCTGCCAGGCCACAAGGCACAGCACACATGAGAGGGGCCTGGCAGAAGGGGACCCTCGTGCTCTGGGCACCACCGTGGCTGGATTTGAGAGTCAACATCTGGCCCCAGCTCACCATGGCAGCACTTCTCAACTCCAGCCTAGAGGAGGGTCCCAGGGCACCTAATGAACCTGTGGAGTAAGGGACTGTCTGATGCTGTTTACCTCCTCCATGACGGGCACTCCCTGTGTGGCTCACAACATTGAACTCTTGCAGCAATGTCAGGAGTGGGACATGTCCTCATTGTACAGATGAAGAATCAATCAGGAGTGGTGAGTTTGTGGAAGCTTTGCACCCAGAACTATCTAGGTCTGGTGCCTGCTGTTTACTCTCCAGGCCATGGATGACATGTCACACACTCCCATCCCAGCAGGAAGGGGGATGGAGCAGGCCGCCGTGGCCGTGCGGGCAGATGCACACAACATCTGTCTGTCTGTCCATCTGTCTGCGGAGCTCTGTGTCTGTGCATCTGGGTGAGCAAGGAGCCCTGGGCAAGTCTCTGCACCAGCCTTTGAGAATCAGCAGATGTCGTTGTTGGGATACGAGGTGCTGGTGGGAAGACTTGAAACTCAAGTTGGCCAAGTCAGTATTTAAAAACGATTAAGAAGAAATGAACAGAACAAATCCTATTAATAGCAAATGCACATCTTATGACTAGATTTTAAATAAAACGTGGCAGGAACCCTGGATTGGAAGAGGTCCATTCCAGCAAAGAAGTTCTATTGACTACAAATCCACCACAAGCCAGTGCCATGATATGGTCAAAACAGCATCAAAGTCATCATAACAGGGTGTAATCTTGAGATCAAGAAAAGAGAACACGTGCTCCTTGATGACTTGAAATAAATTTACCCTTCACTAAATGCATCTCTGCATTATTTTTCTTAAGAAAAAGAAAAGTGGACATTTTATTTTGTTGCATGGAAAATATTTTCAGTCATAATTCAGGGTCACAAATTAAAAAACTCTACTGATGTGGCAAAAGTTGTTGGAGAGGAGACTGTTGAGTCGCCTTGTCATCCTCCATGTGTAGGACCATCCCTGTCCAAGCTTCTGCTCAGCACCCTTCCAACATGTGGCCTGGGTTCTTGGTGCTGGTGCCCTCCCAACAGGGGTGGGAGTGAGACACTCCCTTGGTTGGGGCTCTGCATGGATGGTTCATACACCACTTCTAATGGGCTTTTCTTAGAAGGGCCTGCTACTCTCTCTCGAAATCCCACACCTGACTTTGCGAAGATGTGTCTCCACACCTCCTGACAACACCATCTTACTGTTATTTCTCATCTGTCTGTGAGATCTGGAAGAGGAAGCTGACATTTGGAGTCAGGCGGCTCCAAGCCTGCACTGAGTTCCTCACTGAGTAGCAGAGTGGCTGGTAAGAACCACAGAACCTCCACAAGGGGCCCCTGCATCCTGTCTGGGAAGGGAGGATAGAGCTTGCATTGTGGGGTGGTGGGAGGATAAACTGACTGGGTTAAAGAAGCCATGGTACCTGGAACTTGGTGTCTGTTTTTGAAAATGGATTTTGGCTCCTCATTACCCATGCTGAGACCACTCCCCTCTGGGTGTTTCCCTCGGCTCTCCTCCAGGCAGACCATTCTGGGTAACATTTCCCTTCTGGGTGCTTGGACCAGGAGCTTGAAAGCTGCATTTGTCCCTGTTGGGCCTATGTCCTGTGCATCATTCTCACCCATTCTCTCCTTGCCCCTCTGCTAATTCTTAGGAATCCATTCCATATTCTGAAGCCTCCCACCTTCCCATCTACACCTATTAAAATCCGTAAGCACTCTGCTGGGTTCCTTTCTTGTAAATTGCATATTTGATTTGAAATAATGAATGAGGATGTTTTGACATTTCTAATGAACATGAGTTAGTTTAGCATGTTTCTAAGCTGCTTCCAAAAAAATCTATTTGTATTCATCATTTGCCAGATAATCCACCTGTAATCACCCCATTGTCATGTGATCAACTCTATTTTATCATCAGCAAGATCAACACCCTCACATCATGAAAAAACCTATGCCACGAAACTCTTCCCAGCAGAATTGATCATGTACAACTCTGATGTGTGGTGTGGCAATCAGCAGGCAGTGATGAATATGCACACGGTGGCATGGGCAGGTGCAGAGACTGGCTTTGTCTTCTATTATTAACATCTTGGGGCTCATGCACCTACTATAATCTCATGCAACTGCTTTAAAGATATAACTTGTCTTCATTCCTGCACGTTTTCTATTTGTGTTGATTGTGTTCAATTTCACTGGCCTGCTTTCCTGAGTCCATGTGAATCTCATCCCTGGCTTTTATTTCAGGAGTTGACCACTGAGCCTGTCAAGAGTCAAGGCTGTGTTTGTGTGTGTCTAGAGCAAACATTGGTAGAGCACAAGACACGGCTCTGTTTCCTATGAGGGGACCTGTTTTGCTGAAGAAAATAAGTGGCCATCCAAAATCACAGGAATGTTGGCTCAGGGCATCAGCTCTGCTCATGCTAACGTAGGACTTGCTGAGATCAGGGTCAAGCACAGGAAGCAAATTGGGCACATAAATGCCTTCCAGTCACTTGTGGATCCAGGGGAGTGTGCCTTCCTCTTTGATAAGCAGGACCAGGGTCAACAGCAGCTGCCACCCTGCCAGACAGGCGTCTGTGTGTTCTTGTCAGGGTTGGCACTCGGTGGGGTCTCCTTGACATGGCTTCAGTCTCAGAGGACCAATGTGTGAAATCTGAGGTTCTGCCTTCTGCCTCCAGACGTCTTCCCTCTGGGTTAAAGCCATGGGAAGGCACTTGTTTCATGGAGGAGTAGGATTCACGTCTCTGGCAATCGTCCTGTACATTTAAGATGCAAGAGTTTTCTGTGCAACACAAACAAAACAGAGGCAAATGCAGCTATTATCCCCGCATGTGTGCACATGAGGGCAAATGTGACTCCTTCATGGTGACTTTCAACACTGAAAACCTCCTGAGCCAAAAAGCAAATGCACAGAGCATCTAGAATTTTCTGTTGATAAACACATCTCTTTCCACTCACTCACACTTGTATTCCAATTCATTGTTAATTCACACGACGTTGGGGCCGAAGCCTTTGGTTTAAGTTAAATAGAATGATCTCTTCCATCTCGACCTGCCTGTGTCCACGGAGCAGAACTGTGAACCTGTCGTCTTCAGCGCCCATGGCTGAGTGCGTGGAGACCGCCCGGCTGCGCTTGTCTCTGCCTTCTGTCTTGCTATTCAGAGGCAGTTCTCTTCTCTTCTCTGTTTATCGGGGTCAAACGTTTTAGTTCAAAAAGTGTGACTTTGGTACAAAGCCAAGCTGAACAATTTGGACTCCGGATTCCTGACCCTGCCGTTCCATGGGAGCCGAGGCCCCTTTCAGCTGAGCTTCCACTGCGGCTTCTTCGACATGCTTCACTAACCCTAATAGCTCCCTGTTACTGGCAACAATTTAGCATCTGAGCCAGGAGCTGGAAGAGAGGGGGAGAAAAGGGTGTAAATTATAAGGAGTAGCGGGGAACAAAGGTTTTATTTCTCCTGAGCACAACCCTTTGATAGGAAAACGGGGGAGACAAACGTGTCGCTAATTTAATTAAGTGGTATGAGATTTCAGGGTCTACAGATGCCATTTAGAACGGGATTAATCAAGAGCAGGTGACGAAAATGAATAGTCACCCACAATGTTAGCGTTTTCAACAATCCGACACAGTCGGATGGAATCAAGAGCTCTTCAAAATAGGACACAGTTTTGCTTGCTAATCCAAATCTACCTACTCTTTCTCCTCACAATACGCGGCTTGTTCTCACAAGGCAGAAACCTTTCCTATTTTCTTGCTATACGCGAGGCACCCAAAGCAAAGGGATAAAGAAATTGGTTTATGTACTTGATGCTTTGTTTATTCTTCCCTCCCCACACTCTCTCCAAGAAAGAAGAGGTGTCATCAGGAGATCTTAGAGCACCTTTGGAGTGACCCTTAGTCCCTACTCCATGCTAAAAATTAGATGGGCCCTGGGTCAGCTCCATGGCTGAATATATGGATGCATCCTCAAACAGCACCTGAGCACCTGCTGTGTAAGGAGCTCACCCTCGTGGCTTGATGAGTCAGAAAGATACTGAGTGCCCCAGCAAACACAGCATGTGCCCAGAGGTCCCTGAACGGGGAGCATAACAGGACCTTGCACACAGTAGGAAATGACACCTGTTTAATAAACTGAGCTGAACCAAGGGATGGGATGGGATGCTTGTGCCCAGAGGGGACCATGCCCTGCTCTATCTGCCAAAGTCCAACTTCCCTTAATCCATTGTGCAAATCACACTTGAACAAGACATGGCTCCATGCTTTCAGGAAGAGGTAACTCTCTTAACTTCCATCATACTTAACTTGGAAGAAGTATTTGGCATATGGGTTATTCAGATATAAAGAAATCTCTTGCAAATGCTTGAGAGTACTTGAAAAATATTTTAGTCTCCTAAGAGTTCAAGCAGCATTCTGAAAATTTGACTTGTATCATTAATTCTTTTTCTCCATACACTTTAGAGATGGAGAAAAAGGTATAATTTTAGTTTTGGTTGCCCCTCATCTTTTCAGAAATTATGAATTAGTAGAGACTAAGTTGGTGAATTCTTGCTAGTCAGGCAATACTTAAAAAGTATTGTGAACGACTTAGATAAATTTTTAAATTTCTTCATATATATATATATACTTTAAGTTCTGGGTTACATGTGCAGAACGTGCAGGTTTGTTACATAGGTAAACATGTGCCATGGTGGTTTGCTGCATCCATCAACCCATCACCTACATTAGGTATTTCTCCTAATGTTATCCCTCCCCTTGACCCCCACCCCCTGACAGGCCCTGGTGTGTAATGTTCCCCTCCCTGAGACCATGTGTTCTCATTGTTCAACTCACACTTATGAGTGAGAACATGTGGTGTTTGGTTTTCTGAGCTTGTGATAGTTTGTTGAGAATGATGGTTTCCAGCTTCATTCACGTCCCTGCAAAGGACATGAACTCATCCTATTTTTATGGCTGCACAGTATTCCATGGTGTGTATGTGCCACATTTTCTTAATCCAGTCTATCATTGATGGACATTTGTGTTGGTTCCAAGTCTTTGCTATTGTGAATAGTTGGCAATAAACATATGTGTGCATGTGTCTTTATCATAGCATGATTTGTAATTTCAGTATGTGTATTCTCTTCATTTAGATATCCTTCTCTATGGTTGAAAAACCAAACAAACAAAATCCTTCCTAAACTTTGGAGGCCTATAACAATCTGTAGTGGTTTTTCTGGGGAAACATTTGAAACTATTGAATGTTTATTTAAAACATCTGGGAAATACCTAGGGATTTCAGACAAACACTTTACCCTTCTCCTTCAACCCCACAAATAATTGGAAGATGGATATACTGTCTCCTAAGTACTAAAGGAAAAATGATATCTGGGAGATGATTGTTGTTAGAACAAGCTCACTCTTTCAGGGTTCACCTTTCTGGCAATGCACAAAGATGTCACATAAAACTTGTTTCTTGGTAGATTCATGTGTCTAACCCTTCGAGGGCCCAAAGGTTCCTGGGCACCTGGGAAGCTTGAAATCTCACACACATGTCCACCGTTGGAACAAGCAGTGCTGTGAGAGGCAGAATCTAATTTTCTTTCCTTTTATGCTTGTGAAAATGATAGAAGCCTAACTCTTCCTCACTTAAAAAACACTCAGATTCAGCGGGCACCACCTCATTGTACAGGCATATAAGAATGGCTTTTTTTTTCTTGTATTCTGTGAGTGCAAAATGCCTCCCCGCCCTGGACAGTCCTGCATGGGTTGGCCATCCCAGCCGGGGGGCTCGGAATAGGGCTCTGAGTGGGACGGCAGTGCAGTGATGGGTAATAGAGACTGGAGCTGAGAAATCTCCATCTGCTCCACTGAACAGCTCCATCTCCTTCAGGTAGGCTCCGGCCAAACAACCCTGCTCCCCGCGTGGATGCGATTCCGACAGGAAGCCGGAGAATCCCACGCACTGGCAAGGGAGGCCAGGGCTGACCTTCCTCTCTTTGGAAAATAACATAGATTGTGACAGAATAAGAGTAGAACTTGAATCATAATTGTACTTTTCTTTTGTGAAATTCATAACAGAGGTGGGCTGGGGAGGAGGGGGAATCTGGCACCAGCCAGGGCCTGTGATTCTCTGTCCAGCTTTGGCCCAATAGACTGTGTCTTGGGCAAATTCCCAGATGTCCCACACCTCAATTACCTCCTCCTGAATGGACCGTGCCATCTCAAGATGCTCCCCAGCCTGGGAACCTAGGACTTATGATGATGCCGGCTTTGCTTTTGAGAGCAACAGCAGCGGATGAGTTGGGACTGGAACCTTGATGCGGATTTGGGCATTTGAACGAGACAGTCGGCCAGCAGAGTCTCCACCCCAGCTGCCATCAACAGGAGTGCAGTAGAGCTGGTAAAACGCAGTCTGGCACCTGTGGAAAACACAGACTACAGATCTGAGCAAGTGGCGCGTGCCATTTCCCAGCTCACCGAGCAGGACAGGGAGCATTTGGAAAGAATCAGACCGGGTTGGGTGCAACAGATCTTGTAGGTGCTCTGGGCATTGTGGAGACCAGAAATACCTGTTTCCTAAGGCCCAGCTCATTCTGGCAGTCTTACATGGACTGTAGGGTCTGGGAGCTCTGAATGGACACTGTTCACTCACTGGAGAGATGGAAGACCAAGGGGTGACATGGCCAGTCTCCCGTGCATGTCAGGAGTGCCAGCAAACAGCCCAGAAACCTGCCTGTCTGCTTGTTCCTGGCTGTCTTGGGTTTCAGCTGCCTGCCTGCCAAGAGACACCCATCAGCAAATGCACGACTGCAGCAGCATTTCACGGGCCACTGGACGTCTGTGAAGGATGCATTTTAAGCTGCTTTTGGCAGTTTGGCTCCTGGTCTCCAGAACCTGCTTTTACGTTTTCAAACTACCCCTGAAGTTTCTTAATTAGACTGCACATAAACTCACATGGAACATTTTTTTAGGTGATATTTCAATTCATTTCAGATCTGTTTTCTTGGAATTTTGGGGGGTTGGCAACATGAAGAAACAGAAGACCTGAGTTCAGATACCAGGTTGACTCCCAGCGTGGCACAGTCCAGGTGGAATCATGCTGCCTCCCAGGGCTCCACCTTCATCATGTGGGTGAGGGAGGTGCTCACAGGTGACCCTGGCAGGAGGCATGTCCATGATCAAGCCCCTCCCAGGTGCCAGGAGGCACTGTTCTAGGACCATGCCTCCTAATTTTCTTTCTGCCAGAGGAATTGACTTGCAGGAGAGGAATCAGTGCATAGAGAAGGATCTGGAATGGAAGCTGAGGATTTTTGTCATAAATAGTGTCTTGACTCGAAAGCTGCTGGGTCTTTTGCAGATTTTTCTCCATAATTTAAGACTCATTCCTTGGCAGTGTTTTGTTCCTGTTATCTTGGCATCATTCTGTTTTTTTTCTGTTCATATGTTTGAGGTTATAATTAAAAACAAATCTGGAAATTTTGCATTAATTTAAACCAATGTTTGCTAGCCTGTTTGTTCTGAAATAATCAGTTGTTTGATTTCAACTTAAGCAAAATGGCTAGTGTGGACGCTCTAAGGATATTCCCTGTGTATAAACAACAGGATCAGCATAGCTGTTGGCATTTCTTTTTTCCACCATCAGTCATTCAGCCTGACCCTGGTCCCTCGCTCCAGGTTTCTGGCCCATTCGGGAAGGGCCTCAGAGCGTGCAGGGTGGCCTGACTTCTCAGTGGGAAAGTGCATGGAGACAGCAACGTGCTAGGAGGGATGGCCCAGCTCGTAGGGTCCATGCCTGCTCTGGGTGGAGCTGGGGGTGCACCGTCCTAGTTCTTTTTTTTAATTATTATTATATACTTTTAAGTTTTAGGGTACATGTGCACAACGTGCATGTTTGTTACATATGTATACATGTGCCATGTTGGTGTGCTGCACCCATTAACTCGTCATTTAGCATTAGGTATATCTCCTAATGCTATACCTCCCCCCTCCCCCCACCCCACACTATTCACAATAGCAAAGACTTGGAACCAACTCAAATGTCCAACAATGATAGACTGGATTAAGAAAATGTGGCACATATACACCATGGAATACTATGCAGCCATAAAAAATGATGAGTTCATGTCCTTTGTAGGGACATGGATGAAGCTGGAAATCACCATTCTCAGCAAACTATCGCAAGGACAAAAAACCAAACACCGCATGTTCTCACTCATTGGTGGGAATTGAACAATGAGAACACTTGGACACAGGAAGGGGAACGTCCTAGTTCTTGAAGGGATCTTCCAGTGCACCTGCTCCGTAGCTTTCCTGCAGTGACTGCTGTTGCGGGGTGGCTTCTCCTACCTGCCAGGGTTCACTTGGATGGCTGCCCAGGGCAGGCGAGGTGAATATTTTAATATTCGTTTCATGATTTTATTTTATTTTCAAATGCCTTAAACTTGAAGTGTTCACAGAATCTCAGTTTCATAGAGAGCAAAGTGATGAGAATTGGTATGGAAGCAACTTTAAAGTAAATGTAATGTGCTAAAACACACGACATATGACATCAAAATGTTTGACATCAAAATGTTTACCATCACTAGAAAAATGAAAACTTATGCACAATCCCTTTCAAAATTATTATACACTGACATCTTAATGTGGTTTTATATTAAAATGTATCACAAGGCCAAATGTCAAATATTTGAACTCATCTACAGTTTGGGATTATTGAAACATTTCCTTCCTTTTGTGGTCATGGAAAATTGAGAGTTAGCTAAACAGCCTCTAGAGCAGGAGAGGGGATGACCAGGAAGATGGGTATGCTGTCAGAACCTGTAAACCAGAAGCCTGGGAAGGGGTGAGAGGCCATTAGCACCAAAGGAAGTGATTAATTATCAATGCATCCAGAGAGAGAATCTATTATAAGTAGCCCTATTAAAATATAAAGGGAAAATATAGGTCCTTAAAAAAAGACAGTATGTTCATGCTGGAGGGTGAAAATGAAGAGGAACTTTTATTATTAAACTAATATACCATTTGATTAAAAAGTGAGCTATGTAAGCTTTAATCAGATAAGAATGATGAAGTCGGTAAAAATATTCTTGAATTAGCTGAGTGAGGATTCTTGCCTTTCAAAATTGTTCAACAGGGAAAAGGCTAAGGGAAAATGTGTGGGCAATTGTGAAGCTCACAGAGGCCATCCCGGAGGCTGTGTGAGAGCAGGGGCCTCCTCCAAAAGCAGCATCCTCAGGCACATTTGGAGGTGAAGTTGGGGAGAAGTAGAAAAAAAATCAGAACGTGGTTGTGCCACCTTTCCTTAGTTCCCTTTCCAGATGATCTTCTCCAGGTCATTATTCTTATTCCTGAAGGTTTCTTTCTTTCCCTCTCCCCACCTCCCAGACTTCCTTCTGTTTCCTTCCCAGCCCTCTCTGATCCTCTCTCCCTCCATTTCTAGTGAAACACTTTGTGTTGTTGCTTTATTTTTGATGTTGGAGGAATTACTCCTGGGACAGTGTCTACAAATCAGAATTCTAGAGCATTAACTAATTTCTTACTATTGATGGTTTTGTTTTATTCAAACAATCTAATGGTCTTTCCTTGCAGCCATTTGATTAGATTCTGAAGGGCCCTTGGGTGAGCCGTCCGGGCAGGGCCACCCCAGCAGGCCCTGTGCTGCATCTGAGATTCCTCACCATGCTGGGGCTTTCTCAGAACCAAATGGTGAGAATGACAAAGCTCAAAGACGAAAACACGATGCAGGTGAGCTCTGTTGAAGAAAGGTCCTTAGACACTAAAAACAACACCACGAAAGCAATAATGAAGAAAGGGATACGTGGATTCCTAGCTAAGAAGGAATGTACAAGCTCTTGGTGCTAAGGGACAGCAAGATTCCAGCATATAAGACAATTTTTTAAAAAAAGAGACAGCAAGGAGGTCAGATTCTTTTTGGTAATTTTAAAAATAGTATTTTTTTAACTTTGACATTTTTGTTGTCCTTAAGCCAAATGTGCCCATGACTTTTTTATTTACAAACACAAATTATTGAGAAATGTATTTATACCTTTCCTGGCTGCAAATCAGGACTTGAGGAGACTGACAGACACATAGAGCATCTGACGAGATCAAGGCAACCAAACGCGAGGCAATAGAAGGCAGGTCAGGTAGGCACAGTGGGAATCCTGAGCGAGGCGTGGCCCCTTACAAGGCGCCCAGGGCACATGGTCCTCGGGAAGTGGCCACTCACTCGGAGCAGCCCTGCGTGGCTGGTGGACAGTGGCCTCCGCAAGAACGTGGCTGATGGACAGTGACCTCCTCAGGAATGTCTTCCCCTCCCTATAGGAGGCCCTCCTTGTCTTCCCATCCCTACAGGAGGCGCTCCCAACACCTTCACTCAGAACCTACCCTGGGCCGCCACCGAGAACCAGGGGGCTGCAAATGCAAGAGTCAAGAAGCAGAAAGGACAGCCTCAGCCCTCCTGGAGCTTCCTGTCCAGGACGGAGACAGGTCACGAGTGTGTCAGGGAGTGGACACTCCCGTGTGACTGCCACATGCCCAAAGAGGACAGGAAGCAGCGAGGGGAACCACGGACTCACAGACAACCACAGGAGAGGGAGGCTGGTGGGGGTTATCTGGGGAGGTATGTCCCAGGGACTGGCAACCCTGTGGGCCTGGGTAGAAGGAGGGAGGGAGGCTGTAGACCGTGATGCCAGGGAAGTGGGGGTGGGGCTGGGGCTGGGGCTTGGGCGGGACCCCAGCTTCTGACCCTAAGCCATCCAAGGCCCCTGAAGGTCTTGGGCCCCAAGGAAGGAGCCCTGACTCACTGGGAAGGGTTGAGAATGGGCTGTACGGGCCAGGTCCAGATGCAGCAGGGAGGCCGGAGGAGTAGGGTGCCTCATGCAAGTGTGGGAGGCGCTGCCTGTCATGGGGTCTTGGCCACCAAGATGATGAGAAATGGCTAGGTTGAGTGTCCTTTGACGTTTTGAGTAGAGGGTGCTGAGCTTAAATCATGAATCTTGGAGCACTGCTCTGGTTCTGGGGCATCCAGGGGGAGGTAAGACGCCGTGCTGGGGCATGGAGGGGAGGTAAGATGCCATGCTGGGGCATCAAGGGGAGGTAACATGTGCTCAGAGGCTGCGCTGGGCTTCACCAGCAGCTGGTCAGAAAAGGCTGCCCTTCTTTGGGGCTTGTTAGCACCCCTGAAAGAAAGAAAAATGACATGACAATAAAAAGGGCAAAGCAAACCAAGTTAGAAATCAACATGCCTCCCAAAACTGTGCCTCTTTTCACCAAATGGAAACATGAGACCAGCAGGGGAGCCCCCGGGTGCTGGCCCTGTCGTCTCTGCCGAGCCAAGCACCAGAGTCGGCTGCGTGTCCACAGCCATGACTGTTCTCCGACGAGAGAAGAACAGAGGCCTTGGAGGAATCCTCAGAGTGATCCTGAGGAACCTCAGAAGTTGGGAAATTCTGCCACTGCCATCCAGTTTTGCCCCTGTACACACTGCGGCCCCATTAATCCGTGTGGCGTCCCCAGATCAGCCACAGCCAGCACAAGTACGTGGCGACTTGGCCGTGGGCACATTCATGCAGATGAAATGGGAATTTAACAACGTCTCAGGGCGAATGCCTGTTGTCCTTTTTTTTAAGTGTGTCACATGATCGCGCTGTGTGACATCGCAAATCTCCATCTCGGCTTTGTTGGCCTCTATGCATGAATAATTTTCCCAGTGCTTGTTTTTAGTGCAGCCAGAAAAAGAGCGCATTACCGGCCGCAATCTCTTGTTGTCCGCGATCAGCATTCTGTGGGTCTGAGCTGGCTTACAACGGTGTAAAGACCCCAGTGGCATGTGTTATAATATATGAGCCATTGTCCCCCTGAAGAACGCACGAAAGAAAGGGCATTGTTCTACCAGGGAGCAATTCAGCGGGTTTTTCCCAGAGACTCTTGGGTCAACTTTTTATAGGCCTATTTGATTTTCAAATTCTTCCTTATGCTCTTTCCTCTCCGCGCGCATAGTGTCCAAACTTGTCTACATTCACTTCCCATGTTCCGTGCATGGTAGATGGCCTTTAAAAAGAGTATCTCAAATAAGTCTTTATTCGTGTTTTGTTGGGTCTCACTCTGTGTTTTCATGAACTCCGGCCCCAGCCATGGCAACTGCAAGAAAAATGTTAACAATGATTGACAGGATTAGAAAAGCCTCCGTCCCTATCCGCATTTCAAACACTTTGGGAACAATGGTGTTTGGTGTGATTGAATTAATGAGATACCACGGGCTGTCAAAAGAGCACACAGACTTTACATAAACCTGATTATCTTTGCATGGCAGAAACGGAAAAAAAAATATAGGGGAGAGTGCAGTTTGGCTTTCACGCCTACCTCCAAAGGAGCTTGGAAGGCCGGGCCTGCTCCGTCAGAGGGGCCGCTCAGCTGGCCGGGCCTCCCTCCGTCGGCATACATCAGCCATGGTACTTAACAAGTCTATTCAGGAAACCAGGCCCCAAACAGCCTTCTTTCACAACTCAGCACCTCTGTGGGTTTTTTTTTTTTTTTTTTTTTAATTTTCCTTGGGAGCCATTGTTCAAGAACACATTTCAACAATTAGACCTGAGCCTGCGGCCCCTGCCTTGTCCTCACCCTGCAAAGAGGCCGAAGCCTGGGTCCCCACCATCACAGTGTTTAAAGGTCGGGCCTAGCCGGTGCAGACGTTAAGCCCTGGAAGACACCAGCAGGAACCCTGTTTATGGATGGGCGTCGCCTCTGATGATCAGGAGTGGTGCCTGAAGGCCTTGGCTGAGCTTTGTGTTGTATTGGGGAAATGAGGATGAGCCTCTAAAAGTGATTCAGTTTCTTATGGAGAGCAGAGCGACCATCTCCCTTCTGGAAACCTTCCACTGAGAGAGCACGTGAACCGGGGCTTGCAAAGTTTCCTATGAAAAGCCCCCAGAGCTGAGAGCAGGTAAATAATCCCATCTCATCATTTACAGATATTGCTTAGGCACCCGCAAAGGACCAGCAACTCAGCTGGGGGAGACCTGCAAGGCTTGGAAAGAACGGTGGCTCCTGGATCTGCACCTCACCGCCTGTGCTGGCACCATCTTAAGAGAAAAGCTCACTTGAAGTCACAAATGAAGCAAGTGAGCAAAGGGATACAGGAGACTGTCTTTCAGCCCCAGCACAGTCCCTGAGCACCTTTGCTTCTGCAGCTGCCAGTGTGCTCACAATCACGGAGCGACGTCTGAGAGCAGCCACGCCAGTTGAGATCACCGAGCGACGTCTGAGAGCAGCCACGCCAGCTGAGAAGGCCACGCTGCTCCACTCTAGAGGAGTAAACACCATGCAAAGTGGAGTGAGGATGGACCAGGGAACAGAGCGGCATCTGCAAAACTAGGGCGGATCTCAGCTGTGCCCACCACATGCTGCTGGTCACCTTTCCTGCAGAGGCAAGAACCCAAGCCGTCTTTCCAGTCACAGAACAGTTCCACAGACACTTCGCTGGCCAGCGCCTCTATTTTATCCTCAGTCCACCAATTAAAAGTGACAGGTGCACACACACAGGGGAGGAGGTGCAGCTTGGGTCTTTGGACATGGCCCCTCTTTCCAGAGTGAACTTGGGGCTGCTGGAGCCTCGGTCCCTGCGGATGGGCAGCTGGAACCCCCGTGGCCCCAGCACAGCTCTGGAGAAGTGCATGTTCCAGGATTCACATCTGCACCTGTGTGTGAAGCTCCTCTCCCCACTCCCTTTCAGAGCCTAAGAACAGACTGGGGACTCTGAATTCATCCTTGGCATGACACCCGACAGCAGAGCCTGCTCCCGGCCCAGCCAGCAGATGTCCCTGTTTCACACAGGGTCCTGGGTCTGGCCACCATCCTCCCCGGCCGGCAGCATCACAGGTCTGCTAACCTGCTGGACCGGGCAAGGGGGAAGGCCGCTTCTGCTCTTTCTCACGCAGAGGGGAGGGTGGGCAGTGCTGCAGAATATTTCTGGAGGAGTCAATTGCTCCACTTAAAAACACGATTTGGAAAGTCCTCTGGTTTCAGGGAGATTGAGACTAAGACCTGACCCCAAATTAAACTACAAATGCTTCTCCTGCCCCGAGGAGCCGAGAATCTGGGATTCTCTCATTGAGTTCCTGATCAGGAAATGTACAAAGTGACAGCAGCGATGCTGCCAGTGGAAAGAGAAACGGGAATTTGTTGGGTATTGTATTTAAATTTTTACCTGCTTGGTAAAGTTACATTCAACACCGATAAAAAGGAACTACACTCATACAGAAACTAAGTCCATACAGGAGCTACTATATCCATGTAGGAACTATACTCATATAGGAAATATATCCATATAGGAACTACTATGTCCATATGGAAATGATACCCATCTAAGAAATATATCCATATAGGAACAATAACCATATAGGAAAGATACCCATAGAGGAACTATATCCATACAAAAATGATACTCATACAGGAACAATATCCATATAAAAACGATACCCACACAGGAACAATATCCATATAAAAATGATACCCACACAGGAGCTATATACATATAGGAACAATATCTGTAAAGGAACTGTATCCATATAGGAATGATATCCATACAGGAACTATGTCCATATAGGAACAATACCCAAACAAAAGCTATATCCATATAGGAACAATACCCATACAGGAACTGTATCCATACAGGAACGATACCCTTAGAGAAACTAGATCCCCATACAGAAACGATAGCCATACAAAATCTATATCCACATAGGAACAATATCCATATGGGAACTATATTCATATAGGAACGATACCCGTACAGGAACCATATTGATATATGAACAATACCCATAGAGGAACTATATCCATATAGGAATGATATTCATACAGGAACTATAGCCATATAGGAATGATACTCATACATAAACTATATCCATGTAGGAACAATACCCATAGAGAAACTATATCGATATAAGAAAGATACCCATACAGGAACTATATCCATATAGGAATGATACCCGTACAGGAATTGTATCTATACAGGAACTATACCCTTAGAGGAACTCTATTTATACAGGATGATGCCCATACAGGAACTATATCCATATAGAAACGATACCCAGATAGGAACTATATCCATATAGGAACAATACCCATACAGGAACTACATCTACACAGCAATGATACCCATAGAGGAACTATACCCATGTAGGAACCCTACACATACAGGAACTGTATCCATACAGGATGATACCCATACAGGAATTACATCCATACAGGAACTATACTCCTAGAGGAACTATATCCCTATACAAGAACAATACTCATATAGGAACTATATCCATATAGGAATGATATCCATACAGGAACTATATTTATGTAGGAATGATATGCATACAAGAACTATATCCATATAGGAATGAGACCCATACAGGAACTGTATCTATAAAGGAACAATACCCATACAAGAACTATATCCATATAGGACTGATACCCATACAGGAACTATATCTATACAGGAACTATATCCATACAGGAACTATACCCATACAGGAACTATATCCATACAGGAACTATATCCATAGACGAACTATATCCATACAGGAACTATACCCATACAGGAACTATATCCATACGGGAACTGTACCCATACGGGAACTGTACCCATACGGGAACTGTACCCATGCAGGAACTATATCCATGCGGGAACTATATCCATAGAGGAACTATATCCATAGAGGAACTATACCCATACAGGAACTATATCCATAGAGGAACTATATCCATACAGGAACTATACCCATACAGGAACTATATCCATAGAGGAACTGTACCCATACAGGAACTATACCCATACAGGAACTATATCCATAGAGGAACTATATCCATACAGGAACTATATCCATACAGGAACCATACCCATACAGGAACTATATCCATAGAGGAACTGTACCCATACACGAACTATACCCATATAGGAACTATATCCATACAGGAACTATACCCATACAGGAACTATACCCATACAGGAACTATATCCATAGAGGAACTATACCCATATAGGAACTATATCCATACAGGAACTATACCCATACAGGAACTATATCCATACAGGAACTATACCCATACAGGAACTGTACCCATACGGGAACCCTGTCACACAGGAAGGGAACTCTGTGTCATTAGTCAGTGGTATCTATTTGTTAGTCTTGTACTTTTATGTTTAAAAATGTTTAGTTTTTACTTTTAGGAAAAATGATTGTCTCATTATAAATAATAAAGCTTCTTACAGAAAATTTTTAAAAGTTATAGTATTTAAGTTCTATTTTAAAATTTCATAATTTAACAATTGTGAAATTGTTTAATGTAATAGGGTAAAATATACATTAGAATTTGCTTTCACACCTTTATTGTGATGAAAGCTCTCAGAAAATTATTTTATTTTTAAGGTCATAAGATATTGGTGTTGCTCACCTTTTATAGATTTGTAAGTTGAAAGCTTGGCAAACAGGTTTTATTAGTCTATATTGGGATCTCTTTATCTTAAAGTCATTTTAGACACTTCTAGGCATTTGAGCTCCCAGAGACATGTCTGACTAGCGGTACAGCCTCAAAAACTTAATGTTGTTATTGAAATAATGTGGTTTCAGAATTTGGAACAAAAAATGTCCTTGAGATAAGACCCCTCACTCCAGTATTACCAAATGAATCTGCTAGGGCTTTTATAACTGTAGCTAATGTTTGCTGAGTGATTTAAAGCAAGCACGTTCCAATAAAATAGTATTTGTTACTAAAGAACTGTTTTAAGAAAGGGATTGAGACGGCTCTTTTCTGTGGAGTTTTATGACACTGAGGCACAAATAATTTCCAGTGGGCACACAGGAGGTTTCGTGGAAAGAACTCTGGACTTAGGTCTCCTGAGGCCCCATTGTCACTGCCGGTTCCCCACAGTGGAGTTGCAGTGCTATTTACATGTGGCTGGTTCTTCCTGCTTCACACTACAGTTCCTTGGGTTGGTTACACTTAAAAAATACTTTTGATGACTATAAAGCCTTTAAACAGATATTTCAAAGACTGCTGTCAGCACATTGAACTCCCTTGTTAGTTCAGGTAAGGCCTCCCAGTGATGAGGTGGATATCAGTCCTACTTGGATATAGTTCCTGTAGGGGTATCATTCCTATATGGATATACTTCCTGTATGGGTATTGTTATGTGTACTCAATGTCTGTCTCTGGTCGTGAGAGAGAAAGCCTTCCTCAGGACTGGCTCTTGTCATCCACCTGTCCAGGGCGGCCTCTGCCTCTTCATGCTGCCCCTTGTCCACCAGGTACCTAAAGAGGCTGCTCCAACCGCCCTTCTGGTCCTCTGGTTTCTGGTCAGGTCTAGCCAGTGAGGAGGTGGAGAGGCTGGAGGGTGTGCAGAGAGAGGGAACATGTCCCTCCCCCAGTGAGGAGGTGGAGAGGCTGGAGGGTGTGCAGAGAGAGGCCACGTGTCCCTCCCCCAGTGAGGAGGTGGAGAGGCTGGAGGATGTGCAGAGAGAGGCCACGTGTCCATCCTCCAGTGAGGAGGTGGAGAGGCTGGAGGATGTGCAGAGAGAGGGAACGTGTCCCTCCCCCAGTGAGGAGGTGGAGAGGCTGGAGGGTGTGCAGAGAGAGGGAACGTGTCCCTCCCCCAGTGAGGAGGTGGAGAGGCTGGAGGGTGTGCAGAGAGAGGGAACGTGTCCCTCCCCCAGTGAGGAGGTGGAGAGGCTGGAGGGTGTGCAGAGAGAGGGGCCACGCGTCTCTCCCCCAGTGAGGAGGTGGAGAGGCTGGAGGGTGTGCAGAGAGAGGGAACGTGTCCCTCCCGCAGTGAGGAGGTGGAGAGGCTGGAGGGTGTGCAGAGAGAGGGGCCCAGTGTCCCTCCCCCAGTGAGGAGGTGGAGAGGCTGGAGGGTGTGCAGAGAGAGGGGCCACGTGTCCCTCCTCCAGTGAGGAGGTGGAGAGGCTGGAGGGTGTGCAGAGAGAGGGGCCACGTGTCCCTCCCCCAGTGAGGAGGTGGAGAGGCTGGAGGGTGTGCAGAGAGAGGCCAGGTGTGCCGCCCCGACTCTTCCTGCAGGGGCGCCTTCCCTGCTCTGCTGAGGACTCTTCCTCCGGCCCTCGAGCCTTGGGTGGACGTGGATCCCTCCTAGGCCTGGCTTCCAGATGGGGCTTTTCCTATCTGAAGTGGTTTTCTGCCCTGCCCAAACCTGGAAGCAGGATCCGTGTAGTAAGCCCCCAACTCACTTGTGGGATGCCACCTGTTTTCTGCCAGGGCACTGTGGTATGGTCCAGTAGTCCCACTGTGTCCTCATAGGCAGCTCTGCAGTTGGGGGGGACCCAAACCGTGGGGGGTGGGCTGCTCCGACACAGGTTCCCCAGGGTAAGGGAGGGGGCTCCAGGATGGTGACATCCTGTCTCAACAGGTGTATGTTCTCACCTGCAGACTGTAGTGCGGGCCTTCCAGGCAGCCTCTTCCCTGGGGGCATTCCATAGCTCTTGTGTCTTACAAGAAAACACCCTGGTGGCAGGTCTGTACCCTGGAGCTGCCTGCCCCTCCCCAGGCTCAGGCTAGACTCTGCTGCAGACTTTGGGACCAGGAAGGGGAGGGGCCAGTCTCAGTGCAAAGGCTGACCTGAGGCAGCTGCCCTGGAAGGACCTGCAGCACCTCCTCAGGTGCTTCTAATGTGAGGCAAGTGAGACTGGACAGGTGGGTTGGGGACTGGGAGCTGAGATGCATGAGTGAGGGAGGGGGTCTTTTAGGGCCCCCGGGTTGGGTGGCCACAGGCTCCGTGAGGACAGCTTTCTCACTGCCATGCCTTGAAATCAATATAGATTGAAAACAGTTTGCATGAGAACTCACTGGGACTTGGGGGGATGGCAAGGGGGCTGTGTGGCTGAGTTAAAGCATGAGACGTGAAACGCCAGCATCACTCTCTCTCTCCAAAGAGATGGTGCTGCGCAATCCTTTTCCAAAGTGGCTCAATTCAGTAGGAAGTGGGTTCCTCAGCACAGATGTTTTGCTGTGTTTGGTGTGGCAAGCTTGGGGGCTTTTATGAGCATAGTGTGGCTTTGAGACGCCGAGGACTGGGTGAGGGCAAGGTCCCTGCAGAGCGACTCAGTGTCACAGTGAGGTGAGGCCCTGAGGCTCCCACAAGCTCACAGCACACAGGAAAAATGCTGGAAAAAGCATCAGGTGGTGTAGACATCAGACCCCAGAGGAGGTGGAGCTACCTACTCCTTGAAGATCAGTTCCCCATTTCTTAGTTAATAATCACACACTTGAATAATAAGAGAGAGATTAAGTAAAAAGGAGATCGATTGCAAAGTGAAGAAGTGGCCAGCGGTCCAGCCAGCCAGGTCTTCCTTCTTTCTCATGGGTGGTGAACACACCAGTGTCATCTGCAACCACCCAGCCGCTGAGGCTTCACGTACTCTGATGGGAAGACCCACCTCACCTCAGAACGCCTCAGTGCGCGTGTCCTGGGTCTGCCTAGAGGCTGGCGAGGGTGTTGTCACTCACACCCAGAACAAGTGCGGCTAGACACCATGTGCCCTCTCTCCTTCAGGAAAGAGGATAACACTCATCGGTTCCCTCAGTTATGTGGGCTTTGTTTCCAGTGGCGACAAAGAGTAGCTGCTGGTATAGAACGATGCATTTTAGGCAAACTATTTTAGGCAAACTTCAGATACAGTGGGACCACTTGATGTTGTTGTTGGTTTACAAAAATAATCATATCATCTGCTCCAAAGCACAGATGAAAAATCAACAGGCACTTTCAAAGGCCACTGACAGATTTTTGTTTTAGATTTTCACTAAGAAGTGTGTTCATTTTAATAACCCAAACCCCGCCCTGAGGTTGTCATATTGAAGTCGTTCCAGCCACATGCGGATGCTGCGGCTCTGAAGGGCCTTGGATTTACAGCTGAACAGAAGAAGAAGTCTCCCTCAGCAGCTACTTTCACTCTTTCGATTCCATTCTTTTGAAATTTCAGAGTTTTGGTTTTAGGTCTGATTTTTTCCCATGGGGAATACATGCTGGAAATGAATTTCTTTTCAACCTGGTTTTGGGAAGAACATTCTTTGAGCCACAGACAGTGTTCTCAGGTCACTGGAAATCATGAATAGATGTAATTATCACCAGCCGGACAAGGGCAGGAGAGTCTCAGTCAGCACAACACCGGGCAAGGCATGTTCTCGCACACGGCAGAGTTTGTAGAGACTCAGATGCACCCAGGTCAGCTGCTGCTCAGTTTCAGGTTGATGGGCGCTCATGGTAACGTCGGCAACCTCACCAGGCTTTTTATCTGGGGAGCACAGGCTGCTGCTGATGCTCTCTGCTACCTGTGATCTATCCACCTCCAGGAAGGAATGCAGCTGCTGATGTCAGGCCCTCCTGTGAATCCCAAGAGACCAAAGGGGAGGCAAGACGCCACCGGCTACCAGGTGTCCTCCTGGCCTCATCAATGGGGCATCCAGATCAGGGCTCCCTTTCATGATCGTGGGGGACCCTGAGGCTTTGTGGCTGGTGGCATAAATGTGTTCAGCTGTGGCCTCATGGTCTTCAGGCAGTTTTATATAAAGCCCGTGTTCAATTTCAAAGAGTCCCTCTTCTGCAATCAGCAAACCTCTCCTCCTCAGTCTTTGTCTATGTAATAAAGCCAAAGTGACTCCCTGTGTTGGCAGAGGTGGGCAGGTGGGAAGCGGCAGGGAAGGGGTTAAGCAGCGCGCTGCTGCAGTTTCTCAATCAGCTCCGGGAAGCCTCGGGCCAGTTCTGCTCATAAGGCTCTGCACAAATATTTCTTTTTCTACTAGAGGAATTCTAATTCTGCACACAGACCAGGGCCACTCAGATTATTACACATTATTAAAAATTAATTTAAAAAATGGTCTGGTTCTTGAAATGTGCTGTGGAGGTGTGTGTATCCAAATTTGAAATTACAGCAGCAAAAAGATTGAAGGGGATCTGTACGTGGTATGGGCAAAATGAGCCCTGGAAAATCGCTCCTTGCATTGGACAATCGGTAGTTTTTGGTTATAGTCTCTTTGCCACAGTGACTTTAAATGAGTGCACTGACCTTAACATACAAGTGTAGCAATGCCCACTTCTCTGCAGTTTTCTGGGAGTGTTAAAACAGCCAGGGGCCCGTTTGTGTCCTGGAATTCCAGGCTGGATGTTCAATGCCCTCGCGTTTTGACTGGAGGACGAGGTTTGCAGGCATTTGTGTGGACACATCACTGCCTGTTCAGTTTCCACAGCCCCTTCGCTGCTGATTTTACCTTTTGCCGAGAGGACAGCTGTGGGTCCTGCTAATAAAATGTAGGGAACCCCGAGCCCTGAGACTTTAGCACTGAGGGAAACAATAAGTTGAGATTGCTGGTTCTATTTTTCCACTTAAAAAGGTCAGTGCAATGGATTCGTCTAGTGAACGTCCCTGTATGTTCTGGGTGTGTACATACGTGTGCCTGTACATGCATACGACATTCTCATCTGCTTATTTAAGGGAATGAATGCCTTAGTCCCAGTTCAATTCAGTAAGAAATCAACTCCACACTTGCTCTACCTACACCATCCATGGATCCAAGGCTACCATCATTGGAGAGCCTCCTCCGTCCAGGTGCTTCCCGTGTGATATTCCCTGAAACCCTGTGGCAGCCCCCAGAGGCAGGGGAAGCTAACACATCACCCAATGCCACACAGGTGGGCAGGGGCCGGCTCTGCTTTCCTACCAGAGCGGTTTGAGCCTGAAGCCAGCTCCTGTGTGCGGTCCTGGTCCTTCCCTGCTGGGCCAAGATTCAGTTGCCTCTGTCCCCTTGGAAGGGTTCTCCAGTGTTTCTATGAGCACGCAGGTGAGGTAGGCTAAAAACTGAGTTTTAAACAAACAAACAACAAAAAAATCCCATCGATAGGGTTACACAACACAAATTATCATGCTCAAATTTCAGTGGGGAAGAATGGAGACATGGAAATTGAAAATCATTCTCATCATGATCAATGGCTTTGTTGACTTTCAGTAACATCACCTGTGCCACAATCGGCTGTCAGTCCTGCATCCTGTAGCCAGAACTGTGGACAGTGCATATTCTCATTAGCTCACCTGCCTCTTGTCAGCATATCTTACTCAGTGGTAGAGGTCAGTTTCTTCCTGGCCCAGAGTGCTTGGTCTGCAAAGACACACTCTTGACCTTCATGGAGGAAAAATTAGGACGTAGAGAGGGGTGAGTGGGTTCAGGTGTCCTTCAGAGGATGGCACATGTATCTCCTTCTGTAATTTCACAGGAAAATGGTGTGTCCAACAATATGTCTCCACAAGAGGGAGTGGGGCAATATTTCCTGGAACTTTTGTTTCTTCAGGGATCAGTCACAATCACACCACTGTCCAGGACCCCCATGGTACTAAGCACTGGTGATTTTTCCAAGAACACATGGCCTCCCAACTAGAAATGTGCAGTCAACATAGAGGTCACAGCTGGCTTTGTAGCCCATGCAGACCAGATCCTGAGATCCACCTGAGGTCCTCAGCACCTGCTTGGCAAGGGGCCCAGCAGAGCCATTGCTGTTCAGACTTTGCCAGCTGCATTTGTCACCCTTGCCCTTTCTATGGGGTCTTTGTGCTGATACTTTGTGCATTCGTTGGCTAAGGCTGCCATATCAAAGTCTGGGCAACTTAGACAACAGAAATTTATTGCTCACAGTGTGGAGGTGGGAATTTGAGGTCTAGGTACCAGCAAGTTTGGTTCCTTCTGAGGACCAGTGGGGAGACTCTGCTCCAGCCTCTCTCCTTGTCCTAGGGACAGCCGTTTTCTCTTTCAGCCTTCACATGGTCTCTCCTACATGCATGTCTTCATCCTAATTCTCTGTCCTAATTCTCTGTTCCAATGTGGACAACGGTCATATTCAGTTAGGACCCACCTTAGTGACCTAATTTAAATTTAATCACTTCTTTAAAAACTGTATTTCCCAAAATAGTCACATTCTGAGGTGCTAGGGGTTAGGTCTTCAACATATCAATTTTGAAGAGACAGATTTCATCCCCGAATATCCCAAATAATACTCTTCATAAGGCAGCTGTTACAGAGAAAGCTTAAATACACAAGCCAGGCCTTGGGCCTTGGTATCTCTCAAAGACTCAGTCAGAGAACACCAGGACATTTCCTTCCAAGTCCTCCTGGCTCTGATGGAATGTCAGGTGTCTGAAACTGCTTTCTTTGCTTCTTGTGACTCATCATAGTCAAAGCAAGAACAGTATATTTTCGTTGCATTTTAATCTGAGGTTAAACATGAGTAATGAGAGAAGGGAAGAAGGGATGAAGGAAGACTACAAGAAGGAGAAAAGGAAAGAAAAGAGGAGGGAAAGGAGGTAGGAAGGGAGGAAGGAAGGGAATGAAGGGCTATTGAATGCCTATTGGCTCCAGTGACATTCTAGGAGTTTTACTTCTGAGGACCTGTGATCTTTTTTAATCCCAATAACAACATTGTAAATTAGGTTATACTTTCACCGGTTTATAGATGAGAAAGCTGTACTCCAGAGAATGAAGTTCAGAAGGTCAGGAGATGCTGTGCAAGGCATACTGGACCTGTCTCTAGAAAAAGGACAGTATTCCCAACTTCAGCATCATTGGTTATCTATGAAGTGGCCTGGCCAATTGTCTGTCCATGGGAGGCTCTGACAAACTGCAGGTATAAGACAACTTAATTAATATCAATTCCTTCTTAGACAAATATCTGGATCCTAAAAGCATCTTTGTAAGCATCAGTTATTCACAAGGATCACTGCTGATGCTAGGTCAGCAGATGTAGACTGGGCTTTGAACAACACAGTGGCTGCCTTTCCACTGTTTCATCAACTCTTCCTCCAAGTCTTCAAGAGTCAGTTATATGAAGGACTCTGTGGTCATGGCTGATTCCAAGGATTTTTAAATCATACCTAATGATTAGTCAAGGTCTGAGAGTGGTGCTTGTGTTGTGCATATGAAGTCTAGTCAGGAGGACACAAGGACTTCAGATGAGAAGTGAGAGATGGAATAGCTCTTGTATGCAACTTTTCTGGCAAATTTGAGTTTAGGGTGGGTAATATTCATCCACCGATTGATTGATCTATCCATCCATCCATCCATCCATCCATCCATCCATCCATCCATTCACCCACTCATCCACCCACCCATCCACCCACCCATCTATCTGTCCATCCATGCATCCACATATCCATCCACACATTCATCCACCCATCCATTCACTCACCCATCTACCCACACATTCACCCATCTATGCATCCACCATCCATCCATCCACACATCCATCCATATATCCATTCACCCACACAGCTACCCATTCATCCATCCATCCACTCATCCGTCCACCTATCCATCCATTCACCTATCCACCCATCCATCCACCATCCATCCATTCATCCACCCACCCATCCATTCAACCTCCTTCCATTCATCCACCCACCCACCCATCCATTCACCCATCCTTCCACCCATTCATCCCTCTATCCATACACTCATCCATTCACCATCCACCCATCCATTCATTCACATGTCTATCCATCTAGCCACCCATCCATCCATCCATTCACCTATCCACCTATCCACCATCCATCCTTCCACCTACCCATCCATCCATTTATCCATTCATCCACTCACACATCCACTCATCCATCCACCCACCATCCATCCATCCATCCATCCATCCATGAATTCACACATCCACCCGCCCATCCATTCACCCACCGACCTGCCCCCCCATCCATTCATCTATTCATCCATCCATCTACTCATCTATCCACCCATCCATTCATCTACCCACCTATTCATCCATCTAGTCATCCAGTGAGTATTCATGGAGTACCTGCTCTCAACCACCCTGTTTCAGGACTGAGGATACATTGGTGAGCAAAACAAACATTTCATCTGTCTCGCCATGCCCTTTCCTCCAAGTTACCAAAGTTTAAAAATGCTGGAAACCCAAGTGCTTCCTCCTTACCAATGCCCCAGGTATGTTTCATGTTAAAATCTCACACACTAGGTATCAGCTAGAGGGGTAAGGTCAGGGTGTGGCTATACAGACAACCATGTGATAACTCACAACTCATGGAAAATCATCCTCCTTTTATGGAAATTCTTCTTCTGAGGCATCATTAAATTATTTTTCTCTAATTTTCCAATTCTTACTAATTTTCTGGAGTATTTTATAGCTTTTGATCTGTAAGTTGATTTACTTATAACCTTTAATACGTAAACAAACATTAGAATGATCTAATTTATAAATTAAAATTTTAAGTTTTATCCTGTTTGTAAGAGAAAATGTTTAAAATGTAAGACCAAATATATTTCCATGAGACAGAGCATTGGCAGGAAGGGGTGAAGGGTCCTCCTGCTGACCATCCCGCAGGGATTCGGCAGGAAGAGGGTGAAGCGTCCTCCCATGGGGATGCAGCCCAGCTGCTCAGCGCCAGCGGCTGTTGCTTGCATTTGTGTCTGAGTCTTGGGACCCTCTCATCGAAGCTCCCTCAAGAACTCCTGTCCCAGGCTGTGGCACCCTTGAGAGCATGTCAGGGAAGGGGCAGTCATGGTCCTTGTACAGTGACCAAGCCCTGGCTCCACAAGGGACTTGAGAAAAGGCCATTGGTCAATGACTTTGGCACCGCAGCAAACCTCAGACTCCAACTGTAGTTTCCATGTCACAACCTGGTTCCCTCCCACCTCCGTCATCCCCTTCACTGACCAAGTCCTTCCTGAGAGAGAAAGGCAGCCTCCAGGCCCAGAGGTTTCTTGATGTACTTCTAAGAAATGGATTCACAATGAGCAGTGATGACACATTCTTTTTGGGGGTGGCCAAAAGGTGCTGCAAGATCCCTGTTTGTCCTGAGGCCTAGTCCCAGGCATGGAGCTATTTGGAACATGGGGGGACTTGGTACCTGCCCCAGCTCAAGTGTCTTCACCTCTGGGACATCGTAAACCCTCAACTCACCGCAGAAGCCCCTGAGTCTGGTGGGACCCAGATGTGCTCCTGCCGCTCGTAGGTGAGGTAGCTCTGGGCTTAGATGTTGCTCTGTTTGCCCTTCTAAGGTGGATGCAGCATCCCAAGCTACTCAGAGGCATGGTCTGTGTACAGCACAATACACTGCTATGCACATAATATGTGATGTGATGTTTAATTTTGCAATAAAAATGTGACTTGGATCCAGAACTGAATGAAGTCTTCTCCTGCAAATGTGACAGATCTGCCATGGTCCCAGCAGGGGAGCAGAAGCAGCTTAAGGGGCTTCAACATAGGAAATTGGACGCAGGCAGCCGTGCGGCCGTAGCAGGGGGCAGGGGTTCGGGGACTGGCAGCTGTGTCGGCAAAACTAGCACTGAGAACTTCAACCTCATCACCCAGAGCTTCCTGGAAGCCACTGCCACCATTAGGACTTTGGGGAAGCTCCCGCCAGCCACAACCTGGCCTTCCCCAGAGGGCTTTGCTTGGCTCCTACCTCATGCAGCACCCTTCTCTCCTCCTGGGCTCCCCATTTCCTTCTGTGATGGAGAGGTGGCCTTGAGAGGCACTGAATTGGCATCAGAGACTCCTGATCACCAGGAGCCCTCTGTGAGACTTCAGGGAGGCCTTAGCATGTGGAAGCCCTGCTGTTTGCTGGTTTGGGGACCCCAGCCCTCTGCTGTCAGCGATGCCCTCTCTGGGGCAAGAGACCTTTGAATGTGCAGCCATTTGAGACGGTCACCTTTGGTGCCTAGAACTCTTCCGGAACTTCCTGGGCAGGCCCCTGGCGAGCTTCCCTCAAGCACCCCCCGTCACAGGCACTGTGGCTGACACACTGCTTTCTTCCAGAGAGAAGCTGAATAGTTAAGGACCAGAAGAGCTTCCAGGTGTTGGCAGGTTAAATGTACCAGTCAAAAATGTTAAATTTGGCCAGGCGGGGTGTCTCATGCCTCTAATCCCAGCATTTGGGAGGCCGAGGCGGGCGGATCACTAGGTCAGGAGATCAAGACCATCCTGGCTAACACGGTGAAACCCCGTCTCTACTAAAAATATGAAAAATTAGCTGGGCGTAGTGGTCGGGGGTGCCTGTAGTCCCAGCTACATGGGAGGCTGAGGCAGGAGAATGGCGTGAACCCAGGAGGTGGAGCTTGCAGTGAGCCGAGATCAGGCCACTGCACTCCAGCCTGGCCAACAGAGTGAGACTCTGTCTAAAAAAAATTGTTAAATTTATTAATCTTCAAATTGAGTCCCAGAGACAAGTGGGGATGGAGGTGGCTTTGCAGTCCTTGGCTACCCAGGCACTGGGGCTGGGAGGGATGCTCTGCATCCCATCCAGACAATTGGTTCTCCCAGCAGGTGTGGTTTTTGCTGTCTGCACAGCTCAGTCCCGTGCACCAGAGCTTCAAACGCCAACCAGAGTGCTTTGGCTGGAGCGGCGGGACCTGCGATGGCTCCTTAGCACCTTCCTCCTTCAGAGCCACTCGCTGGTGCTGGAGGCTCCTGCAACTCCTACCCAGCACGCTGCAGGAGTGAGCCCCAGGACCTGTGTTCCTGTTGCAGAACTCGACACACCAGGGCTGGCGGCAGCTCCAGGGTTAATTATCCACAGTCCCTGGAAGAAAGCAAACAGTCCATCCGGGGCGCTGGTTTGTAAAATGAATTTTCAATGTGTAGCCCACAGACGGCCATTGGTTGTGGTCAATAAATAAAAACAGTCCTGACTTTTATTGTCGCAGGGAGTAATTATAATTCGCAGGCCTGGACTCTTTGTGCTGCTGAATGCCTCGTTTGCGGTGTGCATGGGTGGACCCATTAACTTCGGGGCGCTCTTTCCATGGGAGCACTATCACTCATTGAGGACTGATCAATATTTCGTCTGCCCAGCATCTTGACTGAGGATGTCTGGACCCATTGTGGGCCTGGTGATAATGAGTCCTTTATTCAAGCCAGCTTGTAGGAACAAGAAGACAAAGAAAAGGGGAGAGAATGATAGCACATGCTCAGGAAAGGATTGTAAAGGTTATAAGCAGAGAACAAGAGGAAATCCATAGAATGGGTACCAAATTGGAGAAGAAGGTGCAGCGGCTTCTGAAGTCATAAAAAAAGAAGTAATAAAGTAAAGTAATAAAGAAAGAAGTAATAAAGAAAAGAAGAGAGGGGATATGTTCATAGATTTTTCCTTAACATGCACAAAATCTGTGAGTTTTAATGTCTTTTGAAACGCATGCTTTTGTAAAAGTTAACTTTATTAATCTTTGAGGGTTAACAGACAAGTATTTTTCTAATATTCTGAGTAATTTAAGGATTTGTCCTAAAAATAAGATCTTTGACCCACATCCACCCCTTAGACGAAGCCCAAAGATGGGACTTCTGGAAGGTTCCTGATTCCCTAATTCAAGCGTACTGCTTTCCCAGTGATTTCCACATCCCCTCTCTGCGGCCCCAGGTTCAGCAGTTGCTGCAGAACTGGATGAAAAGGCTTGAGGTCAGCACATTGTAGAGTGTTGACATTAAACATCTAAATCATGTGGCTGAGCACATGCTTAGGGCCGCCTCAGTCTTGCCACAGCCATCTGGCCACTTCCAAGTAGTCATGCTTTCCAGCACTCACGACTCACGTGTGCCGGGCTGTGTCCTAACAACCGGAAGGAAAGAGTCGTGCTGGGATGCCCACTTTACACGTTAGAAAAAGGAGGCTGGAGTCTGGGTGACTTGCCAAAGTCAGGACCCTGGTAGTGTTGGAGGCAGGGTTTGAATTGTTTGATTCTAGAACCCAGGTTTTAATAACACTGGCCATGCTGTCTTTAAGATCAGCATGTGAGTAATTCCAAAGGTTGTCTTTGTCCATGCCTGTGATCATCTTGTGGTGCGGGGCCGTCCTCCCTTCTAAATGAGCCCCTTCTGAGGGGTGGGTCTTCAGAGGAGAGGTACAGAAATACTCACTTCCTTGGGGCCTGGGATCTCCACTCCAGGGGCCCTAGAACACCTCTACTGCACTGGAGCATGGGCTCTGGGCCCTGCAGACTAGAGATACCGGCCCCAGTGGAAGAGCCTGGTGTTTTGGTCATGGTTTATTTTGCTTTAGCTCATAATGAGTGCAGATGCCAAGATACAGCAAAGCCCCCAGAAGATGCTGGGGCTTCTTCCTCCATCTGAACTCTCCGTGCAGCTGTGGATTCACATTTCCAGACCAGTGCTTCTAATGGACACACTGCAACTGCTCAAGGTGAATTGGAGAGAACGATTTAGTCCTCCACTGTCCACATCACACAACCCTGCATTTCTGAGCCTTCTATTTGGGCAGTGTTTACCTGTCCCTGCCTGGAGGAGAAGGCTTCCACCATGGTGGGTGTGCTCCCACTGGACTCAAGGCACAGTCCTTGTGGAGAGGGATTAGAAGGGAAATGAGGAAGGAGAAGAGAGAACAAAGATTCAGTGAGAAAACTAAATAATAACGAGGAGCAGGGACTGCAGGGTGGGTATGAAGCAGTGTCTGAGTGAGTCAGACCATGCTATGCCCACTGCAGTGGGGGACATGAAGACTTGACAACCCTAGATTTTAAATTATCTACATCCGTAAAACAACTTAATGTTAACAGCCAATGCCACCAATACAAAGATGCCATTTTAGCAAATGTGACAGATGAAAGGTTAATATGTTTAAAAGAAGTAGTTCTGACATATACACTTAAAAACTCACAAAAAGCAATAAAAAATGACCAAAAAAATTAACAGACAACTAACAAAAGAAGAGCAATATGCCAAAATATCTTTTTCATCTCCTTAGCAATGCAACAAATTGCAACTTAAATGCGATACTAGAACTTGCTCCTCAAAAAAAATGAAAGAGTTGCACAGCAGAGCCAGTTCTCGCCTGGGCTGGGTGGACAGCACACTGCGTGCGCTGCCCGGGGCATGAGGACCACGCACACCTGTCTGGGGGATGTGGAGACCTGGATATCAGAAGCCTGGAAGATGTGGAAAGTTGCTCATGCACTGGCTCTGGTTCTAGGGTAGAGCACCAGGAAATACACAAACAGGGACAGATGCAGGCAGAACCTTGTTTAGTGCTGTTTAAATTAAGTATGTCACAGGTAATTATTTCGTGATTTAAGAAGTAAACTTTAAAATGGATGTAAAACAAGGGTATCAATATCTCTGGATGAAAAGCAGAATAAGAGAACAGCCAGTGCCGGTGAGACTCATTGAGTCTGAGATTTGCTGAGATTTGCTGACGCTGCCGGAAGGGTCTGAATGAATGGGAAACAGCTCAGAGGCTGAAAGCAGACCCCACAGGTACGCAGTGAGGGAGCCGAGTTTCCTCCAGTGCTTGAACAAAAAGTGTTTACTTTGCCAGCGGACCTTGTCGCCAGAGTGGAGGAACGGCCTGGAAGCGCACTTGTGATCTCAGCAAACTGTTGAAATCTGTACTCGTCAAGGAAATGTATCCTTGCTAGAGGACGTGTGTTCATGTATAAAAGAAGTGGTTTGAAACGGAACATTGTTCTTGTTCACTCGTCTCTGATGTAACATCTGAATAGCCAAAAATTAAAAATTACTTAATGTCTGACATATAGTAACATTCTGTGATTATCTTAATTATGGCCTCAAAATACAATGTCATTTTCACAATCATAAACTCTATTCAAATATGGAACAATAGTGATAATAATATGCGATGGGATGAAACTCAAACTGTATAACCTTTAATATGCATTAAATAGAGAAATGCAAGCCAGGTGAGGTGGCTCACGCCTGTAATCCCAGCATTTAGGGAAGCCGAGGCAGGTGGATCACCTGAGGTTGGGAGTTCAAGACCAGCATGACCAACACGGAGAAACCCCGTCTCTACTAAAAATACAGAAATTAGCCTGGTGTGGTGGCAGGCGCCTGTAATCCCAGCTACTTGGGAGGCTGAGGCAGGAGGATGCTTGAATCCAGGAGGCAGAGGTTGCGGTGATCTGAGATCTTGCCATTGCACTCCAGCCTGGGCAACAAGAGGGAAACTCTATCTAAAAAAAAAAAAAAAAAATGTGATGCACAGCAAATGTCCCAGAAAGGAGCAGAGGACAGAGGCCAGGCAGGAGCCCTGCGAGAGGTGCCCCAGCTTCCGCCTGCAGGGTCTGACTTCCCAATCTGACCTGGGGGCCTACCTGCGAATCTCACTCTCTTCATGCAAAATGGGGATTAAAACAGGAGCTCCTGCCCAGAACTGTGGGAACCTCTGTCGCGACCCAGGTGGTCAATATCATAGCCCCTGTGGGCCACGTGGTCTCCATCACCAGCCTCAGCCCAGCCCTCACAGTGGGAAAGCAGCCATGGGCAGCCACAAAACAGATGAGGCGAATGTGATCCCAGAATTATTTATGGACAAAGAAATTATCGTTTCGAGTAATTCTCATATGTCATAAAATATTCAATTTTTGACTTTTAAAAAATATTTAAGAATGTAAAGACCACTCTTAGCTTAGGGGCTGTACAAAAACAGATAGGGGTTGAATTTGGCCCAAGCGTCATGGGTTTTGTTTTGTTTTAAAATAAATTTTACTGTGTATATCTAAGGTATACAACATAATGTTTTAAGATACGTAAAGATAGTAAAACGGTTACCATCCTGAAGCAAATGGACATGTCATCATCTCACATCATGTCACATAGTTACTTACTTGGCTTGTTGATCCCAGATAGGATATTGCCTAAAATTTATGTGAGTTGCTAAAATTACTGTAATTGTTAACTGAGAACAAAAAAAGAGAAAATATAGTGTAAACCTTAGTATCCTTTAATCATGGTTTATTTTTATTCCTTTCTTTATATTTTTCTGGATTTTCTGATTTTTCTAAATTAAATGTCACTGGTAGTCATTCCGTAATTTAAAAAGTAAACTTTAAAATGGATGTAAACAAGGGTATCACTATCTCTGGAAGAAAAGCAGAATAAGAGAACAGCCAGTGCTGGTGAGACTCATTGAGTCTGAGATTTGCTGATGCTGCCGGAAGGGTCTGAACGAATGGGAAACAGCTCAGAGGCTGAAAGTAGACCCTGCAGGTGCACAGCAAGGGAGCCGAGTTTCCTCCAGCACTTGAACAAAACGTGTGTACTCTGCCAGCGGACCTTGTCGCAGGAGTGGAGGAATGGCCTGGAAGCGCACTTGTGATTTCAGCAAACTGCTGAAATCTGTACTCCTTGAGGAAAAGTATCTCTGCTAAAGGACGCGTGTTCATGTATAAAAGAAGTGGCTTGAAATGGAACGTTGTGCTTGTTCTCGTGTCTCTGATTTAACATCTGAATATTCTAGCATGAGATTTCTTCTAATCTGTGCCATGATTAAGGAGCCATGCCGTCCTCTTATCATGTGTATTAGTCAGGGTTCTCCAGAGGGACAGAACTAATAGGATATATAATATAAATATAATATATATATACTATATATTATATAGTATAAATAAAATCCCATATATTATATAATATATAATGTAATAAAATACATAATATATAATATAATCCCATATATTTATATATAAATAAATATATTTATATTAATTATATATTTTATATATATAATATATAATATAAATATATTATATATGTTTATATATAAAGATATTTTTAATATATAAACATATATAAAACATATATAACATATATTTAAATATAAATATATATGGGATTTTATTAAGTATTAAATTACACTTTATATATATTTACACTTTATATATATTTTATATATAAAGTGTAAGTTAATACTTAATAAAATCCCATATATATTACATAATTATATATTATTATGTAATATATTTATATTACATAAATATATTAATATATTAATATATTTATATATTTATATAATATAATATATTTATATATAATATATTATATATATTATTTAAATATATTATATATTTATATATTTATATATTTATGTAATATATTTATATATTACATAATTATATATAATTATGTAATATATTTATATATTATATAATATATTATATAAATATAATATAATATATTATATTATTATATATAATATATTATATGATATAATATATTATATTATTATATATAATAAATTATATCATATAATATATTATATTATTATATATAATAAATTATATCATATAATATATTATATTATTATATATAATAAATTATATCATATAATATATTATATTATTATATATAATAAATTATATCATATATTTATATATTCTATATAATATATAAATATGTAATATATAAATATATAATATATAAATATATATAAATATTTTATATATAGTTATATATAATATTTATATATAGTTATATATTTATATATAACCATATATAAATATTATATATAACTATATATAAAATATTTATATATAACCATATATAAAATATTTATATATAACTATATATAAAATATTTATATATAACTATATAGAAATATTATATATAACTATATATAAAATATTTATATATAACTATATATAAATATTATATATAACTATATATAAATATTATATATAACTATATATAAAATATTTATATATAACTATATATAAAATATTTATATATAACTATATATAAAATATTTATATATAAAACTATATATAAATATTTATATATAAAACTATATATAAATATTTATATATAACTATATATAAAATATTTGTATAGAAATATTATATATAAATATATATAAAATATTATATATAAATATATATAAAAATATATAAAATATATATAATATTATGTATAAATATATATAAAATATTATATATAAATATATAATAGATAAATATATAAATGTATAAAGTATTTATATATAAATATATACAAATTTATATATAAATATATAATATATAGTATAAAAAATTATATATATTTATATATAAATATATATGGGATTTTATTATTAGCTTACACTTTCATAATGTCCCATAATAGGAAGTCTGCAGGCTGAGGAGCAAGGAGAGCCACTTCGAGTCGCAAAACTGAAGAACTTGGAGTCCAATGTTCGAGGGCAGGAAGCATCCCGCACGGGAGAAAGTTGTAGGCTGGGAGGCTAGGCCCATCCTGCCCTTTCACGGTTGTCTGCCTGCTTTATATTCACTGGAAGCTGATTAAATGGTGCCCATCAGATTAAGGGTGGATCTGCCTTTCCCAGTCCACTGACTCAAATGTTAATCTTCCTGGACAACACCCTCACAGACACACCCAGGATCAATACTTTGCATCCTTCAATCCATTCAAGTTGACACTCAGTATTAACCATCACATTAAGGTACCAATCATTTTTGAAAGAGAAGTTCAGAGAGGAATTAAAGTACTTTCCATATCCTCCCCTCCCCCCTGCCCACACACAATTTACTGGAAAGAAAAAGAGAATAACAGTTCTGGGAAGATGGGACAAGATATCCCTAAACCCAAAGTCCCCGTGGATGAGGACACCAGCAATGGTGGCCAGTCCTGTTGGGTACTCACCTCTGTGTGGAAGAAAGTGCAGGGGAGCAGCCCTGAATCCACTGAGCCTGGGGTGAGGAGACAGCCTGGGATCCAAGGGGTGTTTCCCAGAAAGCCTTGCAGCCACCCAGAGCGAGGCAGCAGGTGCAGGGGAGAGCTCTGTCCCCTCAGATGGAGGGCTGGCTGGAGTGCTGGCCAGGTCAGCCCTGAGGGCTTCCTCCCGGGCAGGGCCCCATGTGGAGGAGAAGCTGCTTTGATCTGACTGGACAGAGGGAGCAAGACAGAGACTCTGGAGGTGGAGGAAGAGGGTCCAGAGAAAAGGGAGCCGAGCAGAGCCGAGAATCTCAGGAAGCAGCAGCTGTTTTCATACAGTGAAAAACAGAACCCCAGGAAGAATTCCATGAAGACAGAAAAAATACCTGGAGCCATACCAATTCCTCAAGTTCAGGAAACTTAACTCACATGGAAACCAGCAATGAAAGAGCACCCAGATCAAGCCCCACACAAAGCTTTAGCTAGAAAAGAACAGAAGAACATCCCTGCAATAACAGAAGAGCACACAGATCCATCCTCCACTGGGCTCATTCTAAATAAGCTAAAAAAAGAGACACAAAATAGGAAAACAAACCACCAATAACAAATATCAGAATCAGGAAGACACAAAAATGAGGTAAAAGAACCAGAAAGTAATTGGAAGAAAACCATCAAAAACAAATAATGAAATAAAAATTTAAATGAGCAAACAAAAAGATAGAATAAAAAATTTACAAATAAAAAAAGAAGAGACGAAAAGATTTGAAAATGACAAATACTCAAGAAAAGCAATGAAATTTTGACATATTAATAATTGGCATCCCTAGACAGAAAAATCAAAATAAAAAGAAACAGAAGAAATACTAAAAACTATACTTCAAGAAAACTTTCCTGAAATTAAAAGAAAGGGGAAGACTTGAAACTTCATATTGAGAGAGCACAGCATATGTCTGAGAATATAAACGCGAATGGCCAAAGTCAAGAGATTTTAGTAAATTTCCTGGCCTTAAAAAAAGAAGGGAAGGAAGGAAGGGAGGGAGGGAGGGAGGAAGGGAAGGAGAGAGGGAAGGGAAGGAGGAAGAAAGGGAGGGAGAGAGAGACGGGAAGGAGGAAGAAAGGGAGGGAGGGAGGAAGGAAGAAAGGAAGGGAGGAAGGGAGGAAGGGCGGGAGGGAGAAAGGTAGGCATTTTTTGAGGTCCAGGCAAAAATAACAAGTGATTTGTAAAGAGAGAAAGTGATAATTGTCATTTTTTTCCAACAACACATTATGCCAGAAGTAAATGGAGTAACTTAGTTGTTATGTTTAAGAAAATATGAACCAATGATTTTATAGCCAGAGAAAGGTTCTGTTAGTTACCTATTGTCTGTCATCAACATGTAAATCTCTGAGGGAATATCACTGCTATGGTCCTTTCTGAGAAGTCAGGAATTGGTTCTGCTAGAGAATCCTGTGTTTCTGCTGGGTTTTCAATCTGCTCCCCCCTCATATCTTTGTGACTTTATGGGTAAGTAATATTGGTCCTTGTCTTTGACAAGCATTTCAAATATTGCTTTCTCAACTAGTTTGAATTTGTTTATAATGGTTATAGGTATTTTTTTTTCTTTTGGACACCCAGAAGTTTTTGGTTTAATTTGCTTTTTTCTGGAGAAGGCAACAAATATGCTGTGAATATAGACGAGGAAAGCTTTCCAAATTTCCAATATAAGTAGCTCTTCTTTGTGGCTGCCACATTAACATATGGACCAGTCTGTGGCTTCCCCTGATCCAGAGAAGTTTTTATTGCTGTCTGGGCTGCTAGGTCTCCTTAGAGGCTTCCAAAGTTGCATTTTGCTCTCATTTCCTAGAATGTGTTACCTCTCACCTCCTCGGAGGCTTCCCAAGCTTCTCTCTCCTCTTCCTACAGAAACCCCTGCCCTGATTACTGTCATGTGCTCAGGCATGGGCCTTCCTTTTCTGAAGGTTTCCAAGATCCATCACCTGCTCCCCAATCCACAACACATGCACCCTTCTGGGTGCTCCCTGTTCTGTCCCATGACAACCCATCTACTGCCAAGACTTGCTGTCCTCTGCCTCTGGAAGCCTTTACCTGCATCGTGGACTGTGCAGCTTCTCCTCCTCTCTTCCCAAGGCCCACTGGACGTGTAATTTGTGAGCATTTCTTCCTAATGTTTTGCTTTTTTGTTGGTGTTTTTTCTAGAAAAGAGAAGCAGCATTCAGAACAAAGATGCTGTCATGTTCCAATCAGAACCTACTCCAAAGTCTTCATTTGCTTGTTTTCAGTTTGAAATATATTTCCCATTTTGCTGTAAATTTATTTTTGACATTGGCTATTTGGAAGTGCATTTTTCACTTTAACACTTGTGAAGATAATATTCTAACTATTGTTTTGTTATTAACTTCTACCAGGATTTCATCATGGTTGTATCACATACGTAATATGATTTCATTCCTTTGAAATTTGTTGACACTTCTTTATGGCCCAGGATTTCATCAATTTTGTTAAATCTACTTGAAAAGAAAGTATCTCGTGTAGCGTTCCATATGTTTCCATTAATTAAATGTTTTAATTGTATTTTTCAACTCTTTTACATAGTAAATATTTGGCTGTTGGTTCTATTAACTACTGCAAATGGAGTGATGGTTATCAAAATGTTCTAGTATGTGTGTGGATCCATGCATTCTTCATAAAGTTTTGCTAGTTTTTGCATCACAGTTTTTGAGATCATGTTATTTGGTACATATTAATTACAACGGTTATAATTTCCTGATAAATTTACTTTTATCATTCTGAAATGACCTTTATATTTGGTAATGCTTGTTTCCATAGAGCTTGTGACGGATGTTACAGTTAACATGGTTTTTATTTTATTTATTTATTTATTTATTTTTTGAGATGGAGTCTTGCTCTGTCACCCAGGCTGGAGTGCAGTGCCGCGATCTCAGCTCACTGCAACCTTCACCTCCCAGGTTCAAGCGATTCTCCTGCCTCAGCCTCCTGAGTAGCTGGGATTACAGGCACCCACCACCATACCCAGCTAATTTTTTTGTATTTTCAGTAGAGACAGGATTTCACCATCTTGGCCAGGCTGGTCTTTAACTCCTGACGTCGTGATCCACCTGCCTTGGCCTCCCAAAGTGCTGTGATTACAGGCTTGAGCCGCTGTACCTGGCCAAGCATGGTTTGTAAAAAGGAGCTAAAGATTACCTTCCTTTGTTATCTATGAGGAATTATACTTCCAGATTTTTGATTTCTTCTTTTAAACATTGCCATAGTATTTCATTTACTTGTTTTTAACCTTTTATAAGATTATTTGATTCATTTATATTTGATATGACTACTCATTTTTGTTTAAATCCACTATCATATTATGGCTGTTAATTCTCCTACTTATTCTATATTCTTTTGTCTTTTCTTTTCTTATATTTTTGGAATATAGTGACATTTTTATTATTTTGCTTTTTCCTCTTTCTAGTCTCTTGTTATATATTTTTATTTCTATTCTTCTATTTAAAAACTGTACCAGCCATACTTTACATACCAAAGCCTAAAGTTAATCAACACTTTTATTTTCTTCCCAGATTATATAAAGATTTTAGAACATTTTAATTCCATTTACTTTCCTCAAAACTTACATAAAATTGTTATTGAGTATTTTGACTTTTTTATTTTTAAACACAGGAGATATTATTTTATACAGCCTTAAATATTTTATATTTCCCACATATTTTATAACTTTCTTCGTGCTTTATTCCTTCTTGAATCTCAGAATTCTAATCTGGGATTATTTTTATGCTGCCTGAAACAGGTCTTCTAGAATTTCCTTTAGTGTGGACCTGTTTGTGGCTATTTTTTTCAATATTTCTTTTATTTTTTTTCTCACCCCTGAAAGCATATTTTGGGTCTAGAACTCAAGGTTGGTGGTGATTTTATTTAACATATTTAAGAGGTTATTCTTCTGCCTTCTGGCTTCCATTGATGCTGCTGATGAAGTCTAACCATGGCTGCTTTTAAAGCATTATTTGCCATTATTCCTGCTTGGCTGATTTTAACTTTTGCACCATGTTTGGGAAGAGACAGATTTCTTTTTATTTACTTTTCTTAGGAATCACTGGGTGGTTTACACTAATTTTGATTAATTTTAAAAATTTTTCGGCCATTATCACTTTGAAAACTGTTTTGTCTTTGTTTTCTTCTCTTGGGACTCCTGTTAAATACATTTAGATTTTCTCTGCTTCCATCCTTTTGAAACCCCATGGCTCATTCTGGTTAACCTTTCATAATTTAGCTACCCTTTCACTAATTCTCCTTAGCTATCTTCAATTTGCTGTGAAGTTCTTTACTGAATGTGGTATTTAGGTTAGTTTGTCATTTCTAAAAGGTCTACCTAGATATGTTTCAAATCTGTCTGGGGGTTGTTTAAAATCTCCTCTTTTCACTCATTTTAAAATCATTGTCTAGTTTAATTATTTTGAAAAATCTTTGGGAGGCTGAGGCTGGAGGATCACTTGATCCCAGGAGTTGGAGGCTGCAGTGAGTTACAATTGCACCACTGTACTCCATATGGGGTAAGAGAGTGAGACTCAGTCTCAAAAATAAAATAAAATAAAATTCTGTGCCAAATAATTTTATTATGTGGAATCTTTCCCATCCTGCTTGTTGTATGTTTCTTTTGTTAGATTTTGTTTGCCTGCTTGTTTATTTTTATCATAGATCCTTGATTCCTTTGTGTGACCAATTGCTTTTGACTGTGTGCTCATCAGGAAGTTAAATAATTATTTCAGGCCTAGAATGAAGGTGAATTCTTCCAGAAAATGTTTTCATTTGCTTCATTTTTTAAAATCACTTTATACTACCTAGATTTGCCACCTGTATTTTAAGTTAGGAATCAGAAACTCATTTTCTCTTGATTACAGTGAGTGTCAAGGAGGTTATAGGGATATTGTAAATCCAACCAGAGTCCTTTTCTGCCCTTGTTGAAATGTCCATTAATTGAGCATGTGTATGCTAAGCACTAGGCAAACACTATCTTATTTAATTTAGACCTGTGAAGTCAGTAATATTCTCTAGACTATATGGGTAGTGGGATTTTATGTGTTTATTTTTTAAATTTTATTTTTCCATAAGTTATCGGTGTACAGGTGGTATTTGGTTACATGGGTAAGTTCTTTAGTGAAGATTTGTGAGAGCCTGGTGCATCCATCACCTGAGCAGTATACACTGCATCATATTTGTTCTCTTTTATCCCTCACCCCCTCTCACTCTTCCCCAAAAGTCCCCAAAGTCCATTGTATCATTCTTATGCCTTTGCATCCATTTGCTTCTGCCAGTGGCCTTCAGTCACTACCAGTCTAGGATCATTTGTGTTTAAGAATTGTGGTTCTGAGCAAAAAGAACAAAGTTGGAGGAATCACATCACCTAACTTCAAAATATATTACAAGGTGATAGTAGCCAAAATGGCATGGTATTAATATAAAAATAGAAACATAGACCAATGGAACAGAATGAAGGACCCAGATATAAATTTACATATTTACAGCCAATTGATTTTTGACAAAGGAGCCAAGAACATACATTAGAGAACACCTTCTTTAACAAATGGTGCTGGAGTTTATATGCTAAAGAATGAAACTGAATCCCTATCTCTTACCATATTAACTCAAGATGGGTGAAAGATATAAATGTAAGACTCAACACTATAAAACTACTAGAATAAAACATTGATGGAAATACTTTGGGCATTGACCTCAGTGAACATTTTATGGCTAAGACCTCAAAAACACAGACAACTAAAACAAAAATAGACAAATAGGACTATATTAAACTAAAAAGCTTCTGAACAGCAAAGGAAACAGTCAAGAGTGTGAAGAGACAACCTGTGAAATGAAAGAAAATATTTGCAAAGTATTCATCCAACAAGGCACTAAAGTCCAGAGTATAAAATGAGCTCAAACAACTCAACAATAAAAGAATCAAATAATACCATTAAAAAGAGGGCAAAGTACATGAATAGACAATCTTAAAAGAAAGCATACAAATGACCAACAGATGTATGAAAAATTGCTCAACATCACTAATCATCAGAGGAATGCAAAACAAAACCACAATGAGATATCATTATACCCCAGTTAGAATGGGTATTATGAAAACAACAAAAAATAATAGATGCTGGTGACGATGTGGAGAAAAGGAACTCTTGTACACTGTTGGCGAAAATGTAAGTACAGCCACTGTGGAATACAGGATTGAAATTTCTCAAAAAACGAAAAATAGAACTACCATACAATCTAGCAATACCACTACTGTGTATCTAGCCAAAGGAAAATAAATCAGTATATGAAAGTGATACCTACACTTGCATGTTTATAGCAGCACTATTCACAATAGCAAAGATAAGCAACAAACCTAAATGTCCACGGATCCCATGGACGAATGGATAAAGAAAATGTGAACCAACATTGCATCCCGGGGATGAAGCCTACTTGATCATGGAAGATTAGTTTTTGATGTGCTGCTGGATTCAGTTTGCAAGTACTTTGTTGAGGATTTTCTTCATCAATGTTCATCAAGGATATTGGCCTGAAGTTTTCTTTTTTGTTTTGTCTCTGCCAGGTTTTGGTATCAAGATGATGCTGGCCTCATAGAATGAATTAGGGAGGAGTCCTTCCTCCTCAATTTTTTGGAATAGTTTCTATAGGAATGGTACCAGCTTTTCTTTATACATCTGGTAGAATTCAGCTGTGAGTCCCTCAGGTCCTGGGATATTTTTGATTGGTAGGCCATTTATTTAATACTGATTTAATTTTGAGCACGTTATTGGTCTGTTAAGGCAATCAGTTTCTTCCTGGCTTAGTCTTGGGAGGATGTATGTGTCCAGGAATGTGTCCGTCTCTTCTAGGTTTTCTAGTTTGTGTGCATAGAAATGTTCACAGTAGTTTCTGATGGTTGTTTTTATTTATATGGGGTCAGTAGTAATAGTCCCTTTGCCATTTCTAATTGCATTTATTTGGATCTTCTCTCTTTCTTCTTTATTAGTCTAGCTAGTGGTCTATTTTATTATTTTTTTCAAAAAGACATTTCCTGTATTCATTGATCTTTTGAATTGTTTTTCATGTCTCAGTTTTCTTCAGTTCAGCTCTGAGTTTTGTTATTTCTCGTCTTCTGCTAGCTTTGGGGTTGATTTGTTCTTTCTTCTCTAATACTTTCAGTTTTGAAGTTAAGTTGTTAATTTGAGATCTTTCTAACTTTTTAATGTGGGCATTTAGTGCTATGAATTTCCCTCTTAATACTGCCATAGCAGTGTCCCAGAGACTGTGGTATGTTGTATCTTTGTTCTAACTATTTTCAAATAACTTCTTGATGTCTACCTTAATTTTATTATTTAACCCAAAGTCATTCAGAAGCATGTTGTTTAATTTCCATGTAGTTGCATAAATTTTAGCGATTTTCATAGTTTTGACTTCTATTTTTATTGTGCTATGGTCCAAGAGTATGTTTGGTATGATTTTGGTTCTTTAACATTTGTTGAGGATTGTTTTATGTCCAATTGTGTGGTTGATTTTAGAGTATGTACCATGTGGCAATGAGAAGAATGTATATTCTGTTGTTTTTGGGTGGAGAGTTCTGTGAAGTTCTATCAGATCTATTTGGTCCAATGTTGACTTCAGGTCCTGAATATGTATGTTAATTTTCTGCCTCAATGATCTGTCTTGTCAGTGGAGTGTTTAAGTCTCCCATTGTTACTGTGTGGGAGTCTAAGTCTCTTTGTAGGTCTCTAAGAACTGGCTTTATGGATCTTGGTGCTCCTGTGTTGGGTGCATATATATTTAGAGTAGTTAAGTGTTCTTATTTAATTGAACGCTTTACTATTATGTAATTCCCTTCTTCATCTGTTTTGATCTTTGTTCATTGGCAGTCTGTTTTGTCTGAAATTAGGATTACAAGGTTGGCTCAACTTATGCAAATCAATAAATGCGATGCATCACTTAAACGGAACTAAAGACAAAAAACACATGATTATCTCAATAGACACAGAAAAGGCTTTTGATAAAATTCAACATCCCTTCATGTTAAAAATGCTCAATAAACTAGGTATTGAATGAACACACCTTAAAATAATAAGATCCATCTATGACAAACCCACAGCCAACATTATACAGAATGGGCCAAAGCTGGAAGCATTCCCCTTGAAAACTGGCATGAGACAAGGATACCCTCTCTCACCACTTTTATTCAACATAGTATTGCAAGTCCTATCCAGAGCAATCAGGCAAGAGAAAGAAATGAAAGACATCCAAATAGGAAGAGAAGAAGTCAAACTATCCCTCTTTATAGATGACATGATTTTACATCTAGAAAACCCCATAGTGTTGGGTCCAAAGCTCCTTCAGCTGATAAACAACTTCAGCAAAATTGCAGGATACAAAATCAATGTACAAAAATCACTAGCATTTCCAGACATCAACAACACCCAAACTGAGAGCCAAATCAGAAAGGCAATCCCATTCCCAATTGTCACAGAAAGAATGAAATAGGAAGGAATACAGCTAACCAGGGAGGTGAAAGATATCTACGATGAGAACTACAAAACACTGCTCAAAGAAATCAGAGATGACAAATGAATGAAAAAAAATTCCATGCTCATGAATAGGAAAAATCTATATCATTAAAATGTCCATACTGCCCAAAGCAATTCACAGATTTGATGGTATTCTTATCAAACTATCAAAAACATTCTTCACAGAACTAGTAAAAACTATTTTAAAATTGATATGGAACCAAAAAAGAGCCTGAATATCCAAGACAATCCTAGGCAAAAGGAATAATGCTGGAGGCATCATGTTACCTGACTTTAAACTATACTACAAGGCTGCAGCAAGCAAAACAGCATGGTATTGGTACAAAAACAGAAATATAGACCAATAGAACAGAATAGAGAGCCTAACAATAAGGCACACATCTACAACCATCTGTGTCTGATCTTTGACAAAGTTGGCAAAAATAACCAATGGAGAAAAGACTCCCTATTCAATAAATGGTGCTGGGATAACTGAATACCCATAGCAAAAGACCGAAGTTGGACTGCTTCCTTACACCACACACAAAAAGCAACCAAGACGGATTAAAGACTTAAACATATAACCCAAAACTATAAAAACCCTGGAAGACAACCTAGGTAATATTATACTGGACATAGAAACAAAGATTTCATGACAAAGACATCAAAAGCAATCACAACAAATACAAAAATTGACAAGTGGAATCTAATTAAACTAAAGAATTTCTGCACAGCAAAATAGACTATTAACAGAATAAACAGACAACCTACAGAATGGGAGAAAATGCTTTCAAACTATGTATCTGCTAAAGATCTAATATCCAGCATCTATACAAAATGTAAATAAATTTGCAAGAGAAAAACAAACAACCCCATTAAAATGTGGGCAGAGGACATGAACAGACACTTCTCCAAAGAAGACATACATGCTGCCAACAAACATGAAAAAAGCTCAATGTCACTGCTCATTAGAGAAATGCACATCAAAATAACAATGAGATACCATCTCACACCAGTAAGAATGGCTATTATTAAAAAGTCAAACAAACAAAAAACAGATGCTGGAGAGGCTGCAGAGAAAAGGGAACACTTACACACTGTTGGTGGGAGTGTAAATAAGTTCAACCATTGTGGAAAGTAATATGGCAATTTCTCAAAGAGCTAAAAGCACAACTACCACTGGACCTGGCAATCTCATTACTGGGTAGATACCCAGAAGAATATAAAACATTCTACCATAAAGATACATGCATATGAATGTTCATTGCAGCACTATTCACAATAGCAAAGACATGGAATTTACCTGAATGCCCATCAGTGACAGGTTGGATAAAGAAAATGTGGTAAATATACACCATGGAATACTATGCAGCCATGAAAAACAATGAGATCATGTCCTTGGCAGGGACATGGATGGAGCTGGAGGCTATAATCCTTAGCAAACTAACACAGGAACAGAAAACAAAATACCACAAATTCTCACAAGATCAAGGTCTTATACTTGATCTTATAAGTGGGAGCTAAATGATAAGAACTTATGAACACAAAGAAGGAAACAGCAGACACTGGGGTCCACTTGAGAGGGGAGGGTGGGAGGAGGGTGAGGAGCAGAAACGATAACTATTGGGTACTGGGCTTAATATCTGGGTGATGAAATAATATGTACAGCAAACCCCCCGACACATGTTTACACAAACCTTCATATGGATCTCTGAACCTAAAATAAAAGTTACAGAAAGGAAATGTGGTATATGTACACAATGGAATACTATTAGCCATAAAAAAGAACGAAATTATGTTATTTGCAGCAACATAGATGGAACTGGATGTCGTTATGTTAAGTGAAATAAGCGAGGCAGAGAAAGACAAATATTGCATGTTCTCACTCATGTGTGTGGGAGCTAAGCAATTTGATCTCACGGAGTTAGAAAGCAGCATGACAGACACCAGAGGTATCTGCATGAGGGGGGTGGCTACAAGCTTGCAGTTACACAGAAGACATCAGTTCTTTTTTTTTTGACGGATTCTCGCTTTGTTGCCCAGCTGGAGTGTAGTGGTGCAATATCAGCTCACTGCAACTTCCGCCTCCCGGATTCAAGCCATTCTCCTGCCTCAGCCTCCAGAGTAGCTGGGACTACAGACACACGCCACCATGCCCAGCTAATTTTTGTATTTTTGGTAGAGACAGGGTTTCACCATGTTGGCCAGGATGGTCTCGATCTCTTGACTTCGTGACCCGCCCGCCTCAGCGTCGCAAAGTGCTGGGATTACAGGCATCAGCCACTGTGCCCAGCCAGGACATCAGTTCTAATGTTTGATTGTGGACTATGGTGACTATAGTTACCAGCAATGCATTGTATATTTTAATGTAGCCAGAAGAGAGGACTGGAAATGTCCCCAACATAGAAACGATAAACACTCAAGGTGGGGGATACCCTGAATACCCCAACTTGATCATTACACATTCTGCGAGCCACTGTGCCCAGCCACAACTGTTTCTGAGGAACTAGGGATCAGAATATCAGAAGAACGCTGCCCAGTCACCTGGATTACAGATGGACAGTTTAGAATATCAGAGGTCATGTGACTATGAAATGAACACGAACTGTCTATTCCTTTGTCTACTTGAACGAAAATAAATAAATCAGGGACATTTTTATATAAATGTTGTTTACCATGCCAGGGGGAACTAGAGTCAAAAACAAGATCGGGAACAGGCATGGAACACACTGTGGGTGGGTGGGGACCAGGGCGTGTGGCTTCAGCTGTCACCTCCAGCACACTCTCAGGACCCTGTGGACATGTGAGCAGGGCTTGGAGAACCGGTGTAGGCACAGGTCTGGGCCTACAGTTCCATCACCTTAGCCCAGGTGAGCAGCCGATTTGCACGTCAAGATTTCCCTGTCCAGCTCTATCTGGGCCACGGACAGCACCTTAGTGCTGGGTGGGGGCTCGGCTGACCCCTGCAGCGGGCCATGTCATATTCCTGATATTTTAAACAGGGAGGGCAGGGGATCCCTGTCCCAGAAACCCAGGAGTGGTTAAAGATGTGGTTCTGGTTCTTAATGAGGTTTTCTTTCTTTTAGTTAGTGATTTAAAATACTCCTAGTTCATGCTGATGTTTAAAGGTACAAGAGCCCCCAGAAGTCAAGCACAAATTAAAAGCCAGGCAAAAACATGGACTTGTAAGGAATTCAAGGAAACAATTAGCTAACAGGAGCAGTTTAAGTATTTTTCTGCTTAGTATGTACATGCTGCTGTTGTTTTCTTAATTGTTGCTTAGTAGAACGAAGTACAGGGAGATGTTTAACGCGCATATGGTGGGCACGCCACAGGGGAAGGAGCCAGATGTGCCCAGGGCCGTGTGGGAATGAGTGGGAGGCTGGGATGGCGTCAGGGGCCAGGAGTGTGTGTATTCTGGGGGATGCCACTGCCCTAAAGTGAATGCAGAATTGCCTGATGTAACCTTTGTCCTCTATTGCCATGTGGAAGACGAGTCAGGTTTTTAGTTTTGTCTGGAGCAGGCGAACAAGCTGTCTGTGGTGGAATGATTTCAGATGAACGATAATTAAAACAATCAGAATCATTTCCTGTGTCTGCTATCTGCCCTCATCACAGATGTCAAAAGCCATTGGCCCCACGTGACACGCTCTGCTCTTCACCCCCTGGGCTCTCTAAGGTGCTGGCAGCCCTGGGAAGATGCCGTCCTTGGCTCTGCCCTGGGGAACGACCCCTCACATCTCAGGAGATGGAGCCATCCTGGAAGGTGAGCTGCTCAGAGCCTGCAGGAATCAGCGCCAGTGTTGGACATTCATAGATGCTCAAGGAATTAACTGCCTCCATCTCATAGCTGTGTCCAATCATGATTCATGTGACACTTGCTGAAGACAGAGGATAGAAAGAGGTCCGTGGGATATAACCCATGGGACAAACCTGCACACGTACCCCTGAGTCTAAATAAGAGCTGAAATTAAAAAAAGTAAGGAGTAGACGCCAATTAAGGGGTGGCTTAGAAACACTGGACCCAAATCTGAATGTAGGAAGAAGAGAATTTGCTGAAGAGGCATAAGCTAGCACTTGGGCTGGACCAGATGGCTAGAGAAGGAAGGTGAGGCACAGATAAGAAGATCAAGACAGAAATCTGATCAGCTTTAGGGCACATGTGCTGGTCAGGCCCCCAAAACCCTGGGCACTCAGTGTAAGATGTAACCCAAGCGATTAGCGCCCAAGGGTCTGGGTCCCAAGCCTCACCTCCTCAAGATAAGCTTCAGGGCCACACCCAGCAGACCCACCTGTCAGAAGCCACACCTAGGAGGCATTAACCAAGGCGCCTGCTCTCTCAGTCTCCTGTAATGTGAAGAGGGCCTGCCCTTCCCTGCATGCAGTCCCCTGACTGGGACGGGGTTTAGGCCACACCCCTGAGCAGGAATTCTGTCTTCTTTATAAAGCCCTGGAGGCCGGATTCATTTCCTTAAAGGTAGCGAGATTCAGACTGTGGCTTCCGGTCTGGCAGGAGAGATCTTGGGAGTCCTCACACCCATCCCCAGCTTTTTCTTTGGGGAAAAAGCTGAGCGAACTGAAAATTGACAGTTCTTCTTAGATACCTCGGAGAAGTCAAGGCCGGAAACTGGAGCCATCCTGGACCAGCTGCTGCAGGCTCAACATGGACGGATGTGAGGCTACACACTGCAGGGTCCTGTCTTAGGGAAACCTCACACACTTCTGTGGATTTTACCTCAAGGGGCTTGGCCGGGTCCTCACAATGAAGATCAGAGAAAAATCCCCTCCTGCTTCTGCCGGGAGAGGTGAAACGAACTATTTAGAAATAACCAGAGCCCTTGGATCTTCTTGACAAGGCCTCTCTGCAAGGGAAACTCTTTTGCCAGAGACTCACCCACCGACCGGGAGAGAAATGCCCACCTCCAGCCCATGCTAGCGGTGCTGTCCCACCCAAAGAAACTGAGAAGCCGCAGCCCAGGAACACAGGCTCGCTAGGAGACCCAGAGCAACTGCAGGACAACAGAGCCCACCCCGCACCTCGTCACCCCATCCACGGGCTCCTGCCCACAGCAGGGCTCCACGGAGAGAACTGCAAGCCCAGACCTCACTCACGAGAGTGACTTTCTTCACTGCTTAACATCAAGTTCAGAATATCTGACTTCAGGAGCGGTGGCTCACGCCTGTAATCCCAGCACTTTGGGAGGCCGAGGCGGGCAGATCACGAGGTCAGGAGTTCGAGACCAGCCTGACCAACGTGGCGAAACCCCATCTCTACTAAAAATACAAAAATTAGCCATGTGTGGTGGTGCACGCCTGTAATCCCAGCTACTGAGGAGGCAGAGGCAGAAGAAACGCTTGAACCTGGGAGGCGGAGGTTCCAGTGAGCTAAGATCATGCCACTGCACTCCAGCCTGGGTGACAGAGGGGGACTCCATCTAAAAAAAGATAAAAGTAAAGAATATCTGACTTCAGAGTTGGTTTGATTGGCTTTAACAAATAGTGTTGTTTAGCAATGTCACTGGACAACTCTCAGGCCTGTGTCCGTATTTCCACTTTTATGCGTCCCTTCTCTCACTTTATCCCTTGAATTAGATAGAATGTAAATGACTTTGGCTTTTCTAGGGACAGTTGTGAGCTGGCAGTATCAAAAGTATTGTCTACATATGACCATGGCCGAATCCTAGAAAAGGCTGTGTCCATTTTCTGTAAGTGACTAAAATAGGCTGTTTTAGGATTATTTACCTCTTTGCCAGAAGGAAAAGCATAGTAAAATATATTTGATTATTGACAGAAGATTACTTTAGCGTTGCTTAAATTGCAGGTACATGTGCACAATTTAAGTGACTTAATGAATTGCCGTTTGAGAATCAATTTATGAAATGGAGCAAGCACTGAAGTGAAGCAGCATCGGGCCCTGCCCTGGCTCCCCGGGGACCTGCCAACGGTGTCTCACACCCCAGCTTCAGCTGCCTTTGTTTTGTAAGAGGCATTTTATGGCTGAAAAACAACAAATAGAGGTTGACTTTCTGTGCTCCCCAGCCTAGAATCCACTTTGCAGAAGGCTACAGTGAGATGAATCAAAGACGCCATTAAATCTGGGCTCCGACAAGTTATTTCAATTACTGAAGTAAAGAAGTAGATTGACCCCGGTGAGCGTGCCCTTGTGAGGGCAGTGCCCCTGGTGAGGCGCTCTTGGCCTGGCTCTGGTGGCACACATGTGGTAGGCGGTGCTCGGTGATGCTGCGGAGCTTGGGGTCGGTGGGGTGAGTGAGTGAGGACCCAGGTTGCAGCCCCCACTCAGGGCTCTGATGCACCCAGCACCATCCACATTTGAGGTGCCCTGACCCCTCCGGTCTAATGTTTCCAGCTCGTGTCTTTGCATCCGCACTTGAGTGCCTGCTATTGTTGCAGATTTGGGAATTCCACCCCAGACGTATGGGATTCGGTGGATTTTCTAGGATTAGATATTCTCAGTGATTCCTATGTTCATCAAAGTTAAAAAAAATAAAAAATAAAACTTGCTCAAGAAGCCCACATCCCCCAAGGCTCCCTTACACCAGAGAGGGCATCTTCATTTCAGGAACAGCTCCTCCCACCTGCATCGCCCCCGGCTCCTGCCCTGGAGGAGTGCGCTGGGCACTGCTGGCCTCCTTTCTCTTCTTCCTTTCTCAGTTCCTGGATCTCCAGAGCTTCTCTCTGCTGAAGGACGGGGTAAAATCCACGCAATGTAAACTTTCTGGATACAACTTGAAAAACCAGTAGGCCAATGAGCAGTTGATCCACATGACTTTAGACACCCGAGTATTTGAAGACATCCGATGACTGGCTTCAGATTTCCTGCTTGTCTCACGCAGAAGGGATGTCTCATGCACACAGCCTTTATGCTGTAATGCTGTAATGTTCATCCACTCACATTTAATATAATTCACATAGATGGATTTGGGTTTACTATTTTACTATTATTTAATACATTCTGTTTAGATTCACTGTTTTGTTTTAATCTCCTGTGTTATGATAAATTAAATATTTTTGGTATTTCATTTTCATTTGCGTTCTAACTACATACACCTCTGCATTATTATTTTAATGATAGCTGCAGGGGTTACAATGTGCATCTCATACATCTGAGAAGATGCTTTGCAGTTTTCTTAGAGTTAATATTGCACCACTTCAAGTGAAATATAGAAGTTCTACAACCATATTGTTCACCGATCTCACCCACTTATCTTTATAGTATAATTTTTATATAAATTATATCTATATACATTACAAAATCCATGACCCTATTATAATTTTTTATTTAAAAAGGTGTGTGTTTGAAATAAATTGAGAGAAAAAATAGTCTTGTAATTAACCACATATTTACTATTTCTGGTGCTTTTCATTCCCTGCTGGAGAGACTGAGTCTCCTTCTGGTATTATTTTTTCTTAACCTAAAGCGTTTCTTTAGCGCTGTGTGTAGTACAGTTTGATGGCAACAAATTCCCAGTGTGTTTTATTTGGGACTATATTTTGCCTTTATCCCTGAAACATGCTGTATCTGAATGTAGAATTCTGGGTTGACAGTGTTTGTTTTTGCTTTTGTTGAGCACTTTAAATGTATTGTTCCTTTGTCAGTGTGGCCTTTCAAATCACTATGTCTCCATATGTAATGTACCACTTATGCTTTCAAGGTTTTCTCCTTAACTGGAGTTTTCAGAAGTCTGCCTGCAACAAACCTATGTGTGCTTTTTTCTGCACGAACCTTTCTTCATACTCAATGATTATCTTGAATCTAAAGTTGACGTTTTCAATTTTTTTCTCTCTGTTCTTCAGATTGATCATTTGTATTGATTTATCTTCAGGTTCACAGATTTTTATGCTGTATTGAATCTGCTATTAAAATCATCAACTGATTCTTTAAACTTCAAGTATTTTTTAGTTCTAGAATTTCCATTTCTATTTCTGTGCTAAGATTTTCCTATATTTTTATTCATTTGGGAGTATATCTTCATTTGTGCTGGTGACCATTGTTACAATATGTCTTCACCTCTGCCAACTTCATGACAATTGTTACAACATGTCTTTAAATCCTCGCCTCTGCCAACTTCTGGGTCATTCTGGGTCATACTGGGTCAGTATCTGTCATTGTCCCATTTTCCTGTTTCACCGTTTGTTGACTCTGAATTCTATTATGTGCTCCCACAGAGTACTGACTATTTTTGTTTTGTTTAGCAGGCAGTTAACTTGTCTAAACTCAACTTGGGTTTTTATTGGTTGTGAAGACATGTCACATAATTTTTTTTGACTGTTTTTTTATGAAAGAGTTTTGAAAATTATTGGCCAGGTATTTGTAGAATGTTCCTCAATTTATATATTTATGTTTTCCTCACAATTAGACTGAGATAATGACTTTTTTAAGAGAAACTTCTAGATGAAAAGTGAAACCTCATTGCATCAAATTTTAAAAATTTGGATGAACTAAAGTTTACTCTGCTCTGTAAAGTTATATGGGCTTTACCAAAAGCTTAATTTTTTTTTGTATTCATCATTACAGTATCATACAGGCTAGTTTTATTGTCCTAAAAATCTCCTATGCTTCATGTACGCAACATCATCACTCTACACTCCACCCCAAACTCTGGCAAACATTGATCTTTTTGCTGTTTCTACAGTTTTGCCTTTTTCAGAATGTCATGTAGCTGGAATCACATAACAGGTAGCTCTTTCAGACTGACCTCTTTCACTTGATGATATGCATTTAAGTTTCATCCATGTCTTTTCATGGTTTGATAGTTCTTGTTGTTTTATTGCTGAAAAGTACTCCATTGTATACATAGACCAGCATGTATTTTGCAACTGCTGAATCATTTGGTAAGACTGTGTAGGAGACTGTGAAACTGTCTTCTAAATGGCTATATCATGTTGCATTGCCATTTGCATTGCCATTTCCTGTTGCTCCACATCCTTGTCAGCATTTGGTATTGTCATGTTTTTCTTTTTCATTTTAACCATTCTAATAGGTGTGTGATGCTACTCCACTTTGTTTTGATTTGCAACTCTCTGATGACAAATGAGATTGAGCATCTTTCTATATGCTTATGCTTCAATTATATATCTTCTTTGGTGAGTTTTCTGTTCAGACCTTCTCCCGATTTTAAAATAGTGTTGAATTTTTTTCTTACTGATGAGTATGAAGTGCTTTATATACTTTGGATACAAATTATTTGTCTGATATGTGTTTTGCAAATATTTTCTCCAAGATCGTGGCTTTTTATTCTCTTAACAGCATCTTTCATAGAGCACAACCTTTTAATTTTCCTAAAGTGCAATGTTTTTCTTTCATGAATTCGGCTATTAGTGTTACATTTTAAAACATATCACCAAACTTAAGATCTTGTATTTTCTTCAGGAAGTCTTATAGATTTGTATTTTACACTTAGGACTATGATCCAGCTTGGGTTAATTTTTTTTTAAAGGTTTAAGGTCTGTGCCAACGTCTCTTTTTTTTTTTTTTTTTTTTTTTTTTGCATATGGATGTCCAATTTTCCTAACTCCTTTGATAAAAAAGACAATTTCTCTCTACTGAGCTGCTTTTGCTCCTTTGTTAAAGATCAATTGACTGTATTTGTGTTTATTTATAGACTCTGCTCTATTCCATTGACCAATAGCGATCAATTGACTGTATTTGTGTTTATTTATGGACTCTGCTCTATTCCATTGGCCTATGTGCCTACTCTTTTACCAATACCATGTTGTCTTGATTACTGTAGCTCTATCCAGCTCTTGAAATTGGGAAGTGTAAGTCCTCTAACTCTATTCTTCTTTGGTATTATTTTGCCTGTTTTAGGTCTTTCGCCTTCCCATACAAATTCAGAATCAGTTTGGAACTATCAACAAAATGGCTTGCTGGGATTTTGATTGAGAATTTGTAGAATGTATAGATCAAATAAATTTTTTAAATGGCATCTTAACATTATTGAGTTTTTCAATCCATGAACACAGAATATCCCTCCATTTATTTAGATCTTACTTGATTTTTTTTGGTCGGTTTTTTAAGATTTTTAGACATAGGCTCTGTACCTGTTATGATAGACTTACACCTCAGTGTTCCTTTTATGTGTGGTGCTATTTAAATAGCATTGTTTTAAACTTCAAATGTTACTTGTTTGTTACTGAAATGTGAGACAGCATTTGATTTTTATTTAACTCTGCATTCTACACCCTTGCTATACTCACTGATTTATTTCGTGAGTTTGTTGGTTGATTTCGGAGGAATTTCTAAATAAACAATCACATCATCTTCAAATATAGCCAGTTTTGTTTATTTCTTTTTTTCCAATCTACATAATTTTTATTCAATTTTCTTGTCTTATTGTGCTAGCTAGGGCTTCCAGTGCAATATTTAATAGGCATGGTGAGAGAGGGCACCCTTGCCTTTTTCTGGATCTTAGAAGAAAAGCATCCAGTGTTTGTCTTTCAAGTATGATGTTACCTGTAGGCTTTTTGTAGATTTGTTTATATTTAATCACCTGGTGGAAGTTTTTCTCTAGTCATAATTTGGTGAGAGTTTTATTATGAATTTGTTTTGGATTTTTTCAACTGCTTTTTATGCACCAATTGTTATAATGTATGATTTTTCTTATTTATCCTATTGATTGATTTCTCAAATGTTGAACCAGATGTGCATACCCAGAATAAATACTGTTGGGGTTTGATGTACAGTTCTTTGTATGTACTATTGGTTTTAATTGGCTAAGGCTTCATTTAGGACTTTTCCATCTATATTCATAAGAGATGTTGGGTTATAGTTTTTCTTTCTTGAAATATCTATCAAATTTTAGTATAAGGATCATCCTGGCTTCATAGAATGAGGTAGAAAGTGTTCCTTTCTGCTTCTATGTTTTGGAAAAAATTGTAGAGAATGGGTGTCATTTCTTCCTTAAATATTTGGAAGAAGGCACTGGTGAAATCAATAGGCTCTGAGAACTTTTGGAAGCTTATTAACTATTGTATCAGTCTGCTCTCACGCTGCTGATAAGGACATACCTGAGACTAGGTAATTTGTGAAGAAAAAGAAGTTTAATGGGCTCACAGTTCCATATGGCTGGGGAGGCCTCACAATCATGGAGGAAGGCAAGGGAAGAGCAAAGGCATGTCTTACATAGTGGAAGGCAAAGAGAAATGAGAACCAAGTGAAAGGGGTTCCCCCTATAAAAACATCAGATCTCATGAGACTTATCCACTACCATGAGACCAGTATGGGGGCAACTGCCCCCATGATTCCATTATCTCCCACCAATTCCCTCCCACAACACGTGGGATTTATGGGAGCTATAACTCAAGATGAGAGTTGAGTGGGGACACAGCCAAACCATATCAATTATTGATGCATTTACTTTAATAAGTATAGAATTATAAGGTTATCCATTTCTTTTTGTGTGAATTGTGGTAGTTTTTTTCTTTCAAGAAAAGTCAGCTCCATCTAAATCACCAAATGTTAGGGCATTGAGTTACTCATAGTATTTTTTTATTATACTTTAAATGTCCAGGAATTAGTGATAATAACCTCCCTCTTATTTCTGGTCCTAGTAATTTGTCTTTTCTCTCTTTTTTTCTTGCTTATACTGGCTAGTGGTTTATCCATCTTGCTGATCTTTTAAAAGAATCAGTTTATGCTTTCCCTGATTTTCTCTGTTATTTTCCTGTTTTCCATTTTATTAATTTCTGCTCTAATTTCTATGTTTCTTTTCTTCTTCTTGCTTTAGGGTTACATTGTTCTTCTTTTCTGGTTTCCTGAAGTGAAAGCTTAAAATACTGATTTTTAGTTCTTCTGGGATTTTTTCAAATAGATTCATTTAATATTATAAATTTATCTCTAAGCACTGCTTTCCTGCATCTCACAAATTTTGAAAGTGAAAGTTATACTTTCATTTTCTTTTATTCAAAATTTTTAAAAATTTATTTTGAGAATCCTGGGGCCTCGGCATTATTTAAGTGTCCATTGCATAGTTCCTAAATATTTGGGTATTGTACATTTATGTTTCTGTTCCTGAGTTCCAGTTTAATTTTATTGTCATCTGAGAATATATTTTGTATATTTGTATAATTTCTTGTCTTTTAAATTTGTTAATGTGTGTTCTGTAGCCCAGAATGTTGTCTATATTGGTGAATGTTCCATCTGAGCTTGAGAAGGGTGTGTGTTCTATGGTTGTTGGATGGAATATTCTATTAACATTAATTAGATAAAGTTAATGATTAGTGCTGTTCAGGTCAACCGTATCCTCATTGATTTCTGCTTTCTTGACCTACTGACAGGAGGTCATTGAAGTCTCCAACTATAGCAGTGAAATTGTCTATCTTTCCTTCAGTTCTTTCAGTGTTTGCCTCACATATTTTCATATTACATTGTTAAGATGTATATTCATTGAGAGTTATCTTTTCTTCTTGAAAAATTGGCCCCTTTATCATTGTACAGTGTAGTTAATTTTATCCTTGATAATTGTCCTTGTTCAGAAGTCGACTTTGAAATTAATACTGCTACTCCAGCTTTCTTTTAGTTTGTGTGAGCATGATTGTGATGGTTAATACTAAGTGTCAACTTGATTGGATTGAAGGATGCAAAGTATTGATTCTGGGTGTATCTGTAAGGGTATTGCCAAAGAAGATTAACATTTGAGTCAGTGGGCTGGGAAAGGCAGATCCACCCTTAATCTGAGTGGGCACCATATAATCAGCTGCCAGCATGGCTAGAATATAAAGCAGGCAAGAAACATGAAAAGGCTAGACTGGCTTAGTCTCTCAGCCTACATTTTTATGCCATGGTGGATTCTCCCTGCCCTCAAATATCAAACTCCAAGTTCTTCATTTTTGGGACTTCATCTGGCTTCCTCATGCCTCAGCTTGCAGACAGCCCAGTGTGGGGCTTTGTGATATAATGTGTGTGTGTGTATATACAGATGCGTATATATATACACATATATATACGCATAATAATTTATATGTATATATATATACACATATATATTATTAGTTCTATCTCTCTGGAGAAGGCTGAGAAGTACAGATTTTGGTACCAGGAGTGCAGTGGTTCGAGAAGAACAGAATATTAAGGATGGAGTTCTTTTGTTGGTTTTGGGGTTTCTGGAGTTGCCGGCTTAATATGATTAGACCCCAAAATGCTAAGGACTCCACTTCTAATAGTATGGAGAACACTGGTAGTCCTTGGCATGAACTATTTAGAGAGTTATGCAAAATAAATGCATTTAACACTCCTGATTCACTGTTCATTAGACGCAAGGAGTTTAGTGACTCTATACATAATACCTTTGACCATATGTGGAGAACCAAGGAACATAATTAACCTGGTTGATTGCTCCTATTTCACTAGAAAAGTGATGAAAGAAAATGATGAACTCAGGCATTCTATCTCCCAGCTTCAGAAGCAGATATCGAGCCTCAAATCTTCTAAGATTGCCCTGAGTTGGAGTCTAATCTCCTGTAGAGAAAGAGCTGAAATTGTGAAAAATCAGACACAAGCTCTTATCATGCGAGTGGCTGACATGCAACAAAAGGTGCATGCGTGGCCTAACTGGATGTCTACTCTTAAAGCGAGGGCATTGATTGGAAAAGAACAAAAGGTGCATGCGTGGCCTCACCAGATGTCTACTGTTAAAGCGAGGGCATTGATTGGAAAAGAATGGGACCCTATAAGTTGGAATGGGGACATGTGGGAGAACCCTGATGAAGCTGGGGACACTGAGCTTGTAAACTCTGAGGAACCTTTTCTTGCCAAAAGGAACAGCTTCCCCATCCCCAGTAGTGGCAACATCCCCTCTCTGACCCACACCACTGTCAGCCTTTCCACATTTGTCTGAGGAGATAAATCCTGCACTGCCTGAGGCAACCGTGATGACCTTCCCTGAGGCAGTGGCCAGGAAAGACCATGCTGATTCTCCTCAGGACCTACTCCCACCACCCCTGTTTGCTTCTAGACCTATAACTAGACTTTAGTTCTGGCAAACCCCTAGAGGTGAGGTTCAGAGTGTGACCCACAAGGAGGTGCGCTACCCTCCAAAAGTACTGCTTGAGCTTTGTAATTTATATAAACAGAAACCAGGAGAGTGGGTATGGGAATGGATATCAAGGGTGTGGGATAATGGTGGAAGGAACAGAAAGTTGGATCTGGCTGAATTTATTGATTTGGGTCCATTAAGTAGGGACTCTACCTTTAACGTTGCAGCTCAGGCAGTTAAAAAAAGATTCTAATAGTTTGTTTGCTTGGTTAGCTGAAATATGGATTAAAAGATTGCCCACTGTGAGTGAGCTGGAAATGCCTGATCTCCCTTGGTTTTATGTAGAGGAAGTGCTCTAAAGGCTGAGGGAGATTGGGATGGTGGAGTGGATGGGTCACTTTAGACCTACTCATCCCAGCTGGGAGGGCCCAGAAGATATACCCTTGAGCAATGCTTTGCAAAATATATTTGTGAGGGCAGAACCTACATCTTTGAAGAGCCCTGTAATTGCTTTTCTGTGTATCTCAGATCTACCAGTGGGAACCACAGTTACTCAACTACAAAATTTAAATACAATGGGAATAATTGGATCCTAAGGTGGCAGAGGCCAAGTGGCAGCACTCAACCATCAAACGCAAGGTGGGTGTAGCTACAGTAATGGATAGCAGAGGCAAAGCAGCAATCAGAATAGTCTGACTCATGTAGAGCTCTGGCATTGGCTAAGTAATCATGATGTTCTTAGAAGTGAAATTGATATTTAAATTATACAAACAGAAAACTTCTAGGTCAAATGGACAAAAAATTAATTTGAATTATAAAAACAGAGAATCATGTCCCCTCAATCAATTCCAGACTTGAGCCTGTTTACAGACCTAGAACCCCTTGAATGAAGGGGATGCTGGGTAACTTTGAGGAAGTACCCCACTACATTACCGACAATTTATGCAGTGTATCTTGCTCCCATCCTTCCCCAAGGAGAGATCCGGACTTTAACCAGGGTAACTGTGCACTGGGGAAAGGGAAATGATCAGACATTTTGGGGACTACTGGATACTGGCTCTGAGCTGATGTTGATTCCAGGGGACCCAAAACATCATTGTGGTCCTCCATTTAAAGTAGGGGCTTATGGAGGTTAGGTAATTAAGGGACTTTTAGCTCAGAGCCGACTTACAGTGGGTCCAGTGGGTCCCTGGACTCACCCTGTGGTCATTTTCCCAGTGCCAGAATGCGTAATTGGCATAGACATACTTAGCAGCTGGCAGAACCCCCACATCAGCTCCCTGACTGTTAGGGTGAAAGCTATTATGGTGGTAAAGGTCAAATGGAAGTCATTAGAGCTGCCTCTGCCTAGAAAAATAGTAAATCTAAACCAATATTCCATCCCTGGAGAGACTGTGGAGATTAGTGCCACCATCGAGGACTTGAAAGACGCAGGGGTGGTGATTCCCATCACGTTCCTGTTCAACTCTTCCATTTGGCCTGTGCAGAAGACAGATGGAACTTGGAGAATAACAGTAGATTATCATAAGCTTAACCAAGTGGTAATTCCAATTGTAGCTGCGGTACCAGATGTGGTTTTATTGCTTGAGGAAATTAACACATCTCCTGGTACCTGGTATGCAGCCATTGACTTGGCAAATGCTTTTTTCTCCATTCCTGTCCATAAGGCCCACCAGAAGCAATTTGCCTTCAGCTGGCAAGGCCAGCAATACACCTTTACTCTCCTCTTTCAGGGGTATATCAACTCTCCAGCTTTGTGTCATAATTTTTTTTTCTTTTCTTTTGAGATGGGGTCTCACTCTGTCACCCAGGCTGGAGTGCAGTGGCATGATCTCTGCTCACTGCAACCTCTAACTCCCAGGTTCAAGTGATTCTCCTGCCTCAGCCTTCCTAATAGCTGGGATTACGGGCACTCACCATCATGCCTGGCTAATGTTTTGTATTTTTAGTAGAGACGGGGTTTCACCATGTTGGCCAGGCTGGTCTCGAACTCCTGACCTCAGGTGATCTGCTCACCTCAGTCTCTCAAAGTGCTGGGATTACAGGCGTGAGCCACCATGCCCAGCCTGTGTCATAATCTTGTTCGAAGAGACCTCGATCACTTTTCGCTTCCACAAGGTATCACACTGGTCCATTACACTGAGGACGTTATGCTGATTGGATCTAGTGAGCAAGAAGCGGCAAACACAATGGACTTACTGGTGAGACATTTGTGTGCCAGAGGATGGGAAATAAATCTGACTAAAATGTAGGGAACTTCAACCTCAGTAAAATTTCTAGGGGTCCAGTGGCGTGTGGACTGTTGAGATATTTCTTCTAAGGTGAAGGATAACTTGCTGCATTTGGCCCCCTCCTACAACCAAGAAAGAGGCACAATGCCTAGTGGGGGTATTTGGAATTTGGAGGCAATGCATTCCTCATTTGGGTGTGTTACTCTGGCTCTTTATTAAGTGACCCAGAAGGCTGCCCATTTTGAGAGGAATACAGAATAGGAGAAGGCTCTGCAATGGGTCCAGTCTGCTGTGCAAGCTCCTCTGCCACCCAGGCCATATGATCCAGCAGATCCAATGGTGCTTGAAGTGTCAGTGCAGATAGGGATGCTGTTTGGAGCCCCTGGCAGGCCCCCATAGGTGAATTACAGCGGAGGCCTCTAGGATTATGGAGCAAGGCCCTGCAATCTTCTACAGGTAACTACTCTCCTTTTGAGAGACAGCTCTTGGCCTGATATTGGGTTTTGGTGTAAACTGAAGGTTTGACTATGGGTCATCAAGTCATCATGCTACCTGAACTGCCTATCATGAACTGGGTGTTTTCTGATCCATTTAACTATAAAGTGGGTCATGCACAGCAGCATTCTATCATCACATGGAAGTGGTATATACGTGATCGGGCTTGAGCAGGTCCTGATGACACAAGTAGGTTACGTGAAGAAGTGGCTCAAATGCCTCTGGTCTCTACTCCTGCCACCCTGCCTTCTCTCCCCTAGTCTGCGCCGATGGCCTCGAGGGGAGTTCCCTATGATCAGTTGACAGAGGAAGAGAAGACTGGGGCCTGGTCCACAGATGGTTCTGCATGATATGCAGGCATCACCTGAAAGTGGACAGCTGCAGCACTACAGCCCCTTTCTAGGACATCCCTGGGGGACAGCCATGAAGGGAAATCTTCCCAGTGGGCAGAACTTTGAGCAGTGCACCTGGTTGTGCCCTTTGCATGGAAGGAGAAATGGCCAGATGTGTGATTATACACTGATTCATGGGCTGTAGCCAATGGTTTGGCTGGATGGTCAGGGACTTGGAAGAAGCATGATTGAAAAATTGGTGACAAATAAATTTGAGGAAGAGATATGTGAATGAATCTCTCTGAGTGGTCAAAAACTGTGAAAATATTTGCATCTCATGTGAGTGTTCACCAAATGGTGACCTCAGCAGAGGAGGATTTTAATAATCAAGTGGATAGGATGACTCATTCTGTGGACACCACTCAATCTCTTTCCCCAGCTACCTCTGTCATCAGCTAATGGACCCATGAACAAAGTGGCCATTGTGGCAGATTTGGAGGTTATGCATGGGCTCAGCAACATTGACTTCCACTCACTAAGGCTGATGTGGCTACAGTCACTGCTGAGTGCCCAATTTGCTAGCAGCAGAGATCAATGTTGAGCCCATGATATGACACCATTCCTTGGGGTGATCAGCCAGCTACCTTGTGCCAGGTTGATTATATTGGACCTCTTCTATCATGGAAAGGGCAGAGGTTTGTCCTCAGTGGAATAGACATTTACTCTAGATATGCCTTTGCCTATCCTGCATGCAGTGCTTCTGCCAAGGCTACCATCCGTAGACTCACAGAATGCCTTATCCACCATCATGGTATTCCACACAGCATTGCCTCTGACCAGAGCACTCATTTTACTGCTAAAGAAGTGTGGCAGTAGGCTTATGCCCATGGAATTCACTGGTTTTACCATGTTCTCCATTATCCTGAAGCACTTGGATTAACAGAATGGTGGAATGGCCTTTTGAAGTCATAATTACAATGTCAACTAGGTGACAATACTTTTCAGGGCTGGGGCAAAGTCCTCTAAAAGGCCATGTATGCTCAGAATCAGCATCCAAGATATGGTACTGTTTCTCTCATAGCCAGAATTCACAGGTTCAGGAATCAAGAGGTGGAAATGGAAGTGGCACCACTCACCATCACCTAGCAACTTTTTTTTTGCTAATGTCGTGGGAACAAATTTTTGCCATTTGTTCCCACGACTTTACGTTCTGCTGGCCCAGAGGTCTTAGTTCCAGAGGGAAGAATGCTGCCACCAGGAGACACAATAACAATTCCATTGAACTGGAAGTTAAGATTGCCACCTGGACACTTTGAGCTCCTCCTACATTCAAGTCAACAGGCTAAGAAAGGAGTTACAGTGTTGGCTGGGGTGACTGATCCGGACTATCAAGGTGAAATCAGTCTACTACGCCACAGTGGAGGTAAGGAAGAGTATGCATGGAATGCAGGAAATCCATTAGGGTGTCTCTTAGTATTACCATGCCCTATGATTAAGGTCAATGAGAAACTACAACAGCCCAATCTGGGCAGGACCACAAATGGCCGGGACCCTTCAGGAATGAAGGTTTGGGTCACTACACCTGGGAAAAAAAAAAAAAAAACAAGAAAAATAAACCTGCTGAGGTGCTTGCTGAAGGCAAAGGGAATACAGAATGGGTAATAGAAGAAGGTAGTCATCGATACCAGCTATGACCACGTGACCTGTTGCAGAAAGGACGACTGTAATTATCATGAGCATTTTCTCCTTCTTTTGCTAAAAACATGTTTGTGCATGTATACATTTGCACTACAAAATATATTTATTTTATTTCCTTTTTCCTTTATCATGTGACATAAAATTTATTGACTTCATATCAGCATTTAAGTATTGTTAACTTTATGTAATAGCATTTGGGTTGGGGATTGGTGCATTTCCGGTTGTACAAAGGATAGTTGTATTATGTTAGGCATGATTATGGCCTTATTATTGCCTTTATTTGAAGACTATGTATGATCTCTGGTGATGTGTATGGGTTCAAGTTAGCAAGGGTTGGAGTTCTTATGGTTAATACTGAGTGTCAACTTGATTGGATTGAAGGATGCAAAGTATTGATCCTGGGTGTGTCTGTGAAGGTGTTGCCAAAGGAGATTAACCTTTGAGTCAGTGGACTGGGAAAGGCAGACCCACCTTTAAGCTGGGTGGGCACCATCTAATCAGTTGCTAATGTGGCTAGAATATAAAGCAGGCAGAAAAACATGAGAAGGCTAGAATGGCTTAGCCTCCCAGCCTACATCTTTCTCCCATGCCAGATGCTTCCTGCCCTCAAACGTCAGACTACAAGTTCTTCAGATTTGGGATTCGGACTGGCTTCCTCACTCCTCAGCTTGCAGATGGACTATTGTGAGACCTTGTGATCATGTGAGTTAATACTACTTAATAAACTTCCATATATATATATATATATATATATAAAGGATATATATATATAAAGGATATATATATATATAAAGGATATATATATATATAAAGGATATAGGCTATAGGATATATAGGATATATATATATAGAGGATATATAGGATATATATCTATATAAAGGATATATATCTATATAAAGGATATATATCTATATAAAGGATATATATCTATATATAAAGGATATATATATCCTATCAGTTCTGTTCCTCTAGAGAACGCTGACTAATACAATGATGAATCTATTGCCATATCTTTATTTTAATGTCTCTGTATCTTTGTATTTAAAGTAGATTTTTATAGGCAACACATATACTTGAGTCTTATTTTCTTAATCCACTTAATGTACTCTGATAATCTTGCTCTTTTAATTGGTATATTTAGACCATTCACATTTACAGTGATGATTTATCTAGTTAGATTGATATTAGCCATATTTGTAACTTTTTTTTTAAATTTGAAGACTTTTATTTCTGACTCTTCTGGTTTAAACTGACCATTTTATAAGAATCAATTTTATCCTCTCTCTTACCATATCAATTACACTTCTTTAAAATATAATAGCTTCCATAGAATTTACAATATACATTTTAACTAATCTAAATCCATCTACAAAGAACACTATTCCACTCCATGTGGAGTGCAGGTGCCTTCTAGCAGAGAATTCTTGATTATTCCCACCCATCCCTTGTGATATTGCTGTCATTTCATTTACTCACATACTATAATCACCCAATACATTTTACCTTCATTTATTCCTTCCCTAACTCTTTTCTCTTATGGAGATTCACGTTTCAGATTTATATCATATTCCTTCTTGAAGAACTGCTTTAATTGTTTCTTTAATGGCAGATGCAGGTGATACATTCTCTTAAGAATTTTTTTGGAGGGAGGTCTGAGAAAGACTTTATTTTTTCTTCATTTTTAAAGATTAATTTAATTGGTTATAGAATTCTTGGGTTTTTTCTTATTAACGATTTAAATAGTTCACTCCACTCATATCTTGCTTGTATGATTTCTGATAAGATGTCAGCTGCAATTCTTATCCTTATTCTTCTCTCTGGCTTTTTTCAAAATTTTCTCTTCCTTTTTGATTTTTTACAGTTTGAAAATAATATGCTTGTGTATAGTTTTTCTTTTTCTCCATTCTCCTCCTCTTTCTTCTTCTCCTCTCTTCGTCATCTTATATTTATCCTGCTTTGTGTTGTCTGAGCTTCTAGTATGTGTGGTTTTGAGTCTGTCATTAACATTAACATTTTTCTCCTTTGGTATTACATATATGTATACCTTTTGAAATTTTCCCATTCCCAGTAAGGAATGTTCTGTGTGTGTGTGTGTGTGTGTGTGTGTGTATGTGTGTTTATTCTTTCTTCTCTGCATTTTAATTTAGGACATTGCTGTTGACCTGTCTTCAAGTTCACTGATTCTCTCTTCAGCTCTGTTGGATCACTGGAGCATCAGTGATGCTCACTGATTAACATTCTTTGTTTCTACCACAGTGTTCTTTTTTGGTAGCATTTGTAGCAAATTCTTCAGACTCAGAATTTCCATCATTCTACTTACAGTCCCTGTTTATTCTCTCATGCTTTCTACCTTTCCCACTACAGCTCTTGACATAGTATTCACAATTATTTACATTCCAATCTGCTCATTCCCTCATCAGGGCCATGGCTGAGTCTGGTTCTGATGCTCACGTTGTCTTTTTAGACTAAGTTTTTGTATTTTTATTTTGTTTTGGTTTTGCCTTTTGATATAGCTTGTCATTTTCTGAGGAAAATAGGCCTCTGACATGAGTATTTATGTGAATGTGGCTAAAAGTTCATCTTCACCAAAAGATTTTTCTAGCTATGGGTGCCAGGGACCTCATATTCTTCTCTAGTCCTCATTTTCTTGGCCTTGGGCTTCCCTAAGAACTCCTCAAGAGTCTGTGTCTTGCAGCTCCTCTATTTAAATTACCAAATTTCCCACGTGCTTCCTTGAAGTCCCCACATCTACACCTCCCAATGAAAGCCCTGGGATGCTCAGCCTCTGCTTTTTCATCACCTGCACGTCTTAGTTCCCTGGAGGGAACACATGCTGGGATCATGGGGTTCATCAGAGGAGGACAGAAGAGGAGCATTCATTCAACAGCAATGGAGATACGGTCATCATATAGTGACTTTCTTGGACATGAACCATTGTGGCTGGCCAATGCAATAAAGCCTCATATTTGAACATTGTTTGTGCACTTAATGGACGTTTCTATGTGTTTTATATCACTTAATAATCTAAGGGATGGGAAGTTCTAAAGTGGCCATGTCTTGCTCACTGATGTGCGCCTGGTCTAGCATCATGTCGAGCCCATAGGGAGGGGTCAAGAACTATTAGCATCGAAACCATTTATTTCACAAATGAGGAACTGGAGCTTCCTTATGTGAATGCTTCACCAGCCTATCTATATAACTTTCTGTGCTCAAACGTGGAGGCATCTCCAGAAGGAACCAAGGCAACATCTGCACCTCAAAATGGACAAGAAGACCCACTACTCCCATCACCCTACAGTTGCTCCTGATAACCACTGAGAATACACGTGGAGAATCATGGCGGAAGGGACATCTTTGAAGCTCTCCTGACTGAGACTTCAAGACCTAAATGAGCTTTCCTCACCTGTTTGAGAACAGGCAGTTCTGTGGACCTTAGCCCTGAGCCGATGAGAAGAGGTCTCACTCTGGAGCAAACCCAGGTAGCCTTCTTCTCAAAATACTTGTTTACCACAGTTCACAGGAAAACATGGCAACGAGTGTCAAGGAGTGGGCAGAAAACATAGCTTGTATGCCTATACCACTGGCTCCAGCCCATGTGACTCCAATCACTGCAAATCCAGCCCACGTGACTGTAATCCCTGCAGATCCAGCCTATGTGACTCTAATCACTGCAGATCCAGCCCTGTGACTCTAATTACTGTGGATCCAGCCCTATGACTCTAATCCCTGCAGATCCAGCCCATGTGACTCCAATCACTGCGGATCCAGCCCTGTGACTCTAATCACTGCAGATCCAGCCCTGTGACTCTAATCACTGCAGATCCAGCTCACATGACTCTAATCACTGCAGATCCAGCTCACATGACTCTAATCACTGCAGATCAAGCTACGTGACTCTAATCACTGCAGATCCAGTTCACTTGACTTTAATCACTGCAGATCCAGCCCTGTGACTCTAATCACTGCAGATCCAGCCACGTGACTCTAATTGCTGCAGATCCAGCCCATGTGACTCCATTCGCTGGCCCCAAGAGAGGGAAGCCTGAGAGACAACGGGCCTGGGGAAGCTAGTCACACGGGTGTGCTGACTTGAGTAGAAGTAGCCCACTAACAAGGTGCTGCAGGCTGGCAGCTGAGCCGGATGCTGACAGTGGGAGGTGGTGAGTCCCTCAGGCTGGTGGAATGGCAATGATAACTCAGGATCTGGCCAGGAAGCAGCTGCCCTCGAGGCTGGGGCCTTTCCCGGAGGTTTCTGGAGCCCCGTCCTCTCTGGTTTCCAGTCTCTGGTAGTGCCCCATTGGGCAGCAATGAAGAGCCCCACTGTGGCCATGACCTGGCCTAGTCCTCCCTGGAGCATTTGGGCCAGCTCCTCTGAACGGGGCTCACATCTCACCAGAACATTCTCATAAACAATACATCTCAATCCTGGGGGAACCGTCACTGGACAAGTCCAGCTTGTCCTAAAGTAAGCGATTGTCAGAACCTGAGGCCTTAGAATTTCACACCTCCCCCCAGCCCCCACACGAGCTCCTTGAGCTCCACACACACACTGGTTCATACTATCAGGAAATTATGGTGCCAACCTGCACGGCTGCTGCATCACCTTGATGCCACCGGAGGCTTCCTGATCTCCGTGGTTCTTTTCACAGGCACACCTGAAAGAGAGTTGCAGGGTATCAACACGTGCTGCACGTTTAAGTAAAATAGGATTCCTTTTTCTTAAATATTTAACAAACCCTTCAGGATATACATGGAAGTAATTGAAGCATCCCAAGTAAGCGACCAGCCAAGTTTCCAAGATTTAACGTTATCTGAATTACTATTCTGAAAATAAAGTTTTCTTATCTGAAAAAAAATGGCGATCAACAAACACTAGCAAAACAAAACAAAACACCCCTTACTGTCTGGGAACTGTATTTGAAACTGACATTCAGGAAAATATTGCCTATAAAAAGCAGCTGCTACTGTTGGGTAAAACTTACAGTGGGTATGACGCATAGAAAGTGAAGGTGATATCCAGGTGCGGGGCTTCACGAAGTTGGTCACAGAGGGAACTAGCACCAGGATGGAGCCAAACGCGGTGTGAAGTACTCCCTGCAGCCCCATCCCCCAAGGAGGCTGGCATCTGGACGGGCGTCTGCCCTGAGCCTTTCCTCTGCCTCCCTCGCAGTCTCCTTTCGTCTCCCAACTGCCACCTCTGGTCACCGCGACACCTGCAAAGCCTCCCACTTTTATCTGTCTAAGGATGACATCGTGCAATGCCCTTTCTCAGGCCACTCTTGCAGGCAGTCACTGGGATCTTCCATGATGGGCCAGATGTGTCGCTACACATGGATGCGGCTCTTTCCTGGGGTGTCTGGGGCAGGTGGGGACAGCAGACATTAAAGCCAGTGACAGTCAGGGACTTAAACCCACAGCAAGGCCCAGCACATCCTCCTGGGGCTGGGGAGTGAAGTTTAGATGTCCATGCCTTGCTTTCTTCAAAACCTGAAATTACTGTGGATGAGCTTATAGTAGATATACCTCAGCAACATGTGCAATAATTACTGAAAAATGAATGTGCATTTAAGTATTAATGAAATAAATATTTAGTAGGTTATTTGAGAGCTTGGTTATATCCTGAAATGTTTAAAAAATAATGAGAGGTTTATTAAATCTTTAAATGATGACTCCATAAGAGTTCTTGCAATGTACCTCTCTTCCTGAGTTCAGAAAATAGAGATTTGTTTTCCAAAGATTGGTGAGCCAACCCTCAGAACAGAAGCTGGAGACAGATGCCCTGGACAGAATGACGAGATCTATGAGAATCTGAAAAGCAAGGACTCAGTCACTGGGAACAGAAAGCAAGAGGGACACAGAACAGAGTTAGGGCCTCACCATGTCACTGGGCTGTCCGGAGGACACAGATATGAGTGTGGTCTTCAGAAACGAGTCCTGGGATGCCACCACAGAGCTCGCCCAGGGGAGCTGCTGACTACTATAAAGTGGAGTGTTGGGAGCTCAGGCTGCCAGGACAAACATGAACAGGCGGGGCTTACACAGCAATATCCCCTCTCATTGGAGCCGCAGGCTGAGAAGTCCAGGAGGAAGGTGCAGCTGTGGCTCTGGCCAGGGCTCCTCCTGGCTGGTAGAGAGCTGCTTCCTCCTGTGTTTTTGTGCAGTGGAGAGAGGCTGAGGGAGCTCCCTGGGCCCCACCCTCACGACACAATCACCTCCCCAAGGCCCCACCTCCAAATGCCCTTCCCTGGGGATCAGGAATTCATCCCAGACCTGCAGGGGATTCTAGAAGTGCCGTAGTGCAGCCTCGTGGAAGGCCCCTGCGGAGCCACCGCCTTGCAACACTGGGAAAAAGGGACATCAGCTAGCAGGGTAAGGGAGACGCCAGTGATCCAGGCCTGCACCAGAAACACAGACTCCAGCCTCTCCTGCCATGTCCGAGTCAGCCCTGGGCTCAGGGTAAGGGAGATGCCAGTGATCCAGGCCTGCACCAGAAACACAGACCCCAGCCTCCCCTGCCGTGTCCGAAGTCAGCCCTGGGCTCAGGGTAAGGGAGACACCAGTGATCCAGACCTGCACCAGAAACACAGACCCCAGCCTCCCCTGCCGTGTCTGAGTCAGCCCCGGCCTCAGGTCCTGATTAGGTGAGCTCACAGGCAGTCCTTGGCTGAACCAGTGTCTGGAAAGGGACATTTTGGTCTCAGACTTCATGGAACAGGGTTTCACCAGAGACCCCTGGAACTGAGGCTGGGCCAGCAGCCTGGAGCCCTGTAGTCCACACGCAGGCTGGTGGCAGGGCGCCTGGCCGGCCTTCTGATTCGCTGCTATGTTTAGTTTTTGCCTGGATCTAGAGACCACAGCATGCATCTTCGTTCTAGGAGGGGAAGCCCTCAGAATCCCCTCTGAGCTCTGCTTTAGGGGGAGGCAGGTGCTAGGTGGCCACAGGTGAGCTCCTCAACCAGCCAGTGACAATAGTCTGTAAGGAGAATTTCAGTAATACCTGCCAAACGAACCCCTGTGGCAGAGAGTGGACGGGAAGAAGTTGCTTGAGTGGGAGGGTCCCTCAGGCTCAATGAGGATAAAGAAACTACGCAGTGTCCTCCGCCCAGAGGGACGCGTCCCTGCGGGCACACCCATCCCCCTAAACCCCCTGAAAACCCAGGAAGCCAAAGCCCTTGGCACACTCAGTTTCTTATGTTTGAAAACTGCTGCTCTGCCTCATGGTAAACAACACCCTTCCCCAGGTGACCCCCCTACATACTGTGGGTCAGTGTGTCCCTGCCACAACAGTAGACAGAAACACACATGCACAGGTGCACGCTCACGCACGCACCTCTCACGCCATCGCTTACGCACAAGCAAACTGTGCTCTGCCGAGGCTTCACGTTTGTCTTGCCTTTTTTTGTTTGTTTTTACCATGAAGGATTCCCATTGATTTAAAAACGAATAAAGTTGGAAGACACCTCAGGAAGCACACAGTGCCTCCTGAAGTGAGAGAGTGGCGCGTGAGGAAAGTCTTAAGTGGTAGAGTTTAAACTGTGTGAGTCTCACAGATGGGTTCCATCAGCTGGACAATCATTAGTTCTTTTATAGGGGGATATTGGAGAGACGATATAGGTCGGGATGGAAGCCCCAGGACAGGGCCTCTGATAAGACCTCTGGACACAGGAGGAAGATCCCATTTTCCTGTTTTTCTAAAAAAAAATAGGAAAGGAAAAACCCTGAAGTCAGATGAAAAGCGGCCTCCACATGCGTAACCTTCAGCACTCCGCTCACCTGGAGAGCCTCTACCCACAATGCACTAAGTGGATGATTAAAAAGAAATAGGGGCTTAACGGAGGGTAAGTGCGGGGTCCCCAGAGCTCCACCAGCGCTAAACCGTGCGGCTACAGCTGTCTCCACACAAGCCCGACATTCTTTATTTATTTGTTATGAAATATTTATGGGTGTTATGAAAGGTTTAAAATAATGTGTCTGTCGCTCTCTCTCCCTTCTGTCTTTTCCCTTTGGCCCCGGCACACTGTTTTCCAATGCATAAATAATTCTGGGCTCTGGACAGCGGGGCGGCACATTAGGTGGGGTGTATCTGCTGTATCACATTTTTTCTGCCTGAGAGAAAATATCATTCCTCGTAATTTTCTACACTTATACAATCGGCGTTGACAGTAAATAATTGATGTATGAATTTAGGACTAAACTCCAACACAATATGACTTTATGTCAAGGGTTACTCCCAGCAGATTTTGAGCTAAATCATCTTGCAAAATGGGTTCTTTCAATGGGAGAAAAAAAGCTTTTGGAAATTATTTTAATGGAAAACTGGGACCTTCGTGCAGCTCCCCTTTTGATGAGGTCTTGCTTTGCATGGCTGGTATTAAACCAAGCAGTCTACCCATTATGAGATTGGAAATGTTTCATTTGTGATCACAAATGGATTTTTTGGGGACTGACACGAGCTGTTTTTATCCTGCTCATCCTTTTTTTCTTTTCTTTTTTCTCTCTTTGTGTGTGTGTGTGTGTGTGTGTGTGAGAGAGTATGCGTGCAGTGGCGTTTGTATGTGGTAGGCTGCCCTCTGCTTTTCATCCTAGTATCTTCCATAGAAAGTACAATTATGATTTAAATTACAAGCCAGATATATTTGCAACTTAAAGATATATAACTAGCAGAAAGGCTTTAGATAAAGGGCTCCGTATTCTCTCCCATTGCTGCAATTAAAACACTTTTCAACATGAAAAGGAAAACTCCAGACCAGGAGGGGAAGAGTGGAAACAGGAGAGGGACTGCTTTCATGAAACGGTCAGAAGAAAAACACTTTCCGTCTTCACAGCTCTAAATGAAAGGCAGCCAAGAAGATCAAAGAAAACAAATTGGGTGAAATTCTCTGTTGGTTTTACTGTACTGTGGGGGTAAGGAAGATTTGAAACTATCAAAATTCTTTATTTATGTAATTTCATTTTTGCTGAAACTAAGATACAAAGACAATTATTTAAAGCAAGGCCTTCTCCTCTTTGAATAAATCTTATCTTTATAATTATTTTATCCAGTATTTACAATTGTATTAAATTGTATTTATTTATACCCCTCGTTTTCTTTAAAGATTATTCAGATCTTTGATATACTGAATTTAATTAAATTTGTAATATAAACTAAGGAATATAATAAAATTCAAAGCCTCCTGGAAAAATTCCTTATGATACAGGCAAAAATTGCCTTAAAAGGAAATTGAAATGCCTGCTTCCCTTTTAACCTTCTTCCCCTACTCTTCCTCTTCCTCCTCTCTCTCTTTCACTTTTCTTTTCCTCGATTCTCTCTCTGAGGAAATACTTGCCTCTAATTTCATTCTATAGGTGGCACTCACGTCTCTATGCACGAAGTTCTGAAGAAATTTCAGGCCAAAAACTTGTCTGTAAAAAGTCCTTGATCTCAGAGAAGTGTATTGATTTCTGAAAAACTTAACACCCATTTCTGTAAAAATAAATTTTAAATGAGCTCTCTTAAGTAAAGTTATTCAATTTATACCTTTATTTATGTGTGGTGATAAGTAATTTCAAAAGCGGTGACAAATGAGTTTTATGTAACAGAGACTCTGAACCAAATGCTGAAGTAGATGTGCGTGTACATGTGTGTGCACCTGCGTTTACATGTGTGCGTGTGGAGGGTGTGCATGCGTGGGTGGGCACGTGCAGGGGTATGTTTGTGTTTTCAGTGTTCACACCAGAGATAGCAGGTATTCAGGAAAAACCTCTTCCTGAAACAGGCTGACTGGAGCCTCCTGGGGTGAAGGCTCCCGGCTGTGTGGGCTGTCTGCCCTCAGGCACAGTGTGGTGTGGGGGCACCTGCCTCTGCCCGCATGTGTGTGTATGCACGTGTACATGCATCTCTGTGTGTGCACATGTGTGTGTGCATGTGTGTGTGTGGAGTGAGCGTCTATTAAGAGTTGGTGACAAGGAGGTTAATCAACATGAAACTGTTCCCTGTCGTGATTCCTATAATGGCTCCCTTATCAAGCTGGGAAATTGAATCTAAATCTTAGAACTCAGTACCCCTTAGAGACAATCTTGTCCAAAGTCTTCCTGACGTGTGAAGAAACAGAAGCCCATGGAATTCAAGTCGCTTGCCCTACATCCAGAGGTCAGAGCCCTGGAGGCTGTGTCCATATGTGCGCATGTGTGGATGTGTACCATGTGGATGTGTGTGTGTCTCTGTATATGTGGATGTGTATATCTGTGTGTATGTGTCTCTGTATGTGCATGTGTGTGAGTGTGTGTGTATTTGTCTCTGTATATCTGTGTGTGTATGCGTATGTGCCTGTGTGTGTATTTGTCTCTGTATATCTGTGTATGTGTGTGTATGTGTATGTGCATGTGTGTGGGTGTGTACTTGTCTCTGTATATCTGTGTGCGTGTCTCTGTATGTGTATGTGTGTGTATTTTTCTCTATCTGTGTGTGTCTGTATGTGCATGTGTGTGTATTTGTCTTTGTATATCTGTTATGCGTGGATGTTTGTGTGTATGTGTCTCTAGGTGAGTGTGCATGTGTGTGCGTGTGTGTATGTGTGTGTATGAGTGTGTCGCTGGGTGTCTGTGCATTTGTCTCTGTATGTGCATGTGTGTGGGTGTGTGTGGGTGCCTGTATATCTGTGTGCGCATGTGACTCTGTATGTGTGTCTGTATATCTGTGTGCGCATGTATCTCTGTATGTGTGTGTGTGAGTGTGTGCATATGTGTCTCTGTATATCTGCATGTATGTGTCTCTGTATGTGCATGCGTATGGGTGTGTGTGGATTTGTCTTTGTCTATCTGTATGCGTGTGTTTGTGTGTATGTGTCTCTATGTGCGTGTGCATGAATGTGTCTCTGTGTATCTGTGTCTCTAGGTGTGTGTGCATGTGTGTGTATGAGTGTGTCTCTGGGTGTGTGCATGTGTGTGTGGTTGTGTGTGACAATGGGCATGGAGAGGGGGCGGGATGGAAGCCCCCAGGAGCAGAGGTGCACACCTGGGGCACTGAGCTTCTGTCTGGGCCAAGCTCCTTCAAAGTCCTCCTGGGGTCCCGGGTCCTCTGGATTGGCATCAACAGGCTTAATGGGGGGTGGTCCAGGGTCTCAGCAATCCTGAGTCCCCTAATCAAGGCAAAGGCAGAGAGAGGGTGGCTTGTGTGCCGAGGGCCTCGTTCGCACAGCCCTGATGAGAAAGAAGCAGCGTCTGTTCCTGGATTTCTCTTTGGCCCTTGGTGTGAGGGGGCGGGTGTAACAGGGCCTGTGGGCCACTGCCATATACACGGCTCAGTTCCATTTTCAGAGAACACCTGAGTCAGACAGGCCTGAGGCCAAATCCATCTGGGGTACCTTTCAGCCAGGAGGTCTCAGGTGAATCAGTGTCACTGCGGGCACCCCTGGGGTTCTGGGGGGCACTGGTGACTTCCTGACCTTACAGACAAAGCTGGGTCCACACGTGCTTCTGTCTCCCCCTGCTCCTGGCTGGTGCCTGCACAGCCCTCACCCATGTGGGGGTCCTCCCGGCTCCTCTGCTGCCTAGCCCAGCCCTCCACCCTCATTTTCCTGTAGAATGACAGCGACAGGTGTCTGCTGGGTGGCCTCGTTTCCCCACGGCGCCCGGCCTGCTCCCGCTGCCCTCTTACACTGCCAGCCCCAAGCAGGCAGCCCATGGCTGTGACTCCCGATGAACTAGTGACTCTCTGGGTGGAGGAAGCTGTTCCTCAGAGCTGGATTCCAAGACTGGAGTCCGATGGAGGAGGTTGAACTCAGCCTCCCCTTCCTGCTAGACACGACTCACAGTTTTCTTGGTTAAAACCCAGTGGTCAATAAAATGCCAACATCTCCAGAGAACTTCCGCCTCACCTAGTGTGGATGAACACGTCATCGTGTCTTGGTGGGGGTCGGGGAGGGACTGCTACAGCTTAGGAGGGAGAGTAAGGGGGCACCCAGGGGGAGAAGGAGCCCATGATGGGCTGAGGAGCTGCTGCCAGCCTTGGAGAGGTGCCTGTGAGAGTCGGGGTCTGTTCTTCCTGTGGCAGGCAGTTACGCTCCCCAACTTCTCCCAGCATGAAAGGTACTGGGAACAAGAGGCCTCCCTTTCGAATGTCCGGAGAGTATGGAGACATGGTCCAAGACCCCGAGGCTCAGGCTGTGTCCATCTGCAATACACCAGCAGTGAGTGCAGCCTGCACGGGCAGCGCCGCGCCTGTGGGACCTGCCTGGAAGGGGACGGAGACATGAAGCTCCCTGGGGAATTGTGCACCCAGATCCCCCTCCAAGTAATACACCCCAGCTCAGAAACAAGGTCTGATGCTCGTGTTCCAGAGTCAGGGTGGTTTTGTGGACACTGTAGAGCAACCCTTCCTTGAATTCCCTATAAGGGAACCTGGAGATCTTTATTTTTCATGTGCAATCTTGTCTTGGGATGGAACTGTCTATACTCCAAGGCTCGGGAGATGAAAGGTTCTGCAGAATTCTGTACTCTGTGGGACGCTCTTGGAGGCAACAGAAGGCTCTCTTAGCATGGCTGGCACCTCTGTTTCTGCTCAGATGCACACAGAGGTGAGCATGACAGAAGACTTCAAGCCAAGAGGAGCCGCCCTGCTTCTTTATCAGGGGATGCATTCACTATTTGTAGGAAGCCTGGGGCCTCATGTGAATGCCGCATCATACGGACAGACATCCCAGTCCTGGTTGAAGACCTACCCTGTGGAAATCCTCAACCAGGGCTTACCTAGGGTAGCAAGAGCCCTGCTGCTGTGCAGATGGAAGACTTCCACATGCAGGTATATTAAAGGCTTCTACGCAAGGGAAAATTATTAGCAATATACCCCACCAACTTGTAAAACAATAAATATACTCTCTTGCTCCAACAAGCTACTATGCTGGAGACATTCAGAGGAAGAGTCGCCAGCATGGAAGTGACCCTGCCCCACAACCCGGGGGCTGATTCCGGTTGAGGTTCTCATGCGTCACGCTCAGCCTAATTAACAAACTTGACACTGGCACACAGGACGACCAGGCGCTCCACAGCAAGGCCACCTGGGACACGGGAGAGCAATGCCAATGCAACGGCTGCTATTTTTAATTATTTGGAGAACCAATTTTAACAGAAAATGTAATTAAAAATTTGTAAATAGAACACCCCAAAGTGCTCCCTCTGGCGCCTGTATGCATCTATTTGACATTTGCTTAACAAATGTTCAAGTTGTCATTTTACAGGTACAACATCTACACTCCTGTATCTCCCATAAGCTTTGCATCCTGTGGTCTTATGCATCATTTACTTTTCTGAGAAAGACCCTTTGCTTAGGTCTTCATCTTTTCCTGCCTAGTTCTTGGTGGTGGTAATTTATAGAAGGGCAGTCCCTGTTGAAGTGTCCAGCTGTGGGTGGCAGCGAGCCTGGCCCCTGCTGGAAGCACATCCCATCCAGCTCCTTGCTCGTGGGAGGATTTCTGGGGAGTAGAAGGTGTGCCATTTGGGTGTTCGGTTATGGTGTTTGCAGAGTTTATCATCACTGACATTAAAGAGGCCAGATAAAGGTTCTGTGGTGGGCGTAAAAGGAGAAGCAGTCACAGGCCACGTGGTACACTGGACCTGGGGCCTTGTAGACCTCCTGCTTGATACAGTCACCTCGGCTGGAGGCCGGGCAAGGAATCTGGGCTCCCAGTGGCCACCTTGCCCTCGCCCTGCTGTAATAGAACGTCACCGCATCAGGGTGATGCAGGCAGCTCCACACATGTCACCTTCTCCTGGCAAAGGTCAGTGGAGAGGAGGTGGAAAAAGTGTGTGCTCCCATGAGGAAGTGTGCAAGTGTGTGCTCCCGTGAGAGAGTGTGTGACTGTGTGCTTATGTGTGGATATGTGTGAAAGTGTGTGTAAGTGTGTGTGAGCTTGGGTGTAAGCATTAGTGTGTGTGTGAGTGTGTAAGATACACAAGTGTGATAGGGTGCGTGTGAGTATATAACTGCCAGTGCCCAGGAACATGTGTAAGGGTATGCAGGAGTGTGTGTGCCTAAGTGTGCAGAAGTGAATGTGTGTGTGCAGAAATGTGCATGAGCCTAAGCATGCAGACATATGTGTGTTGCCAGTTATAGTTTGTTGACCCTGGCAGCATTTCTGGAGCTGAAAAGACATTTGAAACGAAGACACAGGAAGACCAGAATGTCACCTGTGACCACACTCACCCCCACCCCTCCCTGGACTAAGGGCTGCTCTTTCTGGTGCACTTTGCCAGGAAGTTCAATCTCTTCCTGCTCAAAACCAAGGAGTTTCTTAAAGAGCCAAGTCTGAGGTCAGCCTGAGGTTCAGGCAGGACACACCTGAGCTGCTCAGGTGCACCTGGAGTCAGCTGGTCGACCCAGTGTGGCAGCACCACCCGGACAGCCAGGAAGGCTGGCATGGCCAGAGAGAAGAGACAGGGCGGCCAGCAGGTGCTGACTGAGGTCAGGGCCCTTGGGGCAGCTCATGGGGAAGCAGCTGGACTCAAGGACACCCTGGAGTGTGGAGCAGAGCCTATGGAAAGAGTGTGACCTTTCACAAGAGCTGACCTGAGCCCTCGAAGCCCCTTTTCTCACTTGATTTCACACAGCCCCAGGTGCTGGGACCAGCAGCCACTGGTCATTGTTGCTCAGATGAGACTTGGATAACTTTGCACTGGTTGCAGGGCTGTGCAGTGGTGCCACCTGAAGAGTCCGAGGGTGGAGCCCAAGAATGTCACCAACAGCTTTGCACCATTTGCAGAGCTGTGGAATGGTGCAACCTGGACAGTCCAAAGGCAGAGCCCACAGGCATCAATGACAGGCTCCAAGGACCCTGTGGCCGGTGCCACCATGAGGACCTACTGCAAAGTGAGCCCACTGCAGAACCCGGCCTGCCTGTCACAAGCAGTGGATCTGTGGATGTCCAGGCAAGGCCCTGGTCCGTGAGTGGCTGAACACCAAAAGGACTCCGTGCATGGCAGGTGAAGCCGTCTCTGTGGCCAGACCCGTGCTCACCCCTCCCGCCCTGAGCCCACCGCTCCTGTGTCCTTGCCCTGCTCCTCAGGTGGCCTCACCATCCTTGGGTGATGTGGCCTTCAAGCAGTGACACTCGAGTCTCTCTGAGCTTGTCCACCTGATAGAAGCTCAAGTGGCAGAACTGGGGTGGGCATGAGCGCAGGTCCTCAGCCTGGTTTTGCTTCCCCTCGGCGTCGTCCAAATGAGGAAAGCGTTTTTCTGATGCTTGTTCACAGAAGGAAAGCGTCAAACCCACCGGGGCTGTGCTCGTCCTACAAACTCATTTCTTTCCTAGTGTGAAAAGAAAAGGGCCGATGGAACGGTGTTCTCACAGCAGGGAAGGACCCAGCCCGCCACGTGTCTCCTTTGGAAATGGAGCTGGCTTCGGCAGCATGAGGGCCGTCTGGAGGAGGGACAGTGCTGACATCTGCCCCCTCTGAAACGCACTCAGCCCCTCAGGATGGGGCGTCGGGAGTCTCGGATGATGATGTGACTGAATCCTGGGGGAAAGGTTGGCACTGGGAAAGGGGCTGACTCCAAAGACAGATGGGAGCAGGGAAAACGAGTGCCGTCTCAGGAACGAATCCCTGAGCAAGTGAGATCCCCCTGAAAAGAGAAGAAATTGCATGAGCCCCACAGCTACTCAGTGGCACAGAGATGGATGGAAAGCCTGCTCTCCGGGTGGCTCTGTGGCTGAGACAGGCAACACCTCTCAAATGGAAACACCTGACATTGCCTCAGATCTCAGATGCAAAGGGCAGGGGTCCCTCCAGCGAGGACTCCCAGGGGACTGGGTTTTGCACCTGTGTTCTAGATGTTCTCTGTGAAAGCATCACGTGGTGTCCCGGTGAGGGGCCTGGCTGAATGGGCACCTGCTTGAGCGCCTGGAGCTTGCTGGAGAAGAGGCTTATGGGCACCACTGGGCCCACCATGCAGACGTCAGGAAAAGAGAGCAGCCGGAATGCGTTTTAAATCCTGCCTGAGAGCGTGGATGCTACAGGACTCCTAGCGTGGGGAACCCAGCATGTGTGTATGTGCCCGTGGGCATGTGGTCAGCGAGGCAAACTTCACAGGACCACGAGGCTCTGGTCGGACACAGGCTGACCGCAGCCCCTTCCCACGGCAGCACCACCAGTAAGGCCTTTACTGTCCCTTTATCCTTTGCTGTTTCCCCACCGACACCCTGACGCTGAGCAGCCGGAGAGAGTGGAGGAGTGCGAGAGCCACATCCACAGCAGCAATGGCCCTGCAGAGGGGAGGGGAACTGAGGGCAGACTGAATGTAGACTGTAGGTTCCACTTCAGGGGGCTTGCACTCGACAATCTGATCGTCTCCCTGTGACTTAGGAAGGACCTGTGTTGTCCTGAGGGGCTGAGGCAAGGACCACCCGCACAGATAGATTTCAAGGATAAAGGCGTCAGGCACTTCCAGAGGCCGACCATCTCCTGCGTGAAGTCAGGATCCCCACGGCAACTCCTGCAGCAAATCCAGAGTCTTGACTTCCCGCCCGCAGCAGAGGAGCAGGACATCAGCATCCTGCCTGTGTCTCGCGCTTGGGAGAGAGCAGGATGTAACAGCACCCGGAAGCGTGTTCATGTGTAGTGTTAAGCATGTTAATGTGTGGCGTTAATGTGTAGACATCACTCCTATAGTTGTTAAACTGCAAGTTTAGCTTGAATTAAGGGATTTGGTGGGACCATTTAACTCAATTATGCTAGTTTTGAAATGTCTTTGTAAGAGTAGGGTCGGCACGGATCAGCCATGTGGAAGACTAGGATATGGGTCACACTTATCTGTGTTCCTATGGAAACTGTTTGAGTATTTGTTTTATATGGATTTTTATTCACTTTTTAGACATGCTACTCAAGGGTGCCCCTCAGCTTCTGAGCAAGCATGTGTAGTTTGTACAATGGCAGAATGGGTCAGAAGCTTAGTGTTTTGAACTGTTTTGTAAAATAAAGTATCTCTCTTTCTCTCTCTCTTCTGTCTCTCGAGAGGGGGGTCCAGGCAGAGTGGCTTTGGTGATTGCACCCCCCATGTCCAGGCCACACAAGGTGCTGATTCAACACCAGTGGAAAACCTTCTCATTGGAAGTTCCCGAGGGACTAGGTTGCTTGTAAGCATTACATTAAGTAGAAGTGATGCTAAAAAATAAAAAAAAACCCACAAAAGAACAACAAAGCTTCCCAGGCCCTGCCCTGCCCATTGTGGGTTTCAGCCAGAACCCCCGCACCAACCTCCTCTTCTCTAGACACGTCTTTCCCTTTGACCTCTGCTGTGCACAGAAGACCTCTGAAACCAGTGGGGCTACTCCCAAGACCTGAAGAGTAGGAAGGTCCACATCAAGGCGGTGGCCATGGGATCCCCTTGAGAGGGGTGGCCTGCAACTGAGCATACTCCCATCCCTGACCCCAAGGGCAGGGGCAGTCAGAAGAGTCAGCATGGGTTTGGTGAAGATCTGCATCTGAATCACAGGGGCAAGGACATTCAGGTCATCCCAGGACATCCCAGATCATCCCAGGACATCTCAGGTCAACCTGGGACTTAGGAGTCCTCTTTGCTCTCCTTATAGAAAACAATAGAAAAGACCTTTGCCAACAAGTTTTACAGAGGAACAGATATGGATAAAATAGAAACAGCTTCAATAGAGTCTTGGTTGGATTTTTTTTCTAATACTTATTTCTAAATGAACCCAATCTACTCCAGCACTCTTTAATGTAATAAAAACATAGCTCTGGGTCAGGTATGAAATTAATGATACAAATTCAAAGTATTAATGCTCAGTGGGCTGAAACAACTTCAATGAAGAAATCATCAAACTCCGTAACCAGACCCAAATGGAAAAAACAGAAGCATACGCACGATTCCAACAGCAATCTGCTATGAAGGAGATTATGAAAACATGTACAAAATATTTATTTTTAATAAGATGAATGTCCTATTTCTTAAAACCACAATAAGATTAGACTTTTATTATCAAAGCAAAAGGTTGGTTATACAACGCCACCTCTTCATGTGGATGGAAATGCTAATTTTATTATCTTAATTTGTACAGCTATGTTTCTTGTCTTTTTTGTTCTTTCTTAAGTTAAATAGGTAGAAATAAAAAAAAGCTTTCGGGTTTCATTTGTATAGAGTGAAATCCATAGTACCAAATATCCAACTAGAAAATTTAACAGATCCAATAATTATAGTGCCAGAACAATTTCCAATGTCACCAGAGTCTTGAAAGGACACTTCCAAGACAAATGGAGCCAACGGGAATGTGTAAGAATGCCTCTCACCATGTGAGATGCATGAATCTACTTGCTACTTTGCAGGCGACACATTCCTGAAGAAAGGAAGTTGACCACTGCAGTCCCCTGGAGGTGATTCCTCCAGGAGCTCCACAGCCAGCGTCCACACTTGCAAAGTGCAGTTTCCGGGTACAGCGTGGGCACGGCACAGGAGGTGGAAGGCAGCCCGCAGGGAAGTTAGAGGCCTCTCACGTGTTATGGGCAGCCATGGCTCTGCTGGGACCTGGCTGTTCTCAGTCTTCTGGCTCACAGAGTGGAAATGGGCTGGCTCAGGGCAGAGGCTTCTGGTCCCCAAGGGAGCTCTCGGGGAGCAGTGACCCTCTGGTGGAAATGGGTCACTAGATAATGCTCAGGCAGCGATCTCAGATGCACTAAAGGGCATTTGTTTACAGTTGTCTACTGCAGAACAACCCGCAGCAGTGAACCCTCCAAAAGAACTTAAATAGACAGTGTTAGGGGAGGATTAAATAAAACATGTTCTCAAAATTAGATATTAATATTATGAAGCCATTAAAGGCATATCTTTGAGGATATTTAAATACATGGTCCACATCTCACACCAGTCAGAATGCCAGTTATTAAAAAGTCAGGAAACAATAGATGTTGGCAAGGTCGTGGAGAAATAGAAATCTTTTACACTGTTGGTGGGAATGTAAATTAGTTCGATCATGGTGGAAGACAGTGTGGTGATTACTCAAGGATCTAGAACCAGAAATACCATTTGACCCAGCAAGCCCATTACAGGGTATATACCCAAAGGTATATAAATCATTCTACTCTAAAGACACATGCACATGCACATGTATGTGTATTGCAGCACTATCTACAAGAGCAAAAATACGGAAACAACCCAAATGCTCATCGATGAAAGGCTGGATAAAGAAAATGTGGTACATTTACCCCATGGAATACTATGCAGCCATAAAAAGGAATGAGATCATGTCCTTTGCAGAAACATGGATGAGGCTGGGAGCCATCATCCTCAGCAAACTAACACAGGAACAGAAAACCAAACACCATATGTTCTCACTCATAAGTGGGAGCTGAACATTGAGAACACATGGACACTGAGAGGGGAACAACACACATCAGGGTCTGTTGAGGGGTGGAGTTTTAGGGGAGGAAACTTAGAGGACATGTTACTAGGTGCTGCAAGCCACCATTGTACACACATGCCTATGTAATAAATCTGCACGTTCTGCACTTGTATCCTGTTTTTTTTTTAAAGAAATAAAAGAAATACATGGTTTAAATGGTAAAGATTTATGTTAAGTAAAAAGGCAAGATAAAAATTATATATTAATATAATCTCTGCTATAGAAATATCTTTATATCTGTACACATAAATATATGACTACACAGATATATATATATAATAATATAATACACACATACATGTAAGTGGAAATACCCAGTAAAAACATAAATAGTTTACCTGTGGTTTATTTTTGTAGCCTCTTGTTACCTTTTGTCCCAACAAAAATCTCTACAATGAATTTGAATTCATCCCATCACTGAGCAGCCTTTATCTTAATGCATATTATGAAACTGTCACAGTGAATATATGCATGCACGACAGCAAATGAAGGTAGTCATGTTAGCACACTCAGTCTCCACTGGTATTTTCATTTTTAATAAAATTACAAAATGGATAGATAAAAAATGTTGTTTCTTGATTGTCTACCTTTTTCGGCTCTATGACTTGTGAACCTGCGGTCGCCACTATCCTGGCCTGGCTCCGTCTTCGGCTCAGTTCACAGGCCTCACTCCTCTTCCACTGGGGTTTTAATATTTTATCTTACTTAAATTATAAGAGATTTTAAAATCATATCTGTTGCAATATTTTCTCAGTGTATCTTCCACTTAGTTTTCTTTTTTAAATGCAAGCCTGTTCATCATTTATGTGGTCAAAGGTATCAATGTACATTTGCACACTGCCTCAAAAACTGACATATTGGGAAAATCCTTTTGCTTCCAGAGATTGGTGACCCCATTTTTTTCTTGTATGTCATGTGTTTTCATTTTTATTACATATAGCGTTTAAACTATCTTGTTATCATACTTACTAATGCCCTATGTATTTGCCATGTATTAAATGCTAATCTTCATATTCAAATGTGCATATCTGTTTTTTCATTTGCATATTTTGGCATGAAAGACAAATAATGACTGTAACCTTACATGTTTTACAATCTTCTAGATTAAATAAATTTTCTTTATAAAGACAAAAAAGAAAAAGCAAAAAAAAAAAAAAAAAGAAAAGAAAAGAAAAGAAAATTGAGGGTAAAAGGGGAAGGCAGGGCTGGGCGCAGTGGCTCACACCTGTAATCCCAGAACTTTGGGAGGCTGAGGCGGGTGGATCACCTGAGGTCAGCAGTTCGAGACCAGCCTGGCCCAACTCGTATTGAAATCCCATCACTACTAAAAACGCAAAATTTAGTTGAGTGTGGTGGCATGTGCCTGTAATCCCAGCTACCCAGAAGGCTGAGGCAGGAGAATCACTTGAACCCAGGAGGCGGAGATTGCAGTGAGCAGAGATGGTGCCACTGCACTCCATCCTGGGCAACAAGAGCAAACCTCAGTCTCAAAAAAATAAAAATAAAAAAAATGGAGAAGGCAGGGAAGCAGGGAAGGAGGGAGAACTATTTACAGTAATTTTGTTATTTCAGACACATTTTTAGAAATATTTTGTCACATAGACCTCCAAAATGGTTCCCATGTTAATTTGTTAAACAAAAACAACTTGTATATTTTGAATTTCACCTTTGACACAAACTCTTCTATATTTTTCAAATTATAACAATACTTCAGATGGGTCCTACTCATTTCTTAATTGTCCTTTTTTATGAATTGAATGATCACTTTCCCATCATAGATTATAAATGTCAATTGCAATATGACATAAAAGCCTCTGATCTGGTGACAGTGTGAGTGTGTCTCCACCCGACCTTCTGCTATTTCATTTGTTTTTAAGTGATTCTTTGATATAGCCCATCAGCAAAAATCACATGATCAGCAAATAATGGCAATTTTATTTCCTGCTTCCCAGTCACTTTGCCAATTATTTCTGGCTCACAGAATTGCACTGTCCGTAATGTATTTAGCTCTCACAGTACAGAAGAGGCCACAAGGAATAGTTCACATACATCATCTGATTTAATCCTCAGAGACTCCTAAAACAAGCAAACCAAAACTTGCCCCAACCACAGGGCAGGTGGAGGCAAAGGTAGAAGTTGAACTCCAATCTAGGGGAGTCCTAGCCCCTTAACACAGCTGTGCCTGAGCAGAATGTTGGAAAGTGCCTTGAGTCCTTGGATTTTAGTGAGGATACCTCGGGTGTTCTGCTATTAGATGATGTTGACTGGTGGGCTGGGGCAAATATTCCCTACCAGGTTAAGTACATACTCTTTAGTAGATTTTTGAAATTCATGATATATGCTAGTTGAATATATATTATAATTATGATACATAATTCTTACATATGAAGGTATTAATGGGCTTGCCTTTGTACATCTATTTATCTGGCTACATGGCTTTCTAATAAACTATTAATGCCATATACTATATTAATAGATATATTGTTAAGGTAAGCCACCCTACTTTTTTGACAAATCAATTTTGATATTGGTAGATTTGACTTTTAATGAATTGTGAAGTCTGATTCATTAGTATTTTATGCAGAGGAGTGCTGGTAAATATCTAGCACTCTGAAAAAATTATATGCACACATATGCTTACATATTTTTAAAAAATGAGTTCTACTGATATAAAGGATGTTTGGCACATAATCAACAAATAGTAATACAATATACAATACTCTTTGTTGAAAATGTCACACAAGCAATTGATCCTCAGAATGTTTTATTGAATTTGCTGAACTCCTGACTCTGTAGCCAACCTCTGGCTGCAACTGACAATCACTTTCAATATGAATGAGATGAAGGTTGGTTGATATTTTGATTTATGTTAGTGACACAAAAGTTTGACGAGAAGAACACAGTCGGAATTGGACTCATTTGTCAGTGATGTAAGGGCTTCTTTGCTGAACTGCGTAATAGTTTTCCAATACAGGGGAGAATTTTTTCCAACGCAGGGAGAATTTTTTCTCAGTTCATTGTGCTCATCACGATAACATGACTAAACACATGAGCCACCTTTACATTTGATTACATATTTTACATTTTGTCCTCCATTACTTCTGTAAGTTTAGACAGTCAACAAAACCAAACAACGAAGCAAGTCCCGGTGGGCAGCATTTGCCAGGTTCCATGGTGTAAATATTCCCGCGGGGATGCCGACCTCAGGCTGCCAGGGGGACTTCCGGGAGCGTCGGGCGAGGAGGAGCACGACGGCTGTCCTCAGTGCATTTCCACCGCGCAGGCGCGGGAGTAGAGGCGTGCAGAGGGTAAAACGGGAAGCTTCTTTAGTAAGCCATGCCTTTAAAAATACAATTTATTAATTTTAAATTTATATAGTAATGTCATAATGGGGTTCAAAATGGCTGTTTTTAACAATAGCCATTAGTAAATTTTTAAATAATGGCTATTTTTAATAACTAATATGGGTTTATTTTAACCATTTTAAAATAATGGCTACTTTTAAAAACTGATATGGTTTGGCTCTGTGTCCCCACCCAAATCTCATGTTGAATTGTAATTCCCAGGGTTGGGGGAGGGACCTTGTGGGAGGTGATTGTATCATGGGGCAGATTTCCCCCTTGCTGTTCTCATGATAGTGAGTGAGTTCTCATGAGATCTGGTGGTTTACAAGTGTGGAGCTCTTTCCCCTTTGCTCTGTCTCTTTCTCCTGCCACCGTGGTAAGACCTGCTTGCTTCCCCGTCACCTTCCACCATGACTGTAAGTTTCCTGAGGCCTCCCAGCCATGCTTCCTGTACAGTCTGCAGAACCGTGAGTCAATTAAACCTCTTTTCTTCATAAATTACCCAGCCTTAGGTATGCCTTTATGGCCATATGAGAAAGGACTAATACAACAACCATCTTGCAAAATCCCCAGACATGTAAAAGTTGCCTCTCAGGGATTACACAGACACCTGTATGTGAGCCCGAGCTGTGTTTCTCACACTCTGTCTTTTTTGTCAGGTTATTCATATCCAGATTTTTGCTATTTTTAAGATTTGAATTGAGTAGCTTTTCTGTGGTCTTGTTTTAACTTTCTTGTAATTCATATGGTATTGGAATAAAACGTTTCTTTAAATCTTGATGAAATTTGCCTATAAATCCTCTTGCCCTAGAAACAGTTATGGGAAAAAATTTTGACATTTTTTAGTTCCATTGGTTATTACTGATAACCTCAAAATTTCTTCATCTTTAGTTGATTATTTATATTTACCAAAAAATTATGAGTTATACCAATGTATTTAATTTATTTTTATTTTAATTCCTCTCCTTATACTCCTTATACAAATTCCAGTGGTTCTCTGGAGAGCTAATTGTTTGGAGTGTGGATCTGACTTGAGTTTCTATGGGAGCCTGTCCCCCAGCCTCTAGTCCCTTTTGTCCCGGCCCACACAGCTGGTGGTGGGTGGGGCTGGCTTTGTTTTAAAGGCAGGATGATGGTGGTGTGAGTTCTTCAGAAAGAGGCTTCTCTAGAGAGAACTGGCCTTACCATCCAACTAACCACTTCAGATTCTCTGAATAAAGGAAGACAGCAAGAGAACAGCATGGACCCCGAGTCCACACAGGTGCCCTCAGCAGGCTCAGCCCACGCGGCCCCTCCCGTGCCTAAGCTGGGTGGGCTCTGAGTCAGGGACTGCTCTGAGTGTAGAGAGAGCTGGTTACAGGGAGCTAGTTACAGAGAGAGAGAGCTGCTTACACAGAGCTGGTTGCAGAGAGCTGGTTACACAGAGCTGTAGACAGTGAGATGTGGTAGACCAGTGGTGGGTGGATGGGGTGACCGAGCAGGCAAGGGGGTCTCACCAAGGAGCCACCTGCAGAGAGATTGAGGAGGAGTTTCCCAAGGAAGGGGGTTTACCTTAGGCTGGGCTTCATGACAGGCTGGGGGCTCCAACAGCAGACATTTATTCCCACAGTTCCAGAGCTGGACATCCAGGATCAGGGTGTGGACACAGTGGTGGGCTCTGGGGAGGCCCCCTGGCTCTGAGGGCTGCCTTCTTGCTGTGTCTTCATGTGATGGAAAGACAGTGGGAGACACAGTCAGCTCTCGCCGTCGGGTACTGCTCCATCTTGAGCACACCACCGTCATTGCCTGATCTCCTCCCTCCCGAAGTCCCACCTCTTGATGCTACCACCTTGAGGGTGAGCTTTCAAAATATGGATTTGGTGGGGGACACGGACATTCAGACCGTAGCAGGGATGTAAGCAGAATCTTGGTAAAGAAGAGACACAGGGAGTTCCTGGAGGAAGGACAGCAGGTGAGGGCAGGCAGAGGCAGAGTGGGGCTCAGGGACAGTCCCTATGTCTCCAGGCAGGGGACAAAGCACTTCCCACGCCCACCCCAGCCTGTTCTATGCTTGTTCATTTATTTTAAGAATTTCAGTGTCTTCAGTGGGTTCATTCAAAACCCAATTCCATGCAAAAACATGGGAATTCCCCTTAATTTTTCAATAGATCTAGAGTTCGTTACTACACTGCATAGTTACTGTCCCACATGTTCATCATTTCGGACCATTGGATTCTGCCTTCACACATCTCACTGCAGCCAGGTCAGGTTTGTAAAGGGCTCTAGTGCTGCAGGCTCCAGGTCCTCCTCTGCTTTTCTGTGCAGCCGCCCCAGCCCGCAGGCCGCTCCTCCAGGCCTCTCTGTTTCTGCTCAGGAGGCTTCTCCTACCCGGTGCAGCTTCCTCTATCCATTCTTGTTTGAGACATACCTGTTCCTCCTGGCCGCTCTTCCCAGGGTCAGGGCTGGCCGTCATCACCTGGGGTGCCCTGCGGTCACAGGCAGCACTGACCCCTGCAGCACAGCTCACAGCTGCTCACCTGCCTGTGTCACCTGTGTGCAGTCCACAGGATTGGTGGGAGTTCAGATCTACATGCAGGGCTGCACACACCTGTGAGCAGAATACGTATGGGATATTGGAAATAATGAAAACAACTTCTAGTTCGTCAAACTAAAAGGAAAAAGTTAGATGGCTTAAAAACATTTGCAAATTTGTCAAGCAATGGAAATTAAATTATTCATACTCCTCACAAACCCTCTCTAAATCCACTGATGATCATTTATCGCATTCCTGAGAGAAATGAGTGGACTCTTAATACATTTTTTAATCTGATGTAATTTATATCGTACCAATTAAGTTATTACTGAGAGAAAGGGTGAAATTGTGGTTAAATTATGTATGGAAAAGGTGTGGCAATGAAAACATCACTTAAACCTGTTAGTATCTTGGATTTTCTATCTGTAAAACAAAATATTTTATCTGAATTTGGCAACCAAACAGCACCTTAGAAAAAGGTGATGCTTATTAAACCCAGAGAGAACCCTGGACGCCTAAGCCTGCTAGGTGCAGCTGCAGGGAACAATTTCCCTTCCTAAACGCAGGAATTCTTCCCTGAGAAGGCATCTCTGTTTCAGCTTTTGTGTTTGCAAATGGGAGATCTGCATGCTTCTGACCCCAGGAATGGGGGCCTTGGGGTCTTCCACGGTTGGCCCAGTGTTGACCGTTAGCACAACAGAAGGGGTGCATGGGTCCAATGCTGTAACTGGCTTGTGGCTGCTATCACGGACTCATGGTGGGCAGACCTGAGGCTGCAGGAGAGTGATTGGGGAGAAGAGTGGTGAGGGGAGGGAGGTGGTGAGGGGAGGGAGGTGGTGAGGGGAGGGGAGTGGTGAGGGGAGGGAGGTGGTGAGAGGAGGGGGTGGTGAGGGGAGGGAGTGGTGAGGGGAGGAAGTGGTGAGGGGAGGGGAGTGGTGAGGGGAGGGGAGTGGTGAGGGGAGGGGAGTGGTGAGGGGAGGGGAGTGGTGAGGGGAGGGGAGTGGTGACGGGAGGGGAGTGGTGAGGGGAGGGAGTGGTGAGGGGAGGGAAGTGGTGAGGGGAGGGAGTGGTGAGGGGAGGGAGTGGTGAGGGGAGGGGGGTGGTGAGGGGAGTGGAGTGGTGAGGGGAGGGAGTGGTGAGGGGAAGGGGTGGTGAGGGGAGGGAGTGGTGAGGGGAGGGAGTGGTGAGGGGAGGGAGGTGGTGAGGGGAGGGGGTGGTGAGGGGAGGGAGTGGTGAGGGGAGGAAGTGGTGAGGGGAGGGGGGTGGTGAGGGGAGTGGAGTGGTGAGGGGAGGGAGTGGTGAGGGGAAGGGGTGGTGAGGGGAGGGAGTGGTGAGGGGAAGGGGTGGTGAGGGGAGGGGGTGGTGAGGGGAGGGGAGTGGTGAGGGGAGGGGAGTGGTGAGGGGAGGGGGGTGGTGAGGGGAGGGGGGTGGTGAGGGGAGGGGAGTGGTGAGGGGAGGGGAGTGTTGAGGGGAGGGAGTCCTGGAAGAGGCTGGGTATGAAATCCACATTCACACAGCAAACCTGAAGCCACTATTTGAGTAATTCAAGGTCATTCGATTTTATTCTAAGAAAATAAAGTTTATTCTGCATGAATTATTCACATAATCATTTTCAATAAACATGTATAGTTATTTAGTACATAAATATATTTATACGTATCAATAACGTTTCGTGGTAAGTTTTACCAAGGAAAGTAAAATGGAGAGTTTTCCATCTCGGACTCGTGGAGTTGCCCCAGGGACTGTGTGAAGGGCTGGGAGAGCCGCCTTCTGTCAACCAAAGTATGTGTCCTTTGACCCCTCCAGACTGGCCTCCCCACTACTAACAAGTGAATCAACTGCCTTTCCATAATGACAGCGTCCTTCAGTGGACAGAGGGTGTGGTCAGACCCTCCTGGCTTCTTCCCAGTCTCTGACCTGCCTCACTCAGACCCTGCGCCAGAAGGTGGCTGGGGTTGGAGGGGGAGGCTGGAGAGGCTGCCATGTTTGAGGGATTGAAGTCTCCAGGCTGGGGTCTGAACGTGTGTTCTTGGGCCCCAGCGGGGAAGCATTGCTTATGTAAAGCCATCCAGGGTCCCACAAAACCATCCAGCCTTACGAAGGCTCTGAGCAGTCCTGCAGAAAGGCACCCCTTTTAAGCCAGTTTACCCAGAGTTTTCCGAATTTATTTATCCAAATGAACCCCTTTTTCCTTAAAGTGTCTGTGAATCAATCATGAGATTGAAAGGTTTCACGCCCTTCTCTGCTTGGGTGCTATTCTCTACCTCCATGAACTGTTCTTATGGTTCAAATCGGAGTGGAAATCCTGGACATTTGGGTTTGCTTGGTTAGAAAACCCTTGTTCTGATGAAATAAGTATCTCAACAATGAAATGAGAGACACCACAATTCACAGGCATGGAGAAGGGCTCTTCCCTGACATCTGCTCTCTCCTGTCTTCAGTCAGATGCACTCAGCCCCCAGGACAGCCAGGACAGCTGAGTGGCGACCAGCCTTGCAAGCAAAGATCAGCCAAAAATGAGACAGCAGCCGCCTGCAGGGAGTGGTGGTCGGGGCCACTGAAGGACGAGGTTAGGGAATGTGAAGGGTTCCAAGTCAAGAAGGCAGCATTGATTTACATACACGTGGAGCCTCTGGAGCTCGGACTTACAGCTCATGATCTTGGCTTCATAGCGTCCCTTGAAATTCTGGCCCACAGTCCATCGCTCTCCCGCGACCCCTGGGCCTTTCCTCTGGCCCCAGGTCAATGGTATCTTCCTCATCAGCTCTCTTCTTCGACTTTCCTTTTTTCTCTCGCTCTCTTTTTAAAATAATGTTTTAAACACCTTTTCCTTTGAAGGAAAGGCTGGAGGGCAGTTGCTTCCTCCACCCTCTGCATGCGTTGTCAGTGGGAGCCTCCCTGCTCTGATAAGGGCCAGACGCCCTTCCCGGCTGGGCTGGGCTGCTGATCTATAATGTTCCTAGCCATGATTAATCTGATAAATAATAAATATATCAATCTAGTCTTTGAGACAAGGACAAATTCCTACCAGCAGGGAGGCACGAGGCCTCTTTTACAGCTGCCTGTAGTGCTGGAATTAATTATTTAATGCTTAATTCTTCGGGAAATGAGAAAGTTTTGATTAATGCTGTCCAGTGTGGTTTCTTGCGTGTTTGATATGTGTCAGATAATTTTTCCTCGGCAGTCACTCTGAAGAAGCCAGAGGCTACTGTCATGGGGATCAGACACCGAATTTCTAGAGATTAATTGAAGTGAAAATTTAGAGAAAAGCACCATAAGTGCCCGCCTGAGATAACCTTTCTGGGCTGAATTTGGCTTTATCCGGGGGGCAGGACTCACTGTGCCCTTATGTAAAACACTGATTTTCATTGTTGTGAAAAACCAGATTTGGTTTCTAGTAGATTTTTTTTTTCAGCTTTCTACCAGCTTAACAGGATTAAAATACTTGCTTGGCAGATGTTTCATCATTAATTCTATATCTGGTAACACAGTAATAGGTGAATATCAAAAGTCAATGTTTCTTTATGATTCTGAAGCCCATTCAGTGAATTGGACTCAAAAATCTTCCTGCGGAGTTCAAGTCCGGTTTCAAAACTTCAACTCCTTCTCCTCTTCCTCTTCCTCCTCCTCCTCTTCCTCTTCCTCCTCCTCCTCCTCCTCTTTTCTTCTTCTTCTTCTTCTTCTTCCTCTTCCTCTTCCTCTTCCTCTTCCCCTTCCCCTTCTTCTTCTTCTTCTCCTTCTCCTTCTCCTTCTCCTTCTCCTTCTTCTTCTTCTTTCTTTCTGCAAGAGAGAGAGAGATTGGGATCCTACTATGTTGCTCAGGCTGGTCTGGACCTCCTGGGCTCAAATAGCCCTCCCTCCTCAGCCTCCAGAGTAGCTGAGATTACAGTGCACACTAGGATGAAACATGTTCTTTTTAATTTTTCCTTCAGCTTTTATTTTAAGTTCTGGGGTTCACATGCAGGATGTGCAGGTTTGTTACATAGGTAAACGTGTGGCATGGTAGTTTTCTGCACAGACCATCCTATCGCCTAGGTATTAAGGCCAGCATCCATTAGCTATTCTTCCTGATCCTCTCCTTCCCCCCCAGCCCCCACAGGTTCCAATGTGTGTGGTTCCTACCTCCACGTGTCCATGTGTTCTTACCGTTCAGCCCTAATTTTAAAGTGAGAACATGTGGTTCTTAAATTTGGTTTTCTGTTCCTGCATTAGTTTGCTGGGGATAACAGCTTCCAGCTTCGTCCACGTCCCTGCAAAGGGCAGGATCTCACTCCTTTTTATGGCTGTATAGTTGTTCATGGTGTATATGTGCCACATTTTCATTATCCAGTCTATCTCTGATGGACAAAGCATGTTTACTGTAAATAATTATCTGTGTTTACTATAGCCAATAACTACCTGTTCTCCATCTGCTCTACAAATCCATATTTCCCAGAGCTCTGACTCAAAGACAAGGTACACTAATACAATGAACTTCCTTTCATAGTACCCTGAGTTCTGCTCAAACCCATTAGGACCGTTAAATGTATGTCAGCTGCATGTGTGTCCCCCTGTGGGTGCTGCCAAATGACTAGGACAGAAGGGCTCTGGGGCTCCGGGGCTCAGCAAGGAGGGGGTCAGTGGCCCTACCCTCCCTCCCATCACACCCTCCCACAGGTAAACCCCTTCATCCAACCTCAGGAATGCTCCCGGGTGGCAAGGCTTCCTATGTCTATCACTTCTTTTAAAAATGCCCATTTCCACAGAGTCTGAAGTTGCCACTTTGCCACTTGTTTCTATCTTAATGTGGTGATTATGGACTACGAAACCCCTTGCAAAGAAAGGAGGAAGGATGCACACAGTGAAAGTTAAAGAAAATTCAACCAGATTTATGATGAGGACCAATTTCCTTCAGGACCTGACGCTCACACGAATGCAAACCAGCTTGGATCAGTTCACAGAGACAATCCCTGCTCTTTAAAAGAGAATGCTTTAGCACCAAAGCCGCTAAAGCCTTCTTCCAAGGCTCTTCAGCCCCACAGTTTTCTCCTAGGTCCTCGCCCTGCTTTACCTGTGACCTGTATCTAAGGGTTCCGAAAGCACATGGCTCTCTCCTGCCCCGCAGCCTCCTGCAGATAGAGCATGTGGCAAAAACGAAATAATGATGCAGAATGAAGCATCAGGGGCACCAGCCCTGAGTTATCTTCCGCCTTTTATAATGTGCACTGTCCTCATTGAAAAGTTGATGAAATGACTGTGTTGATCAAGCGACCAGGGCAGACTATATTTCTTTTTTTTTTTCTTTTTGAGACGGAGCCCAGGCTGCGTCTTTTTGCTCTGTAGCCCAGGCTGGAGTGCAGTGGCAGAGTCTCGGCTCACCGCAACCTCCGCCTCCCAGGTTCAAGCGATTCTCCTGCCTCAGCCTCCAGAATAGCTGGGACTACAGGTGCGTGCCACCAGCTGTGATAATTTTTGTATTTTTAGTAGAGACAGGGTTTCACCATGTTGGTCAGGTTGGTATTGAACTCCTGACCTCGTGATCCACCCACCTGAGCCTCCTGAAGTGCTGGGATTACGGGCATGAGCCACGGTGCCTGGCCCAGGGCAGAGTATATTTCTAATTCGAATTAAATTTGCCAATCAATTAAGTTCAACCATTAGCAAATTCTGAAAAGCAGACAGCTTATACCACTTAAATAGCCTACGTCCAACCCACATCTGGAGTTTCAAGTCAAACTGGAAAAGTGGTCTTGGGTCAGGGAGAGAGGCTTAGGGTGGAAGGTGGAGGGAGAAGAAGCATTTGCATCTGAGATGCTGGAGGTGAGAAAACCTTACACTGGGGCTGGCATAAAGAAAATCGACATCTAAACTACAGGAAAAATCAGAAAAATGGAACGTTTTTGGTGGTTTGCATCTTTCTTCTATCCAGCATACCTTGGAAGCCCAATGATGCATAGAAGTTCATTCTTAGTGTGCAAAAGCTTTTATAACAGGCACTGGACCGTTAAATGTATGTCAGCCCCATGTGTGTCCCCCTGCGGGTGCTGCCACGTGGCCAGGACAGAAGGGCTCCAGGGCTCTGCGGGAAGGGGGCCAGTGGCCCTGCCCTCCCTCCCATCCCACCCTCCCACAGGTAAACCCCTTCATCCAACCTCAGGAACGCTCCCAGGTGACAAGGATTCCTATTTCTATCACTTTCTCTTTGCTCAAAGCTGGGTTAAATTTGCCCATTTTATAAATGAACTTTGACTCCGGGAGATTTGCTGAATTTCCGACATTCAGGAAGTCAGGATGTGAATCTGGGTCTTAGGCTCCAAATCCCGTATCTTTTCCACTTCTTGGAAGAGCGTGGAGAAGCTGGTGCCTGTAGGCCCGCTCCTCTCCATGCTAGGGGTGGACTGCTGAATGCCCCGGGTAAACCTCTGGCTTTAACACAGAGGGAGGTGTGGAGGGGCAGCTCCCTAATGGGGGTGCTTTTAGGCTGCAGAGTAATGGACAGAGCTCACAGAAAACAGAAGACATGGCTCTCATCTCTCTCTCTTTCTTTCTTCTTTCTCTTCACAAACTTGTAAATTTGAGCCAAATCTAGGCCTCCCCAGAAGAAATGCACACACCTGCAATTTGCTTTTGCATTTTCGCGCTGTCACGTACAAGAGAAGATGGGCCCTGAAGCTCATGAGAGGGGACAGAGGAGCCTCTGCCCACGGTTGCTGCCTGTGCCCTTGGAGTCCCCAGCCCTTCCAGGGCCCTGGGATAGAGTCAGGAGGCACCAGGGACGGAGGACTTGAGGCCCGCAGCCTCCTACCCTTGTTTGTTGAAGCCCACATTCTTCACAGGCCTGTCCCATATGCACTTCCTTCTCCAGAGTCTCCCAGACAGCCAAGGACGCACACAGCGTGGGAGCAGGACCCACCATGGCCTGGCTGAGTGTGTGCACCCTGTTGGCTCCTTTACCCCTCCAGGGGCATCCAAGGGTGGGATGAGCACAGAGCCAGGAACAGCAGGGGCCACCAACAGAAGGCTCCCCTACTGGGTGCTGACCCCCCACACCGGCATCTGTTGGAGTCTCCGGCCCCATGACAGTCCCTACATTGCTGACCCTCACGCCTCTCAGGTCTGCATTTCAGTCTCACGTATATAGCTCGAGGCTGCACCGCCAATGATCAGGTGTTTCCTGAAATGAGAGACCTCAGGCCTCTCCCCTCCTGTGGTCCCTGATGCTGTGCTTGTTTTGTTGTTGTTGTTGTTGTTGTTGTTGTTTGAGACAGAGTCTTGCTCAGTCACCCAGGCTGGAGTGCAATGGCACCATCTCGGCTCAGTGCAACCTCCACCTCCCAGGTTCAAGTGATTCTCCTGCCTCAGCCTCCCAAGTAGGTGGGATTACCGATATGCACCACCATGCCCAGTAATTTTGTATTTTTAGTAGACAGGGTTTCACCATGTTGGCCAGGCTGGTCTCGAACTCCTGACCTCAGGTGATCCACCTACCTCGGCCTCCCAAACTGCTGGGATTACAGGCGTGAGCTACCGTGTCCAGCCTGTGCTATTGTTTTTCATCTACTGGGATGCAAACCTGAGGCACTGGTGTCTGTGAGTCATTACAGAAGAGGGACTGGGTGGTTACCCTTCCCTGTGGAATCACTGCCTCAGACAGAAAGAGAAAGGAGAGGAAGCTCTGTCTGCCGGAGGAGGTTTGGCCATCTGGGGGTGCAGGGCGGTGGGTGGCGAGTCAGCCGTGCACAGGTCTGTGGAGAGTATGGACGGGAGCACCGCCAGGTCTGCTGAGCACTGATGGTCCACGATGCTGCCAGCTTTCCCCATGGCGTGTATTCCACATATGCTCAGTCTCCCAACTGCAGGTGTGTTTATTACAGGGCCCTTGTCCTCTGTCTTTTAATCAGACCTGCCTCGTCCCATCCAAGCCGATCACCTTTTGAGAGGACCCGGCCCCCGAGCTCAGGAGCACCCCAGCTCTCAGGACACAGCCCCTCGTGGTGGGACAGCACCTGCACCTGCAGCCCTGTAGCCCCTGAACGAGGAATTTGTTGAGGGAATTTGTATTTTCTGCTGCTTTCTTCTTGAACCTATTTGCATTTTAAATAATTAAAACATTAAAACTGAAAAATTTATAAATGAGAGCTGCTAAGAGAATCCTGCCTGGCAGACGGTACAGAAAAAATCATTGCCCTGTTAGGTTTGCGTCAGTGTCCTGTCTGTCATTCTCCCCAAGGTGCGTCCACTGCTGTGGCTTGGGCCTCAGGCAGCTCTCTGGTGCACACACACAGTGCAATGGTGCACACATACACAGCATCACAGCAGACAAACTCACACGCATCGCCAAAGACGCTCCCACCCAGCGTCGTACACACACACACCCTTCCTCCTCCACACCCACCTCTCTCGAGACCCTGCTGTCCACCCCCTGGCTTCAGGACTCTATGGAGGAAGACTTTGATCTCATTATTGGAGCAACCTAGATGGAATCTCATCGGTCCTCAATAACCCTGTTTTCACTTTCCCACTCCGTTTACTTTTCCTCTAAAAGTTCACTTGGAGGAAGGGAAGGGTGGTGAGGGTGGTGGGAGCGGCGGGCGGCAGGGAGTGACAGGCGCTTGGTCCGGCGCGGCTTTGCCTGGTTGTAACAAGCGTCGGGACATGAGGAGCCACAAAAGCCGGGCTGGCCACATCATCAATCACGGCGCTGACAGCTGCCTTCAGTTTGTTTGTTCCACTCTGCATAATAAGTGATTGGATCAGGTTTAATTAGATATTGGGTAATCAATCATTGCCAACGAGGCAACTCAGCTTGGGATCTAGATGCTGCAAGGGGAAAAGGGAAGAAAATAAAAAAATTAAAAAAACAGTAAATCTCATCTTGTGTGCATAAATACTCCAGCCCATGAGCACACACCGTGGTGTGTGACGGAGAGAGGTATAGAGATGTCTGCAAGACGCGAGGAAGAGAATAATTCACATCTGTGCCGCTGCTTCCCAGACAGCGCCGGCTGACATTTTACTTTCACTGCATAATTACTTTTCAATATAATATAATATGCAGACCTGAGGGAGGAAGGAAAAGCAATTAAATTATGCTCTGGTCCTTCCTCCCGCTGCCAGCCCCAGCCCCAGAAGTGACCAGGAGCTGTCGTTACAATGTGTAACCACTTAGGATGAGGTCCGAGACCAACTAGGGCGTCCTGCCTTTTGGAGGCCCCGTCTCAGTGCGGGAGCCTCAGAAGAGCCTGGTGTGGTGTTCCATCACCAGCTGTGAGATGCTCAGGTTATGGCTTCCTGCTTTAATATCAGTAGCCAGATCTATGCCACAGCTCAGGAGATCCAGGGAGACAATGGGCCTCAACCACGGGTTAGTAGTTATGTATTTATTTAAAAACTCCATTTAACCTCATGGGTGGAGAGAACAAGGATCATCATTGCATCCATTATGTGGATGTCAAAGGTTATGTCAATTCTTGTATGCATCTAATTAGACACAAAGACCGCCAGGTCTATTACAAACTTGGGGACTCTGAGTGTTCATTAAGGGTCAGGAGGCAGACCCCTGTGGCCTTCAGTGCCCATTTGCACCATTCCTAACTTCTTTGTGTTATAAATAGATACATCCTTCCTGATTCTGATTCTAATTCCTGTGCATGAGAGGAATGGGCACCTCCAGCTCCTGAAAGAACTGATCCTTCCGCATTCCTCAAGGGATGAGCTGGGAGGGCAGCTCTCTCTTTCCTCCTGTCCTCTTCACATTGCAGGCAGAATTTTTTACCTACCTATTCCCCTGGAAAGAGGACATGTGTGGGTGTGTCACAGGTAAACCAAAGATTCTATGGCTTGGTAGAAGTTTCTGCGTGGGTGGGTGATTGAGTAGGTGGTAAATGGATAGATGAATGAATAGACAGATGGGTGGTGGATGAATAGATGGGTGGATGGGTGGGGAAATGAGTGGGTGGGTGAGTTGTTGGGTGGGTAGGTGGGTGGATGGGCAGGTTCATGAATAGACGGGTGGATGTGTGGTGAGTGGATGGATGGACCAATGGATGGGTGGATAAATGGCAGGTGGATGAGAAGATGAGTGGATGCGTGGATGAGTGGGGTGGGTGAATGTGTGGGTGGATGGATGGATAGATGGACAGGTGGGTGGAAAAGTGGGTGGATGTGTAAATGGATTGATGAGTGGGAGGATGAATGGGTAAGTAGATGGATAGAAGGGTGGGTAGATGACTGAATAAGTGAGTGTGTGGATTGATAGATGGGTGGATGAGCAGATGGGTGGGTAGGTGGTGGACAGGCAAGGGATGGGTGGGCGGATGGATGAGTAGGCAGGGAGGCAGGTGGTTGGGTGGATGAGTGGATGAGTAGATGAGTGGACAGGTGGATGGGTGGGTGAGTGGATGAGTGGAGAAGAGGATGGGTAGGTGGTGAATGAGTGGGTGGACATGTGGATAGGTGGGTGGGTGTATGAGTGGGTAGGTGGACAGGTGGATGGGTGGGTGAGTGGATGAGTGGAGAAGAGGATGGGTGAGTGGTGAATGAGTGGGTAGGTGGGCAGGTGGATGAGTGGGTGAGTGGATGAGTGGAGAAGAGGATGGGTGGGTGGTGAATGAGTGGGTGGACATGTGGATAGGTGGGTGGGTGTATGAGTGGGTAGGTGGACAGGTGGATGGATGGGTGAGTGGATGAGTGGAGAAGAGGATGGGTGGGTGGTGAATGAGTGAGTGGGTGGGCAGGTGGATGGGTAGGTGAGTGGATGAGTGGGTAGGTGAGTGGATGAGTGGGCAGGTGGATGGGTGGGTGAGTGGATGAGTGAGAGAGTAGATGAGTGGACAGGTGGATGGGTGGGTGGGTGAGTGGACAGGTGGATGAGTGGATGGGTGGGCAGGTGGATGGGTGGGTGAATGGGTGGGTGGACAAGTGGATGGGTGGGTGGGTGGATGGACGAGTTGATGGGTGGGTGGGTAGATGAGTGGGTGAGTGGGTAAATGGATAAGTGGGTAGGTGGATGAGTGGATGAGTGGGTGGGTGGACAAGTGGATGGGTGGGTGAGTGGATGAGCAGGTAGGTGGGCAAATGGATGGGTGGGTGAGTGGATGAGTGAGAGAGTAGATGAGTGGGCAGGTGGATGGGTGGGTAGGTGGATGGGTGGAAAGGTGGGCAGGTGGATGGGTGGGTGAATGGGTGGGTGGACAAGTGGATGGGTAGGTGGGTGGATGGACGAGTGGGTGGGTGGGTGGGTGGATGAGTGGGTGGGTGGGTGGATGAGTGGGTGGGTGGGTAAGTGGATGGGCAGGTAGGTGGGCAGGTGGGTGGGTGGACAAGTGGATAAGTGGGTGGGTGGATAAGTGGGTGGTTGGACAAGTGGATGGGTGGGTGGGTGGATGAGTGGGTGTGTGGGTGAGTGGATGAGTGGATGGGTGGATGAGTGGGTGGGTGGACAAGTGGATGGGTGGGTGAGTGGATGAGTTGGCCGGTGAGCAGGTGGATGGGCTGGGTGGATGAGTGGATGAATGGGAGAGTGGAGCTGTTGGTTCTGTGATTTCCTTCAGCATCCTTGCACAAAGGGGCATCAGCCATGGAGCCCTGCCTCTGCTATGATGAGGGTCAATGGCTAACAGGGCAGTGGTGCGGTATGACCTGCCTAGATATATGAGTGACTTCCTCACTTACAGAAAGGGAAGGAAGAAACAGTCTTCCTTGGATTAAGTAACCAACTAAAATATAACTTTATAATAATATCTGGCTTTAATAGTTCAGATTTTAACCACTGTATAGAATAAAAGTTGAAGGTATTTTATTGGACAATAGAATGTAGAGTAAACACAGCAATGAATAGCACCTGTAGCATTTGTGGCAGAGTCTAACATCAGGGGCCAAGAGCTTGCCGTGGGCAGTTCTGCCTGACAATGAGTGGTGGAATTCATGGCGCCCTTTTCTTATGAACACACTCAGCTCCCCCTCTCCTCAGAAGGGAATCCTGGCGCCCCTGCTCCCTGACCTGGGGCCAAGGGCCTTACACTACAGCCTGCTCTTTTGGATGGACCGCCTGGTACCCAGGATCGTGTTTCTGGGCAGCCATCACCATTCCCCTGGGAGTAAGGATGACTGGTAAATCAATGTGTGTGGAACATGTTCTGGTGACATGCACAGCAGGGACACACAAGGGTGCTTGTGGCTTGGCTGCTCTTCCTGGAAGGAGGCAAGGGTGGGCTCAGCCAGGTCAAAGGTCAGCAGGGCCATTGTAGGGCTTGGCCTCTGACTGGGTCATAGTGTCCAGTGATGGCCAAGGACAGATAGAGGCAGAGCAGGCCTGACCCAGGCCCTCCTTGGGCAACGTGGAGGAGCACGCAGGGCCTGATGGACAGGTGGCAGATGAGCATCAGGTGGGCCTGTGGGCAGGTGAGGAATAGGTAGCACTGCAGGCAGCTGAGGAGCAGGTGGGCCTGTGGGCAGGTGAGGGGCAGGTGGGCCTGTGGGCAGGTGAGTGACAGGTGGGCCTGTGGGCAGGTGAGGGACAGGTGGGCCTGTGGGCAGGTGAGTGACAGGTGGGCCTGTGGGCAGGTGAGGGGCAGTTGGGCCTGCAGCAGGTGAGGGGCAGGTGGGCCTGTGGCAGGTGAGTGACAGGTGGGCCTGTGGGCAGGTGAGGGACTGGTGGGCCTTTGGCAGGTGAGTGACAGGTGGTGAGTGACAGGTGGGCCTGTGGGCAGGTGAAGGGTGGGTGGGCCTGTGGGCAGGTGAAGGACAGGTGGGCCTGTGGCAGGTGAGGGACAGGTGGGCCTGTGGCAGGTGAGGGACAGGTGGGCCTGTGGGCAGGTGAAGGACTGGTGGGCCTTTGGCAGGTGAGTGACAGGTGGTGAGTGACAGGTGGGCCTGCAGCAGGTGAACAGCAGGCAGGGAGCTGGCATGCTATTGAGGGCTCTGTCTCCTGTGTTGAGGATGAGCTCTCTGCAAATGTCCTGTCCTTGGCCTGAGTGGGTTTCTTCTTCTCCGCATGTCTCCTCCAGATGAGCTGGAGTGTTTAAATGAAATGAGTCACCTTAACTGACAGTATCTCCCACTTGTTCCCAATCCACAATTTATTTGTCTTTTGTGTTCTTTCTTGGCCTTAGGGGGGAAGCGTTTTTCTATCTGTGTTCAGAGCTCATTTTCCTTAATCCTGGATTAGCCTCCTGGCCCTCGTGGCCCTTTGCTCTATTTTCAAGGGCTCTGATGACGTTTTTTCTCCTGTGCAATAATGACAAAAAAATAGAGTTTTGTAGAAGCTTCATGGTTTCTACCAGGGAATTACACAATCCCAGCATATGTGCCAGGCTTTTACACTCTTTGACATGTTTAGTCTGTTTCTTGTGTTTTGTTTTTGTACTTACAGGAAGAGACTGCGTGGATATACTGTGTGTTTCAGAGAGAAGGCAGAAGCAGGTCCCGGTTTGGAGGGTCCTAATCCACTGGCCACCTTAACTATGTGGGAAGGAGGGTGGGTCACGCCTCTCCTGCACCGGACCCTCCCTGGGCCTACCTCATTTATTTTACATGCCTCTCTGTTCCCAGGACATGACCTTCTATGATGAGATACTGTTCCATTTGTTAAACGAAAGAGCCCTAAATTGGGGTTAGCCGAGAGATTAAATGGAGATTGAGAAGGTCAGCAGCTTAGGACAAAAGGAGTTTTTCGAGCATCAGGACAAAATAAAGTCACAGTGTTACAGCTGTGTGACCCACTCCTGGGAAGAGTAAAAGGCCAGAGATGTAAAAGTTGAGGTGCTCTTGGCATCCACATCAGATTTTCCTCTCTGCAGCTGCATGCAGTTAGGAAGAGGATTTCTCACGGTGACTAGCTGGTCTAGGTTTCTTCCAGGCTGGCCAGTCCCACCAGAGTGAGGGTGCATGGTGACAGTGGCCCCTGGGCTGAGCCTAGGCTGAGCCTGGGTTGGGGGCTTGGCCAACTGCAGGGGCCTGGTTGGTCGGGAAGGCTGCTGCTGTCTGCGGGTCAGGTTTGAGGCCAAGGTGATCTCAGGGGGACCCAAGGCCTCCCCAGCTGAAAGGAGCAGAGTGAGGAACACTGGGTGAGCACTGGTCCACACTACAGGCCCGTTTCGCCCTATGACCCTGAAAGGCATGGGCTGAAGCTGCCGGCTGCTCCACATGTCCTGTGTGGACTTCTCAGTAAGGGAGAAGGTCTGTTTTCTCCTTTGGACCTGTCTGCCTCATAATGTTGACAATTCGTGGGCCACATCACCTGTGGGACAGGAGGCAGATCTATCAGGGCCCTGTGGAGACCGCAGGACCTGGATGGGTGAGGACCACATGGCCAGAGAGAAAAGCTGATCACAGGGCGGCACCCACAGGTGGGACAGGAGGCTCCTGGACTCAGGGGAGGCAGCGGTGGATGCAAAGTCCAGGTGATCTTAAGAGTTGCCTCTATTGGGAAAAGAAAGAAATGGTGGCTGCCTGATCAGTGCTTGGATTTGTGATGAGCTGATATGGGGGACCCTCTGCAAATTCTCACTTCATGGGGGGTCCAGAGCCACGCAATATTACATAGGTTCAGAGGTCAGAAAGCAAGGACTTCATTACACAAGAACAGTTACGAAGGCATTAATGACGTGCTAGGAGCTTCCCAGGAACAAAGTCGATGGTGGCGACCAGCTCTTTGAAGCTATGAAGGAAGCTGTTTTTTGCTGAGATGAGTGCGTCATTGCATGAGGAGATGGCAGCAAGGAAGAACCATTGGCCTTTGCTGCCATCGTAGACTAACTCCTGGACATCTCCCCTTGGCTGCTCACCTCAGTGGCTTTTCTCAGAGGAAGGCTCAGAATTTCAGAAGTCGCTTCACCCCTTCATAGACAATCCAGGGGGGACAAATGGAGCCTTTGGGGTGCAGGGTGCTCGATAAGTTAATTGCACATGAACATAGAAGGTTTGAGCTCCGCACCCACCGGGGCCTGAGAAGACTTCCCCTCCTATTTTCCAGACCTCAGTTTCACCTTCAGCTGAGTATTTTGAAAATAGCCATAGGATCCAGGCTGGTGGGCAGTTAGGATGGAGGAGCCAGCATTCCTCCAGCCTTGGAATCTCGATGAAGTTGCCTTCCCATATGTACAGGAGCGACCTCGCCCCGGGCCTGGGGCTGTGGCATGTCTCCGTGGAGTGGTCAGTTTGGTGCCCTTTGGTCCTTGACTTTCTGCATCATACACTAGCAAATCACTGGCTCTTGGTAGCAAGTTGATATTCAATTGCAGGGGAAGTAAGGAAGGAACGAATCCAAAACGTCAAATTTGTCCAAGAAGGCAGTTTTGTTTTATTGTCTCAAAAACCAGTTTGACCTAGGCTCAAAAAATAATTTGAAAAACTCAAGCTGGAAATGTGCATGTCCAATGCCCCATCATGTGGGAAGTTTGTGCTGTCATCTCAGACCTGATAGGACACGACTAAACGGGGGCAGCAGGGAAGGAGCTGAGTGGGGACATGCTGCGGGACCTGGCACTCAGTGCTAGCGTTGGTCTGGGATCGGCAGCCTCCCTCGTCACCCCTAACAGCGTCTTCCTCGTGTTCTGACAGATGAAGCATCAGATGAATCGATGACCTGAGACAACCCTAAGGGACGCCCACCCGCGCTGTCTTTATCTAAAAACCTCTACTGCCTCTATTCTCCCTTAAACACAAAATGTGGTGAAATAAATGCCACTACATAATCATATGCACCTATATAAAATGTGTGTATATTATATGAGTATGTGCATATATATTTTATACCCATGTGTGCGTGTATAGGCACGTGCAGAGCTTCATAGTACATTAATCTATGATTGATTTAATATTCATTTTTAGAAACACAAAAATTAGGTGGCTCACACCTGTAATCCCAGAACTTTGGGAGGCCGAGGCGGGTGGATCACAAGGTCAGGAGTTCAAGACCAGCCTGGCCAAGATGGTGAAACCCCATCTCTATAAAAAAAAATAGCCTGGTGTGGTGGCAGGTGCCTGCAATCTCAGGTACTCAGGAGACTTAGGCAGAGAATTGCTTGAACTTGGGAGGCGGAGGTTACAGTGAGCGGAGATCGTGCCACTACACTCTAGCCTGGGCAAGAGTGAGACACCAATTCAAAAAAAAAAAAACACGAAAATTAGAGTATTTATTCCACGGTAATGATAAATTCCCATTTAGTTCCAAGTGTTGCTAGAGACCCTCTGTACCTTCCACCCAGCTTCCCCAATGGTAGGACGTTGCTTGGCTTCAGTGCATCCACACCAGATCTTCCTCTCTGCAGCATAGGGAGAGGACTTCTCACTGTGATGTACAGGTCTAGGTTTCTCCCAGGCCAGCCCAGTCCCACTGGGGTGAGGGTGCAGGAAATTGCTATTAGAACAATCCACGGAGCCTATTCAGATTGGACCAGTTTTACATGCATGTGTATGTGTGTGTTTCCAGTGTGTGTGTGCGTGTGTGTATATGTCATGCAGTGCATGTGTGTGTGTGCATTTGTGCATGCATGAACATGTCTGTATGCACATGTGTATGTATGCACATGTACATGTGTGTTTCTAGTGTGTGTGCATATGTGTGTATATGTCATGCAGTGCATGTATTTGTATGTACTTCTGCATGTGTGAACATGTGTATGCCCACGTGTATGTATGCACATGTACATGTGTGTTTCCAGTGTGTGTGTGCATATGTGTGTATATGTCATGCAGTGCATGTATTTGTGTGTACTTCTGCATGTGTGAACATGTGTATGCCCACGTGTATGTATGCACATGTACATGTGTGTTTCCAGTGTGTGTGTGCATATGTGTGTATATGTCATGCAGTGCATGTATTTGTGTGTACTTCTGCATGTGTGAACATGTGTATGCCCACGTGTATGTATGCACATGTACATGTGTGTTTCCAGTGTGTGTGTGCATATGTGTGTATATGTCATGCAGTGCATGTATTTGTGTGTACTTCTGCATGTGTGAACATGTGTATGCCCATGTGTATGTATGCACATGTACATGTGTGTTTCCAGTGTGTGTGTGCATATGTGTGTATATGTCATGCAGTGCATGTATTTGTCTGCATGTGCATTTATGCATGTGTGAACATCTGTGTGTACACACATGTATGTATGCATGTGCACGTGTGTGTTTAGTTCTATGCAGTCTTATTACGCATGCAGATTCTTATCTCCACCACCACCACCATCAACATCCACAGCTGTGGCACCACAAGGGCCTGGAGCTGTTTCCAGCCACCATCACACCCTGGCTTTCTGCTTTCCTAACCCTGGGAAACCACTAATCTCTTCTTCATCTCTATATTATTATCATGTTAAGAATGTACGATAAATGGAATCATGCAGCATGCAACCTTTTGAGACTGACTTTTTTCACGCAGCGTGATGATCTTGAGTCCCTCCTATTTGCTGCCTGTACCTCCCTATAGCTTTTTCTTTTCACTGCTCAGTTGTAACCTGCGGTGTGGAGGTGCCACCGTCTTGTTAACCTTTCAGCCACTGAAGGTCACGTGGGTCATTTCCAGCTTTTGACCATTATGAATAAAGCTGCCATAAGCATTTCTGTACAGGGTTTGTGTGGACATAGAGTTTTATTTTTCTGGGGTAAATGCCCAAGACTGCAGTTTCAGGGTGGTATGAGAAGTACGTGCATGTTAGTTTTGCAAGATACTGCCCTACTCTTTGGGAGTGATTGCAGCATTTCACATTCTCTCCATCAATGTGTGAGTGATCCAGTTTCTCTAAATCCTCATTGGCATTCGAAGTTGTCACGATTTTTTGTATGATTAACAATGAAATTATTTAGAAAAGTGAAAATTATACGTATCCATACATTTGGACATCTTCTCTTTTTTAAAAGTGAGGTTTTCCAATAAATTAAACTTCTATTTATAGTCAGGGATTAGTTTCAACTAGGTAAAGTTTATTTACACACCCAAAACAACAGGTCAACCCCAATGGGGGAGACATGAACCAAAGTTTGGCTTCTTGAAGAGAGAAGAATCCGCACAACTGAATTTTCCACTTTTCATTGGTTTTCTTCATCAAGGATGGAAAAGGGAATTTTCTCCCAGAGAGTAAAGCTCACTTTAGAGCTTTAGAATTGGGGACCAGCCTCCCGGGACACTCACTGCTCACAGGAGACCGAGGAAGTGCTCCGCAAGAGGGATGAGAAGATGCTTCTGGAGGCCCGGATGCCCGTAGGCACCTGTCGTTCCTTTATACACATATGGGGAAACTGAAATATTCAAGAACTCAAAGGACCTCCCGAGGGAGCTCAGCCAGCAAGGCAGACAACAGACACTGTGTCCTTGTGTCTGGCATGGCTGGAATTTGGTGCCCCAGAGGAAAGGTGGCATTGAAGACCTTTCAGGGCCCCCGTTCTCATACCTGCGCTGGGTCTAGAGACTGGGGATACAGTTGGGTGGATCTGCAAATGGGCCTGCAGACGTGGGTCTGATGCTGGATCCACAGCACAGCTCGCACCTTGGGAATGTTTCTTCTGCAGCACAGGCTCCCTCGATTCTCCAGTTACAGCCACGGGGAAGGAACCACAGGTTGGGCTCTGCTCTCCTGCAAAGAAGACGGGGTAGGTGGAGAGGGATCTTGCCTTGTCCCCACTGATCCACAGCCAGGGACCTTCAGAACAGCTGCCAGACAATGTTTGATCAGGGATGAAATAGGCCGAGGTGACAACATCCTGTCCTTGCTTTTCAGGGACAGTCATTAAAAATGAAACAAGGCACAAAGAGGCCCAGAAGGCCCCGTGCTCTCTGCAGATACGAGAGACAGAGAAGTTCACAACACGTCAGCAACAATATCCATTTGTGTTGATTCCTCCAACCTGCCCAGTAGCCTTCCTGGCCGGGGCCAAGGAGGATCTGCGAGAGACAACGAGGTGGTGTCTGAAGATACCCTTAGGATGGAGGATGGTCTTGGGGACGAGGACTCATGAATGACATCTCTCTTTGCTCATCAAGGGGAGGTCTGCCCTGAGCATACTTGGAAAGAAGTTGCAGCCTCGTACCATGAGCCGCAGTCTGTAGTTGCATGTTTGGAGGTTTTCTCTTTTCCTTTAATAATATATTGATGTGAGCAGGTTGGACATGCCAAACACATTCTCCCCACAAACGGTCAACTGCTGGGAAGGGCCTCGCCATCTGGCAAAGCGTACTCAGGGAGGAGACCTCCCGGGAGCCCTCCCCAGCAGCCTCTTGGTTCTGAGAAAGTGCTGGCTCCATAGGCCGACCTCGTCAGCGTTTGTTGGAGAGTGTTTCTTCTGGCTTACAGAAGAAAGCAGCTGCAGGCCATAGCATCAGCGGTCGGCTTTCCAGTGGAATCTTGCGAGGGCTTTCTTGAGATGACCAAGCTGTAGGAATTTCTGCAGAAATGCTGGGGAGGCCATGAGCCCCAGGGCCAGACCATCGAAGGGCCTCAAGACCAGCCCCTGCCCCCTATGAATGCGTTTGCCCTGTCCCAGGAGGAAAACTCATTATGTCTTGTATTTTTATTTATACCTTGGGTGGTGTACTAGGACATTCTTGCACATAAAGGAATACCTGAGACTGGGTAATTTATAAAGAAAAAAGGTATAATTGGTGTGCGGTTCCGTGGGCTGTACAAGAAGCATGGTGCTGACATCTGCTCCGCTTCTAGGGAGGCCTGGAGGAGGTTTAACTCATGGTGTAAGGCGAATGGGGAACGGACAGCCACATGCCGAGAGCGGGGAGCGAGTGGGCAGAGGAGGAAGTGCCACACGCCTTTTAACAACCAGATCTCGGGGGAACTCACTCACCATCACCAGGACGGCACAAGCCTCGCGGGATCCACCCGCACCATCCAAAGGCCTCCCACCAGGCCGCACTCCAATGCTGGGGACCACATCTTAACATGAGACTTGAAGGAGACTTCCAAACTATATGCAATTTTTTTTCAAACATAAATATTGGTTTGCCAAACCTTCCAAGTACAGCTTCGGAAAATTGCCTATTGCAATCAGGGGGTTTAGTGGCAGAAACCACATGGCTTGGGCTGGGGAGATGGTCCACTCTCTGCCCTCCTCTTGGTGCGTGACCGCCACCGACCCTAAGGTACCCAAGCAAGCCGGATGCCTTCCAGTAAGGCTGGCCCCAAGGTTTCTGGGTCCTGAGGCTTTTAAAAGAAGAGCACATTGGGAGACCGAGTGGGCAGATGGCTTGAGCTCAGGAGTTTGAGACCAGCCTGGGCAACATGGTGAAATCCCCTCTCTACAAGAAGTGCAGAAGTTTGCCGGGCGTGTTGATGTGTACCTGTAGTCCCAGCTACTAAGGAGGCTGAGGTGGGAGGATTACTGGAGCCTAGGAGATGGAGGTTGTAGTGAGCCAAGATCGTGCCACTGCACTCCAGCCTGGGAGGCACAGCAAGACCCCGTCCCAAAAATAAATAAATAAATAAATAAATAAATAAAATAAATAAAAATAGAAAGAGTATAGAAAAGCTTTGGAATCTATTATCTGTGAACTCCAAAGACATTCGTGGCATAAAGAAATGTGTATATTCCTTACAAATGGAGATCTTCCTGGAGCCCCAGCAGGCAGAGTGGAAGGAGGGAGAGCTGCCTCGTCCGTGGACTCCCAGGTGTGTTTGTGAGCCCCACAGTTTCCAAGGACCACCTCACCCCGGGTATTCTGTGTCAGGCTTTCTGGGTGCTGCTGACACACACCGACGTTTGAGAACTTTAATCTGGTTCCAGAGCTTACGTTACAGATGATGAAACCGCTGCTGCGGACGATGCCTCGGCTAATCAAGGGCACAGGGACCTTCAGTAGCAGCGCGTGAGTCTATTGTGGAATAACAGAGCATGTCTGTGTTGGCCCATGGAGTCCTACTGAGACTTCCGGGACACGCCACCTCACACTGGTTGAGTGAATAATGGAGCCACGGAGGGCCGAAGTGGAAGATCCTTGCATCTCCCTGCCCCTGCAGTTCTAGGTCCTTTTTATTCTTTCTTTCTTTTTTTTTAGATGGAGTCTCACTCTTGTCTCCCAGGCTGGAGTGCGGTGGCGTGATCTCGGCTCACTGCAACCTCTGCTCCTGGGTTCAAGTGATTCTCCTGCCTCAGCCTCCTGAGTAGCTGGGATTACAGGCACCCACCACCACTCTGGCTACTTTTTGTACTTTTAGTAGAGACGGGGTTTCGCCATGTTGGCCAGGCTGGTCTCAAACTCCTGACCTCAGGTGATCTGCCCACCTCGGCCTCCCAAAGTGCTGGGATCACAGGCGTCAGCCAGCCTGCCAGCCTGCCTGCCTGCCTGCCTTCGTTCCTTCATTCCTTCCTTCCTCTCTCTCTTTTCTTTTTTCTTTCTTTTCTTTCTTTCCTTTCTTTCTTTCTTCTTTCTTATCTCTCTCTCCCTCCCTTTCTCTCTCTCATTCTTTCTTTCTCTCTCCTGCTCTTCTTCCTTTCCTTTCCTTTTTTCTTTTTCCTCTTTTCTTTTCTTTTCCTTCAGAAATACAAGAGATCAAGAAAGAAGGGCTTGTATTCTGCAAATGCCAGCAGGCATTCCCGGGGTGTGCAGCCAGCAGAGCAGGCTCCTCTTTGGGGTCTGGGCTGGATACTCGTTGTCGGAACATGAGATGGGACCCATGAGCACATGAAGCTCCCAAAGACCTGCTGTTCCGCCCAGCTCCCAGCTCCCAAAGACCTGCCATTCCGCCCAGCTCCGAGTCACCCGGCTGAGGTTGAGGCTGCCCAGTACACACGTCTTCAGCCAGCCCATCTTCCTTTCTCTGTGGGAACTTCTTCGGATCCACACTGGTTCTCGACTTCACAGTGAGGCAGTCTGTGATTTTCCTGTCCAGTGGGGCCTGTGATTTTCCTGTCCAGCTTGGCCTCAGTGCGGCCAGTGCTCAGTGGAAGAGACCTGCCTCCTGCATGAGGGTGAGAGGGGCTGAGCTCTCTTCTTCCTTGTGATTTTTCTAACAGGTATGAGTCAGCCCCCCAGGAGGGTAACACCAGGCCCCTGACATCCCCACACCAATTCCCAGAAGCTGGCTCGACACCCTGGGCAACCCCAGAGATGCTGCCAAAGTCGTGGCTTCCTGCAGGGCCGAAGGAGCCGCAGGCAGGCCTGGCGCTTCATGCAGGGGCAGCCCGAGCACCAGGAAGGCGTGGAGTGCCAGAGTTGGCCTGTGTCTGTCCCGAGCATGGGGCCTGGGCCTGAGTTGGCCTGTGTCTGTCCTGAGCGTGGATACTGGGCTGGGAGCCGAGTCTGTCCTGAGTGTGGATGCTGGGCCGGGAGCCGAGTCTGTCCTGAGCGTGGACGCTAGGCTGGGAGCTGTCTCACTCCATCTCATGTGGTTTCAGGGGTGTCTCACCACATGTGCCCTGATATATTAGGGTGTTTGGGGAGCAGCAATGCTTACCTCAGGGCCACTGGCCCCTGGTCACTTAGCAGGATTGACATCCCCCATGTAGGCATAGGCATATCTGCCTCCAGAGCCCTAATTCTATCCTGATCGCGTTTGCATTTGTCTATTAAGTTTGTTATTAAAAGCAGGTCATCACGAACAAATGGAACTGAGCCTTCTCTTCTTCCTTGTGTGTAATACCCTGCCCTGGGCCATGAGTCCCATGGGGACAGCAAGTCAAAGTCCCTTTGGTCACTGGATAGGACCTGGACACTCAGCTCATGGTTTGGTGCAGACTCCTGAGGCCATGTCTCTGCCTCACATGCTCTTGGCTGGCAAAGGAAGACAGACATTAAGACAGAGAGGACATTGTGTGTCTTTGTCAGCTTTGTCAAAACTCACATGGCTGTAGGTGTGTGGCTTTATTTCTAGACTCTCAATTATGTTCCATTGGTCAATGTGCCTGTTTTGGTACCAGTACCATCAAGTTTTGGTTACTGTAGCTTTGTGGTATAGTTTGAAGTCAGTCAAGTAATGTGATACCTCCAGCTTTGTTCCTTTGGCTTAGGATTGCTTTGGGTATTTAGGCTCCATATGAATTTTAGAATAGTTTTTCATAATTCCATAAATAGTGTGGGGATAATTGGCTAGCCATGTGCAGAAGATTGAAACTGGGCCCCTTCCTTTCAGCATATACAAAAATAAATTCAAGATGAATTAAAGACTTAAATTTAAAATCAAAAGCTATAAAAATCCTAGAAGAAAACCTCGGAAATACCATCCTGGACATAGACCTGGCAAAGACTTCATGACAAAGATGCCAAGAACAATTGCAGTAAAAGCAAAAATTGACAAAGGAGGGGTCCCCTAATTAAACCAAAGAGCTTCTGCACAGCAAAAGAAACTATCAACAGAGTAAACAGACACTGTACAGAGGGGAGAAAATATTTGCAAATTATGCATCTGCAAAGGTCTAATATCTAGAATTTATAAGGAACTTAAACAAATTAACAAGCAAAAATCAACCAACCCCATTAAAATGTGGGCAAAGGACATGAACAGACACTTTTCAAAAGAAGAGATACACACAGCCAACAAGCATATGAGTAAATGCTCCACATCGTTCATCATTAGAGGAATGCAACCCAAAACTACAATGAGACACCATCTCACAGCAGTCAGAATGGTTATGATTAAAAAGTAAAACAGTAACAGATGTTGGCAAGGTTGAGGAGAAAACGAAACACTTATACACTGCTGGTGGAGAAGTTAATTCGGTTCAACAACTGTGGAATGCAGTTTGGAGATTTCTCAAAGAACTTACCAGGAAACTATCATTCGACCCAGCTCTCCCATGATTGGTTATATACCCAAAGGAATATAAATTGTTCTACCATAAAGATACATGCACACATCTGTTCATCACAGCTCTCTATTCACAATAATGAAGACATGGAATCAATCTAGATTTCCAGCAACAGTAGGCTGGAGAAAGAAAATGTGGTACATATACATCATGGAATACTCTGTAGCCACAAAAAAGAGTGAGATCACGTCTTTTGAAGCAACATGGTTGGAGCTGGAGGCCATTATCCTATGCAAACTAATTCAGGAACAGAAAACCAAAGACTGCATGTTCTCAGTTATAAGTGGGAGCTGAATATTGAGCACTTATGGACACAAAGAGAGGAACAACAGAGACCCGGGCCTACTTGACGGTGGAGGATGAGAGGAGGATGAGGATGAAAGGAACTACCTATCAGGTACCATGCTTATTACGAGGGTGATGAAATAATCTGAACACCAGACCCCTACGACATGCAACCTGCACATGTACCCTTGAAACTAAAAGGTTTTTTTTTCCTTTTTCCTTTTTTTTTTTTAAAGAAAGGGCATTTGCTGCTGTGAGCCCCAGCTCAAGGCACTGTGCTTCCGCTTGTCAACCCCTTTTCCTGCGTGGATGAGCATCTCTTCAGTGATCTTTCTCTTAGTCTCCAGGCAGGCACCTTTAGAGGCCACAGCTGCAGAACCCAGGGCCACCTTTGGGCCAGAGCCGCTTCTGGGGGTATCCACAGAGGTGGGAGGTCACCAAGGAGAAAGCGCCGGAGCCTTGGGAATTTGGAGTCAGGGGTGGGTCCTGTACGGGGGTGTTTTCTTCTTGAGAACCCTGAAGGTAAAATAATGATGTCAGGTTTTCCGTACAGAAAAGTGAGGCGTTACCTGCATATTCTTCAATGACTCATTTGTGACATTCTCCTTACACAAAAGCTTTCTGGAATTGGCCCAAGGATGCGTCAGGGTCGGGGAGGAAGTGGGTTCAAGGGCATGTGATGTGCTTTCCAGAAAGTAGGAGGAGGCAGAGATGGTCCCACATCGAAACTGGAACCTTCCTTTGCGGCTGTACCTTGAACCAACACTGAGGATGAGTCTGAAAATACATCTACAGAATATTGCTGTCCGTATTCATCTTCAATGTCATTTTAGTTATTGATTTGTAAAGGATCGTGATTGCTGGTGTTAATGGAGGAAACTGATTTTGGTGGATGCCTGCGGAAGGTGCTTCCTCCCTCGGCCTTGGTTTTCCTTTTTGAGGCCCTGTTAGGGCAGAGCGCTCTCCCTTCACCTGCCTGGCACAGTCACCACCCACAGACACACAGACAGAGTCCCGCCAAGGCAAAGGCGAGGAAATGGATACCCACAAAGTCTTATATATCTGTGTCTTTATTCACTTATGGGGGAAATGGCAGGAGCCGCTGCCATTTTCATTTTCCTATGAAGGGACAAATACTGGTTTATTTTGTGTGTAAATTGTTGCATTTTAAATGTCAACAAATACATTGTGCGATACTCTCAGGATTTTTTTACGTTAAAATTAAATGAGAATGTGCATTTCCTGTTCTGTGTTGGAAGCCTCCTGCAGCCTGTCTACCATAGGTATTAATTATCGTGCACGTGCCCTCTGTGTGCTGTGCTTGGTTACATCACACATCTTCCAAAATAAGATAGTCCGAATATTCAGGTGAGGATTCAATAAATAAAACAACTTACAAACCATTCCTTAGAAAAAAGCATTTTTCAAACATTTTACCAACTCAGACGCGGGTTTCATTTATATGGTAATATTCAAAGGCCCCCTCTCGTGTTACCTTTCCAGGCCTCTCTGAGTAAATCCATTTTCAATCAGGGGTTGCACCTTGTAGGAGCTGTGACTCAAGGTTGCCCTTGTGCCCATCCCCGGCTAGCTGGCACTCCAGGGATATTATTCTACAGTCCACAACATGCACGCTGTAAAACAATAAAGCAATCACTTGGGAAAATTACGAGACCAGAATTTTTTCTCAAACTTACTAAATTTATGACAGTAAGAAGGTCATGCTGTCGGCAAAGACTCTCCTTGAACATCCAGGGCTGGGGGTTTGCAGGGCCCCTGTGTGCTGCATCAGAGGTGGCGCCAGTGCACCCAGCACCACTGGATTTTGGAAGTGTTAACAGATCTACTTACTGAAAAGGATTTTCTTTTTAAGAAAGGAAAGATATTTTATTCCAGCAAACAGATGGCACGCTGAGGAGATAGAGCCTTGGTTCAAAACAAAGGTGTGCTCTGAGGGAACAAAGAGGGGGGAAATGTCTTTTACAGAGAAAGTTCCTGCCGAGGTTTCCACCCTGGTCCACTATGCAAATGAGGGATGCAAACTTGCTCAGTTCTGATTGGTCCACTCAGGTCACAGTCTTTCATTAAGTCCAGGAGGTGAAATGGGCTTTGCAGGCAGCCATCGATTTAGACACTTAAACAGGAACAGAGTTGGAACACTGAGTACCTGTGTGGCCTTGAGTCAGCCGCTGGCCGCCAGGTTCTGTTTGAATTTAGGACCAGTTGCAACTCGAGATCTGTCTTGAGGGACTGGCTCTTTCAGGGTTCACGGAAGTTTTCCTGACTTCTTTAGGCACCCAGCCCTGCTGTGCGATGGATGGTCCGGGGTGCCTGTTGCAGGGCCATCTGTGGGGTGCTTTCCACCCAGGGCCCAGGACGTTACGTGCCTCCCTTCTCCCTAGGTCCTGTTAAGGGACAGTTCTGAGGCTTCAGAATCCAGCTGGGGAGGACTGGAGCTTTGAAAGCAAATTTGCATGAGAAAAGCACCACTTCAAATTTGTTACAGAGAAATTATTCTAATGTGTATTAGAAACAGAAAGAAGACCTTTCTTAAGACTTGCAACAGGTGAGGGGCTGAATTCAACTTAAATAAAAGAAGGGCCAGCAGAGATGTATGGTGGGGTGAGAGGGGAAGGGAGACCGAAAACCACCAGGAAGAACCTGGCCAGATACCAAGAGTGCAGGAGGAAAGGCCTGGCAGGGTGTCGCTGTGGGGGATCCTTCCGAGGCTGGCTTAGGATTTTTGCTAACACTGGGCTCAGTTGACCAACGACAAGGCCTCATGGAGAAGAAGGCTCAGAGGAGCCTCATGAATGTCTGGTCTAAGGAGTCCTTGTCCCATTGGTTAGGGGACCTGCATCTGTGAGCTTTTACATTTGAAGGCCTATTGTTGCATAATTATCAATCATACCTCTTCTCTTCTCAGTCCTCAAAAGGGATGAATCCCACAATTCCCAGACCACAGATGGATCTCCCATGAGGAGAGGAACTCTCAGGGAAGGTGGTATTGGATAGGACAGGTTTCCCCATTTTGCCATCCCTCAGTATTCACCTATCCACTGGGGCACGTTTTAGTTCGTTGAGCCAGAGGTCGGGTTAGGGCAGCCTTCAAATGCCTCCATTTAATTAACTAGCACATTGGACGTGGGAAGTTTCAGGCAACAGCTGGTAAAGAAAGGAAATGTAAATTTCCGTCAAAACAGAGCTAAGCATTAAGTCCAGGGAAGCAAGTAGAGAATGCCCACTCAGGTATAAACATACACACATTGTATGCAAATGTGTGTGACTAAATGTAATCATACAAATATGCAAATTCTGAGATTTAAAAAGGTTGCTCACACATTCCTTTTTGTTCAGTCGGGGCAGAGTTTTCTTTTCTCTCACTCCTGTGATTTCACACAAGAACAATCATATTTCTACACATCCTTTACTTCTTAAAGACGCTTCCAGGATCTTTCTCTGTGAGGCAGCTTTCTTGGTTTTTCTCCACGCTACCTAGTATTTCACTGTGGGAATGAATCAGGATTACCGGAGTGGCTTCTCGCCCTGCTGCTGGCTTTTTGCAGCTGTGAACAACATTGCCCCTTGCAACTTTGCAAATGTTGGCACTTTTAGGGGTGGGAGATTGATTCCCAAGGGTCAGATGACTGGGTCAAAGTGTATGTGCTTCCCTAATTGTAATAGATTTTGTTTTTCACAAAGGTTGTTGAACTTTGCATTTCCACCCTCGGTGTGAGTGCCCTTCCTCTTACCTCTCGGAGGCTGCAGAGTGTCATTGCTGGTTTCAAGTTTTGCCATCATGACCTTCATTTGCACATCCCTCCATCCACAGTCTGAGCACTGTTTCTTGCCCTGTCGGCCATTGCACCTGCTCATCTCTGAGCTACCTCTTCCTCTGTGTAGCGGATTTTCTATTTGGACTTGCTACATATACTTTTTTTCCAAATCTCTTGCTTGTCTATTGACATTTTATTGCATTTTCACCATATGAAGTGATTTTTACCTGTGTGAGGTCAAAGGCATCTCCTTTACAGCCCCAGAGCTTCCCATCAGCCAGCAGTCCTTGGCATATGTGTGGACTCCCAGGAGTGTCTGCAGTGAGCTTATTATTTTATCTTTCTCCAGGAAGTCTTTCATCCGTCTGCGTTTTACTGCTATTGCTGGTGGAAGGTAGGGGTGTGATTTTCTTTCCTTCTAAATGAGAGTGGTGCAGCCATGTTGACGGAACAGGAGGCCCCTGCACTGACACCGTCAGAACCATCTTTACTCTGTAATCAGCGGATCACACACCTCCTGGCTTCTAGGGCCTGCATTTTCCATTTGCCCATTCCCTGGCCAGCACCACACTGATTTTAGTGCAGTGGCTGGATGAAATCTTCTGGCATCTGTGGCAAGGCCTGTGCCATTCTTCTTGTGGCCCTTTTTGGGTGATTGTGGACAGTTTTCAGTCACTCTGCTCCTCTCAGCCTTGCCCCAGGTCCCTCCCCTGAGGTGATGGGTCTGATGCTCCCCCTCCCAGCCCACATGGCATTGCGGTTACCGCCACACTCACGGTCGGCACCCGTGTCCCCACGGTGGTCTGCAGGGCTTTCCATGACCCCCTCACAGCAAGCCCCCTCCCTGAGTCGTCCCATCCACACCAGCCTCTGCGCCTGGAGCACAGTCCATGTGTGTGTACAACCAACGCCTCCATTGCCTTCCCGTGTCAGCATCACAGAAGCCCACCTGGCTGTGTCTGGCAAACTGCACTGCCTGCACCCGCCCAGCCAGCCTGCTGCTGTCTTCCTCACAAGTGTGGCACATGGGTGGGAGCAGGGAGCACGGGAGCAACGGGAGCTCTGGGGTGCTTGCAGGGCCTGGTCTGAGGAGCAGGAACTCTGGGGAGCATGCAGGGTACAATCTGAGGGCCTCTCCCCCTTGCGTGCCTTCTCCACTTCCTGTCTTGTCTCTCCCCAGCTCCATCCTAACAGTTACCCTCTAAGGTTACCTTTAGTTCTGATGAGACGGGGGTACAGGAGAGACGGGGGACACCTTCTACACGGGCTCAACTGTGGCCCCAAAGAGATGTGTCCACATCTTCACCTCCAGAGGCTGAGAATGTGGCCTTATTTGGAAAAAGATCCTCAAAATTAAGTTAAAGATGTCCAGATGAGATCATCCAAATTGAGGATGGGTCATAAATCCAGCAGCAACTGCCCTTGGGGAGACACACAGGGAGGAGGCTGCATGAGGATGGAGGTGGGGGTTGGAGTGATGTGACCCCATGCCTAAGAGCACTCGGGCCCCAGAGGCTGGACAAGGCAGGAAGACTCCTCTTCTAGAGCCTGCAGAGTCTGAGAACCCTGGACCACACAGCAATGACGAGACTGCCCATGATGGACATATCCTACCACGAGAGTCCCATGATGGACATATCCTACCACGTGGAGCGAAGCCAACCAGGGTCTGTTTCCTGGAGGGCATCCAGGAGGCAACGCAGAGCACTAGAGGCTGATCTGTGGGAGGGAATGAGGGAAACAAAAGATCACCATGTCTACAGCCAGGGAAACAATAGGCACTGGGCCAGGAAGCCAGTACATCCTTCCAACACTCCAGAAAGGGCCATCCTGAGGGCCGAGATGCATAAAGGATGGGGTCAGGAAACCAAGAGGACAGACAGGAGCCAAGCTACTGCCCTGACACAGACACATCAAGCAAATAGCACAGGGTGGGCTGGCTGGACCCACCTCTGGAGAGGCTTCAGATCCATTTCTGCAGCTAGTGCCTGGATACCCAGGCCACACAGACATCCCTGACCAGACAAACGCACGCAATCAACACACACAGGCTTGTCCTGGGCACACACACCCACACATTTGCAAAGACATGGAAGTGTACTTGTCTATAATGAGGAAGGACACTTGCTTTCAAGTGAGTTCCAATGCACATTCTGCAATGTGCAAAGTGAAAATCAGCTCCGGGAAACCCAAATGCTTGGATATCCACAACTGTTGTGGGGGTTTATGCTTCCTGTTCCAGAAAGCACTCATGTTTCCTAACAGATAAGATGCAGAAAACGCACATGTGGACGTGTGGGCCTCGCTCACTGCCTGCCGCTGTCCCTGCCTTTGCATGACACTGCCTGCCTGTCGTAGACCCACCCGGCCTCTGCAGTCACTCCTCACACCTGCCCAGCACAGACCTTGATTCCACTCAGTCGCCTTTGGGGACTCACACTTTAAGCGCAACCGAGCAGAATGTCAACACACACACAGTGTACTTTTGGCAGCATCTCAATTTTAGTCATGTTTATCACATTTTTTAATGATAAAAAAATTTGATTCATTCCAAAAAATAAATTCATTGGCTTAAATTCCAGGGGCCTGTGTTTCTTCCTTAGGTTTAACTTTTCTCCAGCAGGTGGCTTGACTCTGGGACACACACTGCTGGCTTCAGGGACTGCAGATTTGGAGGCAGATGCCAGCAGGTTGTCCAGGCTGAGGCTTGAGGCTGCCACAATGCTGGCTGGGCTGGGGTCTCCTTTCCTCTTCCACTCCAGCAGTGTGGGGAGCCGGCTGAGCCCCAGCAGCATCCCCACGGGCTGGGGGTGATGTGAGCACAGGCCAGTGTGAAGGCTGCTGCCAAGGCCTGGTCTCAGTTCCATGCCCTCCTCATGAGATGGACGCAGAGGGCTTCCAAGTGCCCTGGCCAGGTTTCCTTCCGGGGTCGGGGAGTGACCTCCCGCAAGTCCGGCCCCCTGTGCACCATACTCCGCAAAACGGGGTGCAAGTGCTTCCTCCAGCACTGCCCTAAGCCTCAGTTCCATGCCATCGCCTCTTCTGCCTGGGGTTGCTTGCAGCTCTTCTAAGGCATGGAAGGAAGACAAGGTATGCCCAGGTGAGGTAAGGAACCCCTCGCTGTCTGGTCTATGTTCTTGTTTCAGTTTCTAAACAACCCCAAAAGGCAGGCACGTGAGTTCTAGCTTATAAATAAGGAAACTGAGGCAGATACCGTGCTTCCGCTGAATGGATAAAGGTGCTCGGGAGTCTGTGTCTCATCAGCAGGGATGGTTTTGCGTGGGAACTCTGCAGACCCGCAGCACTGACTGGGTAAGCAGATGTGGAGTCCCATTCCACCCTGGCAGCTGCCTGGCCTGTGTGGCATGCCTGTTCCCTGACGACAGCTGCAGTCCCATGCGGCCGGGTCCTGCCCACCCTGCTCAGGACCAGCGGGGAGGGTGTTAGGCTTCGGTTCTGGCCATGTCAAATGTCCTGAGCAAGAGTCTGTCACTGGTGATCTTCCTGCTCTCAGATCCAACTTCATGCGGGGAGCTTGGCTCTGAGGGCCGGGGAGCTTGGCTCTGTGGGCCAGGGCGCTGGGGTAGTTTTGGGCAAACTCACCTGGTATCTCCGTGCTCTGGTTTCATCCTCTGTGGATGAGGGGAGGGGGGTGACTTCCTGACACAGCTGTCTGGGATGTGGCCAGGGCCTAGTGCCCGGTGGCATCTGAACAACAGCCCTGGAGGCTGAGGTCCGTCGTTCGCCACGCGTCTCAGAAGGCAGCTCCTCGCGGGGGAAGAGAAGTTGCTACCACAGGAGTTCGCTCCTGGAGGAGTCACGTGAGTCATGTGATGGGTCTTGGAGAAATAAATGCTGCTCCGGTGTTGCCCCTGGGCCCACTGCAGAGGTTCGCCGGCTGCCAAGCACGTGCCCGCCATCCAGAGGGGAAGGTGGAGTCCCTGTGGGCCCCACGTCCTGGCTGGGTGTTGGGGCCTGGTGCCTGGTCTGGCTGTGGCTGCCCTGCACGGAAGGTGCTCCCCAAGTGTCTGCAGGACACAGCACTGATGTAGGAACCTGCTGCAGAGAGCAGAGGGCCAGGCTGCTCTGAATCCCTGGGGACTGAGAGCTGGGAATGACATGTCCCCAGGCAGGCCTCGGGGGCAAGGTGTGTCCGCGGCTTTCTCCCCGCATCTCTGGGACCTGCAAGAGGACAGGCACAGCCGTCAGCGGCTCACCCCCACCTGCAAGAGGACAGGCACGGTTGTCAGCAGCTCAGCCCACTCTGGCTCCCTGGGCAGCTCCTCAAGGCAATCTTGCTTGGGCCGACTTGATTTTATAGAGGAGAAGCTAAAAGAGGATAAGTACTTTACCCAAGGTGGGCCAGCTTCCGCGGAAAAGCTCGTATTTTAAACGATTTTGTGGAATGCCGCAAAGTCTGTGTTTGTTACCATGGGTCCCCAGACTTTCCCATCTCCTTCGCTCTTCTCTTCCCTTAGATTCTCCCATCTCTCTCTCCTGTCTGTCTCCCTCCTTTCCCTGTCTCTCCCTCTCTCCTTCTCTCACTCCCCTTCTCTGTCTGTCTGTCTCTGTCTGTCTCCTTTCCATCTCTCTCTCACACTCGCTCCCCTTCTCTCTGCCTCCGTCCCTCTGCCTCTCTCTCAGGCTTTTCTGTCTCTCCTTCCCTCCCTCCAGCAGTGGAAGGCCCTCAAGGACCCTCTTCTGGAAGTTTCCCTGCACGTGTGGAACTCCCCTGCTCCTAAGCAGGGGCCCCTTCACGCTCATCTCCCATGTTCCCTCTGGGGGCCTGTGCTCGCTCACCCCTGCTTCCACTCCTGTTCTCATTCCCCCCTTTCCCTTAGCTATGAGGAACGGGGGATCCGAGGCTTGCTGTTAGATAAACCTGTCTCGTGAATGAACTTCCCGCGTCTAGCTGGTGAACAGTCTTCATTCCTCATTGAAAAGGAGGTAAAACAATGGATTAGCATGTCAGCTGAGTTGTTTATAATTGCGTGTGGACTTTGTTGGCCTTCTTGTCTCTAAGTGGCCTGCATGGAGATGGAGTCCCCAGGCACCTTTACAGAGAGAACCTGGTGTCCGAAGCCAAACAGGAGAGTCAGGACCTGCCCACTGCTTTGTTCTACCTTGAAGCCCCGCAGATGCTGGAGGCAAACACGCACTGGCATGTTTCACTCACTCATCTTGGAGGCCTCCAGAGCCAACCTGAATCACACACAACACAGTGAATCCAAGCTGGAGCGGGCTGCTCCCCGATACCCCCAGAACACATGAGACTGGCTCCGCTGATGGGTCTGGCCCGACATACCTGCCGAGCCGGCCCCTTGCTGCCTTTTTTAATTTAGGAAGCCCAGGTGGATTCCCACATCCCCACATTCACATTTTCTTCTAAAAATGGACCGCCATAATTATATGTTAAATATGATTCAAATCTGCAGGGAACTGTGACTCAATAAGCATGGAAAAATTAATGAAAAGCTTAATTATTATAATAATACCATTAAAATCTAATAAAGGAAGAAAAAACTGGAGTTCATTTTATTTTAGCTTGGGCATCTAATATCATTTTTCCCCCTTTAGCAGAACTATAATTAAGTTAGACTTGGGTTTTCAGAAAAGCTGAATTATCTGTGTTGGTGCTTAAAAATATTAGGGAGCAGGAGAGAGGAGCTTGGGAGACAGCGTGAGACGGCTCATGTGCAATGCTGTCCCGTGGCTTCCATCCTGAGGGCTGCCACTCTCAGTCAGTCCACCCTTCCCACCACTTTTAATGATTGGTTCATCTCCAGCAGCTCTGATTCCTTCTTTGGCCTTTCACATACAAATTATCCAGGTATTTAAGCCTCAGGGTATTAATTCAATTAACAATAATGTAAGAGCAGGCAGATGCTCCACGGCAAAGAAAGTCTGTCCTCACTCTTGGCCTCATGTGAACTCACGAGAGACCCCACTGTAAGCTCCACCACCACCATTAGCTACTTGATTTTCAAATGAAAGGAATATGTTTTTATTCATCAAATGGTTTTGATGAAAACTAAACAGGATCCTTCCCTCACAGCGTGGGTGCCAGGCGTGGAGTTAGGAGTGCCAATCTTTGCCACAGGATTTACTTAGTAGGAGACTGTGTTTAGTTAATAGATAATAATTGCCTTCTACTGTTAATTTACCTTGAAGCGCGTGTGTGCTCCCCTCTGCGTCCCGCTCCCTGTGTGTGGGTGTAAGAGGAAGATGTGGGGGCAGGGGCTTTGCTGACCAACCCTCAATTTCTGCGGTTCATTCACTGCTTCTCCCCCCTGCAGAGGACACCCCCTAGTCACCCTTTCCAGAGCTCCCATGGGTTTCCCTGTGTCTTTTTCAGTCCGGTTTCAGTGCTTTTTGCAGGCACAGCCACGGCTGTGCTCAAATTTCAGAGCTTTTAGCCCAAAGAAATAAGAGGCCAAGCACCCACTGCTGAAGCCGTCCTTGAGTGCCCTGCGTGCATCATCCTTAAAGCCTCAAAATAATTTGAGAGTCTCATGTGGTCCAAAGCAAACACGGTCAGGATTTTCTCTATTTATCTTAACTTCTCCACCAGCTCTCAGATCTGACGGTCATTAACATGCACATTTGGAATAATCTGGAGGGCATTTCAGACTGCAGACAGGCTGGCCCCAGGTTTTGCCTGGGAGGGCCGTCTGAGGCCAGCAGGAATACTGTGCCGGGGCTCAGGCTGTCACCCGCAGCCAGCATGGAGAACGCTGTCCTGACAAAAGTCACCCCGTCTTCTCATGCGCATGTTAAAAAAAGAAAAAGGAAAAGAAAGAAATGGAATTAACATGTTTTCCCATTAAGAAGTTCTGAATTGCTGTAGTTCTAACAGTGTTTGCTTTATACAGTTTTATTACCCATTCCATATTTCTTGAATTGTATCTTGAAATCTCAGCATCAACTCTCTATTACAATCTAGCTTTAAAAATAAACACCCACTTGTAGATATGTATCTATATGAATCTGTGCCTGTGTATATTCATTCTTAATAACTGATTTTTGACATATCACATCAGTTATTTGGGGAAAACATCATGTGGAAATCAAAGTGCATTTGGTCTCTGGCAAGGGGTTTGGAAAAGCACTACAGGACGACTTTGCGAAGCCTCTTTCCCCTGCATTTCAGAAGTCATAAGCTGTTAAGGGAAACGTGGACCGTGTGTTTGCAATTCATTGACACAGAAGTCATCGGCATACTTGGTAAGAGATATCTGATGCCCAGAAAGCCTTCTCAACTAGTTTCCATATCTTTAGCTTTTGAAAAAAGAGGTAATAACTGAAAACAAAATAATACGGAAACCTCAGAAGATTAAAATATAGTGGAGACAGCAGACATGCACAATGACCAAAAATGTTTAACTGGGTAGAAGGTAGTTCACCAACCCAAAGCAAATTCCTGGCAGCTCCTATCACTGGTTTATGCAACATGGTGAAAAATGTTAAATGTCTTTCAGAGGAAGACTCATTTAGGTGATTACAGGCAGAAACACAAAAGACATGTTGCATGTTCTTTTTCTTTTGAAGCAGGTAATGTTGTGCAACGAGCAGCATAATATCAAAGTTCTGAGCTTCTTTTTTTGAACTACCCCTTTGCCTTTTCTCTTAGATTATAGGCCAGAGAAACCCCAAAACGTGAAAATGTGGCCTTCAGTCGAGTTCAACTGTGGCCTCTGCTCATGCTTGGAACGTGACCAAAGAGGTGGTTTTCTGTTTTTAGTTTGAGAAGTCCTTTACATTTTCTCTTTTTAGTATAGATACAGTCAAAGATTTCATTCATCATTTATATTCTAATGTTTGGCTTGTGTCAGCCACTCTGTAAGGTACAAGTTGAAAAACCTTCTGCTGGTGAACAGGTGAAATTTGGGTGGTCCACGGTAGGCCCAGTGGATTGGTCCATTGATAAACTCAGTAAGTGGTCTCTGGTCTTTACGTCTGTGTGATGCAAACCCATGGTCAGTGATGCCAACACTACCTGCATTAGTGTTTACCTGGCCTGCCTGCCAGCTCTTCCTAGGGAATAACAGGCTTTGGAGCAGCTCTTTCCAGAACTGTGGCTCTACTTGGCTATTTCCATGATCAGAGAAGGCAGAGGGGTGGAGACAGAGAGTGGGGTAGCAAGAAGGAGAGGACTGGAGACCAGGGCCCAGCAATCTCTGAAGGCTGCCCGGTGCTGCTCACCAGGTTGTGAGAGTCAGGCGGGGTTTCAGTGGAAGCCCCATCTTGAGATCTGCTCTTCTGTCCCAGAATTTGGGGGAAAGAATTGTGTATTTGACCAGGCGTGGTGGCTCACACCTGTAATACCCACAATTTGGGAGGCCAAGGCAGGTGGATCATCTGAGGTCAGGAGCTCGAGACTAGCTTGGTACATGGCGAAACCTCATCTCTACTAAAAATACAAAAAATCAAAAAATTAGCCAGGTTGGTGATGGGAGCCTGAAATTCCAGCTACTTTGGAGGTTGAGGCAGGAGAATTGCTTGAACCAGGAGGTGGAGGTTGCAGTGAGCTGAGATCATACCATTGCATTCCAGCATTCCAGCCTGGGCGACAGAGTGAGATTCTGTCTCAAAAAAAAAAAAAAAGAAAGAAAGAAAAATAAAAAAAGAAAAAGAATTGTGTATTTGTGCATTTCTTTTCCTGCATGAATTTAAAAAGTTAGAATAAAAATTAAATCTTTAAAAAGGTCAGAGATCCCCTCCCTGGCCTTTGAAAAGGCACCTCGTCATAGCTTCCCTATACGTATATGAAGGAAAGAGGCCTCACATCAGGATTGAAGAAATTCACTAACTCTAGAGCATCAGGAATGATCTAGAAACCAACCTCAGTCTCTCTCAGATCACTGTCTGCCAGGAGGAAAAGCCCAGCTACTCAGCACCTCAGTGGCCAGTCCTGAACCAAACCCTTGTTGAGGGCTGCCCTCTGCTTACAGAAAGAAGTCTGCACTGTAGACTCCTCCTGCTAGCTCCTCCCAACACAACTTCATTTAAATCCAAGGGTACAGGAGCCCCATAGGACATCAAGATTAATTTATGACATAGCAGTCCCAGCCTCTCTTAACTGTTCTTCCAGCTCTGGGCCTGAGTTAATTTGTATTTTATTTTGTTTTTAAAATTTCTTCCTAAGCATACACACACACGCTATATTTTACACATACATGTAAATGCATTTATATTTAACATGATAGCATAAACATCTTCTATGTTATTACAAATATTCTTAAATGTCCTGGAGCATGAGCTTCACTTCACTCCTGTCTAACCCTATTTTACTTAGTGTTTTCTGGCATTAAGAATGTGAGTCCTTTGGCATCTCCCAGCCCTGCTTCTTTGCCCAGCCACCCCAGTCCAGGGGCCCGCATACTGTAGGGAGCCCCAGGACCATTCTTTCCAGAAGTTCAGGGAGGCCCAGAGCTTGGGGTTAGCTCCAGGGTAGGACAGACCTTTCCCACCAGCCAGGCTGGACAGGGAAAAATTGCCAACTCTATAGCACCAACCAACCTACTTCATCTCTGCAGGCTAATTTTCGTTTTACTTCTTAGGCCTTAACAAGAAATAGCCACTTATTTTAAAGAAAGGAAATGTCTTCCACAAAATCAAGTTGTATGTCTCGTCCTTGACGTTGGCAAACATAACTTAGGCCTGAAGCAGGAAGCGGAGTTTATGGTGTGAATGGTTCTCAAGCATGCAACGTCTGTGCGTGCCCTGAATGTGCACCCATTTCCTCTGCCTCCTTCTCCTTCAGCCATCAGGAACTGCAGCAAGCAAGCAGTCACATCACATCTCCCAACCACATGCAAAGAACCAAAAAAGCAGCTGCCAGAAGAGCTTCGGGAAATTTTCAAATTAGATCTTCAACTGCAGTAAGAGTCATATTGAAGTAAAAGAGCTGCACATCAGCCCGGCTGAGCTCTGTGCCAGCACTGCACCCCACACCCCTCCTGCTTTCTCCCCCAAACAATTTCCAGCTGACATTTGGTGAACAGAAAATATTTTATGAGCTTAAGAGAACACAGAGATAGTAATCTGCTGGGGCTGCCATAAAATGCCACGGGCTGAGTGTTTTAAACAACATAAGTTTATTTTCCCACACTTCTGGTGGCTGGGAAATCTGAGATGGAGACTGGTGGGTTTGAGTTCTGGTGAGGGCTCTCCTTCTGGCTTGCAGACAGCTGCCTTCTTGCTATGGCCTCACATGGTCTTTGCCTGTCATTGAGGTCTTTGGACCTCAATGTTCTGGAAAAACCTTTCCTCTGGCATTATGCTCTATACCTCTATCTTTTTTGGGCCACCCATGCCATTCAAAGAAAGGGCTGAAGCCTGGAGTTCAGAAACAAGTGCTGGGCTGTGCAGACGGCCTGGGAATCCACAGTTACACCTGGCCTCAGGGCTTTCAGGAGCAACTTCGGGGGCCTACACAATTCATCTTCTGAGGTTGTCTCCAAACTCACAGGAAGCAAGAGGGTTTCTATTCCAGCTCCCCTCAGGCAGCAAGAGGCAAGGCACGCAACAGTGTGTGATGGGAGGCAGGCAGTTATTGCAGAAATGGGATAGGTCCCCATGACAGAAGAGAAGAAAGCAACAGAGGATTCTTCCTGGGAGCCCCAGGTTCAGCAAGTCACACCTCTCTTATGGGGCAAGGCAAGGCACATGGGTGTGGGCCTCCTGTAGCACAGACATCCTTCTGTCCACTCAGGAGTGGAGTCCAGGCCCTTAGGCAGCTGAGGCTAGAGCACTGAGTCAGGGGACTGAACAAGACCATGCCTGAGTTGCAGATACGGCCACCTGGCACCTTGTAAACACAAGCAAGCGACAGGTCCCCTTGCAGAGCAGAGCACTCAACTGCTCTGCCCAGGACCCCTGGGAAACAGCTCCTCGGTCTACTGGCGAGGTGGCCACCCACCATCTCAAACTCCACAAGGGAGCACTCTATTTGGGGGCAAACCACACATAATTAACCCAAATGGACCTGCCGTGGTGGTCGACCCCCCTCCGCCCCGAGCTGGCAGTCCCCATCAGCAGATCCCAATCTTTGTTTCAATAAGGGACACCTATTAGGTTGGGTGTAAAACCCTGTGAGGGTTCTTTTGCAACAATGTTAAGATTGCACAGAAACCAGCGTTCTCCTTTCCTCTGAGTGCTGTCCTCACGCTGCTGTCCTCACCTGGGCCTGGGAATACCTGCACACGTTGCTGAGTCATATGTACAGGATAACAAGAGCTTCTCCCCTTTATGCAGACGCAAGGAAAGACGCTGCACCCCATTCATTTGAATGCCTGGCACGTTCTTTATCAACTCCATGGAAATTCCTTTTTTTTTTGAGATGGAGTCTCGCTCTGTCGCCTAGGCTGGAGTGCAGTGGCGCGATCTTGGCTCACTGCAAGCTCCACCTCCTGGGTTCATGCCATTCTCCTGCCTCAGCCTCCCGAGTAGCTGGGACTACAGGCACCCACGACCATGCCTGGCTAATTTTTTGTATTTTTTCTTAGTAGAGACATGGTTTCACCATGTTAGCCAGGATGGTCTGGATCTCCTGACCTCGTGATCCACCCACCTCGGCCTCCCAAAGTGCTGGGATTACAGTCATGAGCCACCGTGCCCAGTGTGGAAATTCTTAAGTGCTCAGAGTGAAATGCATTTTGTCAGAAGCCTATGAGGTTTTACAACTCCGTATGTCTTTTTAATGACTAGCTGAATTCTCACTGATTTGTGAAGCCCACAGAGTACTATGTACATGTTCTAACAACTACTAGGGACAAGCATTCTGGAAAAAAAAAAACAAAAACATGGACAGCTTACCTTCACCAAATGTTAAAAGAAGGCCTAAAATGAAATGACATTTATTTTACAATGGCGGAAGCCCTCAGGAAATGAAATGTGCTAATGCATTTTAGCTCGTATATATCCTTCTGATCACACCCATGTCCAAACAAGCTGTTTCTCAAGCTTAAATAGGAAGAAACAATGTATGAATATTAAAGAAAATATGTATTCTTTGTACACTATTAAAGCAGGCTTAAAAGACAGATGAACCTCTGCCGGGCTCAGTGGCTCATGCCTATAATCCCAGCACTTTGGGAGGCTGAGGCAGACGGATCACCTGAGGCCAGGAGTTTGAGACCAGTCGGACCAACATGGTGAAACCCAGTCTCTACTAAATATACAAAAATTAGCTGGGCGTGATGGGTCATGCCTGTAATCCCAGCTACTTGGGAAGCTGAGGCAGGAGAATGATTTGAACCCAAGAGGTGGAGGTTGCAGTGAGCCGAGATCATGCCGTTGCACTCCAGCCTGGGTGACAGAGCGAGACTCTGTCTTAAAAACAAACAAAAAAGACTGATGAACCCCCACAGTGATTCTGGTCACTCTGGGAGCGTGTTGCCCATTGCCAGTGGAGAGGGCCTTGCCAGGGTGGAGGAACCATATTGGAGTCACGCTGGGACCCCACGGCCCCTAACACGGCCCTTAACAGGAGGCTTCTGAATGCCACAGTCCTCCCTCTCAGTGCAGTGCAGAGGCCACCAAATTCAGATCCTGGGGGTGTCGGGGAAGGCAGTCTTCAATGCAGATTCCTGGGCCCCATTCCAGAGCTACTGAATCAGAATTTTGGGGTGGGGGTGAGTTTAGGACATTTATTTTTAACAAACTATGAAGATGAGACCGACATGCTGTAAATTTGGAGAGTTACCAATGCACATCACAGGACTGGCTCGTGCAAGATTTTCCATCTCTTTGGCATGTACAGAATGTGTCTTGTTGGAGAGAGAATGGGAAGAGACCAAAAAAGGTTTCCCCAAACTGAATGTGCTCTCACATGACTGGAGCTCCGTATCTTTGCGTGTAGGACCGTTTTAGTTAGAGGAGGTTTATGCCTTTGCGGTGATGTTTTCCTGCTGTAATACAACGTCCCAGTGTCTACAACACATGCTGCCTTTCTGAGGTCCACAGTGTGAACCTGAAGGAGCTGGTCCCTCAAGACCGGCCTAAATTCAAAGTGGAGATGCCTGGCTATCTGCTGACTGCAGGTCACATGTGTATTCTGCGTTCCTGGCAGAAAACACACATTTGTGTCATCTTGGGACCCTCAGGGTTGCCTGTTCCTGTTCACAGTGCCTGAATTGATGGCTGATGGGAAGTCCCACTTCTCCTTCTGGACCTACACAACAGACCTCGGCCTACGTCAGTCTTATCAACCAACGCAAATAAAACAAGCCTCCATCCCCTATTTACATAGTGGACCAGGATGCTTGGTCTATGTCAATCTTATCAACCAATGCAAACCAAACAAGCCTGCATCCCTTATTTACATAGTGTATCAGGATGGGAGCCTGGGAGGAAAGCTTTTCTATAAAAGACAGCCCCTCTCTTGGTTGTCATGGAGCGCACCTTTGTTTTGTACCAATGACTGTGTCTCCCCGGCTTGCAAACTACTCTACTATTTGTAGAAACAAAGTCTCTCACTTAACCTAATACTTTTTTCTTGGTACTTTGGTTAGCAATGGGGATTGTAACTAAAGTGCCACTTGCATCACTCTGATGCTGATGGTCTTTGGTTGCCCAAGGATTAAAATGTAACAATGATGAATTTCCAGTCGGGAAACACATCGCAGTGGGATTCTATTCCCCTGGATTCCCTTAAAGACACGGACACATCTTCACTCAGGGCACTGATGAGGCTACTAAAAGGAATAAAAGATAGTATCACTATGGGGCCATTGAGGAAACAGTTCTGCGAATCCTCCATGCCTTATTCTGTCACAAGAGAGAGTCTCTGTACTTCTATTTTCAGCAGGCCAACATTTCTCCGTGTTGCTTGTGATGATCTTATGAGGCACCTGGAGAAATATGTACACATAGATTTTAGCGTGAGTCTTGTAGCGCTGCGTTTAGCAGAGTGTTTTCTCTTACGGAGCATCCCTGCGCTTGGAGTTGGGGCGCGGAGGACTGTCCACTTCACCTGACCCTGGAATGTGGCCCAGAGCCGCTGACAAGGGCCGTCCTTTGTGAAATAGAGGACGATATTGTGCTCATCTCCAGCGACGTGTGTGTGTGTCTTTGTGTGTTTTCTGTGAGAGTGTGTGACTGTGTTTTCTGTGTATTTCCTCTGTGTGCTTCCTGTCTGTGTGTGTTTCCTGTCTCTGTGTGTTTTCTCTCTGTATGTTTTTTGTGCATGTGTGTGTTTTCTGTGTGTGTGGTTTCCTCTCTCTGTGTGTGTGTGTGTGTGTGTGTGTGTGAGTGTCCTCAACCTCACCAAGCATAGCTCAGGGACCTCTGTGTGTTTTCTCTATGTATTTTGTGCATATGTGTGAATGTGTGTTTTCCTCTCTCTCTGTGTGTGTGTGTGCGTGTGTGTCTGTGTGTGTGTGAGTGAGTGTCCCCAACCTCACCAAGCATAGCTCAGGGACCTCGGTTGTCCCTTGAAGACACCGTGCTGCTAGGTACTACACACAAATGTGACTTTAAACGTGACCTTTACGCTCAAGCATCTTGTAGTCTAGACGAGGAAGAGAGAGGAATGGAACACCACATCCTCTTCAGAGCCAGGTGCTATGGTGGAGTTCCTGGTTGTCTTTGCAGACCGCACACCAAGACAGCTATGATCACCACTTTATAGTGACCACAATGTGTTCAGCAAGGCAGCCTCCCACAGCCTGGAGAACTTACAATTTGTTTCCAGGCATGATCAAAAGCAACCAAACAAACAAATGTTTTCACTCCATAAACTGATATGTGCCAGGGAGACTTGTCCTGCTGTTTATGGAACGTGGGGGCACTTAGAGTGGGGGTGAAGGCTTGGCTCAGAGGACCAGCAGCTGTGTTATCAGAGACAGAGGGAAGTGACAACAGAGTAATTTACAATGATCCTTGCCCAGATTATCTCAGCACTCCGACTAAGAGCACTGTTCCTGGGCAAGGAGAACACACAATTTCTCACCTGCTGAAGAATGTGGAAGCCACAGGCTGTGGGGCTGGAAGCTCCCATCGTCCCTCCACAAGTGACTTCATAAAGCTTCCATCAAGCACCTGGGCCTGGCTGCCCTCCTGCTCTGCTTATTCTAAATATAAACAAACAACTCCCAAGGCCCGTGCTAACTCAATCACACTTTCACATGTCTCAGGCCAGTCTGCTGTTTAGACTTCCTGGCAATATCCTTGCAAGTCTTCTGTATTCCTTTTTGGATGTATCTTCATTTACTATTATATTCTTTCTGCCTTTCTTTTGGCTCCTTCCAGGTGAACAAGACAATAATCTAAGAAGACATTCATATAAAAATTAATGGAACCAACTGTAGGAACTGCCAAATGTTACATTGCTCACAGAAGTTTTGACTTTGAAAGATAAGCAGCTTCTATTTATTCCATGCTCCAATTAGGGCAAACACAAAACATTTTCTATCTGCTGTGATGTATGTATTATATATGCACATATATATGAAATAAAAGTATAAATAACTGACTTAATTCTACATTCTTTCAAAATGAGGAAACAGGTCTAGCTTCTACAATTGTTCTTTGTTTTTTCAATTATTTAAGCAATTCAAGAACTTAGAAGTTTCCCCTGCTTTGTAGGAAATAATAAAGTAAGATCCCAGGTACTCCAGTTTCCCTCACTGGTAACATCTTGCAACACTGTAGTACAATGTAACAGACAGGAACCTGACACTGACACAATCCAGGCTCAGAACTCTCCATGTACAAGAATCTCCCTGCCACCGTTTGATGTCCACACCCGCTTCTTCCCACCCACGCTCCTCCTGAGCAACTGGCAACCACCAATCTGTTCTCAATTTCTATAATTTAATATATAAATGTAATCATACAGCATGTAACTTTGTGAAATTGTTTTTTTCACTCAACATAATTCTTGGGAGGCTCACTGATGTGGCTGCATAGATGAATAGTTCATTCCTTTTTATTGCTGAGTAGTATTCATGATGTAGACAGACCCATTTGTTTAACTGTTCACCCATTGAAGGACATCTGGTTTGTTTCTAGTTTTTGGCTGTTATGCCAAAGCTGCTATGAATAGGCATTTTTATTTTTTGGGATAATGACCCAGGCATGCAGTGCAATTGCTGGGTCAAATGGTAGTTGCATGTGTGAAACCTGTCAGAGTCAAAATGGAGTCACTTTTGTTCAAACAAACAAACAAGCCCTGACATAGAGAGCCAGAAAAGGCCTTGGAGGGAAGATTCTCATGCATAAATGACTGACAGTAAGAACTACCACAAAAAATGGCAAAAAACAGAACCTTGCACTAAGGCCATTGCAACCACACACACACACACACACACACACACACACACACACACACACACACACACAATATTCCTGTAAAAACATCCACCATGCCTTTCAAACCTTGGACTGGAGTCTGTCTTGTTTTTGATAACTGTAGCCAAGGGTAATTATCTCAAGACAATTATGTCATCTTCCTCAATTTTCCTTTAAAAACTTTTGTCTTCTTTGACCTCCCTGAATACACACATTGTTTGCTATGGCATATGTTTCCCACTGCTACGTCCTATTCCTAAATAATATCATTTTTCTTTAAAGAGCCTCTCTCTGTTTGTTATTTAGGTTGACACGTTTCCCTAACAAACTACAAAACTGTCTGCTGGGCGTGGTGGCTCATGCCTGTAATCCCAGCACTTTGGGAGGCTGAGGTGGGTGGATCACGAGGTCAGGAGATCGAGACCATCCTGGCTAACACGGTGAAACCCCATCTCTACTAAAAATACAAAAAATTAGCCAGGCATGGTGGCAGGCACCTGTAGTCCCAGCTACTCGGAAGGCTGAGGCAGGAGAATGGTGTGAACCCCGGAGGCGAAGCTTGCAGTGAGCCAAGATAGCACCACTGCACTCCAGCCTGGGTGACTGAGCGAGACTCCATCTCAAAAAAAAAAAAAAAATAATAATGATAATAAAAAAAAAACAAATAAATAAAAATAAAAAAAGAAACTACAAAACTGTCTTTCAGAATGATTGTACCATTTTTACATTCTCACTGGCTATTTGGGAGAGATTTAGCTTTTCCACATCCTTGAAACATTTGATGGTGTCACTGTTTTTTGTTTTTTGTTTTTTTTAAATTTAGCAATTCTGAATGCTGTGTAATGATGTCTCATTTTCATTCAATTTGCATTTCCCTAATTGCTAATAATGTTGATAATATTTTTACATGCCTTTTTGCCATCTGTATATTGTCTTTGATGAAATGTTTGTTCCTGTCTTTTTCTCATTTTCTACTTTATTGTAAAAAATACTTTGAAAGTTCTTTATATAATCTAGCTATTAGCCTGAGATGGCCAAGTTGTTTCCAAATATTTTCTCCTAGTGTGTAGCTTGCTATTTTATATTTTAACATTTTTTCCCATACAGTAAAGGTTTTTAATTTTAATGAAGTCCTATTTATCAATTTTTCTCTTCTGTGGATCATATTTGGTGTCAAATCTCAGGACCATTGCCTAACCTGTATCTCAGAGATTTTCTCCTATGCTTTTTTTCAAAGGTTGTATGATTTTACAGTTTATATTGAAGTTTATGATCTATTTTGAGTTATTTTTGTATACATTTTAAGGTTTACTTCAGGGATTTTTTTTTGCTTTTTCTGACCTGTGGATGCTCAATTGCACCCAGAACCCTTTGTTGAAAGATTCTCCTTTTTAATTGCTTTAGGAGTTTTGTCAAAAATAAGTTGGACATATTTGTGTGAGTCTATTTCTTGGTTCTCTGTTCTGTTCCCTTAATTTATGTGACCATTTATCACACAGTCTTCATTACCGTAGCCATAAAATAAGTCTTGAAACCAGTTAGACTGTTTCTTCTCACTTTATTTTTCCTTTTCATAATTTTTAACTCTATTCTTCCTTTTCATAATTTTTAACTCTTCTAGTTCTTTTTGATTTCTATACTTTTTTTGAGTAATATTGTCTATATCTACAAAAAAACCTTGCTAGGATTATAATAGGTCTTGCATTAAACCATGTTAAACCATCCTTTTACTTTCAATCTGCCTTTATGGTTAAATTTGAAGTGAGTTTCTTGTGGGCAGTATATAGTTGAATCATAGTTGTCTTTTTAATTATGTATGTATGTATGTATATATGTAGGTATTTACTTATTTGAGACAGGGTCTTACTCTGTCACCCAGGCTGGGGTACAGTGGCATGATCATGGCTCACTGCATCCTCAACTTCTTCGGGCTCAGATAATCCTCAGCCTGCCGAGTAGCTGGGACCACAGGTGTGTGCCACCACACATAGCTAATTTTTGTATTTTTTTTGTAGAGACTGGGTTTGTCATGTTTCCCAGGGTGGTTCCAAGCTCCTGGGCTCAAAAAACCCACATGCCTCAGCCTCCCAAAGTTCTGGGCTTACAGGCATGAGCTACAGTATCTGGACATGGTTGTCTTTTTTAAAAAATCCACTAAATCAATTTCTGTCTTTTAAGTGATATTAGACCATTTATATTTAATGCATTTATTAATGTGTTGGAAATTAAAACTTTTATTTTATTATGTGTTTTCTATGTGTCCTCTGTTTTTCATTCTTGTTTCTTTATCCAATGAGTTACTTGAACTTTTTTTTTTCAAATTTAGTTTTGCTATACCTATAATTTTTTAGAGTATTTCTTTGTATAGCATTATAGGAGGTGCTCTAGGTATTTTATTATATATTCAAAATTGTTCACAGTCAACTCGTGACAATATTTTACCAGTCTGAGTGAGATATAGAGACCTTATTTTTTCTTATGTCATTTTACCCTCCTTGTTTATAAATAATTTTAAGTATTTCCATGCAAATATTTAGAAGTAAATCAAGTGCTGCTAAAATTTTTGTTTCAATTATCAAACATAATTTGTAAAATTCAAGAAGAAGAAAAACCGATTGAATTTTCCCATAATTTCAACTCTTTTAAGCTTCCTTTTTTATTTCTGATATTCCAAGATTTCTTCTTTTATTTTTTTTGTTTAAAGAAATTTCTTTAGCCATTATTTTAGGGTAAATCAGCTGGTGAAAAGTTTTTTCTTAGTTTTCCTTCATCTATGAATATCTAGATATACCCTTCATTCTTCAAAGATTCTCACTTGGTTATGATTCTGAGTTAATAGTTCTTTTCTTCCAGTGGCAGGACTGTTGTGCCACTTCCTTCCGTAGTTTCCTTTGAGAAATCTGCTGTACTTTGAACCATTTTTTCACCTATGGGTAAGGTATTACTTCTCTTTCAAGACTTTAATTGTCTTTAGTTTTCAGAAACTTGACTACGACATGTCTTTGCATAAATTTGGGGAACTGTATTCCTTTGGAAATTTTATTTTGGGAAAGTTTTGCTCAGCTTCTTTAACCTAAAGGTTTCTGTCTTTTGTCATCCTTGGGAAATTCTCAGCCATTATTTCTTAGAGAACTTTTTAATCCCTTTCTCTTTCCCATTTCTTTTTGTGACTCCACTGACATAAATGTTAGTTTATAAAAAAATCATTGTCATACAGATCCCTGAGGCTCTGATAACATTTTTTTTCTGTCTATTTGCTCTCAGCTAGTCAAATTGGGTGGTTTCTATTATTCTATTCACAAGCGTACCATTTCTGTTTCCCCTGTGCTAATGTCAAGTAAACTCTTTTTTTTAATTCTTGTATTTTTAGTTTTAAATTTCCACTTGGTATTTTTTTTTTACATCTTCTGTTTGTTTGCTGGGATTTTCCCATTTTCTACTTTTGCTTCAAGTGTGTTCATATGTTTCCCTGAAGCCCCTTTTGTTCATGGCTGCTTTGAATTTTTGTCAGACAATTTTAACATTTATGATACCTCTAGTTTATGGTACGGTGAGTGATTTTTAATGGAAACCATAATATTTTTATATTCTATTTTGAGACTCAGGGTCTTCTTTACACTGTTTAATTTAGCTGATATTTTCTGGCACACTTCAACAGTGGAAGGATATGGGGCTGAATGTCCAAGTTCCCAATAACCTCCTTTGCCATCACAAGGGAGGGGTTCTTCTTCCTGCAAGCCGGGGTGGGCACTCTGGCTTCTCCTGTGGGCTCCATTGTCCCAATGGTGGTGTGGCCTCACTGCTGCTGGGCAGGTGTGAAGTTCCTGATTCTCTACCAGGCCTCCCCACCCAGAAGCAAGCAGGAGGTGTGTACCTCATGACTGGTGCTTGGGGTGGAAGTTCAGGCTCCTCATGTTGTCCCCCGATCTTGGGTAGGGGGCCGGGTTACTCCCCAGTGGTGAAGAGAATCCAGCCTCCCTAGTTGGTCTTCTCTGCCACTACCTGGCTGGGATGTTGGGCTGTGTCGTTACAACCTCATGAGGGTGGAAGTCTAAGTGCTCCCCCGGCCCTGACTGCTATGGGTTTGGTGGGGCCATGGTTTTAGGTGGCATTTGGCAGGGAGTAGTGTGGCTTTGTCTAAAGTTTTCTGTCTTGCTAGGCTACTTCTTTCCTGGTCCTTTGTATACAGAGAGTGCTTTTCTTGAACTGTTTTTCTGTACCTGCTGGAATCTCTGAGTTGCTAACTTTAGCATCAAGTCTGGGATTTCTGAAGCAGAAAGAAAACCCAGCTAATTCATCACCATGTTGTTCACCCTGGGTCCCAGGTTTTCTAGCCGGTCTGTCCTCTCTCCACCTTCCAGAGTCATTGTATATTTGTTTCCTATATAATGCCCAGAGTTTTTAGGTATTTTTAGAGAAAGAAATAGGAAAAATGTACTCCATCTTCCCCAACAGAAGTTCTGTCATCATTCATTTTTCTCCAAAAGAATTTTTCTAAATCTTGGGGATATCAACATGTGAAAACATCAGTTTTATACTTTGTATTTGAAAGTATATTGACTGACTATGCCACTTTCATGAGACAACATTTCAGTCAGGTGTAAAAAATGTCCCTTGTTTTTAATATCCAAAGTCTCTTAAAAGCATATAGTGTTAGATGGTGATTTTTAAAAATCATTTGTAAATCATTTAAAAATAATTTGTCAAAAATTATCAAAATGCCATTTTAACATCAAAAGAAATATGTACTATTCTTCTTTTGATTTTGTATTTATTATTATTATTCTTTATTATTATTATACTTGAAGTTCTGAGATACATGTGCAGAACGTGCAGGTTTGTTACTTAGGTATACATGTGCCATGGTGGTTTGCTGCACCCGTCAACCCGTCATCTACATTAGGTATTTCTCCTAATGCTATCCCTCCTCTAGCCCCCCAAACTCTGACTGGCCCTGGTGTGCAATATTCCCCTCCCAGCTGACAAACATGAAAAAAAGCTCATCATCACCGGTCATTAGAGAAATGCAAATCAAAACCACAATGAGATACCATCTCATGCCAGTTAGAATGGCATCATGAAAAAGTCAGGAAACAACAGATGCTGGAGAGGATGTAAAGAAATAGGAATGCTTTTACACTGTTGGTAGGAGCGTAAATTATTAGTTCAACCATTGTGGAAGACAGAGTGGCGATTCCTCAAGGATCTAGAACCAGAAATACCATTTGATTTTGTATTTTAAATATCCTCCTCCCCCTTCTTCCTCTGTCTTGTACTACTAGAGCCTGAACTCCTCTATTATGTTGTTTAACACCTCCTCACAAATCCCATTTCAGAATCTTGGACAGGTTCTGGCACTAGCCTTGGCGCTTCTTCATTGCAATAGAGGCGTGAGGGGGGAAGATGGTCTGTGAGGTCATTGTCCTGCTTGCCATGTCGCCTACAGAGATCACCATAACTAACCAGCAGCCCTGAACCCAGGCTTCAGTTATGACCTCCCTGTGAGTCCCAGAAAACACGTCAATTGCAAACTTGGCATGGAACAATTGGGAATATGATCACCAGGAAATGACACATTTGCATGCATACAGTTGTCAGGAGACCTGGACGTGCCTTAAGACACTGCCGATTACCTTTTCCCATCTGTTCAGGCTCCATGAAAGCTGGGGGGGTCTTTTGTCACATTTATGGCTGAATTTACAGACCCTGCAACCAGGAGACTATTCTGTAAATATTTGTGGAAAAAATAAATAAGCAAGCTTTTTACCTTCAGAGACAAGGCATTCTGGAACAACGTATTTTTCCAGAAAATTCCCTTTTAGAAAGACATGCTTTTATCCAAACAGCTCTTATGGGCATGAGAATCTGCCTGCCTTGTTGAAAGCATCTTATCCTAAGACACATTCAGTCACTTGTGACCTCTGAGAGTGTCTAACAAGCAGATCTGAGACACGAAGTGAAAAACTGCAGATCATCAGCCCAGACTTGCAGCATCAAGTTCAAATATTTTCTAACAATAAATGCCAATGCCAAAAATATGCTCTCAAAGGGAGATAGCAATCTAGAATCACATGAAAATAACTGGGGCACCTCCAGAAATGTAATATTTGCCCCAAGCAAGTTCCAAGGCTACAGTAAGGGCCATAGGTGAACCAGACTTCAAGATTCTAGAACTGGACAGATATGTCTAGGAAAAAGGACATTTTCCTAGACCAAGAGTTATTTAATACTGGAAAATAGAGAATGTGAAATTCCTGAAATTTTTAAAAGAAATAAATAGCCCTAATTCTAGGGATTATTTTATGGATGGGTGATCAGCTGGAGTCTTTTAAAGGGTTCTTAGCTCCCAAATCCTACAGGACTTCATGATTCCCTAAACCACTGATTGTGGAACATCTGCAGGAACCAGAGAGCTTGCCGAGCTGCCACTCCCCTCTCCTCTCCTCAGTTGGCTAGGGTGAGTGTTCAGTAATTTGAAAAACAAATAAGCACAACATTTCCAAGCACTCAATTTTGTGCTGACAAATATACAAATGTGAAGAACATTAGGGAGGCATCCAGCATTTTCAATAATGCATGATCCCCATCACTTAATTATGTTGAAAACATCTGTTGAAGAAAAGGATGCCCCGGAGGGGAATTAAGAAGTCACATGGATCAGTGTGTGGCCACATTTCACCCTTTGAAGAGGAGACAGGAGCCTAAGGAGTGTGGTGCTAACCCCGAGTGCCCACGGGAGAGGGAGATGGGGAGGTCAGAGACCAAACCGGCCCTGGCATTGCCCAGCCTGGTCTGGATCAGTTTCCCCATTGGAAGCAGCACCGGGAGGCGCACACAACGTGGCGATGTTTGCACCCAGGGCTTGCATTCCCTGCAGCTTCTGCTCTTGAGCAACGGAAGGATGTCAGCTGGAAGGGCTGGGTCGCCTTCTGGATATTACCCAGGATTTAAGGCTGCAGGTGACTAATCCAAGAAGCATTCAGGTGCAAGAAGAGGGTGGGAAATGGATGCTGTGTTCCCCACGGCCAGGAGGGTGGGGTGGTCTAGAAAAATCAATGCTGCACTTTCCACAGCCTCGTGGATTTTGTGTGGTTAGGGAAGCCTGGATGTTCCCAAAGAAAACCATAGTGATATGGTTTGGCTCTGTGTCCCCATTTAAATCTCACCTTGAATTGTAATAATCCCCACATGTCATGGGAGAGACTAGCTGGAAAAAATTGAATCGTGGGAGCATGTTTTCCCATGCTGTTCTCGTGATGGTGAGTAAGTCTGATAGTTTTATAAACGGCAGTTCCCCTGCACGTGCTCTTTTGCCTGACACCATGTAACACGTGCCTTTGCTCCTCCTTCACCTTCGCACCATGATTGTGTGGCCTCCCCAGCCATGTGGAGCTGTGTGTCTATTAATCCTGTTTCCTTTATAAATCACCCAGTCTCCCATATGTCTTTATTAGCAGTGTGAGAACAGACTGATACACATAGTGTTCTGTTCTTACTCATGTCACAAAGAATCACACATGTGCAAGAATGGTCATTTCATTAAAGAATGAAGATCTTCCATAACAATGTTGTTCCATAAAAGGTAGATTCCTTCATTTGTAAAGCTCTTCATAGTCCACAGATTGCTTCTATGTTCATTGTCTCATTTACCTCTCAAAGCCACCCTGAGAGACAGAAATGTCGAGTGTCCTGGAATTTTTCGATGGCTAGAATGGAATGCTGCATTGTGCCAATATTTATCTATCAGTGATTTCGGTAAAAATTCCAGGCATGCCCAGAGAATCTCCACTCAGGGAGGTGGACAGTCTGGGTACAAAGGCACGCTTTGTTCTTTCCTAATCTAATTAGGAATTATCCAGTGAATTCTCCTAATTTTCCCTTGCTTCAATTTTTGAATTTATCACTAGCCATGAAAAATCAAAAGAAAAAGAAAACTTCCAGCTTATTCCTTTGGGATATTCAACTTTGGGCTACAAGTTGGAATCCACTCTGGGGGAAGGTGTGCATGGAGCCAGCCTCCTTGCACTTTTTGACCCCACCCCCACTTCCCAGTCCTGGCCGTCTAACCTTACACTGCCTGGTATTCATTCCAGAACATTCTCTCTATGTATATTTCAGCATGTCCTTTCTGGAGTGATAAATAAAAATAAAGCACAAAGAAACAAGAAAGAGAGAGATGGGGAGAAAGATGGAGAAGATGATGGACCAATGAAGTACTAAGTTGTGCAAAAAGAACCTTGGGAAATATTGACAGCTAATTTCACTGTGATACTTGCAGATTGTAAGCACAGTATTGATTCTTTGCCATTTCAGCAATGTCAAAAATCTCCTGCCCCCATGCCCTGGAGTAGACCTGAGGGCCTCAACCATCTCAGCCAGGCATTTTCAACTGTGGGATTTATACTTAAGTTACACCAAACAGATGCAAACTGGTGCCATTTTTTCCCCTTAAAGCTTCAGAAATTTCGTACCTTTTCTTGGTAACGTATTCAAATATCAAATAGCTCCTGGTACTGGAAACTTTTCCTTTTGTTATTTAATATAAATGTCTTGTTCTGATCTTGTTTCTGCTTTCTTAAGATTCAGTGAAAGAAGTATAAGTTTTAAAATTATTTGAAGGCAATGAAAGTTAATTTTTTAAAAGCCTACAGTTAAATTTAATAGTCTTGTATTTTAAAAACTACTGTTTTATTTTACTCTTCATAGTACCTGCCATGTGAATGTATTTACCCGCATTAGAAAATTTGTACCCTGGGAAATATTTTTTACCACACTACAGACCTTATTAACTTCAATGGTTATTTTAAAATTGAGCAAATTAATAAGCTGTAATTAGGTGATAAAACAATGAAATTGCTTACAACGTAGACTTATAAATAATGTAATTTTCTGCCAGGCACGGTGGCTCATGCCTGTAATTCCAGCACTTTGGAAGGCCGAGGCGGGTGGACCATGAGGTCAAGAGATCGAGACCATCCTGGCCAACATGGTGAAAACCCCGTCTCTACTCAAAATACAAAAATTAGCCAGGTGTGGTGGTGCGTACCTGTAGTTTCAGCTACTCGGGAGGCTGAAGCAAGAGAATCGCTTGAACCCGGGAGGCGGAGGTTGCAGTGAGCCAAGATCAAGCCACTGCACTCCAGCCTGGTGACAGAGCAAGACTCTGTCTCAAATAAATAAATAATAAAAAATGTAATTTCCTATATTGTATGTTCTTAAAATTTCAGACTGGGGAAAGAACAACGGGAAAACAATCACAGCTGAATTTCAGCACATTCACTGTACCAAGTCTCAAGCCAGATCTTGGGCCTGTAGAATTGTCTGTTCTTTTTAGTTTTACTCCGTTTCCATTTTGTTTTTTGAGACAGGGTCTTGCTCTGTTGCCCAGGCTGGCAATGCAGTGGCACAATCATTGCTCGTTGCAGCCTCGAATTCCTGGGCTCAAATGCTTCTCCCACCTCAGCAAGTAGCTGGGACTACAGGTGTACACAACCACGCCCAGCCAAAACTGTGACCTAAAGATGCATTAAGTGGTGTATTAGTCCATTCTCACACTGCTATAAAGAACTACCTGTGACTGGATAATTTATGAAGAAAAGAGGTTTAATCGGCTCATGGTTCTGCAGGCTCTACAGGAAGCACAGCTAGGAAGTCTCAGGAAACTTATAATCATGGTGGAAGGTGAAAAGGAAGCAAGCATGTCTTACCATGATGGAGCAGGGGAGACACGGATCTGGTTGTTCAAACAACCAGATCTCATGAGAACTCACTCAGTGTCTCCAGGACAGCAAGTGGGAAATCCACCCGCATGATCCAATCACCTCCCACCAGGACCTTCCTCCAATTCTGCGTGAGATTTGGGCAGGGACACAAATCCAAACCACATCGGGGGACAGAGTTATTTGAGGAAAAAAGAAACAGGAAGATATCAGTTGTCCCAATAGAAACAAAAATTCAGTGTTGCAAGCCACTCTTAAACATCAGGGTTGACTTCTTCTTATTCGAACCAAAAGAAAAAGCACTCAAGTGTGCATGTGTGTGAGGGGATCATGTATAAAAATAAAATAGAATGACATTCAAACGCTTATATGGTGCACTGTGTACCACGGGGTGCCACATATCACTTGAGTTTCAGTATTTAACATGATGAGCATAAACTTGGTATTCAACCTGTGTATAAAAATTTCCATAAAAACACACATTTAAGAATTGGGAGTATTTTTTATATATTTGAAAATTGATGTGTTATTTTCATAAATCAAGTCCAATAAGAATTTTAAATAATTCTGCAGTTATTAACATCAAAGGAAGAACATACATTTTATTTCAAAATTCCCACCTGAAATGGTGGAGGTGGGTGCACATCGTGGAATGTCTGTAACAAGGGACTTGTGTGCATCAGGGCTGAGAGCTGGGATAGCTGCTTCCTGGGAATATCTGTTAGGAACCTGCCATTTGGTCAGAGCCAGTCATGGTGCTGCCCACGGAACAGTGACTGTTTACTGGGGGAGCCAGAGGCTACAGAAGGAATTATGCACAAGTGAAATCGATAGGATGCCAACTTCAGGGAGGAGGAGCTGGGTGCTGGGGCCTGGGCATATGGGACGCAAGGCAGAAGGGAGGCCTCCCAGGCTGAGAGACCATGAAGCTGAGGCCCCAGCCGGCCCCAGAGGCAGAGAAAGCAGCAGAAGAGATGAAATACCAGAGAAATCAGAGAGGAAAAGTGAAAAGTTCCTGTAGAAAATTTAGATATAAATGTCTTTACTGAAGTGGCTTAATGGCAGACCAAGTTGTGGTGGGTGTCAGGGAGCAGCAGTAAGTGCCCTCAGGCCTTGCTGCCCCGAAATACCATGAGGCATGTGCTGGGTCCTGGGAGTTCTGAGAAGTTGTGTGTGTGTGCGTGTGCACGTGTTTGTGCATGTGTGTGTGTGTGTGCATGTGAGAGTGTGTACTTGCTTGTATGTGCATGCGTGCCTGAGCATGTGTGTATGAATGTGTGTATATGTGTGCATGAGTGTGCACGTGTGCGTGTGTGCATGTGTGAGTGTGCAAGTGTGTGTACATGTGTGCATGAGTGTGCACGTGTGTGTGCGTGTGTGTGAGTGTGCATGCCTGTACATGTGTGTATGTGTGTGCACGTGTGTATTGCGTGTTTGTTGTTGTTGTTTGTTTTCTGGCAGCCCCATATAAAATCAGGGAGGAAGAATCAACAGAGGAAGCCAGAAAAGCCACTGGGGAGAAGAGAAAGCCCCAGGGGGACCTGCAACTTCCTTCTATGTCTGCCTCCAGCCTCTAAGTGTAGACAGAATTTATTTTGTCAGAACATGATGGGAAAATGGTCCAATATATTTTTAAACCAATGTTTCTTTTGTTTTTCTTAATATACAATCAATATGCTTCCAGTTCATCTTATATATCTGAACAGGTTCACTTGAGTCCCCTCTTGCTCGGAGCTTTCATAAAATAAAGGAATAAAAATAAGCAGGGACTTATGAGAGAGAGAGAACCGAAAAGGGGATGAAAGCTCATCAGGCGAGTTCAGGTGATTCTGGAAGTTGAAGGTGGTTGGACACGTGGCCTGGCCTGGCGAATGTAGGGAACTGAGGCCACGGCCTCAGGAAGGGAACCCACACGGGAGGTGGAGGAGCATCACCAAGCCCAGGAGAATTCAGAGCCACCGAGAAGCGCTGAAGGCCAGGACGGCGGGAAGTGCGGGAAGTGGGATGAGTCTCTGCGTTTGATGAAAAGCAGAATGCACAGACCCCTGCTGCCCCCCATGCAGATGTGCAGCTGCTCCCTCGACCCCCTCACAGGCCAGCAGGCAGAGGGCTCAGCTGGAGGCCTCACCTGGTGGGGCTGTGGTCCCTAAGACGCCTGCACAGCTCAGGACACGGGCAGGCGTCTTCCCAAACCCGGAGCCCCATGCAGGGCCTCCCAGCCCTTTCCTCTCCAGTTCCAAGGGGTGGATGGAGCCTGGAGCCTTCTCTCAGAAAACTGTCCAGCCCCAACCTAGGACCCCTGAATTCATTAATGGTTTTCAGATTGGGATTCTTTCAGTTCCAACAATAATGTACACACATACACACACACTCACAGTCACATTCTTTCAATTATTTCTAAAACATTGTCTAAGTTTTCCAATGTCAAAATAAAATTTAAAAGTGTTTTCAAACATTCAAAGTTTCAATAAAAGATCTTGTGTGCATTTTTCCCCCAAGAGCTAATTGGCGTTGTGTTTCAAACAAGAGAATGAGAGAGGATCCCAAGCACAGTCCCAGACACGGAAGAGGTGCTAGTGCCAACAGGTGAAGGGTGAAGGGTGAAGGGGAGCCCCGGGAAAGCTGGGGAGCTGGCCTTGGGGGAGCGGGATGGAGAGACTCTTCCAGCCCTTAATGAAAGGGGCCGATGTGCTTTCCTGCATCTTGAGGAATCTTCTAGCTCCAACAAAAAGTTTGGGTGCAGAGGAGTGATAGGTAAAAGAAAATTGTGAAAGCCAGGAAAAATAAAACAAAAAGAAAAATCTGTACAAAGAAAGGAAATTGTAGTCTACTTTGGATGGTGGTTGTGAACATGTGTGTGTGTGTGTGTGTGTGTGTACGTGCAGTGGAGTTTGAGGAATACATCCACTGAATTATCACCTTCCGCAGGAGAGAGTCAGTATGCAGCTTCTAACCCTAAATAATCAGAAAGTAGCAGTATAAATGTGTTACTTAAAATACAAAATGGAATGCTAGGAAAAACATCTGAAAGAGTCAACAGTTAATTTGATTCTTTTTTTTTTTGTTTGTTTTTAAGATGATCTCACTCGGAGTACAGGGTCACAATCATGGCCCACTGGAGCCTCTAGCTCCTGGCCTCAAGCCATCGTCTGGCCTCAGCCCAGAGTAGCTGGGACTACAGACGTACTCCACCATGCCCAGCGAATTTCTTTTTATTTTTTTTATTTATAGAGGCAGACTCTCCCTGTGTTGCCCAGGTTGGACTAGTACTCCTGGGTTCAAGCTATCCTCCCACCTCAGCCTTCTCAGTGCTGAGCCACCACTCTCAGCCCAACAGTTGATTATTTTGCCCTGTGGATCAGGAGTTGGGGCCGGGGTGGAGGTGGGATGGGCAGGAGATGTTTTTGCAATGTTCTCTTTGGAGTGTGAGCTGACGTTTGAGACTGCCCCTGCACTGATCTGATTTGCAGTCAGTAGCAGGCGGGGTGGGTAGGGGCAGCTCATGGTGGGTCCTGTCCCTCCCAGTTCCATCTTCACCCACAAGCCCCAAGCAGCAGCCGTAGTCTGGAGCGTGGCAGGAAGCTCTGGGATCTCCTTTCTAGATGTGTTGCTCTAACAGCTACCACAAGGCAGGTGGAGGGTGGGGCTCAGGAGAGAAGTCTTTCCAGAGAGAAGCAGAGGGATCAGCTGGAGAGAAGCAGAAGGATCAGCTGGAGAGAAGCAGAGGGATCAGCTGGAGAGAAGCAGAGGGATCAGCTGGTCCTGGCTATCTTTGCTCTTTGATAAAACATTGGTTTTCACAAAATCTCTTCCTGAAAGAAAAGTAACCCTTTTCCTGTGGTGAAAAACAATGTTTCTGAGGTAAAAGGTTGAGGGTCTTCTCCCCAGTGGGGCAAATATGTTTATAAAAATGCAGTCCAGCCAAGAATGTCTGTCTTCCGAAGGAACTAGTCTTCACTAAACGGTGTTTTTCTGAGTTATGGCCTGGAGTAAAACAGTAGGAAAATGAGAATAAAAAGGGCTGCATGATGGGAGGTGTGAAACCCCACTCTAATGGGATTAATGGAAAGACTATTGAGTCTTTACTTGATAACTTAACACGAATTAATCAAAGTTAATTCTAATCAAATGCAGTCCTTTTTTTGGCAAATAGTTGCAAAAGGACTGCACAATGAGAAAATGGAGGCAGAAGATGTGGAACAGTATTTTAGGAATTTGGTGTTGAATGATAAGATACATATTTACAACAGTGAATGGGGAAAACAGGGGCAGGGAAATGTTTCAGGTTTGTTGAGTTTTCTTGTCCTTTGATTTATCTTTCTTAATCTCTGCATGTTTCACTCATTTTACATGTTTGCCTGGAACCTAAACCCTGAGGTTAAAACTATAACCCTGTTTGGCTGCTCGTAGTTTTAATTTTAGAAAAAAAAAAAGATGAATCTCTCTAGACAAGCACAACATACATATTCGAATGGTTTTCCTTGAGCTCTCTGCTGTGTTTGTTGTGGTCAAACGTTGTTTCCTAGTCCAAATCCCTTTTCAAGAGTCCTCTGGAAACAACTACACATTTTAGGAATACAATGTGTTCCTGAAATGAGTCTTACCTGCCCTCGCTCCTCTGCCTGGGGATGTCTTCCATCAGCTGGGAGTTGTGTGTCACCTAGACATGGAAGAAACACAGGAGCACATTTTGGAAGCATTCATCAACAGCAAGTGGAGTTAAAAACCTGAGGAGATGAGCAGAGCTCCCGACAGTCACTGTGGTCAGAGGCAAGAACCGGAGTCCAGGAAAATACTGTAACTCATGCAATCACCTTGAGACAGAAAAGAACTCGGAGTGAGCGAGCACGAGCAAGCGTGGCCTGGAAGAAATTGGAGAGGAAAATAAGAAGGCAGTGTTGGAAAGCACTCAGGTGTGCCTGGAACCATGGCTTATTCCATCTGGGTCCCATGAAAGCTGTGGGAGGAAGGGGCTTTTACAATTTCTACTTTACAGAATTGGTGAGAGCTGGGACCGAAGCCCAGGTCCAGCTGAGCAGGCAGGGGGTTGCTGACCACAGGGCTCAGCCGCCTCAGGGATGGGGCCAGGTCAGCGACAGTGAGGCAGGAAATCACGCCAGGGCATTGTACTTTGCAATACTTGTACCCAGATACCTGCCTTCATCATCGCTTTGCCCCAGTGACCTGTGGCTCCTTGGTTGCTGTGGTTTCCTGTTGAGTTGACGTCACACCTGGTTCTTTAAAATGTGACATTCACACTCTGACATTCCCCATCCACGCCACTTCCCAGGTCTCTGCCAAGATTCTGATAGATGGAAATGTACACTCTGGCCAAGGTTACATCCTTGTGTGGTCCAAAGGGGTTGAGTGTCCTGAACACCTGCTCCCATCATTAGGAGTCCAGAGAGACAAACATGAGACTTAACACCAGGATATGGTTAAACCAGTACTGGGATGGCTGAGAGGTCAAATAGGGCACTGAGAAGCAACCCAGAGCTCTAAGCAACAGCAAGGCCATTACCCACCAGCCTGGAAAGACAAAGGAAGGAGTCATTGTCGCTGGCATCAGAGTCAGGGGCCATCCTGGGAAACCGGGCCCACTGGCTGGCTGTGGCCCCTCCCAGCCTCCTGAACCTGCAGTTCTCCGGCTTCCACAGGTGGGTGGGGGCCAATTCCTCTCCCGAGCCATCTTCTCCTAGGTCTTGGTGTCTCTGCTTCCCCGAGTGGGCTCTGACTGGCTGGCGGCCCCTCCTTCTGCCCCAGGGCTGCCTCCTGTGCATGAGAACAAGACTTGCCAGGCCCCCGGCCCCTCTCTGACATGCGCAGGTCCCAGACCCATGGGTATCCCGTGGGGAGTCTGCAGCCAGGGAGAGCCCAGCGCTCTGAGGGAGGGACTGCTCTGGCTTCTGCATCGCTGGCCCCTAGAGTCACCTTTGCTGTCCCTGGATTCCTGGCCTTGTCCTACTGAGAAACACGGGGCCTGACCCCTGCCTCCACTTCCACATTTGGGAGCACTGCAGCTGTGGAAGAGAAGGTCTAGCCTTTCACCTCCCTTGGAACCACCACCCAGTTGGGGCTTTGAGACACTTCTTCCAGATGGCGCGTTCTAATCAAGTTGTGTCTCTGGCCCAGCAATGAGCCCCATGCCTCGGTCTGCTCTTGTTCCCAAGTTCAGCCCAAGCCTTACCAAGGCAAGTGTGGGTTTGTGTGTCTGCCAATGCCTACGTATCTAAGCTCCTTTAAAACAGGGGTGGCAGATTGTTTCCATAAACAGCTGGGTGTTGTAGGTCATGTGGTCTCTTGGGCAGCTACTCAGCCCTGCCATTGTGATGTGAAAGTAGCCACAGATGCTGTGCCACGAATGGCGTGGCTGAGTCTCAATAAAGCTTTATTTACAAAACAGGAAGCCAGCCTAGGCCAATGTTTACCGTCACCCCCTCCCACCTCATTAGAATCAGGGAACTGAGGGCGGGCCCCCAGAGGAGATTTCAATTCTCAGAAAATCAGGAAGAATTTATTTCCAGATTGACATTTCAGGTGAAATTTCTAATACAACTCTGGACAGAAAATATTAAATATTTAATGAAGAGAAGAGGGTATCTGCCGAAGAACTATTTTTATATGGAGCACCAAAAAATGATTTCCTGCTGTTTCATATAATCAAAGGTCTTCACGGCCCGGGAGAATGACCGGTAGGAGGGGACGGCTGCTGCCGCCAGCCACGGCTCTCTCGTAGGGCGGCTCTCTGGTACCAAAATCTCCTTCTGTGCCTTGGGGGAGGGCTGGGGCTCTGTGGAAAGGGATCGGTGCTCTGTTCATCTATTTTAGACATGTAGAATGATGAAGCATTAATTTATCTGACTGGAGTTCTCCAGCCTCCTGTGTACCTATTCGGATGCTTTCCTTTTTCCAATTCCTCCTCTGTTTGGAGGGACTGTAAGCCTGGCCACTTGAGGAGAACAAGTGTATTGTGAATCTGTGCACCTCCAACCCGGCACGTGGCAGTGGGCTCACATACACACACGTGCACCAGCCCTGGAAACCGTGATAACAGCTCTCTCTTATGTGGATCACAGGGTGTGTCTACGTGTAAGTGTCTCACACCTGCCATGAGGAGATATGGTGCATAAATCAACAATTATATGCCTGGGAATTTTACATGCTAATATTTTGCAGAGGTGAATTTATGTCTGCATTCCCAGAGACGTTTTCTGGATGGCCCAAGATATTCAATGACATTTATTTAATTCTAGGTGTCCATGAACAAGCGGTATGTGAATTTCATGGGTGGTGTCTTAGTTTGGGGTCTATAACAAAATACCATGGACCAGGTGACTTTTAGAAAATAAACATGTATTTCTCACAGTTCTGGAGGCTGGAAGTGGGAGATCAGGGCACCAGCAAGGTTGGGCTCCGATGGGGGCCTCTTGCAGCTGCCGACTTCTCACCGTGTCCTCACACTGCGGAGGAAGCAAGAGAGCTCCCGGGACCTCGTTGGTGAGGGCGCTGATCTTTTTGTGAGGCTCCACCCTCCTGACCTCATCATCTCCCGGCGGCTCCAGCTCCTAACACCATCACACTGGGGGTGACAAGCTCAACACAGAACACTGGGGGGACTCATTCAGTCCATTGCAGGTGGTGTAGTGGGAAATATGCCTCCTGCTCTTCAAACATAGAGGCCTTTGAAACGTTACTTGAAGTGCTTATTAACTGCTGTTTGCTGGAGTAAATATCATAGTAAATGGCACCACTTTCCACCCAGAAGATGGACAGGAGACCTGTTATTCTGAACCAGGGGCTCAGGGAGCGTGGGCTCCAGTTAGAGATCCCGGGTGCTGCTGCATGTCCAAGCCACATGATTCCCTTCCTGGCCCTTTCCCTTCCTGGTGCCAGCCACCCTGCTGCTGTTGGGGGTCTGCACTGGCCTGTGCCCTGGGGACCCTCCCCGTCGGCAAGCTGGCTCAGGCCAGTGATGCTCCCTGCCTTTGTGGCAAACAGGCAGTTGGTCCACGGGGAGGCAGCCTTGGAGAAAGGCTGGGTCTCATCAGGCTGAGGGCTCTGGGCTCCTGCATGGTCGGTCCAGCTCCCCAGAACCTGGGCTCCTGCAGAAGCATTTGGAGCTAAAGATTAAAAATGAAAAGAGGACATACCTGTCTGACCTCTTCCTCTACAGCAGCCGTGGGTGCCCCCAGAGCCAGCTGTGGGTGGGAGATGTGGTCCAGGGGCTCAGGTCCTGGCAGCAAATCTCTCAGCTCCCCAGGAATCTCAGCTCTCCCCATTTGGCATCACAGGCTCTGCTAGTCTATTTACAAAATGGGTAACACTTGCCCTCAACCAGAACCCAGCCGCAGTAAAAGTCAGGAGGAGCCCCTTCCTAAAACTTCAATTAGGCCAGGTTCAATGGCTCATGCCTGTAATCCCAGCACTTTGGGAGGCCGAGGTGGGCGGATACCTGAGGTCAGGAGTTTGAGACCAGCCTGGCAAACATGGTGAAATCCTGTATCTACTAAAAAATACAAAAATTAGCCGGGGGTGGTGATGGGCACCTATAATCCCAGCTACTCGGGATGCTGAGGCAGGAGAATTACTTGAACCCGGGAGACGGAGGTTGCAGTGAGCCGACACTGTGCCACTGCAACTCCATCCTGGGCAACACAGTGAGACTCCATCACAAACAAACAAACAAACGACTGCAATTAATGCTTTTAAACTTGGGGATGCAGTTAAGAACTCACTGTGAAGCTGTGTCCATGTTGTTGAATCTAACCCCTGAACCCTGGGACACAGGAAGGGATCCAGGGCTGCTTGGTGAATGGGTGGCCCTGGGCACATATGGGTAAGAGGGTTAGAAAGAGTCCAGTTGCCACTCTAAAAGCTCAGCCACTCACCTGTACAGCCACCCACTCCAACTATTCCTGCATGCGTGTTTTAACAGCATTTCAGCAGAACCAAAATTTGTCAGAAGGAAAGGATGTCTCAGTGTGAGACACATTTGTTACTTCAGCTCTAATTTTTAACACCTAATTCCTATCTGGAAAGTATTTAGCCATTTTAATAATACAAGTTTGTGAAGACTAAATTAAAATGGTAATTGTTGCAAATCATTGCCATTGGAAGGTTTCTCTGTGTCTATTACTAACAGTATGCCTGGAATCACAGCAGGACCAATCCAACGTCTGGCAGATGGGTCTCTGCTCCTCACCGGGTGCCCCTCACCAGTGATGACATCATCTCTGAGCACCTGCCACCTCACCGACTTCAGCATTCAGTGTGGGTTCCGGCATGTGGTCAATGTTCAATACACATTTACTAAAATAACGAATTAATCCTGCATTTGGAGAAATTTTTGTCCAGTTGGGAGACGATCTGTCTGCTTCACTGTTTACCAAACAGAAGTGCTACGGGGAAAAATGCAATGCAGACTGTTCTTTTCAGGGGGACAATCAAGGCTCTCTGGGGAAGGTGGCCATGTGCCTGCACAGAGAGGGATGTGTAGTGCTGAGCTGTGAGGAGGCTGTGGAAAGGGCTTTGCCTGGAGAGTGAATACAGACAACCCACAAGAACCTTGAGCAGCTGCACACAAAGGAAAGCAGTAGACGTGTGTATTAGTCCGTTTTCACGCTGCTGACAAAGACATACCCAAGACTGGGCAATTTATAAAAGAAAGAGGTTTAATTGGACTCACAGTTCCAAGTGGCTGGGGAGAAGGCAAGGAGGAGCAAGTCACGTCTTACATGGATGGCAGCAGGCAAAGGGGGAGCTTGTGCAGGGAGACTCCCATTTTTAAAACCAACATATCCGGTGAGACTTATTCACTATCACGAGAGAACAGCATGGGAAAGACCCACCCTCATGATTCAATTACCTCCTACTGGATCCCTCCTACAACAGGTGGAAATTCAAGATGAGATTTGGGTGGGGACACAGCTAAACCATAGCAACATGTGTGTGCCTGTGTCTGTGCTGTGTGCATGCATGTATGTACCCATGATACATGTGTGTGCCTGTGTGTGTGCATGTACCTGTGATGCATGTGTGTGCCTGAGTGTGCACACATGTACCCGTGATGCCTGTGTGTGTCTGCATGTACATGCATGTACCTGTGATACATGTGCCTGTGTGTGTGCATATACCTGTGATGCATGTGTGTGCCTGAGTGTGCATGCATGTACCCATGAGGCATGTGTGTGCGTGTCTTGCTGTGTGCATATGTGTATGTACCTGTGATGCATGTGTATGCTGTGTGTATGCGTGCATGCACCAGTGATGCATACATGTGCCTGTGCCTTGCTGTGTGCATGCACGTGTGTACTTATGATACATATGTATGCCTGTGTGCACATATGTGTGTGACTGTGCTAGTGCTTGGCTTGGAAGGAGACAGAGTGGGAGCAGTAGGGAGAGAAGGAAGGACACAACTTACATTGACTCCAGGACCGTCAAAGTAACCTTCACACCTTTAGTCACTTTCCTTAGAACTGTGTACACAGGTCGTAGAAGAGGATGCTATTTCGGAAACAAAACGTGGAGTGCTCTGTTTGCCCCCCTCTCCTTTAAAGACCCCTCCTAATGTCCATCACGAGTGCAGAGCAGGCTTAATCCAGGACCCGGCGAAGCCAGAAAGGCCCTTTCTCCAGGAGGGTTTGGTAGGAGGAAGTAAGGAAACCCTGGGAAGTGGGGCCCGAGTCAGCCAGCAGCATCTTCAAGTCCCGCGAGGGCCCCTAACCTCTTCTCCCTCCGTGCTCAGTGGGCAGGGTCTCCTCTAGGGGAGGGGCCTCATGTCATCCCATCCTGCCCCGCCATAGACTGTGGTCACAGCTTCACTCCACAGCCAGACACACCCACAGGCCATGGGCTCCACACTCCATTATTAGAAAAATAATTACGCACATCTTGGCTAAACTCCAAGCGAGCTGTCCAAAGTGGGCCTTCTAATTAGCATGATCTCTAATTCCACCAGAGGAAGAGCTGATTTTCCATTCCTGGAGATGCAGTCACCCGGAATCATCACAGAAAAAAAAATGCCTGAGATTTTGTCTTATTGCAAGATTCAAGAGTCTAATTCCAACTTACTGTGGAAATAAAACGTATCTTAAGTTATGAAGGAGTTTAATCAAGACATAACCTTAGGCTTTCAGTAAGTGAATTGTTCTGGTCGCTGTATTCAGGGCCCTGTGACATGGGCTTACCCGACGTTTCCCTTGTCATCACTTTTGCACCATTCAGGTCACTGTACAGAAACACACACATGTCCACACACAGGAACACGCACCCACATACATGCACCAGCTCTTAAAAATATACATATTCTGCTGCTTCTTATGTTTTTTCTAAAGGGAACTCCAGTTCCACTCCTGTTTCCGCAATCCCTGTGTGATGCCAGTAGCAGGGACGCCTGTGTCAATCACTCCCTGCCAGACAGAGGCCAAGCCACTATGCAGTGCGGCTGTGCCTCCTTCATCCTGTGTCTCCAACACCAAAACGTGCCTCCTCATCCCTGGAGGGTGTTAAGAACATATTTATTTAATGGGCAGAACTTTGGCCTGACTCAAGTGGATCCTATTCTTCGGCCTACTCCACCTGTGGGAGGTGTAAACATCCCACCTGACTTATGGACAGATAGCCGCTCTGCATAGGAGGCTCGCCCAGCCGCAGCCTTGACCAACGTGAACCAAAAAACAGCAGCAAGCCTCAACCGCCTTGAGGCCCTAGGCCCGTTCAGCAAGTTCACAACTGACGGGGAGTTGAGGAGGGTGCAGGGGGCAATGGAGGCCTCCATTTTTTCCGCAGAGGCAGCGGAACGTGCAGAAGGCAGGGCTGCTCGTCAGGGTCCCTCCTCCTGGGCCTCCCCCCACTGCCTGATTTCTGGAAGCCTCAGTGTTCAATAATTCAGGAGAAGTGCGAATCAGCATATCTTACAGCATATTTGATGTGCAGCAAACAGACTGCAGACGGCTGCATTTCAGTTTGCCCCTTTGTTGCCAATGAAAGCCCAACAAACACCGTGAGAGACCGTGCTCGCCAACGCCCAGTCCCTGCGCCTCAGCTCCTCGGGAGGGGTACAGCCTCCTGCTGGCGCCCCCCTCCCCTCCATTGTTCTTTCTGTATCATTTACCTGGGATCAAGTGACTTTCTCCATCCCGAGAATAAGGGCTCGGCTCCGTTTTCAGGCCTCTTCTGATCTCCGGAGCTAATTGGCTCAGGTGTAAACCAAGCCAGCAGGGCTGGGGCTTTGAAGTGAGTCAGCCGCGCAGCGCGCTCGGGAACATCCCTGTCTGCGTGTCAAATACCAGCCGGCCGGGCCCGCTGCTCAGGCCCGCTAATAAAAACGCCGTCCATCGAGGGGTAGCACAAGGCTCACATCCATGCGGGTGCTTTATTGCGAGCTCGTCATTAACTTTGCAGGCTGGGCCTGGAATGCAATCCAACCCGTTTTTAATGAGAGGGGGTGTCCGTGCCCCTGTGTGCGAGTGGCCCAGGGTGACACCGGCTGTTTCTTCTCTACATATGGAGCCACCTAGGCTTTGATCAATAATGCTGTTTCGCTTTGAAAGGGGGCTCATTTTGTAAGGATGTGGCGGAAAGGCCTCCCCGCCCCTGCGCCTGTGGTCTGTGTGTCCAGCACGTGCAGTGATGGAAAGGTCAGTCCCCAGCACCCGAGGACACTTGCTGTGTTGCCCAGCACCACCTATTCTCAGACGCTTTAAAGAGGGCACCCCCCGCGGGGCCCACGCCTCAGTCTGTGTTTGGGTTATTAATGCAATAGCTGCTTTAAAAAGAACGAAAGCAAAAAGGGCAGCTGACGCCTTCAGACTCTGATTTTGCAGATTCCCTTTGTTTTTAATATGCAAACCTATGGAATGGAAATGAGGTGAGGAATAATGTCCTTTCTCAAGCCTCCCTGTGACTTCCGGAAGTGTCCACATGACTTACTCATGCTATGCATTGTGCCACAGCCTGAGCTTCTGTTCCTGTTTCGTCTCTGATCTGTGGGCTTCTGACCACCTGGATCCAGGCTGAACACACGGCTCCTTTCAGAATTGTGCATGTTGGCTGAGTGTTTTGAGAAACTGAACATCCGTTCACATAATGACATGATACGTTACAGAACGGACACACGTTCTAAAGTTATCCAAACTGTGGTCACATCGGTCTTCACTCACCTTTGCCTCGGGGACTGCAAACACCCAGGCCCTGGATACATAAATGTGCTTGGGGACATTTGGTTGCTGCATTCCTGTGCTTGGGCTGCCAGGACAAAACGCCACAGACGGGGCCTTAAACAAGACGTTTATTCTCTCACAGTTCTGGAAGCTGCAACCCCAGGGTAAGGTGTCTGCAGGGCTGGTTCCTCCAGAGGCCTCTCTCCTGGGCTTGTAGACTGCATCTGTCTTCCTGGGTCCTCACGGCGTTGTTGTCCCTGCATGTCTGTGTCCTAATTTCTCTTTTCTTCTAAGGACACCACTGGATTGGATTAAGGCCTGTCTGTATAATCTCATTTTCAGGTAATTACCTATTTACTCTGTCTTCAAATACAGTCAGCGTTTGAGGTGCTGGGAGTGAGGACGTCAAAGTGTGAATTTTGGGGGAACCGATTCAACCCATCACCGTGGTCAGAGTGGAGAAACACTAACTTTGGTGAAACACAACCCAACTGTGAGGTAGTTGTGGGTTCCTTCCGCTAAGGGGGGAAAACTCGCACAATGACAGGACCCAAGGAGAGGCCCTGGGCGGTGGCACCCAGAGGGCTGTATGCCTGTCCAAGTGTAGAAGGGTCCAAGTGCATGTGCTCCAGAGCCCCCCAGGGACTGGGATTAAATTTTAGGGAGATTTGGAATCCTACAGCCCAAACCTCACGGATTGCCGCCTGCCTCCCGGGAAGGACGGCTGATAAACAGGGAAAGGGAGCTCATTTTTCCTGTGATTGCTGTAGTTCATGGAAAGATCCAGCTACCAACTGACCTGGCACCAGCAGCTCCTCCTGCAGCCGGGACGGGCCTTGTCTGGGCCACAGCAGCCCTGGCAGGAGGCATTGGTGGTTGTGGGCCGGTGTCTGTGGGCCGCAGCCTACTGTCACTACCTGTTTAGGATGCCGGTGTTAAAGCTGCTGATTTGGGCGCCAGCATCAGAAACAACCCCAGGGGATGGACAGAGAAAAAGTAGGCCCCAGAGAGTCGTCCCAAGGTACTCACGTGAGGCAAGGCGTGCCAGGGACCCCCAGCGAGAGCCAGGAGGAGTTTGCCCAGGGAGGGACAATCATACTCCCTTGTGCCTATGGCCCGTTCCACCCACCAATCTGGAAGACTTGGGATACAGCCTGCAAATCCTGCCCACCACTGGACAGCTCCCATCATCAGTGTTATGTCAAAAGCATATTTTCCTCTTTAGTTGTGGCAGAGGGTTGGAGAATCCCAGGCCGCTGGGCCCCTTTTCCTTGGCAGTCCTGCTCCCGCCGGAGAAGATGCTGCACTTCCGGCGGTTGTGCGCGCCTCGGCTTGCCTGTCTGCCTTCTGACTCCTTGCAGTTTGAGATGAGGAGAGGGGAAGGTGGCAGTAAAGAAGCAGTGGGTAATTACGGTGCAGAAATTAGAAATGTCTCTGGAGACACAGACACAATAAAAACAAAATAAAATACACTGCCAGGAGAAACAGCTCTGCACAAAAACACGAGAAACCTTGGTGGAGAATCTTCAGAGAACCAGAAATAAGGAGGTGTCAAAGAACAGAGACTAATGAAAATTTACTTTGTGTAGCACTTTGCTTTGCTTTCCTATTGGTAGACATAACACATATTGCTGTTCCTATGAGAAATGCTTATGTAGAGCATTCAAACTCAAAAGTCAGCAGGATCTAATTGAAAGATTCAGTGGTGGCTACATGGAAAATAAAATGCACACACACACACACACACATAATGAACTGAAGTTCTGACATGAATGTTTGTTGATCTTTTATTTACATTAATAAGACAAAAGTGAAACAGCGGAAACATATGTTGGGACTTGTTCATCAATGCAACAATGAGAGCAACTTCTTTGCTGAATTTTGCGGTAGTTTTTGAATATTGAAAGAATACTTCCTTAGATTTCTGTGCCATTCACAATGTAATAGCTGTAGAAACACCACATCTTAAAGTGATATCTGCGTTATTGCCATTTATCCATTACTCTTTCAAGTCTAGATGATCAAAAAACAATAAATCCAGCCTGATGCATAGCACTTGTCAATTTTGGTAGCATGAATGCTTTCACCATGGCAGATTTCCAGCCATTGTGTGGCGTCCAGTTCGGAGTTAGCTGCATGGACCCACTGTTAAGCCTCCTTCCACTCTGTAGCTGTGAGATGCAAATAACCTCAATTTAATTTTAAGTTCTCCTATTGGTAGCCCTTATGAAAAATTATACAAAATTGTGATGCAAATAAAATAATTATGCACTTGGATATTAAGAAAAACTTTATTTTCCTTCCATAAGCAATGTATTTTAAATATAGTTGAGATCTTTATTATAACTGTAACTAATGCATTTTCCTCCAACTTGCATACATTTCTCTTTCTTGGTCATTAGAATACAGATCTCATTGAAATTCTTGATGCCACATCGTGAGCCTGCAAACTTTCCAGAGGTGCTTTGAAGACTCGCACCTCGTGCCCTCTTGACATTTCCAGGGAAAACTGTGGCCATCGTCTCAGCAAAACAGTTTAAATATCTCGTCCTCAGTTTTTAATTATTACTGAGGAAGAAAGCCTGGGGAGTGAGGAACTACTTTAAGTGTCCAACCTTACCCCAAAGCACTGCTAATTAGAGCGCCTCGTTAAATGACTGCTCCGAACACAGTGGGGCTGGATGTAGGAGAGGGCACCGCAGACAAAAAGAAAAAAAAATGAGCAGACACAGCTGGAGCATGTTACCACCATGCCCGGTTCTGTCAGGTGGTGCAGAATTAGAATAAACATGGGGCTTTACAATGGCTTATTTACACTTTAGAAAACCGTTTCACATCGAAATAGCATCTAACAAGGTCGTGGCACCTATGCCGCTTTCCCATATAACTGCTAAAGTTTGGTGATGGCTGCTATTCTGGACTGTCTGCATGTTTTAATATTCAGCACCTCCTGAGACCTGAGCCCAGTGTCAGGATTGCTAGGAAATGGCAGCGAGCCCAGGGCGCAGCCCGGGCTGGACCCGTCACAATTTGCATGTGTGTTCCACAGATCCGTCAGAATGACTGTGAAGCCCGGGTTTCTCCAAGTTCAGTGACGTTTGAAAGAAAGATGTTGAGTGTGTCACAAAACGGTGGTGTTCCTTAGCACCCTGAGCGGAGGTGGGAGGTGACTCATGAAAAGACTCCCGCTTGTGGAAACCGCCAGTCTTCCTTGCCTGCCTTCCAGTGGACCGTCCAGAACACCAGGGACTCCGCAACGCAGGGTGCACAATGACAGTGGCACCAAGCGCCTCCTGTGGCCCTTCCTGTGAGTGCTGGGGTGTCACAGCAACCCCGCTACTTCACAGATGGGGAGACGGAGCCAGAGAGGTCAAGGGGGGTGCTCACGGTCAGATAACAAAATCTTGAGTTTATTAGGAAGCCTGTCAGCCACCTTCCTGCCTCAGAAAGAAAGTCTTTTTGAGGACATGACTCTATGGAAACGCCCAATTCTGGACACAATGAGAACACTAATCTCCTTTCTCTGGATTTCATAAGCACAAGCCAAGGGACATGATATTTCTATTCTCAGCTCACTGACCCTCCAGGGGCTTTGGGGACACTTTTAAAAATCACATGCAATCCACAGCGGTCACAGATCTCAGAGGGATCTTTTGGTTTTCATCAATTTATTTGTTTGTGTTTAAATATGAGCATTACCATGTGACACTGTCAAGGAATCGAAGACAAGGACCTTTGTATTGATTGCTTTGCACATAGAAGGAGTTCAGTAAGAATGGAAATTCAGAGATGCCTGTATATGAGTCCCACCACACAGGTGTGGGCTCTCCTAGACAGAAAAAAAGCATTTGGTCATGGTGCAAAAATGACTTTTCTGGACTTCTGTGTTACATACCAGCGGCTCTGCTGTATCCATAGGGGTCTGTTTCTCCACATACCACCAGGACATCATTATAATGCCACACACTTCTCACCTGGCCTGGCTTCTCCTGAGGACACCATTATAATGAGTCTCCCTGCATGACTTTGCAAGGATTATTTTTTAAGAAGCTTAGAGTTCATTACAGACATTATCCTGCAAATTCTCCAAGCACCCAGAGAAGTATATTAATATATTTATTCCTCTTTTCCAAGCCACAGAGAAGAGCTTTGCCTGAGAAGGGGGTTTGTCCGTTGCCAGACTAATGCTCAATTCAGTTCCCAGGTAATTCAACCTAAATAACCAATATGGGTGGGCGATCCCAGCCTAAAACAAGATTTCTCTAGGTATTATGTTTTGGTCTGAGATTTCCAGAATTCTTTTCACTCTCCATTGTGTGTTTTTCATATGCAGATAACACATCAGTAATTTCTGATTCAGTGCCACTGCTTTACAACTTGCAATCAGGCTAAATATTCGTTTTCTTTTTTGTTTCTTAAACTTTTATTTTAAGTTCAGGGGTACATGTGCAGGTGTGTTATATAGAGAAACTCCTGTCATGGGGGTTTGTTGTACAGATTATTTCATCACCCAGGTACTAAGCCTAGTACCCAATAGTTATTTTTTCTGATTCTCTCCCTCCCCCCACCCTCCACCCTCAGGTAGGCCCCATTGTGTGTTGTCCCCCTCTTTGGGTTCATATGTTCTCATCACTTAGCTTCTGCTTGTAAGTGAGAACATGGAGTATTTGGTTTTCTGTTCCTGCATTAGTTTGCTAAGGATAATAGCCTCCAGCTCCACCCATGTTCTTGCAAAGAACATGATCTCATTCTTTCTTATAACTGCATAGTATTCCATGGTGTATATGTACCACATTTTCTTTATTCAGTCTACCACTGATGGGCATTTAGGTTAATTCCATGTCTGCTATTGTGGATAGTGCAGTGATGGACATATATGTGCATGTGTCTTTATAACAGAACAATTTATATTCCTTTGGGTATATACCCTCTAATGGGATTTCTGGGTCGAATGGTAGTTCTGTTTTTAGCTCCTTGAGAAATCACCACACTGCCTTACACAAAGGTTGAACTAATTTACACTCCCACCAACAATGTATAAGCTGTGCAACCTAGCCAGAATCTGCTTTTTTTTTTTTTTTTTTTTTTGCCATTTTATTATAGCCATTCTGACTGGTGTGAGATGGTATCTCATTGTGGTTTTGATGTGCATTTCTCTAATGATCAGTAATATTAAACTTTTTCATATGCTTGTTGGCTGCATGCATGTCTTCTTTTGAAAAGTGTCTGTTTATGTCCTTTGCCCACTTTTAATGTCATTGGTTGACTTTTGCTTGTTAATTTGTTTAAGTTCCTTATAGATGCAGAATATTAGACCTTAGTCAGGTGCATAGTTTGCAAATATTTTCTCCCATTCTGTAGAGTGTCTGTTTACTCTGTTGATACTTTCTTTTGCTGTGCAGAAGCTCTTAAGCTTAATTAGATCTCAATTTTTAATTTTTGCTTTTGTTGCAATTGCTTGTGGCATCCTCGTGATAAAATCTTTCCCAGTTCTTATGTTTAGAATGGTATTGCCTAGGTTGTCTTCCAAGATTTTTATAATTTTGGGTTGTACGTTTAAGTCTTTAATTCATCCTGAGTTGATTTTTGTATATAATGTAAGGGAGGGGTCGAGTTTTAATCTTCTGTATATGACTAGCTAGATATGCCAGCACCATTTATTGAATAGGGAATCTTTTTCCCATTGCTTGTTTTTGTCAGATTTGTAGAAAATCAGATAGTTGTAGTTGGGCAGTCTTATTTCTGGGTTCTTTATTCTGTTCCATTGGCCTCTGTATCTGTTTTTGTACCAGTATCATGCTGTTTTGGTAAATGTAGCCTTGTAGTACAGCTTGAAGTCAGATGCTGTGATGCTTCCAGCTTTGTTCTTTTGCTTAGGATTGCCTTGGATATTTGGGCTCTTTTTTGGTTCCATATGAATTTTAAAACAGTTTTCTAGTTCTGTGAAGAATATCATTGGTAGTTTGATAGGAATAACATTGAATCTGTAAATTGCTTTGAGCAGATGGCCATTTTAATGATATAGATTCTTCCTATTCATGAACATAGAATGTTTCTCCATTTGTTTTTGTCATGTCTGGTTTCTTTAGACAATATTTTGTAATTCTTATTGTAGAGATCTTTAACCTCCCTGTTTAGCTGTATTCCTTGGTATTTTATTTTTTTGTGGCAGTTGTGAATGGGATTGCATGTCTGATTTGGCTCTTGGCTTGGCTGTTTTTGGTATATAGGAATGCTACTGATTTTGTATGTTGACTTTGTATCCTAAAACTTTGCTGAAGTTGTTTATCAGCTGAAAAAACTTTGGGCCAATGATATGGGGTTTTCTAGGTATAGAATCATGCTGTCTGCAAACAAGGATTGTTTGATTTCCTTTCTTCCTATTTGGATGCCCTTTATTTCTTTCTCTTGCCTAATTTCTGTAGCCAGGTCTCTCAGTACTTTGCTGAATAGGAGTGGTGAGAGAAGGAATACTTGTCTTGTGCTAGTTTTCAAGGGAAATACTTCCAGCTTTTGTTCATTCAGTATAATGTTGGCCGTGGGTTTGTCATAGATGGCACTTAGTATTTTGAGGTGTATTTATTCAATACCTAGATTATTGAGAGTTTTTAACATGAAGTGATGTTAAATTTTATTGAAAACTTTTTCTACGTCTATTGAGATGATTATGTGATTTTTGTCTTTAGTTCTGTTTATGTGATGAATCATATTTATTGGTTTGCATATATGTTGAACCAACCTCGCAACCCAGGGATAAAGTCTACTTTAGCGTGGTAGATTAGTTTTTTTGATGTGCTGCTAGATTCTGTTTGCAAGTATTTTGCTGAGGATTTTTGCATCAATGTTCATTAAGGATATTGGTCTGAAGTTTTCTTTTATTGTCCCTCCTCCTCAATTTTTAAAATATAGTTTCAGTTGAAATGGTACCATCTCTTCTTTATACATCTGGTAGAATTTGGCTGTGAATTTTTCTGGTCCTGAGCTATTTTTGGTTGGCAGGATATTTATTACTGATTCAGTTTTAGAACTTATGATTGGTCTGTTCAGAGAATCAATTTCTTCCTGCTTCAGTCTTGGGAAGGTGTATGTTTCCAGGAATTTATTCATTTCTTCTAGGTTTTCTCGTTTGCGTGCATATAGGTTTTCATAGCAGTATTTGGTGGTTGTTTGTATGTCTGTCGGGTTGGTGGTAACATCCCCTTTGTCATTTTTTTTCTGTTTTTTTTTTTTTTTTTTTTTGAGTCAGAGTCTTGCTCTGTCACCCTGGCTGGAGTGCAATGATGCAATCTCTGCTCACTGCAGCCTCTGCCTCCGAGATTCAAGTGATTCTCCTGCCTCAGCCTCCTGAGTAGCTGCAATTACAGGCACCTGCCACCACACCTAATTGTTTTGTATTTTTAGTAGAGATGGAGTTTCACCATGTTGGCCAGGCTAGTCTCGAACTCCTGACCTCAGGTGATCCACCTGCCTTGGCCTCCCAAAGTGCTGGGATTATAGGCATGAGCCACGGCACCTGGCCCCTTTCTAATTGTGTATTTGGACTTCTTTCTCTTTGTATTAGTCTAGCTAGTGGCATATCTTATTGATTCTTTTTTCAAACTAACAACTGGATTCATCAATCTTTTGAATTGTTTTTTGTGTCTCAGTCTCCTTCAGTTGGGATTGGTTTGCTCTTGCTTCTCATTTCTTTTAGTTGTGATGTTAAATTGTTAATTTGAGATTTTTCTAACTTTTTGATGTGGCATTTAGTGCTATAAATTTTCTCTTAACTCTGCAATGGCTGTGTTCCAAAGATGCTGTGTTGCAAAGACACTTTTGTATGTTTTTTCTCATTAGTTTCAAACAACTTAATTTCTTCCTTAATTTCATTATTTTCCTTAATTTCACATTCAAAAATCATTCAGGAACAGGTTGTTTAATTTCCATGTATTGCATGGTTTTGAGCAATTTTTTCAGTCTTGATTTCTTTTTTGATTGTGCTGTGGTCCAAGAGTGTGTTTAGTATGATTTTGGCTCTTTTACATTTGCTGAGTATTGTTTTATATCTGATTGTGTGGGTGATTTTAGAGTATGTGCCATGTGGAGTGTGAAGAATGTATATTCTGTTGTTTTTGGATAGAGAGTTGTGTAGAAGTCTATTAGATCTATTTGGTCCAATGCTGAATTCAGACACTAAATATGTATGTTAATTTCTTGCCTCAGTGATCTGTCCTGTTAGTGGAGTGTTGAAGATTCCCACTATTATTGCGTGGGAGTCTAAGTCTTTTTGTAGGTTTCTAAGGATTTGCTTTATGAATCTTGGTGCTCTTGTGTTGGGTGCATGTATATTTAGAATATTTAACTCTTCTTATTGAATTGAACACTTTACCATTATGTAATGCTCTTCTTTGTCTTTTTTGATCTTTGTTGGTTTAAAGTCTGTTTGGTCTGAAATTAGGGTTGCAACATCTGGTTTTTTTTTTTTCTGATTTTCATTTGCTTAGTAGATTTTCCACCATCCCTTTATTTTGAGGCTATGGGTGTCATTGCATATGAGATGGGTCTTTTTAAGACAATATACAATTGGGTCTTGCTTTTTTATCCAGCTTGCCACTCTTTGCCTTTAAAATGGGGCATTTAGCCCATTTATATTCAAGGTTAGTATTTATATGTGCGGATTTGATTCTGTCATTGTGTTGTTAGTGGGTAATTTTGCTGGCTTGTGTATGTGGTTGTTTTATGGCATCACTGGTCTGTGTACTTAAGTGTGTTTTTGTATTCACTGGTAATTGTCTCTCTTTTCCATATTTAGAGCTCTTTTCAAGATCTCTTGTAAGGTGGGTCTGGTGGTAACAAACACCTCCAGCATTTGCTTATCTGAAAAGTATCTCATTTCTCCTTCACTAAGGAGGATTAGTTTGACTGGATATGAAATTCTTGGCTGAAGATTTTTTTCTTTAAGAATGATGAATATAGGCCCTCAATCTCCTGTGATTTGTAAGGTTTCTGCTGAGAGGTCTGCTGTTAGCCTGATGGGGTTCCCTTGCAGGTGACCTGCCTTTTATCTCTAGCTGCCTTTAACACTCTTTCTTTCATTTTGAACTTGGAAAATCTGCTGATTATGTGTCTTGGGGATAATTTTCTTGTGTAGAATCTTGCAGGGTTTCTCTGTGTTTCCTGAATTTGGCTGTTTGCTTCTCTAACAGGGTTGGGGAAGTTTTAATGGACAATATCCTGAAATATGTTTTACAAGTTGTTTGCTTCCTCCTCATTCTTTTCGGGGATGCCAGTGATTCATAGATTTGGCCTCTTTACATAATCTAATATTTCTCAGAGGTTTTGTTCATTCCATTTTATTCTTTTTTCTTTATTTTTGTGTGTTTTATTTTAGAGAACTAGTCTTCAAGTTCTGAGATTCTTTCTTCAGCTTGGTCTAATCTGCTGTTAATACTTGTGATTGCATTGTGAAATCCTTGTAGCGGGTTTTTCAGTGCTATCAGATAAATCAGGTTATTTTTTCTACTGGATATTTCATCTGTTTGCTCCTGTATCATTTTATGGTGTTTTTTAGTTTCCTTGGATTGGGTCTTGCCATTCTCCTGAATCTAGATGATCTTTATTTCTATGCATATTCTGAATTCTATTTCTGTCATTTCAGTCAACTCAGCCTGGTTAAGAACCCTTATTGCAAAACTAGTGTGATCATGTGGAGACTGTAAGACACTCTGGCCCTTTGAGTTGCTAGAGTTCTTGCATTGGTTCTTTCTCATCTTTGTGTGTAGGTGAGCCTTTAACTGCTGAGTTGCGTCTGATTCTAGTAACCAGGTTGGGGCAGGGTGGTTGTGTTGAAGTCTCAGGTTGGGTGGCCCTGACCAGTGAGGAGAACTGAAGAGCAGGACCTGTGTGGAGAATAGTCTGGCCACTTTTCTGTGAGGTGGGTGCTCTGTGCTTGGAGTCCGAACCAGCCCCTGGTCCCTGCAGACTCTCCAGAGCTTGGCAACAGCAAAGGCGAGAAGTGTGAAATAGCAAAGATGACAACCTTCCCCTTCCTCTGGGAGCTCTGCCTCAGTGAGTTGCAGAACTGCTATAGACTCAGTGACATCAGCAGGGGGTAGCTGAAGACCCAGGTTGGGAGGACCTGCCCAGTGAGGAGATACAGGATCAGGGACCTATGTATGAGTAGGGCTGCTGCAGTATGCTAGGGGTCTGCTCCAGTCCCTAGTCACCCCAGATTTTCCAGCATCTGAAGGTATCAACAGTGAAGGCTGCAATACAGCAAAGATGGCAGCCTGCCCCTCCCACTGGGAGTTCCATCCCAGAGAGGTATGGATCTGTTACTGACCTAAACACACTGACAGGAGTGGTTGTAGACCTCAGTCAGGTGACTCCACCCAATGAAAAGAAATGGGATCCAAGACTTGGGTGAAAAAGCAGGCTGGCCACTTCTTTGTAGAACTACTGTGCTGTGCCAGGGGACTGCTCCAGTTCTTAGTCACCTCAGACTCCTTAGACCCTGAAGGCAACAACAGCTAAGGCTATGAAACAGCAAAGATGGTGACCCATCCCTTCCCCTGAAAGCTGTGTCCCAGGAAGGCTCAGAACCACTGCCAACTGGAAAACACTGGCAAGGGTAGATGGTGACCCTGATTGGGAGGTCCTGTTCAGTGAGGAAAAGTGGGTTCAGGGGCTCACATAAAACCAACCATCTGGCTGCTTTTTTGTAGGGTGGCTGCACTGAAATGGCTAATTGCTTTGAAACAGCATAGATGGTGCCCCAGCCCTTCCTCTAGGAGCTCCAGCTCAGGGAGGTGTAACACTGCTACTGGTGGCTGGTTGGATTTCCAAGACAGTAGGTCTTATTCCGCAAGGTGCTGTGGGAGTGGGTTCTGCAGACCATTGTTGCTCAGCCCCTTTCTTAAGGGTACGTATGGGGGTCTAACTTCCCACTTTGCTGGAATTGCAGCTGCTTTTGCTGGGAAGTCCTGGTATCTAAAACTCCTGGGCTCTGCATGTGCCTGGATGGATGCCCTACTAAGACTTCATGTAGCTGTGCATGTCAGACTGCAAGCCCTGGTGGAGTGAGTTCATAAAGAAATCTCCTAACCCAAAGGTTGCAAAGATCTGTGAGAGAAGCATGGGTCCCCCAGGGTCGCTCACTCACTCATTGCTTCCTTGGGCAAGGGAGACTCCTCTGGCTCTGTGTCACTCCTGGGTGGGCAGTCATTCTGCCTTACTTTTCTCCACTCTCCGTGGGTGGAGTTGTTTCCTTGATGCATCCTGATACATGCACCTGGATGTTTCAGTTGAAGGTGGTGTATTTACTTGCTCCTTCTCTTTGTCTCCATGTCAGCAGCACACACTAGTGTCTTCAAGTTGGCCATCTTGGCCAGCTTCCCTCTAGTTTTTGTTATATTGAATTAGTATAGTAATATTTTGCTGGAAGATGAATAGATAACTAGTCGATCTAAGCAAATTCCAGAATGCAGCCAAAAGAGAAAGCAATAGAACAAATAAAGGAAGATAAGAAAGTTAAAAGGGCAGGCTAATGAATTTAGAGTTCCAAGAATAAAAAAAACCAGCAGATAAAAGATAACAGTATTTGAAAAAAAACAATGACAGAATTTTCCACGGTTGGTGAAAGATCTGCCCTCAGATTTAGGTTCACAGCAACTAGAAACTAGATAAATAGGAATTCTAACTCTACTCATGTTCTAGGACAACTAGACTGTTGAAGACAAATAGCAAGTTTTTAAAAACAGCCAAAGACACAAGATATTCTTCCTAACTTGCCTTCAATCAAGAATTGTATATGCAGCAAAGCCTCATTTAAGAGTGAAGACCTCACTCACAAATCAAGTCATTGTAAAAAAAGTGACACTGAAAGAAATACCAGAGATGCAAAATTGAAAGGTCAACCTGAAAAAAGAAAAAGAAAAACTTAGAGAATACCTCTGAGGCCCAGAATTGCTAAAATATAGTATCTAAAACCTTCAAATGTAATAAAAAAAAATTACATGACATCCTACAAAACTGGAAAATGAAACTCACACTAAGGACAAAAAGCAGTCAATATCAACTGGCTCTGAATGGACCAAATGTTTTATTTCTGACGAAGACTTCAACACAGCTATTAGAAATATGTTCAAGGATATAAGAAAACATGGTGACAGTAACTCCAAAAAGGTAATCTCAATAGAGAAATGAAAACCAAAAAAAAAGAAACAAACAGAAATTCTTTAGTTGAATAATATTATAAACAAGCTGAAAAACTCACAAGATGTGCTCAACTGCAGATTTAAGATGGCAGAAGAAAGAATCAGTGAAACTAAAGATAAATCAGCAGAAATTATCTAATATAAAGAACAGGGAGAAAAATATTGAAAGTAAAAACAGGAACAAACCCTAAGAGAAATTTGTAACAACATGAATCATCCCAACACATATGTAACAGGAATACCAGAAAGAGAGGAGAAAAAAAGAAAATAGAAAATATATTTAAAATTAAAGGCTTGAGGCCAGGCATGGTGGTTCACGCCTGTAATCCCAGCACTTTAGGATGCCAAGGTGGGCGGATCACTTGAGGTCAGGAGTTCAAGACCAGCCTGAACAACATGGCGAAACTTTGTCTCTTCTAAAAATACAAAAATTAGCCAGGCATGGTGGCAGACACTTGTTATCTCAGCTACTTGGGAAACTTAGGCATGAGAATTGCTTGAACATGGGAGGCACAGGTTACAGTGAGTCGAGATCAGGCCACTGCACTTCAGCCTGGGTGACACAGCAAGACTTCATCTAAAAAAAAAAAAATTAATGGCTTGAAAACTCCCAAATTCAGTTAAAAAATTAAGTCTGCCATTCCAAAAAGTTCAAGGAACTCCAGGCATGACAAAAACAAAGAGTTTCATACCTCAATACATCCTAGGGAAACTATTGGAAGACAAAGAAAAAGAGGAAATCCTGAAAGCAACAAAACAAGTCAACGCACACATAGAGGAATAAAAATAGTGGTTGACTTTTCACATAAATGCTAGAGATCAATAATCAGTGCAATAATATATCATGCTGAAACAAAACAAACATTATTACCCAAACATTTCATTTCCAACAAAACAGCCTTTTAAAAATGGCAACAAAGGTATTCCTAGATAAATATGGACTGAGAATTTATTGCTAGCACACCTGCATTGCAAGAAACACTAGAGAAAGTTTTTCAGGATGAAAGGAGATGATATTAGATGTTAACAAGAAAAATATCAGGAATTCTAAACATATTAGTCAATATAAAATATGATATGTGTATGTATATATTCATATATGTGTGTACATATACATATATATTCCTATCTTCTTTTTTTTTTGAGATGGAGTCTGACCCTTGTCACCCAGGCTGGAGTGCAATCCTGTGATCTCAGCTCACTGCAACCTCCACCTCCCAGGTTCAAGCGATTCTCCTTCCTCAGCCTCCCAAATAGCTGGAATTACAGGCGTGCACCACCACACCCAGTTAACTTTTGTACTTTTAGTAGAGATGGGGTTTCACCATGTTGACCAGAATGGTTTCACACTCCTGACCTCAGGTGATCCACCTGTCTCAGCTTCACAAAGTGCTGGGATTACAGGCATAAGCCACAGCTCGTGGCCTATTCCTTTATTCTTAATTATTTAAAAAACACATAATTGTATAAAGCAATAATTATTACACGATATTATTGAGTTAATTATAAATATTTATAATATATATTACATACATGTGTTTAAATATTTTTTCACATGCAGACATATACCCACATAAACATGCATACATGAGGGAGATGAAAAAGTAGAATTGGAGATGTATCAAAGTTACCATATTTTATTGTAGTTAGGTCTGTATGTACCTAAAATAGACTGAAATAAGTTAATATATATGCATACATATATATGTATTATATTTATATATATATCCCTATGGCACCTCAGTTAAAACAATTCTAAAGTATATAGTTAAAAGTAAATGGAATTAAAATGGTACAATAAAAATATTTCTTTAATACAAAAAAGTAAAAGACAAGCAGAAATACACACAAAACACACAGAAAACAATTAGGAAAATGGGAGACGTAAGTCCAATCCTACTAAAAATTACATTACATGTAAATGGACTAACATTCAAATCAAAATGCAGAGATCATGCTACTGGATAAAATACAAGATGACAACACCCAATTATGTACTGCTTACAAGAGGAATATTTTAGATTCAAGACACTAATGCAGGTTAAAGGGTACAAAGTTGTAGTTACCTAGGATAAATAAGTCTAGTACTCTAATGTATGACATGATGACTATTGTTAATGATATTGTGTTGTATTTTCAAAGAGAGTAGATTTCAGATATCCTTAGCATACACACATACACAAAATGGTAACTATGTGAGGAAATAAATATGTTAATTTTCTTGCTGTAGTAATCATTTAATTAAGTATATGTAAATCAAAATATCATGTTGTACACTTTAAATATATATAACAAAAAGGCACAAATGGGTTTGAAACAAACAAATTATAAATATTATATATATAATATATACATATATGTATATATGTCATTCACATTCAAACATTCACCATCAATGAGCTGGAAAGGCCATTCTAAAATCAAACAAAATAGACTGTTCAACAGGCAATTCAGACACTAGAAACTAGACTAGTGACAAACAGAAATATTTTATAAATATAAAAAGATCAAAATGTCAGGGAAATATGCTGATTTCAAATGTGTAGGTACTGACAAGAGTCCCAAAATACATGAAGGAAAAACCAACAGAATCAAATTGAGAAATGAACAGCTGAACAATTATAGTTGGAGATTTCACAAATCCATTTGAAGTAAAGAATAGAAAAAGTAGACAGAAGATTTAATGATAGTTACATAAAATTAACAATGAACTGACCTTTACTGAAAACTGCACCCAATCCAGCTGAATGCACATTATTTTCAAACAAACATGAAATATTCCTCAGGATAAACTATGTGTCAAGCCAAGCCATAAAATAAATATAATAAATTTGCCAAGGTTGAAATCATGCAAAATATATTTTTCAGCCACAATAAAATTAAAAATTAACAATAGAAAAGAAATCTATGAATATTTGGAAACTAAACAACAAACTTCTAAATAACTCATGGTACAAAAAGTTAATCACAAGGTAAGTTAGAAAATATTCTGAATATTTTAAAAATATTTTAAATGGAGTGAAAATGAACATGTGACTTATCAAAATTATAAAATGTATATAAAGTATGGCTTTAAGGGGAATTAACATCTTTTACCATTACTTTTAACATTAATATTAAAAAATAACTCAAATCGATAATTTAAATTTTTTTCTTAAATTACTAGAAAAATAGGAGCAACATAAACCCAAAAATAGACAGACTGAAGAGAATCACAAAAATCATCATGTAAATTAATAAAATAGAAAGAGAAACCCGAAAAAGCAATTAAATCCTAAATTTGGTTCTTTGAACAGATAAACTAAATTGATAAAGTTGTAGTTAGACTGAGCAAGAAAAAAAATGAAGACATGATTTACTAAAATTAAGAATAAAACAATGGATATCACTAGTGACCTCCTAGAATTCAAAAGCATTATAAGAAAATATTACAAACAATATATGCCAACATTTAGACAACTTAAAGTGAACAAATTCTTAGAATGACCCAAATTATCAAAATTATCAAAATTGACTTTAGAAGAAAATACAAAAATTGAACAGATCTACAATAACAAAAGAAATTAAATTAATTATATATATATTTCTTACAAGGATATATATATCCTTGTGGTTTATAGGGTCTAAGTCATTTTATGGGTCAATTTAATCAATAATGAAATAATAAAAGCAATTATACTCAAACTTTTCCAGAAAATAGAGAAAGATAGAATACTTTCCAACTCATTTTATAAGGCTGATAGGTGCTATACACTAAAATTATAAAAATATGTAATAAGAAAAGAAAACTTCAGACCAATGTGTCATGTGTATGTGTATTCAAAATTTTTAATGTATTATCAAATTAAATTCACCAAACAGACATATAGAGAACATTCCATCTGATAGCAGAATAAGATACATTATTTTCAAGTTCACACAGAATATTCTTCATGATAGTCCGTATTTTAGGCTACAAAATGAGTCTTAACAAATTTAAGAATATTGAAACATATTAAGTATCTTTTCTAATCACATTGGCATGAAACCAGAAATCAGTAACAGTAGGAAAATTGGAAAATACACAAATATGTGGAAATTAACACACTCTAAAGTATGAATAACTCCTGACTAAGCAATGTGTCAAAGAATAACTCAAAAATTATAAAAAATATATCTTGAGACAAATAAAAGTGGCAACATATGGGATACTGCAAAAGCAGTACTTAGAGGGAAGTTGATAGCAATAAACATGTATATTTAAAAATAAAGAAAAATCTCAAGTAAACAATCAAACTTTACACCTCAAGGAACTAAAAAAATACTAGACTCAAAGTTAGCAGAAAAAAGCAAATAATAAAGATCAAAGCAGAAATAAATAAACCAGAGAGTAAAGAAAATAGAAAAGATCAGTAAAACTAGGAGTTGGCTTTTTGAACAGATAATCAAAATTGGCAAAACTTTAGTTAGATTAATTAAGAAATAAACAGAGAAAACTCAAATAAGTATAATTATAAATGAAAGAGAAGGCCTTCCAATTGATACCATAGAAATACAAAGCATTATAAAACTACTATGAACAATTATTCACCAACAAATAGAATAACATAGAAGAAATAGATAAGTTCCTAGAAATGCACAATTCACTAAGACAGAATCATGAGTAAATATAATAGAAAATTTGAGCAGACCAGTAATAAGATGCTTGTGTTAGTAATCAAAAACTTCCCAAGAAATAAAAGCCCTGATGGCTTCTTTACACATTTAAAGAATTAGCACCAATCTTTCTCAAACGTTTCAAAGCAATTTTAAGTGGAGGGAATACTTACGAGCTCATTTTATGAGGCAAGCATCACCCTGATACAAAAGCCTGACAAAGACACTGTAATAAAAAAAATTGCAGACCAGTATTCCTGATGAACAGAGATGCAAAAAAACCTGCAAACCAAATTCAGTAGCACATCAAAGTGATCATATTCCATGACCATGTGGTATCTATCCTAGAATGCAAGTATAGTTGAGCATCACAAATCAATAAATGTGATATATCACACTAACAGCATGAAAGATAAAAGTTATATGATAATTTCTATAGATAAAAAAGCATTTGACAACATTCAATATTTTTTTCAAGATAAGAAACTCTCAACAAATTAGGTATAGAAGAAATGTACCTCAACATAATAAAGGACATATAAGATAAGCCCACAGCTAACATCATATTCAACAGTGAAAAGCCAAAAGCTTTTCCTCCAAGATATGAATAGAACAAGGATGGCCATTCAACATAACAATGGAAGTCCTAGTCAAAGCAATGAAGCAATAAAAAATAAATTAAAGGCATCAAAATTGGAAAGGAAGAAGTTAAATTGCCTGTTTGCTGACAAAAAGATCTTATATGTAGAAAATCATAAAGACTTCACCATAAAACTGTTAGAACTAATAAACAAATTCAGTAAAGTTTCAGGATACAAAATCAACACACAAAAATTGGTCTCATTTGTATACAATGTGACTAATGACAAACCACCAGAAAAAAGAAATTAAGATAAAATTCCACTTATGAGAACATCAAAATGAAATACTTAGGAATAAATTTAATTGAGGAGGTGAAAGATCTATTTACATAAAACTATAAAACTAATAAAATTGAGAAAAACAAATAACAATGAAAAGTTATTCCACGATCATCAACTGAAAGAATTAATAACATTAAAATGTTCATACTACCAAAAGTAATTTACAGATTCAATGTAATTCCCATCAAAATTCTAATGGCTTTTTTTATGGAAGTAGAAAAAAATCTAAAGTTTATATGAAACCACAAAATTCCTTGAATAACTAAAAAGATCTTGAGAAAAAGAACAAAGCTGGAGGCATCACATCATAGTACCTGATTTCAAAATATACTACAAAACTACAATAAACAAAACAGCTTGGTTGTGGCATAAAAACAGACATAAACCAATGGAACAGAATGGAAAGCTCAGAAATAAATTTATACATTTTTGGTTAAGTGATCTCTGAAAAGGTTACCAAGAACACACAATGGAGAAAAAATAGTATTTTCAATAAACAGGGTTGGAAAAATTAGATATTCACATACAGTAGCATGAAGATGGACCTTACCTCACATCATATATGAAACTTAAAACTTAATTAAAAATAGATTAAAGAATTACATATAAGACCTGAACATGTAAAATTAATAGATGAAAACATATGGAAAAAACTTCCTAACGTTGGTCTGGCCAATGATTTTTGGATATGATCTCAAAAGCCCAGGCAACAAAAGTAAGAAACAGACAAATGAGAATGCATAAAATCAAAAAGCTTCTGCATGGCAATGAAACAACAGAGTAAACATACAACCTACAAGACATAAGAAAATATTTGCAAACCATAAACCTGATAAAGAGTTAATATCCAAAATATATGAGCAACTGAATGCAGTAACAATAAAACAGACATCTTGATTTTAAAATGGGCACAGACCTGAATATACATTTCTCAAGAGAAAACATACAAATGACCAATAGGTATATGAAAAAATGCTCAACATTATTAATCATCAGGAAAATGCAAATAAAAACCACATGAGGGCCAGTCATGATGGCTCATGCCTGTAATCCCAGCACTTAAGGAGGCCAAGGCAGGCGGATCACTTGAGGTGAGGAGTTCGAGACCAGCCTGTCCACCATAGTGAAACCCAGTCTCTGCCAAAAATATAAAAAAATAGTCAGTGTGGTGGCGGGCACCTGTAATCCCAGGTACTCGGAAGGCTGAGGCAGGAGAATCTCTCAAACTAAGGAGGGGGAGGTTGCAGTGAATCGAGTTTGTGCCACTGCACTCCAGCCTGGGTGTCAGAGCAAGACTCTGTCAAAAACAAAACAAAACAGAAACAAAAACAAACAAAAAAACCCAAAACAACAACAACAAAAAACATGAGATGAGGAATCACCTCATACTTTTTAGAATGACTATTATAAAAAGACAAAAGATAACAAGCATTGGCAAAAGTGTGGAGTAAAAAGATCCTTTGTACACTGTTGATGGGAAAGTAAATTAGTACAGCCATTATGGAAGACAGTATGGAGGTTTCTAAAAAATTAAAAATAGAACTACCATATAATTCAGCAATTCCACTTTGGGGCATATTCAAAGGAAAAGAAATCACCACCTTAAAGAGATAGCAGCAGTTCCATATTTATTTCAGCATTATTCACAATAGGCAAGATACGGAATCAACCTAAGTGTTCATGAATGGATGAATGAATAAAGAAGCATGTTATACACACACACGCAGACATACACACACACACACACAAAGCGTCTTCAAACAGTTCAAGGAAAATGTCTGTTATAAAAAATGTACGATTTCAGAAATTTTTGCAGTGAAATAAACTCGTAGTTACTTGTTATAACGTATCTGAACAGAATCTCGTTTGAGGCACTTAAGAAGGATAAGAGAGTAGTTTGAAAAGAGCTCCTAACTGAGCAACATGAATTCTGCTAAAATTGAAACAATAACAAACATTAAATTTATGGTGAAGTTTGGGTGGAAGAATGGTGAAATCATTGGTACTTTAAAAAAGTTTATCAAGACTTTGCCCTAAAGAAATCAGAAGTTTAGAAAGCGATAACTTGTTTTAAGAAAGAATAAGACTATGTTGAACATGAAGCAGGCCTCAGTAGAAAATCCACATCAATTTGCAAGGAAAATATAAATCTTATTTGTGCCCTGATTAAAGATGACCAACAATGAACAGCATAAATAACAGCCAACACCACAGACTTCTCAGTCAGTTCAGTTTACACAATTCTGATTGAAAAATTCAAGTTGAGCCAACTTTTCATTTCAGGGTGGCCAAAACCATTTTACCCAGATCAGCTGCAGACAAGAATAAAATTTTCAGTGGAAAGTTTAAACAAGTGTCCTCAAGGTCCTGAGACATTTCTTGGATGAATTGTGTAAGAGATGGAACATGGCTTTGCCAGCAGGACCTTGCAGAAAAAGCACAAAGCAATGTCTACTGAGAGGTGGAGTAGCCCAGACAAAGCAGAAGTGGACCCATCAAGAGCAAAGATCATGCAGCAGTTGTGGGGATGCTCGAAGCATTTTGCTCATTGGCTTTCTGAAGAGCCAAAGAATGGTAAAATCTGCTTATTATGAGAGTGTTTTTTGAAAGTTAGCCAAAGTTTTAGCAGAAAAACACCTGGGAAATCTTAACCAGAGGGTCCTTCTCCACCATGACAATGTTTCTGCTCATTTCTCTCACTAAATGAGGGAATTTTTTTGTTGTTGTTTTGATGGGAAATCAATAGCTCTCCACCTGACAGTCCTGATTTGGCTTCTTCTGACTTCTTTTTGTTTTCTAATCTTAAAAAAAAATCTGTAAAAGGCAGCCATTTTTCTTTAATTAATAATGTAGAAAAGGCTTCACTGACATGGTTAAATTCCCAGGACCCTCAGTTCTTTAGGGGTGGATTAAATGGTAGACATCATCACTTACAAAAGCATCTTGAATTTGTTGGTGTCTATGTTAAGAAATAAAGTTTCTATTTTTATTCTTTCACTTCCATTTGTTCTTAAACTTTTTGAAGTCCCAGTGTGTGTGTATGTGTGTGTCTGTGCACAAAATGTGCCATATAAAATTAGTGGAACATTAGTTAGCTTTATCAAAAGGAAATCCCATTGTTTGTGAGAACATGGATAAACCTGGAGGACATTGTGCTGAGTAAAATAAACCAGAAACAGAAAGACAAATATTGCATACTATTGCCTATATATAGGATCTAGAAAGGTAGAACTCAGAAGCAGAGATGAGAATGGTGGTTGCAAGGGACCAATGAGTTAGGAAAATGAAGTGATGTTGGTTAAAGGACTATAAAGTTTGAACTATGTAGAATGAGTAAATTCTGGAGCTCTAATGTACAGCACAGGACTATAGTTAATAATACTATATTGTATACTTTAATTCTGCTAAGAAAGTAGATCTCAAATGGTTTCACCACAAAAAATGTTAACTATATGTGGTCATTAATATGTTAATTGGTCTGATTATGGTGATCATTTCACAATGTATATTAAAAATCACACTGTACACCTTAAGTATATATAATTTTATTTGTCAATTATACCTCAATAAAGCTGGAAGAAATGAAAATAAAGAGACAAAAACCCAACCACCCAATTAAAATAGGTAAAATAGACATTTCACCTAAGAAGTTGTATAAATGATTAATAAGCACCTGTAAAGATGGTAAATATTATAATTCATTAGAGTAATGCAAATTAAAACTGGAATTATAAATCATTGTATGCACATTACAGTGATTAGAGTCAAGAAGACAAAGATGAAAATCTAGACAACCTTCGGTTTGGTGATAACTTTTTAGATGCAACACCAAAGGCACAATCCATGAAAAAGGAATTGATAAGCTGGGCTTTGTTGAAATTAAAAATTTCTGCATGGCAAGGACACTGTCAGGAGAATTCAAAGAAAAGTCACAGGTTAGGAGAAAATATTTGGAAAAGACATATCTGATAAAAGATTATCAAAAACATACAAAGAAAGTCTTAAAACTCAACAATAAGAATACAAACAACTTGATTAAAAAGTGGGCCAAGGACCTTAACAGACACCTCAAACCAGAAGAAATGCAGATGGTGAATAATCATATAAAAAGGCGCTCCACATCATAGGTAATCAGGAAAATATGAATTGCAACAACACTGAGATTCCACTACGCACCCATTAGAATGGCCCAAATCCAGAACACAGACACTACCACAGGATGGCAAAGATGTGGGGCAGCAGAAGCTCTCATTCATTGCTGGAGGGAATGCAAAATGGTGCAGCCGCTTTGGAAGATAATTTGGCAGTTTCTTACAAAACTAAACATACTCTCATCATGCGATCTGGTAATCATGCTCCTTGGTATTTACCCAAAGGAGTTGAAAACCTCTGTTCATACAAAAAACTGCACACAGAGGTTTACAGCAGTACACAGATGTTTATTCATAATTGCCAAAACTTGGAAGCAACGGAGATGCCCTTTAGTAGGTGAATGGATAAATAAACTGTGGTACATCCAAATAATGGACTATTATTCAGTGCTGAAAATAAATGAGCTGTCAAGCCATGAAAGATATGGAGGGATCTTAAATGCTTATTACAAAGTGATAGAAGCTGGTCTGAAAAGGCAACACACTGTATGATTCTAACATACGACATTCTGGAAAAGGCAAAACAGGTAGACAAAAACATTCATTGTTGCCAGAATGTGGAGGGAGGGAAGGATTTCCAGGTGCAGCATGGAGGAATTTAAGTCAGTGCAGCGACTCTGACTGATACTATAATGGTAGATACTTGTAATTACTAATTTATTGAAATTCTCAGGGTGCACACCACCAAGAGTGAACTCTGATGTAAGCTGTGGACTCTGGCTAATGATGATGCTTCAAGGGAGGCTCCGCAGTTGTAACAACTGTATCACTCTGGTGGGGGGTGTTGATAATGGGGGGAAACTATGCACAAGTTGGGGCAGAGGATATATAGGAAATCTGTATCTTCCACTCAATTTTGCTGGGAGCCTAAAACTGCATTAAAAAATAAGGTTAATTTTTTAAAAAGACTGACAATACCAAGTGTTGCTGATGATATGAAGAAACGCATCCTCACGCATTGCTGGTGGAAATGTAAAATGGTAGAGACACTTTGGACAGTTTCTTAAAATATTAAACATGTTCTTAGCAGATGACCAAGCAATTCCACTCTTAAAAATGCAGCCAAGAGGGCTGAAAACATAAGTCTACACCAAGTCTTGTACATCCATGTTCATAGCAGCATTATTTATAGAAGCAAAACACTGGAAACAATAGAGTCCATCAACCCATGAATAAGTAAAATGTTGTCCACCCATAAAATGGGATGTCATTTCACAATGAAAAGCAGTCACGTATTGATGCATGCTACAACATGAACTTCAAAAACATTGTTTTCAGTGGAAGAAATCAGACAGAAAAGAGTCCACAGGTTGTAAACAGACACATGCACCTGCCTGTCTTCGGTTTAGATATCCCTGATAGACTTCCTATCATCATTAAAGCTCTGAATTTTCACATAACTAGGAAGAGAAGACATCAAAGCACCTCTGGCACAAACAATCAATGTGAACTTTGTAGCAAAGGCAAATTTGTAGAGACAGAAAGAATTCAGTGATTTCCTGAGGCTGAGACTGGAAGTGGAGGGTGTCGGCACATGGGCAGAAGGGATGTTCTAGGGCAGTGGGAAAATTCTAGGATTGACTTGTGGTAATTATTATACAATGCTATAAATTTACTAACAAGCATTTTGACTATACACTAAAATGGGTGAATTTTACAAATTATACCTGGTAAACCTCTTTAGAAAGAATGGACTGATGATGAGAATAGTATATGTCAAAATCTTTGAGAATTATCTAAGGACTATATGGAGGTCCATATACTTACTTAAAAAAAGAAGCTAAGGAAAGGAGTGTTGTCCTTTTATTTTGTCAAAAAAAGAGAAGTTAAAAAAGTAATGTCTTAGGAAATTATAAAAATGATACCCAAAGCAAGTGAAAGGGGGAAAATGAAGAGAAGATAAAAATTAACAAAATTGACAATAAGAGTACAGTTGATAATGACAAATGCAGATAATAATGCTTTAAGATATAAATTAAATAGAAAATATCAGGCAAGATTGATCAATAAAAAGGATAAGGTTCAAACACATTAGAAGTAAAAAGATAATGACTATAAATACACTTGAGATTTTTAAAATAACAAAAGGCTTTATAAAAATATTAGGCCAATACATATAAATACTGAGACTGAATTAGATTATTTCTTAGAAAATATGTACTTTAACTGAATTGAGGGAACATAATATTCAAGAATAATACTAAAATCCCTTAAGAACTAGTTAATAGTACAATACTGAGAAAAACAAACAATTTGGTGCCGATGTTTACACAGACACATTCCAGCAATCATTCAAAAACCAGAAAAATGCAATCTCATTAAAAAAATTTCCAAAAGAATAAGAAAAATTATCCAGGTAAATTTGTGAGGCTTTTCAAACCTGATTCACAAATCAGATGAAGCCCATCATAAAAAGTAGAAACCAAAATCCAATTTTACTACTGAACACACAAAATGCCAGACAAATATAAAGAAAACGTTTCCACATAAATTAATTTGAGAAGTGGTACAATTATACATTTTGAACAAGTTAAGCTTATCCCAGGAATGCAAGATGGTTAAACATTAGGAAATGTATTAAAGCAATTTGCCATACTAATGAATTAATGAACAAAAGAGTATATCCATGACAACACTACAGAAAAAGCATTTTATAATTCACAATATCTTTTAAAACTGCTTTAAGTTGAAAATAGAAGAATCTTCATTCTAAAAAAAGAGTTTCTACTTGAAAGTCTACAACAAATATCAAAAATAGAAGTAAATCATTAATGGATCCTTTTAAATTATGAACAAGTCAAAGGTATTTGCTAGCACGGTTTTTTATTTCAATATTTTGCTGAATGTCCTAGTCATTGCAGTGACATAAGAAAAACAAAGTTATTAAGTTTTAATGGAAGAGGCTACAATGTTCTTGTTCTCAATAATATAATGTTCGTATGTAGAAAATGCAAGAAAATCTACAAACTGTTATGTCATTGAGAGAAATCAGTACATTTGCTACACATAAATTCAATATCAAAAATCAATCTTAATATACCAGCAAAAAATCAAAGATGTAATTTTAAAAATACACTAGTTAAAATAACGTACAAAAGATTATTTGTATACTCTTTGTATTAGTCCTTTCTCACACTGCTAATAAAGACATACCCAAGACTGGGTAATTTATAAAGAAAAGAGGTTTAATTGACACAGTTCAGCATGGCTGATGAGGCCTCAGGAAACTTACAATCATGGCGGGAGGGGAAGCAAACATGTCCTTCTTCACATGACGGTAGGAAGGAGAAGTGCTGAGCAAAAGCAGGAAAAGCCCCTTGTAAAACCATCAGATCTTGTGAGAACTCACTATCTCAAGAGCAGCAGCATGGGGGTAACCACCCCGGTGATTTAATTACATCTCACCAGGTCTCTCCCATAACATGTAGGGACAATTCAAGATAAGATTTGAATTGGGACATAGTCATACCATATCACTTTTATTTGGAGAAAATTATAACATTTTATCATAGACAAATTTGTTAAAGATCTAAATTGAATGGAAAGATATTTATATATTGGAATTCTCAATATCTTAAATTTGTTTTCCCTAAATTTATTTGTAAATTTAATACATTTCCAATTAAAAATCCTTACTGGGTTCCTCAAGGAGCTTGAAAACAAGCCAAAAATTTCTGAAGGAAGAAAACACTGGAGTGCTCACCATGTTAATCATCAAAACTCATTATCATAAAGCCATCAGTGCTGTGAGTTGAATAATTGTGTTCCTAAAAAGGTATGATCAAACCCTAACCTCTAGTACTTGTGAATGCAACTTTTTCTGGAAACAGGGTCTTTGTAGATGGAACGAGTTAAGATGAAGTTATTATTGGAGTAGGGTGGGCTCTAAATCCAGTGCAACTGTGATCTTACAAGAAGAGGAGAAAAAACACAGAGGCAAACAAAGAGAGGCTAAAGCAGTGTGAAGATGAAGGCAGACATCAGAGGAATGTGTCTACAAGCCAAGGACGCCCAGCGGCCATGGAAACCAGGAAAGACCAGCTGGGTTCCTCTCTGGAGCCTCCAGAGAGAGATGTTCCTGCAATTCTTTGATTCTGGAGGTGCTGAGAACTGTCTCCTGAACCGAGAGAGAATGAGTTTCCATTGTGTTCCATTGTGTTCAGCCACCCACCTTGTGGCACTTTGTTTGAGAGGTGTAGAAACTAAGGGGCATGGCAATAAACACACTATACGATGGGCACAGCGACAGACAGCAGGCAGGAAGAAAGATCTGAAGCCCACCCACCCTGCCTGGGAGCTCTGCAGCTCACAGAGGTGGGACTCCAGGCCAGTGGAGGGTGGAGGACTTAGTGACTGGTATGGAAAATTAATTACCCATAGGCAAAAATGAGGAGTCTGGGGTTCCCTAGCTTGCATGATACACAAATTAAAAGACTAAATATGATTGGGGTAGCTTTGCAACTTTTGTAGGAAAATATTTTTATGGCTTCATCGTACAAACAGATTTCCAAAACAAGACTTTAAAAAATAAAAGCATGAAGGAATAAAATAAAATAATAAATAAATAAGTAAATAATAATAATAAAAAAATAAAACCGTGAAGGACAGGACTGACACATTCAACCGTGTCCATCAAATACAAAGAACGAGGATGAGGCAGGTGGCAGGGGCGCTGAGACTGGCTGCCCGAGGTGCCACCCTCCCTAGCAAACAAGCAGATCACGCATGTTCGGGGAGAACCCAGCTCTCCATGTCTCCACTTTCGCCGCATCTTTACCCGTTCAGGAACGTTGTCTGGAAGAAGCCTACACAGGTGATTACTGTGGGTAATATTGAATAGAAGGGGACATTCCTCCTTATCAATCAGCATGTTGGTTGTTCTTCATCCCTGGGAGGACAAGTGGGAGTGTGATCCTCACCTGCCCTTTCACATCTATGCAGAAGCGTGTGGGTGTGTGCACTGCATGGGCTTTATGTGAGTTTCTCTCTGGGGATCTAGGCTGTTGCACCATCAGTGCCTTGAGCAAACACTTGGTAAGAGGACTATTATCAAAAGTGGTCTTTGAACTTAGATCCAGCTGCCATCACTGGGTTGTGCAACCCTGGGGCAAGTGACCCATCCTTGTGGAGTCCCCATCCAGTAAACACACACACAACCCCTCCTATCTATCTATGTCCTATATCACTGGAAGTGTAGTACTTGGTATTTAATTTAGGAAACCATTGATAGGTTTTTGTATCATCTTTCACATTCGGATTTTTTATATAAACTGGAAGACAATGTGATAAAAGCATTGCATCCCAAGCCCCTCTGGCATGAAGAGTCCTTGCTAGCTCTCTCTGCAACCTGCTCCTCACACATGAAAACGATGTGTAGTTGAGTGAATTCCTCAAACATCTGTCAGGCGGTTTTTGTGCACAAGGCCAAGTGCTAGGCAAGGATAGTAATCTTGCCCCTAACACAAGGTTGTGACAACAACTCCTCAGAAGTTAAGAATATATATTTCAATGCTCAAATTTACTTTGGAGTTAATTTAGCTTTTAAGAACACTGGCCAGAAATCTACACCAGAATCACAGTAGTGGGTGGTTTGCTCCCCACTGCTGGTACAGCTGCTAATTATTTTCTTTTCTATAATTTTGAGAGCCAGCAGGGCAGTGTGGGGATTAGAATTAGCATACAGTTTTAAAGCAACGTGGAGAGAAAAAGAGCAGCAGATCCTTTGCCCCTGAGTTCCAGACTGAGCAGTGGAATCTCATCTTTGCCATTAAGCAGCCTGGTACTTGAGTCGCCTGGCAACACTCCCTGTTCCTCAAGCACTTGGCCTCTTTTAAAAAAATCCTCCAAAATAAGCTGATAGAGAGGGAGACCCTTCTTAGCCTCGACGAGTCTGAGTCCCGCACATTCTCTGAGCCACCCTGCATGGTGGGAGAGGTCGGAGCAGGAATTCCCTAGCTGGGATCCTCCATGTTCACTTTATGCAGTGGCCCGAGGTGATGGCCGTCATCAGTACCACATCTACGGCTGGAAGCTGATCTGGCAGCCCACTCACTGGGCTTTAGACCACAGGGTGACCAGGGATGCCCAATTTCCATGCAGCTGGGGAGCCCCTGGATCTACAAATCTGCCCTCGTGTGTGCAGGCATTCTTTCTGCTCCACCCCAGCTGAGAACCTGACCTTCTCTCCCAGGCCTTTTTCCCTCTAAGAATCTCTGCAGAAAGCCCTAGGATCAGGTCATGTCTTCTTCATCTTTATGCCATTGCATCAGGTGGTGCCCGGGGACTGACCAGGATGCCCTTCTTGCAAACGTCGGTTGGACTAAATGGAAATTCCCACCCTCTGCACTGTGGTGCTCTGAGTGGTGTCTGTTTCTCTTTCTGCAACTCAGATCCGACCACGCTCCAGGAGCAGCGTAAGGAGGAGGCTCAGCCTGCACATCCCCAGAGCCGCAGGGCGCCTTCCCCTGCATGTGGGACTCCAGCCCCTTGGTGTGGGGCTAAAAATGTGCATGGCCCCCCGGCCTCCTTGATTTCCAGTCCACAGGCCGTGACTGGACTGTGCTCTCTTGGGTGCATGTGGTCCACCCTCCCACACCTGGCTGGCCTTCTCTGCAGCCCGGTCTGGCTCTGGCCTCCCTGGGTGCTCAGACCTTCCGCATCTCCCTTTTTGGCTCTGCCTGCCAAGCCCCAGGGTCGCTGGGGGGTACTCCTGATCGCCTACCACCCTTATTATTCCTTAGACCAGAGGTGCCTTAGAGTCTGCACAATCCCAGAGTTTCTGAAAATGCCAGTTCGTTGATTAGGAAGCCTTCATGGGCCTGAAAAATCTGACTATGGATGGACTATAACCACTCTTGGGAAAAACTCAACTCACTTCCTGGGTTTCCCACACCAGCCACCTTCATGAGCGGGCTCCATACCCTGCAGAGGCCCTTGGTCCAGAGGAGATGTGAGTTCAGGGTCTGTGGTTTGCCCAACACTGCTGTCTCCCAAGTTTCTGAGATTCTTGGAGTTGCCTCACCATTGCTTGCACCTGTCTCTTGTCTTGAGTTTCCCCCGTTTGGGACGGGATCCTCCGAGTGCTTCATTGACTCTGGTTTGCTGATGCACCACCTGTCTATCAAGGCTGAGCTCAGTAGCCACTCTGCAGGGAGACAGAAATGACTTGCTCATTTGGGGCCGCCTCTCTTTATATTTGACTCTTAGCAGCTTCCAAGCTGTGTACTATGCTATTCCGTGGGGTGTTTTATCTTTCCACCCAGCCTAGGTTATAGATACTCAAGGTTAATGCTTTCAGTGTGTTTATCTTTACAATCCCACAGTGCCTGGCCCATAACAGACCCTCAATAAATATCTGCTTAATGTGCTTCAAATCTGGCTGGCTCAACAAGGGCAGTCGTCTCTCTTCTGTGGCAATGACAACTAAATTATCACTTAGTTCAATTTATTAGCCATTGATGCAGGTCACTGATTAATCAATGAAAGTATGGGGCTTGCTATGAATCATTGGGATAAGAGAAATGAGTAAAGTCCACACATTCTTGTCCCTATTCATGCATAGACAGGCCTTATTGAAGATGCAGGCTAAGAAAATGAACATATTCCTTTCAGAGCCTTTGAAAGGAGAGCACTGAAGAAACCCAAATTGCTTGCTGAAGATCTGCACTAAATTATATTCCTCTCATGATTCCCCATCCCCTCTCCATAATTGTATATTCAAAGCAAATGCATTATTTAAACAATAATATACTCTCTATTAGTCTCTTGCTTTGGGTAAATGGTTGGCTAAAGCAATTACAGGCCCCAGGGAGGGACTTGCAGAAGAGGAACCAAGATGCACCACGGATAATATAAGCCTCTACTTTATTGCAATAATTAAAGATTTTTATACAGTGTACTGAGGGACTGTAAGAGTGTTAAGGATGCTGTAATGACCAGCAATTTTCTTTTATGCTAATGTCAGAAAGAGAACACGATGGGGCAACATTGACAGGATCCCAGCATGCCTTGCATTTTTGTTTAACGCCCCTTCAAGGCACTTGCGAACAGAGCTATGATCATCAAAAAGCCACGATATTAAAAACAGATAGGAATTAGCTTCAAGGTAAGTGCAAAATATTAGAAATATGTGAGTGGCATGAAATCCACTCCTGTGGATATGTGGAAAATGATGACAATGTGCTTGGCCAATTATCCGAAAATGTCATCTGGTGTGCACAATTAAAGCAGGATTCAGTGACAGAGATGCAGGATGTTTTTAAATAAGAGAATTAATTTGCTTAGACTGTGGAGGGAGCCTTGGTAAGTTGTGTTTCTAGTGAGTTTCCTGCAAAGCCATTGCCCGGCCATGGGGCTCCTCCCTCCTCCTCTCCCTCCCAGCCCACCACCCTCATGAGCCTGGCATCTGCTCTCCAGAGCCTGGCCCATGCCTCCTTCCTTACCTCCTCACCTGCACTTTCTGCTCAGCCCCATGCGTCTGTTACCCCCACAGGAGTTCCCTTTGTGAACACATCTGTTTGTCTCCTTTTTCTTCACATTTGAACCCAGCCATGACCCTTGATTGCCACCCAGACTGTATTGCAGGCACTGGAACTTCATCCGAGCCCTTCACAGGCTAGCCACACTCAGTCCATCCCACACTCACCCAGGACCGTGCATCAGCTGGTGGCTTGAGCCCACCATTTGAGCACAGAGGCCAAAATATCTACTGAAAATGCAGTGAAAACAAATCAAAAGGATTGCAGAGGCCACATCTCTATAACCATTTATGCATGTTTTCTGCTTGTCTGCTTGTGGGCCATTTCATGTGACTCCACTCTGCTCCTCTCTGTGGACCACCAAACCCTATCTCTCCCTTCCTCCCTCTCTGTCCCAGCCTCCTGGCTCCCTCCAAGAGAAGGCACCTCCACTCAATTTCCAACCAGTCACTTCTCCTTGTCTGTGGCTCTTTCTGCAGATCCTGCTCCCATTTTCAGAGAAAGATTTCTACCTCCAGCAAAAGTGGTGGGCTTCTCATATGTGCTTGATTTTCAACAAGTTACACAATGATAACAACAAAATGCAATCCAAAAATTGAATCTCATTTCGTAATGGTGATAACAATGGCTGCCATTCATCAGGGACTTTCATATTCTAAACTTTTTGCTAAGAATTTTGTGTACATCATCAAAGATGTAATACAAGATATTCAATTGTCCTCACTTGCACTTGGGAGACAGCTGCTTATCCACAACTGCATGGAGGTGAGGATGGGCAGTGGGGTTTTCACCTGTGTCCAGCCTTCACGTGCATGCACAGAGTCCCCCGTCACATTATCCATCTTCCCTGTGGCTTCTGGACTTCCCAGGGCTGTGCCAAGGGATGAATATCACCAGCAAGGCTGGAGATCCTCATCTGCTCAGGGGGATTCTGGTTTTACTTATTGTGGGATTATTATTATAATTGTTCTCAGCTGTCTGGGCGTGGTGGCTTGCCTGTAATCTCAGCACTTTGGGAGGCTGAGGCTGAGGTGGGAGGACTACTTTAGGCCAGGAGCTCAAGACCAGCCTGGGTAACATAGCAAGACCCTATCTCCACAAAAAATTAAAAAAACATTATTCTCTTTCACTCTCCAAATATTCTGGCTTATACAACAAATTACATTCTCAGTATGCCCATCCAGTGCTGGTCTCTTTGTGCTTACTAAGGGTGTCAGTGGCAGAGCCTGGAGAGAGCTCGGGTCTCCTACCAGGCAAGTCTCTTTCCAGTGTTGTATTCCTTGATTCTCAGATAGAAAAGTTGAGATTCAATGGAGATTAAATTCAACCAAGTGCAGTTAACACTGTGAGGTTCCAGCATCAATATTGTTTTCTTACTGGCACTGAGGCAAACACACAGTAGGGTGACCCAAGAGTCATGCTGTTTTGTAACCCCTAGTCTTGAGTGTGGATGAGGCCTGGGACTTGTTTCTAACCAACCAAGTGTGGAAAGATGATGGGCTGCCGCTCTCATGATTAGGTAATAATGTAATCATGTGAGGCCACTCAGCAGACTCAAGTGAGAGGGTCCATTTGTGGCTTTGAAGAAGAAGCTGCCATGTTGTGAAAATGTCATGCAGCAGTGACTTAAGGTGGCCTTTTGGAGCTAAGGGTGGTCCCTTGCTGACAGCTAGCAAGAAAACAGAGACCTTGGTACTACAACTGAAGAGGGACACATCTGCCAGTAATAACAGCTGGAAAGCAGATCCTTCTCCAGTTGAGCCTCTGATGAGACTGCAGCCTTGGCTGACGTATGGATCGTAGCCTGGTAAGACTCTGAGTTAGGGAATGAAGCTAAGCTGTGTTCATTCCTGTGACCCACAGAAATCCTGAAATAATAAATTGGTGTTGTTTTAAGCCACTAAGTTTGTGGCAACTTGTTATGCAGCCTAGAATACCATAGAGATGCCATCATTGAGGAGCCTGAGTGAGAGAGTTTAGGGAGCAGCATACACTAGAGTCCCACCTGAGAAAGTTTGAATCTTGGCTCCACAGCTTACCTGCAGTGTGAATGTGGGCAAATTAGTGATACACTTTGTGCTTTAAGAACCTTACCTGTCAGGTGCAGGTAATAATAATGCCTGCCTTTATTATACTGGGAGACATAAATGCATTGAAAAGGCACACAAGTGTAGTAAGCACTGAATAAATGTTAGCTTCTGATATCTACATGGACAAGAGATACACCATAATACACATTTTAAATTGTTGATTTGGAAAAATGTACATGTTTGAACTCCCAAGAATTACTTGATTTGACCTTGTTCTTCTAGTTGAGATTTAATGCTAAGCCTTGTGCAAACATCATTAAAAATATACTTCTCCGCTCTCTAGTTAACAATTTAAAAGAGATAACATTGAAGCAAATATACACATGAAAACATAAAACAAATGTGTAAGATGTGTGCAAACATAAAACATAATTAGGGTTGATGTTTTTAGTGTGCATGCTGAGAGTATGGTGGGTTTGATGTTTTAATATTTGCTCAGGGATGACTTGATGGTTTCTGACTGCTAATGGCTGATGGGGGAAGACGATTCCAAGGTAAGAGAGATGCACCTTGAGATGACAGTGGAGACATGGGTGCTCCTCGGGAGATGGAAGTTGGTTCCTCAGCTCAAAGGGACACCTGGCTACTGGGGAAATGGATCATCCCTAGGGAATGACAATGAGCAGGGTGCCATTTAAATGAGCAGCAGTGAGTAAACGTTGATGCCGTTCGTGAAAGCACAGAACAGGGAGCCCAGCAGCAAATCCCAAAGAGTCCAGTAGTTAACTTCAAACATTGGAACCTGGAGGCAGCCAAGTGACGCGTGTGCATCTGGACATTATTCTTTGATGTCCATTTCTGCAAAATAAACACCAGTAGAAACGAGCTATTGAAATAAGATGCCAATAGTGCTCTGAGAGACTGAGTGATGCACTAACTTTCTCTTCCTTCTCCCTTTCTCTCTCTCTTCCTTCCTTTCTCTTTATTATTTTTTGTTTGTTGTTTTCTCTAGCCTTCCTAAAAACTAAATATCATGGGGGTTGGACAGAAACATCCAATGTGCCTTGGTGTGTATGTGCCCATCCAGGCAGCCGAGGGCTACTTCTGGTTCTTTCTGTCCCTTCAGGGGCAGACCCATCATGTCCCAGGGAAGAAGTGGGATCTCAACATTGAACAGGGGCTCCTGCATTGGTTTAAAACTCTGTGATCATCTTGTCCAATCTTACACAGAAGAACAGCCCCTAGAAACTCTATAGGGCCCTCTGTTCTGGAGAGACTTGGGGTCAGAATAACATTTTCCTTTGTGTTTGCAGGCATTTGTGGTTTTCTCTCTACCTCCCCTGCTGCTGCTTCTCAGCTCCTTTCCAAGTTGTTTTCCTTCTCTGTCTTGCCCTTAAATAGCAGCAACATTAAAACATTTCCTGGGTCCTCCTTCCTATTCATATTCATATTCACCTGACTGGTGAAGTCACCTTCTTTAACTCAGATCCTCACCTCTTTACTGACCAATCCCTCACAAGTCTCTAGCTTGTGCTCAGCCTTCTCTGCTGAGCTCCGGAGTCGTCTGGACAAAGCCTGCTGGCTGTCTCTATTTGGTGTTCTGTGGACACCTCCCCCACTCACATCTGAAACCATCCTCATCTCCTTTCCACCAAGTCCCCAAACCTGACCCTGTGTAGTCACATTGGGAAATTGGAGAAGTATCTGTTACCCAGGACAGAGCCCCAGGAGTCATGGCCACTCTGCTCCCACTCTGCCCGTTTCTAGGCCCTAAATGCTGCTGATTCAGCCTCTTCTCCTCAGGCCTCACCCTCACGCACACAAATCTAGCATGCCACCCAGATGGCTATGAGATTTTCCGCACAGAAGTCAGGGCAGTTTTTTAAATGCCTGATCCAATCGGGCCTTTCCCGTGGTCACACCCCCACTTTGTCCTTAGGATAGTTTAGAATCCCTGATGCGATTTGAGAACCTCTGCACCATTGGGCCTCTGGTGACCTCCCCCCAACTTCCAGCCACCCTGGCTCTTTTAGACAACCCCAACTTTACCCATGCTCCTTTGTGTGTGGCCCTTACCCATCCCTGCCCATGTGCGGCCTACCTGGCTCCTTTCTGCTACTTCTTCTGGTCTCATCTGAGACCACTTCTTCCAGGAAGCCTTCTCTGAACTCACCTCCTAACCCTTGCCCTCCCTGGACTAAGCTACTTGCCTCTTCACTTTTACTATCCTAGCCATCGGGTGATGACGAAGCTGCTGTTTCTTATTCACCCCCTGGGTGTCCACTTCCTCGCCCTGATGCCATAACCTTCATTAGGTCAGGGGCTCTCTGTATGGTCCACCTTTGCAGTCTCAGAATCAAGCATATTGCTGGTATAAAAATTAACCCATTGAATACATTATGTTCAATACTTTTTGGTTAATTTCCTTTTTAGATTTTTTTTATTTGTAATTGACAAGTAAGAGTTGAATATATTTATGGGGTACACTGTGATGTTTTGATATACATATATTGTAGAATGGCAATATCAAGGTAGTTGACATGTCCATCACCTCACATGCTTATATTTTTTTGTAGTGAGAACATTTTAAATCTACTCTGCTAGCAATTTTGAAATACATGTTATTGTTAACTATGGTAATCAGGCTATGCAACAGATCACTAAAACTTATCCCACCTGTCCAATTGAAATTTTTTACCCTCTGGCCAATAACTTTCCTGCTCCGACAAACTTTGGTAGCCACCATTCTACTCTCTACTTATGTAAGTCTGACTTTTATAGAGTTATACTTTTTTTTTTTCCACATGGAGTGAGCCCATGCAGCATTTATTCTTTTGTGCCTGGCTTATTTCACTTAGCATAATATCCTCCAGGCTCATCCATGTTGTTGCAAATGTCAGGATTTCTGTCTTTTTCAAGATTGAATAATACTGCACTGTGTATATTTACCACATGCTCTTTATTCATTCATCCTTGATGTACACTTAGGTTCATCCCTATCTTGGCTATTACGAATGGTGCTGCAATGAGCATGGGGTGCAGACATCTCTTCCAAATATCGATTTCAATTCCTTTGGATATATACCCAGGAGTAGGATTGCTGGATTATGTGATAGTTCTATTTTTAATTTTTTGGGGAACCTCCATAATGTTTTTCATAATAGCTGTACTAATTACATGCCCATCAAGAGTATGCAAGAGTTTCCTTTGGTACACATTCTCACCAACATTTGTTATTTTTGTCTTTTTGATAATAGTCATTCTAATAGGTATGAGTTGATATGTAGTGATTTTAATTCATATTTCTCTGATGATAAGTGTTTTGGCACTTTTTTTCATAAAACTGTTGGCCGTGTATCTTCTTGTGAGAAATGTCTAATCTTTTATTTTTTGATCAGGTTATTTATTTTCCTGCTTTTGAGTAGCTTGAGTTCTTTATATAGTTTGGATATTAAACCCTTATCATATGTACGGTTTGAAAATATTTTCTCCCAGTCCGTGGGTTGTTCTTCACTCTGTTGATTCTTTCTTAGGCTGTGGAGAAGCTGTTGAATTTGGTGCAATCTTGTTTGTCTGTTTCTGCTTTTGTTAACCGTGCTTTCGGAGTCCTATCCAAAAAATAATTGCCAGCTCAGTGTCTTGAAGCTTTTCACCTATGCTTTTTTCTAGTAGTTTTATAGTTTTAGATCTTATGTGTAAATTTCTAATCCACTTTGAGTTGATTTTTATATATGGCGTGCTATATGGATCCAATATTACTCTTCTACATGTAGATATCCAGTTTTTCCAGCACCATTTGTTGAAGAGACTATCTGTTTCCATTGTGTGTTCTTGGTAACTTTATTGAAAATAAATTGATTCAAAATTTGTGGATTTGTTTCTGGGTTCTCTATTCTGTTTCATTAGTTGCTATGGTTTTATGCCAGTACCATGCTATTTTGATTACTAAATCCTTGTGATATATTTTGATATCAATTTCTGTGAAAAATGTCATTGGATTTTGAATTTCATAAGAATTTCATCAAATCTATAGATCTCTTTGAGTAACATGGACATTTTAACAATATTAATTCTTCTAATTCATGAACTCAGAACAGCTTTCCATTTTTTTGTGTTTTCTTCTATTTCTTTCATCAATGTTTTATACTTTTATGTATAGAAATCTTTCATTTCCTTGGTTAAATTTATTCCTAAGTATTTTTTAAAGCTATTGTAAATTGGATTGTTTCTTAATTTCCTTTTTGGGCAGTTTGCTGTTAGTGTATAGAGATGCTACTGATTTTTTGTATGTAATTTTGTATCCTGCAACTTTACTGGATTTGTTTATCAGTTCTAACAACTTTTTTGGTGGAGTCTTTATGGTTTTCCATATATAAGACCGTGTCATCAGCAAACAGAGACAATTTCACTTCTTCCTTTTACATTTGGATGCCTTTTATTTCTTTTTCTTTCCTAGTTGCTCCAGCTAGCACTTCTAGCACTAAGTTTAAAAGAAGTGGGAGAGTGGGCATTCTTGTTTGGTTCCTGACCTTGGAAGAAAAGCTTTCAACTTTTCACCATTGAATATGATGTTAGCTGAGGTCTTGCCATATATGGGCTTTACCGTGATGAGGTACATTTCTTCTATTCCCAACTTGTTGAGAGCTTTTAATCATGCAAAATGTTGAATTTTGTCAAATGCTTTTTCTGCATCTATTGAAATAATCATATGGTTTTGTCCTTCATCATGTTAATATGGTGTACCACATTTATTGATTTGCATATATTGAAACTTCCTTGTATCCCAGGAATGAATCATGTTTGATTATGATAAATTATCTTTTTAATGTGCTGTTGAATTCAGTTTGCTAGTATTTTATTGAGGATTTTTGTATCTATATTAATCGGGGACACTGGTCTGTAATTTTCTTTTCTTGTAACGTCCTTTTTTGGCTTTGGTATCAGGGTAGTATGGGCCTCCTAAAATGAGTTTAGAGGTATTTCCTCCACTTCAGTGTTTTGGAAGTGTTTGAGAAGGACCAATGTTCATTCTTCTTCATGTAGTTGGTAAAATTCACCAGTGAAGCACGAGGTTCTGAGAATTTCTTTGATGAGAGACTTTTTATTACTGATCCAATCTCCTTACTCATTATTGGTCTACTCATATTGTTTCTTTCTTCATGATTTAGTCATCATAATTTGTAGGTTTTAGGAATATATTTGTTTCTTCTAGATCAACCAATTTTTTGGCATATAATTCTTTATAGTGGTTTCTTATGACCCTTTTTATTTCTGTAGTATCAGTTGCAATGTTTCCTCTTTTATTTCTGATTATATTTATTTGAGTCTCCTCTCTTTTTTTTCTTAGTTGGTCTAGCTAAGGGTTTGTCAATTTTGTTTATCTTCTCAAAAAATCAACTTTTAGTTTTATCGATTTTCTATTCTCTTTTTCATTTGTTTCTGCTCTGATCTTTGTTATTTCTTTCCTTCCATTAAATTCGGGCTTTGCTTTCCTTTTTCTAGTTCCTTAAAGTGTAATGCTAAGTTATTTATTTAATATCTTTCTCTTTTTTGATATAGATGCTTACTGCTATAAACCCTCCCCTTAGAACTACATTTCTGCATTCCATAAATTTTAGTATGTTGCGTTTTATTCAAGACATTTTTATTTTCCTTTTGATTTCTTCTTTGACCCATTGGTTGTTCAGGAACATGTCATTTAACTTTCAAACATTTGTGAATTTTCCAAGATTCTTCCTGTTATTGATGTTTAGTTATATATTATTGTGGTTAGAAAAGAAACTTTACAGGATTTCAATCTTCTTAAATTTGTTAATGATTTTGTGACCTAAGTATGATCTATCATGGAGAATGTTTCATGTGCACTCTTCTCCTTCTGGAATGCCTGTTATTTGAACATTGGTTCTCTTGATGGTGTCCCATAGTTCCCATAGGCTTTCTTCATCCTGTTTTGTTTTTCTGTTTTTCCTCCTCTGACTGGATAATTTAAAAGCCTTGTCTTTGGGCTCACTGATTCTTCTGCTTGATTATGTGCAAAATTTTACTGAATTTTTCTGTTCAATCATTTATGTTTCATCTCTAGGATATCTATTTGTTCGCTTTTTGGGTGGTTATTTACATATCTTTGTCAAACTTTTCATTTTGTTCTTTTATTAATTTTCAAATTTTACTTAGTTTTCTATCTATATTTTCTTGTAGGTCACTTAACTTCTTTAAGAGGTGTATTTTGAATTTTTTGTCAGTCAGTTCATAGATCTCCATTTATTTAGTGTTTGTTATTGCATCCTTATTAGTTTCCTTTGGTGGTGTCAAAAACTCCCTAATTCTTCATAATCGTTGTGTACTTGCATTGGTGTCTGTGGATTTGAGGAAGAAGCCATCTCTTCTGGCATTTGTAGTTGTTTTTTGGTAGAAGTAGACCTTTACTCTTAGTCTAGACTGTGGTTCTGGATGGGCCTGCTGGTACCAACAATGGGCAGTCAGAGCTTGCCATCAGACTCTCTCGTTGGACTGCCTGCACACTTAGGTCACGTGGGGTTGCTGACTGGGCTCTGCTGTCCTGTGAGGCCACTGACTGGGTCTGCTATCAGGTAGAGCTCCTGGCTGAGCGCTACTATTGCCTCTAAAAGGGCAGGGTCAAAGGCTGTATTCCTTGGCCAGGTGGCACCACTCTTTGAATTCTGCAGTTTGGCAGGACTAAATACTAAGCTCTGAGATTGGTTGGGGTCACTATTTGGCTACTCAGGATCGGGTGTCAGAGATTATGCTCTGCAGAAAGCCATGGTTTCAACTAGCCTTCCTGCCAGGTCAGAGGTTGGGGTGGGCTCTGAGGCTGAGCAGGGTGGCTGGCTGGGGATTCAAGCCAGGTGGAACCTTCAGCTATGCTTCTGGAAGCAACTTGTGTGTGGGTTGTGCTGTTGGCTGGCATCTGTGGTCGGGTGCTACCACTGGGAGGAACACAGAGCTACTGTGAAGGTGCATGCCCTTGTTCCTGTGCACCCACCTTCCACGTTGTTTCTAGCCAGCCCACAGTGGTCTAGTCCTGCAGGTAACTTCAATGTTCCCTGTGAGGTGAGACAGAAGTAGGCCTCCTGGGAAGAATCCCAGAAAGCTGGGGAAGCTGAGCGCCCACCTTGGACTCTCTTTTACCCTTTCTAGAAACCACAGGCCCAGGGGAATCCTCTCTGTTGGGCAGGGGGTGGGGGGTGGGGGGGCGGGGTGCTGCTGTCAAACTGAAACTGTTCCTCCTGCTCCTCTAATGCTGCTTTTCACAGCTCTGTGGTCGAAGAGGATATTGCAACTTCACTCTTGAGTTTTGGGATTGTTCACAAAAATCTTATGTGTGTTCTTATCTGTGGATAGTCATTAGTTAGACTTTTTGCAGGGGGACTGAAACTGAGGACCTCCTATTCTGCCATCTTTATGTCACTCCTTAGTTAATTTCAATGATGAGAACTTTCATTTTTACTTTTAAACATATGAATGGTTTTTAATTTATTCTCTATGTCTTAAAATACATTTTATTAAAAGCAATTCTTCTTAATATTTTTCTTAAGCAAATTATTGTGTTAGTTACTTTAGAAGGATAAAACGCATATATGACTGGCACTCTGAAATATAACTTACACAAAAATGTAGGAAATACAAAGTTAAATGCAAGAGAAGTGTATTAAGAAAATACTTAAGCAAAAATACTATAATCAATGTAAGAGCTCTCACAAAGTAGTATGCCATCAACAGAGAAGGTAATAAACATCACTTCCTAGATCATTTCAGCTTACAAAACAAAGAAAGGATGCGTGATGGATTTTGATACCCAGATCAATGTTCCTTTGCAAGGAACAGAGAGTCATGGCAAGTGAGAAGAGTCGTGTGTTTTTCTTTTTGTTGTTGTTGTTTTCTGTTTGTGTCGTTGTTGTTATTTAGTCAGGTACATGCTGTATTTCTTGCTCTAGGGATTCACTTCTGTCTGTAGAGCTAGGACACTCCACTTGCCAATTCTTGGTCCTCACATTCAGTTCATCTTCATGTGGAGAGTAAGCTGCCTGGGCCAGGGTTTCTTCCACAGCTGGAGGGCCTCTGTACAACTTTCATCTTTAAACAAATGCTCATTCCAGGGTGCAAATCTTGGGTGCAGTAAAGTTCCCAAAGCTGTGGACACAGGCAAGAGAACAAATCCTAGATGAGGAGAAACTTTATTGACTATTGGGTATTTTTCTCCTTATTCTCCAAGCCCTTTAAAGATTGCAGCAAAAAAATATTCTGGCAATTAAACCAAATGCATATAAATAGTAGACAGATTTAATGCACACTCTGCATCTATAGAATTTGGGAACAGAAGTGGCTAAAATGTGTTTGCTCCAGTTCACCTTGGATTTTAATGATGGTCACTGGATGATCAAGAGAACTGGATTCTCTGGTAGCTTCCCGAAGTACATGATATGGAGAAAAACACAAAAGCACATCAGAGAATTCTGCTGTGGCCGTGGTTCTAAACTCTGGGTTCCATTAGGAGCTCCAAAAATTACCAATGCGGGGCTAAACTCCAAACAGATGAAATTGGAATTCTTCAGTGAAGACTACCATGGGCAGTTTTTGAGGCTTTCCAGCTGTGCTCCTGTGCAGCAATGGTTAAGGAACAGGTTTAATATTCATAGTCAAATGACTCAAGTCAAATTCATATGGTTTCGGTTTCACAACCCTGCCTCTTAAATCCTCACCTTGTGTCCCTAGTTATGCATGACTATAAAACATATATAGAAATAGTTTAAAAGCCAAAGTACTTCAAGTTGAAACTTTTCCATTTAAAATAAAAGTAGCAATCATAGAATAGATATAAATTATACATTTAATGTGGTGATATTTAATTAGCCTCCTGTATACATCTGTGGCTAGAGAAACCAATATAATGATGGTTTATTTCATGCTTTAATTGAGGTTACTTTTTGCAGATAAAGACATTAGAAAACTGCTTTTATGAAAAAAATGTCCAAGTATCTAGAATGCTTCAAATACAGTATAAATAAAATGCAGTAGTTTCCTATCAAGCTTTTAATATCAAATAATATGTTTTGAGTCATTGAAAATTATGATTTTATTTTTATATATTCACAACAAAACAGCAATTTTTAACTGTGAGATAAGCAATATTTTTCCCAAGATCAGGATATCAGTATATATCTAGCACCACCCAATGATTAAATAAAGAACACTCAACAGTGTTAGAAATAGCTGATTTTTTTTGCTGGTTCTGTGTCAGACAGAACAAAGACATTCCATGTTTCAGCGGGTCGAATCCTCCTCTCAGCTCTATGCAGTAGGCGGTGATCCCGACCCCTTCCACAAGGCTGGGGGAGCAGAGGCAGCTTCACGGTCTGTTCTGGAAATGTTCGCGACTCACAACACAGTCCGGCATCACCTGGACTCGATATGCAGTCCGGCAGCATCAGCATCACCTGGGAGCTTGTTAGACGTGACGATCTCAGACTTCACCCCAGTCCCACATCCTGAATCAGCATTCAAATTTTAACAAGCCCCTAAGGTCATCTGTCTACACAGAATGGTGTCTTTGCACATGTTTGCTCCAAACAATGTCAGGGATTATTTTCAATTTTATTGAAATAACTAAATACACAAAACGCTTTTGTAATAATGCTTCCTTGCATTTGGCTGGTGCTCCAGGATTCAAGCAATACTTTTGAGTGTATAATTTCCTGTCATTATTTTCACGTAGATCAGAGATATTTGAGAAAATTGCCGCTGATTCTTGTGCTTTAATAAGTAGCAGATAGAAAAGTACAATGCACACTTTTGACTATGTTGAAGAATCCACTCATAGCAGCGGATGCTCTCTGTGAACTATCTCTGCTCCAAAAATGTGTGAAAACAGGCTGGGTGCGGTGGCTCATGCCTGTAATCCCAGCACTTTGGGAGGCCGAGGCAGGCGGATCACCTGAGGTCAGGAGTTCTATACCAGCCTGGCCAACATGGTAAAACCCCGTCTCTACTAAAAATACAAAAATTAGCCGGGCATGGTGGCAGGTGCCTGTAATCTCAGCTACTCACGGGGCCGAGGCAGGAGAATCGCTTGACCCCGGGAGGCAGAAGTTGCAGTGAGCTGAGATTGTGCCATCGCACTCCAGCCTGGGGACCAAGAGCGAGACTGCGTCTCAAAAAAAAAAAAAAAAAAAAAAAAAACCGACTTAAGCTGGAGGTAAGTGCCGCAAGATTAGAAGTCTGTTAGACCATGTGTTGGACAGTCACGATGCTATCCGTCAGAGTGAGAATGCATTTCAGTTCTCGCTGCTGGAGTCAGCCAAGCATGCATAGTTTCAACGAAGCCCCTGGATGTGTCAATATTGAAAGAGAGCTGTATTCTTTTTGACTGGCTAACTGTTCAGGAATATTCCATAATTTAGCATTTATTACCTATCAAAACCCTTAATCTTTGCTCATTTTCCCTATGAACTTTCGATGCTGAGCTAGTCTCCAGCTAGACATTTCTAGATAAGCTCTCTGTTTCCAATTGTTTTCCTCCTAATCCACGCACCCACTACAATTCAACCATGCAGTTCTCTAATGATTTTTCTAGGGTAAGCCATTACCTTGTAAATGTAGACCTTCACCTTCTGTGCAATTTGCTGACCCCCAACGGGTAACTGTGGTTCTCAATTACTTCTGCTGCTTGGACAAGATCACCTGGCGCTTAGAAGATACTTTGTTCTGCGTTTCTGCTCCCTCTATCCAGGCCTCCGGTTATGCTCAGTTGTCTCCTTCGTAGGTCTGAGGCCTCTCTGTGCTGCATTGCAGCCTCCGAGTGGCTTGCACAACGCCCCTGGCACCCCTCCAGCCAGCAGGGAGACTCTGAACTCCGCAGGCTCCATAGAAACTGGCAGAAAGGCCCTCTGAGGAACAAGGTGGGCGGAAACCTCCTTCCCTCAGCATGTGCTAAAGGGGCTGGTCCAGAGAAGCAGGTAAAGAATGTCGGGTACCGTTTCTAGTCTTGGACTCTACCAGCATTGGCTCCTGAGCGATAGAAAGCAGCAGGTTTCTAACATCTCACACATCCATCAAGTGGAAATGGCTGCTGCAGCCACTGCTGTCTTCTCTGCTGACTTGAGGAACCAGGAGTCTGGGCTCTTTTCTGCCCCTGTTTGTGATCTCCTGGTTGCTGCTCCCACCAGCGCGAGTTATAAGAGAGGGCTGGGGCCATTAGAATAACGTGGTGGCCTCCTGTTTACACACACATGTGTACACGCACAGAAAGCACATGCACATACATGCATGGGTGTGAGTGCACAGAACACACACACACACGCATAGGTGTGCATGCACAAAACACAAAAACATGAATAGTCATGCGTGCACACAAACACACACATGCTGGACATGCATGCACAGAACACACATGCATATATATCCATGGGTGTGCATACACAGAACACACAAACATGAATAGGCATACATGCACACATACAAGCACGCACATGCTTGCACAGAACACACATGAATAGGTGTGGATGCACAGAACACACACGCATGCATGTGCGTGAATGCACAGAACACACACGCATGGGCGTGCATGCACACATGCACACACACGCACGAGCACGCACATGCTGGACATGCACGCACACACAAACACAGGGCATTCCTCCCACCCCAGCCACCCTGGGCAATGACAGCATCCGTGATCGATTCGCGTGGATCCCTCCACTGGCGACCATTTTCACAACCTTCACATTTAACTTTGAATTTCTTCCCCATGAACGGGGCTGCCAGATGCCAGGTTGATAATGAGCTGTGAGCTCAGAGTGGCATCAGGGACCCAAAGGACCATGGCTTGGGGTGCTCAGGTGCCCAGAACAGACCGCCTCCCCCACGCCAGGCAAGGGCTGTGCCACATGGAGTTTCTTTCACTGATTTCCCCCCAAAGTGATATTAAAAGTAGACGCTTAATGATAATGAATTGAATTGTTCCTATGTAAAGTGGACTGACTGGCAGAATGCTGGCAACAGAGAGATCCCTGATGCTGGCTAAGAAAACAAAAGTAATTGGATTACACAAAGAAAATAAGATAAACATTCATTAAAATTACAGTAACAGGCTGTGATTAATGAGCAGTGGAGGAGCACACAGCACGCAGCCCGGCCCTCGAGGTCTTCCTGCCAGGTGTGCCAACTGGGACTCCTCTTCCAGAGGAGTTTCCATGGGCTTCTCAGATCAAGGGGAAGGCACTTGCCTTTCCTAAAGATTCTTTCTCCCGACTTTTCCTTTTCATTATCAAAGAGTTCAAAAATGGTTAATAGCAGAAAGGACCTTCCTGATGGAAAACGTGTCTTTTACAATAATCATTACTCAGATTCTGTGTTTCTGGTACAGTTTAAACGATGGCTGGCCATTTTTCCAGGCAGTCAGATTCGGTGCCCCAGCCTCTCTTCACGCAGCCGTCCTGCGTGTTCCCAGGAAGGACTTGATCTTTATTACAACATCCACAACCCAAGAGAACCCACCGTGTATTTCAGTGACGCATGGGAAAGGTCCCTGAATGGGGGAGTGAGAGCTGGTGGGTCCTGAGCATGCCCACCCTGTGGGGACCTCACTGGTTTAATCCCCCTGTGCTCACCCTTCTTCAAACTCACTGTTAAAACAAGCAGCACTTGGACGTCCTCTGACACGGCTGCCAGGAGGCACTGAGAGAGCATCTCCATAAACACCACGAGTCCAGCTCCATTTTATTCAGGCCCCACAGACGCTGCAACCTCAAACCAGGAGTCCTTGAAGAGCCAGCTGGGGAAAACCTCCAGAGTGTCATAACTGGGTCCTGTCATGGAGGATGGTGCCCAGGGCTCCAGGAATCAGGACAAAGGCCCTCATCACAGAGATGCAAACGCAACATCCTTGGCATCAGAGAAGCCGGCACCAGACATGGCTCCATCTGACCCCAGGCCTTGCGGGAGGAATGGTGAATGTTGGCATCTTGGCGAAGGCTGTGATGGTTGTGTGTGGGAGGACAAGGCTCTCAGAGGCCTCTTCCTAGTGCCACTCTGTGCCTGGTGCCCTCAGACCCACCTCCACCCTGCGCGTGGTCCACACACAACGGACAAAGCAGTGAGCCCTGGGGCATGGACAGATCCTCGCTGACCCTCCCTGGAGCCACACCACATGGAGCGAGGCAGCGAACAGCTCCGGTGTTAGCAGCCTCCGTTTTCTTGCCTGTGTAATGGTCATAATAACAAGGCCCTCCTGGACAAATCAGGTGGGTAAATGAAGTGATGCAAATAAGGAGTTCGTCAGAATGTCCCCCCTCCCCACTCCCCGTGAAGGTGGAATCGGTTTCCCCGGCTGATAACATAAACACATGGTGCAGATACCAGCAGCTGCACAGGACATGGACCTGCCTCTGCTGCACCTGGCGTGAGGCTCATGGCTGCGCGTGGAAGCTCCAGGGCTGCGCTGAGCCACGGTGATCTACTATGCCAGGTTCCTTTTCTGCACAGCGTCGCTCCCTCTGCTTGGCTCGGTGGCCACCAGTTTACTCCTCCTGGAGATGGTTGGGCGAGAGGGTCTCACTGGACTCTGGAGCCACATGCTGAACACCTGCTTCTTTCCCTGCAGGGAGGCCGAGTTTCCTCCTCCTCGAACTCTAAATCTCCCCTCCACTGTGAGCTTCGATCTGCAGTTGAGTTTCCCACTTTCACCTCAGCAGAGACCACCTGTGCATGTGCAGCCTTCTAGCCAATCCTTCCCCAGCAAGGGTGACCTCCAATCTTCCCCAGGCCCCGCCTATCCCTCCCCATCAGTGATGGTGTGTTTGGTTGTTCACGAGGAGGCTGATTGCATAATTTACCATCCAGGTCGGACGTTGGGAGTGTGAACAGGTGCTGTGCATGCCGCTGGGACACAGGTAGAAGCCAGTGCTGCTGGGGAACAGGAGCACGAGGCCACCTCCACACTGAGCTGTTTCATGAGCTTTGCAGCCTTCACTCTCGTCCACTTGGATGGCCTTAGACGCAGTTCCAACCACACCTTCCACCCTCCTTCACCTTGGAGTTTGAGCTTCTGAGGCCCAGGCCTCGGGGACGTCCTCTCTGAGCTGCTTCTGGAGCTCATGTCCCTCAGTTGCCCTCCTGGGAATTCTTTACTCTCCTCCCTGACCCTATCGGATCTGCAAATCGTGTCTGCCGCTGACCCCTGCCTGCGGACACTCCACAGACCATGCAGCAACTTCTCACGCACCCCCTCCTCCAGGCTTCCCTCCGGGGTTTCCTCCATGGCTGTAGGGACGCCATTGTGAGACCTGTGCCGCTTTCCCTACTGAGAACCCTTGCTTCTAATTTACATGCCTGTTGTCCGGGAGAATTAAGTTCTTCAGTATCCCTGTGGAGTCTCACAAGCTGGACCCTGGGTCACACCTTGAGAGGCGTGCTCACTGTCTTTCTGCCTCATACTCCAGGCATCACAGCAAAATCACACGTGTCTTCTGCACACCACACTGTCTCACACCCCACAGCTCCCTACCTTCCATCTGTATCAGAGCCTTATTACATTACATCGCTATTACCTGCCTTCACACCGAGAGCTCTTTGTGTTTAAACCAGAGACTGTTTCGTGTTCACCTGGGACCACTGGTGGCTCACACAAGGCCCACGTACACCCAACGACATGTGGGCTAAACAGAGATTGAACGAATCTGGACTGCGCTCCTGCTATGTCAGGTGGGGATTGTCTTTGACAACTCTGCATGTTTAGAATCCAGCATCAACTTTTATTTTTTTACTTGAAGTTCCAGAATACATGTGCAGAAAGTGCAGGTTTGTTACATAGGTATACATGTGCCATGGTGGTTTGCTGCACCTATCAACACGTTATCTAGGTTTTAAGCCCCGCATGCTTTAGGTATTTGTCTATTGCCCTCCCTCCCCTAGTCCCCAACCCCCAGACAGGCCCTGGTGTGTGTTGTCCCCCTCTGTGTCCTTGAGTTCTCATTGTTCAACTCCCACTTATGTGTGAGAACATGCAGTGTTTGGTTTTCTGTTCCTGTGTTAGTTTCCTGAGAATGATGGCTTCCAACTCCATCCATGTCCTTGCAAAGGACATGACCTCATTCTTTTTTTTTTTAATACTCTAAGTTCTAGGGTACATGTGCACAACATGCAGGTTTGTTACATATGCATACATGTGCCATGTTGGTGTGCTGCACCTATTAACTCATCATTTACATTAGGTATATCTCCTAATGTTATCTCTCCCCGCTCCCCCCACCCCACAACAGGCCCCAGTGTGTGATGTTCCCCTTCCTGTGTCCAAGTGTTCTCATTGTTCAATTCCCACCTATGAGTGAGAACATGTGGTGTTTGGTTTTCTGTTCCTGTATTAGTTTGCTAAGAATGATGGCTTCCAACTCCATCCATGTCCCTGCAAAGGACATGATCTCATTCTTTTTTATGGCTGCATAGTATTCCATGGTGTTTATGCACCACATTTTCTTTATCCAGTCTATCATTGATGGGCATTGGGTTGGTTCCAAGTCTTTGCTATTGTTGATAGTGCTGCAGTGAACACACATAAAGCATCAACTTTTACAGATTATGTTTGTTGAATGCATGAGTGAGTAGACTCATGGATGAATGAATGAATGAGAAACAAGCGAGGAGGAGACTGAGGCGAAGGCTCCTGAGTTCGGTGGTCCCTGGATGAATGAATGAAAGAGGAATGAGGGAGGAGGAGACTGAGGCGAAGGCTCCTGAGTTCGGTGGTCCCTGGATGAATGAATGAAAGAGGAATGAGGGAGGAGGAGACTGAGGCGAAGGCTCCTGAGTTCGGTGGTCCCTGGATGAATGAATGAAAGAGGAATGAGGGAGGAGGAGACTGAGGCGAAGGCTCCTGAGGTCGGTGGCCCCTGGATGAACGAATGAAAGAGGAATGAGGGAGGAGGAGACCGAGGCAAAGGCTCCTGAGGTCGGTGGCCCCTGCCCATGGTGGGAGTGGAGTTCCATCCCTGCAGTGGGGGCATGAATGATTCTGAGAACAGGGACTCTCTGGCCCTACACCAGCCCTCCTGCTTGCTGCTGATGTTCAAAATGGCTTCAACCAGCACAGGAGGCCTCAATCTGTATCACCTAGCAGCCCCAGCAAAGAGAAAACTTCTGGGCTGGAATTTTCCATCTTCCCCTCAGGTAGGTTCCCTTCGCAGTCCCTTGCCCTTAGGAACATGCAGGCTCTCACTGCCTCATGTGCCAGGCGCTAAGATGCTTGTTTTTGCTTTCTGCTTGTTTCACGGGAAGGAAGGCCTGCACCCAGATGTGTTGCTCTGCTCACAGCAGGTGTAACCCTCCATTGAACAACAGTGACTCTGTGCCTGGGGCATGGAGCCAGGTGTCCCACACCCCTCTGTGTACCCACGAGGGTGAGTGATGCACCTGCTGGTCCCTGCAGGGACAAGTAGGGTCCCTGGAGTGACTGAAGCCCCAACGGTGCGGGCGGAAACCGCTGCCATGATGACTTCACAGGCCGGAGTCTTTGTGTCTTTTATTCCAAAGCACATCATGGGTTGTGTTTTCTCCCATAAGCCGGGTCCACTCTATGTCTCCTCAACCTCAAGGGATTTTGAGAAAAGCTGGACTTAGGGCCATGAAAAGTTCCGCACTTGACTATGTATTTATATTTTATGTCAGTTAATAAGTTTCAGTTTCCAAACATACAGATGAACATACACAGCCATCAGATCTAGGAACTGCACCTAAGCTTAAATTTCTTAATTAAGCACAGACTTAAATTTCTCAGTGGTGGTTTCCCTTTTGGTCGCCTGGGTATCAAGATGCCTTGCCCAGGATACAGCAGGCACAGGGCATCCTGAGGTGAATCCGCCACACCCAGGGGCTTGCAAGTGCCCACCTGGCCTCCTTTTACGCAGCTCCTGTGAAAGCAGAGATGGGGGCCAGGGCTCTGTTTGGCCTTCGCAAGCTCAAGTAACCCACTTATGGGAGCACGTTGTTTGTGTCAACCCCCTGCTCATCTCTACAGGGCTGCCGGCGAGGGGAGCCGCTCTCTCTGCAGGGCTTGCCTCTGTGACCTCTCTGCTTCTGTAGCACCCGCAGTGAGGAAGGAGCCCGCCAGCTCACAGGGAATGCTGTGGAGCACAGCAGGGGCCCACGGGGGCTCCGTGCTCAGGTCACTAAAGTTTAAAAAATATATCCCAGGCCGGGCGCAGTAGCTCACACCTGGAATCCAAGCACTTTGGGAGGCTGAGGCTGGTGGATTACCTGAGGTCAGGAGTTTGGGACCAGCCTGGCCAATATGGTGAAACCGCGTCTCTACTAAAAATACAAAAAAAAAAAAAAAAAAAAAAAAAAAAAAGCCAGGCATGGTAGTACGCACCTGTAATCCCAGCAACTCAGGGAGGCTGAGGCAGGAGAATCACTTGAACCCGGGAAGCAGAGGTTGCAGTGAGCCGAGATCGCACCACTGCACTCCAGCCTGGACCACAAGAGTGAAACCGTCTCAAAAAACAAACAAACAAATTCCAAGTGCATATTCCTGCATTTAAGAAAATAAAAGGTTAGGTAAGCTCCAACACAACTGTGATTCGAGAAGCTCTTGGGAGATGAGTCTACAGTTTGGAGTGTCCCGAGGTGCGGTCCCCACACCGGAGGGTAAGGAAGACCCTCTCTTCATGAAGGTCACAGGTGTGCTAACTGCCCACGGCATTTCACTCCTGCACGTGTGGTTCTTTGAGCAACAGATATCATTGATATTTTAATTCTTGTTCATTAGTTTTGTCCCTGGTCCCAGACGCTGCTTCAGTGGGGTTGGGGTGTCCTGGGGCAGCCCCCGGAGCTCCTCCACAAGGAAACTAACAGCGTGGAACTCAACCACAAAACGCAGGAGCCCGGCCAAACACGATAGCTGGAGTGGCTTTTTGGATACCAAAGAAAACCATACTACCTGCCCCACATGAGTTAATTTTCTAGTGGATTAGGCTGAAAACAGGAGCTCAAAACTTTAATGATCACTCTTCTAACCCACAGCTCATTTGTGCATAATTTGCTTCCATTATGTTCAGTCTGACGTGGCGATTCATGAATCAATTGCTGAGCTTCATTTTTTACCATCCGCCTGCCCTCTCAAGGTCGGACGATGCGGTGTGCTCACTCCAGGCACGGAAGGGCAGCCACCTGAACCCACAGACTGTCTGGCTGGCCCTTCCTGAGAAATGAATTGTTGAACTGTGCTGAGAGTCAGGAGGGAAAACAGAGTGTGTACTCGGCAGGTCTGCAACAGAATCCCCCAGGCAGAAGGCACCTGGAATGCAGGGTTATTGTTGTACATAAAAATGGCAGGTCCTAGGGAGGAAAACCACACAGATATCACCAAGTGAGAAATGGCATCAGGAATTAGGGAGTGGCTCATGTCCTTGAGGGACCAGGGGACAGTTCCCAGAGCGAGGGCTGTATGCATAATTGCAGTCTTTGGTCTCCGGGGCTCCTATTTGCTTCTTACCCACCATGTCCCAGGTTCTTTGCTGGGTTCCTTGAATATGCAACGCTTGTGAAGTCTCTGAAGAACTGTTCAAATTAGGTATTATCATTCCAGTTCTAGAGGCAAGGAAAATCTACCTATGCAAACAATGTGATTGACATTGCTTTAATTTCACCATTCTTCATCAGGAAAACAGGATATACCAGCACTTTTCCAAGAATCTCTTTCTTAAAACAAATTGTCTTCTTGAAGTTCCCAGATAAACTGTCTGCATTGGATTTATTGTTGATAATACACTTGGTATTTTTTAAACTCTTAGAGGGTTGACTGTTCCCTCAATGTGTCCCTTCTTTGTAGGATAAGCCATTGGCCCTGTGGCTTCTCTTGGGCGCCAAGGGTCACCATGCCTTGCACACTGGGGTGGGACACCCAGGAGGCCCAGCAGGATGGGGGCCCTTGGTGCCCAAGAACAGCCACAGGGCCAATGGCTTATTGGGTGTCTTGGCCCATGCCTTGCCCTGGTGCAGAAAGGATTTGGCTCTGAAATGACAGGTTTGCCATATATGAGGACTTGCTGAATTTGACCCAAAATATCTTGTTGGACTTCAGAGATGTCTTTTCCTCACTGAAGGAAGAGAAAGACATGCCTAACTTTTCCTGTCTTGTTTGGAGATGAGCCTCCAGCCCAGCAGTTTGAGTATTTTTTCAGTCAATAGGGATAGTGCTGACACCCTCTAGTTCACAGATCCTCCAGGAATAGAAGTTGGGGAGCCCATCAGCCTGTGGCCTCAGTCCCAGAATAAAGACAACAATGAGTTCCCAGACAGACTTTCTAGTGAATTTTCATAAACAGAGCCCCTTGGAAATGCTATTGTGTAGCAAAGACATGGAATCATCCCAGGTGCCCATCAGTGGTATATGGGATAAAGAAAACATGATGTGTATACACCATGGAATATTACACAGCCATAATTAGTTTGTATTAGACTGTTTTCATGTTGCTGATAAAGGCATACCCAAGACAGCACAATTTACAAAATAAATAGGTTTAATGGACTTACAGCTTCACATGGCTGGGGAGGCCTCACAATCATGGTGGAAGGCAAGGGGGAGCAAGTCACACCTTTCCTGGATGGCAGCAGGTAAAGAGAGGAGCTTGGGCAGGGAAACTCCCATTTTTGAAACTATCAGATTTCAAGAGACTTATTCACTATCACGAGAAGAGCATGGGAAAGACCTGTCCCCATAATTCAATTACCTCCCACCAGGTTCCTCCCATGACACATGGGAATTTCAGGAGTTACAATTCAAGATGGGATTGGGATGGGGATACAGCCAAACTGTATCAATGTCCTTTGCAGCAACAAGGATGTAGCTAGAGACCATTATCTTAAACAAATTAATGTAAGAACAGGGAACTAAGTACTGCATGTTCTCACTATTAAGTGGGAGAGAAACATCAGGTACTCATGGACATAAAGATGGCAACAACAGACTCTGGGGACTACTCGAATGGGAAGGGAGGGAGGAAACAAGGGTGGAAAAATGACCTATTGGGTACCATGCTCCCTACCTAGGGGAGGGGATCAGTCATACCCCAAACCTCAGCATCGCACAATATACCAAGGTAGCAAACCTGCACATGTATCCCCTGCATCTAAAAGCTGAAATTATATATATATATAGAGAGAGTGCTATTGTGGATGGATTGACAGGCAGAGCTCTCTAGGATGGATCCTGAAACCTGAAGGACTCTCTCAAGCACCAAACCTTAGATTCTAAAGATGCACCACTTAAATATGTTTCTTCTCAGGTTGTTTTTCTTAACATTGTGTGTGGATGTCCATAGGATTTGGTGTTAGAAAGCAGGAGCTGAGGTGACCTCCTTCTGTTTTCCTGTCTGTCATACTGCTTTGATCTTGGATGGGTTGCCCAGCTTTGACTCATGCAGGAGAAGTGGTGTGAGAAGAGGAGCCTCAGACTTCACGGGCTCCAGGGAAGTCAGGTGAGTTCAGCACCCGCCCCACCACCCCTAGAGTCCCTATTCCATTACCCAACACGCTCCAACCATCTAAAGGGTCGAATTCCCAAGATAAAAGGACAGATACTTTGATGAGCCTTTCTACAGCCCTAGATTTTTCAGAATCCCTAGGAGTAGCAGAAGAACTGCAAATGGAATGTGCCTGCTGAGAAAATGCAATGACTTCAGGTGTGTTAGAGAATGGCCAGGCTTTCCAAGCAGCCTCCACCACCCCTCCAAAAGATCCCCAGAGATTCAGTGATTGAACTGAGACCATGAGAGGGCCAGGAAGTGAGGCTTTCTTAGATGCTGGGCACTCTTAAATGCTGGGTTTCTGCCTGCCATGGGGCAGATGGGATCATGGGGGAATCTGAATACAGAGGGGTGGGGGTGGTGTCTCCATTCTCAGGTGTTTCTGGAGACTCTGGAAGATGCTGGGACAGGGAGAGCTGAATGGAGCAGGAGGTGTTGACCCCGAGATCCTAGGAGGCCTCGCTGGAGCTTAGAGGACCATAAAGGGTGGGAAAGTACCATGACCTACCTCAGCCACAAGGAGTTCCAGGGCCCAGGGCTGCCCCCCTGGGCCAGCTGCCCCGGCCTCATGATTATGGTTGGTTTGAGTGTCAGTGCCACTGCAGCCATCTCACTGGGGGCACCACACCACAGCCTCACTTGCGAAGTGGGGCAGGTTCACCCTGCATCTGAGAAAGTCTGACCTTCAGGGCTCTTCTCTTGCAGGATGGCTTCAAAAGCCCCTGTAGTGAATTTGGTAGTTGTGACTTTGTATTCTCCTCATAAAGATGGTCCCCCAAATTGTATAAGGCTAGAACTTATTTAATCTGGGTTTATTTAACTCAAAATGGATCATAGACTTAAATGTAAAACACTCCTATAAAACTCAGAAAATAATGCAAGAGAAAACCTGGGTAACCTTGTATTTGATGGTGACTTTTTCTTTACAACACCAAAAGCACAATCCATAAAAAAAAAACAACTGATAAGTTTTATTTCATTAAAATTAAAAACTTCTGCTCTTCAATAGGTGCTGTTCAGAGATGAAACAATTTGCAAAGCATACATCTGATAAAAGACTGTTCCAACATATTCAGAGAACTCTCATATCTCAAAAATATGAAAACAAACAATCCAATTTAGAGATGGACAAAAAAAGTTGAACCAATCTTTTACCAAAGAAGACATATAGAAGGCAAATAAGCATATGAGAAGATGCCCAGTGTCATGTCATTAGAGAACTACAGGTTAAAACAACAATGAGATGCCAGCGCACTCCCGTTGGAAGGACCAAAGTCCAAACCATGGACACCACCAAGTGCCAGCAAAGATATGGCTGAAGGGAATTCTGCACCATGCAAAATAGTAGAGCTATTTTGGAAGACAGTGTAGCAGTTCCTTACAACATAAATATACTCTTATCACAAGATACATGCCTTGATATTTATCCAAATGGTTTGAAAATTTTTGTCTACACAAAAACCTGCATATGGATGTTTATAGCAGCTTTATTCGTAATTGCCAAAACTTGGAAGCAACCAAGATGCCTTTTTTTTTTTTTGTTGAGACAGTCTCACCCTGTCACCCAGGCTGGAGTGCAGTGGTGGGATCTTAGCTCACTGCAACCTCTGCCTCCCTGGTTCAAGTGATTCTCCTGCCTCAGCCTCCCTAGTAGCTGGGATTACAGGCGCGAACCACCACACCCCGCTAATTTTTGTATTTTTAGTACAGATGGGATTTCACCATGTTGGCCAGGCTTGTCTTGAACTCCCGACCACAAGTGATCCGACCACCTTGGCTTCCCAAACTTCTGGGATGATAGGCGTAAGCCACCACACCTGGCCCAAGATGTCTTTCAGTAGATGAGTGGCTAGACTGTGGCACATCCAGACAGTGAAATATTATTCAGCACTAAAAGAAATGAGCTATCAAGCCATAAAATGACATGAAAGAACCTTAAATGCTTACTGCTAAGTGAAAGACGCCAATCTGGAAAGGTTGAGTACTGGATGATTCTAGCTACCCGACATTCTGGGAAAGGCGGAACAATGGAGACGGTGAAAAGGTCAGTGGTTTCCAGGGGTTCCGGGGAGGGAGCGATGGACTAATGAAGCACAGAGGAATTTTAGGGCAGTGAAACTCCTCTGGATGAGACTGTAATAGTGGATTCATGTCATCGTGCACGTGTCCAAACCCACAGACTACACAAGGGCAAGAGGGAATCCTCAGTGAGCTCTGTACTTTAGTTAACAGTCATCTGCAGATACTGACTCCCCAATTGTAACAAATATACTGAATTCACGTGAGATGTTAACAACAGGGGAACTGGGAGGTGAGGTGGAGGTGCTGTGGGCAGGGGTGTGTGTGAGAACTTTCTGTACTTCTCATTCATTTTCCTGTAAACCCAAAACTACTCAAAAAATAAAGTCTATTAATTAAAGAACAGAACACACACATCCGGGTCTGCCCCCGGTTAGGCAGGGTGGTAGATTGCAAATAGCCACACACTGTCACGGCCCTTCTCTGCAACAGGTGGAGCTTACGTCTCCACTCTCTTAACCAGGGCTGGGCTTTGACCAACAGAAGTGGCAGGCGTGAGGTTGTGTGTGTTCCTCTCCAGAGGCCTGGCAGCTTCCCTAGTCACCCTCGTGGTCCCCTGAGGCCGCCACGTGGCAGAACCCAGTCCCGCCCCTTGAATGAAGGGAGAGAATCCTCCCTTCGTTTTCTCGGGCTGCCATGATGAAATGCCACAGGCTGGGTGGCTTAAATTACAGAAATGTATTTTCTCATAGTTCTGGAGGCTGGAAGTCTGAGATCTGGGTGCCAATCAGGGTTGATTTCTGGTGAGGGCTCTTCCTGGTTTGTAGACAGCTGCCTTCCCACTGTGTCCTCACATGTCAGACACAGTGAGAGAGCTGGTGTCCCTTTCTCTTCTCACAAGGACACAATCCCATCAGATGAGGATCCTGCCGCTAGAACCTCACTTAACCTTAATCACCCCGTGAATGGCCCTATCTCCAAGCAGTGTCACATTGGGGGTTAAGGCTTCAACATACGAATTTGGGAGGCACAATTCAGTCCAGAGAAACCCCATAGAGTAAGACCACAGCCTCCCAGCCCCCCAGCCTCCCAGCTTCCCAGAGAAGGCTGCAGACATGTAAGCAAGACCATCTGAGAGCCAGAAGACCCCACTGGCTGTGGTGGGGTTGACCCAGAGACCCAGGGCCAGTCACTAAGCCATTGCTGCTTTGCACCTCCATTCCCCAAGGTTGAAGCATGTTCCTGGCCACCTAAACTGACCCTTGCTCAGCTTCACCCTCTCTCCTCCCTGAGTGGGAGGTTTGTTTGGGGAGCCTGAGATCAACTTATTTCAGCTCCATCTACTCATGTACAGTATCATGGGGACAGGAACTCAGCCTCATGTGAATGACGGGCCAATGGGCAGAGCTGACGTTGTCACAGATGGATGAACTCTCTGGGTCAGACTTCACCCCTTCCTGGAATGAGCCCCTGTATCTGTAACTGATGCTCAGGAGAGCTGATGACCAGCCGGCCAGTTTCCACTCACAGCCTGGCCAGTCTGCTTCTCACGTCTTTACAAGCTCAGTGAAGTTATCCCAGGCACAAGTTCTCTCTCCGCTTCTCCCATCTGTTTATGAGGTGTATGTGGTTCTTGAGGGTCAGACACTTTATGTCTGGAATTGGGAGGGACTCGCTGGCTACATGGAGGTCTTCTCTCCTTCTTCTCTGGGCCCATAGGAATGCAAGCAACATGCTCCACCTTGGCCCTGTCATGGGTGTCCCCATGTTATTATGCATGAGTCCCCATGATAGAATGGGGTGTGGCGCCCCGACCTCAGCCTGCAGGCAGCTATGCCAAGCCCTTTACCTGGGAATGAGGGTCGGAGTCCAGACGGGACTCACCCCACAGCCAGGCTTTCCCCCACAACCCTGCTGCTGGCCTGTGAAATCACAGGTGGTGTTTCCATAACGCAGAAAACCTGGTTGTTTTATAGGCAAGCCTTCACATTCCATGAGTATCCTACAGGGTCACCTCAAAGAACAGGCTTTCCCTGAAGCGTTTGCCGACATCCAACCAACCTTGAAACTGTTTTAGAATTGAAAATGTGGGCACTTTTCTAGAGCAGTTTGTGGGGTGATAAATGACTCCTAGAATGACAAGGCATGCCATGGTCAACATTAGTTTCAAAAACATATTCACATGTTACCATATGACCACCCTGACTGGTGTCAAAATGAAAGGGCGTAGCCCTGAGGTCAGGACCTAGGACCACGTCCCTTCCCGCTCCAGCCAGGTGCTGTCCAGGAGTTCTTCTGTGAGACCCGACCGGACGCAGGACAATCAGCCTTGGACAGACCCAGGCTGACCAGGGGCTTATTTGCTGCGTGGGGTTGAGCAGACCAGTGGGCTTGTCAGCCTTTGTGTTCTCCAGGGATAACTGGGGGAGAGAAAACCCACCTTCCAGAATTCTATGGACGTTGTTATGATAGCTGACACACCCACTACTATTTCTAATGCATAGTTGGTACTTGGTGGGAGAAAGCTATGACAGGAATATTGATAGCTATAGATTTGCAGCTTGGGAGGCTGAAAAGGATCTGAGTTTAGTCTAACTCCTCACATGACACCAGCACCTCCCCCAGTGCCCATAATGGATTGTTGTTCCGTGGAACTCTTGCAGCAAAGCTAGGAAGGTCACAGCTTCTCCAGTGTGAGCAGGTGCTGGGGCTGAGGAGCTCCACGGCCATGCAGCTGATGGACACCCATGGCTTAGGAGACGTCTCAGCCCCCCCTTAGGGTCACCTGCTCTCCACCCTGCCGCTCTTCCAGATGTTGCAGGGGCTGTAACATCTGGCCAGGAAACACACGTGGATCCCGGTCATCCATTGTTCTGTAGGCTGTGCGGGGCTGCAGTGAGAGGAAATTTGCTGAATGGAGGGCTCTGGAACAAAGAGGGCAGGCCTGAGCAATTGCTGATGTCCCCCACGTTGACAGCATGCTCAGACATCAGTGAGAGGAGGCAGGAGCAGCTCAGCACAGGATGGGCCCATTTGATGCACACCAAGCACATCATCCATTTCTTAATGATTCCCTTTTCTCTAAATTCTCCCTCTTTGGAGCTCTGTGCTGTTTCCTGCACCTCCCCACACCCACCAGCTGAGGTTGCAGGCTCTGGGTCCTGCAGTAGGCACCCAGGGAGCACAGCCGGGCCTGGTGGAACCACAGCCAACAGCAGCTGCCAGCTCACCACGGGTGGCACACCTGCCTCCATTATTTCCTCTCTCCCTGTCTGTACTCGGCGGCTTCCTAGTCACGTGTCTGCAAAACCCCGGCTGCGGCAACGCTGTTGGTGACCGAGGCTGCTCAGCTCACAAAGATACAGGGACTGCAGCATGTGAAGGAAATGCACAAAGTCAGGCTGGGTCCATCGCGCCTGTGGTCTGCCCCCGTCTGTCCTGTCTGTCTGTCTCTCTGTCTGCTTACCCCCATGGACCTTATCTCGCGCACCCAGCAAAGGGCATGCAGCTGCCCTGACGTCTGTTTTGTCTGTCCATTCATCATGAGGTCCATTTGGCTGCTATTCACTCTTCCAGTCTCTTTTCAGCCATCACAATATTTACAGTTTAAAACTTTTCCTTGTGCGTGGGGGTTTTCTTCGGGGAGATTTAAAAAATCCTAAGCACTTGGTCTCCTCTGCAGCACATGATGCTTTCTGGTCCTTAGTTGATCCTTGGCTTTTGGCATCTTGCATTTTCTGCGTCCCTTGGCTCTCAAGTCTGAAGACCAATCTTATTTTAATCCAAAAAAGGCCCCCAGTGCACCCAGGGTTTTTCTCTCACATTGGCCTGAGTGTAGGAAGAATGGTTCAGAATCAGGTCATAGATGGCACAAGGAGAGAGGAGCCAGATCCTGTCCTCCTGGCATTTCTGACCTTATTAACTGGAGACGCCACAGTGACGATTAACAGCCTTTGCGACTGGAGGGGGAGGAGGTTTCTAATACAGAACAGACACCCTGCCATTCCTTGGTCAGGCTGAGATTTGATGTCTTAATACTTTTCTGGACAAGAACAAAAATTTTATGATTAATGCAAGTTTTACTTCTCAACCTTAAGAGAGTGACATCATTCTTATAGTGCAGAGAAAAATGATCCCTGTCTTGGAAAGGGAAGTCTTCCAAAAAGTAAATTACAAAATAGAGAAGACGTCCACACCGAGTTCACCTCCAAATCTTCCCGCAAGCTGTACCCAGAGGGGAAATGCTGACAGCCGCCTCTACAACCTTTGATTCTCTAGTTTCTTTTAAAACTGCTAAGAAAGCAGGAAGAAAAGGCAGACCTGGGAAGTTGCTGGGCACCGAGGAAACACTGAGGGTGGTGGCCACCGGGGCCTCTCTGAGTTCCCTCCTCATGCCCACGCTCCTGTTAATGAATCCTGTACAACAAACAGTCAACTTCATTCTTTGCATCCTCCCAATGTTACTAGAATTTCAGAGACATTCCTTTCAGGACTCGGGAACACCCTGCACAAAAGGCAATTTGTAGAGATGATTTCCGACTGTGCCGATCTCTGCCTGTTGGAGAAGGGTTCAAAGTGCCACAGTTTTGTGCTGCCATGAAGAAGAAGGCACCCCGCCTCCATCCCTCTGAGTTCAGTGATTGGAACAAAAAGGACCCCAATGTGGTGTTGCGTCTGGGACCCTCTGAAGCATCTGATAAGTTTTCAATATTTATACTTATTTCTTTTATCTTAACAGCACACATGAGGTTTCTGGATCAAAGGAAGACTGATGATTGACTTCCGGGATAACTGCAATGCCTGTGTCCATGCCCCAATCCTGCTGAGACACAGAAGTCACCTGCATGTGCAAAATGGGGGTTTGCACTACAGGAGGGGAACCCCAGATTACAAATCTCATGCTTCTGTAAGAACCACCGCACTACTGTGCTGTCTCCAGAGCAAAGAAACTCCTGCTTTCTGACATAAAGAAGGACTCTAGGAGTTTAGAATTTAAAAGATTATTCCAGGAGAGATGTACTTGAAATCTCTCTGGAGTATTTTTTTTTTAGCTTTCAAGGATTGTGTGCCTTTCCTCATCCTTTAACCCAGTTTGCCAGGAAGTTTTGCTCAGAGAACTCCAGCCACATAGACATGTGACCTCACCCACTTGCTTTCCAACACTGTAACTTTGTTGCAAAGAATCCACATTGGTCCATGAAGATGAGACACAGCGGGGTCTTTCCCCTACTTACCTCTAAGATATGCAGATTTAAAAGATGGCAATCTGTTTCCTGGACCCTACACCTGTTGAGGTCTGCATAGGGGTGCCCCTTGGGTACACAAACCCCAACTCCAGCCCATCTCACCCTGCCTCCTGCCTGGAGTCCCCCGTCTCATAGAGGGAGATTTGCTCAAGGGCTCCAAGAAATTGGGCCACTCATTTCACCATGAAGGTATTGCCTACATGATTTCAGATTAGAATTGTCTACGTCCCCATGAGAGGACTTAGTTTCCCGGTGTTTGTGGTCTGCTTTTCACATAAACACTGTTGTAAGCACACTGGCACTGATAAAGATTTTTTTACATAGATCTCAATTCTACACCAGGGGATACGGGATATGTGGCTAAGTAGAAATGTATATTATTCAAAATTTAGTTAAGATACAAATCTTTTGTTTTGATTAGACCACTTTTAACGGGATAAGTGTTTGTATCAATCCGTCCTGACTCTATGCCTTTCTATGGTCACTATATCCTAATTGTTAAGTTATATATTTAAGATATGGCTAATTATAAAATCTGCCAGGTTTATTTGTTTAAACAGTGATTAGATTCTTGCCTTTATTACTCTAAAATTCTATCTAGAGTACTCTCTATCTAGGTTGGCTTTGCTGTCAGGTGATAGCTTGTCCAATCTGTCTTTTAGTGATACTATAGTTAGTTGTAAGCCACTGAATATTATATTGATCCAGTGTTCACAGAGTTATCCTTCTATGTCATATTGTATCTATAGATATGACTTTCTATGTTACCAAGTTCCTTCAGACAAAGGGTTATATTTTACTTTAGTTTGCATCCTCAGAAATAATAAGCATACAAGTGAGAAAAATATATAGAATTAAATGTCAGATTGGAGATATATTGACTTGATAGAAAATTGATAAATTATTGACTTTTAAAATGAACTCTTTATAACCACAAATAGAACAGTAGTATTCATTCAAATTATTAATAACAGAATTAATAAGAATTTTATTATTCAGTGTTACTATGAAAATACTTTGGATATCCACAAATCCCTGTCTACAAATAAGGGCATGCGTAATACACACACACGTGTTTAATGCACATGCTCATTTGTTAACAGGCAGTTAATCTAGATTATTTGCTCAAATTCCACTTGCAAGAGACTTACCTCTGCACCCATTCTACACTTTCTGTGTCTGATTTCTGGAAGTAGCTGGAAGGCGGGACAGGTTCCTGAGGGTAGCAGCAGCTTACTGTGCAGGCAGGGTCCAGGTGAGCTGGGCAGGGGCTTCATGGTCTGTTTCTCTAGGTGGTTTTGATTTACAGACTGCTGAGTCTGAACATGAAAACTGGTTTGAGAAACTTAAGAAGCTGCCTGAATTTTTGTCCGGGGTCACCCTAAGCTGAACCACACGTGGTTCAGATCAGTTCACGGGTCTCCGTTTTCTCTGTGTGGGTCTTTCTTCTGTGCAGCCTGTGTGTTTTGGCCGCCTCCTGAAGTGCATATAAACCAAAGATGTGTCAGGAGAGAAGCTCTCTCTGCAGCAGGACGTCTGCCCAGAAAAGTTGTGGCGTGTTGGAAGCCTCGCTAGGCCACGGGTTCTTACCCACAGGGGGCTCAGTTTTCAGATACAAGAAGTGATCCGAAAGACGGGCAGCTGCCTGTCGTCTCAGGAGCCACCGCGATGGTGCTTGCTGGGCCTCCGTGGTCTCGTGGGGCCACAGGGCCAGCCTGCCAGACTGCCCGGTTTTATTTCCTGTCCTTGAGAACATTTATAGACTAGTGACGCAGGCATGTGGCTAGAGAAAAGTCTGCAGGTCCCAATTCGGACTGCAAGCAGACATCTCAGGAAGTTTCTCCACGCAGCCCATCCCGGGTGACACAGCGTTCACTGTGATTCCACCCGAGCTGTGTCAGCAGTCGGCTGCTGGTGGAATAGGAAAGCAAAGGGCTGTAAAGCTAAGTCACGCGGTCTCAGCTGCACAGCAGTTTACTGGGTCACACTGAAAAAACTTCATTAGTAGTATAACATGTCAAAATTAGTCACTTAAGAATGTAAACAGCCCCAGAAGCAGAGCCGAGCGGGCGTCTGGCCATCTGTTCTGTGTGTTGGTCTGTGTTCTCACTGTGGGCTCCGATTTCTGCACCCCTCACCAGATGAGAGCCGCCTGCCTTCATCAGCCCACTGTCCCCAGGTAGCACAAGTTGGGGATGTCAACAGCTTGCTCCACTGCCAGTGGGGCCCAGGGCTCCAGGCTCAGCAGGGAAGGCAGCAGCAGCAGCTGGCGTGGCCTGGGAACAACTTCCATCCCGTCTCTCTTTCTCTTTTGCTGCAGATGTGAGAAGCCAACTGTCTTGCCATTATTAGTGAAGGCACCCCGGTGTAGAGAAACGGGCTTCCCCCTTGCAGCCCGGGACGAGGGGCTTCTGTCTATCCTCGACCCCCACTTCCCCTCCACCACCAATTCATTCAGACACAGAACCTCACACCTTCCCCTTGAGTGCCCTTGCCTGACACCAGGTACTTTAATTGAAGGTTGGTGTGCAGAGGGAGGAGAGCCAGCACAATAGTTCTGTCTTCCTTTTCCTGTCTTGCTGTTGGAGAAAATTTTACTTTCAATTTATCTGAACCAGGAGCATGTCCTGAGCTCCTGATTTTGCATTCATAGGCTGTGTGGAAACCCTCAAAATCTGGAACAGGAAGCCAAGATCTCTACCCCCTCAGTCACCAACAGAGTCAAGAAAATCTCCAAAGAGGCAAACCAATCTCAATCACCAGTTAATATAATTGAGTCAGTAAATTAAGAAACTGGGCCAGAAGCTCCGTGGAGAGTGTGCCTCTGTGTGGAATAATTGGGTTCTCAGCTTCCAGCCATTTTCATAAACTGGTTTTGATTCTAGAGTTCAACACCCTAGTGGGTTTTAGGAGTTTGGGGGGATTACATACCCAGAAATGACATAAGGCCCATCCGGATTTCTCCAGAGTTAAGCTGTTAGCATTTTAATGATCTCAAGGATAAAGTTATCACAAATGTGAATATCTTTTCTGGATACAGGATTGCACACTCTACAAGTGCTGCCCAGCTCGCCACATCCCCTCCCCCAGGACCCATTCCTCCTTTATTCCTTCCAGAGTCATGATGGTCACCAGCTTCCAGGACCTGCTTCTCCTTCATTCCTTCCGGAGAGACATGATGGTCACCACCTCCTCCAGGACCTACTTCTCCTTCATTCCATCCGGAGAGACATGATGGTCACCAACTCCTCCAGGACCTGCTTCTCCTTCATTCCATCCCGAGAGAGACATGATGGTCACCAACTCCTCCAGGACCTGCTTCTCCTTCATTCCATCCGGAGAGAGACATGATGGTCACCAACTCCTCCAGGACCTGCTTCTCCTTCATTCCATCCCGAGAGAGACGTGATGGTCACCAACTCCTCCAGGACCTGCTTCTCCTTCATTCCATCCCGAGAGAGACGTGATGGTCACCAACTCCTCCAGGACCTGCTTCTCCTTCATTCCATCCCGAGAGAGACGTGATGGTCACCAACTCCTCCAGGACCTGCTTCTCCTTCATTCCATCCCGAGAGAGACATGATGGTCACCAACTCCTCCAGGACCTGCTTCTCCTTCATTCCATCCCGAGAGAGACATGATGGTCACCAACTCCTCCAGGACCTGCTTCTCCTTCATTCCATCCGGAGAGAGACATGATGGTCACCAACTCCTCCAGGACCTACTTCTCCTTCATTCCATCCCGAGAGAGACGTGATGGTCACCAACTCCTCCAGGACCTGCTTCTCCTTCATTCCATCCCGAGAGAGACGTGATGGTCACCAACTCCTCCAGGACCTGCTTCTCCTTCATTCCATCCCGAGAGAGACGTGATGGTCACCAACTCCTCCAGGACCTACTTCTCCTTCATTCCATCCCGAGAGAGACATGATGGTCACTGGCTTCTCCAGGACCTGCTCCTCCTTCATTCCATCCAGAGACACGGCAGTCACCGGCTCTTCCAGGTACTCAGGCCAAGCCTGGGCGTCATCCTTGTCTCATCTTTCTTGTACCCACTGGCACTGAGGACATGGAAGGCCCTGCCATCTCTCCCTTCAAATTACCCCTGACCAGCTCCTCCTCCACACCGTTGCCCTGGCCCAAGCCGCACCCCCTCTCACCCTGGACACCCTCCTGTGGCCTCCGCCCTGGTTCCCTGCTTCCAGTTCACAGCCATTCTCAGCACAGCGGCAAAGCTCTCGCTCTTTAATCAGAAGGCAAAGAGGCTCAACAGGATGCCCTCTGGCCCCCTCCTTCTGCTGGACACATCCCGTGGTCTCTACCTTACTAGGAGACTGACCCCTTCTGGCCCTGCCTGAGCCTCCCCTCGCTCTGGGTGCTCCCCTCATCCTTGGCCTTGTTCTCCCTGGCCCAGCCGCAGTGCGCAGGTTTGCTCCTGGGGTGCCCCTGGCACATGCCCACAGCAGGAGCTTTGCACCTGCCCTCCCTGCCTCCCCAGGACCTCATTCCACAGGTGTCACTATGACTTAATTTCTCACCTCCTTCCACCCTTCACTCAAATGTCGCCTCCAATGACCTCCTGCCCTTGACCCCCTGTCTCCATGCCACCCCCCTGCCCTGCCTTCCCACCCCAGCTCTGCCTTCTCTCCCTCCAAGGATCCCGCTGCTGCTTCCATAAGCGATGGAAGGACAGAGGCATTTATGCTGCTTCCCTGTGTGGACCCAGTTCCCTAAACAAGACCCAACTCGCAGGATAACAGGTACCCCACACAACATGCTGGAGTGGACGCCCAGCTGGAAGGCATGCCTCATGGAGGACTTCAGCCCATCATAGAAAAGACTCTCCTCGGCCAGTAATCTCGGAGCCAGGGAGCAGTTGTGGGGACTCTGTTTCACTGGAGGTCATTTCCTTGTGACATGGGCAGTGTCAGGACCTAGTTCTCGCCCCTCAAGCCTCTGTGGGTTAAGTGGATTCGTTAACCTTAGCAACTAGAAAGTTCTGCAGAATAGGAGAAAAGCAGTGGGCAAGCTATGCCTCACCTTCCTTTAGTGCAGGTATCGTGGAACCTTTTTATAGCAATGCTCTTTTAAATAAGGCTGCAGGAGACGGCAAGTTAATTATAGTCTGTGTAATTTAATTGCATTTTATAGAGTTCTAGATGTTCACTGTTGGGACATTCACATGATTTTCCACTTGTAGATTTCTCTCTGCTCATTAATTGTTTATTTATAATTATTCTCACATTGATGTTACTCATTGTATTTTGAATTTTGAAAATGTTACATTTACTATTGAGTTTAATCTCCCCAGACATCCTGTCAAATTCTGGAACAGATATGAGACCACAGGATAGAGTGAAACCCAGCGATGCGGGGACACTGGCGTGGGTGCCTGTGCTCAACTGCACAGTCAGGTCCTGGAGGACCTCTGCACAGAGGGAGGAATGCTGTGCAGAGACTCAGGCTGAGCAGAGCTGCTGGCATGAGATCTGGCCAGAGCAATGTCCTTAGACCAAGCTGTCCCTTGGGGCCAGGGCACAGTGTAGCCCTGTGCTCTGACAGACAGGGTCAGGCCCACCGAGTATCATTTTTTCAGGTAACTGATGTGGAAGGATGGACCAGGAGACTCCAGGAGACCTGAAGTGTAGGGCAGGGGCTTCCCTGAGGGCCTTCTGGGCAGTCACAGATGTGCTCCTCTTCCCTACAAATCAGCTCCCTGTGTGTGGCTCCTGTGCCATAACTGGCATTAGACACCATCCAGCAGAGTTCAGGAGGCCCTGTTCCCCGCCTTCTGGGGCCAAATGTCAGAGCAAGAGAGAGACACAAAAGCCCAAATGTGTCTGAAGGGAGTTAAGCGAACATCTGGGCTCAGTGGGGCGATTTGCGAGGCATCTCACCGGGTTCTGGGGGCAGAGCCGAGCGGCACACACAGTCCCCACCGAAGGAGTCGAGAGTCTCACAAGCACGCTGTCATCGCATAGTCACTGCATCAGGTCACAAAGGCCGCAAGGGAGGGTGCCTGTGATGCTGGAGTGGGAGTGGGCAGGACCCCCGGCTGCCAGGGAGACCATGGATGTGCAGGTGAGGCCGGAGCTGGCTGGGCCAGGGCCTCACAGGGAGACACTGACTCTGGAAACACTGGAACTGGGGCTTGATCATTCTCCTGCTGTGAATGGCATGCATGCACATTGTAAGTGTGCAGTGTGGAGCTAGTTAGAGCCAAAAGTGAAGGACAGCTGTAGCCTCACCCTCATTTCTTTAGGTCCATCCCATCCTGTTCTCTCCCAAAAATAGTAAGGGAAAAAACAAGTGCACATTGAAATAGTGAATACTAGGGGCAGCATTTTATGGTTTTAATTTTTCCATGTGTTTATATTTCTCTGAAAAATTTAGCATTTGTTTTCATCAGAAAAGAAAAACACGTGTATAAAGTCAAATCTTTTCTCAAGGTTTATGAGGGAAGACTAAACCCGTCCCCGACTGGTCCCAGCCTCCCAGCCAGCCCCAGGTCCTGCCTCTCAGGGTCTCCCCAGCCTCCCAGCCGGCCCCAGGTCCTGCCTCTCAGAGTCTCCCCTAGACAGGGCCCCAGCCCAGGGAGGCGGAGTTAGGTCTGTGGAGGGCCCAGAATCTGCGTCTCCAACAAGTCCTGGTGACTTCCGTGCTCCTGGCCCCGGGGACCCCACTTGAACAAGCATTGCCCTAGAGAGTGACCCTTGACTTCCACAATCAATGACTTCTGTCGTCGCTTGCTTTTTAAAATTATTTTAGACATTTTCTATTGCGTTCCTTGCCCTTTTACACTCCTGCCACCAAGCACCCAAACTTTCCATTCCTCATTCTCTAATGGAATCATGTCACAATTTGGAAAAATCTCTCTCTTTATATCTCTTACACACACACACACACACACACCAGAGACACACATACTTTTGAAGGGAAAAGTAATAATTGCCTTGCTTTTTTATTTGCTTAGTCTTGAGAAACTTTCATGACCTCAGCACTAACTCAAATTCTCAATAGGGTTAATACTTGCCATAAATTATGGCCCTTCCTTCTTTCCTTCCTTCCTTCCTTCCTTCCTTCCTTCCTTCCTTCCTTCCTTCCTTCCTTCCTTCTTCCCTCCCTCTCTCCTTTCCCTTCTTTTTTCTCCCTTCCTCCCCCTTCCTCCTTCTTTCTTCTTTTCCATCTTCTTTTCCCCTTTTCCCTCTCTCCCTTCCCTCCTCCCATTTCTCTCCTCCCTTCCTCCCTCCTTCCTCTCTCTCTTCCTTCCTCCCTCTTCTCTCCTCCTTCCTCCCTCCTTCCTCTCTCCTTTGTTTTCTAACACAGGCTGCTGTCAGGGCTGCCCTCAGATGTCATCTCTGTTCACCCTCATTCTGGTGCTTTTCTCTGCCTGTTGCCTGGGTTTGAGCTTCTGACTCCTAGAGCTAATACCTCTCTTTTCCTGGAGTTATTCCACTATTTGGTGAAATGTCTTCCTCTACCTTCCTAGAGAAGGTTTGGATTCTATCTCTTTTGGTAAAAGCTTTCTTTAACTGTGCAGTCTAATATGGTAGCCTTAGGCACACATGACTATTTACATTTAAATTATTTCCAAATAAATACAATTTAGAATTCAGGTCCTCACCCCTATTTCTATATTATATTTCTAAGTGCTCAAAGATACTAGTGGGCATCCATTTAGGTGGCACAGAGAGACAGCACTCCCATCATCACGGAAGTTCAATGGCTTCCCTCAACGAAGCGTTGACCCATGGCTGTTCCCCCATATTGAAGACAGAGTTGCCAAATTGCTGACTGAGCTTCTGGGTACTTGGGAAGAGCTCATCTGGTGGCAGATTTATATGGAGCTGAGACAGGACCATTTTTCTGTGTGTCAGTATCGAGCTAGTCATTCCCTCCAGAGGCGAATCCTTCAGCATTCTGTTGTGGGGGAAACACGTCTTCCCTGTGGCATCGTGGACCTGCAGAAGGGGGTGGGAGTCTGACCCTGGGAAAGAGATAGGAGCTTTAATATTGAACAGGATGGGCTTATAAATTTCACTCTGAGGGGTCTGAAAAGCCAAGGAATCCACTCAAGCTATAATCTAGGAGAGGCAGAAGGTGGTCCCCAGAGGAGAACAAGGTTGAGAAAAAAATTAAGCAAGCTGTTTTCTGTCTGCATCTAAGGCCAGTTTGCTCAGTACATTGATTGTAAGCCCTCCTCCTGCCCTGGCTGCACCTGCTGACCCAGAAGCTACAGCGCCCAGAGCAGACTTTTCTGAAGGGCGCTGCTCATGGCTGGGAGGGGGCCTGAGATCAGGGCTCCTTACATGGACTTCTCTCCACGTGGTCTTGGCTCCGTGGGGATCTGCCCCCACAATGGGTCTCCCTCCTGGAGACCAGTGCTGTCCCCATCCCTCTGCAAGCAGCTCGTTGTGACCTTCCTCTGCCCCCTGCCCACCTCAGTTTTCCAGCCACGGGCATGTCTTGGCATCTTCCATTTGTGGTGATCACGTCTCTAATAGTTTTTCTTTTTATTTTACACCTTCATCGTCTTTTACTGACATCTTGGGTTTTTGGGATATAGAGAAACTAACCTGTGTTTGTCCTCCTGTGGTTATCCAGAACCTCCTGGTGCTTTTCAATGAAAACATGATCACACACAAAACAAAACGAAGGCAATGCCTGTCTGTATTGGCAGAGAGCACCACCCACAATGTTAATAAAGCGGCTTATGGTTTATAAATTACAAAAGTGTTACAGGATCTGAGTGAAGGTCTCTGAGCAAGAGTGAGAGGACATAATTATTCCTGAGTTGAGAAAAACAATTGAAGAGGCAGTATACCATGTGGACTAGGGGAAAAAAAATAAATGGGGAGTGTGACCAGTGGACTTAGTGTCTGTGGTCCGGGTGAAAATGACACAACCCCATCATGCAGCCGTGATCAGTGACTGTTCTGGAAGTGGCCTCTATAGGTGACAGACACGTGTCATCTCAAAGCGAGCTCGGGAGGTGCTCCCGCTAACATAGTGACCCTCCCCTGAAAAGAGGTTAAACTCTCCAATGAACCCAGAAGTCCTCCTAGCCTGTGCCCCATCTCACTTTGCCCCTGAAAGAACAGGCTCACTTTGTGTTTTTCTGCAAGAGCAGCTTCAACATTGCCATCCCCTTTCCCGAGGAACTGAACGTTGCCACTCTCTGTGGTGACAGATTACATTGGAGACATCAGCCAGGTCTACTGTGTGGGTCCAAAACAGCCACGCACCTGTGATGGTTTTGTATCTAAAGACGAAGCTGGGAGTTTCTTGTCACTCTGCAAGCGTGGCTTCCATTTAAATAAATCTCTCAGCATCACAGATTAGGACCCCATTGAAACAATGATCTATCTCCCTAGGCCCAAGTGAGATAGATTAGGACAATTGTCCCTTTTGAAAGTTTTACTTCTAGTTTGTCTTTATTAGCATAAAGCTCTTAGTTCAACTATGTAATTAAAATTGAATAATGGGCAACTTATAGGAAATCTGTGAAGCTGGCAGTTCAGCCTCTGGCCAATGGCATCCTCAGCAGGCAGGCAGGATAAATCTGCACACGTACGTCTGTGTCCTGTTAGCTGCTTCCATACGTTCACTTTCCAGAAAACATGGGATGCTCAGTACGCATGCAGACTTCATTGTCTGCCCTTTGAAAGAGACAAATTCCCGCTGGTGAAGACAGGCCTGAAAGGCTTACCAGGGGCGGCCAGGAGGGCCTCCGCGCATCTTCCTGGGATGTGTCCCTTCCAGAGGTGCTCCGGAGCCACAGGGACCGCACCCCAGGCTACGCTTTCTCTGCTCTTGGAAGGGGTTCCTGCTGACAAACTCCAGTCAAATTTCTAGTCCCAGATGGCCCCCAGCGGAGCTCCGGATAGCTCCTACACTTAGCAGATGAATGTGGGCACTTCCTGAGCCAAGATGACAACTGGGCTCCCAAGGGTGGCTCTGTAAATGTCTTTGTCTTCTGGTGTCTGTCATCTAAGGAGAGCTTCAGTTAATGATCTGTCATGAGAAATTATCCTGGTGAGAAAAGGTCTTAGGACGAGTGTGCCTGAGTCTAAAGCTGCTGATCATTATTGTGTACCAGATCAATATTGTGTAAGATTGTTAGCACACTCTTACCATGCGAATACATGGCAATGTTATATTTCTGTAAAATACTTTCTATCTTCCAGATAGTGGTGACTCCCATTCAGAGAGTATTGCTATCCATTGGCCTATCATATTACCCACTGCAGGCTCCTGACAACTAACACGATAAAACCACATTTCAGCACACTCAATGCATCTGGCACTTTTGCCACTCTTCAATGATGAGTAAGTTGCTTGATGAATTTACCTTATCCCTTTGCACCTCAGTTTCTTCATCTGTAAGATAAGGATGAATACCACCCCCCACTTCATAGGATTTTTGTGTGTATGTGTGAGAATGGAGATAATACAAGTAAAAGTGTGTGTTATTTCTGCCTCGTACAGAAGTGCAGAGTTATCATGTAGCACATGTGACTATCATTATTATTTTGTCAAAATGTCCCAAGGAAACCAAATTCACAGATGTATTAATGCCTTCTGTTTTCAAGTCATGTCGGATGCTATGAGATATCACAGAAACACAGGAAACAGACCGTGCCTTCAGAACCCCTTGTCCAGGTAAGTGGGCCCAGTACTCCCAAATGTGGTCACATGCCAACATAGTGTTTACCTGCCACCAAAGACAAACCCAAAAGCAAGATCACAAGGGAAAAGGAGGTGACCCATGCACTGTGTGCTCTGCACAAATGATCACACCTGCATTTTCAGCTGGTCAGGGTGAGGGAGCGCCTCTACTTCTAAAGAGAGTTTCTTAGCAACTCCTCTCCTCCAGTGTATAAGATACTCATTGTGTTTTCTTTCATTTCAATTCAGTATTTTAACTTACATTTATGGCCTGTGATATTGATAAATACTTTGATAATGTCATTTTAAAATAAGACTATTATAACACAAGCTCAGGGAGACAGAGAAGAAACCAAAATCATGTGTTTTAATTCCATTACTGTAACAAATGACAATGGAAACATTACGATTGTTCCTTTGATTGTTGTTTAGAACCATGTTCCACATGTATACATGCTGTGTTTAACAAAATATTAATAAGAGTGTGGATTTAGTCTCTTTTTGCATAACATTTTGCTCTAGGAGTCCTGTTCCCCTTTGCATGTTTGTGTGTGTGGCTATCAGTCTAGGAGGTCACCTCTGGAATTATCTGCCCTTCACTGGATATTTAGGTGGCCCCTGGACCCGTGCCAGGCATGGCAACTACCTTTCTGCCTTTCTAGCTGAGTGGGTGGGGCATTCGTTCAAAGTGGACAGAAAGGGGTATTCAAGAATATCTGGTTTCTCCCACTTTGAGGTGTGTGGGGAGCTCAGGACCTGGTGAAGCAGTGGATTCCAGCTCAGTGCCTGGGGGGAAGATGGGGTTCTGTTTCTTACCACCCCCAGGCGACATCAGTGTTCTAGTCCTTGGACCACACTTCGGGCAGCGAAGGTCTGGATCACATCAAAGTGTCCTGGACCCCACCGGTCGTTTCCCAGTGCTTATTTTCTGCAGTTTCTCTAACAAGAGGCAAGTCACTGTCTGAATTCCGGGGCCCATCAAATACAGGAGTTTTCTTTTGCTATTGCTCCACCTCATTCCCTGTGTGTCCTCTTCTGCCCCTGGGGTAATGGGGATCTGGTCTCAGTTGTCCCACTGCCTCCTCTCCCAAGGCAGTATCTCAATGATGAGGGGGATTCCTAGGACCCAGGGCAGTGTCATCAGATGACCCAGGAGCCCCTTCTGCCCATCCCCAGGGCCCTCCAGTTTGATGACCACACAGAGCCTCTCTCCTCTCAGCCACACAGGCTTCCAGAAGCTTCAGACAGGCGTTAAGACACAGAATCTCATGAGACTTGGGTGCCATCTGACTGGTCCCTCCTGAAACCATGAATGGGGAATGGGGAGAATAAATATGGAGGAATACTTGCAAAATATCCCAACACCTTAGTTTATCCTTTAAAATGTCAGATGGGGTGAAATAGTTCTGTGTAAAAATCGAGGGAGCCAGTTTTTCATTGTGCTGCCCTCATGCGCGTCCAGGGGTCTCTTCCACCCAGGATGTCCCTTGGGCCTGTTTGTATTTTCAGTAGAGATGGGGTTTCACCATGGCCAGGCTGGTCTTCAACTCCTGACCTCAGGTGATCTGCCTGCCTTGGCCTCCCAGAGTGCTGGGATTACAGGCATGAACCACCACACCCAGCCAGTCTCAGGTAGTTCTTTACAGCAATATGAGAACGGGCTAATACAGTACCTTACCCCAAATCTGCACAGCATTGTGTGTGCGTGAGGTCACCCAACTCACGCTTGTTATGGGCCCACAAGGCTACGGCCTTCCCCTGCCGTCAGGGCAAACTGGGTTCACTTCTGCTGGTGACCTGTGCTTGCCCATCCAAGGGCACTGAACCCACGAGGCACAACCTGGGCAGCATTTGTGGAGCCTGTGGGGGAGGCCAGGGGGAAGGTTGGGGTGACACAGCCTGGCCCTGCCTTCGACCCTGCTGGGCCACCGCTCCAGTTCCCACCATGCTCAGGAAAGCCCCTGCTCTATCTGGAGTGGATTCAAGTACCGGTTCCAGACTCAGAGATCTTGCTCCTCTTGAATGGGATTTTCTCCGTGTTTTAGACTAAACCATTTAATCATCTCAGCCTCTTAATGAAATGGCTGTGAGTTATGTCAGTCTTCACAAATTATTTACAAAAATAAAAAACAACTGTCCCAATTCCTAGTGCCTTGCTCTCTCAACTCCCAGTAGCTCTGAGGGTCCAGCAGGTAGCAAACGTGGGGGCAGAGCCTGTCCTTTTAGTTCAGCCTCAGGAGCCTCCTGTGAGGGGAAGGACAGGTGTATGTCCTGCTCACACAGATAAGGAAGTGTCTCACACCCAGGGGCCTGATGTTTCACATCCGACAAAACTCCAAAGATTGGGATGCTTCGCTGCCTTTCCAAGGTGCCAAAAAATGAGGGAGGTGGTGTAGCTCAAGGCCTAACTTCTAATGCACCGCACGTGTGTATCCACCACAGAAATGCAGCTGCCCTGGAGCTGGCTTACAGGCTTGACCCTAAGCCAGTCCTTACATTGAAGGGATGTGCATAACCCCTAAGTAATGCACCAAGGTTGTAGCTTCTCGGGTCCCAACATATATGGTCATGCCCAGGAAGGCAGCTGTAAGCTGGGTGCAGAAGCCATTGGAGAATAGCCCTTCAGCCAGAGAGGAGGTGAAGGAGGAGGAGGGGAATGAGGAGAACATAAGGAGGAGTGGGGAGCTTGCTTCTACTTTGGTTTTCTGAGACAAGCCTGAATTCCGAGGGCGGCCATGGCCTGCTCCCACCCATGCTGGGTAAAGCCTTAGGTCTGCTTGTCTGGGAGCAGTGCATTCTAGCCCCACCTAGGCCAGTGTGAATGGCTGTGTGGCCATAATACAGGTGATCTGAATTTCACTATGTTTTAATCCGTAATATGGAATGATTTCTATTTGCCAAGCTTAGTATGTAGGGTTCGGGTGAGAAGTGACAGGATCTAAACACACTTTGAGAAAGGAAAGCCTTATGCTCCTCCACCCTGCCAGAGTCAGAGGGGTGATCAGGGCTGCTCCGCCACAAGCTCAAGGTTTCTCTGTGCTATAAAGGAAACTTCCATCCAAAGGAATCGTTCTGCTAGCGAAACACAGACATGCACACAGCTGAAACAACTTCCACGCATAGTGTATGATTTCCTATTCTACGCACAGAAAGAAAGGACAGATGTGTTAGCAGAGGATTAGTGTTGGAATAATTATGTTAGCTAAGACACAAATGCGGTCCCATGCCAGCTCCAGTTTTGGGTTCTCACTGAATTGAATTCTCAGAGGGGGTCCTGCTTACACATAATTGTGCCTCAGAGCTAGAAACAAGGAGGCTCTATTTGATCAACTAGCTGGAGGATTTGAAAGGTAACCCTCTCATTCCAACTGCTTTTCTAAATATAACATCCTCAGGGGAACCCATCCTTCTGGAGGGAAAATATTAAAGAGAAAGAAGAAATAGGTAGAGAGTGAACAAAATCCATCTCCCCTCTGCAGAGTCCCCACCTTGACTTCTTTTAAGTGTTGTTGCAAAACCTCCTGCCCTGCGCTCTGTCTTTCTCCCTTCCTCTTCCACTCCACAAACACAGTTTTTCACTTTTTATCTATATATACAGTGTCTTTAAATCAGATATTTTGGTCCCCAAATACTTGAGTGTTTACCAAGAAAATAAGATGCTTTCCAGAAAAAGCCAGCATTTTTGCGGAGGTACACCCACACTCAAAAACACATGTGTGCTGGTGAGCTCTTGCCTGAAGTGGGCCCAGGCTACTGGGGCTTCTGCGGACCCCTGCCTCTGCCCAGGTCCCCGCCCCGCTCACAGAGTCGACCTCAGGCCTGGGCCATGCTCTCTACCAGCTCCAGCCATCACCCAACCCACAAGCAGGCCTGCAGGCAGAGTGTCAGCATGGCTTGGCTCTCAAGAGATGGCATGTGGCTGGAGAGTGATGTTAGCCTTGGGAACACGTTTTAGTAAGAATCAGCCCATGACACGCTGCCCCCATGCTAATTTGAGATGAGACTGCCAATTATTTCCTCTTTTCTTTCAAAACTTTTCCTTTTTGCTACTGAAAGATACGTTCATTTAAAAGAGGTGGCTCATGTTTCTGATCCTCAGATATGGCTCTGAAAGAATTGTTTATGGGTTCAGTGAAACACACAAGGGCCTGAAGGAGCTGCAGCCTGGGTTCCTGCTCCCCACCAAACCTGGGAGCAACAACGTTTTTGGAGAAACATGGGGTCCAGCTGCTCAGCTGGGTAGGGGTGAACCAGAGGACCAGGACTCTGACTGCCGTCCAGAGACCAGCTGCCTGCTGCAGCCCTGCTACTCTCCGGTTAACAGAGGTGAGGCACCTGCATTGCAGGGTCAGAGCACACAGGCATTTAATGTTTTCTTCACTTACGTGAATTAGAATTATTGCAAGTCTGAGGCAACTCACAACTTGTACAACCAGGGTTGCCCCCAGCGATGTGACACCAGGTGAGGAAGGAAATGGGTAGATCATCCAACAAACAAGCATTTAGGTTTCATGATCTGATATAGTTTGGCTGTGTCCCCACCCAAATCTCATCTTGAATTGTAGCTCCCACAATTCCCACATGTGGGAGGGACCTGGTAGGAGGTAATCAAATCATGGGGGCCAGTCATTCCTGTGCCATTCTCATGATAGTGAATAAATCTCATGAGACCTGATGGTTTTATAAAGTAGAGTTTCCCTGTACAAGTTCTCTTCTTCTCTTGTCTGTTGCCATGTGAGACATGCCTTTTGCCTTCTGCTATGATTATGAGGCCTCCCTAGCCATGTGGAACTGTGAGTCCATTAAACATCTTTCTTTTGTGAATTGCCCAGTCTTGGGTATGTCTTTACCAGCAGTGTGAAAATGGACTAATACAGTAAATTGGTATCAAGAGTGGGGTGCTACTGAAAAGATACCCAAAAATGTGGAAGCAACTTTGGAACTGGGTAACAGGCAGAGGTTGGAACGATTTGGAGAGCTCAAAAAAAGACAGGAAAATGTGGGAGTTTGGAACCCCCTAGAGACTTGTTGAATGGCTTTGACCAAAATGCTGATAAAGATATGGACAGTAAAATCGAGGCTGGTCTCATATGGAGATAAGAAACTTTCTGGGAATCCCAGCACTTTGGGAGGCCAAGGTGGGCAGATCACAAGGTCAGGAGATCGAGACCATCATGGCTAACATGGTGAAACCCCGTCTCTACTAAAAATACAAAAAATTAGCCAGGTGTGGTGGTGGGTGCCTGTAGTCCCAGTGACTCGGGAGGCTGAGGCAGGAGAATGGCGTGAACCCAGGAGGCAGAGCTTGCAGTGAGCCGAGATCGCATCACTGCACTCCAGCCTGGGTGACAGAGCAAGACCCCATCTAAAAAAAAAAAAAAAAGGAAACTTGCTGGGAACTGGAGCAAAAGTGACTCTGATTATGTTTTAGCAAAGAGATTGGTGGTGGCATTTTGCCCCTGCCCTAGAGATTTGTGAAACTTTGAGCTTGAGAGAGATGATTTAGGGTATCTGGTGGAAGAAATTTCTAAGCAGCAAAGCATTCAAGAGGTGACTTGGGTGCTGTTAAAGGCATTCAGTTTTAAAAAGGAAACAGAACAAAAGGTTTGGAAAATTTGCAGCCTGACAATGCAATAGAAAAGAAAATTCCATTTTCTGATGAGAAATTCAAGCAGGCTGCAGAAATTTGCATAAGTAACGAGGAGTTGAAGATTAAATCACCAAGACAAGGAAGAAAATGTCTCCAGGGCATGTCAGAGACCTTTGCAGCAGCCCCTCCCATCATAGGCCCAAAGGCCTAGGAGGAAAAATGGTTTCATGGGCCAGGACCAAAGTCTTCATGCTCTGTTCAGCCTAGGGACTTAGCACCCTGCATCCCAGCCACTCCAGCTATGACTAAAAGGGCCAAGGTACAGCTCAGTTGTGGCTTCAGAGGGTGCAGGCCCCAAGCCTTGGCATCTTCCACATGGTGTTGAGCCTGCGGGTGCACAGAAATCAAGAATTGAGGCTTGGGAATCTCTGCCTAGATTTCAGAGGATGTATGGAAATGCCTGGATGTCCAGGCAAAGATTTGCTGAAGAGTCAGAGCAGTCAGGGAGAACCTCTGCTAAGGCAGTACAGAAGGGAAATGGGTGAGCACCCTGACACAGAGTCCACACTGGGGCACTGCCTAGTGAAGCTGTGAGAAGAGGGTCACCATCTTCCAGACCCCAGAATGACAGATCCACTGACAGCTTGCACTGTGTGCCTGGAAAAACCTCAGAAACTCAATGCCAGCCTGTGAAAGTAGCCAGGAGGGAGGCTGTACCCGGCAAAGTCACAGGAATGGAGCTTTCCAAGACCATGGGAGCCCACCTCTTGCAGCAGCATGACCTGCATGTGAGACATGGAGTCAAAGGAGATCATTTGGCATCTTGACTGCCTGGCTGGATTTTGGACTTTCATGGGGCCTGTAGACCCTTTGCTTTGGCCAATTTCTTCCATTTGGAATGGCTGTATTTACCCAATGCCTGTACCCCCATTGTATCTAGAAAGTAACTAACTTGCTTTTTGATTTTACAGGCTCATAGGTGGAAGAGACTTGCCTTGTCTCAGATGAGACTTTGAACTGTGGACTTTTGACTTAATGCTGAAATGAGTCAAGATTTTGAGGGACTGTTGGGAAGTCATGATTCATTTTGAAATGTGAGGACATGAGATTTGGGAGGGGCCAGGGATGGAATGATAAGGTTTGTCTGTGTCCCCGCCCAAATCTCATCTTGCATTGTAGCTCCCACAATTCCCACATGTTGTGGGAGGGACCCGGTAGGGGGTAATTGAATCATAGGGTCCAGTCTTTCCCATGCTATTCTCATGATAGTGAGTAAGTCTCATGAGATCTGATGGTTTTATAAAGGGGAATTTCCCTGCACAAGTTCTCTTCTTCTCTTGTCTGCTACCACTTGAGACATGCCTTTTTGCCTTCTGCCATGATTGTGCAGCCTCTTCAGTCACATAGAACAGTGAGTCCAATTAAACCTCTTTCTTTTGTAAATTGCCCAGTCTTGGATATGTCTTTATCAGCAGCATGAAAACAGTCTAATACATGATCACAGTTATGTGCTTAACTGATACTGCAGACAGTAAGCCAGTGGGTCACCTTTTAAATCCACAGGGGAACACACTTCATCCCTGCAAGCCCTGAGAAGGAAGAACATCTTTGCATCTTCCCAGAGCTTTCATAAGTCCAAAGTGTGACCCAGTGATTTTTTAAACAAGTTTAATATGAAGAAATACTATTACAAACAAATATTAGAAACAAAAGTCTGGGCTTCATTGAGACATTCCTTCCATGAAACAGAAAAGAAGGCACAAAGCCCAGGCCACTGCCCCTGGGCTGTAGGGGGCAGCCAGGGCCTGGGCTGGGGCTGAGGAGGGCCTGGTGCCTCTCCTTCCCTCTCCTTTCCCCACAAAGCACCTCACCCTTCTCTAGACCTTCTTGGAGTATTCCCTGTGTAGTCTCTGATGCCACAGCCATGGCGACAGCAACTTCTATTACTTCTCTCTTCATTTCTTTAACCATCCCACTTCTTAACAGTTTTGAAGTAATAGCACAACACGTTCACCTACCTTTGATGTTTCCTAAGATATCCAGTTCTTAGTTGGGGTGGGGGAACATTTCAGCTAACGTTTCAGAAAGTATTTCAGTTGTACGAGAATAGTATCTGATCCTTAATCTAACCAAATTGTGACCAAAAATTACAAGAAATTGTTGCACTTGCTTTCTGCATTTTGGACTAGAAACACTAATAAGGCTCTAAATTATTAAAAATACACTAAATATCAAAATAGGTTTTGAATGCATGTGCATTCAGCTTGAGGCCCTTTGCAGCCCAAGTCAACTCAGTTTCCCCATGCCCACATCTCCCATCTGGGTTTCTTGTTCAGCTATCGAAGCATTTGTCAGTGGTGGAATTGAACCTCCCAGAACAAAGTGTTTACTGAACCAATCAGGCAACCCTGAGGGGGCTCACAGAGGTGCTTGGGGGACACAAGGACAAGTAAAAATGTAGGTCCTGGCCTCCAGGAGTGGCCGAATGGATGGAAACATCATTAAAACACAAGGACGGCCAGGTGCAGTGGCTCACACCTGTAATTCCAGCACTTCAGGAGGCTGAGGCAGGCATATCATGAGGTCAAGAGATCGAGACCAGCCTGGCCAACATGGTGAAACCCCATCTCAACTAAAAATACAAAAATTAGCTGGGCATGGTGGCACACATCTGTAGTCCCAGCTACTCGGGAGGCTAAGGCTGGAGAATCGCTTGAGTCTGGGAGGTGGAGGGTGCAGTGAGCCGATTGCGCCACTGCACTTTAGCCTGATGACAGAGCGAGACTTCAAAAAAAAAAAAAGAAAAGAAAAAAGAAAGAAAAGAAAACAAGGACTAATACTTTCAATGCCATCCCAGGTATCAAGGCTCCCACATCTGTGGAATGTGGAGCTAGGACCAGGGGCTCCCCAGAAATGAATTCAGTCCGGAACCATTGTGAGGTCTTTGAGATGGCTTGTTAATAGAATGCACAAATAAATGAATTTCAATCTATTTAAGTGTTAGCTTTCACAGAGAAAATAACTTTAGATAAATTTTAAAGGCCAAGCCAGACCTCCACAGCTCAACCCTAGAAAAGTTTAGAGTTGCCTTTCTGTGCAGTGGAGAGAGTGCTAGTGGCTTCCAGATTTTGGGGATGGCATTTGAGGGCCCTATATGATGATCTGATGAGATCTGGTATAGGCCAAGGAAACAGGTGAGTGTGGACAGATAGTGGAGGTACTTGAGCTATTTGGGCAGCTTAATGTGGGGTGTGTGTATATATATCATGCTAATTACAAGTTTGTGTACACAAAGGCTCCTTGATTTACCATGAGGCTACCTCTTGATAAACTCATTCGTAAGTTAAAAATATCCCAAGTAGAAATGCATTTAATAAACCCAAGCTACTGAACATCATAGCCTAGCATAGCCTAGCCTACCTAACCATGCTAAGAACACTACAGTTGGGCAATCATCTAACACAAAGCTTACTTTGGAATAGTGTTGAATATCTCATTCAATTCATTGAATACTGGGCTAACAGTGAAAAACAAAATGGTTGCATGAGTGTTTGAAGTACGGTTTCTACTGAATGTTTATTGCTTTTGCACAATTGTCAAGTTGAAAAATTCTAAATCCAACTATCATAAGTTGGGGACTGTCTGTATTTTCATTACTGATTTGTGCTTCCTTTTATTTCAATGACTTAGGAAGATGAACATAGATACATGTGAACTTCTGGCCTCTGCACCAACACATTAAGAGTATGTAAGCTTTCACTTCCATCCCTACAGCAAGAAAATCTGAACAAGCTGAAAATCAGTGACTTTCTTTAGACTCATCAGTAAAGTACATTTGTAAAGAGAGAGCACATACAGGAAGTCCAGCTGAGATGGGCTTACCTGGAGCAGGGGCCCCAGGATCCATGAACTGCAGAAACTTGTAAATACGAATTATGGTGAATTTCTGGAAGCTGAGAGTGAGAAGCTCCTGGAGGACTGCAGTCTTGAGGAGACCTCACATTTTAATGATTTTTACCTCCAGCAACCTTATTAGGTTCTGTATTATTCCGTTTTTGCACTGCTATAAAGAAATACCTAAAACTGGGTGATCTATAAAGAAAAGAGGTTTAATTGGCTCACAATTCTGCAGGCTGTACAGGGAGCATGGCTGGGGGTGCCTCAGGAAACTTAAAATCATGGTGGAAGATGAAGGGGAAGCAGGCACATTTTACATGGCCAGGCAGGAGGAAGGGAGAGAGGGGGTGAGAACTTGCTGACTATCATGAGAACAGCAAGGGAGATATCCACCCCCATGAGCCAGCCACCTCCCACCAGGTCCCTCCTCCAATACTGGGGATCATAATTGGATGTGGGATTTGGGTGGGGACACAGACCCAAACCACATTAGGTTCTCATGAGAAAAAAATGAGAAAGATTCCCTCATGGTTCTGGGTTCATTTTTTCCTTGTGCCCTGAGCTGCTGGGATATACTCTGTCTCCCTGCAACCCAGAACTGAAATAATTGGGTAAATCATTGTCTTGTTTTTATTAATATTTCTTAAATGTATGTACAGCTAATGTTTATTTCAATGCTTAATATGATAAGTGTTTTGGTCTTTAGCAGTTTGATGATGGTTTTAGTGACAGGAAATATGCTGTAAGAACTTAACCCTGCTTTACATCAATTAGCCTATGGTAAGATTGGCTTCATTAGGCATTGTTTTTTAAAGTTGCATTTTCTAAGAATCTATTGATGACACTAAGTGAGGACCTCCTGTACCTGCTGGCCTTTTGTATATCTTCTTTGGAGAAATGTCTATTCAGGTCTGCAGTCCATTTTCTAAATGGGTTATTACTTATTTTGCTATTGAGTTGCAGGGGTTCCTTATATATTTTGATTTTTTTTTTTTGAGACAGAGTCTCCATCTGTTGCCCAGGCTGGAGTGAAGTGGCGTGATCTCGGCTCACTGCAACCTCTGCCTCCCGGGCTCAAGTGATTCTCCTGCCTCAGCGTCCCAAATAGCTGGGATTATAGATGTGCACCATGGTGCCTGGCTAATTTTTGTATTTTTAGCAGAAACAGGGTTTCACCATGTTGGCCAGTCTGGTCTTGAACTCCTGACCTCAAGCAATCCACCTGCCTCAGCCTACCAAAGTGTTGAGATGGGTGTAAGCCACCACATCTAGCCATTATTTTGAAAATTAATCCCTTGCTCAGTGCATGGTTTGCAGATATGTTCTCCCATTGTGTAGGTTGCCTTTTCACTCTGCTGATTGTTTCCTTTGTTGGGATTGATCCCATGGATATGACACCAAAAGCAAAGGCAGCAAAAGCAGAATTAATCTGAGTGAGACTAAATCAAACTACAAATCTCTCAAAAAAAAATAAAAAGAAGGCATAGTGGTATTTCAAAGTAGACTTACATTAGTTAACATGCATTTGAGAAAAGTCTGGGACAGCTAGTCATTTTTTTTTTTTGAGACACAATTTCACTCTGTTGCCCAAGCTGGAGTACAGTGTGGTGTGATCTCGGCTCAACACAACCTCACTTCCCAGGTTCAAGCAATTCTCATGCCTCAGCTGCCCGAGTAGCTGGGATTGCAGGTGTAGGTCACCACGCCCAGCTAATATTTATTTACTTACTTATTTATTTATTTATAGTGATGGGGTTTCACCATGTTGGCCAGGCTGGTCTTGAACTCCTGACCTCAAGTGATACACCCTCCTCAGCCTGCCAAAGTGCTAAGATTATAGGCATGAGCCACCACACCCAGCACAGTAAATATTTTTAAGAGAACTGAATGCTAAGAGAGGAAATAGAATATAATCTTATAGTACTTCTGCCAGAGAAGGCAGAAAAGGAGGTGGGGTGCAGAAACAAAGGACAAATGCAACATCCAGAAAAGTTACAAATATGGATGATACTAATACAAATAAATCAATAATTATTTTAAATTTCTATGGTATAAATACAACAATGAAAGAAAGAGAGTGTCAGAGTAAATAAGAAAACAAGACCCAACTAAGAGTTGACCGTAATAAACCGACTTAAATAAAATGACTCAGACTGAGATTGAAGGGATCATTTTCCTACATCATGCTAGGCAAAGGGCCTGAATAGATATTTCTCCAAAGAAGACATAACAATGGCCAACAGGTACATGAAAAGTTGCTCAACATCACTAATCATCAGGGAGATGCAAATCAAAACCACGATGAGATACTCCCTCAGTCCAGTTAGAATGCTTGTTATAGAAAAGATGGGATAAAAGGTGTAGGTGAGGATGTGGAGAAACAGGAGCACTTATACACCGTATGTGGGAATGTAGATTGGTGTAGCCACTATTAACAAAAATAGTATGAAGATTCCTGAATAAATTACAAAATAGAACTACCACCTGACACAGAAATCCCTCTTCTGGGTATATACCCAAGGGAAATGAAAGCTATCCATGACCACATGTTCATTGCAGCATTTTTCACAATAGCCGAGACATGGAAACTACGTAAGCGTCCATCAACTCATGAGTGCTAGATAGTAAAAACGGTGCAATACAGTAGAATATTTCTCAGTTTGTGCAAAACAATAGCCATAACCAATAGTTATTCATGATTTACAACCCAAATAAAGGAAGAGCTCCAGATAAAGGGAGGCAACAAGAACTGGCTTAAAATTGCAGAAATTACATACAAATATATGGCATTATAGTCAATGCATTCTATTATGTATTGCATGTTATATATTATATTATGTATTTCATATACATGCACATAATGTACATGCAAGTTTTATAGGTTGTATATATGTTTATGAGAGAAACCTCTGCATTCATCTAGCCCATTTCTGCAAATCCAGGACACTCAACTGCTGACCCCATGCTGCAGGATGCTGCCCTGAGCTGATAGGACCATGATTCCTGTAATTTTACCCCCCTCTTGCTCCCTGATTTGATATGTTGGGCATTGACAGAAAATTTGAACACATGTTTCTTCTGTAGATTTTGACAGAGTGCTGTTATTTCCTGTATAAGAACAGTTCAATTTCCTGCTCACCATTTCAGTCTCTCATACAGCGAATGCGGGATAAAATCTCCTAGCCACCCTGAGTGTGGTTTGAACCCTGAAGATGTCTGATTAAGGAAGTGATTGAATCCATTCTGTCCACCCCAGACTTCATGTTGAAATGATTACTCATCTCTCTGTTCATAAAGCCTATATTGCATGCTGGGTTTTGAAATCCAAAAATCTAATTAAAACCTCCTAGTGCTTTTAATACTCTATTGCCAAGCAAGATTGGTTTTACAAAGCACAAATTCTTGAGCCTGTCTGTCCACTCACTAACATGCAGTGTTTGGTGGTGTTTAGTATTCTGCAAAGAGCCTAAGAGCTTGAGAATCATTTCCTAGCTGTGGAGAGGAGGCGGCTGGACTTCAAGAGTCTGAGACTGTCTGGCCTCTCCTTGCTTCCCTTTGCTCTCTGCAGCCTGGCCCAGAGTTCAGCCTCCCTATAGGTCACCCCGGCCACAGCTCGGTGTGTCCAAGAAGGTCACCTGGGCCGGGTGTTTCTGCCCTGGGGTCAATCAGAACCTTAAAAGCTGTAGGTGAATCCCAAGGAATAAATGTTTTTTGTAAGATGTCAGGTGAAGTCCTCAACAGCCCTTGAACCTCACTTAAAATGTCTTTTCAATCATGTATGAAGATGGCTGATTCCTGTCAGTCTCTGATCTTGCACGAGTCCTGTCAGTCTCTGATCTTGCATGCAGAGACCAGATGTCCTCCTTAGGCTTCTGCTGAAGGAAAGAACAAGGACCCCAGGTTTGTAGCCTCCAACATGTGGATTTTGGCTGATATTTGTGCAAAACAAACTATGTTGTATGGCACGTATTCCTGAGTTCTAAATAATCTAGTAGGAGTCTGATTTTTAGGTTTGTTAAATTAGCCTGAGCTTCACTATAACCCTGCAGAACAGATCTCATTCCCATTTCCTAGGAAGGAAAACTGCAAATTCACGGCTTTATCCAATGGAGTGGTATCGATACAGACGTGGTAGGAGTCAGTGTTTGGTGCCATGTTGGGGGGTAGTGTAGATATTTACTGAGGTGACTTGACCCCCTTGCAAACTTTCCAGTTACCAAAGTTACTTTACACACTGACAATGACTGAACGAGGACAGACTGTTCATGGGACCCTAAAGGACATAGAGGGTGAGAATTTCCCAGGCTCTTTTCCTGTCTTCCCAGGGAAGTGAGAAGAGTGAGCCATGTGTGTCTGGGAACTGCTCAATCTACAAGAGCCCCTGAGTGGCAGCCTCAGACATCCTAGGTCAATGGAGTATGAGTTATTTCTGATAACAAAAAATTGTTTTTTTCAAATTTTAAGGTGAATCCTTTAAAATCTCAGCAGAAAATGAAAGCAGTAGAAGACGGGCTCTAGTTATTCATGTTATTTGTAAGAGCAAAATTCACAAAAGCTGCTCGTTGTAAACACATAGAGCCCATGCATTGTCTGTGGACCACATTGTAGAGAAGATTTGACTGACTCAGAGGCCTTGTCTGAGCTGTTCTGTCGGTGGACGGTGTTCAGCAACCTGTTCACACAGCCCCATGTCTGTGGCCTCTTCTGTCTCTGGGCCAATCCTGGCCCTGGCGCTTGGTGGCAGTTGGTTCAAGGTGGTCAGCAGACCAGGAGAAACAGACATGGTGACCTCGTTACTCCAGGGCTGCAGCTGCCACCTGCCCCATGGCCTGGGCATCAGATTTCTTGGGGAGCGGGACTGCAGGCAGGAAACGTGCTGAGCACGCATGTGCCCTGGAGACACAGCCCCCCTGCAGAGGTTTCAGAGGCTGACAGTCTGTGGGTGGCAAGTCCTCGGACCCCAAGGCTGTGCATATCCTCAGCCCCAGTGGTGTTCACTGAGCTCTGTCCACCCGGCCTTGGGTCCTGCCTGTGGAGGAGCCCAGCTCAGCCACAGAAGGGCAGGGATGGGTGCACCTTTCCCCTTCTCAGAAGCTAAGTGTACCCTCCTACCCTAAATGCCAAGGGCCCTTTCCTGCAGGCTGATGGCCCATTTGTGAATGGAAATGCAACCAACTCTCAGAAGAATCACAAGCAACTGGGAAGCGGCTTTTACATCTCTGCAAAAGACACCTGTTGAGTAAAATTCCTGGTGTCATCCTGGTTAGAAGTATTTTTATTTTTCTGGCTTTGCAGGACTCTCCCTCCCTTTTCTTTTATTGTGAATTTCCTACTTACTTCACAGTGTTACTCTATCCATTTTAAAGATAGTCAACTATGAAATAAGGCAAAGGGGCCACAAGCCTGGGGGTGATGCTGGCTCCAGAAGATGGGAGCTGGGGATCCGGCTTGTAGTCCTTTCCAATGCCCCGGGTGACCATGACCCACAATGCAGAGATCCAGACTCATGCGCAGCACTTCTGTGACCCAGGGTAGCTCCCACAAGGCAAAGTGTGGCTCTAGGTCATTAGGGATGAGAGAGGCAAATCCGGTCAAACACAGCTTCACGACAGCACGGGGAGCCCGGAACTTGGAAATGGGCAGCTTCAGGGATATTGTTTTCAGCAACCTGGGGAAGCTTGATTTTCTTTTTATTCTCTGCTAGACTAGTGACAATCATATTTTCCTTTTTTTTCCCCAAATTAATGGTTTCTATCTTTCAAATTTCCTTGACAAATAGAATTTTGAAAACTTTTTGAAGTTCAAAATAGATTAGCCATTATTTTCTTGGTCTGTGATGATAAAATAAACCACCATTTATTCATAAGTAGATAAGGGACTCCATAACAAAAATGTAGCATAGAGACGGAACCCAAGACTAAAAGACATTCACTTGTAATAAGTGCGTTTTCCTCCATGCCGTGCACACCTCATCTTCCTCATTTTCCTCACTGGTGGAGCTACGTCTGGCCCTGGCCCTGGCCCTGGTGCAAGGAACGGCATTTGAGAATCTCTGGGAGGTGAATAGAGACCAACCACCAAAGTGGGTGCAGAAGCAGAAACCGGTGACTGAGAAGAGCTTTTCCACTTTTTGACCAGACTCCTTCTCAGAGTCTCTTCCGGCAGCCCTGGGTGCAGGATGCTGGACCGGAGAGCAGGGCCTCTCTTTCACTCTCAAGGAGACCGGGATCCAGTGGCCCCTCGCAGATGGCACAGGAAGAGATCTGGTTATCAACCTGCCCAACTGCCTGCAGAGAGCTGCTGCCACAGGGCCTTGCTCTGGCCGGATTCGGCCATTCTCATGGAAACCAGGGACCCTTCTCAGGGCGCCTCCTCACTTCATCTGCAGGCTGAGAGGCAATTAATAGGAGTCCGTCTCAGAGTTTCTGGAGCCCCAGCCATGACGGCGGCCACCTCATCCCCGGAAAGGACGTGCCGGAGGCGCAGTCAGAAGTAAGGAGCAGCTGCGGTAGCAAATCTCATCCATCGCCCTCATCTGCTGAGATCTGGGTTTCTACCCCTGTAATATTCCAAGAATTGTTTTTCAAATTTGGTTCAAGATAGGCCACTGGCAAGTTTCTGTTCAATCAACTACGCAAGAGACAAAATCGTACCCAGTGTCTAAGCTTAGCAACTGCATCTAGAATTTTTTGGTAGATGCACAAATGTGTTAATAAATTCAACCCAATCTAAGATTATTTTACTTTTGCTTGTTTTCCTAACTCATTTCAACATTGACTCTCCAAGGTTTCGCTGAGATAAATTATGAAGATCTTGCAAATTACTGTCCCAGGGCACATTGAGGTTTGGTTCAGTTTGTATGTTTGGCCACAAAGAGCACGTATAGAGCTGGCATCCCTACAAAAGCAAACGTCTCACACAAAATCCTAACAGGGCCAGGAAGCAAGGCAGGAATGGCTGGACCAGAAGCAGTGGGGAGGCTGCCTTCCCTGCAGAAGGGGTCCCCGGGGCTGGGGGCTTGAGGGCTCTCTGAGTACCCAAATTCTCCTGTTTATTACCTTTCCCTCTGGGCTCCCACTCTCTTTTGACCAGGGTTCTGATGCTCACAGGAGAGGCCTGGCAGACTTCTAGTGCCACTGCCAGTGCTGTTCAGCGCCTGCAAAGCCATGCTCAGCTCCCTCAGCATGAGGCTGAGAGAGGCCTGGGACACCCAGGCCCTGTCTGGATGGTCCTACGTTCCCTAACCCCACCCAAGCCAGATAGAGGGCATTTTGAGGACTCCCTTCTCTTCAAGTCGTGCAGCCCTACAGCCGTAAATCTCTGTGTCCTTTATTCTACCTGATGCCAACGCCTCGCCTTTGATGGGCAAGTCATTTCAGGGCCAGAGGTTAAAATTTAGTAGGCTGTTCAGCTTCTGTGGACCATGGCCTTCTGGTGCCCACCTTTGGGTCCTCAACAGTCCCCTGCCTGCCCAGGCCCGACAGCCTGCCCAAAGCTCCCATTCCTGCCAAGGCCTGCTGCCCGTGCTCTCTCCTCATACCTATCTGCATTCATTGTGGTAGTTTCAGCAGGAAGCACCCCAGCTAGCTTAAGACAGAAGTAAATCACACTATTAGTCTAGTCCATTGACAGAGTGCCAGGGACGGTCAGAGAATGGGCTGGGCTGTCCTGGAGCCAGAAGCAGGGTCCTCAGCATCCCATGGAGACAATGCTGATGCCCCAGGTCCAGACGCTCGGAACACCTGTGCCGCAGAACTTTGGAAAGCTCTGGCCCCTCACCCTCCCTGGAGTCACGTCCACAGTTTGTCCTTGACCACATCTCCAGCTGCTGAACTGTTGCTCATCTGAACGCCTGCTTGGAGGGACAGCCTCCACTGCCCAGAGTAGATGTGGGCAGGGCAGGGGTTCTGTTCAAAAGGACCTGGGTAGCTACAAAGCCCAGCAGATCCATTCCCCCACAGGTGACCACTGTGGGCTAGGGAGAGGTGGGTTTGCTCAGTCATAAAGATCAGAGACCAGGCCACAGAACAGGGTGTGACCCAGTGCTGCAGAGAGAGGACGAGGAGAGGGCACTTGATGTGGGGATTAATCTGGAGCAGGATTGGGTGCAAACTGGGGAAGAAATCAGGGGCATTGACAGTGCCAGGGGTGCAAGAGGCCAGGGAAAATCCACCTGAATTGCACAAGGAGGTTGACATCGAGGGGTGCTGGTGGCTCACTGAAGCCGCACTGAGGCAGTGCTGGGGGCACGTCTTGGGGATAGAAGAGTAACTGGGAGGTGGGAAACATCCTTGAAGAGTGACCTGAGGCCAAACAAGGCTGCTGGTTACAATCAGTCATAGAGTTCCTGTTATTTTGTCTCTTTTTTCTTTTTTTGAGATGGAGTCTCGCTCTGTCGCCAGGCTGGAGTGCAGTGGCATGATCTCAGCTCACTGCAACCTCAGCCTCCCAGGTTCAAGCAATTCCTCTGCCCCAGCCTCCCAAGTAGCTGGGACTACAGGCACGTGGCACCACAACTGGCTAATTTTTTTTTTTTTTTTTTTTTTTGTAGAGATCGGGTTTCACCATGTTGGCCAGGATGGTCTTGATCTCCTTACCTCATGATCTGCCCACCTCAGCCTCCCAAAGTGCTGGGATTACAGGTGTGAGCCACAGCGGCTGGCCTAGAGAGCCTCTTAAAATGCGCATCAGCCCAGGGATGAATGAGCCGTTACACACTGGGGTCCATCCACAGGAGGGAATACGATTCAGGCTTACACACTGGGGTCCATCCACAGGAGGGAATACGATTCAGGCTTACAAAGTTAGGAAATTCTGCCTCATGCTACAATACAGATGGACCCTGAGGACACGATGCTGAGTGAAATGAGCCAGGCACAAAGAGGGAAATGCAGGAAATACCTAGCAGAGGCAAATCCATGTTTGGGGACGCAGTCTGGGGGCTTCCATGTTACATGCTCCAATGTAGATCCGCAGCATAGCTCAGTCATCCTGGCTCATGTGGAGTTGTCTGTTCCTTTCCACCGCAGCTTCTTGCTTATTCTTGTTGTTTTTATTTGTTTTGTTTTGTTTTGGTGTTATTGTTATTGTTTATTTTTTGGGAGGAGGCATTCATTTTTTAAAATACATTTTAGAGCATGTTAAACATATGCTGAAATGATACTGTCATTATTTTCTAGAGTTTTCTTAATCCTCTTCTAATAATGGGAAAATATTTGTATTTTCTTTAGCCTAATACATGGTATTTTAAATGGCCTTTTCCTATTTCCTTTTATAGCGTTGACAAGCTGAATCCCATCTTCAGCTCTGGATTTAAATAGAAAGCTGTTGTAGGCACTTGGAGAATATCACTCCCTACTTTATAGAGAAAAGGGCAGTCAACTTTCTACGGGAATTGCTGGGGCTGATGTGGGCAATGATCGGAGATTTAACTTTGGATTTGGTCACTTTATTTTGATGCAATGGAATAAAAACATAGCTTAAAACTGGTAACTCAAGGAGTATAGGATTTGAAACTGTTCTGATAGAAAATATGTTTTACAGGGGACTTACGGGAAAAATATATTTTCCAAATCATGAATAGTGTCTGTTCACGGCTATCATTTAGCAAATCTAAAGTTGTTTAAAAGTAATTTTTAAATGATCCCCATATGAATATTTAGAATGGTGCCAGGGTTCTTGAAGAAGAGTTTACCATTTCTAAGGATTACACAAGGAGACTGTCAACCAGCACTTTCTTCCCCATGTGACAGCTTGTAAGCATCATTTCCAGGTGTGTGCAGGTGAGCTAGGCTGTCCCGTTCATCTTGATTTGACCACGCATGATGGGGGCTGCCACCCAGAAACCTGTGTGCTGAGAGCCGAGCTCGTGGCTGTATTTGAGGGTCTCCACACACTCCCATTCGTAAGCTACAGAACACCACGCGTGTGCCACTGAGAATGGGATAAAACCTAAACCATGGGAAACATCTGCATCTTTTGTCGGTGCAGCCTGTCTTCTTGTTGCTCTTCAACTTGAGAATTGAAATGACTGTGCATTTTCTGCAATTTAATTCTTTACGCTAAACCTCTTTTGGGTTTTCACTGAGCAGGTGGTGAGCAGTCCATCACCAGGGTCCCTGCTGCACGGACCGTGTCTCTAATGCTGGGCTCTCGCTGGCAAAGGGGGGAGTATCGGGGCCCCACTGAGTAGCTCAGGGCTGGCTGCGGGGAGCCTGGCTGAGGAACCTGCTGCGCCGCGCGGAAGCCACTTCCCTCCGCGAAGCTCTCCCTGAATCACCGCGCGGGGGCGCCCTGCCAGGCCCCATGCGGGGCTGCCTTTTCCCGGGCATCCTGCTGTCACTCAGACACCGCCTTCTCATTACTCGTGCCAGGCGCCGTCGGCGGGGGCAGCTTGTGATGATTGGAAAGTGTTGCGTGTGTGCGGAGAAACGATATTTCAGGGCTGCAAGAGGCTGAGCCTCCTCCTGCTCTCCTGGGTAAATACAAGGCCCCCTCTCCACACTGACCTGATTACACACACCCTGATATTTATAACCACCATCCTCTAAGGAACTCAGCTCCTTTATAAACAGGACTTTAGTGATCCTCTCCCACAACTGTCAAACAAAGAACGATGGGATCATTACCTTCCCCTGCACCTCAGTTTCCTCAGTTCTCAGTGTTACGGGGAGTGTGAATTTGGGGAGTGGAATCGATGTCTCCGAGGCCTCCCTGAATGTCTGCTCGGTGAAATGAGTGTGGAGATCACTCCCTGCCTCTCATTAATGTATCTTCATCATTTTCATCAAATGTGGAGGAGGTAGACGTCTGCAGGCAGACAAGAGAAACAGCTTCGTGTATTGATAGGGGAGGGGCCGGGAATTGCTGGGTAGAGAAGGGCAGGGTCCCTGGAGAGAGAGCTCGACCCTCAGGCCTGTGCCCACTGACCTAAGTGAGAACAGGCACTCCTGTTTTCCTGCCCAAATGTTGCATTTTCCAAGACTACGCTGGCCTGCCATGCCCTGCATCCTGTGCCCATAGAAACCCGAGACCCTTGAAGGCAGAGACACAAGCGTCTGGACGTCGGGAGGAGGAGAAGAACAGACACCGGCAGACACCGGCAGACACCGGCACCAGGACAACATGGAATTCAGTTGGGGGAAGTCAGAGGAGAGTCTGGCCACTGGGCAACTTGACTCCAGGGGAAGACCACCTTCCCACTCCATCCCCCTTCTGGTTCCCTATCCCCCTCGCTGAGAGCTACCTCCACCACTCAATAAAACCTTGCACCCATCCTCCAAGCTCTCACATGTGATCCAATTTTTCTGGTACACTAAGGCAAGAACCTGGGATACAGAAAGCTCTCTGTCCTTGCGATAAGGCAAAGGGTCTAACTGAGCTGATTGACACAAGCCGCCCGCAGATGGTAGAGCTGAAAGAGCAGACTGTAACACACACCAACTGGGGCTTTGGAAGCTGTCAACACTCAACCCTAGACTCTGCTGTGGGGTCGAAGCCCAAAAATGCTCCCCATGATCTGCCCATCTGCACCCTCCCTCTAGGGGTTTGAGCGGTGGGGCAAGGAAGAAGCAAGCCACACCCCTGTTGCGTGCCCTGCAAGGGGATAAGGGGACTCCTCCCATTTTAGTATGAGTCTAGACGTTTCAACATTCTCAAAGACCACCATGCTGTGGTGGTGGTGGTGAGACAGCAGAGCTCAGGAGAACCAGCCTAGGCATTAAAGGCAGCCACTTTCTGTCCGAGCTCCTGGGCCTCAGTTACTGAGCCCTGCTCTCAAGAAATCTGCTAGAAAGACACCCCGGTGTTGGTGAGCATCACCTGGCAACAGCCCATCCACCTCCCTGCCCCTAACTGCCCCTCACCCCAGCACTTTGCTGGCTCTGCTCCTCAGGCAGGCTGGGAGGGCTGGCACTGCTGGCTCCTGCATTTGAAACTGCCCAACCCTTGGTCTAGCTTGGGTGTGTCATTCACTGTTAAATTCAGAAAGAAAACAGAACAAAACACCTCCAAGTCAATTATTTGAAAAGAACTTGATAATTCAATAAACCTAGGACCTGCCCAGGTTCTTTATCTGGTGCCATGTCCAGAGCCCCCTTTCGAGAAGTTCCAAGTTCTGTCTCCTGGGCTGCAGTGACCAGAGAGTCATTTCCCATCTGACTCTATGCACTGGGCTCAAGAGGGTACCAGGGGTGGAAGCCTGACAGGGCACATCTATGTGATGGGGGCTGGACAGCCAGTTCAGTATTTTAGGGAGCTTGAAAGAAAGCCGTTATATATACAATGCATTAAGGGGTGCTGGCACAACCTACTCCTAAGCCAACTGAAATATAGCTGCCTTAACTTCCCTCAGACCAGTTCAGGCCAACAGCACTGCCGACTTGGATGCTGGGGTCTTCCTTACCCCATGGGAGTACAGGGACACGTGAGGTTTTGAAGCCTGGGTTCTGGGCACAAGAGCTAAACAGGCTTGACGGTATGGCATTTTGGGAGCCGAGGTGCAGGGCTAAGGAAAGGCTAGGTCTGTGATGCTGGGGCCTGGAGGTGGGGTGGGTCCCTCCTGCAGCAGAGACCTGCCAGTCAGTCCCAACAGCCCTCCAAGGAACCAGGGCTCCAGAATCAGGGGTGCATGCATGGGACAGAGCAAAATGCTAAGTGCCACTGCTTTGGGCTTGCCAGTGGCACTCCTGGTGGCTTAGTCACTCACCAGGAGGCTGAATGACCAGCGGCAGAGGCCCAGCTTTGGGATAGAGCATGAGGCCCTGGCACGAGCAGCTGAAAACCAGACACAACTCCCCAAGGGGCTTTGAATGACAAAGACCCATCCCCAAGGTTCCTGAGCAATGCGAGAGAGAGAAGGAAGCTCCTAATGCATGCCTGGGATGGATGCTGCACCAAGAGCTGAGTTTATTTAAGATAAATAGAGCAGAGAGAAGCTTCGCACACTTGAGCATCATGGACAGGTGGGGGCAGAATAGAAAGAACTGAGTAGCGTCTCCAAAGCTGAGCAGAAAGTGCCGCCCCGACCAGAGGACTGAACGAGGGCCGCGGTGTCTCCCGTCCTGCTGAGGAGTTTTAGCGGCAACACAGGACCTCTCATCTGCTCCAGTGCCAGGCTGGATGCCTTCTGGGAGGCTGGCTGCCCTTGGATTTCCTCAGGCGCTCAGACAGTAAGCCCCATTCGCTATCTCTGGTCCTGGCCACCTGAAAAAAGCATACTCTAATAATATGTCATCACAAGCCTTAAACACACTGAAAAATCTGTCCTAAGCGTACAACTGTTCACTTTTTCGTAAAGGTCAAGAACTCAAAGCACGCTTCCGAAAGCTGCTTGGGAGCAGGAAATGCTATTAGGCGTCCATCATCATCATCATCATCATCATCATCATCATCTTCATCATCATATTGTCTGCACAGGACAACTGGCCAATGGAGAGGTCTAGGAGGGGCTATTCTGAGGAGAACCACGTATTCTTCACAATTTTTAAAAGACATATACAAGTTAACTGATCTGCAACCCCAATTTTTCGTATATTTAATTTAGAATCAAGCAGGTATATTTAAAAGGATGAGAAGAACACTAAATATGAGTGTTGCTAAGTGTGAGGGGGGCTGGTCCTCCAGGGCCCTGAGCAAACTCTGGGGAAAGGGGAGGGAGAAGGGAAGTTTCTGGCTGGGCATGGTGGCTCACACCTGTAATCCCAGCACTTTGGGAGGCCAAGGTGGGAGGATCACTTGAAGTCAGGAGTTCAAGACCAGCCTGGCCAACATAGGGAAACCCCCATCTCTGCTAAAAATACAAAAATTCACCAGGCGTGGTGGTGCATGCCTGTAATCCCAGCTACTCCAGAGGCTGAGGCGGGAGAATCACTTGCACCCGGGAGGCAGAGGCTGCAGTGAGCCGAGAGTGTGCCACTACACTGCAGCCTGGGCTACAAAGTCAGATTCAGTCTCCAAAGAATAAAATAAAATTTAAAAAAGGAGGGAAGTTTCTGGAGAGAGAAGAGGTCTTCTCAGAATGCCGAGTGTACGTTGGCTGTTTGGTTTTCAGTGCTCTTAATTTAAGGTTTTCTCCCATATGTTGTAATGACTAGTGAGGTTTTGATCCTCTATCTTGCATTTAAAACAAAATAAAACAAAAGTCTTCTAAGGAATTGGAGGGAGCATACAAAAGAAAACTAACACAACTAACAGGGGAAGATGGCCTCTGGAAGTCTAAGGCTGAAAACAGAGCTGTGACCCATGATTCTGCCCTCACACCTAGAGACTTCATTCAACCCTGAGGTTAAGACGCTTCACCCGTTGCTTGTCAGAGGAAATCTGAGATCCATGGGAAGAATTGCTCTGAATTTTCTAATGTATTAAGCAAGAAATAAGGCAAATCATAATAAACATTATAGATGTTAATAACCAAGAAAAACAGAACTGACATTGGATAAAATTGTACCTTAAAATTTATCATTGACTAAAACATGGCCAAATAGTGAAATCTTTCTGAGAAATTTTGTAACAGCAAACGTGACTCCAGGAAAAACTGATCTTGTTAAAACTAGTGATAAAAAACAAACAAACAAACAAACAGCAACAACGAAAAAACTGAAACAGCTGTTTAAGAAAAAATTACACAGGGTTGGGAGCAGTGGCTTATGCCTTTAATCCCAGCACTTTGGGAGGCCGAGGCAGGCGGATCACCTGAGGTCAGGAGTTGGAGGCCAGCCTAGTCAACATGGTAAAACGTTGTCTCTACTAAAAATACAAAAATTAGCTGGGCGTGGTGGTGGGCACCTGTAATCCCAGCTACTCAGGAGGCTGAGGCAAGAGAACTGCTTGAATTCGGGAGGCAGAAGTTGCAGTGAGCCAAGATCATGCCACTGCACTGCAGTCTGATTGATGGAGTGAGACTTCATTTCCAAAAAAAAAAGAAAGAAAGAAAGAAAGAAAGAAACAAAAAAATGTACATGAAAGATCATTAATGAAAATAATTTCAAGAAACAGAAAACAAACCATCTTTGCTCTGTGAAAATTAGACAAAGAAATTGAATTGGTTTGATGGATCTTGCCCTAAAAGTACATTCTCCAAAGCATTGCATCAAAACAATGCTTGTGGCAGTGAGGAGCTAAGGCTCAGGGTTCAGAGGGCCTGTGTTCAACTCTAGCTCTGTGGGGCACTTTCTCCCTCTCCAGGCAAGCAGTTTCAACACTCTGGACCCCATTCCTTCATCTGGAAAATGGGAATAATGACATAGCAATTGTGAAAACTAAAAGAGTTAAACCATGTATCATACTTAGAAAATTGGCAAGCACAGAGTGAGCTTTCCATTGGTTATTACTGTAAACGGGAGAAGGATTTTCTGTGTTCTTGAACTAGGG